>NW_026526991.1:14969148-16272064 GCF_024362965.1 Panthera pardus
GTGCAAAGGCCCTGAGGTGGAAAAAACCTTTGCAGCTCACCAAGGGCTTTCACTCATGCATCATCTCCTATACTGGCCCTCCAGGGATGACAGGAGTGGCCAGGACATGAATGAGGAAAACTCATGTGGTAGGCTGAATAATAGCCCCCAAGATATCAAGTCCTATCCCCTGGAACCTGTGAATGTTGACGGCAAAAGAGACTGCTGATGTAATTCAGTTAAGATTGTGAAAAGGGAAGAGTACCCTGGATTATCCAGGTGGGCTCTACGTGCAGTCATCGGGGTCCTTATAAAAGAGAAACAGGGAGATTTGGCACAGGTGATACTGAAGCAAGATGCTCTGTTGTGGGCTTTGAAGATAGAGGACGGGGACACAAGCCAAGAGGTGTAGCTCTAGAAGCCGGAAAGGTGAGGAAATGGATTCTTCCCTCAGAGCTTCCGGAAGAGAACAGCCCTGCTAACACCTGGAGAATAAATGTGTGTTGTTTTAACCCACCAGGTTTGTGGGGACTCATCACAGCAGCCATAGGAAACCAAGAGGATCACAAAGCCGGGGGACCGATAGGGTCGCAGCGGGTTAGTGTGGAAACAGGGTGATGAAGAACGAAGCACCAGCATTTAAGCTGAGAATGAAGGCGTCCACAGGGCTCTGGAATTCACCTCAGACACATAAACTGCCTTGTTTCTGAGGGCAGAGAATACCTCTGCATAAGGGCTGCACTGTATCCCCTCCAAATGCTTATGTTGAAGCCCTAATTCCCAGCACCTCGGAATGTAATTTTTAAAATGAGGCCATTAGGCTGGGCCCTAATTCAGTATGACTGATATCCCCATAAGAGGAGGAGATTAGGGGACACCCGGGTGGCTCAGTTGGTTAAGCGTCCAACTCTTGATTTCGGCTCAGGGCATGATCTCATGGCTCATGGGTTTGAGCCCCACATCGGGCTCCACACTGGCAGTGAGGAGCCTGCTTGGGATTCTCTCTCTCCCTCTCTCTCTGCCTCTCCTAGCTCACATGCGTGCTCTCTCTCTAAAAATAAATAAGCAAATTTAAAATTAAAAGAAGAGAGATTAGGACACAGAGAGACACCAAGGGTGTGTGTGCACAGCAGGGCACGATGTGAAAAAGGTAGCAAGAGACAGCCATCTGCAAGCCAAGGAGAGAGGCCTTGGGGAAAAAAAAATCAAACCCGCTGACACCTTGATCTTGGACTTCCAGCCTCCAGCACTGTGAGAAAATAAGTTTCCTTTATTCAAGGCGCCTAGCCTGTGTTAATTTGTTACAGAAGCCCTAGAAGACCAATACACCTGTGGTTTGACTTAAGTCCTGCCTTGCCCTTGAGGTTTTGGTCTGTGGTAGACAAATTTCACTTGGAAGCTCCAACTCTTTAGAGAGCTGACGGTTTTCAGTTCATTTCCTTGAACCTACTGACAACAGCGGGTGAGTTCAAAGTCATCTGGAGGCCGTGCAGGGCAGAGGTTGGAATTAGAACCTCGGGCTTTGGAGAGAAGCTGACCCAGAGCTGGATTCCAGCTCCACCTTCTGGCTGTGTGACCTTGAACAAGGTGTTTCAATTGTTGTGCCTGAGTTCTCTCATGGGAAAATGGGGATAAGCAGAGAGAGGAGAGAAGGTCAAAGAAGGGAGAATAGGACACCTGGGTGGGTTATGCGTCTACTCTTGGTTTTGGCTCAGGTCATGATCTCACGGTTCCCGAGTTCAAACTCCGTGTCCGGCTCCACACTGACAATGTGAAGCCTGCTTGGGATTCTCTGTCTCCATCTCTCTGCCCCTCCCCTGCTCTAACTCTCTCTGTCTCTCTCAAAATAAATAAATAAACATTTCTTAAAAACTAGAAGGGAGTAGGAGATGTGAGGACTTGAGAAGTAACTGGATGAATGGAGGAAAGGGGCCATGAGCCACGGAATGCAGGCGCCCTTCTGAAGCTAGAACAGGCCAAGTGATCCTCCCCTGGAGCCTTTGGAAGGTACCAGCCCTGCTGACACCTTCACTTTAGCCCAGTGAGTCAGATTTCGTACTTCTGACCTCCTGAACCGTAAGACAATAAATCTGTATTGTCTGAAGTCTTCACATCTGTGGCATTTTTTTTTTTTTTTTAACAGCAGCCACAGGAAACTAAGACAGAGGGTACTATCAGAATTGAATGGATTGGTGTATACAGCCGGGCACCAAGAAATGTTCAGCAGGTGGTATCTTCACTCATCAGCATCACTGGCGTGGTTTTTAGCATCACTCGAGTGTTCTCTGGGCTGGCTGAGGGAGAGCCTTGCTACACCACTCCTGTCTTTGCTTTTTAAATCAAGGCAAACCTCTGCAGTTGCTAGGCCTTTCCTTTATACATTGTGTGGCCTTGACTCTACATCTTTGTTATTTGTTAAGTCTTAGGTTGCAGAGAAATTTAGGTGTTCGAGTGTGATTTAGGAGCTCATAATTCCAGAGATGCAGGGAGTGAAGGAAAAGCAGCAAAATTGATAGCAGACAACATTCAAGGTTGGTTTCCATAGCAATATTCACTGTGATCTCCGTGTACTTGTGGGCACGAACGCTAGGAAGACGCCGAGGTCAGAGGTGGCCATGGCTCATTTGCTAGAATGACAGGGTCCCACTGTGCAAAGTACAGTTGCACTGCCCCCGAGGGTGGTTCTGGCAGAGGGTCTGGAGTGGGAGAAGCCAAGAGGGTGCTGTAGGTCGGTGCTTCTCGAACATGAACGTGCACATGAATCGCCTGGGATCTTGTTAAAATGCAGATTCTGATTCAGTGGGTCTGGGGCAGAGCCTGAGATTCTGCATTTGTAACAAGCTCCCAGGTGATGATGCACCTGCCAGTGTATGGACCACATTTTGAGTAACCAGGCCCGAGGGCAGTATTATGACTCAAGCCAGAAACCAGGGAAGGTGAATTCTCTTATCATGTTTAAGGAGGAGAAAGTGAGTCCAGAAGTGAGTCATTTGCAAAAGGGGGTAGAGGCCCAGGAGACAATGGAAGGGAAGAAGGAGCTCTTTTGGATCCAGACCTCCTAAGGCCTGTGTGAGCCTAGTTTATGAGCCTGTGCCAAACTGCCAGGGAGGCTGGGAGAGAAGGTGTCTGGCAATTTCTGCTTTTATCCTGGGAGGTGGGTTCTGCCTCCCATCAGGATTCCCCTTTGGTCTTCCAACAGTCTTACTAAACGAAAGTTCTCAGTCTCAGGGAGTTTGTTCTGACCCAAATACCCATCCCACTGTCTGGTAGGAATTTTGTATTCATGACAGTGTTTATCATCATCCTGGGAATGTATCCTATGTGTGTATTCTTATTCAAAAGAATATATCTTATGATGATTAATTTTACATGTCAACGTGGCTAGGTCACAGTACCCGATATGTGGTCAAGCCTAGTCTGGATGTTGCCACGAAGGTATTTTTTTTAAGACGAGATTAACATTTAGATGGGTGGACTTTGAGTAAAGCGGATTATCTTCGTAAAGTGGGTGGGCCTCATCCAATCGGCTGGAGGCCTTAAGAGAAAAAGGCTGACCTCCGACCACCAGGGCGTTCTGCCCGCTAACCGCTTTCAGACCTGAGCAGACCTGCAGCCTTCTCCTTCTGTGCTGATGGGGGAACCCCTTCACCATCACCCACAATCACCAGGGCAGGGAGGAAGCTTGGGTGCTGGGTCACACAGAAGACTGCTTCCCAACACCCGAGTGTGTAGACACATTGCCTGGGGGCTGTGAAACAAAGGCATCATGGGTAGGTTTATGCTTTTCGGGAAGAGCAAGCCATTTCACACCCAAAGGACAAGCCCTTTGAGTGTGGAAGTCAGCCCCATCAAGGGGTGATTATATAAATTCCCCAACATGGGACAAGGGCCAAGGGTCCCTGAGTGAGGAGTCTGACCTCTGCTAATCATGCCAACAGGCCCCTGTGGCTGACCTTGGAACCTTCTTTGGCTTTCCTGTCACATATTCTGAAGCAGGTGATGTAGGGGGCTGGAGGGCTGCAAACGGAGGGTTGAGGTACCAGCAGGTTCAGGCAGAGCAAATATGATATATGAGTAACAACTGTCCCCTCCCTGCACCCTCGCCCCGCTTTCAGCTCCCCTCCCATCCTGGGGAGGAAGGTTCCTCCTCTGCCTGCCTCCCTCTGCTTCCTGTGGGGAGGAAGCTCCATCACTTACCTCCCTGCCCCCTAACTCAGCGCCACTCCCCATTCCTCTGCACTTTCCCACCTGCATCTAAGCATCCAACGTGCTCCCGTCTCCCACCGTTTGAACAGGAGAGGAGCAAAAATGGGGGAGAGGAGGAATTACAGCTCTTCTGGAGTTTCAGTCTGCACTCTCTGTCTAGTGCTGCATCTTGGTG
The DNA here is from genome assembly GCF_024362965.1 of Panthera pardus. NCBI lineage: Eukaryota > Metazoa > Chordata > Mammalia > Carnivora > Felidae > Panthera > Panthera pardus. Next base: position 14,973,509 of record NW_026526991.1, read on the forward strand.
GTGGCGGGGGCCTCAAAATCACCCGGGGAACGGATTAAAATGCATATTCCTGCCTTCCTGCCTGATTGCAGGGTGCGTTGGTTTCCTGGGGGTGCTGTAACAGAGTACCACAAACTCGGTGGCTTAAACAACAGAAGTGTATTCTCTCACCGTGTCCGGGGCCAGAAGTCTAAAAGCAAGGTTCCAGCACAACTGTGCTCCCTCCAGAGGATCTAGGGAAAAGCTCATTCCTTGCCTCTTCCAGCTTTTGGCGGTCCCCAGCACTCCTTGGCTTGCGGCTGTATCTCTCCATCTCTGCCTCTGTGTTTACATCATCTCCTCCTCTGGAGTGGGTGTCAAATCTCTCTCTCCTCTAAGGACACGTGGGATTGGATACAAGGCCCACCCAGATAATCCAGGATTATTTCCCCACTGTTAGCACCCAAGACTAAATCACATCTGCAAAGACCCTTTTTCTTTGTAAAATATAGGTTGCAGAGATGAGGGCCATTATTGAGACAAGCACCCTGGGCATCTGCCTGGTTCGTTCTCTGCAGGGGTTCTGAGGCCCGCTCAAAGGGAGCCCGTCAGGTCTAGAGGATGCCAGCTCTGAGCTGCAAGATGCATGGCAGCCCCGAAGTCCTTCCTCACACACCACGCAGGGACCAACAGACCAGCCTGGACCTCCCCACTCTGGGCTGCTGGCCGCACCGAAGCCAGGCCTGGCTTAGGGGCGCAGAGCCTCTGTGGTGGGAACCTGATCTCAAGTGGCTGGGATGATGGCAGGGCCTGGGATATAAATGGCCTGGGAGGGGAGCCGGGGCTTCAGAAGAGGGGAAGCCACAGGCTGTTTGAGGTGCCACAGAACCTTCCTCACAGCCTTGGGCACAACAGATAAACACTTGGGAGGTGGCAAATGATACAGGGACTCACATCCCAGGGGCAGTGGTTCCAGAAGCCTAAAAGGGCAGGGCTTGGGCTGTGGCAGGCTGAGAGGCAAAGGCCAGGGATGGGCCCACAGGGATCACCTGGGCCTGCCCCTGCTCCCAAAAGGATTATCATGAAAATCTGTAAAGGGAAGCACACAGCCTTAGGAGGGAAACCTTTATATGTGGCGCTGGTGTGGTGGGAAGGGCACCCGTTCTAAAGACAGAAGGCCCTATGTTGGAGCCCAGGCTCCATCACTAGCTAGCTGTGGGACTTGGGCAAGTTACTTAACTTCTCTGTGCCTCAGTTTCCTTGTATGTAAAATGGGAGAAATAGCAAGGCCACTCCACGGGATTGTTGTGGAAGATTAAGAGAATCTCTGTAAGGTGCTTAGCACATAGTAAATGCTCAACAAAGTCAGCTGTTATTAAAGGCTCATATGTGAGGCATGGTTTTGAGCATTTGTCTTTCATTGGCTCATTTGATAAGGACAAGAACTGTAAAGTAAGTACTATTATTATCCTCATTCTGCAGGTACTTAAACAGGCACAGAGAGGTTATACAGCTTGCCTAAGGGGACACAGGTATAAAGAACAGTACTGGGGTGTATATGTAGGCAGTTAGACCCAGAGCCAGGGCTAGTAGCCACACATACTATCATTCCAGGCAGAGGATACAGCATGTGCAAAGGCCCAGTGGCAGGCTGGGGCACAGTGCTTTCGGGGAATTCAGCTTGGTGTGGCTGGAGCTGAGATGAAGGAGAGAGAATAACGCAGGGGAGGGATGGTAGGATCACACTGGAGAGATGGGGGGAAACACCACCTAGGGCCTCGTAACTTCTGAAATAAAAGTGTAAACTCCCAATACTTTACTTTTTCCCCAGAACTGCAGTGGAAAAACACAAAATCAGAAAAGTATTCGAAAAGAAATGTCAAGAATGGATCTACAAAAACACCTCTGAGAATGCAAAATGAAAGGTTCGCTGCAACTGTTCACAAAGTTAACAGAGAATATTTTTATACTCTGGCAGAGACCATTGGGTATCCCTCCATATGTGTTTTCTTCTTTTTCCTTAGTAATAAAACCCCCCACTAGTTAACTGGGCTCATAACCACCTGGCACAAATTTTTCAGTCTCCCTTGTAGCTAGGGGACTGGTTCTTATGATAATATAAGCAGAAGTTTCTTTCTTTCTTTTTGTTAAGATTTGGAAGAATAAAGATTATTTTTAAGTTTTTATTTATTTATTTTGAGAGAGAGAGAAAGAGTGCACACAAGTGGGTGGGGGGGGAGAGGGACAGAGAGAGAGAGAGAGAGAGAGGAGAGAGGAGAGAGAGAGAGAGAGAATCCCAAGCAGGTTCCATGCTGTCCGCGCAGAGCCCGACGTGGGATTTGATCCCACAAACTGTGAGATCATGACTTGAGCTGAGATCAAGAGTCGGATACTTAACCTGCTGAGCCACCCAGGTGCCCCTAAGCAGAAGTTTCTTGTGAAACTTCTAGAAAGGTCCCTAAAAGGAGGAAGCCCAGTGTTCTCTGGTCTATGTCCATTCTGCTGGCAAGAACGTAGACACGATGGCTGTTGCTAAATCAGAAAAACTGGACAAGGAGGTGGAAGCCACATGTAGATGATGACAGAGCAGAAAACCTAGAAGCACTTGGATTTCTGACATTTGCTTAGGTGGCCACACCTGGTCCTGGATTCTTACTTCCAGACTTTTTTTATATGAGAAATAAACTCCTATCTTGTTAAATGCCTGCTATGTGGGTTTTCTATCACTCATAGCCAAATCTAATTCTGACACTAATATCCTTTCCCATACTGTTTAATGTTTATTTTTTGAGAGAGAGAGAGAGAGAGAGAGAGAGAGAGAGAGAGAGAGAGAGAGAACACGAGCGAGCAGGGGAGGGGCAGAGAGAGAGGGAGACACAGAATCCGAAGCAGCCTCCAGGATCTGAGCTGTCAGCACAGAGCCTGATGCAGGGCTTGAGCCCATGACCCGTGAGATCATGACCTGAGCCAAAATCAACAATCAGATGCTTAACCGACTGAGCCACTCGGGCACTCCAACTTTTCCTTTTAATAGTTATCGTCTGAAGACTACAAACTTGGAAACGTGAAACTATCTGTTCCCAGAAACCACATGTATCAAAATACTTGTTACAATGAATTGTTTATTCATTTAAAGCTGTAAACTATGTCATAGGAAATGGAGTTTATTAACCTTGTGAAAATATACTGACAATGGCTTTGAGCTCATTATAATTAACGTAACCAATAAAAATAATAACACAGATGCTCTTGAAGTCAGAAACATATATCAAAGTCTTTATCCTTGCAAACGTTCTCTGGCAAGGAAACATTACACATTTAAAATTAACACATCAGGTTTATTTTATTTTAGCTATTTCCCCCCAGCTTTATTGAGATGTAATTGACATGTGACATTGTGTCAATGCGGGGTGTACAGCGTGATGATTTGATACATATGTATTGCAAAGTGATTACCAGGGTAGGGATAGTTCGCACCTCAGATCTACTCTCTCAGCCACCTTCAAATATGTAAGACAGTATGGTTAACTATAGTCGCTGTGTTGTACGTTATGAGATTCTCAGAACTTACGCATCTTCTAGCTGAAGCTTGCACCCTTTGACCAGCCTTTCTCCACGTGCCCCCACCTCCCCACCCCTGACAACCACCGTTCTATTCTATCAGTTGAGCTTTTTTAGATTCCACATATATACGAGATCATACAGTATTTCTCTGTCTGACTTATTTCACTCAGGATAATGCCCTCGAGGTCCATCCATGTTATTGTAAATGGAAGGATTTTCTTTATTTTTCTCATGGCTGAACAATATTCCAATAACAGATCAATTTTGAAACACCACGCGGAATCTCTTTCTTCCTTACAAAAAAGGAGGATGGGGCGCCTGGGTGGCTTGGTCGGTTAAGCGTCCGACTTCGGCTCAGGTCATGATCTCATGGTTCATGAGTTCAAGCCCCGCGTCAGGCTCTGTGCTGACAGCTCGGAGCCTGGAGCCTGTTTCCGATTCTGTGTCTCCCTCTCTCTCTGTGACCCTCCCCCGTTCATGCTCTGTCTCTCTCTGTCTCAAAAATAAATAAACGTTTAAAAAAAAAATTTTTAAAAAAGGAGGATAAAAGGGCGAGACCGAGCATGGTCCAGAGCCTCCCCTATGCCCTCCTCGGTGTCTGTGCCACCGGGCTATGGCTTTGAGAAAACGATATTCTTGTGCTCTTGTAATAAACCCTTTGAACTCATATTACCCTGCATTTGGCAGTAAGACAAGACGGATTAAATTCGTACTCCAGCCCTGATCAATCCAAACCCTATGGAAACAGACTTAAGACAGCTGATTCTGCGGGTCTTCTGGGCCACCACAGAGTGACTGAGTCGGAAGCGTGTTTTGGACCAGCTGTGACTTGTCTCCCCTTGAGGCTCTGTGGGCCTCCAGGGAACTCACCAGTAGAGTTAAGAGAACCTTCTCATGTAGCTTAGAAGAATAGTGTAATATTTTGAAATAAATACATAAATAACAAAATACTGACATCAGGAAGTTGCTGGGGGGTGGGGGGAGCCGTGAAGGCAGCTTCCAGCAGAACTTTCTGCTATGGTGCAAATGTCCTGTATCTGTATTGTTCAATACAATAGCCACAGACCACACATGGCTACTGAACACTGGGAATGGGGCTGGTGTAACTGAACAGCTAAAATCCTAATGATATTTACTTATGTATGTATTGATATTTTAATTTTTTTATTTATTCTTGAGAGAGAGAGGCAACAGAGCATGAGCAGAGGAGGGGCAGAGAGGGAGACAGAGAATCCGAAGCAGAGGCTCCAGGCTCTGAGCTGTCAGCACAGAGCACGACGTGGGGCTCAAACTCACAAGCCACAAGATCATGACCTGAGCCGAAGTCATTAACTTAACTGACTGAGCCACCCAGTCGCCCCTAACGATATTTATTTTTAATTAATCTAACTGTAAATAGCCACTGATGGTTAGCAGCTACCCTGTTGGGTAGTGCAGTTCTAAGGGATGTGGTTCAGGTCGGCATATAATTTCAGATAGGAACCCTGGTATAAGGGGGTAATGGAAAGAGGGCTACAGTAGATATTAGGCAACCTAAGTTTTGATCCAGGTTTTCCATTATCATGGTCTACGTCATCATCATCATTCTCAGGATTTTACAGCACCCACTATTTCTTGAGTGTTTACAATGTGTCACGCTCTGTGCAAAAAGCTTAAACATATATTATTGCATTTAATTATCAAAACAGCCTTGGAAGGTAATTACTATTATCATCCCTATTTACAGAGGAGCAACCTGAGGCTGAGAAACTTCAGAAGCTAAGCAACTTATATAGCATATTTAGATGGGAGATAGGATACTGTAGCTACTGGGCCAGAGATTTGATCTCAAGTCTGCAAGAATCCAAAGTGCACGAGCTTAGTCATTATATGGGTTCTCCAAAGAACAGTGAGGCACTAAGTTACCAAACATCAGTTCCTCATCTGGGAACTGAAGAAGCTAGGCCAAATGAACTCTAAGATCTCCTTTTCCTTAAGGAAAAGGTCATGATTTCATACTTGCTTTCTGGGGTGGGGTGGAGGGCACTTTATGTAATGAGTGCTATTATTTACAAATGTGACCATGTGACTCGAAAAGACCCTGACTGACCTGAGAAGAGTCAATAATTTCCCTAGATGTAACCTAGGTGTAGATCTTGTTATAGAGTGTTTAAAAAAAAAATCCCAGGTGACTGACTCAGATCACCAGAAAGATCTAAGAGTATTATTGGCCTTGGATAGAATGTGCTAAAGTCAGAAATAATTCTTCTGTGAACAGTTTTTTTTGGTAAAGATTATGGTGTGTGTGTGTGTGTGTGTGTGTGTGTGTGTGTGTGTGTGTGTGTGTTAAATTAGATGATGAGAGTTTTATAATGCATGTTTCCTTTTTTTTGCCTTGGAGGCCAGGAAACTCAAAGCTGAGTTTTGCACTCAATTGCAGTAATAAACCTTAGGAGAGATTTTCCGGTATAGAGGTGTTCTTTAGTGTTAATAACATATATTTTTTTTGTATCGCTATCCTTGTTTTGTGGTTCTGTTATGTCTAACTCACACTGTGAGTCTAGCTCAAATCCTTTGCAGAGTGAGATTACTTAAAAATTATTATTAGATAGAACATCATCTGTCTCAGATTATACCAAAGCCCCAGGAATAACTGGAATAATAAAGAAAAAAAGAGAGTGTCACCATGTAGAATGGGGAGGTCCTTTGAAAAGGTAGGGGATGGAAATAGGAATTTCCCAGTAAAAAGAAAATAGAAAAGGAACATGGGGAAAGGAAGAAAAGAAAAGAGAGATTCCCAGAGAGCCTTAAAAATCAAGGAAGAGACTAGGGTAAAAAGAGGCACTTTTGGTGACCACACAAAACAACCATTTGGCCTTTTAGCAGATTTATGGGACCTCCACATAATGAGAAGAAATCATATGTGCAATTTACTTCTCTAACTAAACGTTACCAATTTTCCATTTTGCTGAATCTGGAAGTGAGAGAGGACAGAAACCAGAAAAGAAGCTTCTGATTTTAACAAAAGGAAGTGCAAAAGGGCTATTTCGTAGGCTGGACTTTGGTACTATTTAGGAAAGGACTCCTTGTACAGGGCAGTGCTCCAGGGTGACCCTCTCCGCCTACACTCACAGAACATTCAGGGATGCTAATCACGTAGGTGGCAAGAAAACTGGGTGCGTCTGTTACCTACCTACCACAACCTGTCCAGCCCCCCTCAGGAGAGGTCCTGCAGCCTGTCTCTCTAAATCAGCAGGTGAAGGGGTTGAGTTCTAGGGCCAGCCCCAGGGCAGGCAGAGAAATTACCAACCAGAGGAACCAAAGCACATCACATCCAGGGATGAGCCTGGGCCAGGAAGGGAGGCCCAGGCATGCGGGGGCCGCCTTTCTCTGAGTTGGAGGAATGCAGGGTGGCAAGCAGGGGAGGATGTCTGGATTTGGCTGGGGTGTGGGTGCTGGTTCTGCATGGAAGCTGGGTGCACAGCGAATGGATGAGGCAAAGATGTCATCTAGCCCTTAGATCTCTCTCTCCTCTGAAGAGTGACATTAATGCCCACTGGTCCTTCCTCGTAGGGCCACCCAGAGCACAACAGGCAACAGGTGTGGAAGTACAATTATACGGAAGATACACATTCAGGCATCTTCATGTACATCACGCATCTAACACATTTAGTCTGAGTTGTTACCAATTTAAACATCAGGTTCAGAAAAACACAACTGGAAAGGTAAGTCGGCTAACAAAACCCTCACTTTGTCAGGGTCTTGTCCTTTTCCCTTAAGCCCTCCAGCCTAAGCTGTAGCAATACCACAGAGTGCCTAAAGGGGGAGCCCCTGCACACATGCTCAGTGCACAGGTTCTACTCCTGGTTTTTCTCACTGGTTCCTTACACCTGTCCTCATTTTGTTTCCAGGTTCTCAGTCTTGCTGTATTCCTCTCTGCTCACCACTGGGTTGTGTCCAAGTTGAAAGCTTTGCTTTCCTTAAATCTGATTATACACACTGGTCTCACGCCTTCCACCTTTCCAAGTAGATCTCCCTCTCGTGTCTTCCCAGGATATAGCCCTCCTCCCCCAGCATGGACTCTGTGGTGGTGGCTCCTGCTTTGGGCTTGTCCCAGTGCCACCAGCAGAAACTAGGCCCATGCAATGGACCAAATGTAAAACACCTCATCAGCTGCTTCTTCGGAAATAGCCACACTGCAAGCCCAAGCTAAGTACACGTGATCACAACACTTGGGTGTTGACTCCATTGTCCAAATCACTAGAATGGGGAGCCCTGGAAATCAATAACCATTTCTATCTACATTAGGTTTCCCCCTTCTATGTTACTGAGGACAGGGATTTTCATAGGAGCAGGTGCTAAGTAAATGTTTGCCAAGTTAAACTGATAGCTATTTCCAAGAGTGCAGGGCTCTGGAGTAGGACAGCTTTGGGTTTTTATCCTGGTGCTGCCAGTTAACTAGGTCAGTGGCCAAACCCCAGCAAGTCACATGAGCCCCTGGTTCTAATCTGGAAATCGGGGGAATACGTGCCCTGCAAACTTGCCTGTCACACAGAAGGCGCTCAGTAAATTACAGCTGTCTTTAAACGGTGAAAAGTTCCATCTGAATTAGGAATTGGACGGATTCTAGAAGCCCCAAGGAGCAAACAAAGTAGTGGTGGTAGCTCCTGGGAGCAGATTTCAGCTCCAAATAAGTAAGACCTCAGAAGAGTGTCAGCAATCTGAAGCTGGAATGGGAGGGAAGTCTCTAGGGCTGGTGCCTTGGTTGGACAATCCCGTGGGGAGGATGTTAGGAAGGAGACACAAACATCTGGGGGATGGTTGGGTTAGAGACTCCCAGTCCTCCATACCCTATGAGTCCCACACTCCAAATTTAGCCAATTGGCTACCTCTACACAGACTCTTTCTAGAATTGGACCACTGCATTGTTTTCATAACAATTTCCTCATCCTAGTTGTTCTCTCCAATCTTTTCACATTGCTGTTGAGATGAATGTGCTAACATGTAAATTTGGTCATCTGATAAAAGTATAAATTCCTTGGCCTGGCTGTTTATGAACTGGCCTCAACCCATGTATGTTTTCATTCTCTCATGCTCCCACTCCATGCCTGCCCAACGTCATGTGCTCCGGCCACAGGAAACAACCAGTCTTTTCTGGAACACCCGTGCGTGCTCACATCTCCCTGCCTTAGCTCTGCTCTCGTCTCCTCCTTCTTTCCACCCTCTCCATCCAGTGAAGCTCAAAGAGACTGATCAAACGTCACTTCCTCTGGGATGTATTCCCCAGGAGCTCCCCATACCCACAATATAGTTAGCTACTTGTTCTCATCGACCTCCATACAGCACTCATTCCATAATGCTCTGTTATCGGCATACTATGTTATAAACGGTATTATGACCCCAACCACATTGTAGAGGCATCAATTGTTCCCCTTTGTACCCCCCAAACTTGCACATAGTAGAGCTTGCCACTACTCGACATGACATTTTCTATTAGTGTCCTTGTTTCTTCTGTCTCCTCCATTAGATCATCAGCTTCATGGGAACAGGGGCTTATCCAGTGCTTTGCTATATCCCCAGTACTTAGTATAGTGCCTGGTTCATAGGCTCTCAACATTCTTTGAATGAATGCACAAGTGTTTATTTGCTTAGCTTAAATTCTGGTGGGTTTCCCACTTTATTGTGGGTGATGGTTCACTGGAATGTTTTCATAAGAACCAAGCAAAATTCTAAAAATAGCTAAGTGTGGTTTATTTTCAGTTGTGTTGAGGGTAGGAATCCACATAATTAAGATTCAGTGAGAACCAGGCTTGGGTAAAAACTATGCTAAAAGTCAGGTCCAAAACCCTGGCCAAGGGCCCAGAATAAATCCCAGTGACCCTTGAAGACTTCAGACTCTAGGAGAGTCAGAAATGAAACAGAAACGATGGGCAGGCATTAGCACCACATTGGTCTTGAGATTAGATGTTCCCTGTACCCCCTCTGCCACTACAATGAAACTAGTGTATGTGGGAGGGGCTGGCAAATGTGTCCCTGTCCGCAAGGCTTTTGGCACAACGTACAAGACCGTGCTGGCTCCCGAACAGGTGAACTCACACACCAACGGGGTTTAAAGTTGCTAAAAGGGATTATTCATAGTGCTTTCCCGTTTGTAGGTAACAAGGACAGACTTGGGATATTGCGTAGTTCAGAAACTGTATGCTGTCCATACTAAGATGAGACCCAATTCTGTTCAGTTCATTAAAACCCAATTCGGTTCAGTTCAATTCTTTACTCAACTCAAATAATTCTAGACATCTATGGAGCATCTCATCACATATGGAATAGAAACCAAACTACGTCACGTGCCCAAAAGACTCTGCAAGATTTGAGCCCATATGACTTCATCCCCTACGCTCTCCCTGCTCACTGTGAGACTGTTTCAGTCTCACTGGCCCCCTTGCTTATCTTGCATGGCCAAGAATGTTCCTGTCCCGGGGCCTTTGCACTTACTATTCTCTCTGCCTGGCAAGATCTGTGCTCAGATATTGACATGGCTTACTGCCTTAAATGCAACCTCCTTAGAGGAACTTTCCCGGACCACCCCAGACCATATAAGTTGAAACAGCAACTTATATGACTTGTATGTAGTTTGAGGACCTAGTTTTATTTTTCTTTATGTTACTTATCCGTGACTGATGCTTTATTATTTATGCATTTGTTCCCCATCAGGCATATGGTAGATGTTCTGTAATTGCTGAATAGATGAATAAATAAATGAGTGCCCGCTATGTACCAACTCGTACACTTGGTGATACTGCAATAGTCCCAGCCCTTAACAAACTCTTGGTCTAATGCAAAAGAAATGTGAAAGGAAGCTACCTAAAAAGCTTTATGTGCAAAGTCTTATGGGAGAATGAGTCAGAATAAGCTGCAGTTAAAGGGGTGGGAATATGTTGGGAAATGCCATCTCGAGCCTGGGAGGAGAGAGAGAGAGAGAGAGAGAGAGAGAGAGAGAGAGAGAGAATGAGAATCGTTCAGAAGAAGACTCTAGGCAGAGGAACTTAGTTGAAGAAATGCAGGGCAAGTTCAGGGGAGTCTGTGGACTGAAGTGGCTGAAGAAAAAAGGGAGTAGGCGATATTGTGCACGCTGCTCACTTAACCTGTTCCCTGTTTATTGGCCATCTTCTTGGAACAAGGGTCTGTGCCGAGTTTTGTGGAAGACATAAAGGTTTAAAACCTGGACCCTAGTGTTGGATCTAGCAGAGGAGTTTAGTGTGGGCACACATTCCCATCTTCCAGGGCAGCCTTGAATGCTAAAGTCTGTTTAACTGTCCTTAATTATCCTTGTATATTTGTTTGATTGGTCTTTGGATTGGTGGACTGGAGCATAAAGTGGTCGGCCATCAGGCAAGGAAGGACAGGTAACTATAATCCGAGGCCAACCGTGGAAAGTGCCTTGTGAGATGGTCTTATAAGGTCCTCTAAAGAGGGACAGTGCCTCCAGGGAAGGATTTTGGAGGCAGTGGAATATGTCATCAGTGTTGGTGTTTTCAACAAGTTGGTCCTTGGTTTTGCCTATTTACTGGTTTCCTTTTTTCTTCACAGAATGTTCTTTCCACACTCTGCTGCCACAGGGTCTCCAAAGAAGGGGTGAGATTCTGCGTAAGGAACTAATAAGGGACAGTGTGACAGAAGACTGCCACAAAGGCTCACTCCAGCCTGGGAGTTTGAACTTTCTAGTGAAACAGAAGCCTGGGAAAAGATCCACCTTCTTTTCTAGCATATTCTGCCTAAATTCCTGGGCAGGCCAGAACCTGACGGGCTGAATCTTGAAAGAATTCCTCACGCCAATCTGAAAGAGCTGAAGAAGCCCTCATCGGCAATGTTTCTTATACACAGGGAAAACAAAAACAGAGTGGTTTAAAATCCAGGATAATAAACAAACGCGACCACCAAACAAGGGACTCCTGGAATTATGGAGACTTCCTAATCTACGGACATGGCCAAGGGCATACACAATGAACTTTGTGCATGGGGCCAGCTCAAAACTTGCATTCTGATGATGCTGTGTTAAGGCTTTCCCCCATTCTATTTTGTTATTATTTTTTGAAGTTTTTTAATTTTTTTGAGAGAGAGTACAGAGTGCAAGTGGAGGAGGGGCAGAGGGAGAGGGAGGGAGAGAATCTTAAGCAGGCTCCGTACTCAGCACTCGATCTCACGACCGACTGTGAGATTGTGACCTGAGCTGAAATCGAGAGTCAGATGCTTAACTGACCGAGCTATCCAGATGCCCTAATGCTCTGCCCCATTCTAGAAACAGTATAGGACACAGGGTGGGGGTTCACCAGAGATTGCCCTGAGCAGCCCTTATGGTCTCAACGTGGTCACACACTGCGTGGCTTTGGGAAAATCTCATGACTTTACTAGAGCCAGTGTCTTTAAAGTTGTGTCTGGTCTTCCCACTCCCAGAATCTAGGGAGACTGTATGTGTGGAAGACCCTGGAAACCATGAAGTTTCAAGAGATCTTGATAATGACTGTGGCCAGAGACCTTGCAGACCAGGTGGAGGCCACTTCTCACATTTCCCATAAGGTGTTTCCTCCTGGAAAACACAATGACATGGGATCTGGGATTGGGCTGGGTAAGCTTTCCATCCAGAGCTCTCCTTTTCTGTAATTTCTCACTCAGAGGAGCCATCAGAAGCCTCACGAATTAACCCCTAGGTGCTCTACTCCAAAGAGACTACTTTTGTTTTTTTACATCCATTCCCTCTCCATTGATGTTTTAGTCATGCTACTGTGTGTCGTTTTAAAAGAACAGCAATTCACCAACTGGAAAGATCCAAATGACCAGCAACCTGGGAACTGTTAGGCAAATTACAGTGCATTCACAAGATGGAATATCTCGCAGTCATTAAAAGTGATGTTTATGAACGTTCTGTAGTGTACCAGGAAAAAGGCTTGCGGCATATTAAGTGAAATAAAAACAGATATAAAATTATATATACACAGTACGACTATTTTAAAAAGCCTCACTGTCTGCATTGAAAACAAAGATGAGAACAGGTACCCAACGATCATTTCGGTAGCAGAATTGTAGACAATTTTAATTTTCTTTCTTATGTTTTTCTGTATTTACCAAAGTTAAAAAAAATGAGCAAAGGAACTTTTTAGTAAAAAAAAAATATAATATAAAAATTTGACTTTATAGCACCTTGTATTACAGCTGTTAAAAGACGCAGCCCGTGAGGACAGCAAAATGGAAGGAGGAGAGAAGGTGATTAAATCAATGAAAACCTAGGACGAAGGTCTACTAGGAGGCATGCAGACATGTGTGGGGTTCATGTGGGAAGTCAGACTTTGAAGAATGCAAGATCAACTCAGATGCTAGGTCTCCTAGGCGAATGACCATGTTTCTACTGCCCTGCTCCTTTCCATAACGTGTGAAACCCAGGTATGTGCTGGAAGCTGTCAATATCACTGTTTCTGAAAGGATAAAACAGAGTGGAAACTTGGCACAGGGCAGATGGTTTGAAAGCTGGCTGAACTCGGGGAGCGTTCCCTCTTGGCAGGCCTTTCTGTTCCCAGGCACCCCGGCTGCTACTGGCCCTTGCCATGCTGGGCCAGCCCCCAGTTTGCACTGGGCAGCTTCAAGGGCTAATTTTCACTAATGTTCTTTAAAAAAAAATTTTTTTTTTCCCTGTAGCGCAGAACATTCAAGCACACTGTCTGAAGTCCCAGACATAGGGTATGCAGAAGGCTGGCAGCTTCAGGCAAATGAGGAGGCACCAAAAAATCCAAGGAGGCTAATATAGCTTCCCCTGGGATTGTTCAGGCAAAGGGAGGAGGCCAGTTGGTGACCTCTCTTGCTGGGGGACATGGGACATGGCACTCGGTCAAGCCACACGCTCGGGGACTCTTGCAGGAACCTTCCAACCAGCCCTCTGCATCAGGGCCGGCTCCATGTTCCTGCTGCCTTGCACTCAGACTGGTCTTCATATCCCCACCCGGCTGTGCCAGGCCCTGGCTGCCTGCCAGAGAGAGCACGAGCTGATCAAAGCCCAGTCCCTGCCTCTGACCAGTTCAGTTCGGCAGTGGAGACAGACATGGAAGAAAAGAACGCTGCCGCGGCAATGGCCCCAGCCTTTGCCTCCCACGCGGGAGGTGATGAAGAGGACACGGGCTCGGGACTCACCCTGCGTGGGCTTAACTTCCAGCCTGGCCCCTCTCAAGCTTAAGCCGTGTGACCTTGGGCAAGTCCTTGAACTCTGTCGGCCTCACTCTCCCCATCGGATCTGAAACGAGGCAGAACTACAGCATCTCAGAGGGTGATGGGGACGTTTAAGTAGGGCAATCAGAAGTGGCGCTCATCCCAGGGCCTGGCACACGATGGCTCCGGGTGTTGTTATAATTACTCACAGAGGGCTTCACAGAGAGCAAGCTGGGGGGCGAGGGGGGGGGCGGGGCTTGTCCTGCTCGGGGTGGGGTGCGGCACAGGTTCCACAGCAGCGGTGAGGATGCAGCTGTCCCGAAGGCTGAGCAGGACGTTGCATCTGGCTAAGCCTTCTCCCTTTGTTCCAACCGTCACACGAACCCCACCATTGAGGGAACAAAGGCCCAACACCTGTAGGACATAATTTGCTCCCACACACTTCCAACTCAGCAGTGACATTCTAAGTATTATTTAACTATCAGTAAGGTCCAGGCACCGCCTACCTCCTGTGGTCTTAATATAGGCAGGCCCCTCCCCCACCCCCGTGGACCTGGATGCCTAGCTGCAGGCACTGGACGGTGGGGACGTGGGGTGGGGGCATTTGGGGCAGTGGTTCTTTACCAATGCATCGAGAAGTACTCAGCATTTGAACAGCTGGCATAACAGCTGTACCTCTGTGAGCCAGCTGAAGGTCAGCTGGCCCCTGCCGCGGTCTCGCTCGCTGCTCTAGGGTACTCGGGAGACTTCCGACCTTGGAGCCACCTGGATTGCCTGATCTCATCCATGCCTCCGTCTGGCCCCAAAACTACCTTCCCGGATCCCCTTCGGCTGTTGATCTGCATGTCCCTTCTGACCCTTTGCCCTTTCTTTCTCTGATGGTAAATGAGCTGGATAGGGCAGGAGCCATGCGAGGTCCCCTGGGTCGCCCCCCTCCCTGGCATAGGGCATGGCACACAGCAGCCACAGGTAGAGGTTAAGGGAGTGAGCTCTGTGGCCAGGCTCCTGGGCATGAATCCCCACGAGGCCACTACTGAGCCCTGAGACCTCGGGCAAGGTACTTCTCCTCTCTGACTCATTTTCCCCATCTATAAAGTGGGGATGACAATACTACCTACCATCATGAGGTCATCCCGAGGGACAAATGACTTCATTCATGTAAAGTACTTAAAATGGTGCCTGGCACATATAAAAACTCAGTCAACACTGGCTCTTCCTATTACTATGCTCGGGCACTCAATTCATGTTCGTTGAATAAATGGATGAAGGATGAACAACTGAATAGAAGTTCAGTGATAAATGAGTAAGTTTTGGGGGGCCTGGGTGGCTCAGTCGGTTGAGCATTTGACTCTTGATTTTGGCTGAGGTCGTGATCCCAGGGTCACAGGATTGAGCCCTGCTTAAGATTCTCTCTCTCTCTTCCTCTGCCCCTCTCCCTCACTTGCTCTCTCTCTTTCTAAAAAATAACGAAGCCCACAAGTTTTAAAAATTAAATAAAAACTGAAAAGTTCAAGTAGCACTGAGATGAAGACTGGAGAGGCAGGTTCTGGGTTTATAGCAGTTCGTTCCAGGAGATAAACATGTTTCTCAAAGATGTTTAACTGCTGTCTAATCAAATGAAGTGATTTGATTATCATTATTCCACTTATATGAGCAATATTTATTGAGGCCTCAGCCAGGGAAAATACCGGAAGGAAAAGGGAAGAGGAGGGGGAAGCATATTAAAACAAGAACATTCCCTCGTTCGAGATTTTCAGGTTTTTAACCTTCAGAGGGACACTGTGCACTCCCCCTGGGACCCCCTGTCCTTCCCGTCCCTGTGGCATGGCACACGGTTGAGAGCGTGAACTCTGGACTCAAGCTTCCTGCAAGAGTCTGCCCCTGACTCGCTGTGTAACCTGGGCGGGCTACACAACCTCTCTGAGCTTGACCTTCTTCAAGAGAAGGAAGAGACAGCAATAGTGTAAGGGTGCTAACACGCTCATGACATTCTGCGAGGACTCAGTGAGCCAACGAGCTTAGAAGAGAGCCTTGCACGTCCCAAACACCTTGTAAAATTTGGGGTGGTGATGGTGATGGTTGCTTCGAAGCACTTTGGCTCCAAGGTGATCAAAATAAGAGGATGCGGAATGCCCTTCGGCAGGTCAGCTGGTCCCTGGTCTCTTGTAGAGACTGTACTGCTTTGGGAGCGCGGGTTTCCATGGGCTGTTTTTCTTTTCTTTTTTTTTTTTTTAATTTTTTTTTAACGGTTATTTATTTTTGAGACAGAGAGAGACAGAGCATGAACGGGGGAAGGTCAGAGAGAGAGGGAGACACAGAATCCGAAAAGGATTCCAGGCTCTGAGCGGTCAGCACAGAGCTCTGAGCGGTCAGCACAGAGCCCGACGCGGGGCTCGAACCCACGCACCGCAAGATCATGACCTGAGCCGAAGTCGGCTGCTTAACCGACTGAGCCACCCAGGCGCCCCCATGGGCTGTTTTTCTAAAAGGGGACTGCTACCAACCTTGAGTCTCCCGTTCAGGGCTGTTCAAGAGAAGTTTCTGTGATGCTGGAGACAGCCTATCCGGGCGCTCCGTCCAGAGCGGGAACCGCTCGCCACAGGCAAGTATTGAGCATTTGAAAGGAGGACAGGGGTACTGAGGAGCTGAAGCTTTAGTTCTCTTTAATTTTTATTCATTTAAATTCAAACAGCCACACGTGGCTGGTGGTTACTACACTGGATAGTATGGTGCTAGCTCCCCAGTCTCTGTGCGCGAAGGTGAGGTTTTCCTTCTTTTCCAATAAAACAAAGAGAAGGTGTGTCAGAGCAGAGCGGACTGCTGGGGCAGCCAGTTAACCGGGGTTCAGAAATGGCCTGGATATTCAAACGAACAAGTGCAGTGCGTGCATCTGATCAGACTGACCCTGCATGTTGGGAGGGAAGGTTGTTCTTAAACTCGAGTCCCTCAGCTTGTCACCTGTGGTCAGGAGCAATCTCTCTTCCTTGGCTGGAAAAAACTCCTGAGTCGAGGGGCGCCTGGATGGCTCAGTCAGTTGAGCCTCCGACTCTTGATTTCTGCTCAGGTCATGATTTCACGGTTTGTGAGTTTGAGCCCCACTTGGGGCTCTGTGCTGCCGGCGAAAGCCTGTTTGGGATTCTCTCTCTCTCTCTGCCCCTCCCCTGCTCATGCTCTCTCTCTCAAAATAAATAAACAAACTTAAAACAACAACAATCAGGATACTCCTGAGTCGAAGCCATTTGGCAGGCCCTGGAGGCTAGAGGTGTTCAACAGTGTTAAGCTGGTGAGCATTCAGATTTGCCCTGCTGCCTCTCTCCAGACTGGACACCTGTGAAATCCCGCCTCACCTTTCCCTTGCACGCTTGTCGCTAATTTGCTATCCCTGAGCCACCTTAGAGGAGCCACCTTGTTAGGCTGAAGATGATCATTATATTCAGACACTCAGTGTCTTTCCTTGGCTGTTGCAGCCCCAAAGTTCTGCAGGCTGGCCATGTCTGACCTCTGGGATCCGCTCATGTCGTCAAATGGCACAGGGATCCAGCATCTCATGAGGCTCAATGCAGCCCCCAAAGCCTATTGTGTGCCAAGCTCGACCAGAGAGACAAAAATCGCCATAAAAGCTTATTTCTTGCCCTTATGTAACTTAAAAATGGGGGGTGGAGTAAGTTGGGGAAATGAATGACAAACACACAGAAAACTACGATGTGTTGTTATTCACAGCGTGGCCCATGACCAGCAGCATCACCTCACCTGGGAGCTTGTTAGAAATGAAACATCTTGGGCCCTCCCCAGACCTATGGATAGAATCTGCATTTTAATGAGATCCCAGGGGATTCCAATGCACATTAGTGATTACAGTTTGAGAAGCCCTGTTACATTGTATGTTCAGGTTACAAGCACCATGACAGAATAATAATGGGCATTATCTATAAAGAGCCTAATGTATGCTGGACTTTAAGTGCCTTATATAGATGAACATATCTATAAGACGTCAACCTGAATTAAGAGAGTAATAATCCCCACCATTTATGGATTCTCTGCTATGGGCCAGTGAGTGTATATGGCACTGACATAAGTTAGTTCATTAGTCATCGAAACAGCCCCATGAAGTGGGAATTATTATTTGTTTGCAGCTGAGGAAACTGAGGCCTGGAGCATGTGAAGCGTATAGCGGGTGCCAAGCTGAGGGCTGCCTGAGTTGACACTGTCACCACAGCTCTCTGGGCCAGAAGTTGGAACACATGGGTTTCAGACCCAGTTCTGTTCAGTTCTGCAAGCATTTATTGAGCACTTACTATATGCTATGCACTGAGGTAGGCCCTTAACACCTACATGGCCTGAGGCGGTAGGGAAGGGTTCCTGGGGGAGGTGATGCCTAAAATCAGTACTGAATGATGAACTGACTCAGTGAGCCAGATGACAGAGGGGAGGCAGTGTTCTGGGAAGAAGGCAAAGCATGTGCAAAGGCACTGAGGCACTGCCTTGCAAATCCACTGCAAGTGCATTTATGACCCCAGACAAGTCCACTCATCCCGCTGGGGCTCAGTTTCACCTTCTTCATCATAAAACATGTTCAACATGCCTGTTCTTGGAGTTCTCTCAACTTTAAATGTCCAATGATGGAAGAGTCCCTTGAAAAATCATGCTTTTGAAGTCTACTCAATGACATAGATCAACAAAACTGCAGGTACTACATGGTCCTTATTTTGTGAAATAACCAAACAACTTGGATGTAGATACAGAATATATACCCTATATGGTCATGGTGCTTATGGGTGATTCAAAGTGTCTTTTTAATTTTTTTTGTAGTTACCATGTTTTATTTAATGCATGTACATATTAGTTTTATATAGAATAAACATTCATGAAGATGATGAAACAAATTCTAGGGATTAGGGATGAGGCTTCCAAATGTTATTTCTTCTAAATCAAATCCCATCGGTAGCAGAACAGCCTAATGAATGTGAGCACAGACCAGCACCTGACTCCAAGGGTTCAGACACTAGCTCTACAACTTTAGTTACATGACCTTAAGCAAATCAATCAACTCTAGTTAAATTCATATAACTTAAAAAAAAAAGTTCCACAAAACATACTTACTTTACCTCATGAAAACTTTTTTTTTTCCTACTATAGTTGATTTATTAAAAATTTAGGTCACAACTCACAACATTAGGGGTCAAAAAAACTTTTACTGGAAAGGGCCAAAGAATATTTTCAGCTGTGTGAGCCATCTGACACAGCTAATCAAAAATGCAAAAGCAGCCATAAATAATACGTAAACAAATAGGTATGGCTGTGTCCCAATAAAACTTTATAAAAACAGGCAGTGGGCCAGATTTGGCCTTTGGGGCATAGTTTGCCAATCTCTCCACTGCACTGATTTAATGGCCCATTAACAGGCTGTAACCCACAGTTTGAAAAATATTGGGATTAGAGTTGCTTTCATCTTGTGCCAGATGCAGCAATGCTCAAGTTACGAATGGATCCTGTTTTAAAACTTTGTCTCTCCAGTTAATTGTTTAGTATTCAACATGCATGTTTTCCCTCTTAGAACCATTTATATGGGTATTGGGATTCCAGGCCAATCCACCAAAGCCCACATACAGCGCTGCAGAAAACAGGTCTCCCCCTCTCCACGTGTCTCCATTTGTCCATTGACTCTGGATTTCTCCAGGACTCAGCAGTACTGGGCTGGGCATTTGATGGGACTTTTGTGCCGGACATGATCACTGGTCTTGGGAAGATGAGGAAGTAGCATTCCTCCTCTGGGAAAATGCATTCTGCATCCCTGCTTAGGATGTCAGGAACAGTCCTCTCTCCTCCTTGCTATCAAGGTTCCCAGAGTGTTAGGCTAAGGAGTCCTAATGTTGAGGCAGTATTTTGGTTCTCAGTTGTGGTGTGTAAGCCAATCAGTTGTGAGATGTGTGGCTAACAATGGTCAGAAGTACTCAGCTGAACACGTGATTCACTTGTGTGTTATTTATACAAAAACAAATAAATTAGAAGAGTGTGGTGGAACTGTCAAATTTTGCGGCTGCCTGGAAACACTGATGACCTTACTGTGTTTAGAGAATTTCCCATATTATTAGTCCATGGTTCAACAAGGTAGAAATTCAACTTCCCAGACTCCTTTGCAGCTAGGGTGCAGGCATATAACCCAGGCACCACTGATTTGGAAGCAAGTAGTATGACATAGATAGAACATGAAGCTGACAAGGGTGTTGGTAGAGACATTCAGCTTTCATGGGTAACTGTGACACAGATCCTGCCAGGAGTGTCCAATGCCCAGCGTTGGTGGTGTGAGGTATCTGCTGAAGCAGTCCTGGGGTACAACTTGGACACTGCTCTAGGTTGTGCAGCCCCAAAGCCTGCTTTTCTGGCTTTAACACCCATCAGAAATCTTCTTAAGCTCTACTAAACATTTAGATTCATGGGACTATCATAAGCCACACATGGCCCAGCAGGATAGCATCAGATGTTCCTTTCAGTAGGAGTCCTTATAGCAATTCACCCATCCATCCTAGAGCTATCTTCTGCCCAGGTGACACTCAGGTGAAAGTAGATGAGATCCACTTGGGTGACTGTGAGAACTATCCTGGTTTATGAACCCCACTATCTCTTGTAGCAACTCCACAGATATAGTTTCCAAGGTCCATGCAAGGACACTGTCAGCGACAAGAGCCAATGAAATCAGGGAGGCCCAAAGCTCTGGAGATTTATCAAATATTTATAGTACTAGCAGGTTAGATCAATTTTACCAATCTAGAGTTACTCTAACCATAAGCAATGCTGCTTAGTAATGTAGTTGATACTGAAATTTTTATCATATTTCCAGGAGAAAAGAGCTAGAGAATTAACCCAACGTCTAATTCTGATGCGGAAGAGGAAAGGATCTACCTAAACTGGGCCTCCCAGAGGTCATCTTTCTGCTTTAAGCAGTCATAGTAGGTTTAACCTTTGCAACACAGTATTTTTACTAATAATGCTGTTTGTGTCAAGGATATCTCTGTCCACTTGCATTCTGATATACACTCCTTAGCGGGAAGGAATGAGGAAGAGTTACAACAGAGTGCTTGGAATTCTACACAACCCTGGCTATGTCCACTGGAGTATGTTAACCTTAGACTATCACCTGTCATATATGCCACAGATGAGAAAGCATCAAGAACTGATGTGTTGGAGTGATCCTTTGGTAGGGTGAGTGTCTTGGAAGATGTATTCGGGTACCATTAACTTCTAATGTCTGTTATGTTTGCTTTATTAGCTCTGTTTCTTCAAGTGTAAATTCTTCATTTGTTAAGATGGTTTCATTTCTTTCAAACAGTTGGTGATTGGTGATTATATACTCATGTTTTAGGTCCAGCTTCCCTGGTAGACAGTGAACCACATCTGTTTATACAGTTCTGCTTGCAAAAGGGATTGCCTAAGTATATGTTTTTGTTTGCTTTCAGTGAGACTGGGGGGAGGACAGAACTACCTAATTGTCTAGTCTTCTGGTTAAAACACATCTCTGTACCTCTCAGGCATTGCCAGCTACCTCAGGCAACAAAATAGTCCAATTTATCCTGCTATTTTTTTTTTTTCATTTTTTGGCCATTACTGAAATCATCCATGGCCAAACACATCTAGGAATCACTGATATTTCCAGTAATGATGTAGGGGAGGAAAACCTTGTCCCAGACTTAAGATGATTCTATTTAAATTCAGTAGCCTCAGATCTTAGTTTTTTACATTTACATTAAGATGTTTACACTTATCATTACTAAAATAAATACTGCCTAATCATAAATCTTACAAAATAAACATTGCCTTATCATAAGTATATAATTATATATAAACATATAATAAAACAAATATTGCCTAATCATAAATCTTACAAAAACTTATCTGAGTTTTTTGAGTAAAAATATCTGAAGTACCTGAAAGATTTTATTTATTGATTGACAGTATGATATGTTTATTCTGATATTGAATTTAAATTATTGAAGATTCTGTCCTAGGAAAAAATTAAGTAGAATTACCTATTTCTTAGAAAATTCTTCAAAATATTGGATAAATATTGAATAAATGAAAGCCAGAAATAAAGATGACATCTGAACTAAGATTTCTTTGTAAAACATCTGATGCTCCAATACAAAACAGGCTTTGTTGATGACATTGGTTGTATTTATTTTTAACTAACTTAACAAACACTTGTTAAGCCTGTATAATGTCCCAAAATACTATGTTGTGTTCTAGAAAAACATATAAGAGGCAGATTGTTTCCCTCAGGGAGCTTTATTATAAATTGAATTAAGGGATTAAAAAAATTAGGTCACAAACTAAGGCTGGGTACCATAATTAACAGCAATTTATTTTTTTCTATGGAATCTGAAGCTACTGTCTTCCTGGAGGCACTTGGAAGGTCAGCACTGTATTTCACAGAGCATCATAAATCTCCAGTGACCAGGCTTTGGCACATATCAGATTCAGTGATATCAAAGATTGGATTCTCCTTGATACAGAATGTTTTCCTCCTCTTCCTTCTCCATGTTGAATTTGCCAACACTTGACTTGAATAAGATTCTAAGTCTGACCTTTTAGTCCTAGTCTCTACTCCATGTGGTCTGGGTCATGCCTGTCTGTCTCACTCTGGACCTCCAGCTCTTTACAGGACCTGTTCCTGGTACATGCTTCCAGTGACCCAAAGAGCTGCTCGGAAAGATTTTAGAAGCTCAAAAACTAGTCGCCAAAGTTCTGGAAAAACTTAAACTATAGAAATTTCACACTGGCACTGAGCTCCTTCAAAAATCCCGCAGTGAAAAATGAAACTATCCAAAACAAATGTAGCAACTCTAAAGCTATGCCCACATGAAAGAGTAAAATAGTGCATGTAGGCCTACTTCCAAATACTCCAGCCAAGGAAGGCTCTTTTGACAAGCAGAGATGATTTGAGGTATAAAACAATCCATATTTCAGTCAACAAATGTTTCTGGCTTTCTGCTGGGCATGGGCAAAAGCAAATAATATTCAGTCCCTTTTCTGAAGAATATAGTCTAGTGAAAAACCATATAAGCACCATGGCCCTACTTGACATTGCCAGAATAAAAATAAAGAGTTAAGGAAATGTTGTTTGATTTTGGGAGTGAGGATAGAGAAATACAGAGAGAAAAACAACTCCAAATTAGAGTCCATATCCCACTGGAAACTTCTTATTTAGAAGTTCTGGTATGGAGCTGGTGTAAACCCTTCACTGAAAACAGAAGTCATCTCTCCTCTGAAGCCCTTCCATGTGTGATTTCAGATGCTAAATGCCAAGGCCTATTCCATCAGGGAGCAGGAGAAATAGCTTTCTGTCTAGAAGAAATACACACACAGGTTTCTGCAGGGACAATGGTAACAGCATTTTGGAGGCTCCCCCTAATAAAAAGATGTATGGTATCAGCTACTCTTTTGGGGGGTGAGAGGAGAGCTCCTTTTGTGCCAGCCATGGCACCAGAGTCTTAGCTACGATTTTGAATTCACTGCTTACACCAGTCCCATGAAACTTCTGTCACTCTCATTTTACAGTCAATGAGGTTCAATGAGGAAGGATGGCTTGTTCAAGGTCTCAGATAATCCAGTGAAGAAATGGGCAGAAGACATGAATAGACACTTCTCTAAAGAAGACATCCAGATGGCCAACAGGCACATGAAAAGATGCTCAACGTCACTCCTCATCAGGGAAACACAAATCAAAACCACACTGAGATATCACCTCACATCACTCAGAGTGGCTAAAATGAACAAATCAGGAGACTATAGATGTTGGCGAGGATGTGGAAAAATGGGAACCCTCTTGCACTGTTGGTGGGAATGCAAACTGGTGCAGCCGCTCTGGAAAACAGTGTGGAGGTTCCTCAAAAAATTAAAAATAGATCTACCCTATGACCCAGCAATAGCACTGCTAGGAATTTACCCAAGGGATACAGGGGGCACTTGTACCCCAATGTTTATAGCAGCACTTTCAACAATAGCCACATTATGGAAAGAGCCTAAATGTCCATCAACTGATTAATGGATAAAGAAGATGTGGTTTATTTATACAATGGAGTACTACTTGGCAATGAGAAAGAATGAAATCTGGCCATTTGCAGCAACATGGATGGAACTGGAGAGTGTTATGCTATGTGAAATAAGTCAGGCAGAGAAAGACAGATACCATATGTTTTCACTCATATGTGGATCCTGAGAAACTCAACAGAAGACCATGGGGGAGGAGAAGGGGGAAAAAAGTTACAGAGACGGAAGGAGGCAAACCGTAAGAGACTCTTAAATACTGAGAATAAACTGGGGGTGGGCAGGAGGGGAAAGTGGGTGATGGGCATTGAGGAGGGCACCTGTCGGGATGAGCACTGGGTGTTGTATGGAAACCAATTTGACAATAAATTTCATATTTTTTTTTTTTAAAAAAGGTCTCAGATCCAGAAGAAGCAGGGCTGGAATGCAAAGCCAAAGCATCCCAAAGCCAAAGGTCAGCCTAGTTTCCAAATCCATATTCTTTCCAGAGGACCAAAGTAACACAACTCAAAAAATGTCAAGTTCCACTCGGCATTTTGTGATGACCTCTGAAAAACCAACCAAAGAAGAAGGGAAAGACGGAGACAGAAGTGACTCCATAGCATTTTGGGCCATCTTCTCTTTACTCTGTTCTCCCTCAAAGCTCACGCATCTTCACATCTTGTCCCAGAAAGTCTGGAAACCTCAGATGGTCTCCCAGACTTATAGCCACTCCAGCTACACTCTGAATTCTGAAAGGGATTCCAGAAGAGAAGGTGGAAGCCGTGTAAGGGAAGATGTAATGGGGCCATGCACGGGTGTTGTGTGGGGGCAGGGAGTACATTACATGATGAGATTCCTATTCTAGAAGTTTCAGTCTGATGGCTATGAGGACGATGGAGCTGGTCAGAGGATATTAAGCCTTACATCCTGGGAGACCATTTAGAAATCCAATGCAGTACAGAAGTAAGAGGGAACAAGGTACCCAACCACACAGTGGCAGCAATCTGGGAAGGAAGGGAGAGAGCAATGAGAGATGTTGCAGGTGCGGCATCAGTAACACACATTGACCAGTGGCTGCAGGACGGGGTGAGGGGGAGGAAAGAGTGTGGGGCGAGGCCCACTTTTCTGGGTTGGTGGTGATGCCACCCTTAGAGATGAGGGAGAAAGGAAGGACAGCTGGTTTCAGAGAAAAGATGATAACTTCAGATGTGGGGTAGTTGTGAGCACGCACAAAGGGACATGTTCCACGGGCAGCTAGGTCGATGGGTTCGTTCGTTCTCTCTACAAAAATTTACTGACTCCCCACCTAGCACCAGATGTTGAGCGTGGCATTGGGTGTGGAGGGACAACCATAACAGATGTGTTCTCTGCCCTCATGAAGCTGACGGGCAATAAACGAACACGTAACGAAATTATGATTATCAACTGTAGTAAGTGTTATGTGGAAAAGAATAAGGTGTGATGAGAAGAACCAGTCTGAGAGTGTGAGACTTGATGGGGAAACTGAGGCTGACTAGGACGAGGAGGTTCTGCGGCTCAGAGGAGGTGCTGTCTAGCTGGAGTTGGAAGGGAGTCATCTGGGGGTCAAGTGCATGTTGGCGGGAGGTAAGTCAGAGATGCTCACTGTCCCACAGGCTGTCAGGGGGGTATGCCTAAGAGCTAGATGCCCCACAGGCCGAGGCTGCTGGCTCCCATTCTCTCAGCACTAAGGTTGCACATTCACAGAAAGCACTCCTGGTGTCTCTGACTGAAGTTATTTTCTGCCCAGGGACAAGGAGCATTTGGCCCCCTGAATTCGGGCATCTTCGGCATGTGGAAATACATGTAGGGTACCCACTGATTTGGCCTAGACCGTGGGATGCCTGATGAAGCTAACTCCAGACTGGATTGAAATATTCATGCTAACTTGAGATTCTTAAAAACAAAACAGGAACAAAAACTCAGCAACTTTTGTCTAACTCGTGCTCCATTCTCTTCCCTGAAATGAAAGCCAAGAGACGTGGCTGTAAAAGGAAGCCCAAGTAAGCCCCAGTCCACTCCTGCAGCAGCAAAGCAGCCAATGAGCATTTCAAAATTGCTTGGAACCATTTAACAGAGAAAAGAAAATTGCATTAAGTCCACCAAAATGCAGATAGTATCTACAACAGAAGCAAAAGTGAGCATTTACCGTGTGCTGGGCACTGTTCAATTCACTCACTCCTCCAACAGCCTTATGAAGGATTTACTTTTGGTAGCCGCATTTTTCAGATGAAGAAACTGAGGCATGGATAGGTTAGGGAACTTTACCAAGGCCCTCCCCGTCCTCTGACTTTTAATTGGAAGAGCCAGGATTTGAACCCACTCTCTGGATCACTGAGCCCACTCTCTTAACCACTCTTTTGATAAATGGGTCACTACGAGAGTAGTTGCAGCAAACAGGCTCATGTGGAAGCAGAGCCCGACTTGTGAGGTGCTGTGGGGAGATGGGCTCTGTGGGGTGTTCCCAGTGTGGTTTCTGATACTCTGCCTCTGAGAGGGTGAAACCGTCCTGGGGCTTTCCAGACAGAAGGGGACCTGGGAACAACTTAGTTCAGCCACTGGTTTACAGAAAGGGAAGTTGAGGCACAGAGAAGTGGAGGGAATGTGCTTGGGAGGGTCAGAAGCTGTGTCTGAGGAAGTGTCCCCCCCCGGAAACCCTCCCTTCTTCCCTTTCCCTTAATTCTGCTTGAGCCAGCCAGTCTCCTGGCCACCTCAGGACCCACTTCAGCTGAGCAGGTGTTTACGGTTCCCCAAGGGAGTCCCCAGGACAGCCAGGAGGAAATGAAGACACCTCCCACCCAAGGAGCTGGTCTCCCCCATAGCTGCCTTCACAAGGGAGCCACCCTGCACAGCAGAGTCCTTTACGCCTTCAGAATCTGCAAATCCACCTTTCTGACCCAGGCCGTTTTTAACCCAAACTGGATCAACCCTATGCAAACCCATTTCAAAGACCCCACCTGGGTCTCAGACACCCCTTGGAGCACAAGATTCCAACCTGGACCCCTCCAGAGAGTTTCTGGGCACTGTGCAGTTGTGACCACCAGCATGGCTCCCCTCTGGTACCCCTCTGCCACTCTGGAGAAAGCACCCACCCACTGCAAGGCGGTGTTGGCCAGAGGAGTTCCTCTTTTTGGCCATCCGGAGCCAAGGCAGATCTTACCTTTCCACCTGGAGGTTGACTTTGGAAGGCTCCACGTTGGGATTTTCCCATTCCATTTGCGGGCAGTGCATGAAATAGCAAAGGGTGTACAGGGCCTCTGGCTCCCAGTAGAGCGCCCCCTGCTTGTGGTGCAGGGGGGTGCCGTTTCCATGGTGCTTGGCATTGAGGGGCTGCAGGTGATGCATTGCTCGGGACACCAGGTCACCTGTGGACAGAAGTAAGATTTCAGATCCTTGTCAAGGCAGCCATGACTTGCACAGAAGATGTGCTGAATATCTCTGCAGAGATTCCTTTTTTGAAAAAAAATTCTTAATGTTTATTTTTGAGAGAGAGAGAGAGAGAGAAAGAGAGAGGGAGAGAGAGAGAACAAGTGGGGGAGGGGCAGAGAGAGGGGGGAGACAGAATCCAAAGCAGTCTCCAGGCCCTGAGCTGTCAGCACAGAGCCCGATGCAGGGCTCGAACCCACAAACTGCCAGATCACCCTGAGCCGAAGCCAGATGCTTAACTGACTGAGCCACCCAGGCGCCCCTCTGCAGAGATTCTTAATCCTGGGACTCCCTCATTCAACTGGAGTGGTCCTCTGGGACCTCCAGGTCTCACATCGAGTAGAGAGGAAAGCATCTGTTCAGTCACCACATGACTGTCCCCGCTTGCCAGGTTTGGGCTGCACTTGAAGCACAGAGGGCTGCTAAGATAATTAGAGTCCTGCCCTTCTGGAACCCACTGCTTCTAACAAGGCACAGGAAGCCCTTTGTGTACATCACCTTGGGACACACCTTCTGTCGCATCCTTTGCTGTAGCCAGTACTGTCTTCCCTGCAGTCACAAGTATAGCCATGGACTACACTGTCTCTTGCCTCTGAGCCTGTGCATATGCTATTCCCTCTATCTAGAATATTCTTTTTCTCCTCCTCTCCAGGCTAATTCCTACTGATCATCCAGGTATGAGCTTATGTATTAACTTCTCAAAGAAGTCCTCCTGGAATCTCTCCCACTCCCTGTGTGTTTATCACACTATACTTTCTTATCACAGCATTTAGAGCACTGTGTTAGGATTGCCATTTCTTTGTCAGTCTTTCCCAATGATAGAAACTCAGTCTTAAATGACACTTACTATATTGTACTTCAATCAATCCTCATAGCACCCTAAAGTGGGTACCTTCATATACCCATTTTACAGATGAGGAAACAGAGGCCCAAAGAGGTCAAACAACTTTTCAAGGGTACACAGCAGCCATACGTGGCAGAGCAAGGATTTGAACTCAGGTAGTCTGGCTCCAGAATCCATGCACTGAACCATGCTCCTTGAGGGCGGGGGCTTTGTCTTACTCTTCCCAGCACTGGGAAGTCCTGGGAACACTCTAGTCTTTCCCCTGCTTTGTCCAAAGGGAAGGAGCCTTCTCCTTCATCAGACCAATCTGCATGCCCCCAGGCTGGCCGCACAGGGAGGATCTTCCTGTGGGGAGGCTGGCTGGGTCTGAAATTCCTGTCTTTTCTAGGCTGAGATGGTGTTCCCCAAACTTGGGCCATTTTATACCACCTTCTCAAGTGCAACTACATCCAAGCATCATCTGTGCCATCATTTACTTAATTTTAAATGGATTCATTTAGTTTTTTTAAGTATGGGTCTGAAGGAAATGTTCTGTCACTTATAAATGGATGATCAGTATCCCTTGCCATAAACAGAAGATCACTATAAAAGTTAATTCAACGAAAACAAAACCATGTAATTAATTTATAGCTGAATTCTCATACTGTTTTTTTTTTTTTTTGTTATAAACAACAAGTGTTAGAGAAGTGTTAGGGGTTCATACCAAATAGAGCCTTTCTTCTTGAAGCAAGGAGAATTAAAATAGAATTTTTCATTTTTTATTTTTTCCTCCAAATTTTTATTTAAATTCTAGTTAGTTAACATATAGTGTACTATTGGTTTCAGGAGTAGAATTCAGTGATTCATCAATTACATACAACACCTGGTGCTCCTCACAAGTGCCCTCCTTAATACCCATCCCCCATCTAGCCCATCCCCCACCCACCTCCCTCCATCAACCCTTAGTTTGTTCTCTATCGTTAAGAGTCTCTCATGGGAAAAAAAAATCTCTTAGGGTTTGCTTCTCTCTCTCTCCTTTTTTTTCCCTGCCCATATGTCCATCTGTTTTGTTTCTTAAATTCCACATATGAGTGAATAAAATAGAATTTAAAAGGATCACTCCATGACCCATGTTATTGAATGTACTTCTCTGTTCCACTCATCCAGTAGCATGTGTTGCACACTTTGGGAAACACTCAACTGATATATTTGTGATGATTAATTTTATGTGTCAACTGGGTGAGGCTATGGTACCCAGTTGTTGGATTAAACAGTAATCTGTAGGTTGTTGTGAAGGTATTTTTCACATTAACCTTTAACCTTTAAATCAGTAACTTCTGAGAAAAGCAGACTATCTTCCAAAATGTGGGTGGCGAGCCTCATCTAATCAGCTGAAGGCCTTAAGAGAAAAGACGTTGAAGAAGGAATTCTGCTCTCACACTAAGACTGAAACATCAACTCCTGCTGGAATTTACTGTCCCTCTACTCTGTCCAGGCAGCCCCTGGTGAGGGAAGGAGACTGTCTTCCCCATCCCCAATCCTTCACTGCCCAGCTGAAACCAGGCCTGCAGAGTCTACCACTTCTTTGTCATCCAGCTGTATCTTTTAACATGACACTTCGACCTAAAGTCCAAAGCCAAGAAAGTGAGGCCACTTCCTCAAAAGATTGACAACAGGGCCATTCATCCCCCTTAGGGGAGTCAACTATGGAGATGAGGTCTCAGCTAAGGGTAGAAATGGCAAATATTCCCCTTTCCATTCCATGTCCATGGCAGACATGGTTAATCAATTGCAGAGCTCTCATGCACTAAGTGTAGATGTAGCCTCTAAATCCTTCTTGAGACAAGATTCCAAGTGGCCACTATTTCTTATAGGGGTTTTCAGAGGAAAAGAAACTTCCATGTTGTCAGAGTCCTGAGGCCTTAGCAGGTCAACCTAACCAGAGTACAACCCACTACGCTTAATATCTGGACGGCAAGCAGATGCAGGGGTTGAACAGAGAGTAGTGGGGGGTTGCTTCCCTACTCCCCCCTGCATCTTACCATGCCTAGCTCAGAGCCTGACCCTCCTGTCTCCATCCATTCCCCACAGCAGGAAAATATGCCCAAGAAACTGAAAAAAAAAAAAAAAAAAAAAAAAAAGAGTCAGAGAAGGAAATTCTCTTTTAGAAGTAGGTGGACAGGGAAGACCCCAAAGGGACCTGCAGGTGGAAAATATGGAGAACCAGTGCTCAAAGTTAGGTAAGAGGCAGGGGAAGGGATTCAAATCCCAGCTCTGCCACTCATCTGTGCACAGCCCAGCAAGTTGCTTAACCTCTCTGGTGGGAAGTGATACGCCCCCATCAGGTGGTTGTGAGGGTCACACGCAGAATGAGGAAATGCCTGGCACACTGTTGGCACCAAATAAGCAGCTCTCTTAGGCTCACTGCTCTTCCTTCTCTCTGGATGGCAAGACGGGAAGGTGGGTGCCTGGGACATGCAGGGACAGTCCAGCCCATGCCCTGACCCAGTGCCTGACTTGCAGCTTCATGCTGGGGTTGACATCATTAGGAATCAATGCTACAAAGCTGCTCACCCCAGGCATGTGTTTGGGGTGCAGTTAGGTCCTTAACTGCTTCTTCTTCCCTCTTCTCTCTACCCTTTCATCTTTTAGAAACAGGCTCCTCAGGAGGGAGGGAAAAAGGAAGCCAGAAGCCTGCTTCTAGGCTGGTCATGTCAGTCTGTCTCGTAAGGGGCAGCTGTAAGCACTGGCAATGTAAGAGCCCAGTCGGCCAATGCTGAGCAGGAGTCTGGAAGAAAACAACAGGATGGCGGGTCCAGGGTGGGATTGGGCACAATGACAATGTGTTGACTTTTCTGATGAGGAGGATGATATGAGGTAGATGGAAGTGGCAGCAGAACTGGGAACCACGATACATTGAGAACCTGCTACCAGGCCACTTATACACTTTCCAGTTTAATTATATAAGAACCATATGGGACATACACCCACTTCAGAGATGGGAAAATCAAGGCAAGGGGCAATTGGCCCAGGTGTCACTCAGGAAGTAGCAGGCTGTGACTCCAACTAGGCCTCCAGGGCTCATGTTCTTTGTCACTACACCACAGTCCCTCCATAAAGGCACTTATCTAGAATCTACCTCAGGGCGTGGCCTTTGAAAAACTCTGGTGAAGTGTTTGAGGGCTAAATCCCAAATCTCCCAAAACATATGCCATTGCGGAGTCCATGGGCCGGGGCTCAGGAGATTGGTCAGCCTCTGCTGACAGAGTAGAGCTTCCAGCTGAGGGGTCTCAGAGTCCGACTGGTCTGCAGGAGGGTGTGGGGGCTGATGGGTCAATCCGCATAAATGACCCCGCAGCCTCTTGGAAGATAAATTGCCCTAAGGGAAGAGAGCCTGGAGGGGCACATAAGTAACCAGCAACGTATAGGCAGGAAGCTGGTTATGGAACCAACAGAAGCCTGGTCTCTCAAATCAGAATTCCAGCCCAGGCGATGGCAGAGCTGAAAGAGCTTTTCTTGGAAAGCTGTGAAAGTGGGTAGAAGCCAAGCAGCTGGGCTCTGGGGCCAGAGGATGAGGCTCTGATGGGCAACAGCAGACAGACATTTGGTGCTCCTGTGGGCACGACACTTCTGAGAGCTTTATACACATGATACCCTTTAGGTGCCACACAACGCAGTGAGGTAGGTCCTGATAGCATGTCTATTTTACAGTTGAGGAAGCTGAGTCCAGGGAAATCATTTGGCTAAGTCACACTGCTACTGAGTGCAAGAACTGAGCTTCAAACGACTCTGATTTGGGCCTCTTAGCCACTACATCACACTGCCTCCATGATGACAGGAGAGAAGGGGTCTTCATTCACTGGTAGCTCATCAGGAGCTCCAGAGATCATGGCTGACTTGGATACATCCAGAATTTTGGCAGAAAAGCTTAGCCCATGTTTAACTGGCATCTGTCAGTAACCACATCCTTGGTGGGCACAGAGTGGGGACAAGCACAGAGGCCATGGCAGACAGGGTCAACGGCCAGCAGCTTTGGAAAGTATTGCAGACTTCCCAGTTCTGCCCTTGGCTGTGATGTCAGGGTCCTTAAAGGTGGCCCTAGCTGTGGGCAGGGGCAAAGTGTGAGGTTTCACACAGATTCATGGGAGGCCAAGATTTCAGAGTGAGCCACAGCAAGGCCGGAGGAAGGGATGGCTATATGTGAGATGCTACCTGGGGACTCTCAAAAACTGCTGGGTGATTCTGTTGCCTCTGGTGATGTGTCTAGTAAGAAGTTGTTATGGCCAAAAGTCAAAGAGGCTGCTGCCTGTGTTCTCCTCTAGGACCTTGATGGCTTCCTGTCTCACATTTAGGCAGAGGAAAGGGAAACAAAGGCAAAAATGAACTACTGGGACCTCATCAAGATAAAAGTCTTCTGCATAGTGAGGGGAACAACAAAATTGAAAGGCAGCTTACAGAACGGGAGAAGATATTTGCAAATGACAAATCTGGTAAAGGGTTAGGATCCAAAATCTATAAAGAACTTATCAAACTCAACATCCCAAAAAACAAAGAATCCAGTGAAGAAATGGGCAAAAGACATGAATAGACAACGTTTTCAAAGAAGACATCCAGATGGCTAACAGACACATGAAAAGATGCTAAGCATCACTCAACATCAGGGAAATACAAATAAAAACCATGAAGAGATACCACCTCACACCAGTCAGAATGGCTAAAATTAACAACACAAGAAACAACGAGTGTTGGTGAGGATGTGGAGAAAGGGGAACCCTCTTGCACTGTTGATGGGAATGCAAACTGGTGCAGCCACTCTGGAAAACAGTATGGAGGTTCCTCAAAAAGCTAAAAATAGAACTATCTTATGACACAGCAATTGCACTATTAGGTATTTACCCAAAGGATGCAATAATACAGATTCGAAGGGGCACATGCACCCCAATGCTTATAGAAGCACTATCAACAATAGCCAAACTATGGAGAGAGCCCAAATGTCCATAGACTGATGAATGGATAAAGAAGACTGTGGTATGTATATACACTGGAGTATAACCCAGCCATCAAAAAGAATGAAATCCTGCCATTTGTAACAACATGGATGGAGCTAGAGTCTAAGCAAAATATGTCTGTTAGAGAAAGACAAATACCATATGATTTCCCTCATACGTGGAATTTAAGAAACAAAACAGATGAACATATGGAAAGGGGTAAAAAAGACAGAGGGAAACAAACCACAAGAGACTCTTAATGGTACAGAACAAACTGAGGGTTGATGGAGGGAGGTGGGTGGGATATGGGCTAGATGAGTGATGGGTATTAAGAAGGGCACTTGTTGTGAGGAGCACTGGGTGTTGTATGTAAGTGATGAACCACTGAATTCTACTCCTGAAACCGATATTGCACTGTATGTTAACTAACTAAAATTTAAATAAAAAGTTAAAAAAAAAACCCACAAAAACCTATTGGGTGAACTTTTCAGAGATGCTGGATTTCCAGTGAGTTTGCACTTAAGAGGCAGGGTCTGAGGGCCCCCCTCACTCCCAGGGGGGGTGCAGGTGGAAGGACTTGGGCTCCCCAATAACTGACTCAGCACATCACTCACAGTCCTTCAGGAGGAAAGCTGAGCTGCAAACAACAGGGGGGGGAGCAAGGGGGAAGAAATGAAGGGAGAAAGGCCCCCATTAGGAAAATCTGAGGAGCATTTCTGTTTCTAAATCGTAGGATGCATGGTAACCTCTGGAAGGAGAACAGTAAACTGCTGGGTGCTTGGCCAAAGAACCAAAGACCCAGAGACTCTGAGAGTTGGGTGTGGCCTCCAAGCTGATCCTGGGTGTCCTCTTGGGTGTCATCTCTGTAGCATCCAGTGTGGGAAATGTCACTGTCACTATTGTTATGAACAGTAGTAACTGGTGCCATTCACTGAGCACCTACATTGGGCCAGGGACAGTGAGTAAGCACCTCACAGGCACTGTTTCTAATCTTCATGGGCTCTACAAAGCATGTGTTATGTTAGACCAGTTTTACAGCACTAATCTTCAGCTGGGGGGATTTTGCCTCCCAGAGGACACTTGTCAAAGTTTGGAGACATTTTTGGTTGTCATACCCAAGGGCCTGATACTTGGTATCCTATGGATAGAGATCAGGGATGCTGCTAAACATCCTACAATAGACAGGACAGTCCCCACAACAAAGAACTTAGCTCCAAATGTCAATAATGCCAAGGATGAGAAATCTTATTTTACACATAAGGAAACTGAGGCAGAGACAAGAGTCCAATCTGGGTCTATCTGACTCTAATGCCTGTGCCCTCACCCTACATCCTACTCTTCTTCCAGAGATGGCCCAATGCAGCTGTGGTCAGCTCCAAGTCCATACCGAGGCAATCCGGTTAATGAATGCTCCATGCCCTGACTGAGTAATTCCATTTCTGGGAATCCTTCCCAGTGTTAGAACCCAAAATGCAGCAAATCTTTATGCACAAGGATTTTCACCCAACCTTCTTTATGGGATCCAAAATTTGACAAAGAAATCTATGTTTAAAAATAGCAGCATGGTTAAATAAGCTCTGGTACATCCATGTGATGAAATAATAAATGGACGCAGTCATTAAAAATGTTTACACAGAACTGAAATAACACAAAAAAATACTCCTGTTAAGTAAAGTTGAAAAACAAATGAAATTCACAATCGCATACTGTGAGATCAGGATTATGTTATTTATTTATATTTTATTTATCATTATTATTATTATTTTTTAAATTTATTGTCAAGTTAGCTAATATACAGTGTATACAGTGTGCTCTTGGTTTTGGGGGTAGATTCCCGTGATCGCTGACATACAACACCCAGTGTTCATCCCAACAAGTGCCCTCCTCAATGCCCATCACCCATTTTCCCCGCCCTCCATCAACCCTCAGTTTGTTCTCCGCATTCACAAGTCTCTTATGGTTTGCCTCCCTCTCTGGTTGAAACTATTTTTTCCCCTTCCATTCCCCCATGGATTACATTATTTAAAAACTCTGCACTGAGTAAACATCAAAAAAAAAAAAAAAAAAAAAAACCAACACTCCAAACAACCTCCAAAATATTGACCAAAGATTTCTCTGTCTAGTGGGATTGTGGGTGGCATTCCCTTCCGACTTGTCTATAGTTTCTGAATTTTGAGTTACGGCATGCATGACTTGGCATTATCAGGATAATAAGCTTACCAAGGTGATGTTTTCTTTCGTATACCTTCCATCTACGTCAGGCTGGAGTATCATCTTTCCATACATCTTTCTCAAAAGCTCTCATGAAAAAGTTCAGAACAAGAAAACTCACAAGGGAATGAAGAAGAGAAGGTCCATGATTTGGACCCCTGTACCACCTTTCTAGTTCCCCAAGATGCTGGGGCACCTCTGACCTTGGTTGGGCTAACCATCTCCTCTGAGCATCATTTAGCTAGCCCTGCACTTCCAGGTTCCTTGCTTTTGCTCCTCTTTTCTCACCTTGGAGTGCCCTTTCCCTCATTCTCTCAACTACTGAAGACCTTTAAGCTGTGACCAAGTATTACTTCTTCCATGCAGCTCTCCAGGATGCGCCCAGTCAGCATCCCCCCTGTGTACCCACAATACCTGCTAATAAAGTCTAACATGTTACTTGTTTCTGTCGTGTTTCATGGTTAATTGTTTGCACAGTATGCTTTCCCTACTGAGCCTCAAGAGCAGAGACTGTGCTTCACTCATTGTCCTGTTCCTGGAGGGGCAGGATGTGTGGTGGCTAAAAACATGCTGTCTGGACTCAGACTGCCTGAGTCTGAGCCTCCAATGTGCCACTAACTAGTTGCATGACTTTGACTGAGTTATTTAACCTCTCTGTAAATGGGGATTTTTATAAACTAATGGATTTATTGGGTGGATAAAAATAGTACCTACCTTATAATATTAAATGAAGTAATGCATATAAATCACTTAAAACACTTGAAGTCTAGCATATCCTAAGTGCTTAATAAATATTCAGCAGTATTTCTTTTTTCTTATCACCATCACCACCATCATCGCCACCATTACCATCACCCTTACTACCATCATCTTCATCACCACCATCACTTCCATCATTAATGTCATCATCATCATCATCACCATCACCACACCATAACACCACCATTACCATCATCATCACCACCATCACCACCATAATCACCACTACTATCACCATCATCACCACCACCCACCATCACCACTACCATCATCATCACCATTACCATCATCATCGCCATCATCACCACCACCATCACCACCATTACCATCACCATCATCACCACCACCACCATCATCACCACCACCATCATCACCACCACCACCATCATCATCGCCACCATCACCACCATAATCACAACCACCATCACCACCATTACCATCACCATCATCACCACCACCACAATCATCACCACCACCATCATCACCACCACCATCATCACCACCATCACCACCATAATCACCACATCACCATCATTACCATCACCATCATCACCACCACCATCATCACCATTACCATCATCATCGTCATCATCACCACCATAATCACAACCACCATCACCACCATTACCATCACCATCATCACCACCACCACCATCATCACCATTACCATCATCACCATTACCATCATCATCGCCATCATCACCACCGTAATCACAACCACCATCACCATCATTACCATCACCATCATCACCACCACCATCATCACCATTACCATCATCATCGCCATCATCACCACCATAATCACAACCACCATCACCACCATTACCATCACCATCATCACCACCACCACCATCATCACCACCACCACAATCATCACCACCACCATCATCACCACCACCATCATCGCCACCATCACCACCATAATCACCACTACCATCACCATCATTACCATCACCATCATCACCACCACCATCATCACCATTACCATCATCATCGCCACCATCACCACCATCATCACCACTACTATCAGCATCATCACCACCACCACCATCATCACTATTACCATCATCATCGCCACCATCACCACCATAATCACCACTACTATCAGCATCATCACCACCACCACCATCATCACCACCACCATCCTCACCATTACCATCATCATTGCCAC
The DNA here is from genome assembly GCF_024362965.1 of Panthera pardus. Taxonomy (NCBI): domain Eukaryota; kingdom Metazoa; phylum Chordata; class Mammalia; order Carnivora; family Felidae; genus Panthera; species Panthera pardus. The sequence goes on from NW_026526991.1 coordinate 15,010,620, forward strand.
CATCACCACCACCATCACTTCCACCATTATCGTCATCATTATCATCACCATCGACATCATCAGCCTAGTTCCTGACTGGAGGCCCTAAGGTCATCTCTGAGGAGGTCTGGCCACGGGAGATGGAATTGGCACAAGTATTCTGCAATCACTAGCCCCATCTCAACCACTACCCTACACGTATGTAGAGCACATATCTGCTGCTTCACCTGTCAGCTTCAGGAACTGAAAATAACAAACACACTTGTCACTAGCTGCTCTAAGTTTGGGCAGCTGCAGTTGGTTCCAGAAACCTTATAGAATTCAGTTATAACCAGGTTTCTCAAATGTCAGCCATGGGGGAATCACCATCAGGACTTCTCTCATATCTGTGGGCTGCAGGTACAATTTATCTACTTAATGTTTTTCTTTAAATTAGCTCATTCTTTCACTCATTGTAAAAGGAAGCTTCATATCAGTGCCATAAATGGGAAACCAATATTTTTCTAGTGCTCATGAAAAATTCATAGCAACTAAAAATAAAAAGTGTTTTGTGTATCACCTATGATCATCTCCTGTCCCACCCTTGGGAAACGCTGCTGTAACCTGCCAGACTCAGGTTATCAGAGAAGCTCCCACTAGCCATCCCCCTGCATGCCAGATGTGATCTCCCAGGACAAAGGGCTATACATTCCAATGGTAGGCTTCTTTTGAACAGAAGACAGCAATGGAGACAGCAACTTCACCTTCTTCTTTCCGCTCTGTCTCATCCACACTCAGCTGCCACTTACTACAGTACGTTTTCAAAACATCCTATAACCCTGGGAGAGAAAGTATCGTCACCCTTTTTCCATAGACGATAAAACCAGAGATCAGAGTGACCAAGTCACTTGCCTTATGTTACACAGCATGGAGGAGAAAACAGAGGCAGAGGCATTCTCCAGCATCATAAACTGCTGTTTAACCTGCCTCACCCAAACCCCTTCCCTTGAAAATGAAAGAATGAAAAGACCACGTGTAATCCAAGTCATTAGATGCAACAGAATACTGAACTCTGGATTCAGCAGGAAACTTACCATTCATTCACTCATTCATTCATCAAATATTTAGTGAGTCCTACTGTGTGCCAAGCATCGTTCCAGTCCCTAAGGACAGTGATATTAAAACAAAAATCTCTCAGCTGTCATGGGTTTACAGTTTTAGTGGCGTGGACAGAAAATACATAAATAAACATACAGTATGTCAGGTGGTAATAAGTGCCATGAAGAAAATTGAAGCAGGAAGAGTGTATAGAGAGCAGTCAGGGAGGGGGAGGTGGGTGGTCACAGGAGGACCTCTCTGAGGAAGTGACATTTGAGCAGAGGCCTGAATAAAGTGACAGAGGAGCTTTGTGAATATCAGGGGAAGAGCTTTACAGGCTGAAGGGGCAGCAGTGCAAAGGCCCTGTGGTGGAGTGGAGTATTTGAGAAATACCAAGAGGCCACTGGCCACTTTGCTACCTGAAAGGGTCACAGGTGCACCCCAGGGGCTAGAGGCAGCACGACTCTCTGAAAAGAGCCCAGCTACATTCCAAACAAGGAGAGAAACCCTCTTGTCAAAGCAAAAAGGACTGAGCTTTTTTTTTCTTTCTAGTGATACCGAGGAGAGATAACCCAGAAACTCTTTTTACTCACTGTTGTAAATTAATGGCCCCATTTTGACTGCCTCATTGAGTGGAAGCGACAAGTTCACAGTTTAGTGTGAAAAGACAATAAAAAGAGGCATTTTACAATGAGGCTCTCATTTTCTCCCCTTTAAACCACAGAAAGCAAACACTGTAATTAATGACTCTCCAATGGGGTTTCATTGAGAGCTTGTGGCTAAGGCTGGGACATCAGGCAGAAGAAATGAGGTAAGACCTCAGGGATTGAATGGAGCCAAATGCAGAGGCAAGCTGATTCAAAAGTAAGACGATCCAGGACTTCTGCTTTTCCCATGGCCTTACTAGGAGAGACTGGATGGACCCAATTCCCTCAGATCTGCTCACCGGTTCAGGGAAGGAGTGCCTGAAGGAACTGCCCACTAGTCTCTAGGTCAACTGTGATGTTCAGTGCATCACTGTGTAAATTTTCTAGGGCTCAAAGTTAAAAAAGAATCCCAGCCTGTGTTAGTTTGGGGGGTCTCTTAGCATCCTAATTTAGCTTTGTACTCAAATATTTTAGACACACGTAGGTTTAGTTCCAGGTCTCTGAGATCAAAATCCAGTTCCATAGAATATTTAATATTCGAGTGGACCTTCATCAAGAGTTCCCCTCATTTTCTTCGGATCTTTTTTTCACAGACTCATTCGCTGTGTGCCATCCCGTTATTCGCTGACATGCGACAGCGATTTCCCACACTAGGAGTGATGTGTTAGGTGTTCGTGATGCGAAGCTGAATTGGAACACAGTGAATCAAGGCAGAGGAAGAAAAAACTGGGTTTGAATTACAACTGCCACTTACCAGCTATGTGGCCTTGGGCAAGACACATATCCTTCCAAGTCTCAGTTTCTTATCTGTGAAATGGGAATACCTTTAATCTATTTCAGACACTTGGCACACGGTAGGTGCTCCAGAAAGAGTGGACGTATTTTCGCCCCAAGCCATAATAGGCTGGACAAAGATAAGTGCTCTGGACATCCTGACTGATTGATCAAGTTCTGAATTTTAGTGTGATACTCTGAAGCTATAGGCAGGGTCGGAAGCTATAGGGAGAAGTCTCAGCCCACAGGGTGGTCCCCATCTGGATAGAATCCTTTGCGACTTTTTGCACCTCCGATTATGTTTAGAGGAGAGCATCCACGATGCATCCTACAGAGCAAATGGCAGATCCTCAGAGCTGGAACACAGCCCTCACTGCACCTGTAACATGTAGAAACATCCAATGGGCTTCTCCCAGAGGGAGGGCAGTCTAGAGGCGAGGCGGAAAAGCTCAGTCCCAAGCCCTCCAGCTCATGGGTATGGTTGATCTTAGACAAGTTGCTCATTCTCCTCTTGCCTCCATTCCTGCCAGTGTGGACAACAGTCATTACACTGGAAATAACTCATGTGGATTTATCATAGTCCCCTGGTTCAGTAACATCAGCTGCTGCTATTATTATTACTGACTACTGAGAAGGCCATGGGTAGGGGCTCTGCCCTTGACCCTGGGCAGCCTGATTCCAGAAGAGCAGGGATGTCTGGGAACGAACTCACTGCATCTCGCCCTTGCAGAAAAACAGTAGTTTCTACAATCCGCACTGGTAGAGTAATCTCTGAATATGAAGAACGGCTCTCTATGTACACAGAGACAGCAAGGCTTGTATTGATTCAGACCACAGAGCAAGCCACTCTAAATTACAGTCAGATCAGAAAAGAAGGCAATTTTATTACCTCCAGTCGCTGAGGTGGCTTATCAAAGTGTTTCTGCACACACGTTCTGTGGGGCTGACTTAATGAACGTACAAAACCCCTTTGTAATTAGCAGCACCCCATTTGTATGCCAACAATTCGTATGTGAAAGTCAACATTCAACGAGAACGACAGCGTCTAGTTTACAGAGCAAATTGTCCTTAAAAACAGTTCATGCGGCCAGCCGCTCCTGTAGGCTGCCTGCTTTGGTGAAGTACAGATTTATTTAGCAAATCCTTTCTTAGAAGAGTGCCAGAAGTCGGTAGGGCCCCAGCCCAGGAGCTAGACTCCAAGAGGGATCCTTAACATATCCCAGGAGAAACCTTTGGGATGCCAGTGCAGAGTCAGTGAGGGAGCTCTTCCCAGGTTATGTCCACACAGACACCACCCCACTCTGGGGGCCGCTTGGACCCGCTACCACCAAATCCCTGGGAGCTGTTAAAATGCAGACACTTTCTTATACCTTTCCAATTATTGAAGATTTCAAAATATCATTCACACACATCACTACTTCAAAATAATGGACTCATCAAAACTGCTGCTAGATCCTGTTACATAATGTGCTAATAAAACTGTAGAATGACTCCATCGCAATTTTGATTAAAAAGATTTAGGAGCTGAATTTTATTTATTCATTTTTAATGTTTATTATTTTAAGAAGAGAGACAGAGCATGAGCAGGGGAGGGGCAGAGAGAGAGGGAGACACAGAATCTGAAGCAGGCTCCAGGCTCTGAGCTGTTAGCACAGAGCCTGATGTGGGGCTTGAACTCACGAGCTGTGAGATCACGACCTGAGCTGAAGTCGGCTGCTTAACCGACTGAGCCACTCAGGCACCCCTCAGTAGCTGAATTTTAATATAATCAGCCTCCATTGTAAATGTGTCCACTTATTTCATCCATTTAAAAATATTATTCTGAGGCAGGGTCCACAGGCTTCACCAGACTGTCAAAAGGGTCCGGGGCACCCAAAAGTTTAAGAACAACAGCCAACTGGTAGCTGGAGACCCTGTGACTGGTGGCATCTTGTGACGGTCTGATAAGAATCAAGCACAATTTCCAAATTCAGGTGCAAGGAAATCAGCTCCCTAATGACCACAGGGCTCACAACGGCTTCAATCAGCTACGACTTCTCTTTCTGGAGGGGCAAGCTATGTGCCTGTCCTGTGTATACAGGAATTCCTTTGGGAAGAGGTGCAAGTTGCCTTCTGGACCCTGAATCTTTCATGGTTCAGAACTGTCTAGAACTTCACAGCAACTCATACTTCGACATAATCCAGCATTTCTGAGATCAATGCTCCGGTCCCATCAGGAACACAACAGTCAAGTAATTTGGCAATCAACGGAATCGTAAGTAAATACAGTTTTATTATTTTGTTCTGAATGGCCAGACTCAAAGAGCACAGCCCTGAATTAGAGGGTGCATAAACATGGCAAATCACTGCTCAAACTGGAGACACCCAACCTTCCTGACAATCCCTCCCTTCTCTCTGCCTTTCTGCTCCTCTCTCTCCCTCCCTTCCTCTCTTTCCCTCCCTCCCTCTCTCTTCCTCTCTTTCCCTCCATCCCTCCTCCTTCATATTTCTTGAAGGCGTACTATGTGCCGGGCAGTATTCTTGGCATTGGGATTACATCAGTGAACAAAATAAATATCTCAACTTACTCTCTGTAAGAATATATTCAGAGATAAATAATTTTAAAAAAGGAAATGAGTAAAAATATAGAGTGTGGCTAGATGGAGGGAGAAGGCAATGATTGCTAATGGTTATCAAGTTTCCTGTTGGGGTGATAAACACTGGTGTTCTAAAACTGATTGTAGTGATGGTTGGTATACCTTAGTGAGTACCTAAAACACACTGAATTGCACACTTTGAAGAGGCAAACTTATCTCAGTGAAACTTTTGTTAAAAAACAAAAAAATACAGGAGGATAAGGGTCTTCAGGGTATCATAATTTTGTGTGAGACTTGAAGGTAATGAGGGAGTCAGCCATATGGCTATCTGGAGGGGGAGTGGTTGAGGAAGAGGGAATAGTAAGTGCAAAGGTCCTGAGGCATGCCTGCTATATTCACGGGAAAACAAGGGGCCAGGATGGCTGGGGTGGGCCTCGGGGGAGAGTGGATGAATAGAAGGGATATGTGGGGTGGCTTGGAAGCAATTGTAAGGGCTTACTTTAACTTTTCCTATGGGTCTGATGGAAAGTCAGAGGAAGATTCTGAACAGAGGAAAGATGTGATCTGACATATGCTTTGTATAAACATTTTTTAAATTTCTTTTTTTTAATGTTTATTTATCTTTGAGAGAGAGAGACAGAGAGACAGAGAGACAGAGAGTATGTGTGTGGCGGTGGGGGGGCAGAGAGAGAGGGAGACAGAGGATCTGAAGAGGGCTCTGCGCTGACAGCAGACAGCCTGATGCAAGGCTCAAACTAGTGAACCGCGAGATCATGACCTAAGCTGAAGTCAGTCGCTTATCCGACTGAGTCACCCAGGCGTCCCCCGGACGTACGCTTTTTTTTTTTTTTAATTTTTAAAAATTTTTTTAATGTTTATTTATTTTTGAGAAGAGAGAGACAGAGCATGAGTGGGGGAGGAGAGAGAAAGAGGGAGACACAGAATCCGAAGCGGGCTCTAGGCTCTGAGCTGTCAGCACAGAGCCCGACATGGGGCTTGAACTCACGAACCGTGAGATCATGACCTGAGCCGAAGTCGGACGCTTAACCGACTGAGCCACCCAGGCACCCCAGGACGTACGCTTTTAATGGATCTCACTGGAAATCGACAGTGACCAGCCACCCTTTATAGACCATTTACTGTGTGCCAGCCACCACGGCAAACCCTCTCTATGGGCATTAGCTCATTGAATCATCACAACTATACTATACTTTAAGTTAGGTACTATTTTTTCTTTATTTGACTTTTTATTAAAAATTTTTCTAAGTTTATTTATTTTTGAGAGGGAGAGTACCAGCAGGGGAGGGGCAGAGAGAGAGGGAGAGGTGGAGCGGGGGGCGGGGAGGGGAGAGAGAGAGAGACAGAGAGAGAATCCTAAGCAGGCTCCGGGCTGTCAGTGCAGAACCTAATGTGGGGCTCAAACTCACAAACTGAGATCATAACCTGAGCCGAAATCAAGAGTCAGACACTTAACCGACTGAGACACCAAGGCACCCCTATTTTCTTTATTTTATAGAAAAGGAAACTGAGGCTCAGAAAACTTACGACAGTGACAAAGCCAGGAAATTTACCAGGCCTGTCTGACTCGAGCCCTTGCCTTCCCCACGCTATCATGGCACCGTTTTGTGCACACAGCATGTGCTCAATAAAAGGTGTCACCTGGTTGGTTACAAAGCACCATCCTGAGGGCAGTGGCACCTTGGGCACGGAGAGAGCCAGAGAACGGCATCCACTTACTCAGCTCTGCGATGCTGCCCACACGGGTGGCCAGCAAGGACTGTTCGATGGTCCTCAACTCCGACTGGCTGAACATGGGCATTTCCCCCGGCTTGTTCGTCCGCTGAGGGTCTCTGTGAAGGTTCAGGCTGTCTGGCAGGCACAGCACCCCTGCAGCGGGTGGGGAGAGAGAATGAAAGAAAACAGGCCGTTATTTTTCAGTTAAGCAGAGGAGGGGCGCGAAAGCCTTGCACAAGCTCAAACCACACCAGAGTTGGTACCGCAAAGCCAACACGGGGACCAGGGCTCTGAACTCCTTTTAGAAGTTGACTTTTAGAAGATGACTTTTAGAAGATCACTTTTAGAAGATGACTAGTTATTTTAAAAGATTTCCTGAGAATCCTGACCTGCTGATTTTAACAAACGTGTGGGTATTCATCTTCATGCACACATTGCTAGGGGACACAAAACAGAACACTCTTTCCCCCTCCAGCCTGGCTTCTATCCACTCAGAGATGCCTTTTGAGAAGCCAGCAGTCACCGTCCCATTCTCCCTCCCAGATGCGGCTGCTATCCGTGAGCGTCCCTGAGCAGCCTGCCGGCAGTCGCTATTTGCCCAGAAAACTTAACTCTGGGTGGTTGGGCTGTTATTTGCTAGACAAAACTCTGTCTTTCTCTGTGGAGATACATGTCAGGAGGTAGGAGAGTCCCCATGGACATTTATAACTGTATGGTGAAAACCTATGGGAAATCCCTGGAATCGAATAATTTCTTCCCTTCTTTTCCATTCCATGAGCATTTAGCAAGAGCTTGAGAACTTAATTCGGTTTCTTATTTAGAAATATTCACTTCTCCCTTCACCACCCAAAAGTTCCTATGCAAAGCATGCTTTCTTGCTCCTTGACTTTGGGCTTGACGAACTGACTTACTTTAGCAGAAAGTATATGAATGCACATGATGGAACCGAAGGCCTGAAAGTGCTTGTATGGCCAAACTTGCTCTCTTGTACCTCCGCCATCATCGTGAGTGGAACATTCCCTTGCTAGTCTGCTAATCGACGGGCGGTGAGAAGACACATGGAACAGATCTAGTACCTCCCTGTAGCTTCGAGCTCCTCCACAAAAACAAACATGTATTTGGTATGCCTTTGAGGTAGTGTGGGTTTTTTTTTTACTCCGCATTGTTTTGGTGATAACTAACAGATACAACTACCAAGTGCAGATCAAATGGGCAAGGCAGGCAGGTATTGTGCTGTGCTAGGGATTGAAGATTCGGTGATGGATAGAATACACACACTCTGTTCTCGGTGGGCTCATAGTCTAAGCGAAGGAGAAGACCGTTAACACACATAACCATGAAGCCGTATAGTACATGCTCTACTGTAGGAGAACAGGAGGAATGAAGGGGTGTCTTAGCAGGGATCTGAACAATGAGTAGTTGTCCATAAATAGGAAGCATTTATTGAGTGCCTACTCTACTCCCAACCCCGTTAGAGGGTTGCATTTTGGAGCTACAGAAGCAGCAGAAGACATATTCGAATAGTGCATAAACTAACCAAGGAGACAAGACTGCCAATGGGAAAATAACATGGGAACGATACAAGTGTTAATATACAGGTGCTGAGGGACTTAAGCCAACTGGTAGGGGGAGTGGAGACAGAATGCAGAGCTCAGCAGTTCAAGCCCACTGCTCACCCTGCTTGAACTACAAAGGCTCAGCAAAGACTCCTGCTTTGCAGATGGGCAGGTGTGAGGTGGTACCAGTCACACACCAGTTCTGACCCGTGTTGCCCAATTAGTGACTCTAGACACACTGAGCCAGTCACTTGTTCCTGGGTGTTTCCCATTCACACCTAACAGGATGACACAGCGGAGAAGGCCATGCCAGTAGGTGATTTTTGGATGAATCCCGAAGAAGTGGATGAACAATGAAAATAAACAGTCACTGGTAATATTCTTACAATCAGGAAACTGATCAAATAAGTGTCTTTCTAAAATTTTTCTCTGTTATTTTTCAGACATTTGATTGTGACTCAGGATAAAAAAACCTTTTATATCACAGCCCAGTGTATACACATACACACACACACACACACACACACACACACACACACACACCCCATACATACTTTGCATGTTTTCCATGAAAAAAAAAACACCTCATGATCCTTACTATGTAGGACGTACTGTCATTTTTTCCCTTTTCACTTCTCTTCTATCTTATTAATAAAAATGCTGGTCTGCAGCCCCAAAAATGATCTCATGACCCGCTAATGGGCCATGATGAGCAGTTTGGAAAACACTGTGGACTGTCGTAGGACACAACTCGGCATTAAGTGGACAATACAGATTCACTGGGCACTCCTTAGTCCTGTGCGGAGCTCCATGTGGGATGGAGATGTGATGGAGAGCTGATCCCTGCAGTTCAGAAACCCTCAGCCTTGCAGGGAAGATAAGACCTTCATGGAGATGCCCAACATCCAAGGCGGGCCTCCTGCCTGTCTCCCTTCCCTCAATAGATGAGTCATCTTCCTGTTCACCCCAGGCTGGGATGCCCTGAGTCATCCTTGCTTCTTCCTGCTTGCTCACCTGCTGAGACATTTGGTCAGAGGCCAAGTTGAGTAGCCGTTGCCATGGCAATGAATGTTGGTCCAATCCCTCATCAGATGTCCTCAGTGTCCCTGACTCTTATTCAGAACACTACTACCTGTGGAGAGCTCACTGCAGATGATCATGACCTAGTGTGGTAAGTAGCTCAAGGTTCCAGGGGATGAGGTGGTGGTCAGAGGGCTTCACAACAAAGGTGACCCATCTCCACAAGTGAGCCCTGAATGTCGGGGAGGACAAAAGTTTTCTAATTTCTAGTACAAGTGACACTTACATGTACTCAGAGGATTGCTTTCTTGGAATCTGCATTATAGGCAGCAAGTTCTCATTTCAAACATCCATGTGAAACATTGCTTCACACACTGCTTGAGGTATAAGCAACTGGGGTGGTCTGGAACCCAGAGAGCTTCAGTCCTGGCTCTGCCACTACCTATTGGTGTTTAACTTTGGCCAGGTCACAGAGCCTCTCTGGACCTCAGTTTCCTCTTCTGTGACGTAGAGGTCATAATGATGGCCTTGTCTCCCTCAAGGGGCTGCTGTGGGCAAGCAATGAAATGGGATAATGTATATTAAAGCATTTTGCATGTGCTGAGCAAATAATAGGGGGTCAACATATGTTAACTGTGATGAAACTCACAGTTAATGTGTATAAACCCAGCTTTGGACTACTTTAGGCTTTATAATAAGAATAAATAATTTCCCTTGGAAGTTTTCCTCCTTTTTTTTTAGAGGGTTATCAAATTTACATGTGAAAATAGAATTATTCAAAGAAGCTTTGAAACCTAGATTACTAAGATTTAATAAATCTATAATGATCTATTATGCAAAGATCATACACCAGGGTTTTCTTTCTTTCAGAGGACTCTGTATGGGATATACACATAAACTGGAATTATTTGTTTTTTGTATAAAAACGAACTGGGTCAATAGGAAGGTCCTAGCATGTTATTTTAGTGTTATTTTAGTTAGTACAGGCCAGAGCTTTGGACTACTCATGAATTTCCATTACTGGAGCCAAGGATAGCCACAGCCTGGTGCTTGAGACTCAAGTTCAAAGACAGGGGAACCAACATTCAAACATGACTTCTCTGGATCTGGAGGGAATAACCTCCTTGGGGAGCAGGTGATCATCAGCTATGGTCAACAATGAGTGTGAAGGGGTTATGGTCTCCCTGAAATTCTCTTACCTTGGGGTGGGTTGTACATTTGTCTAAGAGGAGAAGTTCGTTCACTTTCTCAAAGGGGTCTGTGGGTCCTAAAAGATGATGGCCTTTGAATGTCCATCCTCCCAGCTACAACCAGGTCTCTCTGCTTTGGGACTGGCTGTAGGTGGGGTGCCGTGGTCTGGCACAACCATGAGCTCCAATCCCACAGCAGCCTCTGTGCAACCTGGACAAAGAACTTCCCAGGTCCCCAGATTCCATGTCTGCAAAGAGGGGTTAAAATATCTCCTTCATTGGTTTATTGCAGTGATTACACAAGATAATACGTATCCTTAAAGCCTCTGGCCTATAGTAAGCTCCTGCTAAATACCCTGTTCCCACAAATGTGCAGTTTTGTTTATTTAATGTCTGGATTCAAACAGTCTTGAGGATCATCTTTCCAAAATCTTGTGGGACTGGAGACAGACAACCTTTTGGTTAGGTTGCTTAGAACATAAAATATGAGAACTCCTCCTCTGGGCCAACCACATGGGCATTCTGTCTCCAATGGGGACAATCAGGGCTGCATTTCTGCCTCCCTACGTGCCTACCTTCCTACATGCATAGGAAAGCCCCTCAGCAAATATAAAGTCCCCTCCCCCCATCCCTTCTCTCCTCTCAGCTTTTCTCCAAGTTCCATTCTATTATTGGATCTGGATGCCATTTACCCACCAAGAGAAAACCAATATAAGACAGCCACCAGCCCTCAGCCATCTTCCCCTCAATGACGATGGTGACGACAGTGATGGAGGAGTTCAAGGAGATTATGCACGTCTTGGCACTCAGTACACAGGCTTGGGTTCTGCTTTGTCTGTCTGGCTGCAAGAGGAGAGAACAAACTCTCCAAGCCTCGCCTGCCAAGCTAGACCTTGTTTGCTGCTCAGTTATACCCAGAATTTAAAGTGGAGGGTCCTGGCACCAGGACCAGCTTTAAGAAACAGGAAGGAAGCAGCTGGCGTTCAGCAGACCAACCCTTGAACGGGTACCAGCGAGACCTGGCCAGGTTCAGATTTCTGTGGTGCCCAACCCCAGCTGTGTGGCACAGGGCTTGCGACTTGGCTCTTCTGAGCTTCTGTTTCTTCCTCTGTAAGCAGTCTGATGCTATCTACTGCCTAGCATGGCTGGGAGGCCATAATGGGATAATATATATGGACAACCTGGCACAGAAAAGGGGGTCGATGAATGTTTGCTAATAATCCAAGTGAAGTTCTTCGAAGCTAAAGATTTAGGAATTCAATAACATGATGCCAGAAGGCTTTCTTTTACCGTTAAACTTATTAAGGAGCAAGATAGGAAGTTATCAGATTTTTAAAAATATTTGCACAACTGGCTTGAAAACCCCTTTTTCCTTTAAGATACTTGGCAGTGGGAAACAAATTCAGGGCTGGCTTGGCGAACCCATTCATGTGTGACAGGCATGCCATACTCCAATTAGAATAAACCCAGACCATGGTTCATTTTTCCTTCATAATGAATTACATTCAAAGGGAAAATTCTTAGGACTTCTGAAGTCAAACCATCAAAAGAAATACGAGGTAGAAAACACAAAGATGGAGAATTTTCAGAAACGGGTTCAATAACATGCCCATAAATGGAGCCTGAAGTACTTAAATGGAATAAACATGCTGACCTTGAAAGAACATGAAGATACTTAGGGATAAACCACAAACATTGAGCCCCACAAGGACAACAGGACACATTTCTGCCCTCAAAGGCTCCTGGTTGGCAGGAGAGACAGATCCAGCACCAACGCAAACACTATGAGGGATGGATTAGGGCAGAGGCGTGTATGAGGTCTCACTAGGGAGCACAGTGAGGTGAGCACACATTGGACCAGGAGTTTCAGGGAAGTTTCCCAGGGTAGCTTAACATGGGGGCTGGGACTTGGGGAAGCAGACACCCTATAGCTGTGGACTGAGACTGTGGAATCTGGAGCCCAAATGAATACTTAGGTTGAATTGAAGCTCTGCCACTTTACAGCAATGTCACCCAAGCCTCCCTGTACCTCAGTTTCCTTGTGAATAACACAGGCAGTTTCCTTGTGAATAACACAGGCATGGTCATAGTGCAATCCTCATAGGGCCACTGGGTGATCAAATAAGTAAACACATGTGAATCTTGGCCATATAAATAGCTCAGTAAATAGCTCACTATAATAGCTCACGACGACGACGATGATGATGATGATGATGATAAGGACATTCCAAGGAATAACAAAGGCCCAGAGGCATGTGTTCTGCATGTAACTGGCTGGAGAAGAGGGAACAAGATGGAAACAGAGTGTGCAGGAGGAGGGACTGGGAGACAGGGACGGAGGGCCCTGGGTTATAAAGGGTCTGGATTTAAAAACTAAACCTTTACCTTCCAGCTACCGTGTTTCTCTCTCTTCCCTTGCACAGACAAAAATCCTAGAAAGAGTGGTCTGCACCAACTATCTCCATTTCTTCCTGATCCTCAGGATCAGACCTAGACCTAGTTATTGCCATTTCTGCTAAGTGCCCGGCAAGTTCACATTCATCCTTCAAGGCCCAATTCAAATGTCACTTTTGAGATCCTAAGACTCAAAAAAGCTACAGGCCCTGTTCTTAGGGAGTTCCCAGTCCAGAGAGGGAGATCCTGAGAAATGATGAAACCACAGCTTATTGTAGCTGGTATACCTACTGCATGCTGAGGCAGAGAGAGGCAGGGACAAGGTAGGGTCACAAAGGAGGAAGTGGCCCAAGGTGACACCATAGCCTGCCCTCCCCATATGAGCCAGGTGCAGCCAGCTTTCCCTAGCAGTCAGCTCAGGAACAAGGGAGCTAATTAGAATCTGAGTTTGGGTGTGTCAGCCTTGAGAGCAGGGCACGGAGGCAGCCATGCTCTTATTAAGGCACTGTGTGTGGTACGAGGCACACCAAGACAGTGAGGCGACACTAAGAGCATAAATAAGAAAATCAACTTGTTACAGGACTGTGAAGAAACAAAAGCGAAATATTCTGCTCATTCATTAATTCATCCATTCATTCAGCGAGTACTGGTTCAGCACCCACTAGATGCTGGGGTGCACTTCTGGGTACTAGGAATCCCGTACCAAAATACTGGAAGCCCTTGCTGTCTTGGTACGTGTGTTCCAAATACGTAAGTAGAATATGTAGCTGGTTGGCTGGTAAGTGCCATGGAGAAGAGAAGAGCAGGAGGATGGGGAATGCTGGGTCCGGGAGCAGGTCTGTCCTACTAAGAAAGGGGCATTTGAAGACAGACATGAAGGAAGTGAGCATGGGAGCCAGGCTGATATCTTGGGGGAAGAGCAAGCCAGCAGAGGGGATCATAAGGGTAAAGACCTCAAGAGGGGTTTGCTTTTCTTGCTGGAGGAAGGAACAGAAGGTGAGGAAGTAGTAGGCAATCGAGCCAGAGAAGTGCTGAGGGCAGTTTGGGTTGAGCCTCGTGGGCGACTCTAGACTTTGGTTTTTACTCTGAGGAGTATGGGAGCCACTGGAGGATTCTGAGTAGAGAAGCGATGTGCCCTGACCTTTCTGGAGGGCTGGTGGGTGGAGAACAGGTTGTAGGGAAAGGCCAGGGCAGAACCACAGTAGTAACAGTGAAGATGGTGCAAAAGTGATTCTCCACACAATGTGAAGGTAAAGCTAGTGGAGTTGCTAATCGGGTGCAGGGTGTCAGAAAAAGAGAGCAGCTGAGAACAGCTCCAGGGTTTTTGGTCTATACAATTGAATGGATGGATTTGCCATTTACCAAAATGGGAACATCGTGGGAGGGGCAGGCTTATGGAGAGGATCAAGAGTTCAGTTTTGTTCAATTTGAGATATCTGCTGGACACCCCAGAGGAGATGCTGGGCAGGCTTTCTTGCTGTCTCTCCTCACCTCCCATGAAGCAAAGCCTCATCATGTAAGCCCCATGGTGACTTATAGCTTTCCCCCCATGTTTCTTCTTCCCTGTCCCTAGGGAGCATTATTAAATATCCTTACAAGATTGTTGGATGCCCCCTCCGTCCTCCCTCCTCTCCCAGCGTTCTCCCTTTATCGCATTATCCTTGCAACTTCTCCTATAGAGTCCTGAGCTACATGCATCTCATAGGGGCTTAGAAGGAGAAGGAGACTCATCTTCCCAGTGTCCTTGTCTCTGTAGGGATGAGCGCCTGGGTCCCTGCAGGGCTTGTGAGCAAGCCCAGGAGTCCCTGACTCCTCCTAAAGGGCATTTTAGACCTCCAGCTAGGTCTTGGGTAGCTGTGGAAATGACAGAGGTCAGATTTTAGAGATCATCTGGTTCCCAGGACATGGACTGTGGCTTTCTGGAAGTTCTCTGAAAAACATCTCCCTTGCTCACTATACAGCAGTGATACTAATGGGTATTGAGTCACATGGTAGTGATAAATCTCAGCTCTGGGTGTGACTGACAGGGAAGTTGTGTGTTAGAGTGTTTTGAGTTAAAAACTGGTCTCTGATGTTTCAATAAACACGTGGCAACAGGCCAGAGTAAAATAATGAGACAGCTTTATGGACAATGGAGACTCTCTTGTCTTACATCAAGGTGCATCTTGCTCTTGAATACTTATAATGCAAATTCATCCACCAATCTATCTGCTCAACCATCCATTTATCCATCCATTCAAACTTCTGTTTATGTAATGAATCATCATTTAATCAATTAAAGGGTAATTAATTAATTAAGCTTTTTTTTTTAGTATCTACTATGTGCTACACATTGTGCTAAGCAATGGAGATTCAGCAGGAAACAAAACAAAGTAGCAGCTCTTGTGGAGCTTAATTTCTATTCATCTATCTATGCATCCATCCATCTATCCCTCCTTCCGCCTGCCCTTCCTTCCTTCCTTCCTTCCTTCCTTCCTTCCTTCCTTCCTTCCATCCATCCATCCCATATAATCTGCCAGATTGGATTACAATGAAAAGTAAGACACAGGCCCTGTCCTGAGATGTTATGAGAAACTCATAATCTAATGGGATAAGTACACATGCTCATGAGTGTCATAGGTGCTATAAGAGAAGTCCATACATGCTACACAGATGACACAAATAGAATCGGGATATTCCCCACCTGGGTGGTGTGTCAGGAAAGGTTTCATAGATGAGCTGATGTTCACTAGGTGAACTGGATTAGGGGTGAAGGAGAGAAGGGCAAACCAGACAAAGCAGCAAAAGGCAAGGCATAGAGGCAAGAAAACTCCTGGTGCACTGTAGGGACTATAATCAGCTGGGGCGCTGGACTGAAAATCACAGTGAGGTGGTGACTAGGGAGGTAGGTGTAGACTGGATCATGGATGGGCTTGAGTGCCTTGCTGAGGGGCTTGTACATCATGAGAAGGGGGACAGTTGAGTCCTCTGGGAGGTAACTCTGATGCCTCATTTGTTGCCTCCAGGAGGTCAGGACTCATTGCTGGTGTTCTGGACAGAATAACCATCAAACACCCAGATTCGTCCATAGTCAGTGGGAGATACGACAGAGGCAGAGAATGGCATCCTGCTCAGGGTGCCACCAGACCCAGATCAACACGCTGCCCCATACCATTCTTTGCCTCTCAGATCTCCTGGACTCAGAGTGCTGCCTGGGGGTCTTTTCTGGCTCAGTGGGTGTCTCAAATTTGACCTCTGGCTTTCCTGGACCCTTGATACCCACTTGATCCTTCTCCGTTTCTGTCCGAGCCTCAAGATCTTATCCAGCCCCTTGGTGTGGCTGAGCAGGGCACGTGGCTGGATTTCCTGACCCCTCAGCACTGTGTTGACAGCATCCCACCTAGGCTGACTCTTTGCTTCCTTATCAACATATTGAGATAATGTAGGAAGTTGGAAGCTTGCCTCCATGCATCCTCTGTCCACTCTCCATCTTTCTCCCATCTTAGCCATTCATTAAAAAAAAAATGTAAGCTATGTTAACTAACTTGAATTTAAATTTAAAAAAATGTAAGCTACCTAATTTCAAAGCACTAATTAGAAAGCTATCCATGCCCATTTCAAAAACTTCAACGCTAAGAAGGGGATAAAATGGTAAACTGAAAGCAACCTCCTTTCCTCTCCACCAGTAACCACTGTTCTCTGTCGTGTAAGGTTTCAGAATTTTCTGTCCATTCTCATTTATTGACTTATTCATTCACAAATAGCTACTGAGCCCAGACAATGTACAATTTGCAGACAAGACAAACAACACACAAGCCCTACCCTTATGGAGCTCAAAGTCTGGCTCGGGTAATCCCAAATAAATGTACAAGTGCAACTGTGTGAAGTGCCATGAAGAAAAAGTACATGTGTGTGCACCATACCCTAACCAATGTGACAGCTGAAAAATTGTGTCTAATTTGATCTCAAGTAATTACGAGCAAGACAACTTTTTCACAGCTACTAGCATCTGTTTTCCTTTGTTTGGGAAGTGCTTTTGCATACTTTTGCCTAGTGTTCTATAGAAATATCAGATCCTTACTGATTTGTATAATTCTTTCTATAATAAGGAAATCTGCCCTTTGTCTGACATGCGCCATGCACACATTTTCTTAGTTTGTCACCTGCCTTTGAGTATTTTTCAAGTAGGATTGTTTTTGTTCAACACAGGCAAATGTATTAGTCTGACTCTCTTTGAGTTCTGGGTTTGGGGTGGTATATTTTAAATTTAGGTGGCCCCTATTCATTTCTATTTCTTTCTTCTTTCTCACCACCTCCCCTTCTAATAGGCTTTATTTTCCAGAGCAGCTTTAATTCACAGCCAGATTGAGCATAAAATACAGAGACTTCCCACATGTCCCCTATGTCCACTCATGCATAATCTCCCCCATTATCAATATCTCCATCAGAATGGCACATTTGCTACAATTGAAGAAGCTACACTGACACATCACTATCATTCAAATCCCACAGTTTACATTAGGCTTCACTCTTGCTGTTGCACATTCTATGCATTTGGAAACATGCATAATGAATGATATGCATCTACCATTATGATGTCACACAAAGTAGTTTCACTGCTATTCAATTGTTCCTCCTCCTTGACAAAATTAGTGCTGTACCTATTCATCCCTCTCTCCTCTTAATTCCTGCCCATCACTGATCTTTCAACTGACTCCATAGTTTTGCCTTTTCCAGAATAATATAGTATTTAGCTTCTTCAGATTGTCTTCTTTCACTTAGTTCCTCATGTATTTTCATGGCTTGATACTCATTTCTTTTTACCGCTGAGTAATATTCCACTGTCTAGATGTACTACAGTGTATTTATCCATTTATCTAGTGAAAAAAATCTTGGTTGCTTCCAGGTCTTGGCAATTATGAATAAAGCTGCTAGAAATATCCATGTACAGGTTTTATGTGAACATACCTTTTCTATTCCTTTGGGCAGATACTAAGGAGCTCAATGCTATATTAACCTTATATCTTGGAACTTTGCCATTACTGCTTAATACTTCCAGGAGTTTTTGGTCGGTTCTTTTGGATTTTCTACATAGATAATCACGTTATCTGTGAATGAAGACAGTTTTATTTCTTCCTTCCCAATCTGCATACCTTTTTATTTCCTTCTCTTGTCTCATGGTATTAGCTAGGACTTCCAATACAGTGCTGAAAATCAGTGGTGAGAGGGCACATCCTCACCTTCTTCCTGATCTTAGTAGGACAGATTCAAGCCTTTCACCATGAAGTATGATGTAGCTGTAGAGATTCTGTAGATATTTTGTCGATAGAGAGTTTTATCAAGTTGAGAAAATTCCGCGCTTCCCTAGTTTACTGAGTTTTTGTTATGAATGAGTGCTGGATTTTGTCAAATGATATTCTGTATCCATTGATGTGGTTATGTAATTTTTCTTCTTTAGCCTGTTGATGTGATGGATTACATTAATTGACTTTTGAATGTTGAATCAGCCATGCATACCTGGGATACATCCTACTTGGTGTATAATTATTTTTATACATTATTGAGTTTGATTTGCTACTACTTTGTTGAGGATCTTTGCATCTATATTCATGAGAGATATTTGTCTGTAGTTTTCTTGTAATATCTTTGTCTGGTTTGGGTATTAGGGTAAGGCTGGACTCACAGAATGAGTTAGAAAGTATTCCCTCTGCTTCTATTTTCTGAGAAAGCTTGTAGAGAACTGGTATAATTTCCTCTTTAAATGTTTGGGACAATTCATCAGTGAATCCATCTGGGTCTGGTGCTTTCTGTTTTGGAAGACTATTCTGACTCAATTTCTTTAATAGATATAGGCCTATTCAGATTGTCTATTTCTTCTTGTGTGAATTTGGTAGACTGAATCTTTCAAGGTATTGATCCATTTCACTGAGGTTATCAAATTTGTGGGCATAGAGTTATTCATAGTATTCCTTTATTCTTCTTTTAATGTCCATGGGATCTGTCGTGATGTCCCCTCTTTCATTTCTAATATTAGTAATTTCTTTTTTTCTTAGTGAGCCATTAGCTTGACCAGAGGCTTATCAATTCTATCTTTTTCAAAGAAACAGCTTTTGGTTTCATTGATTTTCTCTATTGATTTCCTGGTTTTAATTTCATTTACGTCAGCTCTAATTCTTATTATGTCTTTACTTTTGCTTACTTTGGATTAATTTGCTCTTCTTTTTCTAGTTTCCTAATGCAAAAGCTTAGATTATTGATCTTACATCTTTCTTCTTTTCTAACATATGCATTCACTGCAATAAATTTCCCTCTAAGCACTGCTTTCTCTGCATCCCACGCATCTTGATAAGTTGTGTTTTCATTTTCATGTAGTTAAAAGTAGTTTTAAAATTTCTTTTGAGATTTCTTCTTTAACCCATGTGTTATTTAGAAGTGTGTTATTTAACCCCCAAGTATTTGGAACTTTCCAGCTTTCTGTTTCTAGTTTAATTCCATTGTAGTCTGAGAACAGCCATTATATGATTTTTATTCTTTTACATTTGTTAAGGTGTGTTTCATGGCCCAGCGTGTGGTCTTACCTGGTGAGTGTTCCATGTGAGCTTGAGAAGAATGTGCATTCTGTTGTTGGATGAAGTAGTTCACAGATGTCCATTTTTGTCCAGTTGATTGATAGAGTTTTATCATTTATATTCATAACGAAGGCCCCCAAGGCCTGTAAGATCCTGAATCACCCAAGAAAGATTAAATCATGTTCAACCAAGCTTTAGTGTCAAGTATATCTACTTGTGTTCTAAGTCTTCCAAGATGAGTTCAACTGTGTCCTTACTGCTGGATCTGTTCATTGCTGATAGAGGGGTGTGAAAGTCTCCAACTATAATAGTGGGTTCATCCATTTCTCCTTGCAGTTCTATCAGTTTTTGCCTTTTTAAAAAAGTTTATTTGAGAGAGAGAGAGAGAGAGAGAGAGAGAGAGAGAGAGAGAGAGAGAATGGGGGGGGGGAGGGGAAGAGAGAGAGGGAGAGAGAATCCTAACTAGGCTCTGCATTGCCAGCACAGAGCCTGATGTAGGGCTCAGTCCCATGAACCATGATATCATGACCCGAGCCGAAATCAAGAGTCAGACCTTTAGCTGACTGAGCCACCCAGGCACCCCTTGCCTTTTGTTTTTGAAAGGTATGTTGAGGCTCTTTTAGCTGTTTCTTTCCCATTTTAATTTTAACTCTAAATCTTGAGTATCTGAATATGATTCAACTAGTGAAGGTGGTCACGCTAGAAAGCGAAGGAAGGAGATGATGAATAGTAGAGGTGGAATGGAGGTGTATCTATTTACAAAAGCTTCTGGATTCATTATTTGCATATGCATTATGTACCCTGAAAAAAAATTTAGCTTTACTGCCTCTTGCCAATTCCCCACTTCTACTGTGTTTCACTCAGACTTGCTTGATAAACATTTACGCATTGAATTAATAAGTGAGTCCTGGGTAGAGTTCTTGATGGAAAAGAACGGTAAGTTGTAAAGAAAGGTGTTAATGATACATTAGCACCCCACTGAGGATTTCTCTCTGTTAGAGAGATAAAAGGGGGCCGCAAAATGAATTTCATACCAGTTGCCAGAGCATTTTATGCCAAGGACAAACATCCACAGATTTGTTATCCCCAGGATGTCTAGAAACCACTTCCAGGTAATTGTGAGGGTACCTTCCACGGTGGAAGCCCATGTGCTTGGCAGGTTTTCAACTAGAAATCTCTTTCCAAGGGAGCTTCTGCAAAGTAAGAGCATGAAGATCATTTATATTCATAACGAAGGCCCCCAAGGCCTGTAAGATCCTGAATCACCCAAGAAAGATTAAATCATGTTCAACCAAGCTCTAGTGTTAAGTATATCTAATTGTATTCTAAGTCTTCCAAGACTGATTATCTTTAATTAAACAGCCTGGTGACTATAGACTTATCACTTATTTGATATGATATAGTGAGGAACTATTCACTAGGATGTTTAATCAGTTGAAATACCCTATGGCTGACCACACAGAATGACAGAGGTGTGTGTGTGTGTGTGTGTGTGTGTGTGTGTGTGTGTGTGTGTGTGTGTGTGTTTACAGGCACAGAGGAGATTAGGCCAACATTCTGAGATCTGGCTAAATGCTGCTGTTAACATAGTGTAGATGTTAATGGCACATAAAAGCATAAATCTGCCATTCGCAGCCTTCCACGTACACATTGATATAAATAACTAATAGGGCTTTCACAATCCATCCAAAATACAAAGATTACTAAATTGGCTTTTAAAAACATTAGAATCCCATTAGGTTAAATTCAGCAGCTGATTGCTGAGCAAAATAAACCACAAGAGGACTCTAAATTCTCCTTTGTTGCTGCTATTAAAAGGTATTGCACTTTGGAAGAGGCCATGGACCCCTGGGGAAGTGAGCACATGGTTCTTGTTGGCGAAGCAGGGCCGCATCCAGCTATACATCTGGATAAGGATGCTTCCAGGGAGAGTTCTCCCCCAGCGCCTGGTCTGGGAGTTCTATCAGGAATATATGAAGTAGCCCAGATGTCACTCAAGGTTTCTCACCCTTTTAATTATTATTATTATTATCATCATTATTATTATTTGTTATTATTCCCTTCCCCTCAATAAGCCTTCTTGGACCTTTTCTTCCCTCCCTGTCCCCCACCTCTTTATTTTTGGTATTCTGATGCTCTGACGTCTGGGGCCTAAGGGACCATAGAGGGTCTGCCCTTCCCTTGGATAGCCAGTTCCTGACAGCAAACTACTTGCCAGTGAGAGTAATTTTCAAATGGGAACCAACCAGTCCAGAGCCCACACTCCTTAATTAGGCTCTCAAGTTCCAGGTCACTCTCCCCCTGCCCTAATCATCCCGGGGTCAGGTATCAGACAGCCAGGCACAGCCCCTATGCCCCAGAGCCCACTGAAATTCTTTAAACCAGTCAATCCTAAATCTGCTTCCCCTGCCTCACCAGCTCCTTCTAGTGGGAACCACAAGAAAGACTCATTTCAAAAAATTAAAAATAGATCTACCCTATGACCCAGCAATAGCACTGCTAGGAATTAACCCAAGGGATACAGGAGTGCTGATGCATAGGGGCACTTGTACCCCAATGTTTATAGCGGCACTTTCAACAATAGCCAAATTATGGAAAGAGCCTAAATGTCCATCAACTGATGAATGGATGAATAAATTGTGGCTCATATACACAATAGAATACTACCTGGCAATGAGAAAGAATGAAATACGGCCTTTTGTAGCAACGTGGATGGAACTGGAGAGTGTGATGCTAAGTGAAATAAGTCCTACAGAGAAAGACAGATACCATATGTTTTCACTCTTATGTGGATCCTGAGAAACTTAACAGAAGACCATGGGGGAGGGGAAGGAAAAAAAAAAGGGAGGGAGGGAGCCAGACCATAAGAGACTCTTAAAAATTGAGAATAAACTGAGGGTTGATGGGTAGCGGGAGGGAGGAGTGGGTGGGTGATGGGCATTGAGGAGGGCACCTGTTGGGATGAGCACTGGGTGTTGTATGGAAACCAATTTGATGATAAATTTCATATTAAAAAAAAAAGAAAGACTCATTTCCCTACATTTCCCCCTTCCCCTCTGCCTCCTGACCTGTCCTGGTGTACCCCATCCTGCCTACCCACCCACAGGGTGTGATGTGCCACACACGTGCTCTTGGGGACCGAGAGTAACAAACTGTCTTCTGAAACTATCTGCCTGATCTGTTGGCCTTACTGCACCTCAGATTTCATATTAATATACTATATTTTTTTTTAAATTTTTTTTCAACGTTTTTTATTTATTTTTGGGACAGAGAGAGACAGAGCATGAACGGGGGAGGGGCAGAGAGAGAGGGAGACACAGAATCGGAAACAGGCTCCAGGCTCCGAGCCATCAGCCCAGAGCCTGACGCGGGGCTCGAACTCACTGACCACGAGATCGTGACCTGGCTGAAGTCGGACGCCTAACCGACTGCGCCACCCAGGCGCCCCAAATATACTACATTTTTAAACACCCCACCCCACGGAATTTTAATACCATAGATACACTGGTCCTTTGGAGGGTCACAAACCACTGTAATACTTAAGGGTTAATTTGTTTCCCACGAACCAATTTTTATCCCCTTGGCACTATATTGCCCTCGCTGAAAACCTGGCAGTTAAGTAAACCCTTGCTACATGCGAGAACAATTTGGGGAGTTTTAGAAAGTGTCTACACCTGGTCCTCACCCCAGACCAATTAAACCAGAACCTCTGGGGACAGGGCCAAGGCACTGGTATTTTTCAGCATTCTCCTGGGTGATTCTAATCTGCATCCAGGTTGAGAACCTCTCAGTTATAACCCAACTCACAATTGCTGGCCCCCCCTCACTGAGCCTGGCCCCCATACACCCCCATCTACCTTTACAGATGAGAAGAGCCACAGGAAAAAAACAGCTGACTCAGGGCTCCATGCCACTCCCACACTTCTGGAAGCTCTATCCCATCTGATTGCAAGAATTTGGTGTTCAAGTGCAGACAACGTGCCAGACTATTGTTATAGCCACTTGTAGTAGGTTGAATGATGGCCCTGAAAAGACACATCTGTGTCCTAACCATGGAGCACCTGGCATGTGATCTTATTTGTTCAAAGGGTCTTACAGATGTAACTAAGGATTAGAGTGGACCCTAAATCCAATGGCATGTGTCTCTTAGAGAAAGGCAGGGGAGGATCTGAGACACAGAGACAGGTAGAGAAGAAGGAAGCAGAAACCGTGGTGATGTGCCTACAAGCCCAGGAGCACCAGCCAGAAGCTGGGAGACGCATCGCACAGATTTACCCTCAGGCCCCCAGTACCAACTGACCCTGCGAGCACCTTGATTTCAGACTTCTGGCCTCCAGAGAATACATTTCTGTTGTTTCCAACCTCCCAGTTTGTGGTGATTTGTTTGGCACAGCCATAGGACTGATTTCTTCTTCTGCTTAGAGCAAAGACTTAGAGCCCATGACCACCCTCTCGACTACAACAACCGTCAGTGGCTCCCCACTGCCTGGAGGATATGATGGAAACTTCTCAGCCAGGCATTTAAACCTCCGTGACCTTCACCCTACCTAGCTGTCCAAGCAAATGTCCCATGACTTTTAAAGTGACAGAGGGGCTCACTTCCCTTGATATGGCTCTCTATTTGCATGCCTCTGCTCACGAGATTCCTCCATCCAGAATGCCTTTCCCTTGGCCTCTTACAGGGAGCTTTTCCACTTCCCTTCAAGGCACAGCTCAAATGCTACTTCCTCCCGCAAGCTACTCCAGATTTCCCCAGATGGCTAGGATCCTTCTTTTTCCCACAGCAGGGTGACTTATGGAAATTCCACATCCGTTCAGCATCATGTCAAGATAATAATAACAATGATGAAAAACAATAGTTAAGGTTTTGTGGCACCTGCCATCAGCCAGGCACTATTCTAAGCATTATGCACGTCTTAACTATTTTAATCCTTACGACACTGCTTTGCATTTGACATTGTTATTATTATTATATTAAATATAATTTATTGTCAAATTGGTTTCCATACAACACCCAGTGCTCCCCCCAACAGATGCCCATCACCCACTTTCCCTTTGGCATTATTATTATTAAAGGTTAGACTCAAGCATGTGTGCATATGTACACACACACTTTTTCACCCTCTGTGTGTATATACATATACATGTTTACATACATATATATACACACACACATACACATTTATAGTGTCCATCCATTCATTTAATGTGCGTGTGTGTGTGTGTGTGTGTGTGTGTGTGTGTAATCACACACTGTAGTACAAAGTTTGCCCTGTAGTACAAAGATTTGTGCCACATAGAAAACTGACACACTTTCTGCCTAGGAGGAGTTTCTTGAGAGATATGAATGCCCATTTTGAAAATTCGTGTTTTTTGTTTAGAACTGTGAGTCATGAAAGCCTTGAAATCTGGGAGGGCTTAGACGCCCTAGGTCCAGCCCCTGTCCCCGAGTCAGCACAAACATTTCCTGAGCACCTGTTATGTGCCAGACCCTTGTCAGGAGAGATGGTGAAGCCATGGTCACTCATCATGAGAGCTTACAGTTAAACTCTTAGTTTTGGAAATGAGAAAACAAAGGTTTAACCAGAGAGGTTAAGCGACTTTCCTGAGGTCACACTAAGTTGGTTGAGTCCCATTTCTGGGTAATAGAAAGCCACTTCCAATTCCAGGCATGAATTACTGATTAAAAAAAAAATCAGAATGCAATCCTATATTCCTAACATTGTGTGGTAGGCAAAATAATGGTCCCCAAAGATGTTCACATCCTATCCCCTTGAACCTGCAAACATGTTAAATTACCTGGCTGGGAGAGGGGGAACGGGAAGGGGGGATTAAAGTAGCAGACGGAATTAAGGTTGTTAATCAGCTGACTTTAAGATAGGGAGACTGTCCTGTGCTATCTAGGTGGACCCAACGTACTCATGTGAGTCCTACACATGGAAAGAGGTAGTGTCTGAGTTATGCAGTGCTCGACAGACTGAGCTGACCATAGCTGGTCTGGACGATGGAAGGGGCCACCAGCCAAGGAATGGGGGCAACCTCTAGACACTGGAAAAAGCAAGAAAGGGGATTCTCCCCTACACCTTCCAGAAGGGAACACAGCCCTGACGACACCTCAATTTTACCTCAGTGAGACTCAGTTTGGACTCTGATCTCCAGAACAGTAAGAGAATAACTTATGTTGTTTTAGGTCACTAAGCTTGTGATTTGTTACAGCATCTACAGGAGACCGATGCGCCCTATAACTTTAAGGCTGAGCCTTACAAAGCTCCTCAGGGGGCCTGATGGAGTCATTCTGAAGTGAACATCACTTATCTTTCTAGAAGCCCAGACAGCAAGTCTCACTTTAAATCTTAGGATCTGTCTGCAATCAGGAAACTTGACTTTTTCCTCTCTAGGTAAATTCCAGAGTTTAATGCAGAAATAGAGATGACCAAAGAATGCCATTTTTCATAATTTTCTTTCTCACTTCTTCCAGACACTTCTCTCTTTGCCTCGAGATCACGGTCTCTGTCATTTTATTTTTAGAAACACTCTTTGTGTTCGTTCCTTGCAGCCCATTGAAGAAGGGATTTTTTGTGGGCCCTGGCTCAGATTCTGTATGGAGACTGACTTCCGCTTTGGGGATGTGCCTGAGATTCCAGACCCTCCTGGTGTGGAGGGAAACAAGAGGGGCTTACGGAGCAGGGCCAGGCTCCATGTTCTAGAGTGAGGAGGGGGAATCACTCCTGCCCACTGGGCCAGAGGGTTGAGGTGGGAATGAACCACTTCCAGGAGAAGGAAGGATGCGGCTTGCTTCAGGTTCCTAATTTGGCTTCTCCCCAGTTCTCAGCATTGAATTGGGAGTCCTTCCTGCCTCCATTCTTGCTGCCATCGTGGACACTAAAGTCCTGATTTCTGATTAAACGTGGTTTCCTATTTTGCATCTCGGTCTCTCCCCAGCCAAGGAAGACTTCACGTGACATTTGAGCTGAGATTTTTGGAGTGTGCGATTTTAAAAAGGGAAGGGCATTAATAATAAAAGGGGAAGGAGCTGGTCCAGGTAGAGGGAGAAAAGGGGTAGAGGGGACACTCCTGGTGGAAATTCTGGGCAGGAGGCTGTGCCCGAGGAGAAGACAGGAGCCTGGGGGGCAAGATGCAGAACTATATATGAAAAGTCTTGACCCCCACAGTAACGTTTTAGAAGTTCAATGGGAGACCACTGAAGTTTCCAAAGCTTTATAAACTTGGTAGCCATAACGGATATCCTACAGGGTGGTGTTTATCCCAGTGGGAGTATTAGTCCCAGCTCAGATAGTGGCTGCAGTAATAATGGAATTAAGAGTAGCAATAATAACAACAGTAGTAGCATTAGTACTGTAGTAGTAACAGCAGCTGTAGCAGCAGGTGCACTGTGGGGACTGAGTCATCTGCACCATCACTGCTACAATTAACTGTCATTTCATACTTACTCTGTGCCATTCTAAATACTTTGAGTCTTATCTCGTGGGATCTGCACGGTAACCAGAGGAGGTCACCACTGGTATTATCCCCATCTTACAGATAAGAAAACAGAGGCAGGGGAGCGTGATGTGTCCGGGGCAAAACCGCACAGAAACCCAGACACCCAGGACTCAGGCACAGTGAGAAGCTGCCCTGGCTTCCCCAGTGGGAAATGGATGTCAGGAACAGATAGCCCACGAGTCAGCACCAGCTGGGGACAGGAAGGGCTTCTCCAAAGTTCAGGGAGCACTCACGGAGGAGAGGCCCTGAGATGGGATTGTGGGGTCCTGGCTAAGCCTTGGAGGTAGGTGGTCATTGAGGGGGCAGCCAGTCCCAGCCTCTCTGATGCCCATCTGGCCTCTGGCAGGGATGGGGCCCCAGGATGGCTGTGATTAGCCCACGGGGCTCCTGGCTGCCCCCTCTTCGGGCCTTTCACCAGGTGGGGCTGGCGTGCCCGGGCCCATCACCCCCAGGGTGTGGAGTCCAAGCTGGGCCCCAGAGCCCCACTGCTGCCTGCCTGGAGTCTGGTGCACCTGACACCACAGTGTGGCTAAGCCAGTACAAGTGGGCCTGCCTTCCCCCTGAAGGCCGGACACTGGCCAAGTGGTCCAGCGGGAGGCATGACTAAGGCAAAATGTAATTACCTCAACTGCAATTTAGCTCTGCTGCTGGCAAAACATGGCAGGTCCCCCATCCACTCCCCCTTCCCAGTCACCAAGGGAGAGGGGGTGGCATTCCTGTGAACAGCAAGCCTCAGTTTCCAAATGCCTCAGAGAGAGGACCCTGGGGCAGGTGGGGGTCCTGGCTGCCCCCTGCCTTCCCCTGGGTCCTAAGAAGCGACTGCCAGTCTGCTCCCTATCTAGTCGTTTCCCTGGCTCTGTTAGTGACAGCTCCCCTGTGTCCTCCACGATCCCCCCGCAGGAGACAGAGCTTAAAAGGCCTGTTCTGCAGGCTCCAGGGGGACTGTGATGCCATCTTTCCGTGCCTTGATTAAGAATGATCCTGGGGCCCTGCTGTAGGACAGGCAGACTCCCCTGACAGCACCAGATACAAGAAAGGGGGAGCGACAGTGCAGAGCAAAGGGGGGTGCTGCCTGGGGACAGCTGCTCAAGCTTGAGGGAGGGGGCAAGGGGAGCGGGAGGGCTATGGGGAATACCTCGGCAATTCTAGAGCAGCGGGGGAGAGGCACAGGCTTTGAAAGCCTGCAGAAGAAGAACATTAAAGAGAGGGAGGGGAAGGTTCCCCCAGGCCTCTGGTGGACACCCCAATGACCTCTTGGCTCTTGGCCCCTGCAAAGTCAAGCCTCAGAGCTGGGGCCACTCGGCTCCCTGGCCACACCCAGCCTGGGCTGGGAGAGTCTTCTGGCCCCTGGCCTTCGGTCAGCAGGCTACGGGGCTCCCTCTGATGTCTGGTCAGCTCCCTACCTCTGACTTTCCCAGACACTTCACCAGCGACTCAGCTCGAAACCCTTGGGGCTAGTCCTGCCTTTTCTTGCCCAGCCCCCACTATCCTGGGAGAAAGGAGGGACTTGGCAGGACTCATTCATAGGGCCCAGAACACCTAGATGCCTAGTGCTTTCTGGGAATCTCACAGTACTTCTCAGATCCCTTTTCCTTCCAACCAAGATCCAGAATTCAATGCTCAAGATCCTATCATCTGTGTGTGTGCTTGTAACCAAACAGGGCTGGGCTCATATCTGCCCTCTTTCCTTAATTAAGGTGTGGCTTTGAACAAGTCACTTAACCCCTCTGAGCCTCAATTCCTACATCTGTAAAGTGTGCATAACAATACCTCCCTTTGCAGGCTTGCTGTGAGGTCTAAGAAGGTAAAATACGGTTTTACTGTCCTGGGGCTGTCATAACAAAGTACCACAACCTTACTGGCTTAAACAACAGACTTACTGTCTCACAGTTCTAGAGGCTGAACATCTGGGATCATAGTGCTGGCAGGTTGGTTCCTTATTTATTTATTAATGTATGTATGCATCTATAAATTATTTAAGGGGAGAGAGAGAGTACAAGCAGGGGAGAGGGGCAGAGGGAGGGAGGGAGGGAGGGAGGGAGGGAGAGAGAGAGAGAGAGAGAGAGAGAGAGAGAATCCCAAGCAGGCTCCACACTCAGTGCAGAGCCCGACATGGGGCTCGATCCCACGACCCGGGGATCATGACCTGAGCCAAAATCAAGAGTCAGACACTCAACAGGTCGAGCCACCTTCTAAGAGCAAAGACAAAGAATCTGTCCCACGCTTCTCCCGGAGCTTCCAGTGATTTGCTGGTTTCTTGGCATTCTTGGAATGGAGAAATATCACTTTCATCATCACCTCGTGCTCTCCCTGTGTGCATGTGCATCTGTGTTCAAGTTCCCCTTTTTTGTAAGGATCCCAGTCATGTTGGATTAGCAGCCCACCCGACTCCAGGATGACCCCATCTTTAGCCAATTACCTCTACAACAAACCCATCTCCAAATAAGGTCACGTTCTGAAGTACTGGTCGGGGGGGGGGGGTGTTTTAGGACTTTTGAGGGGACACAATTCAAACCATAACCACTATGTAAAGACACCAAGCTTGGAGTAAGTTCTCAAGAAATGCCAGACCCCTTTCCTTCCCCATAACAGAAGCTAGCCTCAGGGGCTGAGAGAAGTTTCCAGCATTCTGGGCTGCTTGGCTGATGAGGATGCAGATTCTGCTTGGAGGGAAAATGCCGCCCACAAGTGCCAGGGGTCTGCCTTCGTGCTCTGGCCTGACCTTCCCGTTAGGGATGTCCTGCCTGGAGAACACCTCCTTGTTCCAGGCTGAGGCTGTCCTCTGCATGATCGATCCACCCACCTGAGACAGGGAAGGGACAGGGCGAGGCCAGCCCCGCCTGCCTGTCTCTTTCTGTCCAGGCTTCCCTGCAGGGACCCTGGGTTTAGAGGCCCAAAGAGCTGCCTCAAGCCCCAGGTTACCCCTCTGGGCTAGCGCTTGGCCGTTTCCCTCTATTTTCTATCAGGAAGAGAATTCTTTTCTCTCCTGCTTGGCCCTGGGGAAGCAGAGCTCCTCTCTCCAGCATTGCCTGGGGGTTAACGTGCTTCCTGTTTATCTGATATCATTTTGATCTTAACAGCGGCACTGTGAAAACAATACCAACTAAACACTGATGCTGGGTGGCACTTAGTAATGTGGAGTTGCTTCCGGATTCTCAGCTTACTCTGCACCAGCAGCCGACCTCGGCTGGGTTATCTCCGCTGGAAGGCGGACGGCAGCCCAAGGGCACAAAGCTAATAAATAAACGGAGAAGTCAGCACAAGGTTTTTCCCTGCGGCTGTCCCCAAATGGGGCTAGCTTGAACTGCGACACTGTTTCCTTTGGTTGTGTTGAGGGTGGTTGGTTGGCTTCTTCCAGAAGGACTGGGCAGACCTCACGGTGGGGAGAGGGAAGCATCTAGGAGGGAGGAAGAAGAGAGGACAGCAAGGGAGGCAGGGGACAGTCTGAGGGCCTGACGCACAGGACGGGGAAGTGGGTGGGGGTGGGGCTTGGCCACTGTGGCTAAACTGTGGCTGGGGACACCTGTGCCACTAGCCTTGTGAGAGGTACCGGCTCTGGTGGGAAAGAGGCCAGCTCTGGAGCCTGGATGAGGCGAGTGAACATCCTGCCCTTTTGCCTGCCTTCCGGAGGGCACCTTGGGCCAGGCCCTCTCGTCTCTGATCTTCAGCCGCCCCATCTGTAAGACGGAGAGGGCTGGCACATGATAATTGGTAGCATCACCCCCATTTCTCAGATGAGAAGATGGTGCATGGTCAATGAATTATATTAGCAGGTGTGAACAGGTGGACATGAAAGGAAGCTTCCAGAAAGGGGGGGGGGAGGGGCGGCAGGGAGAAGGGATTCTTTCTACTCTCAAAATCTCATTTCTCATCCAAGGGCTTTAGAAACAAAGTCTCCTCAGAAAATTGCTCCTTTTTACAGCCCTCTCCTGCCAAAGCCCCAGGACCCCAACTGTCAACAGCACCACGACTCATCCCATCATTGCATGAAACGGTTTTTCACTGTTAATCCTCTATTCCACCTGTTGGGCAAGGAGTGGGTTCCATTCCGTTTGCAGCTCCAGTTCTTAGCTCAAGGTCTGGGGAAAAAACCAAACATCTTGCTGATGTTTGTTGAATGAATAAATGATTGAATCTGTGAAAGAAAGAATGACTGCCTTTAAAAGGAAACTGCGGAAACTGCCCACTTCTGTCACCACAGTCCCTCCGGTTTATTAATGTTGTGAGCAGACCTGAAGAACAGGGTGTGAAGACAAGGACTGTGCACCTGCTCTCATCAACAGGACACTGACATGCTGAGGCATGTAGCCAAGGGGTTATTCTTCGTGTTGTATTATGAACAAATGACAAGCGTGGAGAGCTGGTCTTCTTCTCCACGGTCTTGGGAGCACCTGATTCCTTGGCCACAGGGGCCTGCCTACTCAGATGTATAGTTCTATTAAGAGGCGTCAATGACTCTTGTAAAGGTGTGGCCCCAGCAGGCTTTGGAGCCAGGGAGATCTGAGTTCTAATCCCAACTCTGCCTCTCTCACAAGCTGTGTGGTCTTGGCCAGTGATTGAGCCTCTCTGCGCCTCTTTCCTCATCTACAAAAGGGGCTATCAATAGCCAAGTGTGGCTGTAAAGACTGAATTTAAGTGAGGCAGTTATTTAAAAGCTCCTAGCCCAGTCCCAGAAACACTGAGTGGCTAACATATGACAGCACTCTTTCTCCCCTGATCCTCGTTGTAGGTCAAGAAAGCAAATTGCTGGGGCACCTGGGTGGCTCAGTTGGTTAAGCATCTGACTTTGGCTCAGGTCATGATCTCATGGTTTGTGAATTCAAGCCCCGCACTGCTCTCAGCATGGAACCTGCTTCAGATCCTCTGTCCCCCCTCTCTCTGCCCCTCCCCTGCTTGCTCTCTCTCCAAAATAAATAAACATTAAAAAAGAAAACAAAGCAAACTGCTTTGCCCAACTGTGCCTCAGTTTCTCCCTCTGTGAAGTGGGGCCAGTCACATCTGCCCAGCCTCCTTACAGGACTGTTGTAAAGAGATGAAGAAAGTAAAAGTGCTCTATAAAATTTATAAGTGTACCAAGGGAAAAGGACTTTTATTTTGTAGTTAACTCCTATTGGGCATTTGTTCCAACTCAATTCCTAAGGGCGTGAGAGCTTCCTGGGCTGGCTTCCTCCTGGTGAATATCCACATGCCTCTCCCCTTGACACTATCATTTCTGATCCTGTCACCTAAGAAAGCTGGAGGCAGTGCTATGCCACCATTTTCCCAGTCCAGATGGAATAATATTCTTATCCAAGGGCATAGATGATGCTCCTTCCAACCCTTTTCATGGACCACTTTTGGTCTCAGTGATGACAGTCGGGCTATCACCCAGGATGGGATTGTCCACTATTTGCCCGCGATATCTGCCCTCTCAGGAGCACAGACTGGCCATGGAAATTCTCCCTAGGCAGGCCTGCTTTCACACAGTAAGCCAGAGAAGGTGGAGGAGGGCTACAGAACAGCTCCCTTCTTGCAGTCACTGGAATCTGGGGGTCACTCCCTCAGTCATGTCAGGGCAGCCAGGGCAAGATTAGGATATTAGGAGTCTGTGGACACAGCTCCAACCACCTATGAGGGGACTTTTGCAAAGGGCCAATTATGCCCTAATTGTTGCATACAAATATAGTTTGTCAAAGCATAACTTAAATGCCTCAGGGTACCTCCCTATGCAATGGAGCCCTGCAACACATTAAAGGAAAAAATTTTTAAGGGTTCAAAACCTTGAACTGTTTCATTAGGTGGGGACAGACAGTCAGGTGGCTTCCACTTGGGAGCTATTACTCAAAATCCAACAACATTAAGTTCATGGATATCAACCCACACACAGCTTCTCTGAAGTCTGGATTATTCTGAGGATGGATTCCGGGAATTCAGAGCACTGGATCAGGATAAGAACCATTTTTTTAAAAGGCTTTTAACATGTATTGCCAAATTAGTTTTCTAAAGGTTGTACCCCAAGTGATATACGTAAGTGACAACTTCAGCATACTTTTACCAGCGCTCTGTGTTATCAGGACCGCCAGAATCTTAAGCCAAATAATATGCTATAAATAAAAGTATTTCAAAGAGAGCTTGAGATGTCCTTTTATTTCTTTTTTTTTTAATGTTTTTTTTTTTTTGAGAGACAGAGACAGAGACAGAGCATGAGTGGGGGAGGGGCAGAGAGAGACACACACAGAATCTGAAGCAGGCTCCAGGCTCTGAGCTGTCAGCACAGAGCCCAATGCGGGGCTCAAACTCATGAACTGTGAGATCATGACCTGAGCTGAAGTTGGTTGGTTAACTGACTGAGCCACCCAGGGGCCCCTCCTTTTATTTCTTCTTGGAAATTACAGTCATCTTTGATGCTTCCTTCTTCCTTATACAATTATTCACCAAATCATATGGTTTCTTCTGTGCTAAGTTCTCTTATGTATTTTTTCCATCCCTGTAACATCCCCGCATGCACAGTTCCAATGACCTCTCCAGGGGCCACCCGTGAGTATCTCTCTCCTCTGGGTCATCCCGCCCAATTCCTCTCTTAAAAACAAAATTTTGGATGGCGGTGATGATTGAACAGCATTGTGAATGTACTTAATGCCACTAATCTGTATACTTTAGAAATGGTTAGGACGGTAAATTCTATGTTATGTTTATTTTACTGCAATTAAACAAAAAACCTTTTGATTTCTTCCCTGGTTAGAAAGCTTTCGAGGCTCCCTCTGCCTACCAGACACAAGTTCAAAGTGTTCAGCTTTGCTTTTAAGGTTCTACACAAGCATAACATAACAGTACTCCTAACTGACACTGAGCCAATACTGGGGTAAGCAGTTTACAGGCATTGTCCTGGTCAACCCTCACACTGTTCCTATGAAAGACGGATGACCAGATGAGGAAATCGGGGCGCAAAGAGGTCTTTTCCTTTTAAAATCAGCTATATTGTGGAATAATTTACTGACCACAAAACATCCATTTTAAGCATACAGCTGGATAAGTTTTGACACAGCTACAACTTGCGTAGTAGCAAAGACCCCAAATGAGTCATAGCCCATGTCCACCATCCCCCAAGCACGAAGAGATTTAGGTTGCCAGACAAGGATATACAGCCACCAAACGCAGTGGCGGAGAATTGAAGTCAGGTCTGATTCTGGAACCACGCTCTTGGCCTCCCTGTCCCCCTTGAATCTCCCAGTACTTTCCAGTTATAACTCCCCAGACGCGTCTCATTGATGGCAGCCCCCTGTACCTGAACCATACCGTTGATCTCCCACCTCTGCCCTGGGATGCTGTCCCTCCTCCTCTCCTTGACTGAATTGCATGCCTTCCTAGGAGCTGGCCTCTAATTTCTCTCCTCCAAGAAGTCTTTCTGCCTTGCCCCAGCCAGCCCAAGGGCAGGCCCCCTCTCCCCTGAATGCCCATCTCCTTGTAATCTGTGTAACACTTTGGGTGCTGCTCAGATACTCAACTGATGGTGATCAAACACCATTTTTATTTTGGGGATTAAACAAAAATTGTCCTTTACCTCTCATGGACCAGATGATCCCTGAGTCTTTCTGGCAATGACCAGGATTTTGTGACTGCAAAAATGTAGCCGGGGTCTTTGTCAATCAGTGGTTTTCCTCAAAGATCAACCCCACTGGAATGAAAGGAGTAAAATTACATCTGCCGACATATTTCCTGGTGCCGGCAGAATTTCATGCAGACATACTCCTCGTGAGCAATCAGTGAGGCCTTTGAAAATGTGGCCAAGTCTGAACACCAGCGAACGCGGCAGGTGACATCTCTTCCTTCTCCTGGCAATGCCTCCCAGCCAAGTTAAACAGATCCTGGCACAGAGCTTTGGCCAACCTTTCCCAGCCAAGAAGAATGAGGAAGAGCAGAGGCAGTCAGAGGAGGGCTTCCTATTCCCAGAAAAACTCTCCCCTCTCTCGCCCATTTGCTGAACCCACTTCTTTGAGGCAAATTCAGTGCTGGGCACTGGAGCTCCAGTGGTATATATGCTGACCTCCCTGGCCTCGAGGAGCTCACGCTCCAGAAAGTTGCTCCCTAGTCCCTGAGCATCTCCTATGTGCCAGGCACTAGGGTGTGGGGTGAGGAAGAGCGTTTCTGCCCTCGAGGAAAAACTGCAAAGAGATAGACTTGGATGTACTTTATCATAACACAACAGAATGCGCGCTGTGTAAGAGTCTCTGTTTTCCATCTGTAAAATGGGGATAATAACTACCTGTGGCAACATGGTGAACAAACTGACCTCCGAAGACACACTTCCTGGGTCTAAACTCCGAATCGCAGTTGTGGGACTATGGGAAAGTCATTTAACCTCTCTGTGCCTTGGTTTCCTCATCTGTAAAATAGTGATCATAAAGCACGTGACATGCTTAGAACAATGTCTGGCATGCATTGTTCCACGAACAATGTCTATTTGCTCTTTGGAGCCCCTTGCGGGGCCTGAGAAGGATATGGTTAGCTTTGTCTTGGGCCTGGGTGGTTAAAGAGATTTCTTGGCAGACAGACTACTTAAGCTGGATCTTGTAGGATTCACAGGAGTTTGCTAGAGAAAGAGAGAGAGAGAGAGAGAGAGAGAGAGAGAGAGAGAGAGAGAGACAGAGAGAGAGAGTGTGTGTGTGTTACAGATCAGCCAACTTTTTTTTATAAAGGGCAGACAGTAAATACTTTCAGTTTTGTGGGCCATATAATCTCAGTGGTAACTACTCAGTTCTGCTGTTGAATGAGTATGGCTCTGTTCCAATAAAACTTTATTTACAAAAACAAGGCCTCAGGCCATAGTTTGCCAACCTCTGAGTTAAGAGGATTAAGGGGACACAAACCCGTATTTATGGCAGATAAATATGTCATATTTTTAATATGCCATCGTCCTTTAGATTAATGCTTTTGGGTTTTGTTGTTGTTGTTGTTGTTGTTGTTGTTGTTGTTGTTGTTGTTTTGGTGCAGAACTGATCCTCAGGCTCTTCCACAGCGAAGTTGTAAACATTTCTTTAAAACTTCTTAAGACTAACTAGAGGGGAAATTAATGCACAGATAATCATCCCTTTATTAAAGCTGTGTGTGTGTGTGTGTGTGTGTGTGTGTGTGTGTGTGTGAGACAGAGAGAGAGAGAGAGAGAGAGAGAGAGAGACATAGAGATAGAGAGACAGAGAGACAAAGAGGCAGAGACAGCACAGCTACATCCCAGCCCATGTCAGAGACAGCATTCCAGCATCTTCCCCTCCTGACTGACATTCCTGGGGGCCAAGAAATTTCAAGAAGAGGCAGCTCTGGACGGCACAAAGCCTGCCTCTTCCAGAAGTCCTCAATGTGTGCCACCTTGAGGAGGGAGGTAGGACAGACGCTGGTGCTCTGAACCTGCCCCCCTTCCCCCCCGCAGCCGTTCATGTCCCAGTCGGGTCACCGGACCCTTACATGGGTTCTACCAGGAAAGGCTGGGCTGGTGTGTTAAGGCCCATGTCTGTCAGCATCAGGGCCCTCACTGTGTCCCCTGACCCCACACCTGGGTAGACTTTTCAAATGTTGTCCATGTGGCCAGGATGGAATTTATAAACGTGGGCTTTGGAGCATGACCGGGGCTCCACCCTGAACCCCAGTTTCTTACCTGTAAAATGGGTTGCTGTAAGGATTTTATGAGGCAATGGATACTAAGGAGCCATGTCAAGCACATTATTGAGCATCCGAGAATCTTGGTTACCTTTCTGCCCTCCGCACAAACTCCCAACCAGGTAGTTTTCCTGCTCCAGGCTTGGACATCTGTCCCCTCCACAGCTCACGTGTTCTGCTATTGAGAACACAAATCAGAAAGACTCTGCCACTAGGCATGCATCAGAGAAACACTGAAGGAGTCAAATGGATATATGAAGTCATTTCTTCAGATTAACCACAGAGATAGAGTTTTCTTTCATGAAAATAATTTCATCCCTAGTTTTGTGCAGTCCTGGAAACATCGCTTTCCAGACAAAGTTATGCTGTATGTCAAGAGAACATGGGGGAAAAAAAGAAGAAAGAAAACAAAGATCTCATTTATTGCCCTGCAGGTGGATCCCCCCTTGGGCTGGTAGAACAGCTGATTTATTTGCAAGGTTGGGTTATTCGTCTTACGAGTCCAAACATTCACCTATTTTCATTGTTCTGGCCTCCAAGGTGCAGAAACATGCACAGATACACACAGACAGATACACCCAGGGTCCCCTAAAGAGGTCCCTCTTAGGAAGCAAAGGGCAGAGAGCCAGCAGAAAGAGGCATGAAAGAAAAAGCATCACATGAACCAGATGGCCCTGTTGCTCTGATCTTGGGAGTGGTACCTGTGCCATTGTCCCCCACAGCCCCTGCCTGCCTGGGACACAGCAGTGGCAAGGTTAGGACTGGGGTCTGGAGCTGCAGATGGGGACTCTCCTCCCTTAGTGGGGACAAAGGTGATAGCGTTCACTGGTTTTCTGTTTCTCCACTAGCTTTTTTTTTAAATTTTTTAATGTTTATTTTATTTATGAGAGAGATAGAGACAGAGCTTGAGTGGGGGGAGGGTCAGAGAGAAAGGGAGACACAGAATCCGAGGCAGGCTCCAGGCTCTGAGCTGTCAGCACAGAGCCCGATGCAGGGCTCGAACCCACAAACCATGAGATCATGACCTGAGCTGAAGTCAAACGCTTAACTGACTGAGCCACCCAGGCACCCCATCCACTAGTTTTCAAATCTCTTGAAATCCTGGGGGAGCAGCATGTGGAGAGGAAAGAGGAAATGGATTTGAAATCAGAGGGGCTGGGCCTGCTTTGCCATAGGTACATCCTGTGACTTTGGGCCAGTTACTTACCCCGTGATCCTCAGTCTCCTCATCTCTGAAATGGGCATAATCTAATCTACCAGCCTATGGTTCTTGTACACATTAAAGGAGAGAACGTGTATGAAGGTATTTCTGTAACCCCTAGAGCACACCTCCTGCAGGCTTCCTCGCCTTGGTGTATATGCACCGGACATCGTCACTTGCTGTTAAAGGCATCTCACACTGAACATGTCCCACACTGACCTGTTGACCTATGGCTGCCCCAAATCTCCTCCAGCGTCTTCCTTGTGCTTCCAGTGCTCCAGCCCAAACCCTGAGCCTATCCTCAACTCCTCAGTCCTCTTATATCCACATCTAATCTGTCTGTTGCCTCTTCTTCAGAATAAGCTCAGAATCCCCACTGCCACCACCCTGGTGTCGCCATCCATCTCTGACTGGGACTATTGCCATGGCCCCAGGAGTGGTCTCCCTGCTTCCATCCCTGCTCCCTCCCCCACCCGGCTCTATTCTCCACGCAGCAGCGAGGTGATTCTGTCTTTAAAAAAAGTTGCTCAGGTCCCATCTCTGTTCAAAAGCCTCCAGTGCCCCCGCCACACTGGGGTAAAGGCTGAAGTCCTCACAATGCCTGGGTGTGTGGGGGTCCACGACCCCTAGGGCTCGTCTGCCATCTCCCTCCCAGCTGGACCACTTCCATGTACCATGACCCGGCCCCTTCACTTCTCCTTGAACGTGCAGGTAGACTCCTCCTTCGGCTTACCCTCCGGGGAGACCTGGACCCATCCTCTGCCTGGAGCCTCTCCCTGGACATCTCCCGCTCTCTCCCTCCCCTCCTTCAGGTGTCCCTGCAAATGCCACATTTTCGGAGGCTCTGGAACTCCTGGCAGAAGCCACAGCCCCTGCCCCTGGCATTCTCAGTCCCCCAACCCATGCTGTTTTCTCCCCAGTGAGCTTTTCTGATCTGACATACTATCTGCTGGACTTCTTACATATTCACAGTTAGCTCCGTGAAGGCAGGGGTGGTTGTCTCTTGTGTCTCCTTCGCCATCGTCAGCACCCAGAATAGTGGATGGCACAGAGAAAGCACTCAATGGACACCCACGGAAGGACTTCCAGATGGTTCTCTACAAGAGGCACACTCGATATTCACGGTGTGTGTTGGATTAAAAAGAAACAGCCTGGGTCCATCTAACCAGCCATCTTGTCTATATCTGGAAAGAGCTTTGGGAAAGCAGTTTGGAATCAGACCAACCAAGCTTGTTCAGCTTTTAGCTGATGCCAGTAAAGGAGTTTCCAGAGATCTGCTGGGGAAGAGGAGGAGACTGCAGGGAGAGAGGCTGGGGGTGCCTGGGAAGGGCCAGGGAGTGTCTGCTGTGCAGGGTCTGACAACCTGCTGGTCCCTGGCAAAAGCAGGGGCCAAGGCATCCATATGGTGAGAGCCATCCTCTCCACACCCCCCCCCCCATGTGCCCTACGATGAAATGGGATTAAAGTAAGCATCAGAGGGAGCTCGGGGTGGGGGTGGGGCGTGGGGAGGTAAGGGGTGTGTGTGCGTGGGGAGTCTCAGGGAGGAGATACCCTACACTCGACCCGTGGCCTGGAGTGGGAACTAATGAAGGCAATGTGCATGCTATTCATATTTACCAGAGGGAAGGCACTAAGGGCATTAAGTCATTTCCCAAGTCCTGGACCCAGGCTCTTCTGTCCTCCACCTCTGAGTCACTGGCCAGTCACTGGGCTGAGCTCTCAGCCCTGGGCCATTGTCTCCCAGCTCTCCCCCACCTCTTGTTCCCTTGGGCCGGTGACAAGACCAGGGTGGGACCTTGAGAGGCAGCAGCTCTGCCTTACGAGGCTGTGGCAGAGTGGAAAAGGCAGGATGCTTACCAGCTGGGGGTGGTGGCCATGTGTCCTTCTGGTCCACCCAGTGTCTACTCCCCCTGCTTCCAGCAGCAGCACCCCCAAATTCCCCATGAAGGACCTTCCCCTTCCTACTCCCTCCAACCACAGAGGCAATGTGGACTCTCTATCTGTTCTGGGCTGGTCATTCCTTCCAGCACCCGGAGGCTGGATCAGCGGTGGACATGTTCCCCAATTCAGAGCCACAATGTGCTTTCTCGGGGACCACAGGCAGAGAGGTACTTTATGTCCTCCTTGCTTGAAACTGTGAAGGTACAGCCTGGAAGGCCAGTGATTATCTTGTCTGCAAGAAGGGAGGCAATGCCCCAAGGAGAGAGCAGAGTTGAAGATAGCAGAGCAGAGTCAAGAGGTGGCCAGAGGCAGGATCTCATGACACTGTCAGTGTCCCCCCATCCAGCTGTGCCTGAGCTGAAACCTGGACGTTTCGGTTACTGAATGAAGACACTTGGTTTAATCTAGTCTGAGCAGGCTTTCCACTTGCCAGAGGATCCCACGTGGATACACACCCCCAGGCTTGGGCAAGTCAGCTCCGCTCCCTGGGTTTCAGTGCCTTAGCTCAACATGGGGGGGTGGGAGGATTCAGTGAGGTCCCAGGTCTCCTCCAGTGCTGTGCTGTGAGTCTGCACTGAGGGCCACCACCTTCAGCCAACTCCAGAATTCCTGCTAATGGGAAAGAGATGCACCCTGGTGTCCAGAGAAAATCAGGCCAAGTGAGTGCCGGGCAGGGCTTCCTGGGTCAGACCTGGATCCTCATGGTCTCTTTTGTACTGAGGGTTAAGGGGTATCACGAAGCCTTCCATGCACCTGCTCACCACACACAATTCTATCACTCCATAGGATGCTAATTAGCCCTCAGCCTCTTCTGGAAGCTTAGCAATAGAAGGCATGCAGCCAGTAGCCCTGCTCAGCCTCTGTGCACATCCATAAGGCGGGACTTCCTTTGTTCTCTAAAGCAGGGTTCTGCATCCTCAACACTACTGACATTACGGGCCAGATCATTCTTGCTGTCGGGGGGCTGTTCGGTGTATTTCAGAATGTTTAGCAGCATCCCTGGTCTCTAAGCATGAGACGGCAATAGCATCACCCCCTACCCCCCAGTTATGACAGCTGTTCAGACACTGCCACGTGTCACTGGGGGGCAAAGTCATCTGTGATTGAGAACAACTGCTCTAAAATACTGGTTAGCCAAGGGGACAACTCTTTGTTCCTAAACCTGAAGTGTTCATTTTACCTCTATCCTTCCCTCTTCCCACCAAAATCAGTCAATTGATTTCTCTGTTTCTCTTTAGTCTTGTTTTTCGGTTCCAGGGATTGCCCCTGCAGAATTCTGGCCTTCACCTTTGGGTGTGATTCTCGATGCATCACGGTCACAGACTCATCTAAGATGCTGATGAGTGGGCCATCTCCTGCATCAAATGCCACCGGGGCACAAGGACACATGTACACACCATTCTGCCTACGATGTCAGAATCCTCAGCCCCCTTATGGCTAGAGCGGCAATCCTTTCAAGTTCATGGGGCTTAACCCTTTCAGACCTTCTCATGGGTCTGAGCAGAATGAACACAGAATTTGGGGTCAGAAG
This sequence comes from Panthera pardus, assembly GCF_024362965.1. Taxonomy (NCBI): domain Eukaryota; kingdom Metazoa; phylum Chordata; class Mammalia; order Carnivora; family Felidae; genus Panthera; species Panthera pardus. The sequence continues at coordinate 15,051,921 of NW_026526991.1, forward strand.
ACCTGGCTGGAGTTTGGGCTGTATTACTTAATTGGCCGTGTGACTTTGGACAAGCCATCTGACCTCACTGAGCCTCGCTTCTGGAAAACTGGGGAGACCTCACTGCCTTAGGGCTGCCAGGAAAGTAAGATACCATCAGATCCAACGATCTCCATGCTCTCTACTGTTCATTCCACCTGACGTTCCCTCTGCCAGGTTAATTTTCCTAGGGCACAGGTATGCGCGTGTTCTCCTCTGCTCAAAAAATTCCTTGGCTCCCTATTTCCCAGAGGATTGCATCCTTTTTCGGTTACCCAGTGCTCTTCACGACTAGGTCCCGTTTCAATTTTCCACCCTAGCTAACTACTTCAGTGCTTACACGTTTTCTGAGGTTTTTACCTAGAAAGCTTTGTTCATGCGGTTCCTGTACCTGGAATGCCTTTCTCCATCCTTACTTCTATTTATCCTCTTTGAGGCCCGGCTCACAAAGGCCTCCTCCTCTGGAGGGAGACACAACCTGTGCCCATCCTGAGTTCCTGTAGCACCTGGCATCATAGGTTCTGTCTGTATCCCACAGCAGCGGCTTCGGACCCAAGGACATTCCTCTGCGTAGCGGTTGAGAGCCGGTTGAGTCCGCGGCTGAGGCGGACTATCCTGGATCAAGTCCTAGACACCACTTGCTTCCTCAGTTCCTCTCTGGGCCTTCTCTTCCTCAGCTGAAAAATGGAGCTAATAATAGTGCCTCCTTCCAAGAATTATTGCACGCATTAAACACAGTGTCAGGCACTAAGCCAGGCTATAGGATCTCATATGGGCTTATATATGTCAAATATATATCAAATGCTTATATCACAGTGCCTGGCACAGAGGAGGTGCTCAATAAATTTCAGTATCATCACTGCCATCATTAGCAGGCCCCGGGGAGAGATTAAGAAAAAAGACTTCCACAGGGCTGAGGCAAATTGATAACGACCAATTACAGGCCATGGACCAACTTCTAATTCCTTAGTGGCCTCCAGAGGAGGGGATCATTAGAAATAATAACAGCGAACACCTACTTTGTGCTCAGCAGGTGCCAGGCACTGTCCTAAGCATTTTATATGCATTTGCTCTATAATCCCCACTGCAGCCTGGAAGGCGGAGTCAATGAGCTCTCTTATAGAGACGTGCACATTGAATGCAGAGAGGGCAAGTAACTCACCTGAGATCACACAGCTGAGCTGAGCTGAGACTCAAGCCCAGGCCACCGGGCTCTTGAGTCCCTCTACACTTCTGCCCTAACAGGGTGTGTTTGTGATATCTCTCAAGGCAGAGACCCTGGGTAGTCCTTCAAGGGGCATCCTGGATCCGGAGAAGACAGTGGCAAAGCCCACACGGGAATCTAAAAGGTGCCTTTATGCGGGGTTATCTGTTGTTTAGTCTGAGCTCCGTCCGCAACCACCTGGGATTGGCTACCACACTGCAGGCCCAGAAAACATCTGGAGCCCAGATGTGTCTGCCATTCCCTGGGCCAAGAAAATGTATGCACAATTTTCAAAACTTGCTGGTTCTCAAAATATTTTAAAATCCTTTGCAGGGAGCAGGGAAGAAGTTGGGGGGCAGAGTTAGAAAGAACATCCCTGAGGAAGGGTCTCAAACAAATCCCATTTCCCCTATCAGTTTCAAATGTCTGCAGGTTCAGGGGTTCAAAGGCTAGCACTCCTGGTTCAGCGTGTATTAGGGTGCACTTAGGAGCTGGTTGGGCCCGAGGCCATTCTGGGGTGTCGGGGGCTAACAAGGTGGGAATCTGGGACAGCCAAGGCACGGACTACTCTTGGATTCTAGATTATGATGAGACTAGAGTCCTCTCTCCAAGATATGAGATGAGAAGGGTGTCAAGGCCCCTGTACCCCAAAACACACTAGTTATATAAACTATAAAATTGGAGGGATGAGACTGAATTTTTACCTGAGATGATTTAAGTCATTGTCTCGTTATTCAAACTCTTCAGATGATGGAAAAGGAAAAATGGTTTGGCAGTGTCTACTCTCCCTGTCTTAACACGGATTGATTGATTCTTTTCTTTAAACATTCATGTATTTGCTTATTCAAGCCACATCCCACCCCATTCATTCACCAAACGCCTACCATGAGCACCTACTGTGTGCCAAATACCCAACTAAGCATGGGAGGCACAGCAGTAAACCAGAGTGATGTGGGGGCGCCTGGGTGGCTCAGTCGGTTGAGCATCCGACTTCGGCTCAGGTCATGATCTCGCGGTCCGTGGGTTTGAGCCCTGCATCGGGCTTGCTGCTGTCAGCACAGAACCCGCTTTGGATCCTCTGTCTCCCTCTCTCTCTGCCTCTCCCCGACTCATGCTCGTTCTCTCTCTCTCTCAAAAATAAATAAACATTAAAAAAAAAAAAAAAAAGAAAACAGAGCAACGGGGCCCTCCCTTCATGCCTGACCGTGGGGCCTGGTCAACAGGATCCCAGCCCCTGTATTACCTTCCAGCTTCTCTCCAACCAACACTCCCAGCTTTCAAAACTCAAATAAGATCATGACTTTTTAAAAGCAAACATGTATGGCATATAACTAAAGACCAATTTAAAATCACTGCATATAGTTTCAGCTCTGGGACAAGAATCCCCATGCTAAACCAACCCAAATAATTAGCAGGAGCAGCATCTGTGCTTTGGGGAAGGCCTATGCTGAGTTATTACCACAGCGGACGAGCTATTTGACACAACGCCAGGCTCTCTGTAAGGATTTTTCTGGGGAGGCTTTTCTTCTCCACAAAGGGTTCAGAGGAAATCCCTTCAGGTCATTTTCAGCCACAGTTTTGCTTGTTCTGATCAACGGTCTTGTTTGATTGCCACTGGGACAGTTTAACTGACCAGGTTCCCCTTTTCCTAATGCCTTCCAGGAAGCTCGGAGCCCTGTTTACGGCTCACCAGAGCAAGCATATAGAGAGTGGTAGAGGGTTCATTTCTAAATTCATCTCATTTCTGGCTCTTTTTTGTGTCTTCACCTCTGTTTTTCTTTTATTTCTGTCACTGAGTTCACATTTAGTTTATCTTTATATAACCTTGAAAGCAAACTTTAATCCTTTTTGGAACATGGTGGTAGATAAAACAGAATTAAGAATGGAATGAAATAAAATAAAGTAGAATGAAATAAAGTAACAGTTTTGAGCTTGAAGTTTTGAAAAATTCCAGGTCTGCCCATATACCAAGATGACATATATATAAGCATTCACAGTAAAATACAAAGAGTACATTCCAGTATCGTCTTTCCAAAGGCCTACCAACATGGAAATAGATTGATATTCCCATCCCAACTGATGCATCTGGCAGAAACAAATTTAATTGCCGGTGTGTCTGCTAATGACCTTCCCACCCCAAGAGAAAATCGCTTTCCCTGCCACCTTCCACTAACAAGTATTAAGAGGTGGTCAGCCTTCCATTCCTTTGCTTTTCACAGTGATGTCTCTTGACCTATTTGTTGAACTTTGTATCATGGTCATGTGCAAAAGGCAACAGCAGGCCTCTCTCAGGCCACAGGCCCCCTTGGCCTTGCTTCGGTCAGAGGTGAGAGACGGAAGCGGCCTCGTGCCATCTTTCAAAGCGCGAACACCAGTGCCTCGAGTTTTAAGCACAAAGAACCAACACGCTCAGAGCCAGAGCACAGACCTATTTAAATGCCCCTCATGAGCCAGCACAGAGCACTGGCAGTCCTGGGGACACAGCTGATGCGATTTCCTCGGAAGGCTGGACCCCCCAACTGGAAAACAAAACTGCCTTCCTTTAATTCAACTTAACATGTATTTATTGAGCACCTACTATGTGACCAGCATATTAGGCACAAGTATACAGGCACGAAATGAACAAGGAGTAGGTATGTGCATTTATACAGGCACAAATAAGCAAATTAGCAAGCAAGCAAATGCACGCACGCAAACTTCACGCATGCCCTCACACGTATATGTTCCCTGCCTTCAAGGAGCTCACAGTCCAGCTGGGGGTGAAGTTCAGCTGGCCTACAGTCCTGGCTCACTACCTTCCACCAATTTCTACGGAGACTCTACAATGTAGCTTAAGCATCACCTCCTCTGAGAAGCCTGTCCTGATCTCTCTCCAGCCTGTGTCTCCCCAGGCAGGTCAGGTGTCCCGGGTGTTACTAGGCCTAGTAGCAGTACTGATGCTATGAGATACTCACAACACCCAGGCTGTGCTACATAAATATCTGCAGAACGGAAGAGGGGGCAAGGGAGTGAATGAATAAATGAGTAAGTGGACGATGTTGCTGTTTTCCCCAGTGAACTGAACCAGGACTATCGACTCTGAGCAGCTGCTGTGTGTCAGGCATGGTGTTAGATGCGTTTCACATGTTACTTACTTCTTCCGAGAACCTTACGATGGAGGAACTGTCATTATCTCCATTTTTCAGATGGCAAAACTGAGACCCTAGGAGGTTGTCTGACATGTCTCGATTTCACCTTCAGGCAAAGGAGGAGCCAGGATGAATCCAGGCCCCTTGACACCCAAAGGGGAAGATGAGGGACAGATGGTTAGGTGATTTCCAAGGTGCTCATTTTCCACTGTGGCAGCGTTAGGATCCTTGGTTTTTCAGGACGCTCAAGTCTCTGGGTTACAGTTTAGAAGGAGGGCGTAGGGTGGTAGAACGCAGCTTGGTGGCTGCTGGCTCGCACCTGGCTCGCCAGGAATCGTCACCAGGGAGGGGCAGGCAATGGGCTGAGCGGCTGGAGTCAGCCCTGCGCACAGTCGTCTCCGCCTGGACAGCAGGGGCCCCCGGCCAGCCAGCCCGCTGCCTCTGCCCTTCCCCTCCTCCAGCAGGGCCCCTTCCTTTGCTTGTCTCTCTCCCCACCCAGTCTGCTGAAGGAAGTGGTGGTTTGATTCTGCAAACTAAGCAAATCAGGGCCCCAGCTGCTGGAGGAATGTTTGCATCTTGCCCCATCCGGCAGAAATGCAACCTATCGCTTTAATCCCCAGCCACCAAGAACCAACATCTCGATGCCAACACGGTGGCTCCAGGGGCCTGGGGAACTGTAAAGATGTTCTCTGGCCAGACTGGCCAGACAGTCCTATCCTGAGGCATGGTGCAACCATCAGCTGGCATGGCATGCTGTCCTGTCAGACATTTACCTGTGGTGGCCGGGGGAAGGCCAGAGAACAAATCGGTACAAAGGAATGCACGTGGGCTTTGGTGTAAGATGCCCTGAGTGCAAGGCCCAGCTTCATCATGACTTCTTTGTGCCTCAGTTTCCTCACTTTTACAAATGAGGACAACAACAGTGCCATCTGGTTTGCTGTGTGGAGGAAGTGAAACTGCTCATGTAAAGTCCCTACATCCCAGGGTCTGGCACAGAGATGTGTACGATTCACCGTAGATCTCTTGAGGGGTCGCAGTGCAGGAGGGTCTGGGTCAGATCTGGGCTCTACTAGGATCCCTCTGTGCAGAAGGACTGGAGGGGACAAGGCTGCAGCAGGGCTCCCAGGCAGGAGGCTGGGGACAATAAGCCCCGGGCAACAGAAATGGTTTGCACTCACCCTTGGGTTCCTTCTGTTACTGGTGCTCTGAGCACCCAACCCATCAGCTGAGTCATGCTCGGTCCCTTATGTCCACCATATCCTTCGGTAATCACAACAAATGAATCGAGGTCTTATTATTTTCTAGGCTGCAGGTAAGGAAACAGGCTGGGAAAGGTCAAGGTCTAGTCAGACTTCCATTGAGCCCATTAGCACACAGAGACTGCTTCCTGATCAGGGACCTGGGGTGAAGCTGTCCCTCAAAAGGCACCAGAGGGAGGTAGGTCAGTGTGAAGGCGTGTTGTTTAAAACCAAGCTGGGATGGACATTCCAGCAAATCCATTGCTGAGTGGAGTTAATGCTGCAGCCAGATAAGGTGCATGGGAAAAAAATGATCCTGAGAAGCCCGGTGTTGGGAGAGCCAGGTAAGTCAGGGAGTGGGCCAAAGGCTAGGAGTTGTGAGTTAAGAAAGCTGAGTCCCTTTTTGATGGGGCCCAGAGCGGGCCAAAGAGGCTGGTCCTTTTCAACGGTAGTTTCCAGACCTGGCCGGGCATCAGAATCACTACTGGGGTTGGTACAAAAGTACTGTTCCCGTGGCCCCAGCCTGGGAGAATGTGATTCAGTGGAAGGATAAGATCTCCGTGTTAAACTCACCTCAGGGGCGCTTCTGCAGCCCTGGGGGGCTGGGAACCAAGCACTGTGCTGAAGGTTGGTAAAAAGTGGTACCAAAGGCAGGTTCATCATATTATTCACCCTGATTCAATGTACATTTGGCTGTCCCCTCCTTATCTGTCCTAGCGCCAAGAGCATCCTAATCTCAAACCTTTCCGATTTCTCTAATGTCCTGCCTCCCTGCGTGGCTAACCACCTCCTTCCCAACATCACTGGTCCAGCGACAGGCCCACAGTCCCAGCCTGTCTGCCCCAAGGCTGAGCCATTTCAGGAGACAGGCTCTGATTTCTTAATCTTTGCTCAAGCATCCCTGCTTCCCATGGCTTTTAATCACTCGCAAAGGGCCTGCTGTTCAGAGCAGTTCTCCCTTAAATGTGTCGATATCTTGTTATAAATCTCTCACGCTGCTCCTTCCCAGGGGCCTGACTCAGGGTCACAACCGCATTAGAGAGACAGCGAGCTGAGGGGCTCCTGTCAAGCCTGATGCTGGAGGTCCAAGCACATAGAAATCAGCCATCCCACCCACAGTAATATACCCAACAGGACTGTGGGCAAACCATCACCAAAAACATGCTCTAGAATGTTCACAGCAGCACCATATATGGTAGCCCCCAACTGGAAACAATCCAATGCCCATCAATAGTCAAATGGATAGATCCAAGTGGGGTTTCTTCATGGAACATAATAAAATACAGTTATACGCAACAACGTGGCTACATCAAGTGAACATAATATTGAACAAAAGAAGCCGGGCACAAGAGTATATACCCTGCATGCTTCCATTTATGGGAAGTTCACAAACAGGTGCACTAATCCATGCTGCAGGAGTCAGGATGGCATTGCCCTGGGAAGGGGCAGTGACTGGAAGACGATACAGGGGAGGAGCGGTCATGCTCTGAGTCCTGGTCTGGGGGCTGATCACACAGGTGTGTTCCAGCAGTGAGAATTCGTGGAGCTGTATACTTCTGATGTGTGCACTTTTTGTACGTATATTACACTTCAAGTTAAAAACAGTCTTGCCCCAGAGATGTCCATGAACGGAAAAAAGAAAAAAAAAAAGGTACGAGACGAGGGATCCAAAAAACTGCCACATGGGACTCCTCTGTCCTCATTCAGCTACTGGCTTGCTGTGGCCTCACCTTGATCCCTGGACGCACTGGAGTAGGATGGCCTCTGTCATCTGGCGGGGCCTGTCTCTGATGATGGTGCTAAGGGACACGCAGAGGCAAAGGTCATATCCAAATATCTCTGACTTCCTCAAAGAACTCCATGGAACATCCCCAGAGTCAGCTAGACCTCTCTCAGCGCTCAATTTTGTCATTACGCCCTATCTCACCAGCCTGTGAGGTCCTCCGGGCAGCGCTCCTCTTTTTTGCCGTGAGCACCCAGCCCCAAGTAGAGGAACAGATCAACTTCTGTTGACCTGAACAGCCGATGTTCCCACCAGGGGCAATAATGACAACAGGAAAAGCCGATGTTTGTACAACCTTTCCTGTGTTTGTGCCCAGCCTTGTCCTAAGCCCTTTCCAGATAGTATCTTATTTAATTATCAGAGCAGCACTGCAAGGCAGGTTCTATCCACTAGCCCATTTTATAGCTGTAATCTGCAGAACAGAGAGCCCAAGTAATCTGCCTGAGGTCACACAGCTAATAAATGGTAAGGCAGGGTTCCAAACTGAGCAGTCTGGCTCAGGATCCATGTTTTTACCCTCTCCCTAAAGATGTGCTTTGATTTGTCCTGGCTTCTGGCAAGACAGGGGCGTCTACTACCCTGTGTTTGCTCTATCTACCCCTTCCCTTTGACATTTTATAGGGTGCCACCTTAGCCTTTCTTGGCCTTAATCCTCCTGGATGGGAGAGGCCTTTGAGGTTTATCTGTTCGCATCCACGGCAGCCACTCACAGCCCTTCGTCAATTTAACTGCCTTGCTCTGGACTTTTCCAGCCTGGATCTGCCTTTGCTGTAGAAACAACAGGGATGGATGGAGAGTCTGGGCTCTGTCACACAAGACAAGTTCAAGAGCCCCGTGGTGTTTTCTCTTTGGTTCCCAGTATCCTTCCCGGTAATGACTGGCTACTTTACTTCTAGGTTTAGGAGGCGTTGAGGAGCCCCCAAACGCCACCGGGCCAGGAGCCGGGGTGACTACTCACCCGAGTCCCTGTTCTAAAAAGCGGGGAGATCGTGCTGCTCTGTCTACTCCAGGGGACAGGGTTATAACCAGGTCCAAGAGGAAGGTGTGGGAGCCTCAATTATTGGAGCCCATGTGCAGTTGTCTAGGAAGAAAGCCTTAAGGCAAGGGAGCCAACATTTCAGAACTCCAGGCACGAGGGGTAATTTGGCACCCGCCATGCCGGTGAGCCTCACAGCTTCATGAGGGAGGCGTTCTGAGTCCCATTCTGTAGATGAGGATACTGAGGCACGGAGAGTTCATCCCACCATGGACTTCAGGATGGATGAGCCCACAGAGCCCCGCTGGCCCATCTTAAAGCCCGAGCTTCTGGATCGCAGACAGAGAAGCTGCTGCTATATTTCCCTCCCAGACTCCAGGGCCATTTGCAACGAGTCCCATTTGTAAAGACTACACATTGGGAACAAAACTGGAACAAACCTCTCGGTGCTACTGCCCTAAGGATTAACTAAGATGACACACCTCAACCGCTCAGTACAGAACTCGGCACACAGCTAGGGCTCAGTATCTAGCAGTATTGCTTTTACTACAATTACATCCTCTCCCCTGCACTCCTTTTTCCTCTCCCCTTGACCTGCAGTGGGAACCCCTACTTCTGTTCCCAATCCTAAGATTCCAGGGAAATAGAGAGCAGACCCTGTAGGTTCACCCAGATAACCCCTCTAGTCCCAAATCTTGTGATCTTTCTCTCATCCCTAATACTCCTCAGTCCTATGACTTCACTCTGGTTACTTAATTTGCCTTGGTTTCCTCATTCATAAAACAAGGTGATAAAATCTTTCGTAAAGTTCTTACGAGAATCCATTGAGTTGCCATGTGTATCTATATCGATATCGATATCAATATCGATATATATAAATGCTCAGAGTAGTACTTGACTCAATGCACCATGTAAGGATTTGTATTATAATTATAATCTACATATAATTATAATGTATGTGAAAAAACGTACTGAGCACCAACTGTATACATACAGTCCAATCCACCTATGCATCTGGCCATTCAACAATTTATTATTCATTGACTGCCTCCTTCATGTCTGGCACGCTGGGTCCTTCACATCTGTTCTCTGACAGCAACAATTCTCAACAACTGTTCTAAGGTGCTGGGGATGCCAGGGGGATTAAGACTTCCACACTTCACCCCGCCCCTCCCCTGTCTCTCCCCCATCAAACCAAGCTCTCATTTCACCCAGATGGCCAGTGAGGTATCCAGCTAACTCCAGCTTTCCAGATGGCTCAGTGCCTTCTCCCCTGAGTTTCCATTCTGGGTGGGTTTCCTCCTCTCTGGCCACAGTCCCAAGAAGCAGAGACAGCCCCTCTCAGCTGAGGTCCAGCCAGTCAGAGGCAGGCACTGGGAGAGGTGCCACCAGACTGGGGTCGGTTAATCTTGCCTTTAATTAGCATATGCGCTAAGTGACAAGGCCCAGGGGTGACCCCACAGATGGTAGCCTGCTTGGCCGCGAGTGATAAATTGGGTGTATCCAGTTCTGTGAAAGGCCGTGTCCATGCTGGTTCCTGTGACTGCACCTGTCACACCTGCTGCTCGGGGGGTACCATGGCCGGCCCAGGCCCTCCTTAATGCCCAGGGCCAATGCCCAGGGCAGCCAGAGGAACATTGGGCCAAAGTGGAGGTAGGGAGAGTGGGAATCTCCATTTTCCCTGGGCCTCCAAGATTGGCTTAGTCCTACCAGACTTTTGGGAGGAAGAAACGAAACATTTATTGAGTCCTTGCCAGAAGCACCTTGCTAAGAAATAGTAATAACTCCTGGGTCAGACCATATGAAATTGCCATTTCTGTAAGTCAAAAAGGAACTGGATACTGACAATCCCATACGGTTCAAACTACTATTATCTATCGAGCACTTTCTATGTGTCAGGCATTGTCCTCATATTAACCAGGTGAGTCTTTATAAGCTCACTCTTGCTGGTGGAAGGACCTCCTCTCTCTGGCTTTGTGCTTCAGAGTAGAAGGCTTTGATGGCAATAGCCAGCCTGCCACCTCACTGTCTCCCTCCCGGTATGTTCCAGGCCCTGTCCTAAGTGACTGACATGTGTCATCTCATTTACTCTTCACAGGAGCCCTATGAGATGGGGGCCAGTGTCATTCTCATTTTAAAGATGAGAAACTCGAGTCCCAGAAATGTCGAGCAGCTTGTTCAAGGTCATCATAACTAGTAAAGGGCAAAGCCAGCACTGGAACCCAGGCTACGCCGTGTTGGTGGTGAAGAAGCTCATCTCCTTCCTCTCTCCCTTCTTGTCTGTTTCTGGGAGTGAGTGGCCTACAGGAGACACAGATTCTGCCTGTGGGATCCCTTTATGTAAAACCTCACAGGGGCAGGCTCTGTGCCTCCGGGAGAAGGTCAAGTCTGTCCAGAGCTGCCAAGGGCTAGGGTCTGGCGTTAAGAAGCCCCCTGTGGCTCCACAGGGAAGCCACCTTCAACCCAGCCTCCCCCCATCAGAAGGGCGATATCGTTATCCTTGTCTGCCTGCCTAGTTGGCTCGCTCTCCCTCTCTCTCTCTCTCAGAGAGAGAGAGGGAGTATGGGAAGAGAGGTGTTATTTATTGAACCCCTAAGATCCCCACACGAACCATCCCCATTTCACAGATGAGGAGGCTGAGGCGTGGGAAGGTTAGATGACCTGGATGAAATTCTCTGAGGTCAGACAGCCCTGCTCATGTCTGCTGGACCCTGTTTCAGCAAGGTCACCTGGGTCTAGTGGCTCCAAGCCTCAACTATCCTGAAGGTGTCACAACAAAAACAGAGCACGGAGTGGCCACACTCTGTGGCCACAGGTGAACAACACCATTCAGATCATAGAGTGGCCATGAGGATTAAATGTGATAAACCACAGGTTTAAGACTCCTAGAAAAAAATGTGTGGTGCAGAGTCAACACTCAATTAATGTTAACTATTAGGTCAAGAGCAGCAGGGAGAACACCCACCTCCTTCCTACTCCCATATCCTGCTTTTTTTTTTTTTTTTTTTTACCTAGCACTTATCCAAATCAGAAATGATAGTATTTATGTATTTGTTGACTTTCTTATTATTCCCCACCCCCCCAACCAAAACGTAAACTCCACGAAGCTTACGTTATCTTGTCTTCATTCTTTTGTTAATCGCTGTATCTCCCTTGCCTAAAACAGTGCCTAACACATCGTACATGCTCAATAAAATACTTGCTGAAAAACCTAGTATATTAATACCTGATGGCTTCTTTCCCTTCACAGAGTAGGAAGAACCATTCAGCCCACAACCTATAACCCAGGGGCTGCTCCTCTTTATAGCTCGTCCTTCCCCACCCAGCCTCACCCACAGAGGACCTTTGAAGAGGCACCATTCATTTTCATGGTCATCTTCAAGGTCTCTCTCCCCCGCCTGCAGCCCCCAGCAATGTGTCGCTCACACTCACATCCCTGGCTCTCTGCAACTTCCACGGCCTCAGTGGCCCCTGCCAGAAGGCAGAGCCCCCTTAAGCCCTACCCGATCACAAGGCCACTGCCTGGCCAGCTTCCCTCTCTCTCAGCATAAAGGGGGAAGAAGCCCTTTTCCCTGTCAGGCCCACAGAAGTGAAAAATAAATATCCCACGCTGCTGGCTGACTGCAGCTCTACCTTCACTGCTTCCAGGGAGCCCTTGGTCTTCAGATTTTCCCCTTTTTGGCTTGATTAACACAATGCCAGCTCCCTGCTGCCCAGCCTTCTGAGAGGCATGCTTTGCTTTTAATTCAGCTGACCTCAGCTCCTGCAGGAAGGGCTCATATGCGAAAATCCAGGGGCAAAGGATGGGTCTGGCATGTCCTGGTTGTAAAAAGCACGGGCAAGTTTTGGCAAAGCCCAAGAACTTTTCAAGTCAAGGCAAAGACCAGGGGGTCTCTGCAGGCATCTCCTTTTGCCTCTTCCTGCACGTGGCTGGGGACTTCTGGTCCTTCAAGTGGATCACATCTGGAGGGATCGGCTGGTGGCCACATCTGGAGCCCTCTGAAGCCAGCCACGCCTCTGCTCTTTGTTTACTAGCCGATGGCAGGCAGCAAAGTGGCTCCAGAAAGGGGGAAAAATGCATAAGGAAACCGTTCTTCTCGTACACAAAAGGTGGGGTAACCTTTGATGTAAAACAAAGCATTTTCTCCTTGTCCTTTCCCTAAAGTCCCTTTCTCTGAAAGAGAAAAGCAGGAGAAAAATGAGTGCCACTTCAGGAAACTGGTTTCTCCCGATCCCCGAGTGCATCAAAATACAGACTGGATCTTGGTGTGTGTGTGTGCGTGTGTGTGTGTGTGTGTGTGTGTGTGTGTGTGTGTGAGCATGTGTGTCTCAGGGCTGCACACGAATGCAGCATCTTAAGCAGGTCTAGAGTTAGCATCTGCTTAGAGTCAATAGATGGGATTCAACTCAGTGAACAGTTATCGAGTGCCCCAGCTGGCGCTGAGGACGAGAGGGTGACAAGACAGCTCAGGCTGCCAGGAGCTTGTAGGCTGTCTGTACCACGCCAGGCTGGGCTGGTCTTGCTGCGGGCACAGCATGCCCACAGGGAGCACTGGCCAGAAGAGGGCATGACGGCTGCTCTCCGCAATTGCACAGCACAAAGACCCACTTTTATGTGGTCCCAGCTAAGCTGAGGCCGGCCGTCACGCAGATGGCTTCTCTACCCCACCTGGCTGTTCCGTTCGCGGCCCCCCAACTCTGCAGACAGTGAGCTCTGGCTAAGACTCTAGCTCACAAAACTAACTGCACGGACAGCTGCCCTTTACTGAATGTCCACCATGTGCTGTGTGGCACTGTTCTAAGTGCTTTACTTGATTTTTATCTCCCTCCACAACCCTACGAGATTGACACTAAGGACACCCAATCCCTTTTCCATAAGCCCTTGGGGCCAAGATGCGGTTCAGAATTAAGAGATGTTTGCATTTCAGAAAGATGCTACAGTGGACTGCTGTATATTACTGACACACACAGAGGATCCAGGAAGAAGCCCGTGATCAATCACCTGCACACATCTGCAACAACTCGTAGGGATAACCTCACTTGGAATAATAAGACTACAAGAGCCCTGTGTCCTATGGGCCAGATTGAGCCACCGAACCAATTTCTGCCAATGTATGGAAAAAACGCCTCTGGTTTCCAGAGCTTTCTGGGTTTTGGAGTTGCAGATAATGGAGTATGAAGCCCTACTCTGCAGAGAAGAGTGAAATGTGGAAAGGTAGAGCCAGGGAGGAGAGGCAGGCTTTATCCCCAAGCCAACCACCTCCCGAACTGGGCTCTCAGCCCCTGCACATCGCACAGCCTCGCTCATGCATATGTGGGAACTTCTGAAGAGTTAACCTCCACGGATGCAAAGACCTGCAGACACTGCTCCCAACACACCTCCCCAGACCTAGTGCTGTTCACCTAGTGGTGTTCACACGCTTTTGTTCCCACCCGAGAGCCAACCACGCAGGTTACTGAACACACCGGGGGCTTTCGTTCCTGTGGCTTTTGCAAATACTGTTCCTTACTGCCTTGAATGCCCCCCAATTCCTGTTACTGTTTGGCCAACTCCTATTCATCCTACAGAAGCCCTTCCTCGGTGAGGCATGTACTGATCCCAGTGGGCTCAGAATGAATTGCTGTGTCCCTCTTGGTCCTGCTCAGAGCTGTGAGGCTCCTGGTTAACTCTCTCGGGGCACTTTCCACTGAGCATTTGACCAGATGCCAGCAGACCCTGCCTGTTCTTTGGGATCCGGACAAGCCAGGCACCAGCTCCCAGTTCCACGCCCTTCTGAAGTCAAAGCCTCCCTCAAGTTGTCTGGAGATCGCAGAGTCCGCGGGCCTCTGCAGCCTCCAGTCTTCTTCCTCTGGGCTGTCTCATTCACACAAGGACCAGCACCTTCTCAAGGCCCACCACCAATCTGGCTCACAAGCACACATCAGCAGAGCAGACTATCCTAGACACGTGCAGTTGGGGTGGCTGGAAGGGAGGTGATGTTTCCACTGTAGAAATACAGCCCATCTCAAACTAAAGGGAGGGTCCTGTTCTTAAATGGCCCCCACGGGATGATGCCTTACTCCTCTACCCTTTGGGGTCCCAAGCCTCCGACCATCTCCCCCTGTTCTCTTCTTGCTTCTGTTCCACCCTCAGAGGAGCAGATCTAACTCCGACTCCCGTTTCCTTCACTTTTCCCTCGTGCAGGCCCTTCCCATCACCCCCCACGCCATCCCCTGGGCCTCAGGCTCCCACCTTCTACCGCAAGCTGCTCATCCAGACTTTTCCCCACAGCAGGCAGCATCCTTCTGGGGATCGGTTATTTAATAGCCTCGTATAAAATGGCTCTGCTTATTACAGTTGTTTACTGTCTTCCCTGTGCTGTCTGTTTTGCCTAGCAGTGTCCTCTGTCTCTAGCACAATGCTGGATGCATAGTAGGGCTTTGATAAGTGACTTTGTGGAATGAATGAATGAATGAATGAATGATAAGCGAATAGCCCTGAGAGGCAGTACAAAATGCAGAGAAGAGTTATTTCCTACAAGAGCAGGGAAGACATAAACAGAGGAGACTGTGTGTGTGTGTGTGTGTGTGTGTGTGCACGTGCATGCACATGTGTGTTTTCTGGGAGTGGGGATCATGGATGTCAGGCCTGGGAATACGTAAGGTAGGAAGTGACAAGACAAGCCCATGAGATCAGGTGGACAAGCCCAGAGCCTGAGGCATGAGCCACCAAGAGCAGCCTAGTGATCAAGGGACAACAGTGGTGAGCTTGACCTCAGCACAGAGCTCCTGGTTGTAACTTTTCCTCCCAGGCATGTAGATGAGGGTAGGCCTCACCTGTCTGTCCTCCTGCCCTCTCCGTTCCTAAGCCTCCTAAGCTGGATGCCTCCACTTTCAGAATGAAGGGACCGAATTTGTTTTTTTTTTTTTAATTTTTTTTTTAACGTTTATTTATTTTTGAGACAGAGAGAGACAGAGCACGAATGGGGGAGGGTCAGAGAGAGGGAGACACAGAATCTGAAACAGGCTCCAGGCTCTGAGCTGTCAGCACAGAGCCCGACGTGGGGCTCGAACTCGCAGACCGCGATATCATGACCCGAGCCAAAGTCGGCCGCTTAACCGACTGAGCCACCCAGGCGCCCCCGGAATTTGTTTTTAAATCTGCGTGCCCGTTTGCATATAAGAGGCCATTATTGAATCCCTACTATGCGCCAACTCCCATGCTGGGTGCTGGGGATACAAAGGTATTAAGGGGCTCACAGGTGTGGGGGAGGAACAGAGACAGACACAGATGATCCTAACACAGAGAGTGGAGCCTGGTGACCGTGAGCTTGTGCTCTGGAGCCAGACTGCCGAGTCAGATCCTGGGCTCTATCACCTAAACATGTGACCTTGTGAAGGTCACTGCACCTCCTTGCCTTGGGTCCTTCATCCCGTAATGGTGCCTACCTCTCTGGGGGAGTCATGAGTTTTAAATGAGTTAATATGTACCAAGTCTTCAGAACACTATATGGTTTGCAGCATATTCTGTGTGAGTTTGATATACTACCGCTACTGATGATTATAGCCCTTACTGTCACACTGTGACAAACGTTACTGCAATCCTTGCCATGGTCCTTGGGCCCCATCTAGCCCCTCTCTGACCTCAACTCTCAACACTCTCTCTCCTGCCCACCCCTCCACCCCTAGATCAGGGTTTCTCAACCTGAGCATGACTGATACTTGTGATCAGAGATCATCTTTAGTGTGTGTGTGGGGGGGGGGGAGACTGTCCTGTGCACTGTAGACATTTAGTAGCATCACCACCTCCCTCCCCTCACCCAGCTGTCATCTACAAATATTTCCAGACATTGCCAAATGTCCCCAAGCAGGTAAAATGGCCCCTGATTGAGAATCACCACTTTAAATACACTGCTCTCCTTGCTGTTCCTCAAACAGATAAGCCTACTCAGACCCCAGGGTCTTAGCACCTGCTGTTCCCTCTACCTGGTGTGCTCTTCCCTCAGGCAACCACAAGGCTCAGATCCTCCCTTTTTTTCACATCTCTGCTCAAACGACACTACCTCATCAGAGACGCCTTATCTGACCACTGCAACATGCAATGCACACACACACACACACACACGCACACACACACACACACACAATGCACATACCCATTTCATGGCCCTCAAATTCCTTTTCAACCTTCACCTGTAGCTAACTACATCTGACCAGAGTTTGCACTGGCCCCCCTCAGAAGGCTGTGGGTCCGACACAATGTAAGACGCAAAGCCAGACTGCAACTGTCCCCAAATGTGGCTCCACCAGCCCCTTGAGCCTGTGCTTTCCCCGCTGGGCAGACTCAGATGAACTGTGGCCATCACCTGGTCTCCCCCTTATTTTCGGATGGAACAGCAGAGGCCCAGAGATGGGGGCGGATCTTCCCAGCGTGGCAATGTAGGGACCAGAATCCCCATCTCTGCTGATGCCAGGCAGGGATGGCATTCTTTAGAAGCAGAAACGGAAAGGGAGGCTGGTTCACACAGCATTAGGGCAGGCTCTTTATCTGCAAAATGAGGGTAAGCCCCTTGTGGGGTTGTTGAGGAGATTAAATGAGAATGTTTATGAGGCACCCAGCACATGCCTGGTGCAAAGTAGCAGCTTAACAGATCACACCTGTTATTGCTGTTCTTATCATCATTATTGCAAGTCCTTATCGCATACCGAGTTTACGTGGCTTAGGTACAGGCTTTGGAGTCTGACTGTATTAGTGCAAATCCCAGATCAGTTGCTTACTGGCTGTGTGATTCTGGGCAAGTGATTTAACCCTTCTGTGCCTCAGTCATCTCATGCCTAAAATGGGGGGAATCACAGAACCTCCCTCATAGGGAGCTTGTAAGGATGAAACGAACTCATGTATGCAAAGTGCTTAGCACTTAGGCCAAGTACATAGCTGGTGCTCACTAAAGGTTACTAACACCAGCGTCATCAAGGACCATGACAATGACCATCACCACCGTCATCGCCTCCGCCACTGTCCCCAGTGCTACCACCATCATGTTCTCATTGTTCCAAATTGCCCATGCAGTGGGGCACGATGCCAGGCCCACAGGAGGGCTCCACAAATCTCCGTGTTGATTGACTTTCACATTTCCACCCCTTAGTTCCCAGGGAAGCTTCTGCTTCTCCCAAAACACTCGCTCAGAGGATTTCTCAACTCTCAAAAACTGTTCTAACTACAAGAGAAATCACAGGAGGGCCCCAAAATGCACTCCAGACAGTTGAAGTCATTGAATATTAAACCAATATTAAAATCTCACTTCTTTCAAAGGTGTTAATGAAAATAAGACTTCAACTTTTCTGCAAATAAAAAGTGCAAAATTTACAGATTCCCAGGATCTGCAGAGCCCCACCAAACGGAAGCTGACTTCAGCCTTGCAATTTTCCCAGGGATCCTGAGGGCAACAGGAAACAGAAAGGGGCTCGAACCCCTTTCTCCCATTCAGACCATCTTCTCTTGGGGCACCCACTTCTTTGCCCCAACCCGAGATGCAAAATCAGACGGAACTCTCCAGAGGAACCATGGCTCCGGTTGGCCCTCCTTATTTATTCATTAGCAGCTTTAAGTCTGGCCAATGTTGGAATCGTGCCAGCGGGAGGACACTTGATTCGGCAGAGAGCTTCCCAGCTCCAGGCCTGGTTTATTTTCTTTCTCTGGAGGCTTCAGGGCTGCTGTGAATCTCTGAGGTTTGGGTTTCTGACTCCAGGCTTATAGGTGTCCTTCACCTCCCCTGCTTTCCTACCCTCAAAACCATCTTTTCTTTTTCAGGGCAAATGGAAAGTAGGAAGTTGATTATTCAGAAGCCTTAAGAGGCAAGGACTTAAAAACCAAAGGGGAGGGGTGGGTATTTGGTTCCCAGGGCTGTGGTGACAACCCGCCCCCCCCAAACTCGGTGCCTTAAAATAACAGAACCTGTTCTCAGAAGTCTGAAATTAAGGTGTCACCCTAGTTGTTCCTTCTGGGGGCTCGGAGGGAGAATGCGTCTCAGGCCTCGCCCTGCTTCTGGTGGCTTTCGGCAACCGTAGAGCTCCTTGGCTTATGGCTGTATACCTCGTTTCTGCCTCCGTCTTCACGTGGCCTCTTCCCCCGGTGTCTGTTCTCTGTGTGTCCTCTTTTCTTTTTATAAGGACACCAGATTAGAGGCCCACCCTAGTCCAGCATGACCTCATCTTAACTAATTATATCCGCAAAGCCCTTCTTTCCAAATAAGGTCACTTTCCGAGGCTCCAGTGGACACGAATTTTGGGTGGGGACAGTATTCAACCCAGTATAGGGGGAAAGGACTTAAATTATTTAGTACTTCTCCCCAACCCGTCCCTGGGACCCTCTCTCAGTGCCTCACGGAGCCCTCAGTCCCCCCAATGTAGCATGGGAAAGGAAGCAACACTGTGGCCCCTATTTGGGAGCACTTGGAGATTTCAAACCATTTTCCCAGCCAGTATGTCAGTGTAATCTCATAATGGCCATGGAGGGAGATGGAATTTCCTCATCTTCCAATGAGAAAACAGCTCAGAGAGGTTAGGCCACTTGTCTAAGGTCACGCAGCTGCTCAGTGGAGAGTGGGGCCTAGATCCCAGGCCTTCTCCCCCAAATCCAAGGCTCTTTCTGTCTTTCCATTTTCTTACCAGGGAAAAGGCAGGGGCTGGTGAGTTTGCAACAGAAAACAGGTGGCTTGGAAACCTGTTGGGGGTTTGGGGAGAAACTGCGGCTGAAGGTGGTAAGAAGGAGTAAGGGAGTGTCCCGGGACACAGGTGCAGGGCCCCGGCAGGGTGGAGGGAGCCAGCTTGTTTTCTCCCCAAAACGAAAACAATCAAGAGAAGCCTGAGTTTGTCGGGTCCCTCTTCCTGCAGTCCCCCCACATAAGCTCCCCGCAGGCTCCTCCCGAAGACTCCTGGCGCTAACTCCGTCTTCACCGCAGGCCCTGCGAGAGATGAAAGGGAGATGCGGTTGGGCGGCTGGAGCGCGGGAGGGAGGAGCTCAGCCCGCCTGCAGGGGGCGCTCGGAGGGCCGGGCCGCCTGTAAGGACATCTCGGCGCTCAGGGGCGAGGGGGGGTGGGGAGGGAAAGGGCAGGCAGAGCCTCGCCTGTTTGATAAATGGCTATAAACTAGAGTTTGATAACTGGCCTCTTTGTGCCTATCCGCCTGGGGGCTGCCGTGCACCTGCTGTTCCCTCTGCCCAGAACATTCTTCCCCAAGAAGGGCACATGGGCCTCACTTCAAGCCTTTGCTCAAAATCACCTCATCTTTGAGGTTTTCTCTGACCAGCCGTCTTAAAATCTGAGCCCCCAGCACTCCCTAGCTCCTTCCCTGCATCTTTCTCTAACATCTTATGTATTTTAGTTTTTATTTTATAGCCTATGCCTCTACATTGTAAGGTTCAAGAGAGTAAGGATTTTCATCTGTTTTGTTCACTGCTGAATCCCTAGACCTCAATAAATATTTGGTAAATAAACTAATACATGAATGGGTGAATTTACTACAAGAATCAGCACGGGGACGTGAGGCTCTGGATTCAGATTTTCTAGAATCGAATCTGCCTCCTCACTGCCTGGTGTGGGACCTTTGGCCTATTACCTAAGTGTAGCTGGGCTTTACTTTCCTCATCTGTCAAATGGGGATAGATAATAACAGTGCCTAGCCAGTACGGTTGTGAGGAGGTCAAGTGAGTGAATCTGAAGTGCCTGACACATTGCCAACCTTTCACGTATACATCAGCTGTCATTATTATTATTGGATTGTTATTATTATTTGGGAAAGAACACTGCGAAGTTCTGCAGGAGATGAGGTAAGGGAGACACGCCCCCTACCCTCAGGGTTCTTAAGAATTCCAAGGCATCCACCAAGCTACCAGCATCTATCCCAGTGCGGGGCACAGAGTGGGCAGCAGATAAAGGGCAAATGCCTCATTCTCCAGGGCCCCTGACAAAGGATGGTTCTATGTTCCATGGCCTCATTCATGGGAGGCAGCAGAGGGGAGGCGGGAGGGTGGGGCGTGCCCAGATGAACTGGGCTGTCTGCTGGCTTTCCCTCACCTTTGCCCGGCCACGGAGGCCCCCTCAGACATCTGGAGTTCAAGTTCTGGCTCTGTCCCCAGCTGGTTGCATGGCTCTGGAACAAGTCACTTGACCATTCTGGGTCTTGGTCTCCCCATCAGAGGCATGAGGGAGTAGAGCCCCCTTCTAGTGGTGATGCTCTTGGGTCTTTATCTCCACGGGCCTGACCAGGCCAGGTTTCCACCTTGAGGACTTGCAGAGGGAGACACATCCCACCAGATTCCATCCTGACCCATCAGACCAGCATCAATGGGGCTGCTCTTCGGGGTCCAACCGGACTGCCAAGTGCCTGAAGGGTGTGGATCTTGGTCTTAGTACCGACTGGGCTCCAGCCCCAGCTCTGCCCCTGCTTGCGTGACCTTACGTGAGCCACTCAATTTCTCTGAACCCATTCTCTTCATCTGTCGAATCACAGTAAAACCCCTTCATCCCACAGAGAGGTGTGACCACGAAATAACAGAGCCTGCATAAAACCCCCACAGCAGTGCCTGGCACACAGTAGGGGCTCAGTACACTGTACCCCCCTTCTCATCCGGCCGGCAGGAAAGGGGAGATGAGGGGGAGGAAGGCAATGAAGACAGCAGCAGGGAGCAGTTACCACGTTCTCGCAGCCAGCGTTGTGCAGAGTTAGATGCATCACCTGTTTCAATTTTCACCACCTTATTATTCCCATTTTACACGAGAAGAAACTGGGGCTTGGCAAGGTCAGGCAAGCTGCTCAAGGTCACACAGACGCTAATGGACAGGGCAGGAACTCAAACCCATTTCTTTGTATTGCCAAAGCCTTGGTTGTTACTGCAGTGCACTGACGGCCTCTCCCGGCCAAGCACTGAGCCACTGGCTCCCTTGGCCCACCCGGCCAAGCAGGAAAGTACAGGCAGAGGAACAGGGTGTGAGGCCTGGCACACAGCAGGCAGCTGAGGCCGTACCTCCAGGGCTGTGGGTGACACTGCAGCTTTTTATCAAGTTCTTTGGGCCGTGTTCTCGCTGTCTGCCCAGAAAGGCTCTGCTCCTAGGCTGGGAGCTGGGACAGCTCTGCTCACAGAATCCTTTCTGCTCTAACTAGATTGAACACTGTGTATCTGTACCCAGAGACCCCATCCATTAGTTGATTAAAAGCCATAGATCAGCTTGCCTGGGACCCGCCAGCACCATTATGAATAAGAAGTATCAGGAAGTCTCTCGGCATAACCAATGTCTTCGAAATTGCCATGGTGACAGTTAATAAAACTTCGGAGTCTGTCTTTGGGTTAGCCAGCTCTGCTGGCGGGCATTAACATTTGGGATAGCCTTTGAAACCATTTGTATTTAAATGAGGCTGTGAGTGCCATATCTCAAAGTTCCACACCCTCAGATTTAAAACAACCACTGCCATCAAAAATGAGCTTGTCAAACAATTATTCCCAGCCAGCAGAAGTGGCTCTGAACAGTCTTAAGGGCTGCCCAGGATTAATGAGAGGCAGTAAGATTACCGCAGTGGCCTTATTGATACATGATGACTAGAGGCAAACTGCTCAAGTTCAAGTTCAGGCTCCACCACCTCCTACCTGTGTGAACCTGGGCAAATTACATAACCTCTCTGTGCTTGTTTCTTCACGTATAAAATGGGGATAAAAAGCTTAGTAACTATTTCAGGCAGTTAGTATCAGGACCCAGTGTGTTAATATTGATATCTCAGTTTGGGCTTCTGTAAGTCAGTACTTTATCCTGGGTGACTTATAAACAATAAAAACAAAGCTCACAGTTCTGGCAGCTGGGAGGTTCAAGATCAAGGCACTGACAGATTCAGTATCTGGTGGGAGCCTGCTTCCAGGTTCATAATGCTGGCTTTTTAGTATACCCTCACGTGGCAGAAGGAACAAGGGAACTCTCTGGGGGTTTCTTTTATGAGGGCACTAATCCCATTCATGAGGACTCCACCCTTCCTCAAGGCCCTGCCTCCAAACACTACCACGTTAGGGGTCAGGCTAAATAAATTTTGCAGGGGACACAAACGATCTCTAGCAACGGCAAAGGCTTAGATTGGTCCACGTGTTGAGTGCCTATTCATTTACTTACTAAACATTTATTGTACACTGACCGTGTCTCCAGTGCCTCAGGCCTCTCTGACCCATACTCTCTGGTAGTGCCCTTCCACGCTGACTCTGGGCCGGACCCGGTGACTTCATTTGGCCACAAAAATGCAGTGGGTGTGACGGTGCTCCAGTCCTGAGCCTAGACCTACAGAAATCTCGTCGAGTTCTATTCCTTTCTTGGGGCCCTAGCGTGGCGACGTGAATGAGCCCGATTCGCCTGCTCCAGCCTGACGGACTGTGGGGGAGAGCCCAGCCCAGAAAACAGGACTGACTCCCTGACCTACACCTGACTCAGAGGATGCAGGAGAAATCCCAGCGGAGACCAGAAGAACCATCCAGCTGTGCCCCCCCGAAACTTGTGAGTATTAATAAATCCTTATTGTTTACGTGATTTGGGTTTTGGGGTGGTTTGCTCTCCAGCAATACCTAACTGACACAGGACGCACAACATACTGAGAACTGAGTGCGATACTGCTCACACCTCCAGGGGTTCGAGGTCCAGCAGAAGAAACAACACCAAAAAATAATCCCATCACAGCTGGGCCTTGCGGGGTCACCCACTGAGCGGGAGAAGGGCACTGCAGGCAGAAGGACCAGCATGGGCAAAAGCCGGGAGGTGTAAAAGGAGCGTGAATCTGACTCTTCGCTGGGTTTGGGGACAAACCCAGACGTTCAAGTATTTCTTCCCCACCTATTGCCATTCTCCGATGAGCAGGGGATCTGAGCATATGCCATCCCTGAACCAGGAGGCATTACATGAACCAAACAACCTTCCCCATGTCAGACACAGGAGACTCCCGTAATCATCTCCACCACCGAAGGAGGTAAGAGTTTTTCAAAGCGGTGAGGAGACTTGCCTAAGCCTCTCCCAGCCATGCGGCCCCCTGCCCCAGCTTTGGAAGCAGAGGGACAGCAGTTCAAACCACTCACTGGGTTTTGTGGGGGGTTTCCTGCCCCTCACTAGCTGTGTGACCTCAGGCTAAATACGACCCACTTGTAGATAAGGTGACACTTGCCAAGAGCTCAGGACATTTGCTATTACTATTCATTATAATTCAAAGTAACCTAATTTAACAAAGGAGGAATTGAATGTTAACAAATATTAGAGGGAAGTGGGGAGTAAAGGAAAGCAGTGAAAATGCATCCCTTCCCCCAGCATGGGGGCCCTGGGGTCTCCATGCCTTTGGGGCCTGGAGTTTAGAGGTCAAGGGCTACTGCCTCCTCCTGCCCCAGGAAGGACACCAGCCCCTTCAGGGCCTGCCTTCCCACCCCCAATCCATCTATGGCCTGCTGCAGCATGGCCTGCCCTGGGAGGCAGTGAGGACACGTCACCCAGGACAGATGCACAGCTGAACTGCTCCCCAGGACACGCAGGCTGGGCTGCTCGCGTATCTGGGCTCCTGCTGCCTCTAAGGAAAGTTCTTCAGACTTTATCTCAGAAACCCTGGGTGGACTCACATTCACCTGCAAGAGGGAAGCTTCCTACTTAGGGGCAGGACCGGCTCCTGTCCCACAGCACCTCGTGCTTGGCTGAGGCTCTGCCAACACCGACTTGAATTTCTTAATACTTTTAAAAAAATTTAATGTTTATTTATTTTTGAGAGCCAGCGAGAGAGAGAGAGAGAGAGAGAGAGAGAGACAGAGACAGAGAACATGAGCAGGGGAGGGGCAGAGAGAGAGGGAGACACAGACTCTGAAGCAGGCTCCAGGCTCTGAGCTGTCAGCACAGAGCCCGACACAGGGCTTGAACCCACGAACCGTGAGATCGTGACCTGAGCTGAAGTCAGATGCTTAACCGACTGAGCTATGCAGGCGCCCCTTACTTCTTAATACTTTTTAACCAGGGGCCCTGCATTGTCGTTTTGCACCATGGCCTGCAAATCACTTAGACTTTCCTGCTTGTGGCCTATTCAAGTGTGGGTCCTTTGCGTATCCCCAGTCAGATCTGCATCAGCAGGGATCAAAACCGAAGCCCCCTCTGGTCAGATGGACTTCGATATGTACTCATTCAATAAGCATTTCCGAGCACCTGCTGTGCCAGGCACAGGGCTAAGTGCTGGGGGTCGTGTGCAGGGAGTGAGGCATAGCTACCTGTAAGAACTCTGCGCATTCTGCCTGCACTCTTGACTTCCCTTCCTCCTGTCCCTGTACTCCTCCCACTCCGTGAACAATGCTGCCATCCCTCAATCTCTCCAGCTGGAGATCTGGGAGTCCTCATGATCCCTCCAACCCCCCACCCCTGTATGCAGAACCACAGCAAGTCCTATGGGTTTTACCTTCAAAGCTTAGCTCTAATCTGTGCGTGTCTCTGTCCCCACTGGTACCCCTCCTCCAGGCCACCAACGCCTCTCATCTGGGGGCTCCGACAACTCTCAGCTGGTCTTCCCACCTCCATTCTTGCCCCATCCCATCCACTCTCTCCTTCCAGAGGAATTAGATGTAAATAAGTCATATCACTCTCTTGTTCAAAGCCCTCCAATCACTTCCTAAAGCTCTTAGTATAAAATCCCTGCTCCTAACCTTGGTCTCAAGCCCCAGTATCTCCTAATGTCACCTGATGCGGCTCCCCCTTGCTCGTGATTATCTAGCCAACCGGGCCTCCTCTCAGTTCCCTGAGTACGACAAACTCTTTCCTGCCACAGGGCCTTTGCACATGCTGTTCCCAAGACCAATTTCCCCATGCTGTTCCTTTCTCTTCTTTTAGTTCTGAATATAAAGGTCATATCTTCCAAGAAGCTTTCCATGACACTCTGTCTAAAGGTGTTTCAGCCCTTCCCCATTATCCTGTATCCCATCTTGTTTGTTTTTTTTTTCAACCATCACTTATTACAACCGGTGATTATTTTGTTGACACATTTTTCTAAATTTTTAAGAATCTCCCCTCTATGACCCACCTCTGAAGAGTTCTGTAAGCTCCATGAGGGCAGGGATATTTTCATCTGTCTGAGTCACTCTTAGCCCTAGTCCCAACATAGTGTCTCTCACACAATCGGTGCTCACTAATGAATGAATTCGTTTGCTTGCCAAATGAATGAATGGGTGAATGAATGAATGAATGAGCTCACAGTCCTGTGCAGGAGGCAGAGAAGTAAGTCAATAATTATGATCCAGTCTATACCAGGGATGCTGCAGGAGCACAAAAGAAGCACATCTTTATCAAAAGGAGGGATCAAAGGCTAATAATGGTTTGGCCGTGAACACTCCACAGGCAGAAATGTATATAAAACGCTTAGCTCTGTGCCTGGTATCCAGTAAACACTTAACACCTATTGCTGGTTGTTGGCTATTGTTATTCTAGTAGTGTTATTCTTACCCAATATGTTGATAGTTGAGCAGAGTCTCAAGGGGCAAATGGGAATTAAACAGAGAGCGTGGACATCCCAGCTGAGAGGTCGTGGAAAGCAGGGAGGCAGGACTGAACACGTGCATCTGGCTGGCTGGGAGGAGCCCTGGGTGGGTGGAGAGAGCCCAGAAGGATGCATCTAGAGAAGCAGGCAGGGGTCAGATCCTGAAGACCTTGTCAGTCGTGCTAAGGGGCCCAGACTTTGGGGGCAGTGGGAAGCCCCTGGGGAATTTGCAGCAAGACTTGATCCGTTTTTGACAGTGCATTGCGGCATGTGTGCGGAGGATGAATTAGAAGGGGCCAGGTGAAGACGGTTATTTATGAACTCCAGGGAGCACATCCTTCCATCTCACGCAGCCCTTCGAAGGGCTCAGCATCCCGAAAAGCAGCGGGAGGGCGACGGGGTGTCGCAGACAGCCCTGCCTTCAACATGCTGCAAATGGGCTCACCTTTGGAGTCTCAGCCTCCAGCTGAAATAGAGACGAAGTTTCCACCACACGTTTTGCAAGGAAGAGGACAAAAAGAGGTATCAAAGCATACCAACCTCATCTCAAATTAAGTCGTGAGCAAGAGGACAAAAATGCATCCTCTGTGGTGCCATATTCTTCTCTTTTTAATGTCACTTCTTTCAAACCTATCAAAGCGAAGTGTGCTGTACATGACAGTCGCATGATATCTCGGGGGCTGCTCCATAGAGTCCATCCTCCCTGCAAAAGGGCACCATTTTTTTCTAATGTTGAATTCCTTGATCTGAGAATATTCAGAATTATTTCAATACTCTTTTTTTTTTTAATGATCTGTATCTTAACCCAGTGGGGGAATTTGAATTTTCTTCTGCCTTCTTATGGAGATAGATGAAAATGGGGAAGGAAGGAAGGAAGGAAGGAAGGAAGGAAGGAAGGAAAAGAAAGAAAGAAAGAAAGAAAGAAAGAAAGAAAGAAAGAAAGAAAGAAAGAAAAGAAAGAAAAGAAAGAAAGAAAGAAAGAAAGAAAGAAAGAAAGAAAGAAAGAAAAGAGAAAGAGGAGGGAGAGAGGGTGGGAGTGAGGGAGAAAGGAAGGAGAAGTAAAAAGTGAGGGAGGAAAGGAAGGAAGGAGAGGAGGAAGAGAGGGAGGGAAGGAGAGAGGGAGAAAGAGAGAGAGAGAGAGAGGGAGAGAGGGAGAGAGAGAGAGAGAGGGAGAGAGAGAGAGAGAGAGACACACACACACACACACAGAGACAGAGAGAGAGAGAGAGAGAGAGAGATCTGTAAGAATAAGATAGACCAGAATAGTGACTCCCAAGAAATGCTTCAAATCACTTCCTACCCATCCCGATGGGCTGGTCATGACTCAGAAATCCAGCAACTGTACATTAGTCATTTGGACAGCAAAAGTTTGCTATTAAGGGAAGACAGAGCACTGACATTTATTGAGCACCTACTGCATACCAGGCACGGTGCTACACTTGCCATCCCGGTTAAACTTAACATCTTTTCTTCAGAAATGACTATCTTATTACCCTTATGTTCAGACGCAAAAACAGCACACTGAAAAATTAAGCGATGTGGCTCAGGGTATGCAGACAGCACACGACTGCTGACGCTATGAGGCTCCATGGCCAACACAGGGTGGCGCTTGGAGAGATTCCAAAGAAGTAGAAGGTGGGGCCATCCCTTGAGAGGCTCGGTGCCCCCTGGGCCAGGGAGGAAGATGTAGGCAGTGCCACGAGAGGCAAAGGAGGTTCCCTGCAGCCTGTACTTTGGGACGTCCATTTGTTACTTGTCCCGCATGCCATGTGGAGACAGGATGCTGACGCGGGCAGCTTAGGTATCAGGAGTGCTGCTTCACTGGAGTGCACCGGGCCTGTCTGTGCTCCGACACAGGCCCACCAGCAGAGGAAGAGAAATCCAGCCGCAGAGCCTCTCCCTGGCCTGGGCCTCCTGGAGCCTTGCACACTGGCTGTAAAAGCTCTGGAGTCTAGCCGGCCCCCACTTACAACTTTACCAGTGGGAAACCTAAAGGCCCAGACACACGAGTGCCTCGCCCAAAGTCACACAACTGGCAATGGCAACCCCAGAGTGGTCCCAGGTCACCTGGCTCAAGCCAAGGCTTCCTTGTACACCTCCTCATGCCTCTTACCAATCAGTACTAGGCTTCTGCACGATTCTCCAGATTCTGCTTGGATTCGTTCATTCATGCATTCACTCAAGAAACCTACTCTGTGTGGTCCCGAGGCCCCACAACGAATAAATGTAGGCTCTGCCCCGTTTCACAGATGCAGCTGACGGTGGGTGCTTTGCAGGCCCTGCCTTGGGCTCCGTTTGGAGTTCTGCTTTAAGTTTAAATGATCTTGTTCCGCCCTCTTCTAATTTCTTTGGAAACTGCCCTCTTTTGGCTGCCAACTACAGTGAAAGCAGTTGGGTTAGAGCTCTGACTCCGAATGGCGCCTCCTGGGGGCAGAGCGTGGAACTACAGGTCCGAGACTCTGGCTTCACGGAACCCTTCTCAGGTGGGATTTAGGCAAATCGGCCAACCACACAGATGTCACTCAGTGCAATTCCCACCATTCCACACTCTCATTCATTTCCTCCTCACAGCAACCCCTGAAGTCAGTAAACGGTCCTCATTTTTGCAGGTGAATGAACGGAGGTTGAGAGGGTCACATTCTGTGCAAGTCACTGTCACACAGCGCACCCTGCGGGGCAGAGCCTGGCTTGGGAGATGGTTGCCAACTCGGGTTAGTCAGATTCTGGCTTCCATCCGGGCCTTGTTCTTCCAATCTCCAACATGGGCATTGCAGAACTTACTTTTACAGGGTTGCCCTGAAGTACATTGAAGACAGTTCTGGAAAAGTCTTCCACCCGTGTTTAGTTATCAGCTCTTTCATGAATACTTGTGAGAGAACAACATCCGAAGCCCAAGCGGAGCATGGGGCCCCTGGAGCGTGCCCTGGCCACCATCACCAGGCCCACAGGGATGCCGGTCAGAGGCCAAGGCTCCATTCTCTCTTGGCCCTAATAAGCAAGTTCAAAATCACAATTTTTAGCTTGCAGGAGTACTTAACAAAGAGGCTGTGCTTGGTGCCTCTGATCTCCCTCTCTCTCGGCAGAGGAGACTGGGGACGGGCCCATAATTCACAGGGACAAAACCAATACACGGGCTGACCCATGAGTTCCATCGTGAATCTTTCTCCCTGGTCATTGTGAAAGTTAATACAGTCTGGGGAAGTGCAGCAGCTATTTAAATTTCAAATGTGGCCGGCTGCCTGAAACATCCTGGCGTGCAGATCAGGGTACATTTCACTCTCTCACTATGCCTACCCCCAACCACTGGCTTGGGGTACAGGTCTGGGGGACTCGGATTCTCAGGTAACCACCAACACGAAGAACCAGGCAGGCCTTAGGGAGGTGGAGACAAGGTTTAAAAAGTCAACCTAACGGTCTCCATCTCTTCTTAGCCAGGGAGCAGAAGCCTGGGACCATACATTCTATTACCACTAATGTTCTGGAACAGACTGCTCCAGAACACAGAGTTAACTAAGGAGGGCTACGAGATCCTGAGTGGATGACCACCTTTCAAAGAATGAGGCTATGCTTTTTAAAAAGTCTACTCTTTCAAAAATGACAAAGCTCTTGTTTGGAAGGCACTTTTCAAAGCATTACATCATCCAATCTCCTCACAAGTTATTATCCCCATGTTTCAGATGAGGAAACTGAGGCGCTGAGAAGTTAAGTAAACTTGCCCAGGGCCACTGTCAGTTTGGCAGCAAGATAGTTGGGATCTGGACACAAATCTTCAGAATTTGAGTCCAGCCTTATCCTGCCACCCCAAGTCTATCAGACACTGCATTTGGAAGGCGATTCTTTTCTCTGGGATTAGAGACTTCACCGGCATCACGGGTCACTCTGGGGACAGATACAGAGGCTGAGGGAGCCTGGGATGAAGCTCTTTCAACCCACGAAGGACAGAGGGGCTTCTCTGACTTTCATATGGTCACCTGCAGTTTGCCTCCCTGCCCACACAGGGAGGGACACCAGAGGAGGAAATGACCCCAGTCTTTTGAGGTGTCTCATTTATTGAGTTTGGTGTCCCTGTTCTAGCGCACGTTGGATTTCCAGTCTCTGTCATTTATAAAACCTGACCCAAGATGTGCCTCTTCCCCATCCCAGTTTGCATGGTGCAAGGCCCTCCCGTCTCCAAACCGTGCCCCTCATGGACCACCACTAACAAACACACCATTCAAGTAAAGACAGCAGACCCGACAGAATATGGTAGCTTTGGAACAAGTCCCCAGCCCACCTTTCTACCCAGACTAACCCCCAGCCCCTTCTATCTAGGAACTCCAGAGAGCCAAAACCCACTTCTCACCTAGGAGGGGAGCCTTTCTGAGGATGCATTCACACATCACCAACACTGCATCTGCTGTGCTTTAGTTAAAGCACTTTTTCCTGTCTGGGATGCCCTCCCATCCGTGGGAGGTAGAATAATGGCCCCCAAAGATGGGGCTGGAGCCTGGGAGGATGTCACCTAACACGGCAAAAGTGACTCTGCAGATGCGGTTACATTAAGGACCTTAGGATGGAGTGATTCTCCTGGATTACCTGGGGGGCCCAATATAATCACGTGGGTCCTTGTAAGAGGGAGGCAGGAGGATGAGGCACAGAGAAGGAGATGGGATGACAGAAGCAGAGGGGCAGAGAGAGATCTGAAGACACTATGCTATCAGTCTTAAAGATGTAGGAAGGGCCCGCAGGCTGAGGAACACAGCTGGCCTCCAGAAACTGGAAAAGGCAAGGAAGTAGATTCTCCCCTAAGGCATCTGGAAGTCACACAGCTCTACCTTGACTTTAGGGCCTCTGACCTCCAGAACTGTAAGAATCATAAACTAGTGTTATTTTGAGCCATTAAATTTGTGATGATTTTTCATGAGAATCTCTGTCTCAGAGTCGGCTTTTCAAGAACCCAACCCCCCACCAAAGCCTTTGCTCAAATGAAACCTTCTCAAGGACTTCTCCGGTCCCAGCAACTCTCTGCCTCACCTATTCTGGCTTTTTCTCCATAAAACTTATCACCATCCAACATGTTCTGCATTTATTTACTTATTTACCCAACTACCTATTTATGTATTTATGTATACATTTACCTTCTGTCTCCTCCCCTAGAATATAAGCTCCAAGAGGGCAGGGACTTTGTCGTGTTCATGCTTGTATTCTTTTCTAGATGCTAAGGCTAAGGGCAATCAACAAAACAATGCAAGCGTTGATAAACAGCTGTGGAATTAGTGCATTAATAATGAGTGAATGAGTGAGTGGCTTGTCCTTCTAATCACATGCTTCCTTGGTTGACTCCTCCAGTTTCTGGCGTCCCCACTGCCTGTTTCTCCCTGATGGCCTCCCACGGAGGCCAGTCCCTCTGCCAGGCCTGCTGCTTGGTCTTTCCAAGCTTCTCTCTTGCTCTTGAGGAACCCAAGAGAACAAGTTATGCCATTCACTTTCCCAACTTCCGACCAAATGCATCCTACCCTTTTGTGGACGTGTAACAGAAACATGGCTGCCCTGGGAATCATGTACATCAGGTGGAGGAGAGAAGACTCCAGGGCGGCAAGCAGGCCAAATGCCCCCAACCCTTTCCTCTGCGCTCTTTACTTAAGAGTCCCCCTGGGCCTCTGGGAAGCACAATTATGTCACAGGATTTACATGCTTTATGCTTTTCATGAGTCCCTTACCACCTATCCTGGAACCATTACCAGCTGGGAGGAAAAGAAAAGAAGGAAAAATGGGAGAAGGGGGAAAAAAAAAAAACCTCATAGACCTCTTCCACTACTAAATTTCCACTACTCCACTTCCTAAAATTTTGGAGCCTGGTGACAAGACACTAGCAGATATTAAGATATTTGGCAAAATAAATAATAAGCCTTCAAAATCAATGCTCTGCAGTTAGCAGTAGGCAATTCAATGGCAACTAAGAAAATGTTTGGCTTCCAAAGGGCCCCAAAAATGAAGTGAAATCTGTAGTCTTCTCTACTTTTCAAACACAAATTAGGTTAGAGCCCAGAAAGGAGGGAAGTGACTGGAGAGAACATTCTATTAAATTGTAACAGGACCTGAATTACTTTAGAAATTTCTACCTTAATTGGAAAACAAGGATCCAAATTGAAAACCTTCACTCATTCATTCATTCACTCGTCTGTCCATTTAGGTAATGTTTACTGAACACCAGTTATGTAATCCATGCTGGACCCTATAAATGCAATGAAAGGATGACCCCTCACTGTCCTCAAGAATAACAAGACTATAGACCAAGGATGTTAAAAAGAAAAATTGATTCCAAGGCTCCCATTCCAGAACTACTAAAATCAGAACTTCTGGGGTGAAATCAGAATTCTGCATTTTAAGTAAATACCACAGGCGATTCTTAAGCTCTTTAAGAATCTCAACTTGAAGTCTGAGAACCACTGGCTTATCATCCCCACAGGATCAGAGGCTGGTTCTGGCTCTTCTTCCA
The DNA here is from genome assembly GCF_024362965.1 of Panthera pardus. Classification (NCBI taxonomy): domain Eukaryota; kingdom Metazoa; phylum Chordata; class Mammalia; order Carnivora; family Felidae; genus Panthera; species Panthera pardus. The sequence continues at coordinate 15,084,243 of NW_026526991.1, forward strand.
GCGCCCAGCTTCCAATTCAGAGTGTCATTCTCCTCATCTGTAAAAGGGGAGACATACTCAAAACTTGTACAGGTCATTGTGAGAATTTAAAGGAGACTAAACATGTCATGCCCTTGGTTCAGGGTCCAGCATGGTGTAAGCATCCACTCAATATAGCTATCATCGTTATTGTTCTCATACTGCTGGGGGCCACCCCTTCCACGCTCTTATGCTGTCTCTTTTTCCTCTTCTTCCTTTCCCTGCCCCCTTCTTTCTCTCTTCCATTTGAGAAATAATTATCATGTGACTTGTAGGTTCCCAGCGCTGTGTTTAGCAGTTGGGAAGTTCAAATGTGATCATCACAGACATGGATCCAGGCCTGATGGAGTAGACATTCTCCATGCAGGAGAGTTGATAATAACATGTGAGCAAACAAAGTAATCAAGACTGCACCAATTTCTATGAATGAAATAAAGAAGGCACCGAGATAGAGATTTAGGGAGGGACCCTAACTAGGACGCATGGTGAGGATGTCATCTCTGAAGTGGCAGCTGGAAGGATGAGAAAGGCTTGGAGACTGGAAACTCCCAGGCAGAGGGAATAACACGGGGAATTTTCTGGAAAGCAACAGTGAGCCTGAGGTATTTGGGAACTGAAAGAGATCAGTGTGGCTGAATGGAGGAGGCAAAGGGCTGAACCTGGAGGGGGAAGCTGGTCAGATGAGGTACAGCCTTATAGGCTGGTGATGGTCAGAATAGTTCACAGGCCTACACAGCATCCAAATGGATGCTGACCATGGTGCTGAGGCAGGGGCCCCCAAGGCCCCAAATGCTCCAGGTGTTAACCCTTTGCTGATGGATTACGAGGAGCTGTGGGGTGGAGGGGTTCCTAGGTCATGAGCCAGACAAGACTTCTAATAAACCATATGGCCCTCCCAATGAATACCAGCTAAATATCATGCCAGCAAATAAGTCATATAAGGGCATTTAGATTTTATTCTAGGCACAACGGGAAGCCACTGATGGATAAAGCAATAGGGAAATAACGGCAGCAGGATGACATTTAAAAAACCCGTTCTGTTTGCTCTGTGTAGATGAATGGGAGGGGCCAGAGTGTGAGGGGAGGCAGGGAGGAGACCTCTGTGCTGGTCCAGGAGAATGGGGGGCGGGGAGGGAGAAACAGAGGATGAGGAGAGGTGGGGCCAGTTGGTGGTCTTAGCCCCTTCTGTACGGTCCCCAAGGCACACGGGAGCCCAGCCCACCGATGGGACCCCAGGCATCTCTAAGGGCTCACCAGAGGGAAATGTATAGCCCAAGCATCCCAGCCAACAACCGCACAGACAGGTAGAGGTGAGATTTCTGACCTGCAGATCCCTCTCTGGGAGTAAGAGGCCCAAGTTGAGAAATGAGAAGCTAATTGGTCTGAATGCTTCCTTACTCATTCCAAACATTCCCAGAGCTAAAGTTCAGACCCAGCTCATGTCAGATGGAGACAGCCAACCTTATTATTAAGCCAGGCATGCCTGGCTAAGGTTAAATCCTGGAAAAAGAAAAAAAACGCAGACATCTGAAGTGCTATTATCTACGAATTATAGCACCATTAAAGACGTGCAATTATTAGCCCTTCGTGTGTGTGGGTGACTGTCTGTGTTCAAGTAACAAACAGTTTGTTCTTCAAGAGACAAATGTTAGCCACACTTCTATGGCTGTTAACAACCACAAGAATAAAATAAAATGTGTGATGCCTTATGTTTGCAAAACACATTGCCATTGCTAATTGCCTAATATTGGCACAAGTAGGAATGCTTTCTTCAGCTAAACTGATATTAGATAAGAATTTTTTTGAAAGGTGGTGCGATTCATTGGCATTCAGAGCTATTTTACCTAGAGGAACTGCCCTCTGAGAGGCAAGCAGCTGTAGCCTCCTGATGCTGAAATGTATTTTTTCATCAAGATAATGATTACAAAGGACCTGGTGCTAATGTGCCATTTTGTCTCACCTTTGGTGAGAACTTGGGGGTCGCTAAATTAAATGGCTCCCAGAAGTCAAGGGGGAGTGGGGGCAATGATATGGCTTATTGTTAAAACAAAAAAGAGAAAAAGGGAGATGTTCTCAGAGGGCTGATGCCTTTTATCTGTTGGAAGATAGGTTTCCAGAAAGCACAGGTATTTTGCGTTTCCTGAGGATAAAGCACTGAGCATGTAAAGAATATCCTCGTGTCTCTCAAGGCTGCAGCACACAAGTTTCTGACTGGCTTAAGACAGGGGAAGAGCAGGAAAAGGGCAGGGTCCAGGTGAGGGTTCAAACAGCTCCATTGGAGATTTGACACCACACTCCAGCCTCCATCACGAGATTCTGCGGAGTTGGGATAAGACTTTTGTTTTGTTTTTTTTTTAAGGCAAACTCTTTTCTGTGGCCTGGAAAGGCACAATTTGATGGCTCTCCGTCCTCAGGGGAATGGCTTTCAGACAGTCCCCTCTACACCTGCTAATGCATGAAAAGGGGGGTGCTGTGTGAAACCTGCCCCCCAGCACCCCCCCATCACGTTTCCAGAAAATAACATTCTATGGTGTTCACTGTAACCCAGAGAGAATCTGTGCCTTGGGGCCTGGTTGTACCACCTTAGAGCTGAGCTCAGAGCAACTCAGAGTTCCTGGGTCACCTTTCAATGGCCTCCCCGTTAAAGAATATCCTCCGGAGAGGCCAGCTGTGGTTCTCACTGAGTGGCTCCAACCAAGGTCAAGGCTGTTTGGGGGTAGTACTGGGACAAGGGTAAGAAAAGGAAAACAAGCCCTCGTCCCCAAAGGGGACAGTAGTCAGTTGAATGCTGCCCCCACACCACACACAAAGATATGTCCACATCCTAATTCCTAGAACCTGTGAATGTGACCTTATTTGAGATGTGATTAAATTAAGGATCTTGAGATAGGGGATCATCCTGGATTATCCAGGTGGGCCTCAAATCCAATGATTAGTGTCCTGATAAGAGAAAAGCAGCGGGGAGACTGGAGATAGACAGAAGAGGAGGAGGTAATGAGACCCTGGAGGCAGAAGCTGGAGGATGTGGCCGCAAATGAACATACGACTCAGCTGCCAGAAGCTGGACGAGGCAAAGACCCGATTTTCCCCTAGAACCTCTAGAATGACTGCGGCTCTACCAACACCTTGACTTTGAACTCCTGGCCCCTGGAACTGTAAAAGAACAAATTTCTGTACTTTTAAGCCACCTAGTTTGCAGTAATGTGTTACTGCAACCGGAGGAAACTAATACACATAATCAGAAGATCTTACCCAGAGGAGCTGGGGTACTGCCTGGAGCCCAAGCTTTCTCAAGAAAGATCCATGGACCCCTAGATGCTCATCAGGGGATGGCTTTCCACCCCTGAAATCATACACAAAAATCTCTGTGACTGGGCACTTGGGCATTTTGGGGGGGGGGGAAGTGTCTGCTTTCATCAGCTTTCATCAGACTCTCAAAAGGGACAAGGACCCCCCAAAGTACCAAACACCACAGACCTCCACGAAGGCCCAGAGCTGTCCAGGGTCACACAACTCATCACCCATTCACTCATTTATTCTTGCAATCATTCTGCAAAGGTTTGTAAAGCAACTACTATGTGCCAGGAGCCCAGCTGTGTGCTAAATAAGCAGAACTAGTAGATTTCCCACTATGCACTGTGAAAAAAATAGAGAGAGACAAGTTCAACACCTGGAGTCTCTACCCACTAGGTCCAAATTCCCTTAAGCCTTGCCTGCTTGTTGCACCTGGAAGACTGTGGCAGGCAGGATAAGCCTCCTGGATGCTCTGAGTCAGTCATCGGCTTGACTGTGTTGCCATGGGAAACCCTCACACCCTTGCAAGTTCCAGAAATTCCAATAGGGCAACCATACTCCTGACTGCCTATCTCGCCCAGAAGTGGCCCCAAATCCTTGTTTAGACCACGTGACCACATTAGTGGTGTAGAAAACAGTCCCAGAGCTAACTGCAGGTTATGCTCAAAGCCCAAAACCCAGCCTGTCCCTCCCTCTTCAGTACTCCCATTGGCCTTTGATTAGGCCTCTTAGCATTTGCCACATCATTCCTGAAAGGAATCAATAAGCTGTTTGAGGGCAGAGGTTGAGTGTTACTTTTTTAAAAGTGTTTACTGAGGCGCCTGGGTGGCTCAGTCGGTTAAGTGTCCGACTTTGGGTCGGGTCATGATCTCCCTGCTCTTGGGTTCAAGCCCCACGTGAGGCTCTGCACTGACACCTTGGAGCCTGGAGCCTACTTCTGATTCTGTGTCTCCCTCTCTCTCTGCCCCTCCCCTGCTCATGCTCTTTCTCAAAAATAAACATTACAAAATTAAAAAAAAAAAAAAGAAAGATGACAACCAAAGAGGCATATTAGAAATGATGTGATCATTAAAAAAAAAATTTTTTTTCATTTATTTTGAGAGGGGGAAGGGCAGAGAAAAAGGGGAAAAAGAGAAGCCCAAGCAGGCTCCACATGGTCAGAGGAGAGCTGGACACAGGGCTCGAACCCACAAACAATGAGATCACGACCTGAGCCAAAATCAAGAGTCAGATGCTTAATGACTGAGCCACCCAGGCACCCCAAGTGTCACTTTTGAATTCTCTTCTCTGAGTACCACATCTGACACCTTGGAGAGCATTTGGTAGGCATTTCCTGAATGAAGAAATGAGTTGGTGATGTGTCTGTCCCAGGTTCCCATTCCTTTCACTGTGGCTGAGAAAAAATCATGAAAACTCCGTGTGGACAGACATGGGGACACGGGTGCGTGGGCGCCATGCTGCGGCACAGCAGTTGGCTGCATTTTGATGAAGATGCTCTGGAAATACAGAGAAAGAATCTAAAACGGTCTGTACCTGTGCTGTCCCGTGTGGCTCCCACTCGCCACAGGGGGCTACTTAAATTCAAATGAACTAAAAAATTTTTAAAGTTAAAAATTCAACTTCCCAGGCACACTAGCCACGTTTTAAGTACTTAATACGTGGCTAATGGCTGTCATAGCAGACGGCACAGCCATAAAACATTATCGTCAGTGCAGGAAGTTCTGGACAGCCCAGGGCTATGCCCTCTGGCCCCATATCTCCACTTCAGGAATTATATTCTAAGGAAATAATAAAGGAAGACCAAAGTATCTCGTAGAGAGGGCATCATTTAAAACAAGGGAAGGCTGGAAACATCCCAAATGCTTTTACACAGGAGACTGGCTGTGAAAGCTATATTAACAACAAAGGGAAAAATAATGGCCCCTCACATTTGTGTTTGTGTACGCACTCAACAAATATTTACTGGGCACCTACTGTGCACCAGGCCAAATGAGGCAGAAAGGATCTCTATCTTTGTGGTTCTTTCATTCCAGAGCGTGGGAGGCAGATGATAAAAGTCCACGAATGCATAAAGAAGATTATTTCGAAATGTGTTAAGTATCATCAAAGAAATAAAAAACCCTGAAACCACAGACGGTGATGGGGAGGGGGGAGGGTGCTATCAACAAAGGGTTCTCATGTGCCTGGGGTCCCTAACCCTGTGAAGACAACTTAGCTTCTCTCAGAGCATTTGGATTAAAGTTACGACCCAGGAATATGCACACACAAGTGTTTCGTGGAAGCAGCCAGGGAAATGGCCGGTGTAGGCCGATGACATTTCCATAAGAACACCTGTACGGGGGGAGCAACAGACGTTAGAAGAGAATCCAGACGCCTTGTGTTTAAGCCACATTCAGCAAGTATGGTTTTGGTTTGTTTGCTTTTGTAACACAGTCAAAGCTCACGCTTTCAAAAAAGAAGCTTCAGCTAAGTTAGGGGCACACGGATATATTTATGGGGGACAAGGGGACCACCTAGGGATGGTGCTGGTCACACTCGAGAGCCACCTTGTACCTCCTAGGTTACCCATCCTGAGCAGAATTAGTTATTTTCTCTTCCACGTCTCTGTCAGCTTTTATTCCTAATGCAGAAATGGTTCCTGGACATGGAATTATAGTTAGCATCTGAATCCTGGGTCTGTCTGCTTTAAGTATTTTTGGATGGAGTATCTGAGGCTGATGGAAGCTGGCATATAAATACCCCAGGTGCCTTGCCCCACAGGTAGGATAATTCTGAGATGTGTGTTCTATGCTGGCTGGAAATAAGCTGTGGTCACCCACTGGTAGCTGGCTTGCTCACACATTCCTCATTGATTCTCTTCCCTTCCTTAAGTCATGTCTCCACTCCTCTACCTTCACCTCCCATGTAAATTTCTAGCACTCAAATTCTTTTTTTTTTTTTTTTTGAGAGAGAGAGAGAGAGAAGGAACACAAGCAGGGGAGGGACAGAGAGAGAGGGAGACACAGAATCTGAAGCAGGCTCCAGGCTCCGAGCTGTCAGCACAGAGATCATGACCTGAACCGAAGTTGGATGCCCAACCGACCAAGCCACCTGGGCGCGTCCCTAGCACTCAAATTCTTGCTCAGAGTCTGCTTCTGGGGGCCTCAACCTAAGACAAGGTTAGGTCAGACACCTACCCTCTGTAGGGCTGTTATGAGGATTTAAAGACAAGAATAGGTATGTATCATAAACCCAGACTGGCACCCAGTAGGCACTCGGCAAATTGGACGTCCTTCCACAGGGGCTGCTCCCTGCTCAGGTTTTCTATCCGCTCCCAGCACTGCTTTGCCCATCAAGCCCTGTAGGGCCTTCCTAGGCTGCCTATGTCCTGCTTTACTATTTCCCCAACAGCTGTTTGGGTAATTACAGATTCTAATTATAACTCATCTTTGTGATTTGGATAAATCCATTAGAGCCACCTTCAACAAACCTCCACTGCTCTTCTTGTCTTGAACGTGTTAACCCTGCTCTGCCGTGAAGAAGAGGCAGGCAAATAGGTGTGCTTGTTAATGAATGGGCTGTGAACAGGAAGCTTTTCATAACAGAATCTCATTAAGAATCATCACCTAGCGCATGGGTCTCAAATTAAAGAGCACGTCAGAACCTTTGGCGGGGTGGGGGTGGGGGAGCTTGTTAGGAATGCATATTCCCAGGCCCTTCCTGCAGAGGTTCTGATACAGAAATCTGGACAGCGCTCAGGCATTTGCATTTCAACAACTTCCTCAGGGGATCCCCCACAGCACACACTCAGAAACACCCGGTCCTTTTGTTCCTTACTTGCGATGACGCTCACTGGCCCAGTGCTTGGCTCCGAGTGACCCCCCCATCCATTCAGCATCTCTCACCGCACACCTCTGTCCCAGCCACAAAGCTGGGAACCGGGGCCACCATAAAGATTTGCCAAATGAGAGCAGGGTCCTACCTGCTACTTTCAGCACCTTGGAAGCCTGCTCTAAACACACAGTAGGTCCTTTGTGAAGACTTACAGAATGCCAGGGCCTTCCTAATGTAAGGGGCAGATGGTTCATGCCTCCACGGGAATTGAGGGGCCACCTCATTGAGGACCCCATAGTTTGATGGTGACTCCAAGAGGTTAAAATGTACCCCAGGGTCTTACACACAAAATCAGCGTGCAGCCCACTTGTATCCTACCCTTTACCCTTTTCCCACAAGCAAAAAAGGTTCTGGCCCTCTCTCCCGAACCCTGTCAGCCTCCTAAGCCTGAGAGTGACCTCTGACCTCTAGGGCTTTCCACCCTCAGTACCACCTGGCTACACAAGGGAGGACGGAGTGGGTGGAGGGACATAATACAACTTCAGTTGCGGCTGCATGAACCTGACCTACATACTTGTCCAGGGAAAAAAAAAGTCACAATGTGTAGTTCTTTGGGTTGACTATTTAAAGTGCCTACTATGCGCCCGAACTCTCAGGAGTGCCGAAGTGACTAAGCTAATAAGTCCACTTATGAATCGGAATGAGCGCTTTCCTCCCACTGGTCAGTGTTTAACAAGAACAGAAATCAAATCGAGTGAGTCATGTTTCAGCATGGAATTGCAGCCTCCACCTTCCGTTCATCCAGGTCAGACAGACCCTGACTCATTTACTAGAAATATCCAGCAGGAGCACGAGCACTTACATGTTCATATGTTTATGGTGTGTGTTTCTGAGAATGGAGAGCCAGGAAGCTTCTCCGTGTATTTTATAAAGTTAACATAAACTTAAACCATATGCAGTGAGGGGCGCCTGAGTGGCTCAGTCTGTTAAGTGTCTGACTCTTGATTTTGGCTCATGATCTCACGGTTCCTGAGATGCAGCCCCATGTGGGGCTCAGCACTGACAGTGAGGAGACTGCTGGGGATTCTCTTTCTCCCTCTTTCTCTGTCCCTCCCCTGCTCATGAGTGCACTTGTGTGCTCTCTCTCTCAAAATAAACAACCATTTAAAAAAAGAAAACAAGGGGCGCCTGGGTGGCTCAGTCGGTTAAGCGTCCGACTTCAGCTCAGGTCACGATCTCACGGTCCGTGAATTCGAGCCCCGCGTCGGGCTCTGGGCTGATGGCTCAGAGCCTGGAGCCTGCTTCCGATTCTGTGTCTCCCTCTCTCTCTGCCCCTCCCCCGTTCATGCTCTGTCTCTCTCTGTCTCAAAAATAAATAAACTTAAAAAAAAAGCTGCTGAGGATTCAACTCAGTTTGAAAGAAAGAAAGAAAGAAAGAAAGAAAGAAAGAAAGAAAGAAAGAAAAGAAAGAAAGAAAGAAAACAAGAAAACCATATGCAGTGATATCTCCTAAAAATTATAATAAATCTTGACTAAGGGGATAGTTCATTCTAATAATAAAATATGGCTCAATATTAGGCAAAGAATATAGTTCAATCACACTGATAGATCCTAGGAGATAAACAAATGATTTTCTCTGTACATGACAAAAGATATTTTCATAATTTGCTCTAACATTTGAAAACCCAAGAGCATAGGACATTTTCTTACTGTTGTGGGCAGTGTGTCTCTAAGTAATAATCAACATCATACTTAATGATGTAGCTGTTGAGATATTCCCACTACATTCTAGTACAAGGAAAAGCGACCCAGCACCATTACTTGTCAACATTATTCTGGAAGTTGTAGCCGATACAATGAGAAAAGGATGAACGGATAGATAGGTGGAAGCAAGACAAGTATTGGAGAGAAGGGGCCCAAGTCGTGAATCTACTCTGGTGGTGACCATCCAATCCAGAAAAGCCAAAACTGTGAGGAAATGGGTGCTCCTGAACACTGATTATTAGAGTATAAATTGTGCAGAATTTTCAAGTGTAGCATTTAAACAACAAGCATCAAAAGCAAAAGGCTTTTTCACACCTTTTAATCTAGTAATTGCCCATCTAGAAATGTGTCTTCTGGAAATAATCTGAGATGCATGGGCAAATGTCCTGTTCAAGCACCCCAATCATTTTGCTATTTACAAAAGTAAAAAAGGAGAAACAACTTAAATGTCCAGCAAAATGTCCAGTAAATAAATAATCTTCCCTAAAAGTTGGATAAAATCTAAAACAGTACTTTAAGATGATATTTTAGATAAGCAAGACTTACTGCAAGAAAGAAGGCATCACATCCTACTAAATGAAGAAGGGAACGGTACAAAGAGTGTGCTCCCTATAACCAGATTTTCTAACTAATAGCTCTAAGCATAGAACAGACTAGAAAGACTCCCACACAAATGTAGAAACTTACTATCTTGGTGTTTTGGGTTACCTTTTCTTCATGCTTATGAGTAAGTAGAAAAGTATTTAGAAAATACAATGTGCTATTTAAAGATTAATTAACCAACACTTACGAGCAGTAAGTGTGGTGTGCCATACTTGGTAAGGACATGCTTGTATCTCGCAGGCCGCACCTGCCATGGGTACCCACTGCCAGAAACGGCAAGGCCCGTCCATGGACCAGGGACAGGCTAACAGCTTTTTATGTATTATGGCTGATTTGGACCATGTATATCTGTGAAGAGAAACCACATGTACACAACCATGAAACAGACTGTTTTGTGCCCTGAGCTCCGGACAAAACCTAACTCAATGGCCGAATCTCTGAGAAACACTCATTCGCTGAGAAACCGCTTGAGGAGTAATGAGAAATGAGCAGTTTTTGCGGAGCTGACCTTGTGGTTCAAACCTGGCAGGTGAGGGCAAATGCCAGAGCTTCAGAGAGCCCAGCCCACAGGGTAAGGACGCGTTCGGCCCAGGTGAGCGGATGAGACAGCTGTGATTCACCACACACTCCACTTCCCTACCTCCCAGGGAAGAGGGCAGAACAGGCATGAGAATGAAAACTTAACCACTGGCGTGGGCTGACAAGTGTAGTCGGCCAGTTGTCAAGGCTGACGGCAGAGTGGTTCTCATCTCAAGCCCAGAGGAAGGAGGAGACAGAGGGGCTACTGACCTGGGGGTCCAGGTGGAGGCCCGGTGGTGGGTGGGAGGAGGTGGGGTGCAGCCCAGGGTCAGCTCGGCTGGTCCCGCCCCTCCCCTAGGCACCACCCAGGCTGGGGCAGCTGACTCAACTCTGATGCAGAAAGAAGGCAGTGGAGCCTGCCAGCTGTTGCTGAGAAAAGTCCAGAGCTTTTCCTGTGCTTTAAACCACAGAAACAACCCCACACCTCCTTCTGCCCTCACTCTGGCAACAAATCTTCCCTTACCGATGGGCCTCCCCTCCCTCTCTTTCCCCTGGACCTCTGTGCCCTCTGCCCTAGGTGCTTGGATTAAGGAAGCAACGTGGCAGCTACGTGACTGGGAACACATCTCATCCCCTCTTGGTTCTCTCATCTATAAAGGAGGACCGACAGTAGCACCCGCTTTACAGTGCCTGGCACCTAACAAGCTCTCAGTAATGTTAGACTTTATTATTTTAACCCGATGCTGCCTCTTCACCATGTGTACTGTTTTCGTTTGGCCTCTCCAAAAGCAGATCCTCAGGCAGGGACTTAGGTGGGAGTTGATGATCTGGGAGGTGATCCTGGGAGGCACCATGAGGAAGCGGGGAGAAAAGCCCAAAGAAGCTTTGATAAGAGGGTTACACTATGGGTAATTGGGGCTCAGCCTTGCTGGGAACCCTCTGAGAGGCTCTGAGCACACCCCAAAGCCGTCCCACCAAGGAGGCAAGGACAACGGGTGTTTTAGCCACCAATTCCCACCCTTCATTGGCAGAGGGTTGCTCCTGGGGTGTTAACTCCCGATACTTCCACCAGTCCACCTGGCTGCGGGCTGAAATGCCCCCATGGCCAGAGGACATGCAGGGCAGATATGCAGGAGTATGTGGGAGGGGACCAAGGACAGGGCCAGGTCACTGACAGCACCTGTCATCGGGAGTGAGAGGTGTTGGGCAGTGTTGATCATGCTAAAATCTACCCGGAATTTCAGGGCTTATTGGGTAAGCTGGTCTTCCTTAGTAATACATTAATTTGTTCATTTCTTCCATCTCTTGTTCAGCCATTCACCAAGCAGCTACGGAGCACCTCCTGACTGCTGTGTGCCAGATGCTGCAAGAGTCAGAGGAAGGAGTTTGGTCTGAAAGGCAGAGAAGGTCAGGAGGGGAAGTCCAGGCACTCAAGGGACCAGCACAAGCTTCCTCCGGGAGAGAGGGAAACTTCGTCATGCCGAGGAGGGAGCAAGTGCGGTGGCCTGGCTGGACCTGGCACCCTCGGAAAAAAACGAGGCGGAGACAAGGAGAGTCAAGTGGGTTAAGGGTGTCCTGGGGGACTCCTACTCTCACGGGAAGGCGCTAATGTGCTGGGTGCAAGGTCAACACTCAGTCCATTGTGAAGGTTAGAATTAGACTGTGATCTGTAAACAATGGAGAGCCATCTTTAATTTCTAAGGAGAGACGTGGTGAGTATTTGAGGAAGCCGCTGTGGTGGGCTGAATAAGGATGCCTCACCAAGGCTACCTACATCCTTATCTTGGGAATATGTTACCTTGCAGGGCAAAAGGGACTTTGCAGAGGTGATTAAACTCAGGATCTCGGGATGGGGAGATCGTCCTAGATTATCTGGGTGGGGCTGATGTAATCATGGAGATCCCTAGAGGAGGGAGGCAGGAGGGTCAGAGGTCATGGAAGAGAAGGCAATGTGATGATGGAGGAAGAGACTGGAGGGGTACAGCCACAAGCCAAGGAATGCCAGCAGCTTCTAGAAGCTGGAAGAGGCAAGCAACAGATTCTCCCACGGAGCTTCCAGAAGGAACCAGCCCTGCTGAGCCTTGTCTGTAGCTCTGTAAATCTCACTCTGGATTTCTGCCATCTGCAACTGTGAGAGAATGTGTGTGTGTGTGCGGCTTTAAGCCACGAAGTTACGACGGCAACACGAAAACCACCACAGTGGCTCTGGGGACAGCAGGGAAAATGGATGACGCGGAGAGAGCAGCAGGAGAGTAAAGGGCCACTGCCAGGTCACAGGGGATGGTGCCCTAAGGGTGGGGCCATAGCGGCAGGCATGAGGGAGTGACGGATTAAAGAGGAATTGCCAGGTCAGAACCCCCAGGACTTGGCAGAGGCGGGAGTGGAGTGAGGAGGGGGCGAAGCTTTGCTCAGGTTTCTGGTTTGAGTGATGGAGCAGAATATGATGGGGGGAGAAGGCAAGCCCGAGCTCCAGGCCCTCTTGCCTCCCAGGGTCAAGGCAGTGCTGACCCTGCATCTCCATGACAGCTGCCTTTCTCCATGGGCTGACCCTCAACAAGGCTAGCGTGTGCCAGTGAGCTAATCCGGACAACCCACCTCGTCAAGAGGGGCAAGAGAGCCACCTAGGGGGCTGTAGGGGCCATCTGGATGTTGCCTTGGTGACCAGGGAAGGAAGGGAAATCGAGCTGGGTGGGCAGGAAGAGAGGCCAGCAGCGCCCCCTGCCTCCTAGCTTTGGAATTGGTGCCGCCTTAGCAGGGGAGGAGCCCACTCCACCTGTGGATTTGAGGTCCATGTCCCGCCAGGGATGGGGAAGGCCACCTGCTGGGATCCACACAGACTCACAACAGGCTGGCAGCCACCACTGCAGGTTTGGAGTCACCCCTCCCCCATCCTTGTCCCTATCCCTCCACCTACAGTCTGCGCAGACACAACGGGGCCAGCGGGCCACTACTGGGCTCCAGTTCTGTCCTCCATCAGTCGAAACTGCTCCAAAAGAGGGACGTGGCACCGCTGTGAAGTGCTGATGACACAAAATTGGAGGATAATAAATAAAAAGGAAGCACCCAGGAGAGGAGCCGAAAAGGAGACGCCAGCATTTATACAACTACGCCCAGAACTGTGAACCACCCCCTCATTGGGGGTGGGAGGGAGGTGGGCCAGGAAGCCGTGGGGGAAAATGCAAAGGCCTTCTGCAGCCCAGAATAGTCCCCCCCTGGGAAGAATGAACTGCCAGAGTCTCATTAGACAATGATAGGAAGTCAAACCCAAGTGGGTACAGGACTCCCCCCATCTCTAGACCAGGAGGACTTGAAAGCTTACAACCTTCCAGGAAGACAAGGCAGGGTGGAAGGGTTAACACCATCTGAGATGCCCCTGCATGCCTGGACCAGCGCTAGCTCCAGAGGGTGCAGGCTGGATAGAGCCGGATGGATGCTCTCAAGGAGCTCACAGGCCGCTGGGGGCACAGATGTGGAAATAAATGAGTGCCGCGAAGTCCTGGGGGACATCTGATGAAAATCTAGATGGCATATGGTGGGCACTGGGGCCGCTCTGACAGAGGGGTCTGTTCCACCTGGATGATTCGGAAAGTCTTCTTGAACAAGCGATTCTTTTTGTTTGTTTAATTGAGGTGAAATTCACATAACATAAAATTAACCATCTTAAAGTGAACTATTCAATGGCATTTGGTATATTCCTAATGTTGTACAATCACCACCGCTATGTAGTTCCAAAACATTTCATCACCCCATAAGGAAGTTTTAGACCCACTGGGTGGCCCCCATTCCCCCTACCCCTAAGTCCCTGGAAGCCATCAATCTGCTTTTTGTCTCTATGGATTTACCTTTCCTGGCTATTCCATATAAATGGAATCCATACAGCATATGGCTGCTTGTGTTTGCTTTTATTCACTTAGAGTAATATTTTTGAGGTTCCCCTGCATCGTAGCATGCATGTGTCAATACTTCATTCCTTTTTATGGCTGAATAATAGAAGAGGTGATTCTTGAGCTGATCTTGGAGAATGAGTAGGTGTGTGCAAGCCAGGGAGACAAAGGAGGAATGGTGTTCCTGAGAGGGGGGGATGCTGGCAAAGGCACGGAAGCATGGAACATCAAGGTCTCCTCTGGGGACCTCACAGAGGTCAGGATGGCCAGAGGGCTGCAGGGCAGCCAAAGATGAGACTGGACTGTAGGAAGGGCCTAGCAGGTTAAGGGGGCTCTGTGCTTGGGTAACGGGAGCCACGGAAGGCAAACCAGGGCGCCATATGACTAGATCTGCATTTTAGAAAAGATGTTCTGGCTGCCATTTGGACCAGCAGAGAGATGAATTGGATGCTCCTGGGAGGTGTTTGGGTCAGGACTAATTTTGGAGCCATAGGGACACAGAGGAGGGAGCAGCTGAAACCCGACAGGCTTGGCCCACCCACCTTGGGTAACAGATACATAGGAATCTTGGATAAGTTCCAGGAAGAGATGCCTTGAGGGTGGAAATGGGGGAGATGGGCTATCAGCTCTGATGGGTGAGTTAAGTTTTAGGGTTCTGTGGGTCTTCAGGCAGACCCCTCCAGCAGCAGCTGGTGGTACCTCAGACTAGGCCAGGAGAGGTGTCTGGGCTGAAGAGGAAGGTTTAGGAATCTTGCTTCATGTATTTTTTACAGCAGTCTACGTCAGAGAATGGGTATGCGCCCATTCTAAAGATGGAGAAACGGAGACTCCCAGAGATGAAGCCACACACCTAAGGCCACGTAGCTGATTAAGTTCCGGAGTCAGGGTTTGAATCCGTGCTTGGCTGGTTCCAAAGCCTCGGAGCTTTCCGTTAAGCCAAACAGCTTAAATTCTTTCCTTGCACCTTCTATCCCTCTCCCCAAATCCTAAATTCACCCAGCACTTCCATGGGAAAAGGAATATGGGCCTGAACGTGCCACAGAGCAGCCATTCTGCCATCTTGATGTTCCACAGCAGGGGGCCGAGAGGGGAGAGGGAGGGAGGGGGGGGCGTTGTTTTCCAAGTACACACTTAAAATTCCTGAGGATGCCCTGGAGATGCTGCTGAACCTGAATTAGACCCCAGCATCCACAGGGTGCAGCGGCCTCAGGTAAGGTAGCGGGGGAGCTGTCCCCAGGGCGGGGAGCTGGCACCGTGCGTGTCTTTTGGCAACACTTAAGGGCCCCTTCCAGCCTCTCAAGGTAATGGCATCAGCTGATCCCTCTCACATCACGTGGCCCAGCTTATGGTGCCACGGTGGGGAGGAAGATGCAAGTTAACAATTTCACGGGCAAATTTGGGGCTTTGGGGAGCTTCTTAACTGGCAAGAATCAACCAACCCCAGAGGCAAATGAAATCCAGGCAAGAGAAAAACTACCCAAAGCAAGTAACTCGGGGATGTGATCAGATGTCATTCTAAGCTAGAGAGGCGATGGAGGAACCGTTATTTTAATGAAACGAAAACAGCGCCTTCTCAGAATGTTTCTTTAAACGAGTCCAGCTTGCATTCTCAAGGCCAAACCGCCTGAGCTGCTGAGGACAAGGCTTGGAGCTGTACCACGTTGTCGTAAAACTTGTGTCTGTGTAATTCAGTGTGACTCAGCCACTCTTTTTCACAGAAAGCCTGATGTCCAGAGGTCATTACACATCACTGGCTCGAAATTGGGAGCTCTGTGCCAAGATGGCCCACTGTGCTCTGAGCCGCCTCCTCTCCCGCCCCGCACTCAGCCCACCTCCCTGCTATTATGATTCTCCCTTCTCCACACACAATAGCTCCGTATAGTGTTCTGTCCCTTCTGAATGTAGGGAATATTGTGCTGCTTTCTGCTTTCACTGGGCTCATCGGGTGGCTAGAGAACATGTGACTGCCAGTTTTTCAGGCTCAGGTTCCTTTTCTCGGCATGCAGATACCATGTTCTGCAGCTGGATAATGTGTGGGGAAGTACTTTCAAAACCGGTATCCAGAACATTGTAGTTTTCATCCAGACAATTACTTTTTGTGTTTCTGGGAAAGCATGTTTTGTGACCCAAGAAAAAACGAGAAGGAAAAATTCTCATTTAGTACAAAACATTACTTATTCCTAGGTGTTATAAACCGGTATTTTTGCCTACTCAGCACCCATTTTCCATCCTCCTAGGAATGCACAATTATTTTCTGGAGTGGGGGAGGGGAAGTATGTTTCTCCCGATTCCAGATTGGTTACGTGGCAAGTGCTGCCAATCAGTGTATTCTACTTCCTTGGACACAGTGATCGGGTCAGGTATACCCAGCTGATGTAAGGTTGATGAATTGTCCATTTTATTGAATCCTTTAAGGAAGACCTATCCTCTTCCTATGGCAATTGCTAGCTGTACGGTTCATTTAAGGCTGGAGCTGCTGGGGGCTACCATGTGAGAAATGAAGCCAAACTAAGATATGAAAAGAAAAGTGACTAAATCCTGAAGGTAAGATCTGTGCTCCTGGAACCAGCCATACCTGAAACCTGTGTATGGCTATACTGTTTAGTTATGGGAGCCATGCTGAGTTGGGTTTCTGTACTTACAAGCAAAAGGATCCTGATTCCTGTAACCTGACACTATATTTTGTACAAAGGAGGTTTCAGAATTTCTCTTTTCATTTTTTAAATGTTTACTTATTTTTGAGAGAGAGAGAGAGAGAGAGAGACAGAGACAGAGACAGAGACAGAGAGAGACAGAGCATGAGTGGGATAGGGGCAGAAGGAGAGGGAGACACAGAATCCGAAGCAGGCTCCAGGCTCTGAGCTGTCATCAGAGAGCCCAACATAGGGCATGAACCCACAAGCCGTGAGATGATGACCTCAGCTAAAGTCGGACACTTGACTAAGCCACCCAGGCGCCCCTCATTTAATCTACTTGCAAATCTTGCTGGATCTGCCTTCAGAATATATCCCAAATCTTACCACTTCTCATCACCTACACTGCTACCATCAGGGTGCAAGCCACCAAGGCCTCTCACTTAAACTACTGGTTTCACCATTTCCCTGCTTATCCCTCATAGCTGATTCTCCACTTAGGCAGGCAGAAAGAGCTTTCTGCAGTTTCACTCAGACCAGGTCACTCTTCTCAGAACCATTCAATGGCTCCCACCCCACTTTGGATAAAATCCAAAGGCCTTCCATCTGGCCGGCTCCCTGTCTGACTCCTCTTCCATTACCCCCTCCTCGCTCCCTGAGCCCTGGGCAGGCTGGCCTCCTGGCTGGTCCTTGCTTGCGTCAAGGACATTCTCACCTCAGGGCCTTTGCACCTGCCTCTCCCTGTCTGCAACCCTCTTCTTCCCATATTTTCCTGCCTCTCTCTTTGCTCAAATTCCACCTCTTCAAGGCCTCCCTTTACCATCCCATCTAAAACAGCCCCCTCACTCTCACCCCCTGGCCTTACTTTATCCTGTCGCCTTTTCTACCACCTGACATTACATGTATTTCCTTTTGTACACTGCCTGTGTTCCCCCACTGGACTGTAAGTTTCATGAGGACAGGGCCCAGCACAGTGCCAGGCATGTCGCAGGCACTTGGTAAACATTTGTTGAGAGTCCGAGTGAGGGCTGAGCAGGTAATGAATGAGCTTGGGCGATGCACAGCTTCTCTGGCTCATCCATTTTCCCACGTGTGAAGGAAGCGACGGGACAAGATGTATGGCTTTCAAAGTACATTTCATCTTCAGGCTGAGTGGGGGTGGGGGGCACTTCGGAGCTGCCTCCCTGCTTCAATAGAGCAGCTCAACGTTTATTTTTAGACACTGGGGTTCCACAGAAGAAGCAAAGGCATACTGCTGTTAAGAGGTGGCTCCGATGGTCTTCTAGGTGACTTCAAGGCTAAGCTTGCAACTTTCCTCCCCCTCACATCATTCTGGCACTTTTCACACTGACTCTCAGCAGAAGAGCCTTGTGGTCTTTCTCCCTTTGCCTTAAATCCTGAAAAGTCTGAGCAGATTCTCTTTCTCTTCATTAAAGAAGCACAGAGGGGTTACTGTCCTCTGGCACCAATATATTATCTGGTCAGTACTGCCCTGGAAGACCCCAGCAGAGCGGTCCCCATGCTCTGCATGTTTAAGGGAAATCCCCTCCCTCCTCCTCACTTGGCAACAAATCTCTCCTTTTTCTTTTACCGCATGCAATTTAGAGAAACTGGCAAATTTTCTCTAAAACTACGGAGATGTTAAGTTTTAACAGGAAGGGAAAATCGATGCGTGTATGAGGCTAATTAAAAAAGCTCTCAGTAGGACTGTGCTTTTGTCCTATTCTTGCACCTTCTCTTGGAGGCAAAATTTTCCTCCGTAGGCTCAGCATATTGAGAGATTCACCTGGGGGAGAAAAAGGCTCAGAGTAAACCTCAGACAGTAACCCTCCAGTGGACCTTCCCCAGGAAAGGGGCTCTGAGACCTCTCTTCTCTTTGAAAACTGGCTTAGAAAGTTGATAGAAGAGACAAGAAAAATTGGTAGCCAAGGCTTATGTAATCTGAGCAATACTGATTCAGGCAGCTCCACTGCAGGATTCCTACCTGTAGGGGCAGGAGGAGAGATGGAAGGCAGGAAAGAGAAGAAATGGGTGTGGCAGGGGAGTGGCCTCGATGCCTTTAATTAACCGCAATTCCCAGGCAGGTCTTTTAATCTGCAGAGTACAAAGGAGCTTCTGAAGGTGAGTTAGCAGGCAGTCTTGCCTGAGACTCAACAATGGAGACCTCAATGGAGCCCTGGTTCCAACTCAGGAAGGTTCTCTCCAGCACACTGCACTGCCTCTCAGGACTTCTAGTCAGAGTCAGAGAAGCCAAGGACGAAGAGACTCAGGAGGGACGGTGTGGGCAACGGTCAGGTGCGGCAGAAAGATCAAGAAGGACATTACCTTAAACCTCACCACTGGGTTGGCAAACTGGGGGCCCCTGCAAGGGCAGTTTCAGTGAAGTGATAGGGGACCCTTGCCTTGGGCTCGACCCTTGTGTGGGGAAGACAGTGCAAGGTGGTTTCTCTGACATGCAAATCTGACCACTCTTTCTCTGCTGGAAACCCTTCACTGGTGTCCCTTGGCCAGCCTTCCAATCTGGCCCACAGGGTCTCCTGTGACCGCCCACTGTCACCTCCCTCCTCAAACGGATGCTCTATTGCTGCCGTTCTGCCCGGGTCTCTCCGCTCTCCATGCTGTGTCTTGCCTTTGTCCCTGAGGCTCCCTCTGCCACGAACGCCCTTCCCCCAGCTCCTCCCCAGACTCTGTTCCTTCATCGGGGCCTCTCGTTCTTGCCGCAAGCGTGCAAATGAGTGTTCTCTGAGGCCTCAAGTGCTAGCAAATCTAGACCAAAAGTTAATGAGGGTGATAACGAAGTTCACTAACATTTACCCAGCACCTCCTCTGTGCTAGACTCTGGTCTAAGTATTCCTCGTGCAATAACTCACTCCTCCCATCCCATATGGTAAGGCCACGTCAGCCCACAGGAGAGAAGCCAAAGCACAGAAGGGGTAAGGAGCTGAGGGTATAACAGGATAGCGGTGGCGTAGCCACAGGGAGTGTTAGGGACTGAATGTTCAAAATTCATATGTTGAATATGTTGAAGCCCTAACCCCAGTGTATTTGGAGACAGGGCATTTAAAGAGGTAATTAAGGTTAAGTGAGATCATAAAGATGGGGTCCTGATCTGGCCGGATGAGTGTACCTGTAAGAGGAGACACCAGTGGGCTCTCTTCCTCCATGCCCTGCCACACTCTTACCCGGACCACCCCCTCCACCATCTATCTGATGCCCAGGAAGAGAGCTCTCACCAAACACCAAACTGGCTGAAGCCTTGATCTTGGACTTCTATCCTCTAGAACTATGAGAAAAATCAATTTCTGTTGTTTAAGCCACCCAGGCTATGGCTTTTCATTATGGTGGCCCAAGCTAATTTAGGGAGCAACAAAAACAGAGTGTTCCAGGCAGTTCTTTCCAACGGGGTAATCTTTCAGCTGAGGCCTGCAGGGGGTGGTCATAGGAATACCTGGTGGTGGGGAGACCAATCCAGGCAGAGGAAGTAGCAAGTGCAAAGATCCTGCGGCAGGAACCGTGCCTGCATAGTGGAGAAACGGAAGTGCAGTGAACAAAGGAGGCTGGTGCTGGGAGGGTCTGGGGAGGCAGGCACGGGGCAGAGCGTGGAGGGCCTCTTCGGCCAGGAAGCAGGATCTGGATTTTATTCTAAGTGCCCCCCACTGGCCTGCACCAATCTTACAAGGAGACCAAGGAGGACAGTGCCTGGAGGAGTGGCGTAAGAGAGAAGTTCACAGAACAAACATCTCTCCCTGGCACACAGGCCACTCACTGCACACAGCCATGGAGGCCGTGTTCCACACAACTCCATGGGAGCAGTTCACCAGGGCTCTGTTGTAAATGTAGCCCCTCAGGCTGTGTAACCCAGTGACCCTGCTCATCCAGCCCTCCAATTTGCTTCTAAGAACAAGCGTTCTCAAAGTGGTTCTGTTTTATAATTAAATTCCAGCAACCTGCTCCCCTTAACTGCATTAAATTACCAGGCCATCTGCTACCTGGGAACAGAGGAGCAAGGAAACAGCCTGGGTTGGGGGAAGCAGAGTCCCCAGGAGAGGTCTAGGCACCACCTCCTAAAGGCATTCTTCCTTATGCACATCCAATCGCTCCCGCCCAGAAGCACAGGGAGGGAGAGAAAAAAACAATCTGGAGAGTGCGGGCAGGTTTATTGACAATTCTGGTTGATGTGCAGACACCTGGGAATGGGTATGAGATGAAAAATAGGAACCTGTAGTTCCCATGGGCTCAGCTGTCTCCTGGAGGTGAGTATCTCAAGCCCTGGGTATGATTCTGTTCCGTCAGGGTAGTTCTGACAACGAAACCACTTTCCAATCCAACACCTGGGCGAGGTGTGGCTTCACTATGCAGATTGGAGGCCACAAGACACGGTCAGTGTCTCAGTATCCACTGAGCCCCTGTGCTGCACCGGGATGGGGTCAGTGCTGGGCTTCATTAGAAGGGAAAGCATGTTTCAGAGGGAACAGAAGAGCTTGGTGGGGGGTGGCACTTGAGATGCCTCTGGAAGGAAAGACAAATGCAACAGATTCCTCAAATATTTGACTTTGGAAGACACTGAGTCCCAAAGATAATAAAGTCTCAGCATGCCGCTTCCAAAGGGCTCACATTCCGCCGAGGGAGCAGGACCATGTTCAAGTACCAAGTACCATAAGAGCCGGCAGTACATCTGTTAACAGAATGATGCCCAAATGCCACGGAGTGAAAGAGATATGAAAGAGTAATTCTGTCTGGGAAACATAAGGGATGCTATGGACAGGAGCAAACATTTGACATGTCCCCAAAGGACTAATCCAATCCCTGTAAAAAGACAGGTGGGGTGGGGTACCTGGGTGGCTCAGTCGGTTAAGCGGCTGACTCTCGATTTCGGCTAACAGTTTCTGAGTTCGAGCCCCACATCGGGCTCTGTGCTGATAGTGCGGCGTCTGCTTGGGATTCTCTTTCTCCCTCTCTGCCTCTTCCCTGCTCATGCGCGCGCTCTCTCTCTCAAAATAAATAAACTTAAAAAAAAAAAAAAAGACAGGTCGGGTAAGTGGAATAACGGGCCTCTAAAGATACCCATGGTCTAAGCCCTGGGACCTGTGGATATCTGACTTTACAAGGCAAAAGAGACTTTGCAGGTGGAATTAAATGAAGGATCCTAAGACGAGGAAATTATCCAGGTGAGTTGAGTGTAATCATAAGGGTCCTTATAACAGGAAGGCAGGAGGGGGAGAGTTAGGGAGAGAGAGAGACAGGATGTTGGAAGCAGTAGTCAAAGCAAAGCCACTTGGGAAAGACGGATCATTGCTGGCTTTGAAGACGGAAGAAGGTGCCACCAGCCAAGGAATGTAGGAGCCTCTGAAAGCTAGAAGAGGCAAGAAACAGATTTCCCCCTGGAGTCTGCAGAAGGAACACAGCCCTGCTACCCCTCACTTTTAGCCCATTAAGACCCACCTCAGACTTCTGACCTCCAGAATTGTTCAGATGATAGATTTGTGTTATTTTAAGCCATGGAGTTTGCAGTGATTGCTTACAGCAGCCACAGAAAACTACTACCGTGGGGAAGGGCATTCCAGACAGGAAGACCTGTGCACACAGAAGCACAGAGGCCTAATAGGTACAGCTGGGTTTAGAAAACCGAGCGGGGGACTTGGCCACATAGTACATGCAGGTTACATGCTGGAGGGGATGTTGAAGAGTAGTGGGGGCCTTTGAGGCCATGACTGAGATCTGGGAACGTGCTGTGTAGACATTAGGGAGAACACCAGGGATGTTTAAGCCTGGTTAGGTGGGTGGGGGTGTTGGGGGGGGATGATCAGATCTATCTTTGAAAAAGACAACTCTAGTGGTGGTAGGGAAAATAGTCTGAAGGAAAAATGAGAAGAAAAGAACTAAATTAGCACCAGGAACCCCAACACCCATAACTTGTGGGTCATGGCTCACATCCAGCAGAAGTCTTGCTCCTGACAGGCTGTGGAGGCCAGGCCACAGCCCTGCAGTGATGTCCACCTGCCCCCGTCCCTGTCCTCCCAGTCCAGGGCTACCAGGGTTGTGGTCCCCCTGAGGCTCTGTGGGGGGAGAGTGCTGCGATGGATTAGTCATGTCTGCTCTGGGCCTGAGGTGCAGATGGTGGCATCAGACCCGGGAGTGAAGTCCAACGTGGGCCAGGATGTGACCCCCTTCTTGTGGCTTCCTTACACCTACCATAAAGTCCACAAAACTTCCTGGAGTGAAGGGGAGTTCTTGAGAGAGAAAGAAGGGGGTGGGTTCTGGATCCTGAGACCGAGGAGGTATTGGCAAATGAGGAAGCAAACGCAGACACTTGGAGAAAATCACGGAGCAGCCACTGACCCTGAACGGGGGTAGGACTGGGGACAGCAGCTTTCAGTGGACACTGGGCTACACAAAATGGGATTCTGGGAAAGGTTTAAATTTTTGTTTTGTTTTATTCATTTTTGAGAGAGAGAAAGACAGAGCATGAGAGGCGGAGAGAGAGGGAGACACAGAATCTGAAGCAGGCTCCAGGCTCTGAGCTGTCAGCACACAGCCAGACACAGGACTCGAACTCCTGAGCCATGAGACCATGACCTGAGTTGAAGTCAAATGCTTAACTGACTGAGCCACCCAGGCATGCCTCTCTAGGAAAGGTTTTAAAACCTTTACTGCCTTTTTGTTTTGTTTTGTTTTAAATTAGAAAACTACTGCTCAAAATCAACCCCACAGATCTCTAGCTGAGTATCTGGGCCTTAAGGGAGCTCAAAGTCTTGCCCAAGGTCATAGGAGGGAAATGAAGGGCAGAGATGAACACTCCTGCTAGCTCTCTGTAATGCCAGCTTTCCATCACGCCAACTCCCTTCCTGGCTGCCTGGTTTCTAGGCCACAACATGCCGTTCACTGCCCTTAGAATGTCTGCACCCCTGTCGCTCGTGGAATACCTACTCTGTGGGGGATGAGAAGTGTCCTCATCAATTCCAAACCCTGAGAATAAAAAACATGATGGCGAGGGTAGGTGGGCTGGCAGGGGTGGGAGGACAGGATGCGGGACCAGAGTGCTTTCCAATAGCCAGGCACTGATTTCTTCTATTTCCCTGAAAGGTCTCCTAGGATGAGCTGAGAAACTTTCTAGAAGTGTTTTCACAACTTTTCCCCACTGGTGGGTCCTTCCATACACATTCCGGAGAGCTAGGTTCTGCTGGGTACTCGCATAGCTGGTTAGGCCTCAGGTGGGCCTAGGAATTAACAGGTTCTGCCAGCTGTGTCATAAGGGGAGGGGTCTCACTTCTCAGGGGATTATCGTGCGAGCTCAGCACGGGGTCTTAGCACATGGTGGACACTCGGTGAGGAAGAGTAACTGCCACTGATGGAACAGGAGCTCTGTACGGGCACTGATAGGGTTTTCCACATATTACCCCTGTGAGGTTTAGAGTAGAGGCATCTCCATTACACAGGCTAAGATACTGAGGCTCATAGAGATTTAATAATATGTCTAAGGTCATACAGTGAGTTGAATGGTGAAATCTATGAATGTAGAAAGAGTCTTTGCAGATGTAATTAAGTTAAGGATCTTAAGACCATTCTGGATTATCTGCAGGGGGAGGATACTAAACCCAATGACAAGGGTCCTTATAAGAAGAGGAAGTGGCCATGTGAAGACAGAGGCAGAGATTAGAGGTCTGCTGTTGAGGCTCCTGGGTGGCTCAGTCGGTTAAGCATCTGGCTTCGGCTCAGGTCACGATCTCGTGGTTCATGAGTCTGAGCCCCGTGTTGGGCACTGTGCTGACAGCTCAGAGCCTGGAGCCTGCTTCAGGTTCTGTGTCTCCCTCTCTCTCTCTGCCCCTTGCCCACTCATTCTGTGTCTCCCTCTCTCTCTGCCCCTTGCCCACTCATTCTCTGTCTCTTTCTCTCAAAAATAAAACATTAGAGGTCTGCTGTCAGAAGCCTGGAGCCACCAGGAGCTGGAAGAGGCAAGGAAAGATTCTCCCAGAGAGCCTTCAGAGGGAGCACACAGCCTTACTGTCAACGTTTTGATTTTGGAGATCTAGCCTCCAGAACTAGGAGACAATACGTACATTTCTGTGGTTTCAAGGTCCTGAGTTTGTAGCAATTTGTTCCAGCAGCCCAAGGACACTAATATAGGTCACAAGGCCGGGGGATGGCCAAGGTGGGTGGGTCTGTCTGACCCCAAAGGCCACACTTTTAACCATGAATGAATGGATCCGTGGCTGGATGGATGAATGCAGGAAATCTCCTTATAGCAGAACATCAATACGGTTTCAGTGACAGGATGGGGAAGAGGGAGATCCAGCAGGAAAAATCAATTGCTAATTTCTTTGCCATCAGGAATCACATTTAACCCTCTTAATTCTGCCTGTTCATTCGTCATTAGGGGTCCTGTGCTCAATAGGAAGGGGAGAAGGGGCCAGCAGGCCTTGCATGAAGAAGCCATGCCGTGAAATGAAGATGGAAATACCTGCCTGAGCCAGACAACTAGCTGTTTGTCAGCTCTACTGTGAGCGGGTCACTCCCAGAAAGAGAACAAGAGGTAACACAGGGAGGTGGCCGGTTCCTTAACAAACTATGCAGCAAAATGAACGATTTAGTCTTCAAAAGGTCATAGGGGTTCATCCTCTTTTCTGGGGACTCCTTGCCCTCCTACCTCCTTCCCCAGGCCCAAGGGATGGGTGTGGTGCCTTCATGGCAGAGGAAGGGCCAGCTAGTGGGATTTCCTGAATTTGCTAATAGGTTCTCACACTACAGGTGCTCAGCAGAAGGCAAGAAGAAATTGGACATTCTAGATCTCTTTAGGCATTAGTTCTTTTTTTTTTTAATTTTTTCTAACGTTTATTTATTTTTGAGACAGAGAGAGACAGAGCATGAACGGGGGAGGGTCAGAGAGAGAGGGAGACACAGAATCCGAAGCAGGCTCCAGGCTCTGAGTTATCAGCACAGAGCCCAACGCGGGGCTGGAACTCACGGAGTGTGAGATCATGACCTGAGCCGAAGTCGGACGCTTAACCGACTGAGCCACCCAGGCGCCCCTAGGCATTAGTTCTTGACATCACGCTTCAAAACCGCACAGGCAATGGAAGGGGGCTGAAGGACCCTTTTTCCTACTACAATAAACACATCCACTCTGGTGGATCTGCTCAGATTCTGGGCTCCGTTAGGACATGTGAGCCAAGCATTTCCCCAGGCTGCATTCACCTACTGCGGTTCCTGACCACAGACTTTTCCAATTTGCAGCTGGGCCTGCCTGAATTATTTCAGGCTCCGGAATTTTTCCAAACTCCCATTACTGACTGGCTGTGAAACAGAGCGTAAAATGCCAGTCATTTTTTTTTCTTTCAAATTCCATAGTCATCTGACATCATAACAGATTTCAAACTCAAACAGTCAGTCTGGATTCAAATACCTCTTGGCCGGCTCTAAAGGACAAGAGGCAGCTGGGCATGATGCAAAGCCCCTTGAACTTGAAGTCACAAGGGTTAAAGATCAAATCCTAGCTCTGCCATTTAGGGACAGCATGGCCCAGGCAAGTGCCCTAACCTCTGAGTCTCAGTGTGTGTGTTCACCCAGTAACTAGCTACTGAGCTCTCCCACTGTGGCCAGCACTGCTTTTCTGCCAAAGGAGGCAGGCTACCAACAAGAAAAAAAAATATCAGATGGTGATAAGTGGTACTCACACCATTTAAATGGGTAGTGTCAGAGACAAAGGCCGATTGCAGCTTTAGATAGAGTGGTCATGGAGAGCCTCTTGGAGGAGGTGACATTGAAAATAAGACCCGAGTGTCAGGAAGCCAGCCTTGCAAAAGCAAGGGGAAAAGCATTCCAAGAAGAGGAAAGGGCTAATGCAAAGGTCTAAAGGCTGAACCACGCCTGGAGATCCAGATGGAAAACGTGTGACCAAAGCATAGTGTGTGGCTTAAGATGGTGACAGATGATGCTGAAGAAAGGCAGGCACCAGGCTGTGCAGGATGACCAATAAGGTGCAGGAAAAAATGTGACAACTTTTAGTTACATCTACTAAATCTAAAGGCAGAAGGAAATCAAACTCAATCTCACCATATTATTGCTACTAGTAAAGGTATTTAATTTCTAAATGAACATACACAGAATGAGGGTACATGCTAAAATTATTTTCGTGGGGGAACACAATAAAAAAAGTTTAGATGTCACTAATTTAGGACTTTGTAAAGAGTGAGCAGTGGGATGGTGAGACTTTAAGGAGCTCTAATTGGGAGGGCGACAGGAGCTGGTTGATATTTTGAAAGTATCGCTCCCTACAGAATGGAGCTAACTTCCCTGGTCCATGTGACCCACACAGGGTGTTTAGAGCCCCCGCTAAGATAATGCTTGCAACACTGTTTTTATTGCTTACAGACGGGCTGTCTGCATAGCCCGAAATGTGTTACAACTCTTACCAAATACCATATTATCCCTATCACTCAAAAGAGTCTTACAAAAACTGATGCTCATTGGAATTCAAAAATTCTACCGGCCGCCGAATTTCACGCTGCCCTCCACCATTGGTTGCCCACAGCATTAATTGTTGTGCCCCCCCCCCCCCCCCCCCGCCACGGTACAGTTTGCATCTCTCTGGGCCTCGGTTTTCTCATTTGCTAACTAACAAAGAGATCTCGGAGGCCCTGCCCAGACCTCCTACATCTCCGTACTCCTCTGCTAATGCAATTTCACGACTGACATTGCCACGGGAGACACAAAACACAAATGGCTCTCCTTCACTGTCTCTTTCAACCTTGCGAGACTAAGGTGTTCCTGCTTGGATATATAATATCCAATGGAAGTGTGTGGACTCAGGCATCGGAGCGAAGCTCAGACCATGAGCTACGTGGCCAGGAGCATCTTATGCTGAAGTTGCCAAACCTCAGCTTCCTCATCTGCAAAGTAGGGAGATACGTCATTCTGCCCACCACTCGGGCTGTTGCAGGAATAAAACGAGGCATTGTATCCAGTGGTAGCGCCGTGCCTGGCATCCAATAAGAGTTCAATAAATGTCTGCTGTTGATGGCGGCAGTAAAGGAGAGTAATACAGGGCCGCCCTATAAACACTGTCAACTGTTGTCATAAGGCCAACAGGTCCCAGACGACACTGAAGTCGCTCATCTGTCTCAAGGAGTGAGAGTTCACATCCTCCAGGCAAGCACAAACTGAGTCACTGCCTCTTCAGCTCTCAGCACAACAGGCCACAAGGGAACTTGCTCCCGGCCCTCAGAAACACTGGCCGAGCGTGGCTGGATGGAGCTCAGAAGTTCATAAACCACTCCATCCATTCATTGAATTCAATCTTGCCCCACAAGGCACAGCAGATCAGTCCTGCAGGGCTGAGGAACACAGTGAGAGGAGGCTGGAGTCTGCACAGCTCCTTGGGGCCCTTGGGCTAGTGGACCCTTGACTCAGAGATGACGGGTCCAAGGCTCACAGTCCTACAGATGAGAAAAGCGAGGGCCGAGGCGTCCTAGCATTGAGTCCAGGTAATATACCCACGAGGTAGGCAGGAAATCTACACAAGACCGAAAAACCAAAGCTCAGGCAGGAGCCTGGGACCAAGGCTGGCTTTGCCACTCAGGAGCTGCATGAACTTGGGCAAGTTATTTAACCTTCTAGTGCCTCGTTGCTCCCATCTGCAAAATGGAACTCACGGGTTTAATGTAAGATAAAATACATGTGTAAAACACTTAGAAATAGTGTCCATCACTCAGTGCTCAGTAAATATTGGCTATTCCCAGGTCTCCCTAAAATCCAGTCTGGCTCCCGTCCCCCCGTCCCCACCACCCCCCCCCCACAATCTTCCCAGAGATGAGCCCTTGTCACTAACAGTCAAAGAGCTCCCCAACCATTGCCAGTGTTTAAACCATTTCCTGACTATCTTTAAATTTGCAAATTAGAAATGTCAACACGTGCCTTGAATGAGCCAGATAAGGATGGGACAGGAATCTGCTGGACTCCAGATTTTAATAAAAGAAAAATAACCAACAATATCAATTTCTTAAAAAAACACCTGCTGTACAGTTTCCAAATTCCTACTCTTTGCATCTCTCCCCTCTATGCATGTTGCAGTTAAATTACCTTTCTCAGAAAATCTCGGCCACACAGAGCACGCTTGTCTCCTTACAAAGCTGCACACATTTTTAGCATCCACTTGGGGTTTTATTGTGGAGAGTACAATACACAGCAAGAGACAGTTTATCATATTTGGTCGGCTTGCCCCTCATTTTTCCAGCTGACAGTTTTATTTATTCCATTGCAAGGACAGATTTAATGGAGGGGCGGGGGTGGGGAGAGGCATTCCTGGGCTTTGCCATCCAGCCCTCCTGCGCTCATCCTTCATTTTCCCACAACATTCCTGGGAAGAAAATCCCTTACTATGTCCCCGGGGCAATGTGGGTGCAGAAAGGAAGTCATCTTCTGGAGCAGCAACCCAATGAATGTTTCGGGGCTACTGTCCCCACGATATAATCGAAAATACCTACCCAGGGGTGCCTGAGTGGCATGGTTGGTTAAGTGCCTAACTTCGGCTCAGGTCATGATCTCGTGGTTCGTGGGTTCAAGCCCCGCGTCGGACTCTGTGCTGACAGCTCAGAGCCTGGAGCCTGCTTAGGATTCTGTGTCTCCCTCTCTCTCGGCCCCTCCCCCAATCTCCCTCCCTCCCTCCCTCCCCCCCCCCCCTCAAAAAAATGAATAAGACATTAATTTTTTTTTTAAGGAACAGAAAAATGATACCTACCCAAATCACTGCCCCTCACTGCAGTTCTTACACTGGCCCTCTCCTGGGGCTTCTTGGGAGGCTCAGCCGACCCCATTAATGCCCCTGATTCTCTCTCACTCCTGCTTTTACTCACACTCCTTTTCGTGTGACTTTGCAGTTCCCGCCACTGAAGGACCAGAGTCTATTTCTCTACCTCTTGACTTTGGGTTTGACCATGCGATTGCTCTAGCAACAGGATGAGGTGGAAGGGACAGTAGTGTCCCAGCCTAAGCCTTAAGAGGTCTTGCATGTTTGCCCTCCTGCAGCTCTGCAGTGCAGTGAGAAGTGTAGCTACCGCTCTCTCAGACAGGTCCCAAGACAAAGACAGATGAAGCAGAGCCAAGCCCAGACCTCAGCAAGGAGCCACATCCTGCTGGACCCCCAGCTTAAAACGCACAGTGGCGCAGTCAAGCCTAGAGTAGTTCTGCTACCTCCCCTGACTCTCATATACGGAAGCAATTATAAATGGTTGTTTTAAGCTACCGAGTTTAGGGTCATTTGTCACTCAGCAATAATTAATCAATCCAAGAGAGGAGGAGGAGCAGCTGATCCATGCTAAGCCAAGCCTTGTACATACATCATCACATTTCAGCCTTCCAAGTGCCCGTATGAATTAGGTACCATTTTATGCCCATTTTACGGGCGAGTAAACTGAGGCTCAAAGAGTAACGTGTTCGAAGTCATACAGGGGTAAACACTGTTCTCAATGCTTTACATTAACTTATTTTTATTTTTTTAAGTAGGCTTCACACCCAGCATGGAGCCCAACACGGAACTTAAACTCATGAGACTGAGATCAAGTCCCGAGCTGAGATCCAGGGTCTGATGCTTAACCAGCTGAGCCGCCCCGACACACCTACTTTGCATATATTAACTCCTTTAATCCCCGTGACAGTGCTAGGATGTGGGCAATGTTATTTTAAAGATGAGGAAACGGGAAGGGAAAGGCTAAGCGACTTACCCAAGGTCAAGCAGCTAGAGAGGTGGTGCAAGTAGGACTCAAAGCCCACGCCCGACTGATTTCCAGAGCCCGAGTCCTGGAGTAACGGAGTGAGGGCCTAGTTTGGGGGTGCGGCTCAGAACTCCTGCAGGAATACAGCAGGACTTTAAAGATCAGGGAGTGTCAGCCAGGAATGGGGGTGGTGGGCATCAGAAAGTCACCTATGGTTGTTCCAAAGCAACGCCTGGAGATTCAGGCTTACGCTCCGCTTGTTTATCGGTTTAGTGTCTGTCTTCCCCCATTAGGCTCTACACTCTCTAAGGACAGGGAGTCCTACCTGTTTTGGTCACTCACATACGTCCAGCGCCTGGAACGGTGCCTGGCTCCTCACAGGTGCTCACTAAGCAGGCTGAATGAGCAAATGGAGGAGCGCTCCGTGAACGGCGGCTGTGGATTGGCTGAGGCCACTCTGGCACTCTGAGCTGACTTTAGGCTGGGGAGGCTCCTGGGCTTAACAGCAACAAGACCCCGAATCCTGGGGTGATGGGCAACGTTAAAGAGCGGCTGGGCAAGTCATCAGCTCCATTGGTGGAGCCCTGCTGGTGCCAGGCACCATACTGAGCACTCTGCATGTATGAACTCATAATCCTTGACACAACACCCTGGGACAGGTGCTATCACAACCCAACGGCCAGCCCATTTTACAGACGATGAGACTGATACCCAGGGAGGTTAAGTAACTTATCCCCCAGCTAAGAAGTGGCAAAGTCAGTATTGGAACCCGGGAGTATGTATGACTCCTTCCCCCACCCCCCACCCCGACTTAACCACTACCTGACCCTGCCCCCCCGCCATACACAAACCAGAGAGGGGAAAGAAGAGAACTCCCAGGTCATCCAGAACATGCCCTCGTTCACAGATGGGGAAACTGTGGTCAGAGAGTGGAAGCATCACGCCCAAGGCAGGGAGCTGGACCCACACCCGGATCTCTAACCGCCCAGTTCAATCCCTGCTTCCCAGGATGTGCGGAGAGCAGGCCCGCGGAGAGCAGGGCGACGGAGGAAGCCGGCTCCACCAACTGCAGGCAGGGAGGCCTTCCTTGGCCGGGGTCCATGCCAGCGCGTGTGTCTATTTACAGCATGCCTCCCCCACCCCCCACCCCCCCCCCCCCCCCCGGGACTGGCTTCCCTTCCCGGTGTGAGCTGGCGGGTCAGACGCCCGCCTTGGCTCTGGCCCAGACTGGAGGATTTCACGTGTCTGCCATTAACACCGCTCTCCTGTGGCCGCATGGCCGGACGAGCCAGGCAACTGTGCCAGCACTGACCCCTGGCCAGTCCCTGCCACTCGGATGGTGGCTGCCTCCAAGAAGGGATGAGGCTCAATAAAGGAGATGTGCCTAGATTTAAAGGAAAATACAATAGGGACCACTGCCACCCTTTAATGACTACTTACTATCCGATCCTTATGAGGACCCGGATAGGCTGCTGTTATCATTATCCCCATTAAACAGACGTGAAGAGCCAAAGTCATGCTGCTTAAGTAATAATCAGCCCTTAGTGTGGGCCAGGTACTGGGCCAAATGCTCTGCATGTTTTTTTTTTTTTTTTAATTTTTTATTTTTTTAATGTTTATTTATTTTTGAGACAGAGAGAGACAGAGCATGAACGAGGGAGGGTCAGAGAGAGAGGGAGACACAGAATCCGAAACAGGCTCCAGTCTCTGAACTGTCAGCACAGAGCCCGACGCGGGGCTCGAACTCACAGACCGTGAGATCATGACCTGAACCGAAGTCGGACGCTTAACCGACTGAGCCACCCAGGCACCCCGCTCTGCATGTATTAAGTCATGACAACACCACGAACACACCCCACTGTCACGCCCACCATCCAGGGAGGGACCCTGAGCTCCGAGAGATTAAGTACCTTGCCCAAGGCAGCAGGTAGTAAGTAGAAGACCTAGGCAGCCTGATTCCTAACCATCAGGCTCTCCTACCTCTTGCACCACAGATGTGGCAAAAATCATGGCTTAGTGCTCTGATTACTAGAATTTGGGAAACACTGCCCTGGCCACTCTGGTGACCTCACCTCCTCAGGGTCATCCTGAGATCTGCCCTGTCCCAGCCCACTCATGGCTGACTTTTTTGGGGACCCTCCACCCCAACACTAATACAACCCCAGCACACAGGTCCAGACTCTCCTGGGGCTTGCTGGTGGGGAGTTCAGGGCTACTCCTCCAGACCTTTGGTAGCCGAAGCTGGGAGGCTGCCTAGTATCCAGTTGGGGCATTTTTTCGTGTTTACTTTTTTGTTTATTTATAACCGCCAGAAGCCTTTAATCAAAGTCTCCCACAGAAATCTGATAAACAGAACAAATAACAAGGTCACTGTTGTGGGGTCATAGGATGCCAGGAGTCCGTGGAACCCACTTTGAAAACCCTTGCTCTGTGCCAACCCCTCACTTTAAACACAAGAACACCAAGGTTCAGAGAGGAAAACTGATTTGCCCAAGGTCACTCAGCAATGAGGAACCCAGCGAGGACCAGATCGGGACCACCTGGGCAGGGGGGCCAAGAGCAGGCTGGCAAAGCCCCAGTTGTATGTAGCCAGGGGGAAGCACGAGGGGCTAATGACCAAGGAGCTGGGCTCTGGCACCCCAAGCCTGGGTCCAGATCACAGCACCACTGCTTCCGGTGGTACGCCCTTAGAAGAGTAATTCCCAGGGCTTCATTTTCCTCTGTTGTAAAATAAAATTAATACCACATACGGTTGTTTTCAGGGAATGAATGAGACAGAGCATTTCCCAAGACACTGTTACATAGCAGGGGTTCAAGAAACATCAGACCATGGGGCGCCTGGGTGGCTCAGTCGGTGGAGCATCCGACTTCGGCTCAGGTCATGATCTCACGCCCTGTGAGTTCCAGCCCCACATCGGGCGCTGTGCTGACGGCTCAGAGCCTGGAGCCTGTTTCAGATTCTGTGTCTCCCTCTCTTTGCCCCCTCCCCGTTCATGCTTTGTCTGTCTCAAAAATAAATAAACGTTTAAAAAAAAAAAAAAAAAGAAACATCAGACCTTATGATGCCCTCTGAGCCTGAGGCCTCTCAGGATGGAGCCCATGTACACTCATCAGTTAGCTCAGGGTCTGTCTGTCTTAGTCTCTGTCTCTCTCTCGCACACACACACACACACACACACACACACACACACACACACACCCCTGTGGGCCAGTTTAGCCCACCCTCTGGGGAAGAGACTGCTTCCCCTTCACAGCTTCAAATGGATCCTTTGGAAGCTGTGATCCTCAGCTTTCCGGGCCAAGAGACTTAGCTCTATCTAGAGGAATCATCAGTATTCTGGAAGGGGCCTGCCGCCCCGCCCATCTGCTGAAAGATCCGGCTGCAGTGTGGCCCTCGCCTCTGTCTTTTTGCAGGGGCTTCTGATATCTCTGACGTATGCAGTTTTCCATTTTGCCAGTCCTCTCACTTCACTCCTCCTCGAGACCCTGAAGGCCCTTACAGCGGTATGCTATCACCCCAGCCT
Source organism: Panthera pardus (assembly GCF_024362965.1). NCBI lineage: Eukaryota > Metazoa > Chordata > Mammalia > Carnivora > Felidae > Panthera > Panthera pardus. The sequence continues at coordinate 15,118,001 of NW_026526991.1, forward strand.
CTGGTCCTGTATCCCCTCCCTTAAAAAAGAAGCGAAGAGTGAGCCCCCTTCAGATGCTCAGCTATTGTCACCAGCACTGGCTATGCTCCACACACACCCTGGCAGAAGGGTGTGCAGCAGCTGTGTGCATCTTCAGAAGGGCGGGCCGTATGAACTTGTCACAGTGTGTGCAGAGTGTGATGGGCCCTCCCTGCCCAGCGCTCCTGGACAGCAGAGCATGGCACGTTCACTGCTTGCCCGGTCTCAGCTGGCGCTCCTGGCTGGTCTGCCCAGCCCCACCCTGGGACACACACTTGGTTTCTTCCATCCATGTCAATCCTCATGGACACTGGCGGGTAGCAGCCTCCTCGAGGCATCCGTGGACTGAATGTCAGGCTTTAGGTGACCCAGGTCTGAGAGGCCCACGATGTTGGCTGGGGTGGCCCAGGGACAAACAAGGTAGGAGAGCACCCCTATTCCATGACTGTCTGTGGCGAGGCTGGTCAGGCACGTGTTCTTTGGGAAGAAGAAAGGAGCATCTTTAATTAAGTGGATTCACTCACCTCCCAGAGGCAACCACCACTGGACAGTGGTATGAACACAGGCTCTAAAGTCACAGAAATGTGGGTTCAAATCCTACCTATCAGTTTCATGTCCTTAAGCACGGCACTTGGCCTCTCTGAGAATCTCACAGAGCCCCAGGAAGATTAAGAGAGATCGCGGATAATGGGTATCTAGCCCCTGGGACAGAGCCCGGCACCTGGTGGACCCTATCAGATCATAAACCCTAGTCGTCTCATCACCCTTGGCAACAATCCCTTTCATGCTCTTTGCCTGAATGCACAGAAATATCAGGGGCAGCATGAAAAAGAGAACATGCACAGTAACTTGTACATGATTATATATACAACATTATCCCCAATAGACCAAAAGTGAAACAACCCAAATGTCCATCAACTCGTGAATGGAAAACGAAGCGGTGGTCTAGCCACACAGAAGAATATTATTCAGCCATAAAAAGGGGTGAGGTTCCCAATACATGCTACAACACGGATGAACCTTAGAAACAAGTGCCAGGAGAAAGAAGCCAGAAGCCAGAGGCAACATGCTCTATGATCCCACTTGCACAAAATGTGCAGAATAGGAAAATCTAGAGAGACAGAAAGTAGATTAGCAGTTGCTAGAGGCTGGGGGAGACTTGAGATGAAGATCGCTAATGAGCCTGGGATTTCTTTCTGAGGTTATAGAAATGTTCTAGAATGGGACAGCAATGGCTGTGAACATGCTACAAACAACTTAAACGATTAAAAAGAAACCAAAAAAGAAGAAAATGAGGTCAAATAAATGATGACAGTTTCTATTTTAAAACAAAAAAAAAAAAAAAGAGGGGTACCTGGGTGGCTCAGTTGGTTAAGCGCCTGACTTCGGCTCAGGTCATGATCTCAAGCTCGTGAGTTCGAGTCCTGCGTCCGGCTCTGTGCTGACAGCTCAGAGCCTGGAGCCTGCTTCAGATTCTGTGTTTCCCTCTCTCTCTGCCCCTCCCCCACGCATGCTCTCTCTTTCTCTCTCTCTCTCTCAAAAATAAATAAACATTAAAAAAGCAACAACAGCAAAAAAAAAAAAAAAGAAAAAGAAACATCGTTATGTGCATCAGGTGCAAAGCTCCTGCTGTTAGGTGACCATTAGGAGGACATTAATCTACCAATTCAACTAAAAACACAAACCATTTATTAAAGCTCTACCATGTGCCAAGCCTTGGGCAAAGCGGGCTGAGAGGCAAGGTCAGACCACCTGGAGGGCCCTCAACCAGCTCGGAGTCTAGTGGGGGGGACACTTTATACAGTGCCATGGCTGTCACATAAATGTAGTCATGGGTCACGTGCTGTGAGACATCAGAGCAGAGGAGGGGGAGCTTCTCCCTGGGGAAATCAGGGAAAACCCCATGGAAGAGGCAGTACCCCAGCTAGACCTTGTAAGTAGAATCCAGACATAGTAAAAATGTTGACGATATTCTAGGCGAGCGGAGGCCCCAAGGTTGGAAAGGAGGAGGAATCTATGTGGAAAGAAAAGCCATTTGACTGGGCAAGAGGGTGTTGGGGGTGACGGAGACAGCGGAAGGCCAGGTTGTGCAGGTTACAAAAACAACAGCACAGGGGTGCCTGGGTGACTCAGTCGGTTAAGCGTCCGACTTCAGCTCAGGTCACTATCTCGCGGTCCGCGAGTTCGAGCCCCACGTCGGGCTCTGGGCTGATGGCTCAGAGCCTGGAGCCTGCTTCTGATTCTGTGTCTCCTTCTCTCTCTGCCCCTCCCCCGTTCATGCTGTGTGTCTCTCTGTCTCAAAAATAAATGAACGTTAAAAAAAAAAAAACAACAACAACAACAGCACACACACGAGCAGCCACCATTCATGGGGTGCTTACTGTGGGCCGTGATTGTCACAATCACTGTGTATAGATGAACTGTAATCGTTGCACTAACCCTCGGAGAAAGACAATGCTCTCATTCCCTGCTTTATAGATGAAAAAAACTGATGCACAGAAAGGTTAAGGATTTTGCCCCAGGTCACATGAATGAAAAGTGGCAGAGCCAGCTGTCCAACCCAGAGCTGATGAAGCAGTGTGGACTCTCCTGAGCCCTCCCTCAGACTAAACAGCTGAAAACAGCTAGGATTCCAGGGCAGACATTATGGCTGTGCAGCTTGTGCACTACACAATTCTAGAGGGCACCATGCACATAGATCACCCTGTGACTGGTACCTTCTAGAGTTGTGCAGTGCACAACCTGGCCAACTGCATGCCACGGCCCAGACAGAGGTGCCTCCTAAGGCTGATGAATCATATCAACATGTGATCTACTCCCATCATTAACTTCCACTACTAACATCACTCCCAAGATCTGCTCGCCAAAGCACAGTGTTGTGACAACACAGCAGGGCCCCAGCTTCACACCAGCCCGGGTTTGCACCCTGGTTGGATCTGCCATCTCATGCTAATGTGAGGCCTGGGGAAGTAATACCAGTGCCTTCCTTGTGGGTGGCTGTGAAGTTTATACGAGCTCAGACACACAAACGATTCCTCAAACACAGCGGGCATCTGGCACATTGTAGCCACTGTGATGAATAAGGCTTGCAGTGGGGAGAGGGCGCCCCGATCTAGGTCGCCCCAGCCAGGGAAGAGGCGGTGCCATCCATCAGGGCCGGCAGTGGCAGTGAAAAAGCGCCTGCCTCCGATGCGCGTCACAGCACCATTAATCAGTGCTCCCCAAACCGGGGGAAAAACTGGGTAGGCATTATTCCTAGAAGCCAGAGGAAGTCCCAGGAGAACCGAAATCCAGCAAGTTATTCACAAAACACTCCATCTTTCGGGATACTATGTGAGCTGCTAGAGTTGCTTTCAAAGGCAATCTTGAGCAGATCTGTGTCTATTATGCATTTTAAAGAGATTGGCGCAGTGACAGGGAGGCACTCACGAGAGGCAGTGGGGCGCAGGCACAGCTGCTACACCGTCTTGAGGAGAAGCTCTGTCTTCACGGGGCCAATTCCAACTGCGGCATCGCTGGTTACTCTCCCTCTGCTCACGACAATATGGAAAGATTCTGCCGCAGAAATGAGTTTCTTTCCAGCAGACGGGACACGGATCATTACAATAAAATCTGGTTGCCACTGAATTTGTTTTCTACAGCAATTCCAAAGATTCCGGGCATTTTATTGGGCCCCCTCTGTCTGCATACTTCTGATTTGGGGAGGGGGCCGGGAAAGGGTCATCTCTCGCTGACGTCCTTAGGGTTCCTACTAAACACGCTTGTTAGGCACTGTCTCTGCACTCTGGGATCTGGGATCACACAGGACTCTCTATGAGTCCTCACAGACCGCAGCCTGGGCCCCTAGAGAGCTGTATTTTTTTTTTTTTAAACAAGAATGTAGCTACATTGATGGAGGGTTTTGTCAAGGGTAAGGGGAATAACGTTTTTTAAGCATCAACTGCTGGTGAGCATTTTGCAGACACGACCTCATTTATTCTCCCTACAGCCCTAGGAGGTATTAGTAGGTATCAGTAGGCCCATTTGAATAATGAGAAAACCAAGGCCCACTGGACAGGTGAAGGCACATCTGGGCAGAGGTAGCTGCTAGGCAGGTGGTGCCCATCCCCCAAACTTTCCATATGGATTCTGGAAACAGACAGCCTGCTTAAACAACCCACCGCATTTCTGGCCTGTGTTGTGCCAGGCACAGAAATATCTAGAACCAGGAAGGCTTCGGCAAGTCCAGATCTGTCAGGAACAGACTATGGGTGACGTGCACATCTCTCCACCCTCACCAAGCCTTGCTTTGCTCGTCCACCAAATGGAAGTTAATGGGACCCACCTCACAAGCACTCAGGAGGATTTGCTTACATCTGTGATCTACAGACCATGCCTGGGACATGCCTGGGGCATTACAGGTGCCACACTGAAGGTCATCCGTGTAAGCAGAACACGTGATTTGCATCCAAGGCTCACAGGAGCTCTGGAACCTGGAACAAATTGAGACGAAGGGGCAAGGATCCATGCCTAAGGCATGTTGTGGCTGGGGTCCACCCACCCTGCTTCCCTTCCCAACACAGCTTGGGAAGGGGTGAAACGTGGCAAATGAGAGACTCAAGAGCCACAGCTATCATCCTAGAAAATGTTGGCCCCACATTTCCAATCCATGGGGCTGGCCATGAAGATGCAAACCCAGAAAGAGGAGGTATTTAGGGGTTAGTAGAGGGAACACGATGTCACTAGTTAGGAATTCTGTCTGCAAGGCCTTGGGGTAAGGTAAAGCAGGGGTGGGGGTGGGGTGGTAGCAGGCACCCCCACCTCTCGCCAATCAGAATCCTGGGGGAGGAGGCAGCAGCTTGGGGTGCTGGTCGGAACTTGAGAGAGGTAATAAAGCTACGTGTGGGGAAGCTGAAGCTCGGCTGAATCACTGTGAGAAGCAAGCTGCAGGACTGAATGGCGGTAAAGAATGGCGGTAAAGAAATCCCGGGGGGCCATTCGGAGCCCAGCGGGTGTGGCCCGGTGAGGAGAAGGACAAGGAGATACCCATCCGGAGGGCCTTCCATTACCTCACTTTATCCTCAGCACATCCGGGAGAGGCAGCTGTTACAAGACCACTTTACAGATGAGAGAGCAGAGGCTCGGAGAGGTAAAGATGTAGCCTGTTAAGTAGTAAAGGTGGGCTTGGAATCCAGGCCTACCTTTCTCCCTGGCCGTGCTTTATCACGAGGGAGTGTAGTTAGTAGTTAAGCACAAGGGCTCCACGTCAGGCTGCCTGGGTCTGCCTCCCAGCTCTGCTGTTCAAAGCTGTGTGGCTTCGGGTAAGTGATTTAACCTCTCTGAGCCGCACTTTTCCCAACTGTAAAACAGGGATAGTATTCATAGTACCCCTCTCCCAGTATTGTTACAGAGACTCAGTAAAGTATGTCAAGTAGTTAGGATGTCAGAGGAAGGCTGCAGTTGATGGTGGCTGTTTATTTTTTATTTAAAAAAAATTTTTTTTGGGGCGCCTGGGTGGCGCAGTCGGTTAAGCGTCCGACTTCAGCCAGGTCACGATCTCGCGGCCCGTGAGTTCGAGCCCCGCGTCAGGCTCTGGGCTGATGGCTCGGAGCCTGGAGCCTGTTTCCGATTCTGTGTCTCCCTCTCTCTCTGCCCCTCCCCCGTTCATGCTCTGTCTCTCTCTGTCCCAAAAATAAATAAAAAACGTTGAAAAAAAATTTAAAAAAAAAAAAAAAAAAATTTTTTTTTAATGTTTATTTATTTCTGAGACAGAGACAGAGCATGGGTGAGGGAGGGGCAGAGAGAGAGGGAGACACAGAATCAGAAGCAGGCTCCAGGCTCTGAGCTGCCAGCACAGAGCCCGACGCGGGGCTCGAACTCACAAACCATGAGATCATGACCTGAGCCGAAGTCAGTCTCTCAACCGACTGAGCCACCCAGGCACCCCTGATGGTGGCTGTTTAATAGTGACTTTCTTACTCTTATCCTCACCAAGACTGGCTTAAGACTCAAGACAGGGCTGAGCCAAGGCTCCCAAGGACCTGGAGAGCAGATGGGGAAGTAAGGCAGGAGGAACACAGGCAGGCGTCTCTGAGCGGCTATCACCTACTGTGTAAAGAGAAGAGGCCGAGGCTAAAACCGCTATGCATGTGGGATTAAAAAAGGAAAGAAGAATCCTTTTATACCACATTATTCTGTTTATTAGGTTATTCTTTTATAGAGAGAGCAGTGGTTCTCAGACCCTCGGATTTCAGAGATCAGGAATTTCTCCCCAAAGTAGAGAGCAGTATCAGGGACTAACTTTGAATTATATCAAAATGACAGAAGCAACCACTAATTAGTATCACCATCGTTTTGGATTTTTTAAAGGACATTGTTCACATCAGCTCAAGATCAAGCACCAGCCTTCAAACTGTACAGATTTTGCAGGTTGTTTTTTTTTTTTTTAACCTTATTTCTGTCTCATTTTGCCACAGACGGTTGAGACCCTTGGGCAGGGACCCGTGTGCAGGCCAGCGATGGGGCGTTCCTGGTATTGAATATCCTCATCCCGCCACTGGGAATACTGGTGGCTACAGAGGTGTCTATGTCCTCTAATTACTGAGTGTTAATGTAATCACCAAAGCGGAGAGCCAGCTGGAAAGGATGGAGTCTAACATCCCGCAAAGACAGACGGCTAAATAAGTCATAGGGTTTGCAGACAGCCTGGCTGCCGGGGTTATGTAATCACCTCCCCTCGGCTCCCCTTCCGTTGGTCTATTTCTCCATTTGGCCTTTTTTGTGCTTTTGCTTTTGCCTTCTGAGGCCGAGGCTCTACAATAGGCAGAGAAAATATTGGACATGAAAGAGAACCCATTTGGGAACATGGTACAGACAGCCACCTCATTTGTCTTCAGGCTCAGAACCAAACCCCAGGTTTCCATGGGAGCCGGGATGCGGCCACAAGAGAAGGCCTGGCTCTGCGTGGTCCGGCATGTGAATGTGGCATGGGCGGCCACGGCCTGACACACGGCAGGCAGGAGGCAGGGGCTGGGCCTTCCCAGATGGCTGGTGGCTCCTTGACAAACTCAGTTAATGCATTTTAATGTGACCAGGGCCTTTCGAAACAGGGCTGCGGAGGGAGGCAGGAAGTAATCCATTCTCTGCCAATCCATTTTCCTCTGGGCACCGGATCTACGTGTAAAGAACCAGAGAAAGGAGTTCGGCTTGAGCACATTCCCAGCAGTCAACTGGGTAAAGGCCACTCCACCAGGTAATACCAGTGCAGGGGTGTGAGTCTCTCTGTGTGCTCCGTGCACCCCCAAGTAACAGTAACGACAGTAACAGCGGGAGCACTGGCCACTTCCCAGGTACTGGACATGCCACTTTGAATGCTTGATCTCACTGAATTCTCACCCACCCTGGGAAGTAGTTCCTGTGACCATTCCCCTTTCACAGAAGAGGAGACTCAGGCTCGGAAAGGTTTGGTCCAGTGGGGTGGCCATATGCATGCAAACTGACACAAATGTCACCATACCAGCTCAGCAAAGGAACGAACGAAGACAGGGAAATAATGATTCCGCGTGTCCAAAGCCCATCTGTATATAAGGGGTGCCTGGAGTGCTTATTAAAAACACAGAGTACTAAGGTGCCTGGGTGGCTCAGTCTGGTTGAGCATCCAACTCGACTTTGGCTCTGGTCATGATCTCACGGTTTCATGGGTTCAAGTCCCGCATCAGGGTCTGCACAGCTTGGGATTATCTATCTCTCTCTCTCCCTCTCTCTTTCTGTCCTTCTCCCACTTGTGCTGTCTCTCAAAATAAATACATAAACTTAAACCACACACACACACACACACACACAGAGCCTGGGCCCTGACCCAGATCTACTCAACCAGAAATTCCAGTGGAGGGGCTGGTAACCTGTCTGGTTAAGTAAGTGTCCCAGGAGATCTTATCTGGGGGTGCACACTGAGGTGTTTATTACACACATATTAGCAAGTAAGTTAATGTATATGAAGCATTTAGAATGGTGTTGGACACATCGTGTTAGCTGCTGAATACTAGTGATATGATGACTATTGTCATTTTGGGCACAGGTGTTTCTGCTCAGTCTTCAATCGATGAGCTCATGCCCAGAGTACAGGGGAGATGGGCATCTTGAGTCTGCTGCTTCCTCCAGGGATCCCAGCAGCTCAGACGGTCTCCTCTCTCGGCCCTGAGTATGAGTCCACTGTTCAAATACAGAGGCAGAGCCAGATTCTAACACTGGAGGGAATGGGTTTGGGGGGTGGCGAGCCATGCCCCTGCTGGGGAAGCCTGTTTCCACATGGCTCCTTTCTTGATGGTCTTAACAGGCCACCGTGTGACTTAAATATTGTTGAAAAAAGTCACTCTCAGAGCACGTGCTCAGTGGGCACCTCAGCACCCCTCCTCCCCAGCCAGCTGTGCTTCTGTTTAAAGAGAACTGGTTTTCAAATGCATCCTCTATACACACACCCCACCTACTTCATCTGGTGCTCAAGCAAAGAAACAGCAATCTGCTCCAGTGACGGAAAAAAAGCTAGCTGTGATGGACCTGTTTTGAGAATGTTATATCTGTACATTTTACTTTACAGATAAATGCAAGGGATTTTTCCAGGATAAAACGGACTCTCACTTAATACATTGATGTTAGACTTAATCTCCGTCATCCCCACCGCATATAATATAGGTCTCCACTGTAACTTGTCTGGGATCACAGAAGTCAATGCCAAGTCTGGTCTGCAGAGTCCAGCATGTTAAGGTTTTACTGAGTGTACTGATTCTTAGAAGGTACTGGGGAGCCAAACTGTGCTTTGTAAATTGCACAGAGCTGTGTGGAGCCCCCTGTTAAATAAGTTCTGTGCTGTGTGAGTTTAGACCCTCTGTATAAACTGTAAACAACCACCTAGTTCTAGTTCCCCCAGCCCCGATTTATTGGTCTCCCAAGATGCACGCACTGTATTTTAAAGAGAGACTGAGCAGCATGGGAACTTTTCAGCCACATCCTGAAATGCAAGAACCAGAAGCGGGGAATGAAGAGACGTTTCTGAAAGCCTTGGAGCAGAGGCAAATGCTGCTGCACAGGGAGATGGCAACATGAAATGCAGTCCCTTGGAGTGGCGCAGGCAACCAGAGTGCTTTGCTTTTCAATGGATGGGCTCTGCTCCTGGCCTGAAGAGAACCCATCCTGGGAATCTACCTCCAGCCTCCTCTTTCAGTCGGAAAATGCTAATCGGTCCTGCCAATGAGCTTGGAGACTCTAAATTTTTTTCTGGGAGCCAACCTGTGCTATTGTGCACATGCATTACCTAATCTCTGTGTGGATGGGCCTGCAGCCACGTTGAAATTGCTCTGAAAAATGGCTCTATCCCAGTGAAGGCAGGCGTGCATAAACACCAGCTTCCACAAACAAACTTGGGACTTGCCTGCACACAGCCACCCACAGTGGTGTGGCATCTGTCACTGCTCAATGAGTCAGGCTTTCTTCTCCAAGTGGGTGCCCACCCCAGCCCCAACCCAGTGCCAGGGCAGACAGTTCACACAAGGCAGCCAGGCTAGACAGTAAAAAGTCCATAATTCATATAAAAGCCAAGAAAGCAGCAGAAGAGAGACAGCAAAGAAATGAAAGTCCTGGCCAATGACCCTGCTGTAAGTTCTCATAGTATCCTAGGCTTTTCTATCATAGCATTTGCCACAATTAGGATTCAGTAATAATTTATATCCACGGACAAAACAAAACAATGAGCCTGGAAAAAGACCCACATATACGTGTCAAATCAGTATAGAACAGAACTTGCATTACAGAACAGTATGGAAAAGATGGGCTGTTTAAACCAAGGTATTGGGACAAATGGCTTTCCTTAGGGGAAAAAAATTAAATGAGACCCCTACCTCACACCACACACAAAAATAAGTTCCAAATCAATTCACCATCCACATGTGACTCTGAAACACAAACTTCAAAATTATAAGAAGGAAATATAAGAGAGTTTCTTTATGGTCTTAGGTCTTAACCAAGATAAGAAAATTATAATCATAAAAGAAAAGGTTGACCAATTTGACCATGACAAAGAAACCCCTAATGTATAAAGCCCAATGATAAGCAGTACACTGGGAAAAGGCTTTTGTAACATACGTAGTGGATAATCAGTCCCCAGGATTTATCAAAAAGTTACACACACACACACACACACACACACACACACACACACACACATAAAGGTAATAAAAGGGAAGCATCCCAGTAGAAAAAAAAATGGGTAAGGAATTTGAATAGGTATTTTACTGAACAGAAGACCTAAATATCAGAAAACTTGGAATAATATTCAACTCACTAGTGATCAGAGGTATGCAGGTAAAGCCAAGTATGAGATGCCATCCCACACCCAATCAGATTAGCAAAAACTAAAAAGTCTAATAATACCAAGCATTGGTGAGAATGTGGAGAAGCAAGAACTCTCATACGTTGCTACAGTAAATCAGAACAAACACTTTGGAAAACAAGTCAGCACTGGCCAGCCAAGCTGCAGACATGCACACCCTATGATTCAGCAATTCTACTTCTAGGAATACCTCCCATGGGAGCCCAAGGAGAGGCTTATCAGCTGGATCACTGAAGCCCTGGGGGATACCAAAGGTTGGGCATTTACAGAATAGCATGTGGCTATCAAAATCAATGAGCAGACTCAATGTTTCAACATGGATATACTGGAAAAACAATACTGGGTAAAAAAAAAAAAAAAAAAAGTTGCAGAATATCACCTCCAGTTCCATGTTACACATGTAAATGTAACACGAAATAGACCATCTGAAGGGCGCCTGGGTGGCTCAGTCGGTTAAGCTTTGGGCTTCAGCTCAGGTCACGATCTCCCAGTTTGTGAGTTCAGGCCCTGCATGGGGCTCTGTGCTCACAGCATAGAGTCTGGAGCCTGCTTTGGATTTTGTGTCTCCCTCTCTCTCTGCCCCTCTCCCTCTTGGGCTCGATCTCTCTCTCTCTCTCAAAAATAAATAAACATTAAAAAAATTTTTTTTTAAAGACCATCTTTATGGACCATCTTATGTCATTTATGAACACACAGAGAAAGCAAAATATAAAGACAGACTGTAAGATTTGCCCCAAATTCAAGATGGCTGCCTCCAGGGAAGGAAGGAAGGAAGGACCAAGGGTGACCAACGGGGAATTTCAGCTTTAACTAAAATGTTTCCCTTCTTTCATTTCAGAAAATCATGCAAATATGTGAAATTCTTAACCACTGTTAATTCTAGTAGGGGGTTTTATATTCTCTGCACTTTTAATTACTGAAAAGAGAATTAATCCCCCAAATTAAAATTCATCACATGAGAAAAATCATCCAAGTCACTACTGATTTCAGGAGTACATCCCCCCCGGGCAGATCCTGGGACCTTGTCTTGTCCAGTGCTCTGCACGCCCACCACAGTCTATCTGTGCTGAACGAATGAACCTTTCCAATGTGTTACACCTCATTCAGTCCTCACAACATTCTTAGAAGTGTCCCCATCGTACAGATGAGAAAACTGTGGTTTGGAAAGGTTAAATGACTTTCCCAGGCTCACAAGGCTAGCAGATTTTGAACCTGGGTCTACAGACACGGGTGGGGCAAGTTCAGGGCACACAAGAGAAGCAGGAATTTCGGGAGAAGGTGGGGCAGAGTGCATGAGTTGCAGGCATTGTTTTCCATTCTCCATGCGGATTAACTCATTAAAACAGCACGGCGACTTTATGAGGAATGTATTATTATTAATGTGCAGAAGACAATGAGGAGACACAGAGGCAGACTAGGCTGGGTTGCATAGGGTCTGCAGTGCAAGGGCTGGGCACACTTGGCCCTGGACCTCCCAGGTTTAGGCAGGGCAGTGCCAGGAGGACCTGAAGGGGTCAGGAGCTAACAGGAAACATGTGTTTGCCCCAGCCAGGGCCACACCTTCAGTGCTTATCCCCACTGTGGGACGGTGCCCAGGCCCTGGTCCTATCACCTCGGGCATCCTTCCAGGCCCAGCTTCCTGGTGCACATCACACCATGCTCCGAGTGTCTCTGGTCACCACCCTTCTGTGAATTATTTATCCTGTACAGAAATGGGCACTCGGGAGACGGTGGGTGGGAGAGGGGAGGCAGCCAGGAATGAACAGCTGTAGAGTAAGGGATGTGACCCAAGCTGGCCCCTGCTTGTGGAGGGGGGAGGGGGGGAGATGTGACACTCTCACAGCACCTAGGGAGTGTGGCCAACGTGGGAGGCCATGGACACATCCAGAAAGATCCTCTGATGGGGTGGGTGGCAGCACCCACCTGACCAGGGTTGAGTGGGGGGTGCTTACAATGGAGACAACGCTTAGACACACTTGGCACAGGAAGCTGGCCTGGAACAGTGCACAGAGCACTGCTCAACACGTTTAACACAACTCATTTGGAGCTACTGGCTGGGATGCCGGCAGCACAGGTGAATGCCCAGATGGGTGTGTGCACTGGAGGGAGGGGGTGCCAAGGTCAGAGGCAAACAGCCTGGACCCCTAGACAGCATTAGCAGGGAACCTAAATGCCAGGTCAGGAAACCAAGGCAGGAGCCCCAGCCTAAGAAGGAGCAAACCCAGAGGCAGCAGGGTAGAGAATAAAGCTCAGTAAGAGTGCAGGTAGGTGTTTGGGTCTGACAGGTGAGGACAACGAGAGCACTTCCAGAAGCCACCTGCTGATGAGGGTGGCAGTGGGCTGCAAATGCATTGGCTGCCTTGGTCAGACAGCAGGGGAGGACAGGTGTGCAGGTGGGGGTGCTCAGAACTCCACAGAGAGGCCGGAGAGGAGAATAAGGACCCTGGTAAAAACCCCAGGACCTCTGCACAGAGTGGCCCTCCAGGGCTGGCCGCAGGGCTGCACTGGTTCTGCTGGGAGTCCCCAGGCCACCCTGACGGAAGTCCCTGGCCTGCCGCTATTTAGGGGAATAATGTTTTTGATGATGATCATCATCCTGGTGGTGATGACAACAGCTACCACGTATTGAGAACGTGCTCTGTGCCAGGCACCATTCTACACGCTTCGCAGGCATTAAGTTCCTTCGGCATTACGATCACCCCATGAGGAAAGTGTTACCTTGCAGGGAAAGAAGATAAGGCACAACAAGGTGAGGAAACATGGCTGGTCTCAGAGCCGGGAAGTGAACCCCATCGTTTGGCTCTAAAGCCCATCCCCAAACAGGCTGTGAAGACCAGCTCATAGGTGAACCTGCAGTGATGCTGTACCCTCGTTATCATGGTGGCCGGGACCAGAACGGACAGAGATGGCGGTGCCAGAGGAAGTACTAAGCCAACAGGATGCAAAACTCCCTAATGAAATGTCTTTATAATTCTTAGTTCGACTCCAGAGCTCTGTCATCTATCACTCTGACCCCAGCTAAGTTGGTCATCTCCTCTGAGCCTTAGTCTCCCCCTTTGAGAAATGGGCCAACACGAGACATGTTCAACATCTACTGGAAGAATTATGTGAGATGCCCTGTACAAACTGCCTGCAGAAGACCCACTTTTGGGGGTTATTTGCGGGGCTTTGAGAAGCATCACTGGGTAAGTTCTATGCAAAAGGGCTCAATAAGCAATGGTTAAAAACCCTGGTTTTGGAGTCAGGCAACCTTGAGTGGGAATCTGGACCCCACTTAGCTGTGCAACTTTGGAGAAGTGAATTCACCTCGCTGCGCTTTGGTTTAATCATTGGTTCAACAAACGTTTATGGAGAGCCTACTATGACCCAGGCAACAGGCATGACTCTGTAAAGTGGGGCCAGGGAGGGGGCTGTGGTGAGGATTAAATGGCATCACCTCTGGGGAGGGCATCACCTGGTGCTTGGCCACAGTCACTGCCATCGAGCAGCTACCGTAAGTGCTAGAGCTCAGGGCCCCGTCGTTATTTTTTGTCTCCTGTCTACACTGCTACGGAGCACAAGAATGGCAAAAGGGAGGCTCCGGATGCTTAGGGATCCTCATTTCCCTGACTCTCCCTGGCAGCCCCTGCACCCTACGCACCTCTGCCGAGATGTGAAATGAGACCCAGAGATTGCCTCCTCAGCCCTGCTCCCTCTTCTTACTAGAAAGCAGTGTTGTTCCTGTGACCTCATTAGAAAACCACAAAAGATTTATTTTTAAGATGGGAGCTGATGATTGCATTTTGCAGAGCAGGAGCTCCTGTCACTGCCCGATCCCACCGCCCAGCGCCCCTCAGGGAAGCATTTCCTGAGTGTCCCCCCCCCCACCCCCCCCCCCCATGCCAATCACCAGCTTCTTCGACGGCTGCTGCAGAGGCACCGCCGAGGCCCGGGATGGGCACGTCCAGCACACCTGCTTCCCCTGTCGCCTCCCCAACGGTTCTTGCTCTGAAGACTGCACCCTGAAGGAGCCAAAACGCTTCCTGGTTCCCCATCTGCCTACTTCCTCTGGCCTTTTAGCGATCTGTCCACCGTGAGTCTGTCAGGAGCTTCCACAGGGAGGTAGAGCTTTCCTGAGTCAGAGAAAGCTCTGAGCCCATAAAAAAGGCTGTGCCTTTTCTCTATGAACATGACCTCCACTTTTCACTTCAATTCAGTGCCTACTGTGTACTTGACGCTGGGCCCGGTTCATCAAAAGAACAGGATTCCTGCCCTCAAGGGGCATACAGTCTCGTAGAGGAGACGGGCTCTAATTGGGAACTAATCGGGCACCACTTAAGCACTAGTTAATGTGGAATGTTAACTAGTTAACTAGGAATGTTGTTCATTCTTCCCCCACAAGCACCCAAGGTTTTGGCCAAACTTTTTTGCCTGATATCCCCCCACCCCCACCCCATGAAGAGCTCCTCAAAATCAGTCCTCCTTCTGAAGGCTGGTAAAGTCACTCAGGTGCCAGACTGCCTGGCTTTGAATCCAGCTCTGCGACTTTAGGAGCTGTGTAAACTTGACCAAGTTACTTCAGTTCTCTGTGCCCCAGTCTCCTCATCTGTAAAGTGGCAATAATGATGGCACCCAGATCTTTGAGTTGTTTGAGGGTTAAATGAGTTAAATTAAAACTGTAAGTGCCCTGTGTAGCACATGGTATATATTATACAAATTCAGAACTCAGACTTTTTTCTAGATCCCAGTCACTTTTCAAGGTCCACTGTAAGCCCCACTCCCTCCAAGAAGCACTACCTGAGGTTGCCAGCCGTGGACTCTCTCTCCATCCTCAGAAGAACCAACCATATCGGCACGAACCCGCTTCACTGTGGTGGCTGGTCTCCAGAGGGGGCGCTGACTGCTCTGATCCCCCTGGGGCCATGCCTTTGGTTAGTCTCTGCCCATGTTGCGTCTGGACAGGACTTTGGCTTGGCAGCTTCTGCTTCTGAGCTTTTGGGGTCCCCGAACCTCCACGTAAGAAGGCCAGCTACCATGTTGGAAAGACCACGTGGGGAAACCACGTGGAGAGATATATAGGAAAGGCCATGTGAAAAGGAAGCAGCCTTCTACCAGGGGAGGAAGACAGACACACGCTCCCAGGAGCCTCGCTGTCCTGCCTGACCTCAGACTTGGCAACCCTCTCCCATGAGGACATCAGCCATGGCAGTGAGCCATCCTCAACGTGCCAGTCCAAGAGAGCCTGAGCTGTCTCCAGTCCCAGCTGACATCGCTGGAGACAAGAACCACTGAGCTGAGCTCCATCATTACCCAGAATTCCAGGATATAAGACGGTTGTTGTTTTAAGTCACTATGCTTCGGGTGCTTGGTTACATAGCAGTTAATAACCGATATATTCACTCTGAGCCGGAGTATGGGAGGAGACCCAACCCAGGAGTTTGAGTAACCACGCCAGTGTCAGAGTGCAATGTAAAGGAGTTCTTGTTGAGGGCAGGATGTCACTGTGGGGCAGTGCGTGGCCTCGAATGTCAAATGGCCTCGCTGTGACTCTGGGTTCTGTCAATTATAAGCCACGTGATCCTTGGGTATATTCTTGTTGATACCTGTTTTCTTATCTGTGAAATGGGATTATAGGGGTTGTTGTGGGCTTAAATGAGATGAAAGATTCAAAATGCCTAATACATGAGAATTAAGCATTTTGAGCTACTGCGGGGGAGAGACTGGAACAGTCTGAGTGATACAGCTTCCTCACAGAGTTCTGTTTAATTAATTTTTCCCCCCAAATATTGTCGCAAATGTGTCAAGGTGAATCGCATTAGCCTCTGGCTCCGTTTCCAACCCCAAGCATTCTACAAAGCTGGCTTGGGGTCCCCCAGGGGCACAGGTATAGTCCCAATTACCACAGGCCAGTTCCCTGCCTCTCACGTTGCTTCTTTGAAAAAGGAAATTTAAAAAATTGAACTCTGATGTTCAATGTTGATTCATTCCAATATGGAAAAACAAACTCTAAACGCTCTTCCTCCAAGGAACACAAAATCTGAGCAAACCCATCTGATCCTTGTTAAATTAATGTATCCACAAAAGGAAGGAAAAGCATGGGTCCTAATAACCCTCCCCATTGTCACCAACACGGTCATGAGCACCCTCTGTTTCTGAGCACCGACTAGCACTCTACAGCTGTCACCAGAGCCTCGGTGGGCCCAGGTGTGGAGGCTAGGGCATAAGGAACGCCCCAACAGAGGAGATACTTCGGTGCTATGCAGATGACATTCACGCGGTCCCCAGCCCAGGACTGCAAGGAGGCTGAGCCAGGGCTCAGGCAGGAGGGGGAGCACAGGGGAGGAGGGGAAGGAGGAATAGGAGGAGAAAGAGAAGGAAGGGGGAATCTCAAACTATTTGGTGAAATAAGGCCCTAAATCACAGGGGACAAAAAAAAGCAACAAAGCTCCTGTATGAGTGAGATGCTACAGGGCAGGCAGGCATCTTTTTCGTCTTCATCTGCCCATAACTTAGCCAACGCCTGATATACTGAATATTCTTGATATGTGTTTGTATCGGCACTAAACTGAAACCAATTGGAATAAGCCAAGAGCCCCCAAATCCCAGATGGGAGGGGCAGGTGTTGTGGGCCATTCAGAGGAAAGTCACTTCTGCCTGGTGGTCTAGGAAGGTTCCAGCGAGGAAACGCACTCATTAACCTAGCACCCTGCCCGGCACAGATGCTTCTAGGTCCTTCAAGATATTGTTGAACAAATAAATAAATGGACTTTAAAATGAGACACCTATCCTGTCCCCATCTTTGCAGCACCTAGAACACATGTTGCCATGTCATTACTACATCTGCTGGTTCATTTCACGTGTCTCCCCACTGGACAGCTTGCTTTGCAAGCTGGCAAGGACCCTGCCTACAGTGTCACCACTGAGTCCTCAGCACCTAGCCTGACATTGGGCACACAGTAGTTGTTTGACAAATACTGACATCGGGACAGACTGACCAAGGGACAGAGCCTGCCTACTGCCAAAGAGAAGCAGGAGGGACCTGTCTGCAACAGCAGGCTTGTGAATGTTTAAAGTGGGCTTGGAATGCAGCTGCCTGTCTTATCCACGCCATCCCCTTCTGCATTCTCATTCTCTCTCTCTCTCTCTCTCTCTCACATACACACACACACACACACACACACACACACACACACACACACTTCCCACTTCCTGTGACTTCTCAGCCACCCACCTGGGGAGGCCCAGGCTGCTGTGACACACCAAGGATATCACTGTGACATGACACAATTAGAAAGCTGTGTGTGGCAACTTCAGGGAGAGGCTGAGCAAGTCAGTCTGCCAGGGGCTCAGGAACACCTGCTCTCGCCTGTGCTACAACAAAGGCCAAGTAATGATCAGTCAGGATTGTTGGCTCCCTGGGCACAGTGTGACTCAAGATAGAGCCGGGCAAATGCTCTTTCGGGTTCTAGAAGAGTTAACACAAATCTCTGAAGAAGCTGAGATGCTTCCCTGGGTGAATGCTACCATCCCGCTGATCCTAAAACACGTCCCTTTTATTTAGCGCTTTACGTTTATAAAGGTCTTTACTTGCACCATCTCATTTGAATAGTCGTTCAGCAACAAAAATTTACTGAGCATCTATGAAACACCAAGCACTGTGCTGCATGTTGGGGATATAGCCACAGACAAGCTGACAAGATGCCTGCCTTCATTACGGCCATATAAGGATGTGCGAGACTCCCACAAATGTCAACTGACCGGTGACAAAGGGATGGAATATAGCCCTACATAGGCTGATGAGAATGGATAATGGGGAACTGACCTGGTTCGGCAGGTGTGATGATTGACTAAGACCTGAAAGAGAAATGGAGTCCATTAGGTTAAAGGGAAAGGGGTGAAGAAGAACATTCCAGCAGATGGAAGAATCTGTGCAAAGGCCCTAAGGCAGGAGAGAACCCGGAGAGGCAAACAAGAATATATTCACCTAATCCCCACTCTATAGAAAAAGGACTAAGACCCAGAGAACCACAAGGCAGAACCAGGACTGGGCCGAGCTCTGGTCACAAAGCTTAAACCCTGGCTTTGTGAAACTCGATGGAGTCTTCAAAGCCCCCAGGGTCCCCTTCCCAGCCCCTGCCACGGGTCTAGCTCAGGCTGGGCTGGGCATGTGGGTGGAGACGGCAGGAGGGTGGGGGCAGGGCTGTTCTCACAAGGACTTGCAGGCCTGCAAGGAAATGGCACCACGTGATTGCCCAAGTTGGGGCAATGAACTTGGACTTGGGGGAGGTGGTCAGCCATCAGGCCCCGCGAGCTGTCATGGTGGCAGAGTCGATCTGATCCTCACCTCTACGGTATCGGGTCAAGCACCACGGGGGTGGTTTTCCAAGGAACAGGTCAACCCCGCCAGGCAGAGGCCAGCACACCTCAGGAGGAGCCCTGTGGAACCCCGCCCCAGCCAGCAGGGAGGAAAGACAGGCTCCTCAGCCCTGACCAGGGCATTTAAGCCAGACTGTCAGTTCACACAGCTGGTATTTGTCATGCTCTAAGAAGGGACGTGAACATGTGGCAGTCACTGGCTCGTGCCCCCGGGAAGCCCCCCAGTGGCTCTCTCAACACCTTGCTGTGTCTTCATCACAGCGCTCGTCACCACCGGAAATTATCCCACGTGGCAACATGTCTGCTGTCTGTCTGTCTGTCCAGGAGACGGCACACTCCGTGAGGACGGAGCCCATCCGTGCCCACCTTCTCGCTGCTCTATCTCAGAAGCTGGCACTCACTAAGTAGCGGGGGCGGGGGGTGAGTAACGATGAAAAGAACGAATGACCTCCTTCAAGGAAGGGAAAAGGAACTAGTGGGGTGTCTCTAAATGCACCAGAGCCTGGGCTGGGAGCTTTATTCTTCATCCTGCTAACTTCTGTCACCTCCCTGAAAGGCCAGGCTCATTCCCATCGCCCAGCACGTGAGCTCCGGAGCCTAAATGCAGCCCAGGAAGGGGTGCTGAAACCAGGACGGCAATCACAGATACACAGAAGGAGAAGCAGCCTGACAGGTGACGCCATGTGGGGGCTGAGAGAGAAACAAGGTCCTAGCTCTCACCTAGGTTCCTGGTTATGACTCCTGATTCCACAGTGATTCCATAATGACTCCACAGTGGTTAAAAAAAACCAAACCATAAAATTGGTCACAGTCAGCAATGCCTCGTGTAGTGGAGACTGTGGGGCTTCCTCCCACGGCTCTCTGGTTCAAGATACTCTGCCCCCAGAAGCTGAGTCCCTTCCTAGGAACTGCTCAGCCTAAGGGAGGGTCTTGCCCCAAGTCGCACGCCGCCCTCCCCCAGGGACAGCTGTGTCTAATGGCGGGTCCATGTGGAGCTACAAAGGCCTGGCCCCCTTGCCTGAATTGAAGACAGGTCTGAAGGGACATTCCAGACTCAGAGCCACCCCCACCCCCCACCCCGTGTCACTGGCTGAGGCCTCTGTTGCAATTCAGCCACTCCCTCTGTCTGCTGCTGCTGCTCAGAGCTGATCCCAGGAGTTCCCTCCAATAATCCTCCTGCGTGCAAATCTCAGAGTTGCTTTTCCAGGAAGCCCAACCCAAGATGCCTCCCAAGATGCACCTTGGAAGCCAAGGAAACCCAACCAGGATCCCAATTTTGGGCCAGTGTCCTTGGCTTCCAGTCAACCTGTTTCACTGAGACTTGGAGAGCGTTCTGGTTCCTGGCTAGAAATGGCCATGTGCTGGTTAAGGATGTTGCTGGCTCTCGAGCTGGGCTGCCGGAGTTCAAATCCCAGCTCCACTCTCCCTAGCTACAGGGTCCCAAGCAAGGCTTCTTTTCTGTTTCCTCCTTGGTAAAATGGAATCCTGTCTCCCAGGATGTGGAGTATCACAGACGTCAATACACAGAAGTCTTCAGAACACGACCCTGCGCTCTGCACGAGCCCCTGACCCATCAGCCCTCAGCCGCTGCTGATGTCACAAGGTGCACACTCGTCCTCTCTCTCGTGGGGACCACAGTGTGCAGGTCTGCGGCCCAGCAAGCCCAGCAGAGCCTGGCCCCGATGTGGATCGCTGGGTGGACGGGCAAATGGGGGCATGCCTGTCTGCACTTGGATGGGGGCTCCCTTTCTCCCACCTTGCCTAGCCTTCTAGAAGCTTTCAGAATGAGGGACCCTGAGCAGATGGAAGACACTGTTATTATCTAAACTGTCTGAAACTTGCTTACCACTAATTCAGATCAACCAGGGACACACCATTTCCATAAATCAACCAAGCACACAATAGGCCCACCCAGCAAAGCATAAGATGACAATAATAATCATGTGTATTTATGCAGTGCTTTTGTTCTGCGAAGCTCCAAACAGTCGACAATCATTATTCCTGTTAATACTACAGCCGTCTCGGAGAGGCGGGCAGCGAACAGGCGCCTCTCCCCTTGAACAGGCAGGAAAATAATACTGATAGTAACAGTGAATACTTATTGATCCTTTATTCTGCGCTGGGCCATATTTCAAGTGCTTTATAAATATTAACTCACTTGTAACTCTGTGAGGTAATTACTATTATTATCCTCATTTTACAGAGGACACTAGAATGTAGAAAACGGAAAAGGAGCAGAAGAAGCAGGATGGCACCCCGTGCAGCCTGCCCCTGGAGCCCTCCTGCTTAGTCCCTAGACCAAGTCGGGGCACCTGCGTGGCTCAGTCACTTAAGCGTCCGCCTTTGGCTCAGGTCATGATCTTGCAGTTTGTGAGTTCGAGCCCCACATTGGGCTCTGCGCTGGTGGTGGGGAGGCTGCTTGGGATTCTCTCTCTCTCTCCCTCTCTTTCTCTGCCTCTTCCCCACTTGCACTCTCTCTCTTTCAAAATAAGTAAATAAAACTTAAAAAAAAAAATCCCCACACCAAGCTGCCTCCCAAAACCCCGGAGTCAACAAGGCACAAGGGACAAATGCAAAAGTCCGAGCTGTTGGTGGAAGGCATCTCAGTGATGGTGATAGTCCTAGACTCGATAAGCGTGCAGGGAGAATGGGCAAGGCCCACGTACCCCGACTTCAGGAGTGGGTCTGCACCCCAAATGTGGCATATGCTTGCTAGCTGATCTCACCCCCAAACCAAGGGCCACCAACTAATCTACAGCAGTCATTTGGAACTTTGCCTGACTAAGCATCGGAGCACGACATGGGCTGGGGAGACAACATCTGGGCACTGGTAACAATGGCAGGCGAAGGTGCCACCCCGGGGCGGGGGGTGGGGGGGGGTGAAGGAACTGAAGAACAAGGAAAGAGATAAGCCCATCTCTTTCTCCATCTCACCTTTCCCTCCTATTCTGCCATGAGTTCAGACCGTGCCCATGGGATCTTTTCAAAAGGAGCCAAATCCCATCACTGCCTAAACCCTTGAGTGCCTTTCCACCCAAACCCCTGACCCTGGCAAGACCGGGTCCTGACCTACCTCTCCCGAATCATCCCCTTCCTCCCCTTTCCCTGCTACACCCAAACACACGGATTCTTTGGGGCCCTTGCACACTCCCAATCTCACCACAGGTAAGTGACCTCCTCCAGGAGGCCCTTCCCGGATGCCCACCCTCCCAGGCACCTCTACATATCCCTACTCTAATTCTCTTCCTAGCCTTCTCACCGTATGATTTGTTCTTGTTAACTTATTTATTCATTTATCATTTTTCCCCCTGATTAGAATGCAAGCTCCATGCCAGTGTGGTTTATGTATGATTTGGTCACGACTGTATCCCCAGCCTGGAGAACAGCATGATGCTCAATTAATATTTGTTGAATGAATTATAATAAGTAACACTTGCTGAGCAGTTATCCCACGCCAGGAACAATCTCTGTGATTTACATAAATTAGCTCATTTAGTCCTCACAACACCCCGCTGAGGCTGCTCCCATTACCATCCCCATTTTACAGATGAGGGAGCTGAGGCAGAAGGGGTTAAACACTATTCGGAAATGACAGAGCCAGGAGGCAAATCCAGGCAGCCGGGCTGCTAGGTCCTCACTCCACACACCACACTGAAGACCAACCTGTCCTCCCTGCCCTCGGGATATAGCCTCAATTCCTGAAAACAATGAGCAAGACTCTGGTGACCAATCTAATCTCCTTTCCTGCACCACTCTCTGATGCACAGACCAAGTTCCAGCCCTCCAGACCCTTCTGGAAGACCCTGCCCTCTCCTGTCTTTGCCTTGCTGTTCTCCACCTGGAGCTCTCCTCTTTCTTGACCAACTCCTTTCTTACCCATCAGGGTCCAGCTCAGGCAGCTCCTGCCTAAGAAGCCTCTCCTAAGTCTTGGGTCAGACACTCCCTCTCTGTCCCTTTAGCATCCTGCACTTGCCCTAACCTTGTATGTAGCCCACCGTGATGGGCATGTGTATCCACCCACCTGCAGTGACACCTGTCCACACCCATTCATTTGTTTCAGCAAATATTTACTGCAAGCCCCCTGTACGGCCAGCCTTATAGGTGCTGGAGAGAGGCCTCAGCAGGCAAATCAGTCTCCTACCATGCAGAGCTTTCTAGTGGGGGAGGCAGACAAGAAACAAACAGAAATACAATGTAACGTCAGGGAGACTCAAGGCGACAAGAGGCAGAGAGGAATGGGGTAAGATAATGAGGTAGGGCTAGCCTAGCCAGAGCGGTCAGGGATGGCTGTGCATCCATGAAACCAACAGTGTCCAAATGTTTTTTAATCACACACCTTCCCAGTATATGGATATACAGTTACATTTAATTACAGACTATACCTAATCACTGCTACACTCTTTTATCATAGTTATTTATAAGATAGATACAAAATGTAGAAATACCAAAAAGATGAGCAAACAATTA
Source organism: Panthera pardus (assembly GCF_024362965.1). Taxonomy (NCBI): domain Eukaryota; kingdom Metazoa; phylum Chordata; class Mammalia; order Carnivora; family Felidae; genus Panthera; species Panthera pardus. Next base: position 15,141,204 of record NW_026526991.1, read on the forward strand.
CTAGGAAGGGATGTTCTAGAATGTTCTTCTTGCCCCCTGGTGCATCACCTTACACACTCATGCATGCGCTTTGATTTAGAGACCATTGTGCCCGAATGTCAGCTCGGCTTAGTGTTAAAGAGGAAAAGTGCAAACAAAGAAACAAGGCTACTCTCTGATCCTAGCTAATCACACACAGCAGGTACCCAAAAATAATTTGTCAAATGACTCGGGGGATGGTGTTCAGTAGGTGTTAGCTAAGTCAGCCCCAGACAGATCATTTCCTAATTCTTGGTCTCAGTTTCCCCATCTGTAAATAGAGGGTGTGGTCTAAATAGCCAATGGTATCTGGGAGTCTACACTGGCACAGAGACTCAGGCTGCAATTCACTCAGCCTAAGCCATGCCACTGCTTCCTGAATAAGAAGGGGGCCCAGGGGCGCCTGGGTGGCTCAGTTGGTTAGGCGTCCGACTCTTGATTTCTGCTCAGGTCATGATCTCACGGTTCATGGGATCCAGCCCTGTGTTGGGTTCTGAGCTGACAGCATGGAGTCTGCTTGGGATCCCCTCTCTCTCTCTGCCCCTCCCCCACTCATGCTTGCTCTCTCTCTCTCTCTCTCTCAAAATAAATAAATTAACTTAAAAAAAAAAAAAAAAAAGAAGGGAGCCCAATCTGTGGAAGTGTAACGTGCAGCCGACCTCTGGTGTGGGCAGGGCTTTCCTTTGCTGGCCTTTTGGTGATTTTCACTGGTTTGCACAGAAGGAAAAAGAATGCAAACAAGGAAACAAACGCACTCCATCTCCCACCCGAGCCAATTATGCAGAGATTCAAGAGAGTAATGAAAACCATAAAGCATTCGCTGAAATAAGAGCTCCCAATCTTCCATAATCTTTGGTGATAAAAGGCAGAACAGCAGGCCAGTGACACCCATTCATAAATCCCAGGTCCGTTTACTAGTGCTCACTTCGGAGCACGCGTGCCAGTGCCGAGAACCCATTCTGTTGTTCTGCACGCCGGGAGTTAGAGCAGGTCCGTTAGGGTCACACAGGACTCTCAGCATCCTGCAAGAGCCGGCAAGGGGCCTGAGGGTTCTGTGGCCACAGGCACCTGGATGGCGAGAGGACGCTTCCCCTCTGGACACAGCAGCCACACACACAGCACTACCAGGCATTTGTGCGGATGGGAGCGAGCCTGCTGCTTGGTGAGGGAACCCGGGGCTCAGAGAAATCAACTTGTCCCCGAGTCGCAGGCTAGGAGTGGAGCCCAGCCTCAAGCCAAAGCTTCCTGGCAGCCTGATCCATGATCCTCATTCTTCTGGAAGGTTTTATGAACTCCTCAAAGTTGGGCCCTTCTTTGTCAATCTCTGTCTCCCGCTGCCCAGGCACAAGGCATTGTGCCCGACACTGAGGAAGGAAGAAAGGGAGCGAGAGAGGAAGGGATGCAGGGAGACAAGTGGGGGGAACTCAATTCATGGCTTATCTGCCAATACTGAAACAATGCTGGAACAAAGACTGTTACAGAGCCCTTACTCTGCACCAGCTAGAGAAACCCGCGCTTTAAATGCAATGTCTCATACCTTCTCCAAACCAACAACCTATAGGGGAAGCCACTGGTGTTATTCCCATTGTATAGAAAGGGAATTGGAGGCTCTGAGAGATTCATTAACTTGCCCAAGGTCACTCAGCAGGTAGGTGGTAAATCCAGAATGTCAACTTTGACAGCTCAGGTACTTCATTAACCACCACCCCACACTGCCTGCCACTGGGAACAGAAATCAACTTAAAAAAAAAAAAAAAAAAAGCTTATTTATTTTTACAGATTCCTTTATTTTTAAGGGCTTTTTTTAAATGTTTGTTTATTTTCGAGAGAGAGACAGAGTGCAAGCAGCGGGGGAGGGGTGAGGGGGTAGAGAGAGGGAGGGAGACACAGAATCTGAAGAAGGCTCCAGGCTCCGAGCTGTCAGCACAGAGACGGATGTGGGGCTCGAACTCACTAACCATGAGATCATGACCTGAGCGGAAGACATATGCTTAACCGACTGAGCCTCTCAGGTGCCCCAAAAAGTTTATTTATGTTGAGAGAGGGAGAGAAAGTGCACATGTACACACACACATAAATGGGGGAGGGACAGAGAGAGAGGGAGAGAGAGAATCCTAAGCAGGCTCCACACTCAGCACAGAGCCCAACGTGGGGCTCAATCCCATGGCCCTGAGATCATGACCTGAGCTGACAACAGGAGTCAGACGCTCAACCGACTGAGCCACCCAAGCGCCCCTCATCTTAAATTCTTTCTGGCACCTTCTGTTACTCTGTGGAGTAAAGCAGGAGTGACCCTCACATCAGTGGATGCCACACCCTAGTGACTCCCATTTTACACCCTCCCGAGGACCCGGATGCCTGTCCACAGGGCAGGGTGTGCAGCCAAAGCCCCGTCATGGGCATTTTCACAAGTGACAGAAGATCCATTCTCGTTCCCAAAGGCAGAAGGAGCCAGTGAAGTTGTAGATTTGGGCATTAACAGTCAGGATGAGGACGAGAAAGAAGACAGAGGGAAAAAGGACCAGTATGTGGAGGCAGAACCAGGAAGCTCATGGGGAATGAGGGCCCCGCTATGGGGCATGTCAAGGTGCCAAGGTGGAAGCCAAAATGATGGGAAGGTGGGCACCCCCAGGTGGAGAGCCACCAGGAGAACGGGCTGTGTGGGTAGACAGTCCTGGCTCCACCATTTACTTCTACGAGACCTTGGACAAATGATCCTCTCAGAGCCTCCGTCTATAAAATGAAGTTAATAATAGTACCTGCCTTATAGAACTATTGCAAGGATTAAATAAAATGGTGTATATAAACTGCTTTGAGCACAAGGCTTGGTGTATGGGAAACGCTCTGGTGGTAGCACAGCCAGGCTGACTGATGTGTAAAGTAAGGGAGGTGGGGGTCCAAGGCATGAGCAGGTAAGATGTAAGGAGCGACCATCACATCACCCGTATCTCCTAGTAGAGCAACGTTAACAGACCACGTCTGAGTACAGCCAAGCCAGAGAAAGTGGTTAAGTGACGTGCCCAAGGCTGAGTCACAGCATTTTCTGGGCAGGGACCAGGCTGAATCATCTGATATTCCAGCCCCTGGCATCGGCTTTGCACAGGGTGGGCACCCCACTGATGGCTGAGAAAGCTACATGTGGCTGAGTCTCCTGAAGTCTCTAATGAGATTATACTCCCTACTTCCTCCCTTCTCCTGCTTCCTGCCCCTCCCCCCGGTGATTCATTTATCTTTTTCCACACTTCTTGACCATCTACTACATTTCATGGTCCTTCTGGAAACTAGGAGGGTATTGAAAGAAGTCCAGGGCAGGGCTGCAATTAAAGCAACCAGACATAAACAGTGAACAGGCAGAGCACAGATTATGTATTAGGCTTGGCCAATATCCCAGTACCTACCCAAAACAAGGTCTTTCCCTTGCCTGTGTGGGCTATGGTGAAATCTGAAAAGGGCGATCCTATTCTGTCTTTCCCTTTTCAGACCATCCAGTCCCCAGCAGGCCTTTGCCTAAGGCCACAGTGTGGGCTTACAGTGGCTCAGCAAAGACTTATCTCAGCAGTGGAACATCACAACTCAGAACCACAGCGAGAACCATTCGGAGCCTGATGCTGGCCAGTCCCCTTCCTCTGGTCATCACTGCCAGAAAACAGTTCCAGACCTTCAACCAACACATGCTGGCCCTCCGAGGCCCAAGACATTTCCAACGGGATGCAGGGGGGAGGGTATGTGGCAGGCTGGGTTCCCTGAGAAGCAGAAGAGGGGACGGATATGAGCATGCAGATTTACCTACATAGAGGATATCTATTTCCTATATATCATCTATATGACATCATATGTATATACATACACACACACTATATGTACACGCAGAGGAGTGCTCTTGGGCTTGACCCCTGGGTGAGGGGAAGGTGAGAGGCAGGACAGAGCAGAGGGAGAAACTAGGATGACTCTTCAGAACTGTCCTAAATTGGTGAGTGGGGACTGGCTTTTATATCCCTACGTCAATTGGTCACCGAGTATGGGCTGCCTAGGAAGGGCGCATGACTTCACCCCAGGTGCTCTCTTGAAGTGAGGCCATTTCCAAAAAGGACAGGAGCCAAGGGCTGTACCATCAACATGGAGCATCTTCAGGCCTGAGGGGGTCCCCACAGCTCCTCTCGGTGTCTGAGACAGTCCAGGTAATAGCCCTTGACTCTTTGTCCCCATTGAAGAGCGGGGAAAAGAAAAAGAGAAAGTTTTTATAATCTAAAAACACAAAAACAAAAAACAGAGCAGGAAAACACAAGGCCGGGCTTGAGATGTTGGCCTGAGCTCCTGTGGAGCACCTGTCCCTTACCCCTCTAAGCCCCTCATCTGTAAAATGGGTCCACTGATAGTATCTCGCACATCAGCTCCTATAGGCGTGACTACAACACCCGTGCCTGCCATCCGGTAATCACTCAATGGAAGGCAGCTGTGGCCTTTATTACACACCGGGCACAGAGGAGGAAATGGCTTGCCTCAGTCCACCACAGTGAGGTTTCTGTTTCTCAGCTCTACCCTAACACAGGTTGTGTATAGAAACATTTCGGGAGGTTCCTCGGTCATGGCAAGCAAGGTGTCAGTTGCTAAACAGTTTCTCTGTGTCCTCTTAGAAGCCTCTTCTGTTCCAAACACCAGGGGAGGCCAAAAAGGCTTAACCTCTCCCCAGAGGAACCTGTCCTCCATCCCAAAGCACTTACTCGGGGCCCAGGAGAGAAAATCAGTGCCATTCTCCGAGGAGTCTGGATACCAGGGAGTGTGGAATAATCAGATCATTCACCATGAAGGGAAACTACTCCTAAAGCCTTCAGCTGGGTGGTGGCCACAGAAAAACATGAGAAAATTCAGGGCCATAAACTAAGAGGCCACCAGCTTGAGTCTTAAACTCCTCCAAGGCCCGGGAAGCAAAAGCTGTCCTGGGGCTCGCTCTATGTACCTGAAGCATCACCAGCGGGCAGGGAGGCCAAGAATCCTGTCCTGGCAGGCTCGGGAGGGGCTGCATCTGTTGGGGACAAAGAATGCAGCTCCTTTGGAAAAGGCCAAGGAGAACGGTGGCTGGAGAAAAGTGCCTCCCCCTGGCCCGCCAAAGCGCAGAGATGTGAAAGCGGGATCTTGGGTTTGGTGCGGGGAGGGTCCCAGTCTGGGAGGTTGAGGAGGCAGAGAGGACACCAGCAAGGTCTCAGAGCCCACCCGCCCTGTAGGGCAGGGTAGAAATCTCTGCAGCTCCAGGAGGGGCCTGGCCAGCGTGAGCAGCAGGGGAAGGAAATGTAGGTTAGACATCTAGGGCACTTCTGAAGCTGGGGCTGTGTCTGCCAGGAAGTCAGGCAGGGGCGGCACGGGGTGGGAAGCAGAAAAGGCAAAGGACCAAGCGAGCCTCAAAGCCTCCGATCTGGAAAAGGAGCACAGGGGGGAGAAGAAAGAATCCCTCTGATGAAGCAGAAGGGGGGGCGTTCTGGGGAGGCCGGCTGAGGAGGGGCAGAGCTGACGGCAGCCCCCTGCTCTGCCCGCTCCTGCAGCGGACGTGGGGGCTAAGCGAGACAGTCCCCTTGCCGCCGCGGGCTCACCGGGCCTCTGCCCGGGAGACTCCCAGTAATTCCGCTAACGTCCTCTCTGCCAGAATGAACGTCTCCCTGTGGCGCGTCCTGAGTTCTCTGCATGGACTCCACTCCAGCATTTATCCTTGTCTGACTTTTATTTGCTGGGTTGTGCACTCAATTCTTCCACCAATATTTACTGAGCATAAATAAGGCGCTGGGCTGGGGGCTGTGTCAGATCTCCCCTCTCTCGAGGACTGTAGGGATCCCAAGGCTGATGCCACCCTCACTTGACCTCGGGCAATTCCTCCTGCTGTCTCACCTTCAGCTCTTTATCTCGAAAGGGAAGGGCTTGGGTGTGGGGGTGTGGGTGACAACACTAAAAGGGCAAATGGGGGTCAGGTCAGAGCCTCTGCATAATCATGACTGCCATTTATTAAGCACCCAGTACGAAGCGTCTGGAACTGCTTTAGAGGCTTTATGGTTATTGTCACTAAACCTTACGACCAGCCCACAAGGTGAGAACTGTTCCACCCGCACACAGATGCAAACCTTGCCCAGTGACTGGCACATGGTGGGAGTGTGAATAAATGCTAACACCTGTGTTTACTCCGTGCTAAACATTTCTAGGCCAGTGGTTCTCAACCAGAGGTGATTCTGTCCCTTCCCCAGAGGACATTTAGCAATGTGTATGGGGGTGAGGCAGTGGTGCTGACATCTAAGTGAGGAGAGGCCACAGATGCCTCTCACCAGCTTACAATACACAGGACAGCCCCCCACGATGGAGAATTATCTGGTCCAAACTGTCGGTAGTGCTGAGGTCGAGAAACCCTGCTCCAAGACTGAGGACCCACCAATGCAGCAAATGGACAATGTCCCTGGAGCTCACATTCCAGAACAGTGGACAGTGAACAAATACCAAGGACATGGATAGACGTCTGTTGGTGCTAAGTCCTAAGGAGGAAAATAAGTAGGACAGGAGAAAAGAGTGATGGAGTCACCGGGGACAGAAGGTGACATTTGAGAAGAGACCACAGGGAAGTGACGGGGTGAACCAGTGGCTGCCTGATGTGATGAGAGAAGGCCCTGGGCAGGGCACGGGCTCATCCTTAGGTGCAGTGGTAGGTCTGTGTGGCTGGAATACGGTGAGCATGGATTGAGTGGTCAGAGACAAGGTCAGAGAGTTACTCAGACAACTGAGTTAGCCGTGTGGACACTCTTTGAGGTGGTACACTCCTTGAGGACACAAGTCATGCCCTCGTATGCAACCTCTCGGCGCCACACGTTTGCTGGAACTAAGGGGAAGAAGACGCCAAGTTGAGTTGCATTTTGGCTCAGGGGAGGCGGTTTCCTGTACTGCAAAATTTACATGAGACAAATTGTCCCCGCTTTGTTCTAGTTTTGGGCAGGAAATGGGTTTAAAGTGCTGTCAGCTTTTATTGTATAATTACTAGTTGGCTTTCATTCATTTTAGGAGCAAGAGTATACAATGATAACTGAATCTCTGATGCTTGGTATTGTTAGGGCTGTTAGTACGGGTGCCAAGCGAGATGCCTGTGCACAGTGTAGACACACCCTCTGGTGATACGAAGGGCAACATATACGGTATCATCCCCCAGGGTAAATACCTAAGCCAGGGGTGGCACAGGTTCATGGGGGCCAAACTGCTACCATGTTGTTACTAAATGAGTATCTGCCAGACCTACTGCCTGTGAAATATGTGTCTTATGGTCCCTGGCCTTGCATTGCTGATATCCCTTCCTGCTGTGTCAGGAAACATCTCCCTGATGTTTCACAATCGCTCTGACTGTCGGGGGGTCTGCAGAAAGGACCTCTTTACTGGGCCACTGGGGAACCCATATTTTCCTCGGTCTTATAAGTATATCAGTATTGCTGCTGTGGCATCAGGATAAGTACCACCAAGAAGAGGGCAGCAAGACTTAGAGCTGACTGTGAGAAGAATTTCAACACTGTCCTCTTAGTCTCAGTGGGAAGGCAGTCATTCGTTGACCCAACAAATAATCATTGGAGATGACCATAGGGCAGAGCTGGGATGATGCAGAGAGGAGTCAGGTACAGATTCTTTTCTCGAGAGACGTACGGTGTAGTAGTGAAGTCAAACATATACCTAATTAATAACATAAGGTACAAAGTACCAATTGATAATTAACAAAGGACTGTGAAGAGGATGACTATTTGTCAGGCAGGACAGCATGAAGATTTCATTTCATACGACAACTCTGATCAACAGTGGTTGCCAAGAAGAGTGTTGAGGATTCTGAAGTCCCATCTGAGCTCGGTGAGAATATGTCATATGTTCAATTAATTGTGTCTGCCATAAACAATGAAACCAAGAGGTTTCTTGGTTCAGAGACATATCAAGTCTCTTTGTCATCCAAGCTTAAGTAGAGACCAACTAAGTAGACATATAGCTTTAAGAGTGAATTATGTCCTTCCTTCTAACCTTGAACATAGAAATATAGTAGCTATGCTCCACTATTAAAGTGGAAATGGAAGAGAAGTAAAAAATGTAATTGCATAATGTTAAGTGTGTATTTATTTACCTCCTTAACTCTAGAAGTATTTAAAAGGCAAGAGAAAGAGACTCAGCCAAGGTGCCACCACTAGAAATCAGAGGGTGACTGGCTCTGAATCAGGGCAGCACTCTGGGCCGAGGGCCCCTCCCCTGCCCCAAAGCTCCACCAAGTCCATCCTGGGGAGCCTGGTAAGGGAGCGGTAAAGTCTCACCCTAGAACTGGATTTGCCAGTCAAATTCTCCCTTCCCAGGGACTGGATAGGCATAATGAAATAAACAGGAACCTTGGGGTCAGATGAACCTGCGTTCAGTCCTGGCCCTACGACTTTCCGGTCATGTGAACTTGAGCATCTTCTTCAACCCCTCTGAGCCTCTGTTTCTTCATCTGTAAAACAGGGATGGTAACACGTACCTCCTTGGAGTATCCTAAGAATTGGGACCCTAGAGAGGGACCCTAGAGACCCCAGTCCTTCAAGAGACTGTTCAGCAACAGCTTTGGGGCAGACTTCCTGTCTCCTTTTGCGGGGACCTTGCCCATCACCGTTTTGTAGGCTGTTTGAAGAACCCTGTGGGCAAGGCAGAAGCAACCCAGAGAAGGGCTTGAGTCTCATTCTGACACAACAAAGCTCCAGAATGATATTCCCACTTGCTAGTCAAGCTTCAGTTGAGCCAAAACGAGCACAGAGGTCTCAGAATCCAGAGAGGAATAGAAATGCTTTATTAATATCACAAAGTGGAGGGGGGGGAAAGAGTGTTCTGGATTTGCTGTGCTAGCAGTGCTTCAAAGCACAGTGATTAGGGAGGAGAAGAGGAGGTGGGTCAGGGAGGTTCACACCCTGTGAGGGCCACCATATCAGGAGGAGGTGGTGGCCCTTCCTGGCCAGTGTGCTGTCAGGAGGAACGGCTATGTCCTCTCACCTAGAATGACAGTCCTCCAAGACTCAGGGAAGAAGGTAACAGAACCACAACCGAAGGAGCAAAAGCTTAAATTACACACAAAAATTTTTTTCAAGGCTTTTTTTTGAAAGACAGCCAGAAATGTGTCTTTCCAGAGCCAGCTTTGTGTGGCCTTTAAACCAAAGTACTACCAGCATCATAGGCTGAGCAGCCCCACCAGGCTGCCCATCCCAGAGCCTGGTTGTAAAGTCTCTGGTACTTCCTTTACACCTGTGGCCCAGAGACTTGGTGTTATTTTGTTTTCATTTTTATTTTCACGTCACAGAAAAGGGATAGGGGTGGGGGAAGGAAGGCAAAGCTGAAATACTATATGTTTCTAAAGCCCCTGTGCAGAAATTGCAAGGCAGCAGGAAGATTCTGATGACTCATTCAACATGCTGAGCTAAGCACCTACCATGGGCCAAGCCGTTGTCTCCAAGCCTCATACCGCTCGACAAAGCAGGTGCCCCATGGAAACCTCAGCAGTACCATGGCTGTGCTGGTGGGAAGGCCAATGGGAAGCTTTCATGAAGCCACGTGGGCCACCATGGGGACACCCAGAAACAAGTGAATGCAAGTGATGGAGGCAGAGGTAAGGCAGGTAGAGGTAAGGCAGATAGAGGTAAGAGGCAATGACATCTGGGGAGTTGGGGTAATATATACCTACAGCTTGGTGAAGCCTGGGGAACTGGCTTAAAGTATCATTATAGTTATTGTTGGAACATGATGATCAAAGAGGAAATAACATTTATTAAGTGGTATGCATTCACATATATTACAGCATTTAATTCTTAGGACACTCCTAGGAGGTACATGTTATTATCCCTGTTTTACAGATGAAGAAACAGAGGCTCAGAGGGGTTGAAGAAGATGCTCAAGTTCACATGACCGGTAAGTCGTAGAGCCAGGACTGAACGCAGGTTCATCTGACCCCAAGGTTCCTGTTTATTTCATTATGCCTCACCACCTCTCAGCATTATGGGAAATCATCAAGGCTCCCCTACTCAAAACACACCACACAAATTCTGCAAAACAAAGCCTCCTTCTGCCTGTGGATGGTAAAGTTCAGAGCACTCACTAGAGAATCAGAATCTCAGAAATAAACCCATACAGAGAAGAAATGGATTTATGATAAAGGTTGTTCCTCATATCGGTGGAGAAAGGGATGATTCTCTAGTAATGTTGAGAAAACTGGATCACTAAATGAATTTGGATCCTTCCTGTACACCACCCATAAAGGTAGACTCCAAATAGATGAAAAACCTAAATGTGAAAAGACAACTCCAAGGCTAACACAATAAAGTATGAGACTATCTTTCTGAACTTAGGGTATGGAAGGGCTTCTTAAATAAAATTCCCAAAGCACAAACCACAAAGCAAAGTAAGTTGATAGATTTGATTACATCAAAATTAAGGGATTCTGTTCATCAAAAGACACCGTGGACAAAGTTAACAGGGAAATGGCAGAGTGGAGAAAGATATTTGCAATGTAGCTGCAACACTAGAATGGCTTAATGATAATGCTGAGTTGTATAGAGTGTTGGGGGAGGGATATGGGAACCCACATGCACTCCAGGTGATGGTTGAGATCTATGCAACCGTTCTAGGGACTCATTTGGTAGTGATCACTGAAACCAAGTACATATAAATCCTATGACCCAATAAACCCACACTTAGAGACAAAGCCCAGAGAGAGATTCTGTGCAGGTTCCTAAGGGGACAAGTAAGAGGGTATTCATGACAGCACTGTGTGTGGTAGTGGAAAAGTGGAAGCAACTAGCTATCCTTAAATGAATAAATACAATATATGGTGGGTACCTACTATGTGGTAGTTGTTAGCACCATTCATCAATTATTCAGTCTTCCTCCTTCTAGATTCATGGTAGGGTTACAGTTCCCAGCCCGTTTGAAGGTAGGAATGACCATGGGACCTATTTGGACCACTTCTGGGACCAGTGTGCTGTTTGCCACCTTCTGTTTACAAGCCAGTGGGTGGCCACCTTGTCCTCACGCTGCTGTGGCAAAAGGAGGAGGCTCTGTCACCCCAAGTCCCCGAGTGAGATGTGAAACAAAGCTCTACTAACTGGACAGACATGGAGTATGGCCAAACAGTAAACCTTTATTATTTTAAGGCACTAAGATTTTGGTGCTATTGCTGCAGAATAACTTAACCTACCTTGAAAGATGCACCTATGCAGCTGTGAGAGGCAATAAAGCAGATGTACAGCCAACAACAGGAATAGATCTTAAAACCATGGTGAGAATATGGCGAAACGGTCAGTACAGAAGAAGCTCCCAGGTGCAGTATCATTTCCATAAACACAAACACACAGCAACAACACATGTTTTATAGACACATACCTGTTCGAGGGTCTCAAACACCTTAGAGGGGTCCCTTTAGGAGACGGAAGATCATAGAGGAAAAGAAAAAAATTAAGAACAAAAACAGGAGAGCGCCTTGCACTAAGGTTGATGAAACTTCCATGAATCTGTGAGCATGAATAACTCAACTCTTTATTCTATCTAAGATCAAAAAGAAAAGGAAAGAGGAAACAGTATAAATAACTCTCCTGGGTTGACTTAGTATGCATTTGAAAAAAATTTTTAATGTTTTTATTTATTTTTGAGAGAGAAACAGAGCATGAGAGGGGGAGGGGCAGAGAGAGAGGGAGGCACAGAATTGGAAGCAGGCTCCAGGCTCTGAGCTGTCAGCACAGAGCCGGACGCGGGGCTCGAATTCTTGAACCACATGATCATGCCCTGAGCTGAAGTTGGCCGCTTAACCGACTGAGCAGGTGCCCCTGACTTTGTATGCATTTTAAATACTGCATGCCGATCTGTCTGCTAGTAGCACAGTGTATCCCTTTTCCCCACCAAGTTTTGTGTTTTTGTTTTTTTTGTTTTTTTAATTTTTGAAGCATAGCTGGGGAACCCTCATGCACTTTTGCTGAGAATGTAAACTGGTGCAGCCACTGTGGAAAACTGTATGGAAACCCCTCAAAATTTTGAAAGTAGAAATATCATAGGATCCACTAATTCTACTACTGGGTATTTACCCAAAGAATACAAAAACACTAATTCAAAAAGATACATGAACCCCTGTGTTGACTGCAGCATTATTTACAATGGCCAAATTATACAAGCATCCCAAGTGTCCACGGATGGATGAATGGATAAAGAGTGGTGTATATATATATACAATGGAGTATTATTCAGCCATAAAAAAAGAATTAACTTTTCCCCAAGTGTTCATTGACCCAGACAGGCTTCACCTCACAATCTCTGTAGTTCCCACACCTCCTTGGTACGAAGAGATAAACTACAGCCACAGCAGCTACCACCAATCTCCCATTTCTCTGTAATCTTGGGGAAGATGCCTCCTGAGGGAACAGAGCAACAAGCAACCTGACTGGAGAGACAGAACGGAAATACACCAACAGTGGCAAACTCCAGGCCAATCGCTTTGATCAGCTGTATCCTCCCTAGTGGGGAGCAGTGGTGGCTCTTGACAAGATGTGAGGTGAGACCAATGGCCAGCTCAGGCCCACACCAGCAGGAGATGATACAACGCTCTTAGTCAAGTGCTCCTGGCAGTCTGAGTTTGCTGGGTCCCAGGAGGACGTAGGGTTCAGGAGGAGGAGGCGGCTGAGGTGGAAATCCACTCCCTCGCCACACCACAGCAATGACTATGCACAACACACTGAAAGACAAACAGCTCAGCTCAAACAGCTCATCGGAGAGGCTCACTGCCATCATTTTCCCTCCTTGGTGTGGTGCGAAAGGGCTGAGCCTGAAGTCAGGCAGACCTGAGTCCGAGTTCCCTGCCCGTCGGCATTGAATTAATTCAGGGCACTGAGCTATTTATCTCCATGCCTGGTATTGGATAAGGCACACAGCAGAAGCTTATAAATATCTGTTGAACTGAACTGTTTATGTGCTTCTTAGTTACTCTTTTTCCTCAAGAAACCACCAACTTCGATAAGTATATTCATTTTATTTGAGGCACCCCTGCCCAGAATGTAAATAATAGTAATTCCTTTCAATTATCAAACATGTGATACAAGGTGCTCGCATATTCAAGATTAATCCTTATATCAATTCTCTTATGATGCTCATTATATAGATAAGTAGGCTAAAGCTCAAAGAGGGTAGGTAATCAACCTAAGGTTTTCTGGAATGCAAACTAATCAATGTGGAAGGAACAACAGAATTAGAAAACCACCATGTTGCGTCCTCAGCATAATAATCAGCTCAGGTAAGGATCAGCAACAGAGGCAAAAGACTTCTTTCTGGGAGAAAGACAGTTGGGGAACAGGATGTTCACATGCTCTCAAAGTATCACTCGCAAATTACTGAATAGCTACAAAGGGAGAATGAGTCTTTACAATGGAGAGATCTTAGAGTCATCACCTTTAACCAAGACGTCTAACAGTGTTTCCAATTGTGAGGCAGCCAGCTATTAAATGCTCCCATGGGACGCAGGAATAAGTACACAGTAACACCTGTGGGTATTCCTGCCAAGCATCTTTCACGTACTATAACCGTGAGGAAGCCATCAGACAAATCCAGAACGTGGGATTTTCTACAAGACACGTAGTCCGTTCTTCAAGAACAGTCATGAAAATGTAGAAAGGCAGGGGAGCTGTTCTAGATTAGAAGGGACTAAAAAGATATAGGAGTCAAATGTAATGCATTGCTTTCTAGATGTTTAAATAGTTGTAAAAGTCATTCTTGGGACATTTGAGGAAAATTACAAAAGGACTGAATACTAGATGGTATTATTGCATTGGTACTAATTTGGGGGGATGTGATAATATTATTAATGCTACATCTCTTGATTGTGATAATGGTTTTGGGATTATATAGGAGAATGTCCATGTTCTCAGGAAATGCAATTGAAACATTTGTAGTAAAGACTGGGGGTAAACGTATCATGATGGCTGAGACTCACTTGTAAACGGTTCAGCAAAACCAGAGTATGTGGGTGTGTAAAGAGAGAGCAAGGCATGGAGAGCTTGCAAATGAGACAAAATACTAACAGCTGGTGAATCAAGGTAAAGACAAAGGGTACACAGGTATTCATTTTCCTATTCCTTCAAATTTTCTGTAGCTTTAGAATTTTTCAGTTGGAGCAGCTGGGTGGCTCAGTCAGTTAAGCGTCCGGCTTCAGCTCAGGTCATGATCTCACAGTCCATGAGTTCAAGCCCTGCATCGGGCTCTGTGCTGACAGCTCAGAGCCTGGAGCCTGCTTCCAGTTCTGCGTCTCCCTCTCTCTCTGTCCCTACCCTGCTCATGCTCTGTCTCTCTCTCCGCAAAATAATAAATAAACATTAAAAAAAAATTTTAAATTTTTCAATTAAAGTTGGGAGGAAAACACAGGTGTTCTGATTTTAAAGCCAAGCATCACCACGACCCACCCCTCTAGGAGGCTTCTGGTGTGTAAGCAGTGTCCCTCGTTCCTGTCCCTAGGACTGCCATCAACTCCTTTTTGAGCCAGAAAGAATAATCGATCATTCAGATATAGGGGGTTACTTTTCTTCTCATTCATTAAAAAAAAAAATACTTTGTTGAGAGAGAACCAATATATAATCAGTACGGATTATAAAATGAAGTCTATTTTCCACCCCATTTTCATTTTAATAGTAAAACACATTTGCTAAATGTCTCAATTAAAAGTTGAAGAAAAAGCCATACTTCACTGTTTAAGCTGCATTTTCACTAATTTGGCCGCTGGTTAAGGGTTTAGGAGAGATGGCAGCTGTCAGGCAAAGTGCTGTCCTCCTCCCAGCCCTCTCCCCAGCAGGCATGACTAATCAATCACCGTGTGCTTTCCCCCTAAGCCTGAACCTCTTCCGCAGATTCACATGGTACCCTGCAGTGCTTCCTGGTGGTAGAGTTTTCCTTTTTTCCTTTGCTTTTCCTTTATTTTTTTCTTTAAAGTCATTAGAAGAGAAAAATATGCACTCTTCCCTTCCCAGGAGACGCACATCCAAAGAGCTTATGTAAGAAGTTTTCTCTGGAAAACAGTTGTTTCCAAGGTCCCTGATTTCCTCCCTTCATTATTTATTCAACCATCATCTGTTAACTGCCTACTGTGTGTTAGTGTCTTGGGTGCCAAGATGAATGAGGTCCAGTTCTCTTCCCGAAGACGTACCAACAGATACTGACAGAAGTCCACAAAGGGGCGCAGAGCAAGGAATGGCCAACGGGCTGGGAAGGGGAAGAAAAGGCCTCAAAGAGAAGGTGGCACATTCTCAGACGCCTTCTGGAAGAGGGCGTGCAGCTTGAAAGGTGCTGGTGGCAGCGATGTTATCATCAGGGACGTATGGCGTGTTCTCATGATGCAGTATCCCTACTGTGGCTCATCATGTCCCGCAGGCACCATAGCTGACTGTCGCTGGATCCCAGCATGAGGTGGTCGTTGGCTGCCAGCATCCCTTTGCAGGTCGTCGAGTTCCTGGAGAGAGGAAAGCTACTCTCCCGTGAGTGCAATGTACCTTTAAGTTTGCGGTGGGTAGGTTCACTGTAGCAGGTAGAACGGGCAGTTCTCTGTTGGGGTTTGTGCAGTGCCCAGCTGGACCCACCTGAGGTCGTGAAACACCTCCCTCCCCGATGTCTGGAATTCTATGTCATCATGTGAATAGTGCTCTAGCAAGGAGAGGACATGGTGGGACAGGGGGAGGGTGATGGAAACCAACATTCACTGAGCAGTTACTATGTAACTGCTACGTAGGTGTTTCCATCCACTCACTTACCTCAACAACACTGGGAGTCAGGGAAAGGGTGAAGAAGATAACCCAGAAGGCTCCCTTCCGGCTAGCTCAGGACCAAAATCTGACATAATTAAGAAGCAGGTGGAGAGAAAGGGAAAAAAAAAAATTTTTTTTTGGTGTTTACTCTGTGTATTAAGTGTCCACGTATGTGATGTGAAAAGCTCTAAAAGTATTATTATTATTCCTATTTCGCAGATGAGCAAGCTGAGGGTGCAGGAGAGTCTCTTAGTCATCACGTTGCTATCACAGCACAAACAGCAGGCACACTTATTTTGTATCAGGCTCTGCAAACACTTTATATCCATTACCTCACTCAATTAGCACAGCAACCCTGTGCCACGAGCATTATTATGACCACTTGAGCCGTGAAGACACTGAGTTAAGGAACAGTTCGATCACCTTTCCTAAGTCAAGGACACACTCATTTAGTAGGTGTTGGTCTGGAATTCAAACCCAAGTCCATCTGACTCTACGCCCGTGTTCTCGAACACTGCTAACACGAACTCTCAAACGTGTGCCGTCTACCAAGTGCCAGAGGGCTACAGCAGACACCGTGACAGTGAGCTACCCCCACTGCCACCCAGGGGAATCTATTTGGACCTCTTGAAGTGTGTGCAAGCTATTCTTTAGACCCAATCTAAAAAGAAAAGCAAAGCAGCCTCAATAGCAATTAAAATTATATTTTGGCGGGAGGAGCCTTCAGCAACAAAAGCTTACGCGTGTTTCATGCTTGCTACATGCCATGCACCGTTCGAATAAACACCACACATAAGGTGGTGGACACAGCACAGCTCACCCATATTCCTGGGCTTCTGGACCGTTTCTGCCATCTTGAATTTATGCACAGCCATGCAGGTTGCTCTGGCCAATGAAATGCAAGCAGAGTGATTCGTGTCACTGGCTGTTGAGCATTTGAAAGCCAGTACATAATTTCCCGTAATCTGTCTTCTTCACTGTAGCAAGCATGAAAGCACATTGATACGAAGGGGCTGTAAAACTGAAGCAGCCTGGAGGATGTTGAGCCAACACACGGAAGGCAACTGCACTGGAAGTCATCCAGATCTTTGGATGATTTTGCAAGAGTAAGAAATAAACTTTGGTTGCAACAAACTTCTGAGATTTAGGATTTGTCTGTTACTGCAGGGTAAGTAGCATAAGCTAGCCTGGTTTGACTAACAGTCAACAAATCCTGCTATCAGTTCTATGATGTGCGTGCTATTATCCCCAGTTGACAGACACGACCTACAGCACAGAGGGGCTAGGTAACTGGACAAAGATCACACAGCTAATAAAAGGTAGAGCCAACTGTGAACCTCACCAGCGGAGACTTCAGAATCCATGCTCTTTATCAGTACCCTGTATTTCCTCACTAACATTTTTAATCAGATATACTAGTGCATAAACATCGAGGTCTATAAGTTTCTTGATACATCTTAGCCAATGATTAAAGAATAAGAGAATTATAAGAACATATAATTAAAGAAACACCAAAATTGCCTGCTTTAAAAAAGAAAAAAATAAAACCAGCCTAGCTTCTGCTTGTAAAAGCAGTTAAAACTGAAAATGGGTTACAACAGAGGTGACTGTTCTTTGGAGAATTGCCTGGAATGGGGGAAAACCACTTAAAGACAAACTCAGTTTCTCTTTCTTTACCCAATCCCTTAGAGGTTACCCCAAAGGGCCATCAGCACAATTAAAAGTATAATTAGTGTTCTCACCCACCCCCCCAAATACATGTTTTTTCCTAATTAAAAAAATATATTTAACAGATTCATTAGATTCTTCCTAAATCAAAGCAAATCTTTAATGAGTTGCTGAGATCCTCAAGATAAAATGGAACCATCAGAAACCGCACATTGTGAACTCGAGTGTGTCTCTCTCGGCCCTCTTTGAAGCAAGGACACTTGTCAAGGTCCCCTCTGTTGTGTGCAGTCCGTTATAATCGCTGCTGGTTGCAATTTAGGACACTTGGTTAAGTGGTTCTTTCCAAAGCAATTAATGAATTTCATGGGAACAGGGCTGGTCAGAAGGTCTGCGGAATGCTGCGAGGGGCACGCCATTTCACCCCAGGGGCCCTGACAAGCTGGCCAGTCTGGCTCTTAGCTGACTCTTCCCTTAAGTTTAGGGCTTGTCAAACCTTTCAAAAGTGGGAGGATGCTGATGATCAGAGAAACATTGCTAACGACTGAGAGAGTGGTCTCTGGAGTCAGGTCCTTCGTGTTCGTCCAGCTAGGAGATCTGGGACACAGTTGCTTAATCCTCTAAGCCTCATTTACAAGACAGGAATGGCCAAAATATCCATTTCATTGTTAGAAGGATCAAAGGAATAAATGCATGCAAAAAAAGCCTAGCATAGTGCGCCATACAAATTAGCTGTCATTTTAATAATAATTATTAGAGAACACTTATTGCCCTCTCCTGTTGTTTCCTGCCATGCAGGGGGACATCCATTTGTATAACACTCCTCGCTTTTCTTACCCTCTTACTCACTCCTTCCCTGGGGAGTCAGAGTGATTCATCTGGTGAGTTTGTGGGGAGAGCTGGGCAAGCACAGCTCAGCCCATCAGCTCACCTTCTCCTTGGAAGCGGGCTGCCTGTAGGAAGCAAGCATTCTGCTGAACTCCTGCATTGCCATAGCTTTCCGGGGGGAGGGCTGCCGTTTTCCAGCACGGTCCACGAGTAGCTACTTAGGGCTGATTGGTTTCAGGGTCCAGTACTAGGAAGGGCATTGTTTCTGCATATCGAAGCCATGTTCTCCAAACTAGTCTTTATTAGGTATAAAAGCGATATTTTCATCTCCATCTGCCTGGCATATCCTATCTACATCAGCTGTATTAGAACTGGGGTAGAGAAAGGAGGTGTTATTTATTGGACTGCCTCCAACCTCAGTGATTGTTGTAGCAATCTAACTGGCAGGCGTTCAAGGCCTTTTATGAGCTGGCTGGTCCAACCCCTGCAATCCCACGTTTAGCAATTTATCCTTAGGATATAACCAATCACATATGAAAAGTTGTATTACAGGGTAATTCACTCCAGAGCTGTTTATAGAATCAAAAGAATGGGATACAACCTAAGTATCCAATATTAGGGAACTGACCATAAGATAGAACACAGTACAATAATTGAAAATGATGTTGCCAAAGAACATTCATGACATATACAGATGTTCATAATCTGAAAAGTGAAAAAGGCAAGCACAGAACAATATGTACTATTTTGTAAGGAAAATATTAAGCGCCTACAAACATTTGGAAAAAATATACAAGCTGTTAACATTTTAGGTGGTGGGATGGTGGGTCACTTAAATTTTTCATGTATTGATTATGTAAAAATGCTCCAATTTCTCCCTGATGGACATGTATTTCTTCTAAAGGGTATTTTTCATTTCTCAACAAGCCAGGTACATGGTGGCTGATGGCGAGAACTCCTCGGAAGGGTTCGACCTCTGCTTCTTGCTTCTTTGGAAACAGAGCCATTAGGTCAATATGACTGTGTTCCTACAGCCACGTGTCTTCCCTGACTTCGCAGTTGAGGGTCTGGTCGTTCTGTCCTGAAAGAAGTTAGGTCAGGGTTCTGCAGGGCCCAGGAGCCCCTGCAGGACTGGCTGTGCTGGCAGGCGAGGGGAGGTGATGACCCAAGCAAGGAGCCTGGAACAGCCTGGAAACAACTAACGGGAAGTGGGCACGTGGGGCTTGGGGGGCTTCCCTGCCAAAGGTTAAAGTCCCAACTGCTTGACATAGCATTTGAGGGCTTTCTGATCTGGCTCTCATACTTATCCCACTGGCTCCGCTCCTGACCAGCAAAACTCTTGTGACTCTTCAAATGGTCCATGCCCTGGTCCCTCAAAACCCCTGATGAGGTGTCTCCTCTCCCCACCCTCCTCCAACCAGCTCTCATCTCTTTGTGATGCTCTCCTATACCACCAGCATCCCATACACCTGCTTGCACTGCCAATGTCCCCTACGCCTACTTACCCCACCACCATCCCCTACGCCTACACCACCAACATGCCCTACATTCACCGATGCCACCCACACCCCTACGTCCACCTACACCCCCGACATCTGCCTCCACCATCAACACCACCACCAGCTACACCACTAACACCCTCTATGTCTGCCTACACCACCACCATCACCTACATCTATCTAGTACCAGTGTTCTCTAGGTACTACAAAGCTCTCAGCCTGTGGGCACAATCTGAAAAGGAGCAGGTGCTTAGAAGTCCAGAGGACCCACAGGGACTCTACATGTATCTACTTAGGAATCATTTCCCCCTTTGTAGGCTTTGGTCTTCTCTGACAAATTTGAAGCCAGGGTTGGGTGTCCTCAGGGTCTCTCTACTCTGACAATGATCCCACCTCCCGGGCATCAGTCCATGCACCCCTGCCTCTCGCCTTTTGTCCCCCCCCCAGTTTAAGCATAGGCACAGCATCTGACCTTTTCCTTTTTTAAATTTTTTTTTTAACGTTTATTTATTTTTGAGACAGAGAGAGACAGAGCATGAACGGGGGAGGGTCAGAGAGAGGGAGACACAGAATCTGAAACAGGCTCCAGGCTCTGAGTTGTCAGCACAGAGCCCGACGCAGGGCTCGAACTCATGGACCGCAAGATCATGACCTGAGCCGAAGTTGGCCGCTCAACCAACTGAGCCACCCAGGCGCCCCCTGACCTTTTCTATTAGTGTGAATATCAACTTCCAGAAACTAAGATGATGGCATTTCTTGAGGTCAGGAGGTCAAGTCAATGATGACTGCCCCTTCTGTCTTATCTCACCCACCAGAGGGAACATCGGACTCTGAGGGATGGTTAGGAATAGCCTAGATGTTTGATAACAGTGAATCTTACATCAGAATCCCCGCAGGAGGGCTTGTTTGAACAAAGGTTTGGATCCCACCTCCAGGGTTTCTGATTCAGCAGATCTGGGGTGGTTCTGAGACTAAATTTTGAGAACCATTATTTGAGACCTTCCAAGGCCTGGCCCCTACCCCCATTACTCATCTGAACTCATCTACACTTTCCACTTGCTCAACACGCTCCAGCCAGACTCCTCGCTATTCTTCAAACATACCAGGCACATACCTGCCTCAGGGCCTTTGCACGTACTATCTCCACTATCTAGAAGACTCTTCCCCTGTTATCTGTATAGCTCTTCCCTAACCTCTTTGAAAATCTTTACTAAATTGTCACTCTCTCAGTGACGCTTTTTCCCTGCTTTATTTTTCTCTGTAGGACTTATCCTCACATAGCATACGATATATTTACATCATTGGTTTTGTCTCTGTCTCTCTGACTAGACTGTAGGCTCCATGAGGGCAGGGATTTTTCTTGGTTTTATTTACTGCTGCATCCCAGAATAGCATCTGGCATACTGTAGGTAATCTAATATTTGTGGAAGAAAGAGAGAGAATGACAAAAGCATAGAGGGAAGGGAGGGAGAGATGGGGGGGAAAGGAAGCAGAGAGAATGGGGAAGGCAGAGGAAGCAAAGAAGGAAGGAAGGGATTTTACAGACAAGTAAATTCTTTCAATAGCTGTAGATCAACAGCACGGGTGCCAACTTTGCTATTTTGCCAAGTAAGAGTTTTAAAAGCTCAGAAACTTTGGCGTGCCTGCACAGCTCGGTCAGTTAAGCTTCTGGCTCTTGGTTTCTGCTCAGGTCGTGATCTCACGGTTCATGGGTTCAAGCCCCACGTCGGGCTCTGCACTGGTGGTGTGGAGCCTGCTTGGGATTCTCGCTCCCTCCCTCTCTCTCTGTATCTCCCCTGCTCACTCGCTCTCTCTCTAAATAAACTTTTTTTTTTTTTTTTAAATCTCAGAAACTTCAATTACCATCTCCTACCCCATCAGGGCCCTGCAGGGTGGACCATAAGCTGCTGAGCACAGGGCAGCCTGGGTGAATGGTGGCCTGGCGTTGGATGACACGCAGCCTGTAAGGCACCAGACGGTGCTCTGAACACCGTTTCGGGAAACAAAGGACATTTTAGCCCCACTGCCTTTCAAGTAACAGAGCAGAGGCTTTAGATTTCCCTTCAGATACCAACTCGAATACCTGGGACATTGAAGGATGCTGAGGCCATCTCCAGGACACCTGCCATGGAGTAGCTGGTAGGGGCAGAAGCACAGGTGTGCCAGACATTTGCTGCCCTTGCAAAAGACGCTCCATAAATACTGGCTGAATTCATGAACGACATTTGCCTGCCTGTAATATGCTGGCTGTCTAAGGGTACAAATACAGTGACATTTCAAGACACTGACAAATGCACATGCAACTTCCCAAGCTGTAACTCAGGAAGATTCCCCTGGATCCCCTGAACTCCTTGAGGGCAGGAACTTATTATCTGTGTATTCTCAAGAATAAATTCAAATTCCACCTTGGCTGAGCTTCAGTAAATATTTGCCCCCCCCCTTTTTCTTTAATGTATTTATCATTTCTGAGAGAAACAGAGAGAGAGAGACAGACAGAGTGCAGGGGAGGCGCAGAGAGAGAGAGAGGAAGAGAGAGAATCCCAAGAAGGCTCTGCACTGTCAGTGTGGAGCCCGATATGGGGTTTGAACTCACAAACTGTGAGATCATGACCTAAGCCAAAACCACGAGTTGGACAACTTAACTGAATGAGCCACCCAGGCATCCCTGTTTTTCCTTTTAAGCTCAGAAATCAAGTTCTGGCTTCAGTGCCTATGTCTAGAGGGTCTGATTCTAAAGTATGAGAGAATTCATGAGAGCCTGGATGGCTCTGTCAGTTAAGCATCTGACTTTGGCTCAGGTCATGATCTCGCAGTTCATGGGTTCGAGCCCCACGTCAGGCTCTGTGCTGACAGTTCGGAGCCTGGAGCCTGGAGCCTGCCTCGGATTCTGTGTCTCCCTCTCTCTTTGCCCCTCCCCCTCCTCTGTCTCTCTCTCTCAAAAATAAATAAACATTAAAAAATAAAATAAAAAGTAGGAGAGAATTCAGGGCCACTGAGCCCAGTGCTTGGCACATAGTAGGTCCTCAATAAATGCCGACTGATTGGTTCACTACAAGATCTCCCGACTTATCCAAATATGGAACACAGCTCTGTGGTGTGGACTGCTCCCGAGACTGCTGCTTTGTGCCCTCCTCAGAGGAGATGGTGTGGAATCTGTCTGGAGTGTCGTCGGACTTGGTGAGCACAGGTGGAAGAGGGAGGAAAGCAGCAGGTGGCACACAGGATGGGAAGGAAGACCTGTGACTTGAGAAACAACCAGCTACTGGCTGACTTCCCCACATTCAGGGATCAAAGCAGGAAGGACAGTGGTTGAGATGAGAGTACCCACAGTCCCACAGGCCACAAGCGAGGGGGGCTGGATGGATGTGTTGCCAGCTTCCCAACATTTCCACCATGGCTCAGGCTATCATTGCTTCTACACACCCCCCACCTCCCTGGTGCCAGGACCCAGCTCCCTGCCAGCCTTCCTTTCTCAAGGCTCAGGGAAAGAGGCTTCCTTCCAGTCTTCTCAGGAAGGAAGGGGGACAAGCCACTCATTCTTCACTGTGCCCCTCTTCCTCCCTTCCTTCTGTTGCTGAGTCATTAATGACGTGGCAAGTCCCAGTGATGGGTCTGTTACAGTGCCTGGTGCTGAGGATACCACGATAAAGAAAACACAGACCCAGCCTACTTGTAACTCCCCGTCGAGGGAGAAAAGACCTGTAAACAGCTCATTCCACACCACGCCGTTTGCTTCTGCCAATGTGGCCTACCTATCGCTGGTGGACGTGAGCTGGTTTTATGTGATATGCAGATAAACACTTTTGTTCTGGGTTATGTGTTTATTTTCATATATATTTAAAAAAATACAACTAGCACATCAAACCCTCTGTGTCACATGCATTTGTGCAGATGTGTATTTGATAAATAAAACCTGTTAGTGAGTCGTTGATTACAATAAAAATGTGAGATAAAGCACAGGGGGTAGAAGGAACTCATGGAGGTGCCATGCAAATGACTGAGGTTTCAGACACACTGGTAGCGAATGAAACACTGGGGGTTCAAATCCCGGTCCTGCTGCTTACCAGCATGGTGACTCTGAATGAGTTATTTACTCACCCGGGGCCTTGATTTCTTCCTGCATAAAGTGATTATGTCTACCTCATGTATGCTGATGTAGATAATTAACCTTGTAGGTGCAGATTCCTTGTCATTCTATTATCATGCCATCCTATTCTCCCTGTGCCTGTAATGGACGGTTGGAAAACTGCTGCACTTTTGGTTTGGGGGGGGGAGGGAAGTGGCAAGTGCTCAAAGCCCTGAGTGGAGAGCCAGCCGCGAAAACAGGTAAGGGAATGAGAAGATGGCTTCATTTATGAGCCCAAGGAGCTGCAGGGGGGGCGGGTGGTGCCTGATGAGACAGGAGGCAGCCAGACAGTGGAAGCCCTGGCTTCCAAGCAGCAGCTGTTCCCGGGGCCCCAGCCCCACCGATCTCACTGGGCTGCAGCCCACCCGTGAAGGCACTGCACCTTGCCCTGAGCGGCACGTCAGAGCCACAGCACAGAAATTCTAACAGGCTGGGTCTCTTGTAACACGGATGGCCCTGCAGGAGGGCCTCGGAAAAGACCTCCAAACTCCAAACACCCCTGGCAAGGGGAGAGACTTAAGTCTTTGATTCAGGTGGGCAAGGGGGTCCCTCCAACTTTGCTGTGCATAAGAGCAGGGGCTCCTAGGGTGAAACATTCATGCAATGGAATGGAGCTCAGCGATAAACACAGCAACACGGATGAATCTCTAGTGATTATGCGAGGTGCGTGAAGCAGAAGCAAAAGGCAGCCCCATGTATGGTTACAGCTCTCACGTTCCAGAGAAGGCAAAAACAAGAGGGCCAGAGACTAAGCCAGGGATTGCCTGGGGTTAAAGGTACGGATGTGGAGACGGTACATGGAGACATCACTTCATAACCATAAGCCTGGCTGTCATCAAAAAATACAGATAATAACAAATGTTGGCAAGGATGTGGAAAGGGGTCCTCAGACACTCACTGTGGATTTGAAAAATGGTGCTGCCACTGCAGAAAACAATCTGGCAGTTCCTTGAAAGGCACCCCGTGACCCAGTAATTCCATAGGAAAACACACGTCCCCACAAAAACGTGTATGCCAGTGTTCGTAGCTGCATTATTTACAATAGCTAAAAAGCAGAAACAACCCAAATGTCTATCAACTGGCAGATGGATAACCAAATACAGCACATCCACACAATGGAAGATTGTTCATAGGGCGCCTTAACTCAGTTAAGTTCCGACTTTGATTTTGGCTCAGATCATGATCTCACTTCCTGCTGGGGGATCAAGCCCCGGGCCAGGCTCCGCACTGGGCGTGCAGCCTGCTTAAGATTCTCACCCTCCCCTCTCCCTCGCCCCCTCTCCCCGCCAACCCCTCTCTGTTTCTCAAAACAAAACAATGGAACATTATTCATTCATAAGAAGGAATGAAGTACATATAAATGCTACGACACAGAGGAACCTTGACTTGCTGGTCAGTGAATGAGGCCAGTCAACAAAAGCCCAGACTGTATAGGATTCCACCTGTACCAAATGCCCAGAATAGGCAAATCCTAGAGACGGAAAGTACATGACTGGTTGTCAAGGGCTGGGGCAGGGGAGGAGGACACAGGAAGAGGGAACAGACTGCGTGTAGGGCTTCCTTCAGGGGCGATGAAGGTGTCCTGAAACAGACTGTGGTGATGGTCATACGACTCTGTGAATATGTGCGCTAAAAACCATTGAATTGTATACCTTACACAGGTAAATTGTGTGGTATGTGAATTATATCTCAAAAAAGCTGTTATGGGGCACCTGGGTGGCTCAGTCAGTTGAGCGTCCGACTTCAGCTCAGGTCACGATGTCACAGTTTATGGGTTCGAGCCCCGCATCGGTCTCTGTGCTGACAGCTCAGAGCCTGGAGCCTACTTCAGATTCTGTGTCTCCCTCTCTCTGTGCCTCCCCTGCTCGTGCTCTCTCTCTCTTCTTCAAAAATAAATAAAAACATTTAAACATTTTAACATTTAAAATGTTAAAAAACATTTAAATTAAAAGCTGTTACAAAAACCAAGAGATAATAAATTACCCCAAGTTAAAAACAATGTATGGGAAAGTCTTAAGTACAAAGGGATAAAACGAGGGAACTTGCGGGGGAGGTTAGAAGAGTCTCTTGTCTGCGGTATTGGTTACCTGACCATGCATTTGTCAAAACTCACAGGACCATACGTCAAAGATGCAAATAAACTGGCCCATCTCAATCAATATGAAAAACGGTTACCCTCTAGTAGACACTGTGCTAAGCCCTGTACGTGCCTTGAATTATTTAATCCTTAAGACAAACTACTAAGTATTCCTCTCTGCATTTTACTTTCCCCAGTTTACTCTGGGCAAACGGAGGCTCAGAGAGGTTATGCGACTTGCCCGGGATCACAGTTAGGAAGTGTTTTCCGAATTTGAACCGAGTTCTGTCTGACTCCAGATCCCACGTCAGTAACCACTGTGCTCTGCCTCCCTACACACTGATCATCTGGAACATTCCCTGGGCACCTCTCTCAGGCAGTCTTCAATGGTCACCTGTCTGCTCATTACTGCCCCACTGGTGAGTTGCTTGACGGCTGAGACTGTGCCTTAGGGTGCTCTATCGCTCAGAGCCAGGCACTTCAACAGGCACTCCACAAATGTTTGGGGATCAGGGTATAATGAAAGAGAGGCAGGGAGAAAGCCATTTGGAAACGCAGACGAGCAGCCTAAGATGAGCTGAATTCCTGGGTCTCCTGACTCTTGGCCTCCAGCCTGGCCAGGATCAAATATCTGAGCTGGAGCTGAAGAGAGGGAGACCACACCTAAACTCCGGCCCTCTCAATAGCCTGGGGGCAAAACACTTATCCTCCAGGCTGCATTCCTCCAAGATTCAGGGTTTCTGCTCCTGAAATAATTTCCTCATCTCACTAACTCACAGGAGGCAATGAGAACCAGGTGGTTCATACAGGCCACAGCCTTCCTCCGTGTCTCTCAAACCCATTCCCTTCTCTCCATTTCAGCTTTCTCCCCAGGCTACCATCATCTCATTTCTGCCTACAGCCTCTGCCAGTCTCCTCCCCGGGCCTGATCCTTCACCCAAAAAGTCCCACAATCAGAGAAAAGGCTTGAAAACAGGAATCTGATCACATCATTCTCCTGATACCGAGGATAGCGTCGGCCCTTAAGGCTCCTTGATGAAAATGAGAAAAAGGCGCCCTCCTCCAGGCAGGCATAGGCCCTGTCCTGCGGCCCATGCCTTAGTGAGTTGAGGCACCCGCTTAGTTGGCACCCTTGTACAGGACACAACCTGGGTAACTGTACAGGGCAATCCTGACCTTCACTATCTGCCCACTGCTCTGAGGACAAACACTAACCTCCTGCCAGGGGCCTCTAAGGTCCTGCTCAACATGACCCTGGTCTATTTCTGCAGGCCTTTCCTCCTCCGGGCTACGCCCCACCCCTCGCTGTGCCCTCCCCCTGCCACCCGCCCCCCCCCCCCCACCTCCCACTGCACTCCACCCTCTGTCCAGACAGTCGGCACTGTTCTGGATTCCCTAAGGGTTCCATGTGTGCCCTCTCTTTGCGCAAACTGCTCCCTCTAAGACTATGTAACGCCTGTACCTCTTTCAGCTCTCACCTTAGATGTCCCTCCCTTCACCAGAGCCTCACCTGACCCCACCATGCCAAACACACACCTCCCTCCTGATACCCTTCTTCGCCCTGTACCATAATAGCCTGTTTACTCAACTGTCTGTCCCCTGGACCCCAAGTTCTGCAAGGGCAGGAGCCAGCTGCTTCTTCGCCAGTGTATCTGGAGCACATATCTGGCATGAGGGAGATATTTATTGAATGAATCAATCAATCAATCAATCAACTAATGAAGAGGTGAATGAGTAGGACACAGAATTTCAGATCGGGAAAGGGCCCCTGCTCACTCAGCTGGACCACCATTTTACTGAGGAGGAGGCGGATGCCCATGACTTTCCTCAGCTCACACGCATGCGGTCATTAGAGGCCAGGCCAACCCTCCACCCGCTACAGCAGGCAGAGAAAAAAAAAAAACCCGCAGCAAAAGGGATGCTCTTTTAGGAGAAAGTCTGATGGCAAAATGCGGTGGAACACAGCGGTTAAGCCCAGGGCTTTGCATTGCAATCAGAAGGCCCAGGGCTACTTACTAGCTGTGTGGCCGTGGGCGGGTGATTCAAACACTTTGGGTCTCCAATCTGTAAAATGGGAACTGGGGGAACATACTGCATGACGTGTGGGTAGCGATGAAAGAGACTCAGCATGAAAAGTACTTAGCACAGGGCCTGGCACTTGCTGCTCAATTAAAATGAGCTGTGAATCCTGTAACTGAATAATGCTTCATATCTCCGTGATGCACCCTCCTTCCCCTCCCTGCCCCCATTGGGCCCCAGGCCCAGGCTTTCCCCTTTGCCAATCTCTTCAGCACAAATCCTACCTCTGGCTCCCTCCCATCCCTCGCTATTGTGCCAGGCACAACTCAGATCTCACTAAAAGCAAACTGAGGACTTTCAGGGCTTTCAAACAACCCCCCTCAATCTAAAATATCCCCTTCCATGTCTGGGAAAGAAGAGGGAGGCTTTAATAATGCGGATCAGACCATGTTCAATACCAGGTCATTCATTTGCAAGGGAAGACCAGAACGTCTGGCAGATAGCACCTTTTTAAAAATATTCCCAACCTGTTCCCCCAGTATCTTGATGCTTGCAGCTTTGGGTAGGTTTTATTTTGGAACCAAAGGCTCCAATTGTGTTTCTCCTTTTAGATCTCTGGGTGGCACGTCGCAAATTTACCTCTAGATCTCCAGGGAAGCAGAATAATGAATTATTAGCATTTTATCTGAGGGACGCACATCCCATAAAGTCGGGGAACAATGTGATTTTTCCCCCAAATTAATTTCCTTTTATTCTAAAATGGCCTATAGAAAAGGAGTAGAAGAAATAGATTGTCTGTTTCCTGACCAACAAAGATCACCCTTTGCTTTGAGAGGAAAGAAAACAGTTCATTTTCCTGGATTACTGGATGGAAAGCAAACAGGAACTCTACCTCACCTAATGCACATGCATTTTGTGCACTCATGGCTTTAATCCCACGGTCACTGGGGATGGTCAACAAGCATGCCAGCAAGAGTGAGTCTGGATGTTTTTCTTAAGAGCCTGAAGGGGGCTGTCTGTGTCTCCACAGCACTCTGTCTATACCTCTGACATGGTACCTCTCACATTGCCCTTCACTGCAATTCTGTTCTTCATGCTTGTCCCACCACTAGGATATGCTTCTCAAAGTCAGGCATCTCCCCCTGCATCTTTATCCCCAGGTAGGATTGCCAACTACAATACCAAATGCACCGTTAAAACTGAATGTTAGATACGCATGCAATATTCAGGACATAACTTACAGTAAAAAATATTCCTGGGGCACCTGGGTGGCTCAGTCGGTTAAGTGTCTGACTCTTGATTTCCACTCAGGTGATGACCTCACAGTTCAGGAGACAGAGCCTTGCCTTGGGCTCTGTGCTGACAGCACAGAGCCTGCTTGGGATTCTCTCTCTCCCTCTCTCTCTCTGCCCCTCCCACATACCTGCTCTCTCTCTCTCTCTCTCAAATAAACTTTAAATAATCTTTATTTATCTGACATTCAAAATTTCTTTGGCACCATTTTTTAAAAATTAAATTTAATTTAAATTTTAGTTATCACACTGTGCAATGTCGGTTTCAGGAGTAGAATTGAGTGATTCATCACATACATACAACACCCAGGGCTCATTACAACAAATGCCCTCCTTAGTACCCATCACCCATCTAGCCCATCTCCCATCCACCCCCCTCCATCAACCCTCAGTCTGTTCTCTATCATTAGAGTCTCTTATGGTCTGTTTCCCTCTCTTCTCTTTCCCCCCATATCTTCCCCTATGTTCAACTGTTTTGTTTCTTAAATTCCATATATGAGTAAAATCATAGGACATTTGTCTCTCTCTGACTTATTTTGCTTAGCATAATACACTCTAGTTCCATCCACGTTGTGGCAAATGGCAAGATTTCATTCTTTTTGATGGCTGGGTAATATTCCATTATATATATACACACGTTTTATATATATATATATATATATATATATATATATATATATATATATGTATGTATACACACACATATACACACACACATACACACACACACATCTTCTCTATCCATTCATCAGTTGATGGACAGTTAGGTTCTCTCCACAGTTTGGCTATTGTTGACAATACTGCTATAAACATTGGGGTGCATGTACCCTTTCTAATCTGTATTTTTGTATCCTTTGGGCAAATACTTAATAGTGCAATTGCTGGGTCGTAGGGTATCTCCAATTTTAGTTTTTCGAGGAACCTCCATACCGTTCTCCACAGTGGCTGCACCAGTTTGCATTCCCACCAGCAATGCAAGAAGGTTCCCCTTTCTCCACATCCTCTCATTGGCACCCTTTTTATTTGCTAACTATGGCAATCTGAACCCCAGGGTTTCTTCTCAATTCATCCTCACAACTCTGAAACATCATACCCATGTTTCCATTTTATAGCTGAAGAGACAGAGAAGCTAAATAACCTGCTGAGATTACACAGCTAGCGGTGGTAGATCCGACTGTGAAATTCTACCTTTCCATCTACGTGCTCCATCCATGTTGGGGAATGAATGAAAGAAGGCATGCATGCATGCAGACGGTGAGCGGCCAGGGAACCCGCTAGGCACCTTACTCTGAGTCATCACTCCCTCCCTGGAATCCCAGCCACACTTCCTTCTTAGCAAGATTGCTGCCCCACATTCTTCTTCTTGGGAAAGGGCCAGCTTCCTGGGAACAACACTGATGCGGTAGATGAGACCAGGTTCTCCCTAAGTGAAAACAAATCTCCTGGTGCCAGGAACAGCGGGGGGGGGGGCGGGGTAGGGGACTGGACAGAGCAGGCTGCTCACCATCCTGAGAAACTATGGCGCTGGAGCTCAAGGCCTGGACACTGACCACCCGCACCTGCAGCCGCCCTCCTCTGAGCTCAGAGCAGACAGAGAGCACAGGGCGGGGGGTCCTACCTCCACTCCAGCCCTGTGACCTCAGAAAGCTCACAGGGCAGCAAGGCAGGCTCACAGAGAGAGCCACACTGCAAGGTAGAGGGCAAATACCAAAGCGGTTCACACCCTGGCTGCTCCCTCCGCCTGGTACTCTCAGCCCAAACCCCTCACTTCTGCTTGAGGGTCCCCACCCCCAGAGGCCTCCCAGCCGCCCCCTCTAAAAGAGCACCCCCTGCAGTCTCTACCTGGAATCACCATCCATTTGTTTACTGCAGGTCTCCATCACAGACCTGAAGTTCATGAACAGTCTCTCTTGTTTAGTGCTTTTGTTTCCTTCACTACTACAGCCATAGCGCCTAAAACACTCTGTGGCATACATTAGGTGCTCAGAACATAGCTGCTGAGTGAAAGACTGAATGGAGGTCTCTGTTTAAAACAAAAATAATAAATATATATGGACATGGATACACACACACACACACACACACACACGTACACACACAACATAAAAACCCAACTAAAATTAAATACAAGTAATGAAGTGCAGGGGCGGGGGGTATTTCTAGGTAAGCCCTTCAAGGACCCCACCACACGTCTTCACACATATACTATTCCCTCTCTCTGAAATGCACAAACCATTCATCTTTCACAGCCCAACTCAGTTGCCTCTTTCCCGCAGAGGATGTCTCTGACCATCTCCCCCTGCTTCCCACCCCACTAGAGAGCCCATTACCCCACCCTCTCTTTTGACTCGCTGCTGCTGTTACGGTTGGGGTTATGTTCCCGCATTATAATTTGTTAAATCGCACGTTTTGCTGTCCTTGTGGCGGACTGCATTTTACCAAAATGGCTGCAGTCATCTGTCCCATGGCACGTGCTCCTCTGCAACGTGACCTTGCCACTCCCCCACCTGGATGTGGGGCTCCTCCCCATCCCTCGGAAGTGGGCTGTGTGCTGTGCCTTTTGGCCAACTGTGAAAGTGACTCCGCACCAGCTTGGGATGTAGCCATTAACTGAACTGGAAGCTTCTACCTTCCACCTCTTGGAAGCCAGCCACCATGGCAGAAGGGCAATTACCCTAAGACCTCCATGCTGCGTTTAGTCCAAGCCATGTGGAGAGGCCCCAGAAGACAAGATGCTGTGTGGAGATGGGTGGAAAAGCATCAAGGCACCAAACCGTGTGTGTAAGGAGGCCATCTTGGGAGTGACTCCTCTAGCCCACCTCTTGGCAACCCCAGGGATGTGCAAGCCAGACGTGTGCATCGGAGATGAACTGCCCGACCGAGCCCTTTCCAGATCCCTACGCACAAAGCTGAGAGCAAAATCAATGGGTTGCTTTAAGCCACTAACTGTTGGGGTAGTTTGGCTTGAGCACTAGTTAATTGAAACACCCTTGAAGACAGGAACTCTATTTTATTTAGTTTTATATCCCCTAATCTAGAACAGCGCGAGGCTCACAGCTCAATAAAATTCTGCAGGGTTGAACTGGCTCAGATTGAATTTAATTTCCCCCAATTTAGAAGGACTACTTTAGTAAATAAAGCCAAAATGTCCTGAGTCATCAGCTGAAGGTACTACCTGGCCCATGTGAAAAACGGAAGGGTAGAGTTTACATGGAAATTTATAGAATATTACATGCTACTCTAGACAAAAGACTTTTACAGGGATGAAATAAAACTACGATTATCCCCAGTAAGTTTTAGGAATATTGCCGGTTATGACAGTCACTGTAAAAACATTGCATAAAAATACTCCAGTTTTGTGTCGGGTGCCAGGGAGCCCTGATGTATTTTTCTTCATTCCCTGCAGGACCAGAATGGGGGTGTGATCCTATGGCCTTGGCTATTTACTCTCAGGCACCCGGGGATAGAGTCTGGGAAGCCAGCATCTTCGTCTTTAGTAAAAATTGCATTTACTTTGTATTGTCTGAAATTTAGGAGCAGTCTCAGTTTGAAGGACTTTCTGTTCTGTGATATTTCCTGTAACTGAGATCTGGCTATGGGATACCTTCATAGGACCGTCACAAAGGCCATTCTCAGGTCTGGGATGCCCCTTCATGTACCTCCTAGCTTTCCTCAGTGGGAGTGCTTCTCCAAAATCCT
Source organism: Panthera pardus (assembly GCF_024362965.1). NCBI lineage: Eukaryota > Metazoa > Chordata > Mammalia > Carnivora > Felidae > Panthera > Panthera pardus. The sequence goes on from NW_026526991.1 coordinate 15,174,203, forward strand.
GTCTTGCTCCCTCCTAACTCTAGACCTTCCATCTCTCCCAAAATCATAAACTCAGACCCAAAAGGGATCTCAGAGTTACCGATGTCATGCCCCGGTCAAATCCCTGCTCCAGAGCAAAGGCCTTTTTCTTCCACTGTGCAGGGCAGTTGAGTGGGAATAGGTACGAACCACCTCAAAAGCCCCAGGTGTGGGTCATGATTCCACTATTTATAGACAATGAGACCTTAGACAAGTCACATGACCTCACTGGGTCTAATCAGGCCAAGGACACTCATGGGACTCCCATGAGGACTGCATGAGATATGTGTGTGCTGTGAATGAAAGAACTAGATGAATGGGTGAACAAAGGAATGAATGAACATTGCTGATGAGGACTGAGACCAGTATTAACCATCCATCAGCTTCGGCCTGAAATAATGGCTTTCTTGCTGCAGCCCCAGGAGCCCCATAAAAACTCCCCTCTCTGTCATTCTAGATCCCACCTTCATTCTCTGGAGTTTCTGGATGTTGCAACTGCATGGTTTCCAGCTTTCTGGGACCACCCTGCTTCTGGAAGAAGCCTCATTCTGGCATGGGCAAACCTTCACCTTAGTGACTGGGTCAGGGATGGGTTCCACCAACATCTGGTCAGAATCAAAGCGCATAGGACGTGTTTATGAGGAAAGGAAAGTGCTTTCTCGTCTCCTGATTTAACAGGAGGAAGTCAAGTCTGGGGTAGCGACAGACAACTGGCTGGCACATGAGAAGCTGAGCTGAAGATAAACCCACGCAGGGAGGAAGCTACAGCTGAAAAGGGCAAGGGGCAGCTGAGGTCTGAGGTCATGATGGGAGTCCTCAATCAAGCAGCTCATGCAGCCAATCCTGTTCCTGGACTTCTCATTTACATGGGCCAATACTTCCCTTCTCTTTATGTTTACGTGAAGTCTGGGTTGGATGTTTTATCACTTGAAACTAATACCAAGCCCTTTCTCTCCACAGAAAAAATCATTTCTCACAGAAGTCTACCTTCATGGAGAGTTCTAAAATCAGAGAAACGGGGCTCACTAAGGCAGCACACATACTAAACTTAGAAGGATACAGAGAAGATTAGCATGGCCCCTGTGCAGGGGTGACACACAATTCATGAAGCTTCCATACTTTTTTAAGTAAAATAACATAAAATCAGAGAATGGAGCATCTTCTTGGTCTTGGGCCTTAAAGATGTATTTTTCAGGCCCACTGAAGTGTCCACTTATTTATAAAGGGTCCCTCTGTTCCCCTTCACACTTGACTTTGCCCATCTTTTCAACCCTGAGACAGTCCATGGTGATTCACCGACAAGATACTTCACACTCATCTCCAAACACTAAATATCCTGCAAACAGAGGCAAGTAAAAAGGGACTCCCCTTCCTGACAGACAGAACCTCCTGAGGGCCAGTAAAAGCAAGAGAGGTATCCGGCTGAAGCTTCTGGCGAGCCAGGATAAATGACCAGGCTGGAAGACCACTGTCTTCCATTGGAAATAAACAAGGTCTGACCATAAAATCACGAGTGCTTTCTAGAGCAAATGCAATTTCTTTTAGAGACCTTTTATGTACTAGAGTGATTTTAAAAGCAAATCAATCATTTTTGAAAATCAGAATTTACTCTTATTAATATAATCAGGTTGTTCAATTAAAACATACAGAAGTATTAAATCTGTATTGAAGCTCAAAATTGTGTGGAATCAAGATTATGTTCATTATCAAGTACAGGGACAATGGCTTTAACACAGAAGGCATGGCCTGTCTCCATGTTCGCTTTAGCAAATCTTTAAAGTGACCCAGAACACCAGGACCATTCCTCAGTGCTAAAGGATGAGCTGGCCACGACAAGAGTGTCAGCCATCACCCCTTTATGAGGCCAATTACATCCAGTGGTTTTGGGGGCTCAGGGTGAATCATTCAAGAAATACTCGTCTGAGGATGAGATCTCAGAGAAACCCAACCTCTGAAGTCCTGGGATTCACTGGCAAAAAGTTGCAGGCATGAACTGGAAATATCTGTTGCCTTTTTTAACAGGCACTTCTTCAGCCTGAAGAACAACAGGTGCCATTCACCAGCTACAACGGGCACTGCTGGCTGCCAACCCAATCGATATCCCTTCCTGTCCTCTTCCATAGTAAGAGCACTCTGATTGGGTAGTCATGGTGGGAAAAATATGTCCAGCTAAAGAACTGAATTTCTCAGCCTCCCTTGGAGAAATGGTGGCTGCAGAGGGGCCAAGCGTTGGTTAAAGAGATATAAGCAGAATTAATAGATGGGGCCAACAGTGAGGCTCCTTAAAAGAAGGGCTTTTCTCCACCCTTCCTCATTCTTTATCATGCTTAAAATGCAGAAATGATGACTGGAGCTGTAGCAGCCATCTTGGGGCCATGAGGTACCTTGAGAATGCAAACCATGTGCTAAAGATGACAGGGCAGAAAGACAAAGGAACCTGAGATGCCGTAGAATCACCTACCTGACCTTGAACTGCCAACCTGCCTTGGGCTCTTATAAGAGAGGAAAAACAACTCCTTGCCTTGTTTAAAGCCAGTTAGTTTGGTCTCTGATACTAGCTACCAAACACAATCTGACATCAGATTGGCCAATTAAAATCAAGCTTATTGGTCAAGAAAGGCACCTTCAATTCTGGCCACCTTTAGCAATCGGAATGCTCTAACTGGATGCTACATAGGTTTGTGCTCTAATTCTGGAAGCTTTGAGCAAGTAATATCTTCACTGAGCACAGGGCAGGGAAAGGGGCAAAAGAACTGAAAGGTCCAGACTCTGCCCTCGAAGAGCTTATGGGTAATGGGAGATGCAGGTCAAAGCCACAGCAAAAGATTTCCAACAAAAGGACCCATGTGATCCACATATGAAGCATTTCAGACAGCAAAGGCAAGTGCTGTGGGATTTCAAAGAAGGGAAAAATCTGCTTGTTCTGGGACAGCCCCAGGAAGGATGTAGGGCTTGACTTGCAGCCATGCAGCTGAGAGGAGGGGAAGAAAGGAGCCATTCCAGGTGGACAGATTGCTCGAGCAGAAGCTTGGAATTAGGAACGAAAGTGTTTGGGGGAGGATGGGAGTAGCCTGGGAAGCTATAGAGGTTCCACTGAGACAGGTATTAGGATGTACCAGGATGAGAAGCTTGCACTTGACTCTGTAGCCAATAGGGAAATAGTACTCAGAGCGCGGCTGGGGTGCCAGGAGGGATGGACTGAACAGGAAGAGCAAGACTAAGGTGAGGCTCCAGTAAGGAGGCTGACTGTGGTCTGTATGGTCCTGAGACACTCTGGTCGGAGATGGGGGTCAGTGGCTCTGACCCATGTGGCAGGTAGAATGATGGTGGCAATGGTACGACCACAATCCTTGTAGCTGAGAGTCACTCTGAATGGTGAGAGAGACAGAGCAACTGACCACGTGTCATCCCTCCTCCCCTCTCCTGCAAGCAGGCTTCTCGGATGGAAGCTTCAGCACTTAGACTCCTCCCATCCCCCAAAGGAAAACAGAACATGAATCTGGCATCCATAGGCAAAGAAGGATGATAGCTTCAGTCGATGGATAGTTCGGGATTCCAGACACAGGATCATGATGACTGGGAATGGAAGGGAACTCACCTGTCATCAAGAAACCCCAGAATTCTAGAATAGCGTGGGCTCCTGGAAGGTTCCTCGGGGATAATCTCACCCATTGGTGTTCAAACTGCGTTCCATACGGGAGTAGGGTCCACTATTCACAAAGGGGATAGTGATCAAACAAAAACAGATCTGCTTTTTTGTGTTTCCTATATTTAGGTTCCCAGAAAGGCTGCATTCCAAACCTGAGGGTTGCTACCAAGTCTGAAATCCACCAGCAACCCAACTCCCTTCCTCATCTTACAGATGAGGGTAATGCTGTTCCCATTCACTGAGGGATCCTCAGCTCCCAGCACAAGACCGGCCACGAGGCAAGTGCTTTAGAAACACCTTCCAAACAGAGCTATGAATGAAAGTGGTTACAGGTGGCTTTCAGTGGCAGGGCCCCAGTGACTCAATCCCCATCACGCCTTTGGCTCAGCGTGGCCCAGTTATGCAGGGGCCGAGCTCGGGCGTGTGCTAACAGCATCCTCAGCTCCTCTGCTCACAGAGTTCCCAGCTACCGGTGGCTTGGGAGTCTGCCTCCCTGCCCCCCATGTGGCCGGCTGTCTCCAGCCTCCACTGCAGCTCATATCATCCTGCACCTGAGGAATCGCACGAGCTTCCCAGGGGCATCAAGTGCGTCAAATTCATGGTTGTCTTTCCAGCCCCCAGCACTGCCCTTCTTCTCCTCACCAAATTCCTGATTAAAAAAGAAGAAGAAGAAAACAACCCTGGGCAAGTCTTTGAAGACACACTTGGGAACGTGCAGACCGTTATAGTGACTGAGCTAGGGAAGGGCTCCATCCTGGGAAGTCTCTGGTGAGCCTCTCAGGAGTGTTTTTTCTGTCTGGTGCTCATTGTTCTTCTAAAATGGGAAGGTTGGCCGCTTAATCAGCCCCCCCCCAAGGGCTGTGTCAGTGCCGTGGAGCTGTAGGAAAAGGGACCGGTGAATTGTACAAGGAAGGAAACACACCGCAGGGCCACACCTCTAAGCCCAAACACCCATGGACCAAATTGCCTGTCCTGTCCAGATTTGTAGACAATGCAAGGCACCTTCAGCAGCGAGCAGGGAGAAGCCGGAGAGGGATCACTCTTTGGTTTTGTGCTAGATTCTAACTATCTCAACAACTGCATCACAGTATGAATGTGAGTGTGTATGTGAGACTGGGTGTGAGTGAGTATGCATACGTGTGAGATGCGCAGTGCAATTCTCAGAGTGGCCTGAGGCTGATCTCAACTCGGTTTCTTAATGTCACCAGCACGAGATCATTTTTTCCCACTAGGCAACTCAGTTCCTGGGCCTCTTCTTGGGCCTACAAAAATACCCAAAGCCTTAAAAGTGAAAATTGTCAGCTCCAAAACATGAAAAGAAAACCGCAAAGCCATAATGAATAGCTGTGTAATTAAGTGGCTAAAACCTGTAACATGAAGTCAACATCATGAACTGCTGACGTCAACATTCATTACAATTTCATTACATTCGCGGGGGGGGGGGGGGGTGGGGGGGGACAGGAAGGGCTAGTTAGACTTTTCTCATTTTGCAAGAATTCCTGAGGATACATGATGACAGCAGAGAAATCAGAGCCCACCGAAAAATGAGATGTACGTGTGGCAAAACAATTCCAAAAGCAAAATCATTACAATTTTTTTTCCAGCCATAATATAAATTTGATGGGGTATGTCTGGGCGTGATGTGGGACGGTGCCTCCAAAGGCAGGGAGGCTGGAATAAGGAAGATGTTAAAACTACCTACGTGACAGTCTGCCAATTTTAGCTATCAAAACTCAACTAAGATCAGAAGCCTTGGCAAATGCCCGATTTCTGACAAGTCTGCTGGACTAATGTAGGCCCGCATACACACACACATGCACACACACATGTGCGTGCACACACACACGCACACACACACACACACACACACACACACACAATGGCTGCCTGTTTTCCTGGTACTGCTGAAGTTAATAAACACTTGCCCTCACTTCTTCCAAATGGAAACAAACTGAAGCTTTCCTTGATATATGATGTACTATCAATAACCTCCTACTTCTCCTTTCACAGAAAACTCATTTTACTTTAAGGAAAACATGATGAATGATTAAGATCCATAACAGAGACCCTGTGCACAGAATACGTAAGGATTTCTAGTTGTGACAAGCCTTTGCAATGGAAAACTTTTGGCAAACTGAAAACCAAGGCAAGAAACCTGTCCGGGAGCGTGTCTCCCACTTGGGCACGCCCCCTCTTTTCAAGTGCCCAGTGCAACAGGGAGCAACTTCTTGTATACAAGAACAGGATGGATTATACAGCTGAGCTAAGGCACACCAGCCTTCGTGAGCCTCTGAACTTGTGCTTTCTTTCAGAAAGAGCTTGTTCAGGCTGGGCCATAGATTCCTCTAGAAAGTCCACAAGTGGAGAGGCTCTCATAGCCCATTCTTTCTGGGCCCGTGGGAAGCTGGCTAAGGGGCTGTGTCCTGCAGTGCACAGCAGGAACCCTCCTCCTTTCTGCGTGGACACCCCATGGACTTTGTGACCTTCAAGCAGCAGCATCTGAAGCCCATGAGAAGCCTCTTGCAATGGCTGAAGATGTAAAGGTAGGGGCCAAGGTCAGATTCAAGGCTCCATTGAACCTTGACCTGACAGGCTGCAGGGGAGGGGCACAGTAACCCCATACCTCCAAAGGTTAGGAGGGCCAAAAGCTGGGGTAACCTCCAGATCCCGGTTAGTCTTCAGATAGGACCCCTGTGTACTCTTCCTCCCTGCCTTGGGATATTCAATCCAGTTTCTCAAAACTCTTGAGCACCCACAGGGGCGCCTGGGTGGCTCAGTCAGTTGAGCGTCCGACTTCGGCTCAGGTCATGATCTTGCGGTCCGTGGGTTCGAGCCCCGCGTCAGGCTCTGTGCTGACAGCTCAGAGCCTGGAGCCTGCTTCAGATTCTGTGTCTCCCCCTCTCTCTGCCCCTCCCCCGTTCATGCTCTGTCTCTGTCTCAAAAATAAATAAACATTAAAAAAAAAAATTTAAAAAAAAACTCTTGAGCACCCACAATGCACAAAGGGCCGACTTGGGACACACAAAAAGAGCACCGGACTAGGATTCAAACAGCTGCCCCATGCTGCCACTTACTTAGCGACCTTGAGCAAGACAGGTCACCTCTGGCACCCTCAGAATGAGGCCACTAATGCCTACCACCCATGCTAATACGCAGGGCTGTTAGGAATACTGATAGAAATAACTGATGGAATTTTGTAAACTGTGGAGGCCTAAAGAATTAATAATAACAAGCACTGTGGGGTTCACAATTACAGTTAGTGCAACCTGAAAAACAGCAAACATTTCCTCCCCTCTTCCAGGGGCCCCTTGCTTCAATGCTACTCAATTGGCAGATGAGTTTGCTCCCTGAGGAAGGGGGAAGACGACACAGACCTGAGTTAGTCAATAGGAGCATCGGGTTAAACTGGCTCAGCTTAAGTATTTGAATCAATAAGTGTCACACTGTTTCAGGGAAAAAAGTGGTCCTGGTCTTTGTAATCACAAAACTGGACTATATACTGGTAGCGACGTGTGCTTTTCCTCCTATACCAGTGCCTAGTGTTTCGTAGACGCTGAACTACTTCTCAAATGAAGGACAAAGAGAGATGGAGAGAGACTAACAAAACCACAAACACTGAGTCATGGTGGGGGGTACTGGGGGTGGGAATAGATACACGGTTGCTTTCTCTTTACAATTCCACATTGCCAATCTGATTAAATTGATTATTCGTCTAATCGCTGATTCTTTTTTTTTTTTTTTCCGCTGTGGAACTGACCAGCTGTCTTATCATGGTCTAGACACAGTCTTAGTGTTATTAGAACATTTAAGGAGTTCTCACGGGTCACACTGCACCCCTGTTGCCGACGGCCAGCATGGGTCACAGGACAGCCTGCCAGTGGCCCGCCAGGTGGCCAGGGCAGGACTCCCAGCTCCTGCACCCAGACAGCACGGCCCTCAGTGGGTCTCTTCAGCCTCTCTGACTCAGTTCCCCAGGCTGTGCGGGGCAAACTAAAGATACCGACCTCATCGGTGGGGCTGGAGGGACTGAGCTGAGAGAATGTCTGGAGACTGCTCTACACTGATTCCGACCATGGCGGACCTCAATCAACAGGACAAAGGGTTGAATCACAGTTGAGTAAAGGAAACAAAGCCTTGTTTCTTTTTCCCTGGGGCAGCATGGCAGCATGGACGCCAAGCTGGGATTCAGGGAGCTAAGGCCCAGGTCCAGCCGTGAAGTGAGGACCTTCCACTTTCTCTGACCCGCTCATCTGCCAACAGTGGTGCGGCCCCACACACATCTATTAATCCCCCTGGCTCTCAGATGTCTGGTTTGCAAACTCCACCTGACACCCATCTGAAGGCAGCAGGGCTATACCAGGAGCCTTGTGTGGCTTCTTCCAGTTCGAAGATCCAAGAGTCTATATGCAGATACAGCTTTCAGCTTTGAATGAGAGCAAGGTGCGGTCTCACAGGAGGAAAGTGGGTATAAAGGAATAATGAGGAACCATTCTTTTTCTCTTCTTCAAAGAGAGAGGCAAGCTTTGAAAAGGAGAGCTTTTCAGGGCTGGGAATTTAGAAATACAGGGGAAGACTCCCAGCCCGTTGGCCAGTGGTTAGCTCCAGGCTCTTGGTTTGCCTGTTAGTGAAGTTTCATTGATCCATGGCTCATTTCACAGACTACAAAATATTTACTCAGTGCCCACTATGTGTGGACACCGTTCTAAGTCTCGGGGTGATGGTGGGGAGTGAAATATACAAATACCCTGCTTGCATGGAGCTTGTGTTCCATGGCCTCATTCATTCATTGAACAAATCTGTGTAAGTGCCAACTATGTGCCCACTAGAGACCCAGAGATGAACAGGAAATCGCCTGGCCTATAAAGATGGACAGGTAAGTGGGCTGTTCACAGTATAACCTGATGGGTGGTACATTAGAGGTTTCAGGGGACTAGGGACTGAGAATTTCAATAATAATAGCTGTCATGTGTCAAGTGCTCACTGCCCCACACTAAGTGCTCATAAGTATCATGGCATTTCGTCCCAGCCCCAAAACATTCCTATGCGCTGGGGGGGGGGGGGGGGGGGGGGGGTGCGGAAACTAAGGCCGGGAGAGAAGAACTCACCCAAGGCCACCAGCCAATAAGGGATGATGCCATGTTGTGAACCCAGGCTGTCTGATCTCAGACATTTGGCTACATAGCAAGATACACCATACAGACTCCTCCCCAGAACATCAGCCAGATTAGACATTTTAATGAGCAAACAACTTAAGCCATAACATCCCAAAGCCCCCATCTTCTACACTGGGGTTTAGGAATTCAGGACTGATCCTTTGGTTGATGTAAAACTGATTTACTCCCAGAACTTATTAGGAAAAAAATATACATATTTCTTTAATACAGAGGCAAGCCAGCTTTAAACCTCAGACCTTTGAGAACCATAGGTGAATGTAGCAGCACTGACAAATGAAAGCAAGCACTTTGACCTGGAAGGTCGGGACGTGTCTGGCTGGACAGGGTTATTTTTGGTTCAGAGATGACTTTGATGAGTTCCACCTTTGCTCCCTTGTATCAAAAATGGCACCCAGGAGGTGAGGGTGCAACAGTGAAGGGGGGATAAAAAGAAGAGCTTTGCATCAGGAGAAAAGCAGAATTGCAAACAATAAGGAGGAGGGGGAGAGAGGAGACATCTTAGACTTGGAAGCATCTAATTGGACCCTGCATCCTACCAGTTCTGTTTGTTGCCAATAATGGTTCTTCTTCTTTCTTCCATCCCCTTGGGATCCTGGAGCTCTACAAGGTTCCAGGCACAGCACCTACCTAACTCTCCCTTCCCTATTCCACTTGGCTCAGTGCTTCTCCCAGCCCCGGGGGGACACACCCTCCTGATCTCCACAGCCAAAGCCAAACAAAGCACAGAAACAGGCACATGGTGGCATCCCTGCTCCCTGAGTAGCTGAGCCTCCCAGGATGTCAGAGCAGGAAGGACTTGCTAATCTTCCAGACCAGTGCTTTGCAGACTCTATCTGGCAACAAACAGAATCCCTTTCTCAAATGCATCTTATGCAAAAGTCAAATATACTAAAACAGATGGAAGGGTAGCAGCTCTGGTGAAGTGAGTGTGCAGGGTGGGACGGGAAGCCTCCCCACTTGAATGCCCTTTAGAGAACTTTCAGACCATGAGAGTCCAGTCTGAAGTCACTGATTCGGTCTAATCCCCTCAGTTTATAGATGACACACTGAGACCATTTTGCCTCCATCCCTTTGAGAAAACATACCAAACATCTTCCTGGTTCATTATGGTTAGTGTGGTCCCCATCAGGCACCTTGATCCTGCTTGTTTTCTTCGGGCCCAAAGTGGTCCCTGGGGCGGCAGGCGAAAATACCCCCACAGCTCAGGATATGATGGTGGTGACTACCTTACAGGCCACAAGGCACAGATGAGCCCTTCCTCCTCCTAGATGCTTTCTTCCATTGACCATGAGGACATTTCTGTTCTTTTTACTGGCTCCTGCTTCTCAGTGTCCTTTGCTGGCTCCTCCTCGGCCTGGCCCACGGAAAGGCCCAGCCCTTGGCCCACCTATCTCTTCTACACTCATTCCCTAGGGGGCTTTGTCATGTCTCATGGCTTTAGAAACCATCTATATGCTTCTGACTCCTAAGTTTATACCTGCAAACCCAAGTCTTTCCTGAATGCAGCCATGATTATCCAACCACCTAGCTGACATTTCTACCTAAGGATCTCAAAGCCTCCTTAAGCTTCGCATGTTCCAAACTGGACTCCCAATCTCTCTGCCATCTGCAAACTTGTTCATTCCCCAGGCAGGCTTCCCCAGCTCAGTTTATGCAATTCCATCCTTCCAGTTGTTCAGACCAAAAACCCTGCAGTCATCCTTGACTCCTCTCCTTTCCTGACCGCACCCTCCACACCCCCCCCCCTCCCCTGCAATGTGTCAACAACGTCTTGGTGACTCTTCCTTTTCATTATGACCCCAGTCCAACCACTTCTTAGCCCACCTCCACTACTAACACCCTGGTCTAGTGCACCACCATCTCCTGCCTGGGTTGTTTTAAGAACCTCTATCCGGTGGTCTTCATTTCACTCTTCCTCTTCTACAGCCTGTTTTTCAACCAGCAACCGGAGTGATCCTTTTAAATCATAAGTCAGACCTACAAATCCTTACTGAAAATCCTGTAATGGCTTCCTGTTCACTAAAAGTAAAAGCCAAAGCCTACAATAGCCTATGAGGACCTGCCCAACCTGGCTTTCTATAATTTTCTGCTTTCACTTCTTATTCCTCTTGGCTCACCTACACTTCTCTGCCACAAGGGCTTCTTTGCTACTCTTGCCTCAGGGCCTTTGTACTGGCTGTTCCCCTGCCAACAGCACTCCTTCCTCAGGTACTCACACAGTTTTGTTTTGTTTTGTTTTGTTGTTTTTTTAGTATTTGCATTACCATTTTTTAATTTTTTAAATTTTTTTGTTGTTTATTTTTAACAAAGAGAGAGAGTGCACACAAGCTGGGGAGGGGCAGAAAAAGAGGGAGACAGAGGATCTGAAGCTGGCTCTGTGCTGAGAGGAGAGCCAGATGTGGGGCTCAAACTTATGAACCGTGAGATCATGACCTGATGAAGTCAGATGCTTAACCAATTAGGCCACCCAGGCGCCCTGATACTCACACAAAGTTCTCACCTCCTTCACCTGTCTGCACCAATGTCACCTTCTCAGTGGGACCACCCTAACCACACTATTTATAATTACAACTCACCATCCCAGCCCTCCCAATCCCCCTCACTCTGATTTACCTTTTCTATGGCAGTTATCACTTTCTAACATCCTATATTTGCTTACTTACGATTGTTTAAGGTCTCCCCCAACTAGAATTCATGGTCTATGAAGGTCTTTGTCTGTCTGTGAACTGATATATGCTAAGTGCTCAGAACCATGCCTCCTACCCAGCAGGCCCTCAACAAATATCTGTCGAATGAATGAATGAATGAATGGACAAATGATTATTTTGTAGTTTACAGATCGCTATCATAACTGATGATCCTTTGAGCCTTGAAACTCTTGGGATTTTTTAGACAAGAAGACAAGTCCAGGGGCTCCTGGGTGGCTCAGTAGGTTAAACGTCCATCTGACCCTTGGTTTCAAGCCCAGGTCATGATCTCATGGTTCTTGGGTTCGAGCCCTGTGTTGGGTTCCACACTGACAATAAATACAGAGCCTGCTTGGGATTCTCTCTCTCTCTCCTTCTCTCTCTCTCTGCCCTACCCCAGCTTGCTCTCTCTCAAAATAAATAATTAAAAAAAAAAAAAAAGCCCAGGGGCACCTGGGTGGCTCAGTCGGTTGAGCCTCCAACTCGGCTCAGGTCATGATCTCACAGTCTGTGAGTTCGAGCCCCGCATCAGGCTCCATGCTAACAGTTCAGAGCCTGGAGCCTGCTTTGGATTCTTTGTCTCCCTCTCTCTCTGACCCTCCCCTGTTCATGCTGTGTTTCCCTCTGTCTCAAAAATAAATAAACATTAAAAAAAAATTAAAAGGAAAAAAGTCCAGAGAGGTTAAATCACTTGCCTGAGACCACACAGCTTGTTCTACAGTGGGCTTCATCCCCTCTTCTGTTTTTAAACCCTTAAGAGGATGGTATTTGACCACACTGGTGCTGATCTCTCCAAAGCCCAGACCCCATCCAGCACTCTCCGCCCTCCCTAAATTTGCACCCAGGCTTGCTGAAGACCACATCTACAGGTACAGTGCACAGGGTGCTAATTTTTCCCCAGAGGAGCATTTATATACTTTTACTCAAATGAATGCATATCTTGTCTCTAAGGACCATGTGACACAGATAGAAGCTTCCAGGCCAACTTCTGACCCTAAGACCCTCCTCCAGAACACAGGAGGGACACTGATATGCTGCCCCATCCCTGGCCTTCTGTTTACTCACATACCACAACTGGATGTTCGGTAAGGTATGGGGTGGGGGGGGGGGTGCGGAACAGACAGGGGAGAGAGACCCTTTGCAATCAAGAGGAGGCTCTCTTTGTTCTTTCTTAACAACTATGGGCTGAAATGTGAGGTTGCTAAGTGCCACTTAATAACTGCTTCTAGCCTCCTGCTGATAAATTTCGTTCAGGCCTAAATTGCAGGAAAAGTTACAGCAGCTAGTTTATTTCTGTCTCATCCATCATACTGTGAATTGTGTTATCTGCTCACGATGGCTCTTTTCACACAGGCCACTGGGAAGCTAAAGGGCAGCAAATCCTAGTTCTCAGGCCTTCGGACTCCAGGGCTTACGCCAGTGGCCCCTGGTTCCCAGGCTTCAGGATTTAGACTGAATTATACCACCTGCTTTTCTGGTTCTCCATCTAGCACTGGCAAATTGTGGGACTTTCTGGCTTCCACAACCATGTGAGCTGATTCCCATAACAAATCACCTCATATATAATCTCTATATATCCTATTGGTTCTGTTTCTCAGGAAAGCCCTAATACAGTGATGAACACTCCGTAAATGTTACCTTTTCCCATTAGTAAATTCCAGGCTTTACTGTTTTCCAAAGTGTTGCCTTGTTTGACACTTATGGCAGCATGAATACCGGAACCTAGTATTATCATTATTTCCCATTCTTATAAGAAGAAACAGGTTCAGAGAGGTCAGGGGCCTGTCCCAGGCCACACAGCATATGTAAACCCGGTTAGGCCTGAGCCGAAGAAGCCCTCCTACTTGCTAGAGGGTTCAGGCACCTTCCTGCACCCCCTCCCTTTCGACCACCAGCCCCCACTCTGCAGGCTCCCAGCTGCCCCAAGGGGTTCCACATGCTGAGACCACCAGAGGCTGCAAAATCGCCAGCTTGCTCCTGGTCTGTCGCTCTTTCCTCCACAGCTCTCATGCTAAGGGAAAGGAAAACCTGGAACAGCAAGAGGGTCAGCGGCAGCAGCAGGACCAGGAGGGAAGGAGCCCGGGAGATGGAGAGGGGAAGAGAAAGAGGGGGCGCCCCACACCTGGCCACTCGCTTAGCCTCCCACCCACACCAGTCCGCCCCAGGAATGGGAAGAACAAGCATCTGGAGACTCAGCATCTGGCCTTGAAAATGGCAGCTGCAGAATGGAGAGAGTGGGTGGAGGGGCGGGGTAGGTTTCTAAAGAGAGTGGGGCACACACAGAATTCAGAATTGAGAGAGGAGATTCCCAGCTCCGTTCCCGGCCCCGATGACATGGCTCCAGGGTGGGAAGGTAACCACGAATCTTAACCCCCAATCCCACCCACGATCCCCGGAGGTCTGGTATCCCCAGTCACCCCTGGAGGCACACAGGACGGGCAGCTGGGCCTCCCCAGACTTCACCCCACAGTCTGAGGAGACTCTGTCCTACGACCCTGTGAACCTCTGCCGAGGAGCTACGGTCACGGGCACAGTTTTACATTTGTGTGATTATCTGTGGATAAACTAAACCTACTTCAGGTCTGCAAGCTTCTCAGGGCAGGACCATGTCCATTGTTGCTCACAAGGGTGAGCCCAGGCCCTAGCCCTCAGAGTCAGCAAAGGTAAGGCTGCAAGGGGTAGGAGGGGCAGGAGGCCAAGAAAAGAGGCCAGAGGGGAGGCCGAGGAAAGGAAACGCTGTATCTGTTCCCCAGTACTTGAAATTCTCTGAGGCCATTGAGAGAGAGAGAGAGAGAGAGAGAGAGAGAGAGAGAGAGAGAGAGAGAGAGAGAGATTGATTGGTAATTTGTGTCTGCCTCTGCATGCACATCCTGACTTCTGGGTGGTGCTATGGGCTGGGATTAGGAAGAAACAATGACACACGCCACCCAAAAGAACCCAGTTAATCCAAGCAGCCTCAACTTCTGACACGAGCATTGTTTTTTAAGGTATCAAACTGCCTCTCTGATTTGCTTTTGGATGTTAACCCACTGGGGAGCGGCTAATATGGTTCCGCATGGAGCACGCCTGATCTTCACAGTAAGTAACTGCTTTCGTGGGCTCAGTCGCAAGCGAATGGGAACCTCCCCCATGCTCCTGGACTAGCATTTCTTTTACTGTGATACGCAGAGTAAAAGCTGGAGATGGTATAGCCTGGCTGTAAATTAATCTCGAAAACTGCTGTCAACAACGCAGCTTCTCAGCCCTCTCTGCCCCCAAGGAGCGAGCTGGTCTGGAGGAAGCAATGCATCACAGAGAATAGGAGACGGGCTAAGAATCCAGAAGCCCGGGTACTGGTTCCAGCTCTGCTGTAAGACCTTGTGACGTTGGGCAAGGGGAGTCTCACTCTGAGCCTCAGTTTCCCTACCTGTAAAATTGTGAGGGTTGAATGGAATGCTCCCCAGGAATGCTACCACATGGGTGGGAGAAAGGGAGAATCTGAAGTCCCTCAGACTTGAGCTCAAATCCCCACTCTGCATTCACTGCCTCAGAGACTCTGGGCAAGTTACGAAATGTCTCACAGCCTCAGATTCTTCTTGGGTAGGATGGGGCTGGTAACAATATCTAACTGGCCTTCCCACATTCACCTTTCCCTTCCTTCCTATCTGTTCTCAGTACTGCAGCCTACATGAGCTTCTTAGACCACAAGTCTGATCATAGTGCTGCCCTCCTTAAAACCTTTCAAAGGTTTTCCAGTGTCCTTGGGAAAAGAAGACTCTTTAATCTGGAAGATGGCTTGGTCCAACCTCCACCCAGCTCTCCTCACTTTGTTCTCCCATTCCAGCCATCCTGGCTGCTCTCCTTCTTACCATGCTCCCTTCTGCCACAGGCCCTTTGCACATTCTGCTTGCATCATGGAGTATCTTTTCAACCAAATGGGTCATTCTTCGACTTCACTCAAGCCTCACATCCTCATCGAAGCCTTCCCTTACTCCTGACTACCCCAGGTATCTCTCCTTTGTAGCAACCATCACAGTTGTATACCTACATGATTATTCATGATGAAAATAATTCACTACAGGCCTGCAAGCTCCATGAGGTCAGGGACCATGTTACTTGACATCTAACATAGTGCCTACAGAAAAAAATCATAATGAACATAATAAAACAACACCAACATTTATCAAGCAATTTCTACATGTCAGACACTTCCCTAAGAATTCGCTTTTATTATTATTCTCACCTAACAAAGGGGAAGAATGAGTCACAGGGAGGTTAGGTAACTTGTCTGATATCATACAACCAGTTAAGTGGTCAAACCCCGGAAGCCTGGTTACTGGTAGAGTGTTTGAAGGTTTTTCCTCAATACATGAAGCAGGGTTCAAGAAGCAGATCTTTAAGCAAGGAAGCTGGCACCTCTTAAACATTTGATAATAATAATAATTGCTACCAGACATTAAGTGTTTGTGATACGTCCAATACTACCTATTCTAGGGACTTCTACATGAACTAACTCATCCTCCCGATGACACCGTAAGGACGTACTACCATTATCGTCATTTAACAGATGAGGAAACCCAGGCTCAGAAAGGTTACCTGGCTTTCCCGAGGTCACCAGAGTTTACACCTTGGTCCACTAACTCTAAAGTCTGAGAAAACTCCAGCCCTGGGATTCTCAGGGGGGCCAGAACAAATTCTCCATCATGCCACAGATTTCTGCACTCAGTTCTAGTGAGAAGGCCCGCCCTCCTTCTGGCACTGAGTCTACTGACCCAGCTAGGCAGGGTATGGACAGAGCTGTCCCCTGGAGACCACAAAGCCACCCACCGCCCCGAGGCCTCGGCTGAAGAGGCTACACAGCAACCTCACGGGGCAGCCAGGATGGGGAAAACCAGCACGAGCTGAGAAAAGAGCTGGGATCACATACTACATGAAGGGCAATCCTCAACCAGGAGCACCAGCACCAAGGCAAGCTGTGCCTTCCACTCCACACACCCCTTGGGCTGTTCTGGGATCCCCTCAGAGGCTCATCTTCACCACGGTGCTTGTAGCCCTTCAGAGAGCACAGGTTCTGAAGCCCAAACCCCAACTCTACCCCTCAGTACCTGTGGCAACTCAGCCAGCCACTGAACCTGTCTGAGCCTGGGTTTCCTCCCCAGTAAAATGGGAAGAGGAAACACGCACTTCACAAGAATGGGGTGAAGACTGCGGGAAGTATTCTGGAACGCCCTGCTAGTACACTACCTGGCCCAGCAAGTGTTAGCCCCTCTGCAAGGGGTGCTGGAGGGGAAGAGACAGGTACATAATACACCTTTCCGAGGGCACCCACTCGTTTTGGATTCATATTCTTCCCATGCCTAAAAGGTTCATACTGATTCACCATGAATCTACACCACACCCCACTTCCGGATTAGGATGACAGTAACAATAATAATAAACGTAAAGCATGATAGGTATAAAGTATTTACTTACCGTGAGACACTGGGAAAGACACTTTGTATACACTGTGTCATTTCTTTTATATTATTTTAATCTTCACAAATATCCTAAGGGGCAGTCCAGAGCCAGACTGCCTGGGTTCAGATCTGACCCAGCCATTTGTGAGCTGTGTCACCTCAGACAGATTCTTGAAACTTTTTGTTCCTCAACTTTCTAATCTAGAATTGTGGTTGGGAATGGCTACCCTGCCAGAGACCATAATTCCCAGCCCCCTCGTTTCTAGGTGAGGCCATGTGACTGAGCTCTGGTCACTGGAATGTGGAAGGAGTTGATATACTCACATCCAGACTGTCCTATAAAAACCTCCTGCACTCTTCCACACTCCTGTTGTCCCCGAGCATGGAAGTTCTGGGGAGTCAAATGTTCCAGAAGGCAGAACCTCCGTCAACTTCTGTGGAACAAAGCACTTCCCTGCCCTGGCATCAACTTTTCTCAACATGAATGAGACGACCACTTTTCTTGTGTTTAGCCACTAAGATGTTATGGTTGATCTGGTCTAACAGCTACCATCACCCTGACTACTAAAGAAATTGGTACCAGAAGTGGGGTGCTTAAATATGTGGTCCTGGCTTAGAAGTCAGATAGTAGAACCTGGGAAACTGGACAGCCTCATGTTGGACAGTGGTAAAATGTTAACTGTCACCTAGGACGACTCAGAGGCAGAAACTGGGCCAACTGAGCCTATAGGCTCTAGAGAAAGATGTTTAGGAAAAAAAAAAATGGTAATAGTTTGCTTTATTGCTCCTGGCTGAGTTTAGCAAGGCATTAATAAGAAAGAGGAGCTGAAAAAGACAATGATTTCTAGACCCCAAACAATAAGAGTAAAGACTGAGAAGACTTAAGTGAAACAAATGATCAGATTAAGGGTATAAGCTTCCGCATAAGCCTGATGGCTGCAAGGTAGCTGTCATTAAGGGGAGATAAAGAAAGGTATCCAGGTAAGAAAGTGAAGAAATAATCCAGTTTGATAATTAGCTCTAGGAAATGACTATGGGTGTGGCTATCGTCACATTCGATGTCACTGATGAAAATCCTACTAAGTTGTTAAGAGAACTGCATTGGCAACATCTCTAAGCGTGCATTTTAAAAATCTTTTACCGTTACAGCATTAAAACAATCCTTGGGCCCCTAGAAGTTCAAGGGCAGGAAGGAACTAGGTTACAAAAGATTTAGAGCTTCAGGTTGGTCATACCCCTCAGGACCTGCTTCAGGAAGGGCCAAGAAAAAAAATGGACAAAGACAATCCTCCCACCACAAGGCAGAGCCAGGAGCATGGAGAACAAGAAACCAGGAAATTTCTCCCAGAAGCAGACTCAGGGCTTAAGCAAGGAACATCACCCATTTCCAGGGCACAACTACACAGTGCCTGCTTGCCAAGGTTTCAGAAGAACTAACCCAGTGACCTGTGTGTGTCTTCCACTACTGCTTTTTCTTAATGGGAATTTTACTGCGGCTACCCTGCCCTTTCCAATGTGGAAATATGGATGCAGAGGGGCAGATAACATGTCTCTGTTGGCTCATGGCTCCCTGGACCATGAGAAGCCATACACAATCCAGTGGCTAGAACTCAGCTTCACCCAAAGATCCTCAACTTTCCTCTGCAAGCAATGACTGCACAGAATATTAGTGTCCTCCCTTGGGAAGGGGAACATGTTTTAAGTGAGAGAAGAAGGATACACACAGATATTTGGTGGCTGGAGAAACCCTGGCACATCTGGCCAAGGATATATAAGCACAAACGATGGAGATCCCTTTCAGGCTTAGCCGGTAACACCTTTCGTAAGATCTCTACTCTCTCCTTTCTCTACCTATTAGCTAGATGAATGTCCTAGTATGGCCCTGAAGGCCACATACTAAAAGGTAAAGAAAGCCAAACACATCAATCTTGGTACCTAACTGACCCTCCTTCTCCTCCCCCATCACTCCTCTCCCAATCAGACTTTAGCAAGTAAGAAACAACCTTCTATTATGTTAAATTCCTGAGATTTGGGGGTTGTCTTTTATAACAGCGAATGTGATTATAATGATTATAATAAAGAGAAACCATGCCTGCATGTAATAAGCACTACATAACTGTAGCTATTATTAGAATACCCATTTTACTGATAGGAAAGCTTGCAAGTTATGGGTGTGCCTGACTTCGAAGTCAGACCTCTCGGTAGACGATAATCAGACCAATTTTAGAGGTGATTTTGGTGCCTGGCTCAAGGTCACTAATCATGATAGACCCAGAATTGGAGGCCTTCCTCCTATTCAAAAGCCATCAGCATGCGGCTCCTGACACCAGGTCTCCGGGTTGATCCCTCCTCATTTTATTTTGCTGTTATTTTTATTTTCTGTTCCATGAAACACCCTACTTGCAAATGCCCCAGCACTGAACTGGCAAGTCTGCATAGGAAACCAAATAACCCTCCACTGACCCAAATTCCAAGTTTTCATTTACATTCAGCTAGTTAATTAAAAACGTGCTCTGTGAGCACAGACGCTGCCGTGGCTGACTCTTGAGATAGTTTTGCTATTCTTTGGAAGAAGCTAGGTTTCTTCTGTGACATTTTTGTCCAGCACAGCAACACTGCACCATGGAACAGCATGACCAGATAGGGGACAGGAAAACTGCTGAGTAAGCCATTTAGTGCACAACAGAATCTAAGGGGGCAACGGCGAAGAAAAAGACCTGAAAACCATCCTACCCACCAAGCCAGTGTTGCCGGGGCTGGGGCCCATGTTAATTAATGTTTATAAAGTGATTTGGGATTCTTGAATGAAAGAGACTATTCAAAATCAGCAGCCTGAATAATCAGTTTTTTAAGGAAGCCATTATTGCTAAGTGCCTACTATGTGACAGGTGTTTTCACATACTTGATCTGATTTAATCCTTTAATCACTGTATGTGGTAGATTTGGATTTTCTTCCCTTTTTTTTAATGCCTTTTTTGTTTGTTTTGGTAATCCTCACTGTGCAGATGAGAAAACCAAATTCAGCAAAATTAAGTCATTTGCTGGAAAGCAGCAGAGCTGATATACAAGGCTAAGTCTTTCCCAGTATAAAGTCCTTATCCCTTTCATCACACCACACTGCCTCTTCCAGTCTTCCCTTCAAACTCTCTCTGCATTACAACAAAATTTCAGTCAAGGACGTCTATCTTTTTTTTCTTAATGTCTTTGTTGTTTGTTTGTTTGTTTGTTTTTACTAAAGTACATTTTAAAATATAGTGAAACACACATTCTTAAGTTTACAATGCAATGCCATTTCAACAAATGCATATACCTCTGAACTCTATTACCTGGAAAGTTCCCTAGCACTTCACTAAGCATGCCTTTTTAAAAATAATACAGCTTATTTAAAAATACAGCTTATTTAAAAATAAGGGGTGCCTAGGTGGTTCAGTTGGTTAAGCAGCAGACTTTGGCTCAGGTCATAATCTCACCATTTGTGGGTTCGAGCCTCGCATCGGGCTCTGTGCTGACAGCTCAGAGCCTGGAACCTGCTTCGGATTCTGTGTCTTCCTCTCTCTCTGCCCCTCCCCTGCTCACGCTCTCTCCCTCTCTCAAAATAATAAACAAACATTAAAAAAATAAAAAATACAGCAAATAAAATAAGCTACTTTCTTTTGACCAAAACAATCTTTTTGTGACCTTGGCAGTGGGGGCTGAGCCCATGGAGCCAATCCGTGAGATGGGTGCAATGAATTATTTGACTTTGGGAATTTTGGGAAGGGGGATCCAAGTAAAATCCTGTACCTTGCTGGCTCTGTCCACACCAGAGAGGAGTTCATTTGGATGAGATAAAGATGTGTGATACCACTGTGCCTGGATTATCACAACTACCATGACCATTTTGGCCCCTACCATGTGTCAGGCACCAGAGTGTAATGCCTTTATACACGTAATCTCATTTAATCCTAATGATTACCTCTATTTTACAGCTGAAGAAAATGGGGCTCAGAGAGGTTAGGTAACATGCCTAAGAACACACGGCTAGAACAGGACAGCCTTGAAATTCAAATCCAGGAAGTCTGACTTCAGAGGCCTTTAGAGAGTTGATTATAGATGCTGATGGGTAAATTTTAAATCCCAAAGATTTAATGGGCCTCTTACATTCATTCAACAAATAGTACTCAGCATCTGCTAATGGGCCTCTTACATTCATTCAACAAATAGTACTCAGCATCTGCTATATGCTAGGTGTTAACAGACATCTAATAAGCTCCAGCTGTGTACCAGGTGCTCCCTTAGACTTTGGTAGAGATTATAAAAATGTAATAATCTAGTACAGCCCAGTTCAGTTTGAAAGAAACAACAAGAGTAATGTGTTGGGACAGAAAGACTGTCAGGCTGTAAAGGGTCTCTGTTCAACTGGGTTGGATGGCCTAAGAGCAAAACAGTTAGGTTCCTTGTGCCTCAGTTCCTCCTCTGTATAATGGGGATAACAGCAGTAGCTTTTCAAGGGAACGCTGAAGATCAAATGGGTCATCTGAATAGCGCTGGATATATGTTGGCTGTTATTACCTGTGTACTGCATATTTGCGCAGTCCTTAAATTTACTAACAGCTCAATAAATATTGACGAATAAATGAATTCACAAATGAAATAAGTGATGCTGCGGAGTTAAAGGGGGAAAAAATCGATCATGTGAGGACTGGGCTCCTTAATAAGGCCGGCAGAGCAGAAAGACTGCCATGCAAAACAGTTTAATAGGTTTGATGTTTAATGTATGTTTCAGATACCTAAGAAATTAATTGCTCATTCCTTTCTCTTCTGCATAAATGACCTGCCATTTTGAACAAGCTCAAAGAAAAGAGATAGATCACAGTGAAATTACTGTATATCTCATACTAAGAAATGGCTGAAGGGGCCCTGACACCCAGGAGTTAAACTCTGTGGTGTGGTAAACGCCAGGATGGCTGCAAACCCCAATCACCACACACTCACCCTGCCCAAAACCAACTCTGTGGTCTTCTCCTTCCTTAAATTATACTCACTCCGAAAAGGATAAACACAAACACTGTCTTTAAAAGATGTTAAAGATCATAAAAGTAAAACCAATTTGAAAAAAATTTAGAGGTTACTAATACAGACAGAGCTACAGGACGCCCTTATTTTACAGATGAAGAAACTTGAGGCCCAAGAAGGAGAGTCAGCTAAAGTCTTAACTTCAAGAGAATGGCAAAGACGCGGGTGGAGCAGGTTGCCCAGATTCCCAGATCCCAAGACTGGCGCCCCCTAAGGGGATGCTCCTTACTCGGAAGGAAACACTGTGAGAGATTACTAAAAGGAAGGTCCAGTCCCAGCAGGGAGCTAAAGGTTTGGTGGGCCAGTAAGAATTAAGGATGATTGTAATGGGAGAGGTACGATCAGGGGAGGTGGGCGCACCTGGTGGGAGGAAAATTAAGCCCTTCTGTGTTTTTGTTTTTGTTTTTTTTTGGGGGGGGGTAGAGTTCCATACACAGAGCAGTCCAATCCACAGGTCCCGGGGTTTTCAGGCGAATCCTCCCCCTTCTGAAGAAGCTTATGCAAAGACCAATCAATAATAACCTTCTCCTGCAGGTTTCCGCCTCGGTCAGGATTTCATGTGTGTTTGGGGGGGAGGTAAGGGGGAGCCTCTGCGCCCTCGACTGGCAGCAGAGTGGGAAGGGCTCTGGCCAGGAGATCCTCGAGAGTCTCCAGATCAACGCGGAAGTCACGATCCCGCCCCTCCCCCACCCCCACGCCCACTTTGCTCCTTCCCTCTCCTCCCCCAACGATGATCAAAACCAGGTGAAAGGACCGAGAGCTGGAGGGCCAGTTTCCAAAGGGCTTTTGCTGGAGCCCCGCGCGCCTGCCCTCTCCTGCGCACACTCACAGACACATTTAACATACACACGCACACACTCACAAGCACACACTTGGCACCCCCAGAGGCCGGGCCGCGCCCGCCGCATCTTTCCTTCAGCCCCCGGGAAACCGACAGGCAGCAACATGAATGAAATCTACCCAGAAAGACTGCATTTCAGCTCCAACCACGCAATCTCCGGCCAAACCACCGAATATGTAGCAAAGTTTTATTTCGCTTTTAGAGTCTCCAGTTACGCTTCTACCATTTCCTGTGGAAAACTGAAGCTTTGAAGTGTCTAGCTCTGGCTTTCGCAGACAGGCAGGACCGCCAGCTCGAGCTCTCGAAAACAAGAGCCCCCAGCCCCACCCCCTCCACCGCCAGAACTGCAGGTTCAAACCCACCCAGCTCCCGCCTCCAAAACGGGGGTTGTGGGAGGGGGTGACCGAACCTGCTGGAAACGACGCCCTAAACTGACAGCCCCCTGCAGAACCCCGCCCCACTCCCATCCTGCCCGGGTCTCGAGTGGCGCTCCTTAAGGCAAGTGGTGACAGCTGCAGCTCCCCGCCACAGGGAACGGAGAGAGGCAGGAGCTGGAAGGTCGGATATTGAGGAAGGGGGTGTCCGTCGAGCAGCACCCACCAGCTGTGCGCTCTAGCCTCCAAAAACTGCCCCGGGAAAACTTGGGACCTAGAAGTCTTCCCGCTCGACCCTCTCACCACACACACCTCTCCCCCACTGTTTCTAGGCCAAGCGATCTCTCCACTGTTCTGCCTTGACGGCCGCGGGGCCTCTCCTACACCCGCGCCCAGATAGGGTCCCGGAGGGCGCAGGGAAGTATGAGAACTGGGCGGCAGTAGGAGGAATGCACCTCTTCCGTAATTCCAAGCAGCCAAAGTCCTGCGCCCGAGAATTTGGCATCTTCAAGGTCAAAAACAAAACAAAACAAAGCACAGGGCTATGGCAGAAATACGTACTAGGGGCAAATGATCAAACCTGTGCCCCCACATGGTGATGGGTTCTTCCCACAGTCAGCAGGCGGCAGCCGCCGCCCCGCCCTGCAGTAGGGGCAGAACTGTGCTCTCCGGCACTTCGGAACCTTAGGAGCCGCGCGCGTAAAGTACGCGGATTCCGAGCGCGGGGGTGAACAGACGAGTTTCGGGCCGCCTCCAGCTCTGCGGTCCTCTCAGAGGCCTGGGACAGCAGTGGGTGGCCAGAACGACGCGGGGGGGAGGGTGCGAGGCAAACTTGCAACCGGAGTTGGAGGGGTTGGGTGGGAGGAGGCGGCACCCGCGCGGCCACTTACCGCTGGCATTCTTCCCGCAGATGAGGTGCTGGTAGGGCTGCAGGAGCCCCCAGATCTCGGAGTCGTTGTTGACTGTGTGCTCCAGCGTTTCCACGGTGAACCTGGGCGCCTCGTGGAGTGCGTGGTGGTGGTGATGGTGGTGGTTGGCGGCTGCTGCCGGTGGGGCTGCTGCGGCAGCAGCGGCGGCCGGCGGGGCGCAACAGCTGCTGCCCCCGCTGGCGCTGCTGGCTGCGCTGCAGGCGCCGCCGCTCGCCGCTCCCCCTCCCGGCGCCTCCCGCTCCTTATCCGCCGCGGGGGCCGTGCCGGGGCCCGAGCTTGGGCCTGGGCCGGAGCTGGAGCCCGGGCCAGGGCCGCTGCAGCTCCGGGGCAGTCCGGAGGCCACGACCCTCAAGTAGATGTCCCGGAAGAGGCTCTCCATGCAGGCTGTCAGGTAGATGGCGGCGTGTTCGTGGATGCGCAGCGCCACGCGGCTGTCCACCATCCAGCGGTACACGCGGCCCACAGAAAAGGTGAGGCCGCATCGCGCAGACTTGCCGCGGCCCAGGCGATCGCCGCCGGCACTGCTCATGTTGTAGAGGGACAGCGCGGCCAGCGCGGCCGCCGTGCAGTGCGCCGCCAGGCCCCAGGACAGCACGATCTCCATGGCGCTCTGGATCTCGTACTTGGTGCACTTAGCGAAGCGCAGGCTCAGGCGCTGCGCCTCTTTGGCGATGCGTACCAGCGCCCGGCTCACCAGCGTCGACAGCTTGGCCAGCGCGTCTTTGGGCAGGCCGCCGGGGGCCGCCGGGCCTGCCCGGGGATCCCGCGAGCGCAGCAGCAGCGCCTCCAGCTCCTGGAGGGTCCAGGGGACCTCGTCGAGGTCCGGCAGCAGCCGCGAACAGTGCTGGCCGGCGCAGTCCAGCCCCTCGGAGTCTTCCACCAGGGCAGTGTTGACGGTGTCAAAGCTGTTGTGCCGGCTGTGCATGGAGTCAGCTAGAGGCGGCCAGCAGCTCCCGCCATACGGAGACGCCGGGTGCGAGTCGGAACAGCACAGGGACAAGTTGGAGGAGCGCACCGAGTCCGCCGCGCCACCATAACCCGAGTCCAGCGTCAGATCCTCCAGGGTCCGCACCACAGGCTTCTTACCTCTCCTGGCCATCGCTGCGCCACTTCATGCTGCGGCCGCCAGGGAAGGAGCAGCGAGAGCAGCGGGAGCCGGCGCGCGGGGAGAGCCGAGTCCGCGCTGCTTCGGTTCACTTTTCCACCAGCCGCTACTACCAAGTGTTAACTACTTTCGGCTGCTTCCCCGGGCCGCCGCCGCCGCCGCCGCCGCTGGTAGACACCGGGCAGACCCCGAAGTCATCTTCCAGAGCCCGGGCGGGAGCTGGGGCGCACTGGGGAGCGAGCGAGGCCGGGAGGAAAGCTCACGCCGGGACTCGCCCCTTTCTTCCAAAATAAAATAAAAAGTGTCTGACCCGCTCCTCCCTGGGCCCTGCTGAGCGCAGAAGCCGCCGGACGCCGGCCTCAGTGTTCGTAGGACGGAAATGGACTCAGATGCCGCCGCAGCAGCAGCTCTGCCGGCAGCTGGCTCCGGGGTCCAGGCTCCCGGTTCCCGGCTCCCGGCTTCGGGCTCCCGGCCCGAGGTTCGCTAGAGCGCCAGCCCGCCCTGCACTGAAGCGCAGCAGTTACCGCGGCGGCTGCAAACCCTGCCGAACCCCGCAACACCCTGGCAGCCAGCAGGGCGGGCGTATGTAAAGCAGGGCCGACGGAGAGCCAATGGGATTAGAGGATGCTAATTATCTCGCCCTTTTTTTTTTTTTTTTTTTTTTTTTAGATTCCTCTGCTCCACGTAGCCCCGCCCCTCACACACGCCCCCGGCGGTGACCAAGGCTGCAGGAAGTAGGGGGCAGCTGCACGGCAATTACCGGGGGGTCTGTGGGAACGAACAGCCGCGGATACTGTCCCTCTGCTGCTGTCCCTGCCCCTCAGTCTCCTGGCTTTGGTACCAGGACGGGAGGGTGGTAGGTTGGGCAGGTGACCCCCACCCACCGAGGTGTGCTACCCGCCAGTGGTTCACAAAGTGTCTGCCTGGGGTCACTTCCTGCCCCTGAGTTTCGGATTTCAGTTTGTTTTTTTCTTTCATACGCAAAGCCTGTTTTTTTCTTCCTCTACCCTTCCCCCACCTTTGGGTCCCCATACCAATTAATGCGGCCCTCTCTCAGCCCTAGTTCGCCTCAACGTGGAGGGAAGGTTAGAAACAGGGCCAGCTAGCTGAGAGGCCAGGGCGATGGATACCACTAGAAGGCTGAATCTCAGGACCTGAGCCACCTGCCACCAGGGCACATGAACTAGGTTCTTTTCAATAGCCAGAAGGACGACCCTGCGCCCATCCTTCAAAGGCCCGGGTGGTGGTCGGCTGGAGGGAAGGCTCCAGTCCCACTTTACCATCATGGTGCATGTAGTTCCAGACAGCTCAGCCTTAAAAGGGTAAATTTGCACGGATGAGAGGTTTGGTTTTTGACTAAAGAAAGATCACATGTATGCATGACTTAGCTGCAGTTGTATCAAATGTCATGGGCTTGTTTATTTGTCTCCACCCACCAGGGCAGAATTGATACCCTTCCCACCAGGGGATTCCCAGCTCCCACACAATGTCTCTGCCTGAGGTTCGGGACCGTCTTCCTTCAGCTTAGAAGTCCCCTCCTACAGAAAGGTAGTCCAGATCCCCCAGTACCCACCTGGGGACTTCACCTGCCTACCCCCATTCTGAAGCTGTTGATTTCTGGGCCCTTTTAACACTAGGTGGTTGCAATATGATAATGTTTCTAGATTGCACACTGGCCAAGGGGTTCACTGTGCATAGGCCTGTCACAAAACAGTCACTCAGTAAATGTGTGCTGTAAATGGGTGGATAAAGGAAGGAAGGACATGAGTTCGAACTGTTGGTTCAAATGGACTTTCCCAGATAACCCCATAGATCGTCTGATGTTTCTCCTATCGATCATCCCCAATCCACTCATCCCTTCACCCCCAACAAACCACTACCCTCTGTAGCTACCATCGTAGTACATGAGTACATATACTCATCACTTTTCACTTTGACTATTATAATGTTCTACCGCCTGTTCTTCTCTCCTGCCTCTTCCTTCTCCAAACCATCCAGTCCAGGATCTTCCAAAAGCCCATTTCTGACCTTGTCATTCCTTTCTTGAAAAAAAAAAAAATTCAAAGGCTCCCCATTGCCTTCCAGATAAATAAAGTTTGTACCAATTAGCTGGCCTTCAGGGATCTCTCCACTCTGTTTCCAGACTCTCCATAAAATTCCAAACCTTCTATAAAGGATTATGATGATTTTATGTGTCTGTCAACTTGAGCAGCCCACAGGTGCCCAGTTTAAACATTGTTTCTGGGTACGTCTCTGAGGGTCTTTCCAGATGAGATCAGAATTTGAATCTGTGGACTCAGTAAAGTAGATTGCTCTCCCCAATGTGGTTGAGGATCGTCCAATCCAAATAGAAGAAAAGGTAGAGGAAAGAGGAATTCACTACTTTCCCCCCCACCTCCTTGATGGAGCTGGGACGTACATTCTTCAGCCCTCAGACAGGGATTTACACCATTGGCTCCCCTGGTTCTCAGGTCTTTGAACTTGGACTGAACACCACCAGCTTTCCTGGGTCTCTAGCTCACAAACGTCAGGCTGTGGGACTTCTTAGCCTCTATAATTTACATGACTCAATTCCCCATAATAAATTTCTCTATTTTTTTCTCTGTTTTTTCAAAGAAGCAGAACACCAATAGGAGATATCTATATATCTATATATAGATATATATATATAGATAGATATATATAGATATATCCGATTCTCTGGAAAACCAACTAACACATGGATACATAGTCTTTAATGAGCTGAACCCTGCCCCCTGCCTTTTTCTCCAGATTCTGTATCATCAGGCTAACTTCCTAAGCATATATTCACACTCACGTAGACACACAGATACACTCACACATATACACAGAGACATGCAAAGATACAGACACACTCACACACATAATCTCTATGCTCAGCCATACTAAAATCACTTGCTGGTTTTCCAAATTACCGTGTTATCCCTTGCATCCCGTATGTTTCTGCAGATGCTGTTCCCTTCCTTTGCTCAGGACACTTGGCTCCCTGTTCTCCAGCTAGCAAACTTCTCATCCTCTAAGATCCAGCTCCAAGATTGCCATCACTGTGAAAATTTCCCCATGCTGCCTGCTCTCCACCCTGTCCAGACCTGGGAAAGCATATCCATCTTTGTTGCTTGGGATTTGTTCTCAGGTCCTTTTTACTTCCCCTCTGCATGTTTCCCTGGTGATCTCACCCACTCATATGCCTTCAGTTAGCACCTATGTGCTAATCATGCTTGAGTGAGACCCACCCAGTGGTGCAGGTCGCAAGAAGACCAGAGAAAGCTTCATGCATAGGGGGAAAAAGAAGCTGAAAGAATGAGCTTAGCACTAATTTATTTTCTTCTGTAGCACCAGGCCAACTTGGGTTCCAGTGCTGCCTCTGCCAATTTCCCAACCACGTACCCAGTGTTCACTCATTTAATCTCTTTTGTCCTCCCTTTCCTTGCCTTTGAAATACACAAAGTCATCACGTCCAGCTTTATAGGGTTTCTGGGGGTTAAGTAAGATTTTTTCCATATAAGAAATTAACACAGTATCCCACATGTGACAATAACCCTGTAAATGTCTGTTATCTTCCACATTTTCTGATCCTCCACAATAAACGCCTGTGTCTTATAGAGTCAGAGGGGAGAATGACAACTGTTACATATAAAATCCAACTTCTTCCAGGATGGGCTGAAATACTGCCTCCTGTAGAAGGTTTTCCCGTATCTCAGCAAACGTGCTCGTCTCTCTTATGCTGTAGATGTTGCTCACAATGCCTCCTCTCACCTTCCAGGGGCACACTCCTCAAAAGCCAGGATCTGGCCTCTAATACAGTGCCAGCACTAATGGGCGTATTCCTTAGTATTATGGATAAATCAAAGCATATGTCCGTTTTGTACACTGAAATAAATCCTTAATGATAATGTTAAACATCTGTGGGTGAATGACCTCTAGACAGTGAGAATAGCGAATGCATCAACCAAGTGTTAAATATTAGCTCCATATATTAGAAAATTCACTGTCTGCAAAAATGTATAAGGAAGAAAATTTAAATAATCCAAAATTCCACCTTACATAGGTCATCCACATTAACAACTTCTTGCATTTCCTTTCTAGTCTAATTTTTTCCCATCTTTCTTCTTCTAAACATATGTATTTCAATAGAGTTGGAATTTTCTGTAAATTATTTTGCATTTTGATTTTTTTTCCTGAAAAAATTTCCTTAGAGCACCTGGGTGGCTCAGTCAGTTGAGCGTCTGCCTCTTGATTTCAGCTCAGGTCATGATCTCCTGGTTCATGAATTCGAGCCCCACATCGGGCTCTGTGCTGGCAGTGCAGAGCCTGCTTGGGATTCTCTGTGTCCTCTCTCTCTGCCTCAACCCCGGTCATGCACACTGTTTTGCTCTCTCTCTCTCTCTCTCAAAAATAAATAAACTTTAAAAAGCTCCTCAAACTTTATAGTATAATCATTTCCACATGCTATTAGATATTTATCCAAAACATCTTTTTTTGTGTGGCTACAAAATATTCCAACACATGTTTGTATCTTAATTGGTGTATTGATTCCTCTCTTGGTTGTTTCTAACTAGTATAAGTAATGCTCTGATGGACCTCTTTGCACAGAAACAACTCTCTTCTTTGAAACCAGAAGTCTTACATAGGTTATCCTCTAAGAAATGCCAATAGACAGTAAACATATACTGAAAATTAAAGAATAAACAAAAAAAGCCTCCCAAAATTAAATTACTGGGATTATTTTGCCTATCAGATTAAAAAAGATTTATCAATTCAGTCATGATGAATGTGTGTCACGGTGGGGCATAAACTGGGGCAATCTTTTGGGAAGGCAGTTTGCCAATATATATCAGAATGTCAATGTGAATTCCTTGTGATTTCCCAGAAATCGTATCTTCTGATTATTACCCAAAGTGATTCTTGTGAATTTTTCAGAAGTATACAGGATGCTCTTGGTAATTTTTTTTTCACATAGGACTTTGGGAAACAACCTAAATGTCCTTCAATTGGATCTGGTGAAATGAATTATAGTAATTCATACACGGGAACACTAAACACTTGCAAAGAATAATGGTGGTGGTCTTTATTTCCACGCTGTATTGGAGTGAAGAAGTTTTTGAAAATGGGTTTTGGAATTTCATGTATAATATGATCCCATTTGTGTAAAATGCTTTGCGTAGAGCTAAATATGTATATAAGTATGTAAATTTGCCTAAAAATATGGAGATAATAGCTATAACTAGTTTGGTGGATTTCTGGTGTTTTTTTTTTTTTTTAAAGGAGTTTTATTTACTCTAGTTCTGTCCATTTTTTCCTTCTTTTTCTTTTTTTCCCATGATTTTTAACTTTCTTCTTTGTATTTCTGAACTTTTTATGACAAAGACATATCATTTATACCAGAGCCAGAAAGCTATTTCCAAAAGAAAATTAAAGTATTTTCTGCGTACTGTTCTGAAGCCTATCTGTTAATCAATGTAGTAATATAATCCTTTGTCCTTCGGCATTCTAGAAGCCAAACAGCAAGCACAGCAACTGACCCAACAACCATAATGTGAACCAACCTCATTCAGCTGGATTCACACATGTTGGGTGCCTTGTCACACGCTCCCTACACATCTACTGTGCATGAGCTGCAACGCCACCTAGGATTGAAGCTGGCTCTGCTACCTTCTAGCAAATAGCCTCGGCCTCTCCATGCCTCGGTTTTTCATCTTTGTTTTATTTTATTTTTATTATTTTTTTTTATTTTTAACGTTTATTTATTTTTGAGACAGAGAGAGACAGAGCATGAACAGGGGAGGGGCAGAGAGAGAGGGAGACACAGAACCCGAAACAGGCTCCAGGCTCCGAGCTGTCAGCACAGAGCCCGACGCGGGGCTCGAGCTCAGGGATGGTGAGATCATGACCTGAGCCGAAGTCGGACGCTTAACCGACCGAGCCACCCCCAGGCGCCCCTCGGTTTTTCATCTTTAATTGGGAATAATAATAGCACATGCCTCAATGGTGGTCTGTGATGATTGAATGGGATCATTAGAGCAGCGTCTGGCCCCCCAAACGATACAGTTGTTATTATTTTCCACCTGAAAGCCTCCACCTCCTAGACAGATTATCTGATGGGGGTCTCCAGGTAGTAACTCTAGGGAAAATGGGCAGACCCTTTCTTACCAGCGGCGTGTTGCTGTACCAAAGTCCTCTGCTCAAATGTAAGCTCTGCAAGGAAAGGATCTCTGCTATATGCCCAGCACTTACTTGGCACTCAATACATGGTTGTTGAATGAATGATGAATGGGTGTGTGAAAACTGCACCGTAACCCAAACAAAGTACCAGGAAGACAGCTCCTTCCCCTTCCCTGTGTGTCTTCTTTCAGATTTCCACCCAAGGATGCTAATGAAGATTATCGTTGGGATCCAAGGCCAAGATCAATCAAATCTTTCTTGAGTGATTGCTGTATTCCTCCTCCTGCAATTCTAAAAATGGAGAGGTACAGCCCTTGTTCATTAGGAACTTCTGCTCCAGGTTGGGGGGTGGGGGGATCCAGCCAGGAAACAGACACCACTCTACGTGTTTCCATCTGAGGGGATCTAATACAAAGAATCAGTTACAGAGGAAATGGGACAGCTGAGTAGCTAAACAGGACAGGAAGGAGACAAGTGGGAAAGTAGCATCAGCAAGAAGGTACTCTCCAACCCTGGAGGGAATGGGAGATAGTGTTGCCAGAACTCAGAAACCAAACCTTTGGACGGGCTCTAGAACCACAATGGAGGCAAAGCAGGAGAGGTTGCTGCATGTTGGGAGGGGCTACCTGGCAGGGTTTGGGCGCATGAATGAGACACAGCTGCTGCCAGGAACACAACCTGAGGCGGACAGATAAGGATTAAAAAACTCTGAGCTCCAAATGTCCATCAATGGATGAATGGATAAAGAAGATGTGGTGTGTATATATATATATATATATATATATATATATATATATATATAATGGACTATTACTCAGCAATCAAAAAGAATGAAATCTTGCCATTTGCAACTACGTGGATGGAACTGGAGGGTCTTATGCGAAACGAAATTAGTCCATCAGAGAAAGACAAATATCATATGGCTTCACTCATATGAGGACTTTAAGACACAAAACAGATGAACATAAGGGAAGGGAAACAAAAATAATCCAAAAACAGGGACGGGGACAAAACATAAGAGATTCCTAAATATAGAGAACAAACAGAGGGTTGCTGGAGGAGTTGAGGGAGGGGGATGGGGGTAAGAGGCATTAAGGAATCTACTCCTGAAATCATTGTTGCACTATATGCTAACCAACTTGGATGTAAATTAAAAAATAAATAAATAAATAAATAAACTATTTAAAAACAAAAACAAAAAATCTCTGGGCTCTTCATGAACTCTCATCCCCCATCTTCGGCCAGTACCAAACCCACCAAGAAGCTGGAGGGTGAGGGAATTCTGGGAAAGGTAGTTCCTGAGATACAAAGTAGACAAAGCCGATCAGGAGAAGGGCAGGGATAGATATGAGTACAAACAAGTAAAGGACCAGTTCAGTCAGATAAAAAGATATTTCAAGACACGTATCTATTATGGAGTGTCCCAACATAACGCTACCGACATTCAGAAGTGGGAGCTTTAATTCTGTCCCCTCTTCATTCCCACTGTCCTAACCCCGGTAAAATCATTCGTCGCCTCCTGTTAGGACCGTCCAGGAGCCCCGCACTTGGTCTCCCTGGTGCCACTCTCATTTTCCCATCCACTCACTTCTGTTCTGCTGCCTGGGATATTTTTCTGAAACAATTCCATTGCCATCAGAAAGGAGTAGTGTTGGATTCTGTCCAATCTAATCTCATTCACTTCCATCTACCCTCATTACCTACCTACATACTCTCTACAAACTAATTATACTTTCTTAAATTCACTATGTGTCTTCCTCATTCATGCTATTCTCTCTGTATTAAATGTTCCCCCCCTTTTTTTCCTATTGGTCTCCTATGCATCCTTCAAAGCCCATCTCAAATGTTGCCACTTGGTAAGAACTACCACACTCATCCTGTCTTGCCCTGTAGAACTAGTCTTTCTCTTTGCTCTGCTTCTTTAACATTGAACATGGACTTCCATTAACCCTTATTGAAAATCATTAGCTACTGATACCATTGTCAGTAGCTGCAACAGCCTTCTGTTCTTTTCTCTGTGCAAAAGACTAGTAGTTAAGAGTGTGGACTTGAGGTCATAAAAATTCATGTTTACCAGTGGCTGGTTGTGTGGTTTTTAGATAAGTTTTTAACTTCTGAGTTTCTGACTATTAATTTTTTCTATCAGGAAAATCATAATGCCTCATAACTTTATAGGGTTTTAGCTACATGAAACAATGCATTTAAATACTTAGCACAATGTCTGGCACATAGAAAGGCTCCGTCCAATAAGTATTTATCGGGGGTTATATAACAGCTACTGCTATAGTAATATTACTATTATTATTATTATTATTACATTGTATATATTGCTTTGAAAGCTCCTTTTTCACTAAAACATATTACTTTTCTCTGTCCTTAAGTGGTTTTTTGCATTTTTCCAACTTTTAATTTGAAAAATTTTAATCAGAGAAGTTAATAGGCAAACACCCAATCCACCCTTCACCCAGATTCACTATTTCTAACATTTGCTTTCTCTCGCTCTTTCTCTCTGTGAAAGGTGTATGTGTGTGTGTGATATGTTGTTTTTTTTTCAGAACCTTTTGAAAGTAAGCTGCAAAGATCATCACATTTCAGCATGCCTCCCACCGCATGTATATACACTACATTCTCCTACAAAGAGAACCATTATCATACCCAAGAAATAGTACTGATATATTAACATTATCCGACATACAATTCATATTTCACTTGTCCCCCAAATATCCTTTGTATTGTTTTTTCCATTAGCTCATCTGACACCTACAAAGAATTCTGAATGGATGTCCAATAATTTGTTCAATGAATCTATTATTTTTGGACATTTAGGTTCTTTCCAGGATTGCCTAATTGTACACAGCTCTAAAAAAAAAATCATTGCAGCTATTTTTAAATATATTTGACTTACTTCCTTGGGAAAACTTCCTACGGTGGAATTTGGTCCAAGGCAGTGCAACATTAGAAAAGCCTGATGCATGATGCTAAGTTGCCCTTGGAGAAGATTGTACCACTTTATACCCACTAACAGTGTACAAGAGTGCATCTCCGCTCCTTTGACACCACGGCTATTATCATTTCTATATTTATCAATTTAATAAGAGGAATAATAACTAACATTTATATGCCATTCCAAATGTGTAAAGTGCTATTCCGAGCATATGACATACATCACCTTGCCTCACCCTTGCAATCACTCTATAACCTTCTTGTTACAGATGAGCAAAGAGAGCTTCAGCAGCTTGCCCAAGGTCACACAGCCGGGGAGCAGCAACCCAGGGAGCCCTAATCCAGAGACTGTCATGATCTACCTTCCACTATTACCTCTCAAGAGAGTATCTAACACTTATTTGAATAATTTTTCATTTAGCTGAATATTTTTCACATATTTGTCTTTTATAGCTTTGCTTGTAAGAATACCCTGTTTACATCATTTCCTTTTTAGAGGGGGTGGTGTGAGGTAGATCCTAAGATATTTGTCTTTTTCTTAATAATTTTTAAGAATGACTTCTAGAATAAAAATATAACTTTCTCTGTAATGCAGATAATTCCCCATTGCTTGTCATTTTTCCTTTTAAACTTGTGTAGGTATTTATATATGTGTCTATCTAGCATAACGTTTTTATTTTCTTCGTGGCTTGAATTTTCCCTTTATTTTTTAAAAAGTTTTTATTCATTTATGCACTTAAGTAATCTCTACACCCAATGTGGGGCTCGAACTCATGACCATGAGATCAAGAGTCGCTTGCTCTTCTGACTGAACCAGCCAGGCACCCTGACATTTTCCCCCTTTTAATTCATTTGTTTATTTATTTGCTTGTCTGTTTATCTATCTAGCATAAGATTTTTCTTTTCTCATAGTTACATTAGTCAGTTCTTCCGTTTGAGTTTGCCAAGTGAAAAAAGTCTGCCCTATTTTCTGGCGGATAAATATTATCCTATATTTTATCTTATATCTTCACATTTTACTTTGAAACCCCCAATCTATCTCATTT
The DNA here is from genome assembly GCF_024362965.1 of Panthera pardus. Taxonomy (NCBI): domain Eukaryota; kingdom Metazoa; phylum Chordata; class Mammalia; order Carnivora; family Felidae; genus Panthera; species Panthera pardus. The sequence goes on from NW_026526991.1 coordinate 15,209,642, forward strand.
CTCTGCACCTTTGCCAACACCAGCATTGCTTTAGCTCTAGACCAGACCTCAAATACCTTCCAGGGATAGAAATGGGACATTGTTTGCTGAGAGGTGGTCCCGGGACATTTACTACTTTATTAAATCTGGAAATGTCACGTGCATTCCAAGGGACAGTGCACCAAAGACAAACGAGGATTTCCATTTCAATCTTTTTCCTAAATGAGCTACCCCTCCTGCTTTCCACCCCAAATATGAAACACTTGGTCCATGTTAGACAGTTAAGAGAAAAGCCCTGTTTCCCTGGCCTTCTCTGAAGTGGGCTGTATGGGGACAGCAGTGGTAGTTGAGGGAAAAGCATGCCAAGAATTCATTTCACTTTGAAAGACCTTTTCAGGGCTTTATTTATTCCAAGAGTTCTTTAAACGCTTTAAATACAGTCCAATGAAGTGTTTCAGGCACTAGTTCAATACCGATTATGTCTCCTCTTCTTGAGGACAATGCCTTGCTTCAATACACATTAGTGTTTTCAGCAAACCTTTGATTTTACCATTAGCCAATCCCATTCTTACTTTCCTTTGCTCTTTGCCCAAATATTGTGGCTGAAACCATTACTCACAAAATGAAACAATTAGTGAACTTCCAAAAATACTTCATTAGAAATACAGCAACCCCATCACCCAAGCAACAATTTGGTGTTCTCAGTGCCTTACAACACAGTAGATAATCAGTCAATGTTTGCTAAGCAAATTAGCAGAGTGTGCATGGGGTCCAGGGAAAGAATAGCTATTAAGCCTATAATGAACAAAAAGGGGCATACTCTGAAATTTTTGCAGGGGAGCTTAAGCCTCTGAAATTACAACTTTAATTCATTTACTCATTTAGCTAATAGAGAATTTTCCAATGTGTGTTCCATAAAACATTTGCCCTATAAAATGCAGAGGAAAAGGAGTTGAAAAGCTAGAGACCCATTCTCCCTCTCTTAGAGATTCATGATGAACATTTGCATATTAAAAGCTCTGTCTATTCCTACAACATAGAAACATGTTTAAATGAACTTAAACCCCATAAGGGCAGAAGTCAGTTCTGTTGTGCTCACTAATGTGTCCCAAGAGCTTCATATAATGCTATTAGATATTTATTGAATAAATGGAAGAATGTTCTAGATATCTATTGCTGATAAAGAATTACCCCAGGGGCACCTGGGTGGCTCAGTCAGTTGAGCATCCAACTCTTGATTTCAGTTCATGTCACGATCCCAGGGTTGTAGGATCAAGTCCCATGTCAGGCTTCATGCTAAGCATGGAGCCTGCTGAAGATTCTTTCTCTCTCTCTCTCTCTCTCTCTCTCTCTCTCAGCTCTCTCTCTCCCTCTGCTTCTCTCCCCACTCTCTCAATCAATCAATCAATATTTTTTAAAAAAAGAATTACCCCAAGTCTCAGTGGTTTAAAACAACAAACACTGACTACCTCACAATTTCTATGGGTCAGGAATCCAGGTACAGTTAATGTGGGTCCTGGGCTCAAGATCTCACAGGCTGCAGTCATCTCAAGCCTCATTTGGAAAGGACCCGCTTTCAAGATGACTCATGTGGCTCTTGGTGGCCTCAGGTCCTCACTAATTATTGGCTGAAGACTTCAGCTCCTTGTCACATGGGTAGCTCATAAAATGACAGCGGGTTTCCCTCTGAGCAAAAGGGCAAGAGAAGGTACCCAAGACGGAAGCCATAGTTTTTTTAATGACCTAATATGAGAATTGACATCCCATCACTTCCGTTATATTCTGTTAGATGTGAGTCAGTAAACCCAACCCACACCCAACAGTGTGATTACTGAGAGATAGGATCATGACCACTTAGCCTGTCTACCATAAAGAATGACTGAATGAACCCAGGGTTATCTGTTCTTATTTGGCCTCCTAACTTTTTTTCAAGTAATAGCTTTTAATTTAGAAAAACACTTCAGGAAACATGTAGAACTAAGACGTATTGAGTGCTATGTCCTAGGGCATAAAAATAAATAAGGCACAATTAATTTATTAATTTATTATTTTAAAAAATAAATATATTTTGAGTACCTAGCACTGTCTCCTTGAAGACCTTCGAGTTTGGGGCGCCTGGGTAGCTCAGTCGGTTAAGCGGTTGACTTCGGCTCAGGTCATGATCTCACGGTCCGTGAGTTCGAGCCCCGCGTCGGGCTCTGTGCTGACAGCTCAGAGCCTGGAGCCTGTTTCAGATTCTGTGTCTCCCTCTCTCTGATCCTCCCCCGTTCATGCTCTGTCTCTCTCTGTCTCAAAAATAAAAATAAACGTTAAAAAAAAAAAAGAAGAAGACCTTAGAGTTTAGGCCAAATCTGAGAATCCCTTTTAGAGGTATCACCTTAGGAGAAGCACGCTTAATTGATTCGCAGTACAGATTATAACAAAAAAAGAAGGGGGAGCATTCTGTCATGTTTGTGGTCTTTCAACTGACCAACATGTGCTCTCCCTCATGTCCCTCCTTGACAGAGCACTCACTGGACATGACCTAACCTTGGCTGGAGGATTGCTTCTAGCAGGATTTTGAACTTATTTTTAAGTGTCCTCTATACCCAACATGGGGTTTGAACTCACAACTCTGAAATCGAGAGTCACGTGCTCTACTGACTAAGCCAGCCAGGCACTCCAGGATTTTGAATTCTAAATGAGTCGCACAAAGTGCAGAGCTAGTGAGCAAGCATTCACGGTGGAAGTGGCATTGGAGCACGTGAAATCATCAAAGCTGATCATAGATATAAAAAATTCTTAATCACGGCACTTCATAGAATTGCATTTCCCAACCCTCCCCTCCCCACCCCCAATACATTGGGCATGGTCATATGTCTTGCTTTGGCCAGTGAATGCGAGGGGACGTAGCACGCTACTGCAAAAAAGCTCTAAGAGCTGATTAAGTTGGTGGGCTGCAATTATCCTTCTCTGTTCCAGATTCTGGAATCATGGAAGCACAAGGCCTCCATTGGCTTGGGCCCTTGAGTGACTCTGCTCATCAGAGTCACCCTGTCCACCACTGTAGAAATATAATAGAAATGAGAAATGAATCTTTGTCATTTAACACATTGAGATGCTGGGGCTGTTTATCACTCCAGTGTGGTACAGCAGTCGATGTTCAGCACCAATAGATCGAGGGTCCAATTGTGGTGGTGCCAGTGGTATCAGCCTAAGAAGCCATGACTTTCGCTATACTTTTTCCAACCTCTTTTTGTTCCGCCTATGCTCTGAAGCTGGGTCTTTGAGCTTTCCCCACCCAAATTCCCACCAACGAATCCCTCTCCTGCGTAAATCACTCTGGGCAGGTTTCTGTTGCGTTCAGCCCCAAACCTTGCCTGATACTAATTCTGTTTCATCAAAAAGGTATCTATTGAGCCCAGTGTGGCCATCACTGTCCTAAGTGTAGGCAAGCTTAACACTGAAACTCGGTAATAAATAAGACATAGTCCTTCATCCTCAACCTCCAGGAATTTATAATCTCGTTAAACAAATAACATGCACATGAATGAAATCCATTGAGAAATTTAAAATAAGTCACATGACACTGGAGGCACAGGGGTGAGTTCTTTGTCTAGAAACTTTCAGAGGGAACACACAAATAAAAAGAGATAAGGCACATATATTTTAATCTCTTTGTATTACCCTTCACTGGTCCAGCGGCCATACATGTTTCAATTTGAAAAATATTTTCTCAACATAAGAAATACGATTATTACAACAGCGCTTGGTACACTGGAAGCAGCAAGTACGTATTTGTTGAATGACTAAATGAATGAATGTGGCCAGGAGCACATGGGCTTTAGAACCAGCAACCTAGTTTTCAAGTCTTGCCCCTACTACTTGTTAGCGGTGTAGAGCGGAACACATTCCTTAAGGCCACTAAGCCTGGACACAGAGACTTCTATAATCCTCACCACAGAATGGAGATGCTAGTATTGGTTTCCCAGGATTGTTGGCAGAATTGAATATATATGATGGTATATAGGAAGCCTGCAATAAATGGAATATAGGCATTTAGACGCTCACATATATGTACCTAAGTGTGAAAATCAAATGCCCGATGTGGCACATGCTATAAGTCACCTCTACAATATCCATCTCTCCTTTCTCCTACCATTAGAACCTTGATTTTCTTCAAGATAGTCACATGTCCTGCTATAAGACCACGTTTCTAACCTTTCTGGCAGCTGAGAGTGGCTGTGGGGCTCAGTTCTGGCCTAAGAGATGTAAGCAGAGATCTGTGAGGTATTTCTGGGAAAGATTTGCTTTCTTGAGGTGAGTATCACCTCCTCCTCGCCATCACTTCCTTCTTTCACCAGCCTGGAACATGAAAGGGAGGCCGGAGGTGGAGTGAACATCCTATGCCCACAAGGTCACCATGGGGAAAAGAAAGCCACCCATCAAAGATGGCAGAGAGGAAACCAGGAGGGGCCAAGGGGGCCCTGATGGCCTTGTGAGCCACCTACTGGCCTGAATGAGACAACATTGTTTGGGTCTTCTGTGAGGCAGCAAAATTCTGAGCCTTTAACGTTATGTGCGATCCTTTGACAAACATTTATTGAGCACATACAATGTGCAAGGTACAATTCTAGGCCCTAGGGATATAGCAGACCAAAAAGATACTGAGGGGAAGAATATCCTCACAGAGGGACCAGCCAGTGCCACAGCCAAGGTGAAAGGGTGTGTGCTGAGTCAGAGGAATAGCTTAGGGCTGAGTGTGGAGTGAACAAAGTGAGCAGGGAGGAGAGTAGGAGGAGGTGGGGTCTGACAGGTGACAGTGGCAATGGGGAATTGAGGGGGATTAGGGCAGGGGTCAGCAAGCTTTTCCTGTAAAGGGTCAATAGATCTGAGGCTTTGCAAGCCATGTGGTCTCCACTGCAACTGCTCAACTGCTCAAGAAAGCAGCCGAAGACACCATGTCAACAAAAAGTGTGGCAGTTCCAAACCTTTATTTACAACAGGCAGCAGGCAGCTGGGTTTGGCTGGAGGGCCATAGTTTGCAGAACCCTCATGCAGGGCCTTGTAGATCAGTGTAAGCGTCACTCTGGGCATTGGGTAGAGAATAAAAATAGAGGGTAGAGGGCATGACGGAAAGCAGGAAGACCAGTTCAGAGATGGCTGCAATAATCCAGGCTCGTGTCACATAAAATATTTCCTTGGTTTCCAAATCATCAAGAGTATGACAGCGTTCCTCAGATGATTTATTCAACCTGCCATACCCCGTGCATAATTAATGACACCCACCTTCCCTCCAGAGGGGAGGACCCCAAGTGTTTTGCAACCGGATTTGCCAAGCAGAACTTTTTATCTAATTGAAACAGTGGGGGAGATTTTAAATAGGCAACAAGCAATTAGCCAAATTGGAAGAGACACAGGACACCAAGGTTCACACACCCACAAAAATCAAAACCAAAAGCAGCCCAGCCCCCAGCTCAGGTGATCTACAGAGAATGAGACCCGGGATCTGGGCATTTTGTTGGCTTCACGATAGAACAGGCTCATCACAAACATTGAAATTTGGATAGCAATAATGGAGAAGGTGTTTTTCTCCTGTCTACTTCACACATTATGCTGGCCTTGGGCACAGGGAAGGCTCTTGATAAAAAGCAGCCATGTCTGATACAGATAAAGCTGAGACGGACATGTTCAACAGCCACCTGTTGGTACAAGAGCCATGTAGGGTGGCGTGGAGGGAGGTCGGCAAACACTGTTGAGGCCTCCCCATCACCATTCCTTCCTTCCACTCAGAGGAATCCTCACTTTGTTCTCCCTGCTCTGAGTGGCCAAGTCCCCAGTCAGGCCCCTTCCCTGCCCCAGGGATGAATCCTTATTGGTCTCTGTCAGTCAGCTGTGGGGTTCTCATTCCCCTTGCTAAATGCAGTGGCCGTGAGAATATGCCTCTGAGATTCCCCTACTGTAGGGAGTGTAATTGGACATCAGCCTGTCTGCCGTGCTCGAAAATCCATCCCTGCTTTGACCATGACTCACATTTCCCTTGGGCTGCTCTCAGCCAATGACAGAGTGTGGCAGGGATACTCAGGCAGGCTTGTTTCTGGGAGTCACAGGGCTCCTCCCACAGGAGGACCTTGCCGAACATTCCTTAGGCTACACTGCAGTGCAAGGTGCTTTCGCCCAACCTTCCTCTTGCTCTCTCTCCTTCACCCAGGGTCAGACCCATGTTACTGTCTGCTGGCTCCCCTGTGCCTTCCAGCTCCCACCCCATTTTGTCTCACAGACGTTCCCCCTGTTGCATTTCTAGCATGCTTTATCGTACCCCAGCATCTGCTTCTTAGAGGACCTGGGCCAACACACCAAGTAATAATTACAGCACGAGCATGTGATACAGTTTGGCCAATGAGATGCAAAGGGGAGTGTTGGGAGGGGAGCTTTTAGGAAGTTTGTCTTTATTCTTAGAAAAGGGACCCAAGTTAGGACAGGTTTTTGTTGTTGTTGTTATTGTTTTGTATTTGGTGTGTTTTGTTTTGTTTTGCTTTGCTTTTTTTTTTTTTTTTTTTTTTTTTTTTGCTGTCTCAGGACCAGGGATGGGTCCATATTTTGTGGGACATAAAGCGTATATAATTTGAAGTACCTTCTTCAAGTAAAAGAATGCACATACAGTTTCTTTCCAAAAATTTCGCAAAGGTATATGGTCACCCGAGGACATTGCTGGGCTTTGAAGGGACCTGGGAAAGTGAGAGACTTTCAATCTCAAGTTTTATTAGCTTCATGGAAATCTTCCTCTGTTTTTGATGTTGCCAGCAGCATGTGATGACTGGAGCTGGGGCAGCCATCCTGGGGTCATGAGCCAACACACTGGAAGGAAGCTGTCCTTATAAATGTTGCTGAGCTACCCAAGTACCCAACTCTGGAACCGTCCTACTTCTGGATTTAGGTTTATGAGAGCCAATGAATGAATACATATCCTTACTCTTTAAGCCAAATTTAGTTGGATTTTCTTTTATTTGCAGCCCAAAGCACTTTGACTGATTTCAGGTTTATTCTGAAAGGGTTTCTTCTGCCAGCCCCATCCCAGGTTATGTACTAGATGGTGAAGAGTGATGTGGGATGAGAAAAGAAAGGAGAGGTAAGGTGGCAACTGCATAGCAATGGGGTCCCCACAGCTGATGTGTCCTTGGAAAATCCAGAAATTTTTCTAAGCAGACACTGTGAATGAATGTTAGAGTTAGAGAATACACTTGACTGTAGGGAAATGGTGAGTGTCCTGACAAACAAGAAAACGTTCTAGACTTTGGTTGTGGTATGGAATTGAGTCACTGGAGAGACAAAGGGGAGTAATTAGTCACATCAAAACCCCTGAGCTTCCCCAGCTGTATCACCGTGAAATATAATGAGAACTTCTAAAGGGGCAAAGCACCAGCACCGAACCATGGAGTTTCACAGCGCATGTAAAATACTTCTACCTAAGCCAACAATATTTTAACCAAAAAACTGGTATCTTTGTAGCCGTCACCTAATGACAGCCATGTTTTGAGCCCTGGCTTTATGTCAGGCACTGTACCAGCACTTTACATAGAGCGTTTCATTTAATCCTTATAACAAATTTTACGATAGAAGAACTAGTATCCCCATTAACAGGTGAAGAAATGGAGGATCAGAAAAGTTGAGTAACTTGCCCAAAGGCACACAGTCAGGGAACGATGGAACCAGAATTAAATCTTAATAGTGTAGATCTAGCACTAGGTTTTTCTTACCTCATTTTTCTCATCTTCAAGACCTTCACAGTTTTCTCCAAATGTTTTTTTTTCTTTTTTTAATTTTTTTAAACGTTTTATTTATTTTTGAGACAGGGAGAGACAGAGCATGAACAGGGGAGGATCAGAGAGAGGGAGACACAGAATCGGAAACAGGCTCCAGGCTCTGAACTGTCAGCACAGAGCCCGATGCGGGGCTCGAACCCACGGACTGCAAGATCATGACCTGAGCCGAAGCCGGCCGCTTAACCGACTGAGCCACCCAGGCGCCCCTCTCCAAACTTTTTTTTGAGTTTACTTATTTATTTTGAGACACACACACACACACACACACAGAGAGAGAGAGAGAGAGAGAGAATGAGCAGGGGAGGGGCAGAGACACACACAGAGAGAGAGAGAGAGAGAGAGAGAGAGAGAAAGAGAAGGATAGGGAGAGAGGGAGAGAGAGAACACCAAGCAGGCTCCATGCTGTCAGCACAGAGCCTGATGTAGGATTCCATCTCACAAACCGTGAAATCATGACCTGAGCTGAAACCAAGAGTCTGACACTTAACCAACTGAGCCACCCAGGCGCCCCTCCCCAGATTTTTTATATAAAATGCCAGATCGTCAATATTTTCAGCTTTGTAGGCTAGAGAGTTGCTGTTGCAACTACTATTCCATGCTGCTGTTGCCACGCAAAACCCACCCAGACAGTAGGTAAATGAGTGTGTATCTCTGTTCCAATAAAACTTTATTTGCAAAAACAGGCAGTGGACCTGGCTTGGCCTGTGGGTCGTGATTGCTGACCCCTGTACCATGTTATCACTCACTTAATTCTCTTAGCATTCCCATGCTTCTCCCACCCCTGATCTGCAGTGCTCATTGCTGCTAACATACGGAGTCTAGCTGCTCCATTTTGGCTGTGACAGCACAGGTGGGTTACCGTGAATTTGCTGAGGCTTCAGCTATGTAGGTACACATGTACACCACTCATGTGCTGGGTGAGCCCCTAGCAATGGGACTGCATATAAATGAATGAATGAATAAAGAAATATTTAATTTGCCTAAGGAAGGCATTTTTAAAGTTGATTTATTTATTTTGAGAGAGAGAGAGAGAGAGAGAAGGAGAGAGAGAGAGAGAGAGAGAATCCCAAGCAGTCTCCACTCTGTCAGCGCAGAGCCTGACTCAGGGTTCGACCTCACAAACCGTGAGCTCATGACCTGAGGCAAAATCAAGAGTCAGACGCTTAACCGACCGAGCCACCCGGGCACCCCAAGGAAGATCTTTTAATAATATTTCCTCTCTCTCTCCTATTTTCCTTCGTATCAGATGGCATTGACATGGTCATGGGCATTTTGGAGATGTGGTCTAAGAAGAACCGTTTAGTTTGGATCGAGTGGAATGTTACGCTGCTCACAGTCAGTGATGCGTATGGTTAAGCTATTGCTTGCCGCCCCATTGTGGAAATGGCTTCCAGAGCATTCCTCCAACATCCCTGTGACACGCATCCCTCGTAACCTGAAGGTGCGTGGCTGGCGATGGCACGGTACTATGAAACTGTCCCACAGAGCCTGGTACTGGAAGGGAGTGGGTGCTGAGGGAGAAACAAGGCTTAAAATGTAGGGAAACAGAATCCTGTCTGTGGAAAATTCCTTTCAGCCTCAGACATGTAAATTCCTAAGTGGAGGACTGGGTTCTCATCCATGCCTAATCAAAACAGAATTTCTCTCTTTTCAGGAAAATACTTGATTATGCCGCATACATGATTATGAACGAACTTCACATTTTTTATGAGTCCTGCACAAAATAGTAAGGCACTTAAAGAATGTTAGCTGTTTTATTTCATTTTCCCTTCATTGTTCTATAAAAATGAGTGGAAAACAGAAAATTGATGACATTGATATCAGCACTAAGAAATATAACTCTCAGAAATGTAACACTATTAAGAACCAACAGGGAGAACATGGAGTAGACAAATCAGCCCACTTTTAGCTTGAATTGGACACTTACTGATATAATCTGGCCAATCATATTCATTTGCGAAGGAAAAGAACAAAACGAAAGAACATGTACCAAGTACAGGAATCATATCATCAAAGACGATGCATAAGTAGGAATTCCAGTGTTTGTAACAAAGAAGCCTCCCCTCTTTTGTCTCTTATAACATTACACACACATTTTTCAGTAGCTCATTTGTATAAAAGTCAGGCGCTGACTAAGGACACTTCATGTCCCTGAGCCTTAGTTTCTTGATCTGTAAAATGGGGATGATACCATGATCACTGTGAGACCTCCATTAGGAAATGTTTGTGAACGTGACTGGCAGAGGGTCAGGCTCCAGTGAGGGCTAATACATTGAGCTCTCTTTCCCCCACCAGTTTGTTGGACATGGAGTGATAAGTTACGCAACGTGGAAGGCCTTGTTCGCCAGTGTTTGCCAATGTCTGCACCATTTCCCAGTCTGGCCATCGGCTTAGGGATATTGCTGAGTAACATCCTACACTTGTTCAGAAATGATTTCAGCCCTTGGCAGTAGATGCAGACCCGTGGTCTGAAATGAGAGTGTCTGGCCACCCTGTGCTGCTAGGAATTGGCCCGGAGTGATGTGCACTCCAGAGGAGTGTGAAAAGAAAGACAAGCACCTGGAAACTGTTTAGGAAAGAGATAATAATGGAGAACCTGTCCTTATTGAACTGGCCTGAACTTGGTCCTCTGAGAGATGTGCTCAACCATGTACATTTCGCCTTCATATCAATTCTATAAGCTGGAGATCATTACTCCCTTTCACAGATCAGGAATCTGAGGCACACAGATTCCAGAGAACTTGCTCAAGAATACACAGCAGGATAGTGGCAGTGTAGGTCGAGAGCCTCAATTCCTTGAATCCATCTCTTGTGGTCTGTGGCACTTAACTCCTTCCCCATCACAGATTCCATGGCTCTCCCAAAACTTTGGGATGGCTTGCTGGTCCTGCTCTGCTCCTACCGCCCACTGCCCACCAAGCAAGTGGAAGGACATTCTGTAATGTTGCTCTTACCGATAAGCCAAGCATCTAGAAATTCTAAGGTCATGGAGATGCCTCTGGGGATGCCAGACCAAGAATTCCAAGTCCAGAGAGTTCTATTTTTAGTTTATCTGCAAGAAAAACTCTATCCCTGGGTGCCTAGGGGGTTCAACTGGTTGAGCGTCTGACTTCAGCTCAGGTCATGAGCTCACAGTTTGTGGGTTCGAGCCCCACATTGGGCTCTGTGCTGACAGCTCAGAGCCTGAAGCCTGCTTCGGATTCTGTGTCTCCCTCTCTCTGCCCCTCTCCTGCCCATTCTCTCTCTCTCTCTCTCTCTCTCTCAAAAATAAACATTAAACATTAAAAAAAGAGAAAACACTCTATCCAAGGTCCTCATTCATTCATTCATTCATTCATGTGTCAATTGAGGATACACTATGTGTCAAGTGCTGTGCTGGGTGCAGGGAAATAATGGTGAATGGAAAGATATGGTTCCTTGCTTTCTGGACCTTACATTACAGTAGAGAAGACAGGTAAACAAATAAAGAATATTACTGCAAAAGGGGATAAGGGCTAAGTAGGAGTCCAAAGTTGAGGTAGAGACCAAAACTTTGGGTCAGGAGTCATAGAGAGTCCCCTCTGAGGAGGTGACACTGAATCTGACTCCTAAAGGATGAGGAGGGGGCAACCAAACAAAGGGTGAAGAGTAGGTTGGGGTGAGGAAGCTTTCCAGGAGAAGAAAACAGCATGTGCCATGTCCTGAGACAGGAAAGTTGGGCCTGTTGGAGGCTAGTGTGGCTGGAGCATGGAGATAGCTGGAGAGAATGGTCAGAGTTGAATTTTGGAGAAGTTGTCAGGGGTCAGGCAGTGGAGAGCCTTGTAGTCATGGGAACAAGCTTGGGTTTTACTCTGCCATGGGAAGCCACTGAAGTTGAAAAACATTGTCTTCTAGCTGCAATAGTCAGTGGATTAGTCAATCTGTAGAAATAAGAAAATCTCAATCTGGACGTTCATCTCCAAATGGTAGGCTGACCACGTTAGTGGTCCCTATTCTCCCCTCTCTATATTCATTCCCTTTGCCATGTGACTTTCCAATTCTTCTCAATAAAGATTCACTTAGAATATGGACTGGATGTAAAGCATAAGAGACTCTTAAAAACTGAGAACAAACTGAGGGTTGATGGGGGGTGGGAGGAAGGGGAGGGTGGGTGATGGGTATTGAGGAGGGCACCCTTTGGGATGAGCACTGGGCATTGTATGGAAACCAATTTGACAATAAATTTCATATATTGAAAAAAATAAAATAAAATAAAATTTTACCTCAATTTACAACAACAAAAAAAGAAAAAAAGAATATGGACTGGATGTGTGACTTTACTTTGGCCAAAGGACTGTGAGCAAATGTCATACAAGCAGGGAGTTGAAAAAACACTTGCAGGTTTCTACTTCCTCTGTCATCACCATAAAACATATCTGGCCTAGCTGGAAGAATAAACACACAGACCAGAGCTGAGACCCAGCCTTCTCATTTAAGGCCATTCTGGATCAGCAAACAGCAAGCCAACTCCCACACCTGTGAGTGAGCACAGGTAAATCAGCTAAGCTGATTATCCAAAATACACCTGATCACAGGCACAGGGGTGAGCCCTGCCAAGATCAGCCCAGTCCAGAACAGATGGACCATGCAGACTTGGGAGCTAATAAATGTTTATTTTTCTATGCTGCTGAGGTTTTGTGGTTGTTTGTTACACAGCATTACAGTGGCAGTAGATAACTGGTATACATTCAACTCAAAGTGCTTAAATCTAAACTCCTGAAACCTCAAAATCCATAGTTGAGATGGAATGTTTGAATGGCTTAGTTCCTTCTAGCAAGAACTCTGGAGTCTCAGAATCTTGGATTCACATCTCAGCTCTGCAATGTATTGCCTGTCAGTGCTTGCACAAGATAGTTCACTTCTCTGAGTTTCAGTTTCCTTATCTGTGGGATGGGTTTTAATCCCCATGGGTGGGGTTTCCCACCCTGTAAAGCTGTTAGAAGAATCAAGGAAGAAAACATTTTGTAGATATTAAATACTCTCTCTGCAACTATGAGTTGTAATCATCATCTATATGTATGGAGAAGAGAGAATAAAAGTGAAAAAAAGGAGCACCTGGGTGGGCTCAGCTGGTTAAGCATCTGACTCTTGATTTCAGCTCACGTCATGATCTCATGGTTTGTGAGATCGAGCTCCGCATCTCGCTCTGCACTAATAGTGCAGAGCCTGCTTGGGATTCTCTCTCTCTCTCTCTCTCTCTCTCTCTCTCTCTCTCTCTCTCTCTCTCTCTCTCTCCCTTTCTCTCTCTGCTCCTCCTCTGCTCTCTCTCTCTCTCTCAAATAAATAAATTTAAAAAATTAAAGTGAAAAGGAAATAGAAGCAGCTATGGAAAGCACGGCATGGGGAAGGCGTATAAGAGCTTTCATAGAGCCTTGAGTTGAGAGCCGCTGTGGTTAGTAAGTTGAATCTGCTGTAAGGAAGGACCAGAGGACAGGGTTATCTGGGGCACAACATATTTTGGTTGTAAATCACTTTTCAGGTGGTGCATTAAAAAGGATAACCAGAAGTTAAAAAACTGTCAGGCTAGTGTTACCAGAGGCCCAGAGGGAGCCTCCTGGCTGGCACTTCCCAGGGGTGTTGCTTTTGGCAGATATAAATGGTCAAGGTGTCCTACCTGTTAAACACGGTCCTGAGGCCAACAGTGGCTGATTTGGGTGAAGATCCCTCTCCCTGGTCAGGCAACACTTGAGAGTATTTCCCTTTCCTGTATTCTGGTCCCACCTTCTCCTTCCTAGGAGGCCCTCCCTCATTGATTCCTCTTCCTGCCCCTTAAAGCCCTGCCTGACACCGCATCCTCCTTAGAATACAAAGTGCAGTACAGATGTGCTCAAGCCTCCCTAAAGTCATCTTTCCCCTGCCAGGCTCTCCCCCTTCCTTCCTTTGCAGCCACCCTTCTTCGCAGTTGTCTACACTTCCCACTCCCTCACTCTCCATTTATGCCGTCACTTCCAGAAGCATTCAGTTCAGGTTGTTTCTTGGCCCCCAGCAATGAACTGCTTATAAAATCCCAGAGACTTTACATCCTTGGTATCACCCACTTCCATTATCTCCTTGTTGTTCTGATGGCTATGACCTTGTTTGGATATCTATTACTTTTGATTTAGAAAATTACAGCAATCTCTGGTCTCTCTCTTTGCATTCCAGATCATTTCTGGACTCTTCTTGCTGAATCATAGCTCTGAGCCTGGCTCTCTCTGGCTCCAAATCTCTCAGTGGTTCCCCATTGTGCACAGAAATAGTTTAAACTCTCTCAAGTGCTTCACAAACCTTCATGCTTTGGTCTCATCCAACTTTCCACTTTTATTTCCTACCAATCTCATTCATGAATCCTACGCTCCCATGAAACTTAATTATTGGTCATTCATTGTACGTATTGAGTACTTTAATACCTTCATTCCTTTGCCCATGCTGTTCCCCCTTCCTAGTCCATCCCCACAATCTCTATACACCTAAATCATACCAAACCTTCAAAGCCCAGCATAAATACTTCCTCCTCCAAGAAGCTTTATTTTATCTTCTCAGAGGAAATAAATCTTCCTCTTGTCCTTCCCTGGAAATCGATATTTTAGGGACTTTTCATAGAATTTTTGTATATATTATATCTCCCTTATTGTACTGAGGACTTTTTGAGAACACCATTCATTTTCGTGTCACCATAAATGCCCAGCACAGTGCATTGCACACAGCAACTACCCAATTGGCATTTTTGAACAAATAAACAAGTATATTTCAAAATATCATTGGCATAAAGATGATAGCCATAAATCATAATCACCAACAATTATACCATGTACTAAAGTCATGTTTATCATGCTAGTTAAGGCAGGGGTTGCAAACTTAAAAGACTATAAGGGCCAGGCAAGTAGTGTAGATGGTAAAACAGCCTTGGGTAAGTACAGAGGCAAATGTTATAGTGTCTGTCACATCTAATGGGGGCAGCTGATACTCAGCACCAGAAAATCATTGGCAGTTGGAAATATGGTCATTTGATTATTACAGGTCATTTGATTATTACAGAGATAGTAGAAATAAAAATATTTATATTCAAATATAAAATCTTCCAGTTTTTACATTTTATTTAAATTTTATAGACAGGGCACAAGTGGGGGAGGGGCAGAGCGAGAGGGAGACACAGGATTCGAAGCAGGCTCCAGGCTCCGAGCGACGCGGGGCTCGAACTCACAAACCACGAGATCATGACCTGAGCCGAAGTTGGACGCTCAAACGACTGAGCCACCCAGGCGCCCCATTTTTTTTAATGAATCTTTTTTTAAAGATTTTTTTTAATGTTTATTTTTGAGAGAGAGACAGAGCGTGAGTGGGGAGGGGCAGAGAGAGAGGGAGACAGATCTGAAGCAGGCTCCAGGCTCTGAACTGTTAGCACAGAGCTCGAAGCGGGGCTCGAACTTGTCAACCGTGAGATCATGACCTGAGCCGAGTTGGAGGCTCAACCGACTGAGCCACCCAGGCGCCCCTAAAATCTTCCAGTTTTTAAAAGTTGGCAACTAGCTCCATTTTTTAACAGCTGGGCTGCCAATTTGCAAGTTCTGGGTTGGAGAATGCTATATTCTGTTTAAATGAAAACACTAGTTAATTGACTTACCAGATACAATATACCCAGTCAAAGATGGATGGCTCTCTGAGAATCAGAGCATCCCTACAATGCATTTAAGCCTGGCTCCATGGTTGATTCAGAAGGCACTTTGTGGCTTTGCCATGTCTAGGCATCTCATTTCCAACATCAGTCATCATCAAGGAAAACAGAGCTTTCTGGGAACTTAAATCCTCTGTTTGTCTGTATTCTAGAGACAACTGCATTGCTTTTTTATGACTGCATCTATTTGCAAGCCTGTTCTCATTTCCCCTCAGTCTCCTGCACTGGGCAATCGTCTCCTGGCCTCTGGGCAGGTATCAGAGAGCTCCAAGACCAGGTCTACCAGAACTTCAGACTTCATATAACCTCAGTGACTTGGCAGGGCCCAGAGTCAGGTAACTGAGGGTCAATCAGGAAACCACCATGCCCCCAAAGCCCCAGATCATCTGTATAGCAGCATTCTCATAGGAATTGTCAATAATCTTTTTTTTTTTTTAATTTTTTAACATTTATTTATTATTGAGAGACACAGAGTGTGAGCAGGGGAGGGGTAGAGAAGGGGAGACACAGAATCTGAAGTAGGCTCCAGGCTCTGAGCTGTCAGCACAAAGCCCGACCTGGGGCTCGAACTCACGAACTGTGAGATCATGAACTGAGCTGAAGTCAGTCGCCTAACTAACTGAGCCACTCAGGCGCCCCAGGAATTATCAATAATCTTGATGGTAACAATGACTATGTATTGAGCCCTTAAGCTAAGCATTTGATAAGCTTGCTGAACTGTCACAACAATCCTGCAAAGTAGATAATTGCATGAATCAGGAAAGTTAATGGCTATAACAAGACAATACCCAAATCCCAGCGCTTGAACACAAGGAAAGTTTATTTCTTGCTCACTTCACAATCAATGTGGTTTGGGTTAGGCAGGGGGAGCTCTGCTCCATCCAGTTATTTGGGGACCCAGAATCCTTCCACCTTGTGGCTGGACCCTCCTCTGGGATCTCAGGATTCTCTCTATTCAGCTGGAAGATGTGGAAAGAGAATAAGGATTGCACATGGGAGATTTTTGTCAATTGGTTCTAGGAAAGGCTTCCATCATTTCTTCTCCCATTCTATGGACCAGAACTCAGTCATGGGGCCATACCTAACTGCAAATATAGTCAGGCTCAGTGCTCAGGAAGAAGAGGGGAACCAGATATTGCTGAGCTCCCCAACCATAGTGGTCACCCCTATTTCCCTGCTGAGAAAAACAAGATTCCAAGAAGTTACATCATTTGCCTAAGGTGCCAGACCACTGCATGGCAGAGCTGGGCCTCAGTCTGGGCTGGCCTGGCACCGATGTCCTTTTTTCACTGCTCCACTTGGTCCTCTTTGCATCTCCCATTCCATCTTGTACTGCTGGCATTAATGAATGTGACATACTCCCATAAGACCACTTGCATCTAGAGAATGTCTTGTTGGCATATCCCTGTGGGATTTTGAGCTTTCCTAAAGATGCAGACTCCTTTCTTCTAGGATAGAAAAATATAAGGTGTGGGCCACAAGTGATGTGCACCTCACCTGTCCATCAGGGTTCACCCAAGACACTCTTAGACTAATGATGTGTCATTTCATATTGTTAGTTTGCCTGTATATTGCTTCCCCTGCCCCCAGTGGCTTGAGAGCACATTGAATCTCATATTTCCATACTTATCAGTACCTATTCATGTATTTTTGTTGCTTAATTTCTCAGAGTTAAGGTAGCTTAAAGGCTCATACAAACGTGACAGTGTTAATTATGTGACAGAATTCAAGAGTAAAATTAATCAGCTACAGATAGGGAGCCTGAGTGTTACTCTTATCAAAAACAAAAACAAAAACAAAAACAAAAACAACTAGACCAGGTGCTCCTGTTACATACTCTCCCATCACTCTGTATTCTCATGACATCATCACAATTACAATTATTAAAGTTGCTTGTGTAATCACAGGTTTAATGTCTGTCTTTTTCTCTAGACTATAAATTCCATGAAGGTAAAAATCATGTCTTTTTCATTCACTTGTATCGGTCAGCTAATGCTGTGTGATAAACAATACCCAAACTTAGTAACTTACAACAATGATTTATTATCACTTACATATCCACAGGTCGGCTGGGGTTTGACTGACTGAGGCTGTTCTTCACTGAACTTAACTCCAAGCTGACAGTGTTTCTTATTCTTTAGAGCCACTGGCATGTTTTTCTCATGGCAATGACAGAAGTGCAAGGGGCAGTGAAAGCAAAGTTGCTTAAGGCCTAGTCTTAGAATTGGCCATTCTGTCCACACTCCATTGGCTAAAGTGAGCCACATGGCCAAGCCTGATCTCAGTGGAGTGGGAACATACACTCTGCCTTTAGCAGGGGCAACTCCAAAGTCACACTGCAGAGGGTGCAAATACAGGGATGGGTGAAGACCTAGGGTCAATAATGCAGTGTTTCACATGGCTGTATCCGCAGTAGCAGGCACACTGCATTGTATATCAGAAATGTGAAATAAATGTTGCTCAATAAATGTAGAGAGAATTCCTGTAAATTAATCTCTCTGGGTTGAATCCTACTGGTTGGTAAAGACTGTAGAAGGATAATATGTTAAAAGATTGATTTGTATTTGTTCCTCCCAAATTTTTCCCTTCCTGCAGTTCAAGCGGGGAGCTGGGAAGACTTGAGTGCCTGCTTCCAGGGAGGAAGAGTTGAAGAACCTGGAACCAGTTTTTTCCATCTTTTGTCCAAATATCAGCCATTTGAAGAGAAAATGTCAGTCTCCTCCTAAAAGAAGGGAGGGTAGAGAGACTTTTGAGAGAGGAGGACTTAACCAGACAGGAAGAGGAGCACTGACCACGGAATGTGGCAGAGACCCACAGACTGCTCCGTGGCCAATTCTGAGAACATACAAGAGCTTCTGGGAGGACAGCTGATCAGTGTTCCTGAGACAGAGACCCTGAGACCCTGGGCCCATCCAGCAAGATCCCCGAACCCTGTGAATGGCCCAGAGGCAAGTATTTCCCCTCAGACTAGGACAGTGAGAACACCTGACCACTTGAGCTTCCCAGATCCTGTTAAAGTTTGTTCATTTGTTTGTTTGTTTGTTTGTTCATTTATTTTTGAGGGAGGGTGTGTAGAGACGGAGGGAGAGAGGGAGTCCCCAGCAGGCTCCACACGTCAGCACAGACCCTGATGGAGGTTCGAACTCATGAACTGTGAGATCATGATCTGAGCTGAAATCAAGGGTCAGATGCTCAATTGACTGAGCCACCCAGGAGCCCCTCCCAGGTTCTATTAAAACCCTGGGACCTAAAAGAGTCCGCAGTACAATCTGAGACTAAATTTCCCACAACCCAGTGGAATAAGGGCCCAGTGTCATAATTAAGGTGATTTAAAGAAAATAAAGAAAATGCTATTTCCTATACACGTGATTTAGAGAAGAATTATTCACACTCATTAAACGATGAAAATTGTAGCTGGGAGATGGCAAACCAAGGCTCTTTGAAAGCTTAATGTAATAATAGTATTTCAATATTTTGAGGACATCGGTTACCGTTTTCCTATGAAATCTTACAGATCCATACAAAGGCCTGCAGAGAACTAGGGGAGAGATGCTGATAATAAACGAAAGGACCTTTTCCCCTACCTTGCAGCGTTTGAGGGCTCTTTTGTAAAAACCCACACAATCCCAGACTGTGAAGTTAGATTAGCAATAATGTTTAAATTATGCAGGCTCCCAGCTGTGCTGTGCTGTTTGCACACTTTCTAGGAAGTGACTAATTATAATTAGTGCTTAAATACAAAAGACATACCATCATTAAAAGAAAAGGAGAAAATAAATCTTACATGTTTAGATCCTGGTCTCCCAGCACTGGCTCTTTTCATTCGCTTATGCTGGGATTGCTAGCTGAAGGACAGGAGGGAAATGTTGGCTTCTGCACTACATGTGAGGAGATGGATTTAAATGTTTGTGGGTCAAGTGAGGACACCAGACACAGAACAATTCCCAAGACTGAGAATCTGATGTCAGCTGGTCACCTCACCAGGAAGGGAGGGAGGAGCAGAAACAAGGAGCAAGCCATCAGCAGAGCTGAGTTCTTATCCCGGCTCTGTTCCTTGTCGTTTGTACGAAGGTCATTTGTTTCTCTGGGTCTCAATTTCCTGATCTGCAAAGTGGAACCAACAATGCCTGCTCTGGATGTTTGGTAAGGTGTGTGTGTGTGTGTGTGTGTGTGTGTGAGAGAGAGAGAGAGAGAGAGAGAGAGGGAGAGAGGATATTTTTTTCCCTGAGACAAGAGCCATTATTTTTTGAGGGCTTATAAGGTGCCAGACCCTGGACTGGATCCTGTGGATTAGAGGGTATAGAGCAACACAGCACCTCCTGTTCCCTGCCCCACCAGCCTTCCTACTTACCTTTATTATGGTGGTTTTCCCTTTCATGCCTCCACTATCCTTTCACCGTTAGGGACAGTATTCAAGTCTTGGTCCCATCCTCAGCGCCTACCATTGTGTCTGCACATAGTAGACATTCAATAAGTATTATTTGGAAGAAGAAAGGACGACATATTGCCTCATAGTTATAGAAAATGACTTAAATGTGTTAGTCTTGCCTTATCCGCACTGTAAACTCTTTGAAAACAAGGGGTGTGTCTGACATTTCTTCTGATTTACTACAATGCACAGTGATTCTGTGCATGCAATTGTTCATACATTTCCACAAATACTAATTGAGTGCCTACCCTGAGGAAGGCTCTGTAATAGGTACTGAGGGCACAGCACTGAACAACACAGCCACCCATCCTGACTCGTGTGATGTAAATTAGAAAGGTGGAAAGGAGAAGTCAGATTATTAATGAATCACAAAACCAAGAAAGACTCAATGGCAAATTGTGAGCAGCAAGTAATGCATCAAAACAAACACTAGTAGCTGCCTATTGAAGACCATCCCCCTTCTTTCTTTTGCTAACACAACTCTGAATTTGGTTGGGGGCCATATCCCTAGTTCCAAGTGACTCAACAAAATTTAGGTAAGTTGAACTAAACTGTCAACATACTTCCATTTTGCTCTGCCAGTCACTGGAATGGAGTGGACGTGTGACCCAGTTCTGGCCAATAGGCCATGAGGGGGAGTCTACTGGTGGCTTCTGGGAAATATTTTCCTCCCTGATAAAAGAATAGCCCTTTTGTCCTTTTTCCTGTCCTTCCTGCTTGGGATGCAGTCATGTGACAGTGTGATATTTGCAGCTGTGGCAGCCATCTTGTGACACTAAGGGACACTCTGGTCACACACACGGATGACGGCAGAGCAGCCATAGTTGGGTTCCTGATGGCATCGTTGGAGTCTCTAAAGAAGCCCAATGAATAGCTTCCCTTTTCCCATTCTGAGTTCTGAACAGATTGAGAAATCAGATAATGGAGAAGGATGAAGGGGAAAATCTCATCTTTGGCTGCTGATAAGTGCTAGGTATGGTATATAACTTAATGGGAGAACCAGTTAGGTTTGAGCCCCCAAGTTAGGCAGACTTGGCACTACAGATCACACCCAGAGCAGCAGAGAATGAGTGCTGCATGTGGCAAGCTCTGCCACAAGAGGAGCTTGACCAAATCTACCAGAGAAGCCACTCTTCCACCCCAGGGACAGAGACAGTAAAGGAGAATAAAGAGGCCAGGAGTTACAATGATTGAAATTCCTCCACATGGAAGGAAACTTCAGGGAGCACAAAGCTGCCCTCTCTCACCCCAACCACAGAGCTGAGCCACTGCACCAATTCTAGATTTGCCTTCAATCCTCTTATTAAATGAGACTCATAAACCTCTATTATTTAAGTTACTTTTAGTCAGGTGTTCTGTTTATTACAGCTAAAGCATCTTAATGGATCTAAGCACCATAAAGGAAAAGTGGGGGATAGCGAAAGGGATTATGTAAAGGGGAATATCATCTTCTTTGGACAGGGGTGGAGGTAGTCATGGAAAATCATCTCCAGATTAGTGATGTTTAAGCTAATCCTGAAGGATGAGGGAGTGAAGGCTTCACAGACAAAAGGAACAGAAGTGAGCAGACCCTGAGGCATCAAAAGAAGGTCCATGTGGCCAAAGTGGACTCAGTGAGAGGGAGATTTATGAGATAGGACACCAGAGGGGGAGGCAGGTGCTGGATCATAGCTTTATAGGCAGGATGTGGCAGGTTGGACTCCTAGAAAGCAGGAACCCAGATGTTTTACATGCAAGGATGTTTATTAAGGAGTACCTTGGGACCTTTCAAGTGTGAGAGAGAGGGAGGAAAAGAAGCAGATTGAGCACAGATAAGCTGAGCTGTGATGCAGGCTCAACAGCAGCTTCTGTTGAACCTCTGGGGAGTACTAAATATAGACTAGCCCTTCATAGCTATACCAAGATAGGTCAAGACAACCGGAACTTTGTACCCCGACCCCACATGGATCTGTTATTGCATGTGTGTTACCTAGGAAAGGTGGCACTGTAGCTGGGACAATGCCTGAAGGGGCTGACCACTGAGGGGGCAAAGTTGCTCCCATTAAGAACCACTGTTGGAGCCACAGATATTTGAATAATTGTCTAAAATCAAAGGCACATCCTATATGGCCTTGGTCTAATTGTTCAAAGTGTTTGGGCTTCTACTTGGAGGTAGGGTGGGAGTTGGACTTAAGGAATGCTTAATGACTTCTTAGAGGGAGGATTAATGATTCCAGAAGACTTGCACACATTGAAAACCTGCACAAGTACAAACAGAGGCCACCTCCACTGTACTTTAACCTACTCACAAGCTGATGATTCACTAGTGCTTGGTGAGTTTTGTGAATAAAAGCAAGATCACAGCTATCCGGTCTTTCTGCTCTCTTACTAAACCAGTTCATTGTCTTCCCTTCTGGCATTTTCCTTAGGCTTCTTATCAAGGCTGACTCAGCTATTGCCTTCCTTCAGAATTCTCCACCTCGCTTTGGACTCTTTGAATCAGGCCCCAGCACATATTGTGTGTCTTTACATACATTGTGTGTATGTAAATGTATGTATGTCTTTACATACTGTGTATGTCTTTACATATTGTGTGTCGTTACATATTGTGTGTCTTTAACATGCACTATGTTAACTTCTGTTCCTGAAAAAAAATTAGCTACTCAATTTTTGAGCCACTGCCTCTGTGATAAGAAGAAGCTCTCATAATTGGAAGGGATGCCTTACAGTAAAGACACTTAGACTTTGGAGACTGAGTTCTGTAGCTGGCATCTGATGGGTATTTGGGGGCCTCCACAGCTCCCCCTTCTTCAACTGATAACTGTCCCTCCCATGTTTTGGGGAACAATCCTTTGGTATATGTTACCAGTCATGTTCCATACTATAGCCTCTGGGGTTGCCATGGTCACACAAGATGGACCAATAAGAGGGTCAATTTCTGCTGGTCATAGTGATTGGTTCAATGATGACCATGTGGCCTCAGCTGAACCAATCACTGCTCAGCTTCTTCTATTCTAGTCATGGATTTGAATGAACCTGGAGTTGCTGGTGGCCATCCACCCCACCAGAGGGTGAATAAAGCCCAGACAAGGAGAGATAGCAGAACAAGGAGTAGAGAGACATAACAGCATTTGAGATCCCCTGTGACAGACATCCTGGAAGCCAACCTGTCCATCCATCTCCTTGATTATGTGGGGCCAAAAATTCCATATCCCTTCCCCACCCCATGCTTTAAAAAAATTCTTTTAATGAGTTTGAATTGAGTTTATGTTACTTTCAGGGAAAGATTTGTGACCAATACAGATTAATTAAGCCATGACCCTGATATCTGTAGCCATATCAGATATTAGCACTGAAAGATTCATTTATTCATGTGATCATTCAAAAAAATATCTATCAAGGGCCTACTAATTTGAGAAGATATAAAAATAAAAAATAAAAAATAAACACAAAGAGTATCAGCAAAATCTTGTAGAGAGCTCTATATCACCTAAGTCAGCCCCAGCCATTTTCTCTGCTATGCCTGTGCTGTAGGAGACAGTAAGTTTCTTTTCAGTGGGTATCCAGGCAGAGAGTGAATGGCCATCTGGCAGGAGAAAGATGCTATAGATATTTTCAAGCGTTGGTGGAGAACCAGATTCAATGAGTTTTAGGGTTTATTTCAATCACAACATTCTAGGGTGGAGGTTTCCATGTCCTTTACCCTTTCCATTAGAGAATATTCCCAAACCAATTCTGATTCTGTCCAGTCCCAATTTATGGAATGAAGGTATTCTGCATGGCAGCACACAGTGGGTGAATAATGAAATGGTGGATAAGTGTTATGTGGGAACCTCCTTTCCCCATTGCTTCAAGTTTCCAAGTGGAGGGACTGCCATTAGAGTAACACTTTTGCCCTCTTTCACCAGAGGAGGAGTGCCTTACCTGATTGGTGGATTTAAGCTGAAGTCAACATCGTCAGTTTCATCTTTCTCCCTCTCTCTCTTTGGGGGCCAGAGGCTCACAAAACATTCTCATCAGCTCTAAGCAGATCTGTCCCCACAGGAGAGGCCTACGTTTTGGGAATTAAGTTCAGTACTGGGAAGCATCAGCAAGCAATTTGGCCGGATCTAAGCCATGCTTATTGTTTTATCAGCAGTAAAGCTGACATTTTTATCTCCATATGCCTGACTCTTTGGGGTTTTTCTTAATTAATTAGGAATTCGGGTAGGGAACAGGGGTGTCATCTATTAGTTCCCTAAATCCCAACAGAATTCTCTTACTTGTAGATGAGTCCCACCCACCTTGTTGGCCTCATTCCACACTACCCCCTGCCCTCCTTTTCATCCTCCAAAAACTATTAGGGTGCTTGTCATTTCTTTCATCTTCTTGCTATTTCATGCTTTTATGCCTTTGCTTGTATTATTCCTTCTGCTGGCATATCTTCTTACCCCCACCCCACTGCCTCATCAGCTAATGCTTATCCATTATCTGTCCATAATATCTCATCTCAAGGAACACCTCACCCAGGAAGTCTTCCCTGGCTGGCACCTTCCCACCACTCCAGACTCAGTTTGATGAATACATCTGCCATATTGTTTTAAAATGTCAATCTCTCACTGCTAGATTATGAGCTTATTGAGGTGGCTACGACCTTATTATTCATCTCTGAATCCCTCAGAATTCAGAACCTTTTGCAGAAGACATGCATGGTAAATGTGTGTTAAATTGATGCATAAACTCGCCAATAGTGGGTAATACCCATTCCTGAGGCTAGGCAGAACTGGGAAGTGTATCTATACCAGTCAGAGGTCAGGAGCAGAATGAAAGTTATAGCCAAGGAGACAAGGCCAACCATTTAGTCCTCAGGGCAAGGCAAAGCCAGAAATGACAAAGTGAACGGAAGTAAAAACAGACAGGTGGAAGAAGAGGCTGAAAAGGGATGCAGTACAAGGAATGGACCAGGGCAAAGAGTACATAACTAAGGCTGTGAAGGACAAATGAGCCTGGTACTCATCTATTACATGGTGCCAGGTGCATGGTCAAGGGAAGGGATAGAAACCCCTAAGATTGCAGGTAAGAATTGGACAGCGGAGTGCAAGGGAAAGTCATAAGAGCAGAAGAATGTGGAGCCTGGTCCTAGCTGTGCCACAAAATACTCAGGTGAGCTTGGACAAATCACTTCCTTTTCCTATGAAAGAATCTCCTCATCTATGGACCTGAATAGCGTGTCCTAGATCACTTCTCTCTTCTCTTCCAGGTCAAATGTATTGTGATTCTTCAAATACTATTCCATAGTATGATTGCAGAGGATTCCTCTATTACATAAATAATATTTAGTCACCATGTTATCCTTTATATTCAATCAATCAAAAGTACTACCTGTATTTTGATCTCAGTTCTGAAATCAAGATTAGACTGAATTATTTCAATTCAACTATAAACATTACTATAAAACAACTATAAAACATTTACTGTGCTATAATTTTCTCCATTCATTGAGTGCATACTTCTTGTTCTTCTCTGTGCTTGGCACTATGATACTCTCTGTTCTGAATGAATTTATAATCTAGTTGAAACAACAAGATTAACATCTTCAAAAGATTAAGAGAAAAATCCAAAAGTCCCTTTTATAATTTAATGCTAAATTATGTGTTAAAGACTCCAAGGAATTAACAGAAATGAAAAGGATCAAGAGGGTTTGAAGATATCAGGGAAGATTTCCTGGAGGAAGTTGCCTGCAAAGGTGAAGAAGACATAGATAGGACAAGGGGGGATCAAGACAGACAGATGGATGAATGAATGGATGATGGATGGATGGAGGATGGAGGACATTCTTAAGAGGCAAGGAAAAGCAAGAACTTAAAGATGATCATGAATTTGCGTGGGGCTCACTATGGAAACCTGCTAGAGTAAGAACAAGGAAAAGTGATGGAAGATAATATTGCTTGTGCTTCTACTGTATGCTGGGTGCTTGTAGCTGAGATGTCTGGTGTCTGCACTCCACAGGCCCTCTCACTAGGAATCACCCCCATCCAGAGTTGAGGGGGTGTGCCTACAGAGGGCTATGTTTATACTATGGGATGGGACACTGGGCTTAAACTCAGTCAATCCAATTCTTCTCCCAGAAATACGGCATTGGACACAAGGAAACTGAACAGCACTTTCTGTGGCAAGACTGGGGTGTAGAAAGTTCTAGAGAAAGGGTAAAGAGTGGGAGATGGAAGGGAACCCAAGAAAGCTAAGGACGCCAGGCTGCAGAGAACAAAGAGGGGAGAACATGCACAGAGGAAAAATTGGGACATCATAAACCGATTTGGTGGCCCCTGGGGATGAGGGATGTGCCTGGATTCTGAAAATCCAGTTCCTAGTTCCTCTTCCTGAAAATTCTGTACTGTATTTCCTGTTCCTTCATTTCAGCTGAACCAGTTTAAGTGGCTTCCTATTCCTTATAATGAAAAGAGCCTTGACTATGACAGTCTGTCCACAAACGTTTTTCCCACTTAATCCTCCCAACAATTTAATGAGATAGGTATTATTCCCACATTATTAATGTGGTTATCAAGGCTTAGAGAGGCAACATCACCTGCTTAAGCGCTCAGCTTAGTAAGTAATTAAACTGGGATCTGAACCCAGGCCTGTCAGCCTCCAAAGTCCTTCTACTTCACCACACACTGTCCTGAGGGACATTTCACAGTATCAGAATCAACACATGATCTCAAGAACACTCTCTCTGTAACCTGCACAAAACATCTCCACTTTGAGGAGTATGCTGTGTTTACTCACAGGCCAGTTCAATAACTTTCCATAATTCTGAGATTCTCCTGTGGTGGCCTAGAAAGCCTATTTGAAATACACTAATTCAGAACTTATGAAAAGTCAGACACTGTTATTTGTGACTCTTATGGAGTCAAATTCAAAGCAATCTTGTTCTCTGAGAATATCCAGAGTCTAGTGAATAAAGAGAAGCTGGTTAAAGTTAATGGAATTTTTCCAAACCAAGAAGATTAAGAATTTCCTTAATTTGGGGGGTCATTCATTCTAAGCAAATTCCATGGTAGCCATGCCTAATTCTTATATTTTAATGACCCATTACAAATACACCTTCTTCATTCAGTCTACATTCTAGTCAGACTCAACTCTTATAATCCTCTCAAATACCATATTACTCCAACCTCTATGCCATAATATGTGTGAAAATTCATTTCCTTCTTCCTGTCCATCTGGAAAATATCCATTCTTCCTTCAGGATTCAGCTAAAGAGTCACCTCCTCCACTGAGCTGTCCTTGGCCACTAACTCTCTGCCCCATGCAGGTCAGATGTTTCCTCTATGACCCAGAAAACTCTGACCTTAACTCTCATCCTTCTATGTTGTGATTGTCTCTTTGCTGATGAAGGAAGATTTTCTCCCTCCCATGCTGAAACCATGCCCCTTAGGGTTAGTAAGGTTGAAACTAGCAGAAAAATTAAAGCTTGTTTTTCAGAGAACTGTATTTCCATAATCACCTATTGTGTCTTTTCAAACCCTACTAAGAAAGGCACTAGCTGTCTCTGCAGAGGCCTGGATTTAAGGTCAACTGATATGGTTCCAGCCTGTGAACAAGCAAGGCCCTACATTCTTTACTGGGGATAATGAGCCCAAGACCCCATCCAGTTTATAGTGGCTCTTGGAGCATGCTCATAGTCCCTTCCCTTTGTCCTAAGATAACTTCCTGATGTCAGGGAGCTGAATCTTGCCTCATTCTGACGTTAAGTCTCCACCCCAAAGTGAACATAGGATGTATGTCACATATATGTTTGTTCAATGTTCATGCTCTATCCTTCCTCATGAGCAGTTATGTTTCCCTGCACTTTTCATCAATATGTATGTAATCTTGGGGTTCAGTTGGTTAAATGTTCAACTCTTGATCTCAGCTCAGGTCTTGATCTCAGGGTCATGAGTTCAAGCCCTGCATTAGGCTCCATGCTGGGCCTGAAGCCTACTTAAAAAAATGTATGTAATCTCAACCTCTATGATTATTTAAAAAAAAACAAAACACCTTGTTCTTTACTCCTGCAAGGAGGCAGATTTGAGGCTTTCCCTCCTGTCACCTCATTTGGCTGCCTCTCAAATAAACCCCTTCCTTGCTGCATACCTGATGTCTCAGGAATTACCTTTGCTGCACACTGGGCAGACAGATCTATGTTCAGTTACAATATCAGAGCACCTCTCTTTCCTTTCCGATTCCTTCCTCCCCCACCCCATCCTCCACCTAATGGGAAAGTAATTGCTAATCTGATGCACCTGAGAAGTTGATTGGGCCACATGTCATTAGTGAGTGAGGTTGCCATGGTCAAGACCATTTTATAGGTGGTCAGCAGGGTTAGGATTTTCCTGGGCTTCCCCTGCCATCAACAGAGGGTCTGGGAAGTGACCCGGGCAACCTTCTTTTTCTTCCACTTCTTCTCTTTGGAAAGTTCTGGCAAAGTAAGAGAATACACAAACATGGGTATGGCAGAGACCAGGCGGCTCTACCCTTGGGCCAGCCGTCCTCTCTTCTCTCTGCCAGCGCCCCAACCTGTGCCCATGTAGGTAAGCTGAGTGGGGTGTGCTCTGTGGGCTATGCTATCTTTTTAGGGGAAAAGAAACAGGAAGCCCTACTGGGGTTTCCCAGCTGAAGTCCATTGATCCAGCTCTGCTTCCAGGGAAGCCCTAATTTGCATGAGTGGTGGTAGGGTAATTGGACACCTGGTCATCCATTAATGAAGTACAACTTTGTTTTTGATTTACGTCTTTTCCCTCGTATAAATTCTAGACTCTTGGAGTCAGAATTCTGGGACTAGAAGACTCACAGAGCAAGGCTTGGCACTAACATCTCACCCCACCACCCCTGCAACACTCTTCCTCATGAAATATTCTAGTCCAGTGATTTTCAACCCTGGGTGTGCAGCCAGGAAAACCAACCTTGCCCACCAGAAATTCCTGATTCTAATGTGCAGCTAAATTTGAGAACCATTGTGGGGCACATCGGTGGCTCGGTTGGTTGAATGTCCAACTTTGGCTCAGGTCATGATCTCACGATTTGTGAATTTGAGCTCCACGTCAGATTCTCTGCTGTCAGCCTGTCAATGTAGAGCCTGCTTTGGGTCCTCTGATCCCATTTCTCTGTCCCTCCCCTACTTGCATTTTCCCAAAATATTTTTTTTTTAAAATAAGTAAATTTGAGAACCACTGCAAAGAAGAGTTGAACAATTTCTTTCACCCTCCCTGACTGAGTTCTGCTATGAGGCAGTAAAATAAAGCTTCATGAATCAGTAGATTTAAGTAGAGCTTTGAGTGACCTTGATTTCCTGTACCTCCTGTCCACACACCCACCATCTGTAAAATAAGAAGTTTTACTGAGAGCTCAGCTTTTAGCATTCTGGAAATAATGGACACCTTTGAAATTTTCATTGAAAACCACGGACATCTCCCCAGGAAAATGACCATTCGCCCACACTCATATATTTGCATACAGCTTCTGGGGAGCTTGGACCCCCTGAAACACTGGCCTAAACAACCATTTATCCAGCCCATAATTCCAAATTCTTCAACTCTTACTAGGTAGGAGCAGTGGGCCAGCCCCACCTCACTCCCTTTCCACGGTGGTTCAAAACACACATCTGTATCAACACCAGCCTCAGCAGGACATTCACAGAAGGGGCAGTGTACAGTTTCTGATGACAACAGAAGGAACGGCAGAGCCAATTTTTGGTCACATAGTCATTGAGACCTACTCGGCACCAGGTTCTAGGGGTATAGTGGTGAGGAAAACAAAATAGATTTATGGTATTTATATCCTGTTGGGGATTTGTACGAGTTCATATGTTCATTGAGTGGAATTGCTCACCCTACTTAAAAGCATGTCTCTGTCTCTCTCTCTCTAATGACTGAAAAATACATAGGTGGCTTTTTGTAAGAAAAGGCAATATTTTCCTTAAAACTGGACAAGAGTCTCTACCCTTGACCCTAACTTTTGTGGGTCCCATTCTGAGCCTCCTCTGCCCCTGCCCCTCTACACAGAGTGAGGAGTCCATGAGGCTAAGGATATATATTTACTCAGAGGTTTCATGCCATCCTCCTACACCATGCTCTTATTACCCATGACCTATATCCCCTACAGTAATGTCCCTGAATCTGTTCCCAGGGCTTTGCCGCATTCTTCTCTAGACCCAAAGCTGGACTACACCCTGGGTGGCCCCAGGGAAGCTGTTTGCTGGGGTGTGGAAGAAGCTAGCATGTGCAGACTAGCATATCCACGGGAATGTGTGAGGCCCCCTGCAGAGATCTGGAGATGGTAAGAGAGGTAGGGTGAGTTATGGGCTGCGGACGGCTTTCTCCAGGCTGTCACTTGATAATTCTAAACTTGGAGAGGACTGAGAATTCTAAATTCTAACCTGGCCTTCCAGGCAGTATAAAGGCATATTTCTCAGAGTAGAAAATAGAACATATGCTAGTTAATAGTCTCTTAATTTATAACTTTTAAAGTATTTCTTTGAGAGAGAGAGCTTGCGCACAAGCAAGCAGGAGAGAGGGGCAGAGGAAGAGAGAGAGAGAATCTTAAGCAGGCTCCATGCTCAGTGAGGAGTCCTATGTAGGGTTTGATCCCATGACCCTGGGATCATGACCTGAACTGAAATCAAGAGTTGGATGCTTATAAGAGACTCTTAAAAACTGAGAACAAACTGAGGGTTGATGAGGGTGGGAGGGAGGGGAGGGTGGGTGATGGGTATTGAGGAGGGCACCTTTTGGGATGAGCACTGGGTGTTGTATGGAAACCAATTTGACAACAAACTTCATATATTGAAGAAAAAAAAAAAGAGTTGGATACTTAACTGACTGAACAACCCAGGCACCCTAACTTTTAAATATTTATATAAATGGTATTTGGGCCTCTATATGTATCCTTGTCCCAGGCCCCTGAAATGTTAGGGGAGGTTTGAGGAAACACATATATGGTATGAATCCACCCAAGCCACTTTGGTTTCTCACGGCCTTCCTTCACCAGTCCCTTATAATAATGGTGATGATGATGATGATAATAGTTAACCTTTTAACAATAAAATTGTTAAACTTATGTAACATTGTATGTTAACTATACTTCAATAAAAAAATAAAATTCTTACTGAAATGTAACATACAGACATACAATTCTTATTGAAGCATAACCAACATATACATAGAAATGGACAATCATAGGGTAAACACCCTTGTAACA
This sequence comes from Panthera pardus, assembly GCF_024362965.1. NCBI lineage: Eukaryota > Metazoa > Chordata > Mammalia > Carnivora > Felidae > Panthera > Panthera pardus. The sequence continues at coordinate 15,240,720 of NW_026526991.1, forward strand.
ACCAACTGGGTCAAGACACGGAACATTACCAGCATCTATGTCCCCTTCCGATGACTACTCCCTCCATCCTTCCCAAAGGTAACCAATGTTCTGTCATACTTTTGCCTAGTATTGAACTTTATATCAATGGAATCATATCATATGTATTCTTTTATGTCTGCCTTCTTTCCCTCAATATTATCTTCATGATATTCATCCATGTTACTGCATGTAGAACTTGTTTGCTCATTTTCCTTGTTCTCTAGATTTCCATTGAATGAATATACCCCTCTCATGTACTCATCCCATTGCTGATGGACATCTGGATTATCGTCACTTGGAAAAGCTAAGAATAATGCTGCTATGACCATTTTTGTTCATGTCTTTTGGTGTCCATGTAGACTCATTTATGTTGAGTACATACTCCTAGGAGAAGGGTTGCAGGGTCTTAGGGTATGTATACATTCAGCTTTACTAGATATGGCAGAAAGTTTTCCCAAAGAAGTTGTACCAATTTCCATCCCTACCAGCAATGTATGGGAGTTCCGATTTCTCCTTAACCTTGACAAGGACTTGATACAATCAGCCTTTTTCATTTTAGGCATTTTGGTGGGTATATAGGGATATTTTGTTGTGGTTTTAATTAGCATTTCCTTTGTGAATGCTATTAATATTATTAATTAATATGCAATAATAATGTTTTTGTATATTCAGTAGCTATTTGAAGGTCCTTCTCCTTTGTAAAGTTTCAGTTTAAACATTTGGGTTCTGTGCCTTTTCTTTTTGATTTGTAGTTCCTTACGTATTCCAGATACAAGTGTGTTGTTGGTCGTATCTAATACAAATATCTTTTACTACTCGTTGGCTTGCATTTCACTCCCTTAACAAAAGAGATAAACAACAATTTAGAAACTTTAATTAGAAAAATCTTTAGATAAACAAAAATTCTTTATTTCAATATAGTTCAGTTTATTAATCTTTTCTTTTATGGTTAGTGCCTTTTGCACACTGTTCAAAAAAACCTTTGTCCAAAAAAAACCCTGAAGAACAACAACAACAAAAAACCTTTGTCCATAAAGACCATTAAGGTCTGAAAATATTCTCAAATGTTATTCCCTAAAAGCTTTGGTTTATCTTTTATATAACCCACCTGTAATTGATTTTCATGTGAGGTGGAAGCCAAGATTTTTTATATGCATAACTCCTTGACATAGCTTAACCATTTATTGAAAAGCCCTTCTTTTCTCTACTGAACTGAAGTGCCACCTTTATCATAAATCAAATGCCCACACAAGTGTGGGTGTGTTTCTGGATCATTTTTGTCTCTTTCATTAGTCCATTTGTCTATCTCTGTGCCAATTACTTATTGTCTTAACTACTGTATTTTTATAACAAGCCTGAATATCAATGTTGTTGTTCTTTGTCAAGATTGTCTTGGCCATACCGAGCACTTTACATTTCCACATACATTTCAGAGTCAGCTTCTCAAATTCCAGAAAGAAAAAAATACCCTGCTGAGATTTTGATTGGGACTGCATCGATCGACTTTCAGAGAATTGGCATCTTTAGAAGAATGAGTTTACCGCTTCATGAAAAGGGAATATCCTTCTATTGGGGCATTGTTTACTTTCTTTCAACAGTAGTTTGTACTTTATAGCAGAGAGGTCTTGAACTCCTTTCATTTCACTTATCCTTAGTATTGGATATATTTTGGTTCCATTGTAAATGGAATTTTAAAAAGTAATTTTTATCTGTAGTAAAATATATAGAAATACAATTTATATTATATTTATATGTACTATGTTCAATGAACTTGCTAAATTCATTTTTTGGTGTTTTTTTCAAAATTCTTTTGTTAATTCTAGGAGCTTATCTGTAGCTTCTTTCAGACTTTCTATGTTCATAATCTTGTCATCTATGAATATGACAGTTTCTTTCTTTCCAATTCTTATACTGCTATGTATATTTTTTCTTTATTTTTTTGTCTTTATTTTTTCTTTTTCCAGACTTGTAGTTTGTGTTGAATAGGAGTAGTGATAGGGAACATCCTTGTTTCATTCCTGATCTCAGAGAAAGGCTTTCAATATTTCATCATTAAGTATGATGCTTGCGTAGAATTTTTTTAATAGATATCTTTATCAGATTTAGGATGTTAACTTCCATGATACATGGTACCAATTATTACTCCTGTGGTAAATGAATGTGGTAGAATCCATACCTTTGCTACTGTTGCAAGGAAAGCAGAGTGCATTCCCCACCTCGCTTGGATTTGGGGCTGACCGTGTGATATGCTTGGGGTTGGCCATGTGGGATGCCTTGACAAAAAGGATGTTAGTGAATGTGACATAGTCAGAGACTTAAAATGTGCTTGTGCTGTGAGCTTGTGCTTCTGAACCTCTGCCATCACCATGAGGAGAACGTACCTGGGTATCCTGAGCCATAGAATGTGACAAGAGAGGAAGAGACACTTCAGCCAATGCACAGACCCATAAATTTAATCATAGCTGCTCCAGTCAACCCTCAAGTTCTTGTTCAATGTATGGGCAAGAAATAAGTGCTTGTTGTTTTATATCACTAGTATTTTATGGTAGGTTGTTATCTAATAATAGTTGGCTGAAACATCTTCTATCCCTAGTTTGCTAAGAGTTTTTAACATGAATAAGTGTATAGAAGCAGATTTATAATACAGCTAATAAGGCTTCAGCTTCAGGATACCTCACTTCCAAGGACGCTCTTCAAGGCTCTGAGAGAGGCCCTAGCAATGTGTTTACATGAACAGATGCTTTGCTAAACGTGAAAAAGATATACTTACTACATTCAGTTAAAATCACTGTGTTTTTCTACCCCAGCTTACTGTGATTTTACTTCTTTTTATGTTATATAGCATTTAAGTGTCCATGAGCATTTTGAGGGATCTAATAAAGGAGAAACTAAATTGGGAATACAGTTGGTTTTGTGTTCAGTAGGAGATACTTATGTACTTTTCAATCATGTCCATGAGTAGTTGAGTTATTGCTTGCTGTCCTATTGTAGGAATGACTTCCATGAATACTCCTATTGATTAATGAGTGTCATCAAAATTCAAAGAGTACTTAAAAATAGCTACAAGAAAATTTTATATGCTTTGAAATGTTAGAGCTCACATATGAAAGAAATTTGATAGATTTTTCTCCAAATTGAAAACAGTCTGATTTACATTTCATTACCAATAACAAGCTGTGAAGATAAAATATATTTTTCTAATGTATGTCTAAATATTTAATAAAATTTTAAAAACAAATCATGCTAGAAAAAAGACCAAATTATCTTTTCATTTTCTCTATAGAAAATATTACAAAAATAATTGTCAGAAAAAAATAGTGACTGAAGGCTTATTCAGCAAAAAAAAAAAAAAAAAAAATGTAAGGAAAAATATTACAGAGTTAGGTCAGACAATTAAATAATAAAAATAATTTGTTATTATTTTGGGCTTTAGAACCCTGTGGAATTTATCAGATTTTTACAACTTGTAATTTGTTGGAATTTCTTATACTGAATAAACACTTACTTCTGTGCCTTTTGTATTTTGCATTGAAAATTTTGCATAATTTTAATTAATGAATTAGAAATTGTATCAGCTTCATGCCTCACAAAACCTTGATGCGCTTCTAGATATTTTAGCAAAGATTCCCTCAATATCTATTTGATGCTCCTATGATTTTCCCCCTTTATTCTGTGAATGTAGTAAATTACATTGATTATTTTCCTAATGTTAAATCTAGCTTTCCTTCCTGGAGTAAATCTATCTTGGGTGCACCATAATATCCTTTTACTATGTGGCTGGATTTGGTTTGCTAGTATTCAGGTTAGGATTGTTTTAGTTGTGCCTAATGCCTTACATTACATTCACATTTTACTTGAACTAACCCGAGTGGGTTTCTGTCACTTGGAATCAAATGCTTTCTGACCAAGCTCTTTGGACAAGCCACCACTCCCACCAACATGCTTCCTTAGAATACAGTGCACTAGTATCTTTTCCCCAGCTAATTATAGTTTTTCCTCCTAGAGCTTCTCATTTGTTAACATCCTCATAATCTCACCTATTTCCTTTTTTTTTTTTTTTTTTTTTTTTTTTTTTTTTTTTTTTTTTAATAAACTCCCTGGACAACTCCTTCACAATGACGGTGCCAGCAAACCTACCTATGAGAAGTCAAGGGCATATTCTGGTTAAAAGTAGGCAGCGTCGGTGAAGGAACAAAGTCTTCTAACAAGGTCAGAATTCCACCAGGCTTGCGTTCCAAAGCCCAAAGCACAGTTTGAACAGGAGAGGTAATTGAGCCAGCTGCTGAGAGGCAGCAGCCACATTCCCCAACTCATTAATCTGCCTCCCTCAGCTAGGAAAGGGACCCAGGGCTTCTATTGCAGCAGCATGAGGAAGTGCACCATTTTCATGCACCATTCCATAAAAATCCCCCCCTGGAGCACTTACCTAAAAAAATAAAAACAAAAATAAAAACAGAAATAAAAATACTCGAGGAATCAGTCTCTGCAGTTACACAGAGGTCTTTATTTAGCAAATCTGACCTCACAAAATTTATCTAGTTGTTACTTTTTCCTCTCTTGGCCAAACATAGTATCCAGTGGTGGGTCCTTTTGGTCCATTCTAGTAGTCCACACTGGGGCCTAGACTTCAGGAAAAGGCTGTAGAAAGGTGTCTGCCTGGGAGGGAATTGGAGGCAAGAAGAAAAGTCTCTGTAGGGAGAATGACCCCGCACCCAGGGTGGAATCAATTCCTCTGTGTCAAGACAGAACATGGAAGAGTGACAGGTATTCATCTTGTCCAATGGATCTGCCATTCCCTGGTGTTCAGAAATACACCTGAGTTTCCTGGGAGAAATGAAGTAAGAGGCCAGTAAGAATTTAGCAAGTGCACCAACAAGAATTTAGGCTGCTTGTCTCATGATTCCAACAGAAATTCTCCCAACTCCTGTCCTAGTGTGATGATGATGATGGTGGTGATGATGATGGTAGTTCATTTGATTGGCTGTTATGTATCAGATGATTTGTACATATTATCTCTAACCAATTTGGAAGGCAGGGTTTTTTCTTCTAATTTTACGGATGAGAAAAAGAGATTGGAAAAGTTAAGTAATTTGCCACAAATACTCTGTAAATGGCGAAACCGGGATCCTAAACTAAAGCCCGTGCTCTTTTCAAAACATCACCCTATCTTCCAGCTTTGCTTGACTGTCACACCAAAATGGTAATGAATATTGAAAAATGAGATTGAATCTGCATTACAACCAAGTAACTATTCTCCCACAGAAAAACAAAATAAATACTCTCAAACTATTAACGATCATTGACAAGAATTGACAACGAAGAGCGAAGAAATGTTCCTAATACCCAACCTTCTAAATAGAGCCACAAACAACTGGGCCACATAGCCATCTGGAACTTCACAAGAGCAGCAGAAGGACTGGTTCCATATCAGGAGGAGAGAGGTTGTGGGGGGTCTGGGTAATCACAAGCCTAGTGGGTCCTACTGCACTTGGGGTCAGAGCCTTTTTCTTCTATAATGGTTGGGAGGGATGCTTCCCTACTTCTTAGCATAGTAGTTCTCAAAATTTTTAGTTTCAAGACCCCTTTACATTCTTAAAATTTTTTGATAACCCCAAAGAGCTTATGCTTATGTAAGCTCTATCTAGGAACATCCACAGTATCAGAAATTAAAACTAGAAATCTTTAAATTATTTACTTATTAATGCATTTAAAAATAATAATAAACCCATGACATGCTAGCATAAATAAAATTTTAATGAAAAATATATTTTCCCAAAACAAAAAAATTTATGATAAGAGTACCATTGTTTTATATTTGTGTTCGTGTGTTTCTGATTCAGCAACATTTTCTCATGATAAAGCATACTTTTTTATAGTATAGTATCCTATGATTTGATATACCAAATACCTACTGCTGGACATTTAGATAATTCAAGTCATTTTTCTTTCTCTTTTTTTTTTTTAATTTAAGTTCAAGTTAGTTAACATATTTGTTTTACACTTTTGAAAATTTCCTTAATGTCCATTTTAATAGAAGACAGCTAGATTCTCAGGTCTGCTTCTGCATTCTGTTACCTTAGGTTGCTTTGATCAAAGAATATGAAGAAAATCTGGCCTCACACAATTATGCATTCAGAAAAGAGGAATATTCTAATAGCTTTTTACATAACTGGAAATATTCTTCTTTGATATTATACCAAAAGTCAACAAGTGGTAATTTCTAAAAAACAAACAAAAAGCAAATAGTAACTTCGAAGGGTTATTTGCAATGTGGAATCTGAAACCAAACTAGTCTTTTTAAATGTCTTTTGTACTTTGTTATATTAAAACCCATCAGTCTATCTTGTATTCTGAACAGATCTTTTACCCATATCTTATCACATCATTCATTGATCAGTCATTTGGAAACATTAGTTCACGGAGTTAAACAGCTATTTAAGTTAACATACTTCATAATACTAGTCAAAAATCACATTTGTTATCACCACCCATGGTGCCATCAGGAAAGTCTTCAAATATAAGAAGCTATCAAGCTCATGGTTTCAAATGCAAGTCTTGCAAAATGCCAATTTCTGTTTGAAAACTCAACTTTTATCAATGGCAACAAATCCCATCAGCTATTTTTCCTGGAAGTGACAGGCTTGGTACATTTTCAAGAGCTGCCAGATACCCAAGTTGGGCTAGCAAGTGTTTGCATGCCAGTCATTCTTTTGAGTAAAAATGGTGTCCCATGAAAGAAGTGACTAAGTTCAACCTATGACTCAGCTGCGAATGTGTTTTCTGAAGACAACCGTCATACTTCAGCTTGGAGAAAAGTGCTTTGTGTGTACTTCCCACTTTGTTGCACAGAATATTATTATAAAGACATATATCAAGGATTGGAGATGGCTAAATTTAATCATTTTTACTATTTCATCCAGACTTTCTTAAGTGACACTAGAACTTTTTCTTGTCCTGGTGAGTGTGCGGTGGTGAAGGATCCAGTGACTGCTGGTACCCTCAGGTGCCACCACTTTAATTCATGCTCAGGTGCCAGCAGTTCTACCCACCAATTACTTCTGTACCATCAGTGCAAGTGTCAACACAGTGAAAAAAAAGCAAATAATAATTTTTGTGAAAATATTTTTGACCTTGTGATTCCTTGAAAGGGTCTTAAACACCCCATGAATCCATAGATCACACTATGAGAACAGCTATCCTAGAAAATTGAGGGGAGGTAAAACTAAAAAAAAAGGGGGTGCCTGCAAGAAGAGGAGACCTGTTCTCTCTCTCTCTCTGGATGCTTGTGGAATTGCAGCCAGTATTCATACCCTGAGGGGATTCTTGGCCGAACTTGACATGTGTACCCCAGAATTTGGGAAAGCCACAGCATAGGATTGTACATCTTTGCCCTGCATTAGGATGCCTGGTGGAGGGGGTGAATAGGGGCTGAGGAGCAATAAGAAAGGGGAACTTTTTGGTAATTTGTCCACTCAGAGGAAGTGCCTCTTAATGGTCTGCAAAAGGCAGTGTGTACTTAGTGGCAGCTCTGTTTTGGGGTATGCATGCACCCAGAGGCCTCTCACCTGGAGGCTTGTAAAGTCAAGAGTCTTGTTGGAATAGTCTTTTAAAAATTTTTTTTAGAAGTTTATTTATTTTTGAGAGAGAGAGAGTGCAAATGGGGGAGGGACAGAGAGAGAGGGAGACACAGAATCCAAAGCAGGCTCCAGGCTCTAAGCTATCAGCACAGAGCCCTATGCAGGGCTTGAACCCATGAACTGTGAGATCATGACCTGAGTTGAAGTCGGACGCTTAACCAACTGAGCCACCCAGGGGCCCCTTGTTGCAATAGTTTTGACCAGAGGGAGAGAAGGATCATGGATAATGTGCTTAGGAAGAAAATGATGCATCTTCCACCCTAGCCCAGTTCCCTGCAACCATTTGAGAATGTCAAAGAGGAAGTCAGAGGTTTCCAAGGCTCCATGTCATGGAGCAGGGGGTTAGAGGAAGAGGCAGGAGACATGGGTAGTCCAAGTCTGCCAAGAGATGGGATGTTCCGTCCCACAAAGTGAGGAGCCACTGGCAGGGGATTAAAGGGTCATGGACAGCAGGGGTCTGGATGAAGCTCAATATTGCCCCCAGAAAACCATACATGTCATCTACACAGAGAGCACCTCATCAAATAGAGGAGACCAAGGGCATTTCCCCACCCCCACCAGCTCATCTCCTGTTCCTGATCCTTAATATCCTATAGGGAATCGTCCCAAGAAAAGGAAGGGGAAGGAAGTGAACCAGATGCTGCTCAAGCCCTTCTCCCCTTTCCCCCAACCCACCCCACAACTCCCAAATGCAAAACAAACAAACAAACTAACTAACGAACAAACAAAAACAAACAAACAAAAAACAAAAAAGGAAGAGTAGCAGCTCACAATGCCCTTTTGGGAAAGGGCAGCCAGGGAATTTGAAATGGACATTCAGAGCAAGAGTTTTAAATTGGACTGAACTGACTTTCAATCATCTGATGTGTCAAGGAAATTATTGGATCAGCTCATGCACTTGATAACGGATCTACTACCCAGTAGGGAAAAAAGATTTAACACAGTATGGCTGGGGACAGTGAACAGAATAAATAAAATTGTTATGTGCTTATTCCCCCAAACAGCTGAGACTCCTCAAATCAGTCACATTTAAACAAAACTGACTGAAAGGAATGACCATGATTCCTTTCAGCCACACCCTTAATGAACCCATGCAAATAAAAACAAATGTTTTTTGCTCTGCCTGCCATTGGCTGAAGAGCCTCCATGAAGTAACGGTGAGAATACTGGTTAAAATGAAGATACACAGCTTCTGTCCTCCCTGCACCCTGTTGTCCATTGTCACTGTACAGACTCCATCTCTTCTGATGCCAGTAGACTGTCAGCCACATTGCCTTTCTTTCTGATTACAAGAATGGACATGCGATTCAGTCTCAGCCAACAATGACACCCCATCTTGCTACAACAACTGGTATAATGGGGGAAGGGGAGAGACACACGACCAAAGCAGGCCAATCAGACTTCCTCCAAGTAATTTGCTCTACGGTTGCTAGGAGAGGTAGTTGTTCTCTGTTATTTCTAGAATCATGGAGCTCTAAGGATGGGCTAGCCTATTGCTGATAGAGTCCATCCTTAATGGATGAAGCCTACAGAAGAATGACGAGCTGAGAAGCAAACAGAGCTGAGGGGAAGAGAGACAGAGACAGAATGCTGGACCTCCTGAGGCCAGCTGTACCTAGACTGAAACCCACTCCTTGGACTTCCAAGATGGGGCCATATTTTTCTCTCTTTGACTAAGCTAGGCCAACTTGTTTTTATTCTCATATAAGAAAATATTGTTTTTATTGTCACATATGATCAAACAGAGTCTGAATGCACAGGATTCTAGATTTGGCTGTTTCACTTACAACATTTAAGCCTGGGTAAATTATTAAACTGTCTATTCATTCTTTCATGTATTCACTCATTCACTTACTCAAGTGGGAGACCCTGAACTTGGCATTCAAGGATGAAAGATGGAATTATTTGATCCTTGGCTTTAAGGAGCTCACAGTCTTCTGGGAAGACAAAAATTGGGGAAAAAATAACTACAAAAACAATGAAAAATTGTTTTAAAATTCAAGGGGCATATACAGAAAGCACATAAGTCTGTCTGGAAATATCAAGCAATGCTTTGAGCTTGAGAGTTGCTGCCAGAGACAAAGGCATTCCAGACAGAGAAGAGCACCCGCAAAGTCATGAAGGCAGGAGAGGAGTAGGCACAGGATGACTCTAGCACAGAGTGTGAGGTGGGGAGTGTGCCTCCATAAGTCAGGACAGGTGAACAGGGCCAGGTCATGAACTATGTCATGCAAAGTATTTTGGTCTTGGTTCTAAAAGTCAGGGTGAGCCACTGAAGGATTTTCAGTATGAGAGATGGGATAGGACTTGAAAATTTTAAAAATCCAACCAATAAACAACAAAAACAATTCCAGACAATTGAAAGAGGTCAATATGGGAGACAAAGAGTTAGAGTAGTGGGAAGGAGGTGTCGGGGAGGTGGTTCTTGAAGTGGTCCAGGTATGAGAAGCCTAAGGTCATAGATATAGCAATTGAATAGACAGATCATGGTGGTTCTTTGGATGTGGATCAGCAAGGTGAAGATTGTCTCTGATGAGAATAGCTCTTGCACTTCTGAGATACTCAACATTTTGGTAGTCATGGATCCCTTCATAGACTTTTATGAAATCTATATACTCTCTTCTCAGAAATATTAACATGCATAATAACTATAGCTAACATTTCCTAAACACTTACTATGTTCCAGTCACTGATCTGGAAGCTTTATTTATTTAATCATCACAGCAAACCTAGGTAGGTATGAACTTAGGTTCAGCAACTTACCCAAGTCACCTAGGAAGCAGCAAGGGCAGAATTGGAACCCAGGTAATCTGACTCAAACTCAGTGATTTAATGGCTATGCTTCACTGTTCTTCATACAAGCGTACCTAGTTTGTGCCTACAATTCAGAAGGGTCCCAGATTCCTTCACCCAAAGCTCATTCACTATCACTTAAAAGTCCACAGATCTAGAGCTAAGAACACCTGCCATATGTGAAAGCCCTTGGTAAATTCTATAAAGGAAGATCAGTGTAAAGGATTCTTATCATTGATCTTGGGTTGCCTCAAACCCACCTCATCTCACTATGGCCAGAAGTGATCAGCTTTATGCCCTACCCCAGTGTTATTATGGGCCTATCTAAGAAGAATTTGAAACATTTTTTCCCCTCATAGATTCCCTATGAAATGTTAATAATATGGATATACTATCCATCTACTTATGTGCTGTGTGTATATCTGTGCTTTATACATAAAATACAGGTAAGATATTTTCAGTCCTCCCTCCCACCAAGAATCCATTTTTATCTGGTTGAGGGTGTACTGCCCCCACCGAGAATACACACCATAGCCTTAACTACCCACGCATCAGAGTTGTGTCCTGGTATTCATGCCCTTGTGTTCATACATTCATGCCCTCTTTTAAGTGTAGACTGACTTTTCCTTTCATTTAAAAAAATTGTGGTGGGGCGCCTGGGTGGCTCAGTCCGTTGAGCGTCGGATTTCAGCTCAGGTCATGATCTCGCGGTCCGTGAGTTCGAGCCCCGCGCTGGGCTCTGTGCTGACAGCTCAGAGCCTGGAGCCTGCTTCAGATTCTGTGTGTGTGTCTCTCTCTCTCTCTGCCCCTCCCCTGCTCACACTCTGTCTCTCTCTGTCTCAAAAATAAATAAAACATTAAAAATTTTTTTTTAAATTGTGGTAAACTACACTTAACATAAAATTCATCAATTTAAGCGTACAGTTCAGTGGCATTAAGTGTATTCACATTGTTGTGCAACCATCAACACTATTTCTAGAACTTTCTCATCTTCTCAAAATGAAACTCTGTACCCATTAAAAACTAACTCCCCAATCCTCCTTCCCCATCAGCCCCTGGCAACCACTGTTCTACCTTCTTTCTGTCCCTATGGATTTGATTATTCCAAGTACCTTTTATAAATGGAATCACACAATATTTGTCCTTTTGTGACTGGCTTATTTCATTTAGCATAGTATCTTCAAGGTTCATCCATGTTATAGCAGGTATCAGAATTTCGTTCCCTTTTTAAGGCTGAATAATATTCCACTGTATGTGTATGCCACATTTTGTTTACCTGTTCATCCATCAATGGACATTTGGGTTGTTTTCATATTTTGGCTATTGTGAATAGTGTTGCTATGAACACAGATGTATAAATCTGTGTTTGAGTCCCTGCTTTCAATTCCTTTGTGTGTATACCCAGAAGTGGAATTTCTGGATCCTATAGTGATTCTATTTTTCATGTCTTGAGGAACCACCATACTGTTTTCCACAATGACCGTACCAATTTACATTTCTACCAGTGGTGTGTAATTTCTCCTAGGCTGACTTATTGATTTGCTTCTAACAACTAGAATAAGACAGAAGTGATGGAATGTCACTTCCAACATTAGGTTGTAAAAAGGCTTATCCTCTTGGTTTGGTGGCTCTAAGGGAAGCAAACTACCATGTTGTGAGCTTCTCCATGGAGAGGTCCATGTGGCAAGGAACTGAGGTGTCTACCCAACAGCTGACAAAACACGTGAAGCCTGCCAACAGCCACGTGTATGTGCTTGGAAATGGACCACGTTCCCATGGAGTTTTGTAATGATTGCCTTCCCAGAAGACAACTTGACTGCAGCCCTGTGAGGGAGTTTGAACCAGAGACACCCAGTGAAACAATGTACAGATTCCTGACCCACAACACCTGTGAGATAATAAGTGTTTGTTGTCTTAAGCTGCTGAGTTTTGAGAGCGATTTGTTATGTAGCAATAGATAACTAACACGGTGAGGCTAGATACAGTTTTATTAAGAAGAAAGAAAGAAAACAGGTTTGCATGCTGTTATGAATGGCCCTGCAGAGGGGGGAAATCCAGGACAGAGAGGAGAGACCTGCTGAAGTGATGCCGCTTGGTAGAGGGAATGCAATCCCACGTACAGAAGGAGGGCTTGCCTTCAGATAGAAGCGCAGTTCATCTGCGCAGTGAGAGATGCATTTACTGGAGAAATATCACGTGAAGTCTGTGGTCACGAATTTCTAGTGAAACCAGAAAGAAGTGTGTGTGTGTGATTTTTCTCCAGCCATGTTTAGTTGCTCAAATTTGGACATGGAGTCAGCGGTGCTGGATTTAACTAGGGCTTCTTTTTGCCAAGAGAGGATGACATAGCTAGAGGGGACAAAGGTGTTGAGGATATTCTTAAGGCAATGTATACTGTATGCTATAAAGGCTGTAGTACACATAAGAGTATGTAATATATATAGTATATATGTGTATAGCATAAACATACCACATATGTGGTATACAGTATATATATACTATTATGTATCTATTATAGTCCTATAATGGTTGGCCATGGATAGTGACATGATAAGATCCATAAACTGGAGGTCCCAGTGGGGACAGGATTGTTGCAGTTGGGGTACTTTAGAGAAAGACCCTAGTAGCTAGAGAGTGGACATAAGAAATCAAGATTAGGGATGGATGTGGCTATGGGGTACAATAATGGAGAGATGGTGGAAGAGAAAGTCATTGAAGGAAGAAGTTCAAGAAACTGAACACCAAGGTGTCAGGTGGTGGGGAGGGGGGTGGATCACCTATATTGAAATTGTAATATTGAGAGATAGTAGGACTACGCTGATAGGTTATAAATAAGGAGGCCATTAGCGAATACGTGTATGTTAATGTTTTTTTATTTATTTTGAGAGAGAGAGAGAGAGGGAGAGAGAGAGAGTGCATGGGGCAAGGGCAGAGAGAGAGAGGGAGAGAGAGAATCCCAAGCAGACTCCATGCTTTCAGCTGCAGAGCCTGATGCAGGGCTTGATCTCACAACCATGAAATCATGACCTGAGCCAAAATCAAGAGTTGGACATCTAACCGACTGAGCCACCCAGGCACCCCATGAACATGTGTGTTTTATTAGTGAAGGCATTTAAAAAGTCTAGAACCAAAATAGCAAAAGACAAAAAAAAAAAAAATCTTAATAATGGCCAACACTCTGTTGGGCACTATTCTAAGTGCTTTATGTGCATTAACTCATTTAATCTTCAGAACGACTCTGAGAGGTAGATATTGTTATTATAGTATTCTCATTTTAGAAATGAGGAAACTGGCACAGAGAGCTTAAATAACTTGCTCCCAAATCCCATTGCTGGTAGGTAACAGTTGGGGTATGAGCCCTAGCAGTGTAGTCTGGGGTCCTTACTTTTCATCCTTCCCTCTCTTCTCCCTGTAGCAATTCCTTCTTCTCTAGACAATTCCTAAGGCACCAGTGTCAGTACCACACAACTTGTCACATAACCACATGCTGTCATGCATTAATCATCATGCTTGTGTGTTAGTCCAAACTAACAGCTGAGATACACGTGTAATTCTCACTGTCCTCCTCCTCTGATCCTACATGCATGCACACACACACACTCACATGCACTCACATGCACTTGGGTATCCCTCACACATACAGAGCTGGATTCACAGTCGAGTGCCTTCCTGGGGAAGCTGGAGGAGGCAGTGATGTGAATGGGCTCTGCAGCTCTATATTGGCTGCGTGTCCTTGGGCAATCGTTTTGCTTGGCTGAGCCTTGATTTTCCAATTGTAAAATGGGAACTCCAATAGCCCCTTCCTCATAGAGTGGTTGTGAAGATGAGTAGGAATCATCTATCTAAGCCAGTGCCCAATACAAGTTGCTGTTATTGTTAATGTTGTTACCATTACCATCATCTCCTTCATCTCCTATCACTCTTTCCTCCCAGGTTAATGGTTTTTTGGTAATTTCTTGAATATGTCAAGCTCTGTCCTGCCCCCAGGCGTTTACACTTGCTGTGTCCTCTGCCTGCATCATTTTTGCTCTACATTTTCATGAGGTTGTCATGAGATTTCATGTGATTTTCGTGAGATTCACTTTCCTTTGATTCAGGTCTTTGCCCAAAGGTCACCTTATCAAGGAGAACGTACCTAATTATCTTATCTAAAGCTCATATGCACGCACACACGCACACACACACAAACATTTCACTCTTTAACCTTTTATTGTTTGCTCATTACTATCTGAAATTATTATATGTGTTCATTGTTTATTGTCTGTCCCCCTCCCTAGAATATAAGCTCTAGGTAGGTAAGAACTTTGTATTCCTCGTTCATGGCTATAATCTGGTGCTGGGTTTAAGAAAATGGTAAATGATTCTTTGCTGAATGAACATCGACTGAGTAATAGCCATAACTGCTTATAATAAAGACCATCATAAACTGAGTGTTTACTCTGTGCAAGACATTGTGCTAAGTACTTGATGTAAATGGCTTCGTTTCTTCTTCACAAATAGCCTAAGAAATAGGTATAATGGGTCCCAGATTTAAATAAGACATGCATGAGGGGCAGAGCAGCTAAGCGATGAGCTCAAGGTCACACAGTAGGTGAACGGAGGAGGCTTCGAATCCACCATTCTGTAGACAAAGCCGGCAGTCTTGACCACCATGAATTTCAGGTAAAAGACTCTCCTGTCCTTCCTTGACAGAACGTTCTTGCATTCCAGCACAGCTGCTGATCTGGCCCTGAGACAGGCTGCCTTCAGATCCACCAGGGAGTATCTTGGGAAAAAACCCAACTCAGCTCCTTGGAAAGGAGCCCCAGCTGTGCTGGGATCGTCAGGCCCTGAGGGACCACTGCTGGCTCACACCCTGCCTGCTGGTGTCTCCACATGTCAGTGATGATTCTAAGCCACCAGGTAAGGGAGTTGCTGATCCAATGGTCTCAACAGGCTCCTATCCTTCGTAGCCTGCCTTTGCTGCCCCCCTGCCTTCTAGCTGCATCAGAATATTTGGTATTTCGAGAAGACAGGCTGCATCTCTACCCTTTGCCTCAGAATATTCTGCTCCACTGCCTAGAATTCCCTTCCTGCCTCCTTGTCGCCTATCAAACTCCTGCTCATCCTTCAAGACCCAGTTCGAGAGTCACCTTCTCTGATCTTCCCCAGGTGGTGTGGACTGCCCTTCCTCTGACTCCCCCCTCTGTGCTATAGAGATGAGGGGTTAAGCAGGTGGGGCTGGAGCCAGGCAAGTTAGATTCACACAATTTGCTTCTCTGCTGGTAATCCTGTGTGACATCAGACTTAAGCTCCCCAAGCTGCAGTTTTCTCATCTATAAAATGGGGACAATAATAGTACCTACTTCATAGTGTTGGAGTGAAGCTTAAATGGGATGACATATGTAAAGCATCTAGCACATGCCTGGTGTATATTGAACCTTCAATAAATAATAGCAACTAGTGTTATGAATTCTAGAGAACCTCCAGTCAGGATTGAAACCTGTGTGTCCGCTTATCTCCCTCACTAGACCAAAATCATGGGGACACCACCTCATATCCCTAGCCTTGCACTAGGCCTTGAAATACTGTGTGCTCCAAAAAGGTTTGTGGAATGAATCTGTCAACTTTTAGGAAGCATATGCATTGAGGGAGGGGAGGGGAGAGATGTCTTTATTCAGGCTTGAGAAGCAATAGGATCATAACTGATTTTTCTGTCTCATTTTTGTCGTTGTTGGCAGGGCCAGGTTGTCTTGTTGGGGGTTGAAATAGTAAAGATGGGATGGAATGAGGTGGCAAATAGCCCAACCAAACCCTGTGGCCTCTGTGCCCACCCTCAGTCTACAGCCTCAGCTTCCCTCATCTCCTTAGGCATCGAATCTATATTGGGAAAATCTTGTTGAAAGATGGTTGCTGCAGACACCTCAAAAAAACCCAAAGCCCAGAGAAAGTTTTTGGCCCTTCTTCGCCAGGGTCATGTGCCCCAGATTATTTCCTGAGGATTTCCTGAGGATGTGTGTAATCAGATCCTTGATTGCCCTGTGCTGGGAGACAGGAACAACGTTCACCAACAGGCTAATACTGGGGCTCAGGTTTCTTCTTGACTTCCTGTGCATTTGGTGATCGTGGCTTAACTGGTGATGAATGATCCCATGACTCAGGGTGCACATTACAATGGGGCTCCCTGGGCTTAGAAGGGGGATCCCTATTCCACACCCCTCTCCTCATCTCCCTCCCTCAAGGGGTTAGTGCCCTGACTGTGGTGTGGGCACCTCCTCTCTACCGTTTTTTCCCCATTTCTCCCGCCTCTCCTTATGTTTACTTTACTTGAAGAGAAGCCCTACTTGGATCCAAAGTGCTTTTGAGAGAACTGCTCATAAAAAATACCCTACATTAACTTAGTACATTAGAGTCTTTTTTTCTTTTAAAAATAATCTTCCTATTATAGAAATAATAAATGCTTATTATAGAAAATGTGGAAAATGCAGGAGCATTTTTAAAAGAATATTTAAATCACCCATAATCTCAGAGCCTGAGAAAACCACAAAGAGCATTTTTGCACATTTCCTTCCAGACTACTGTGTATGCTTACATATACATTTGTATATAATTAATGCCAGACTATGTATTAAACAGAGATGTATGCCATACAGTTTGCATATATTTAGATCTCATGGCTTTCTATGATATGTTCCCATCATTTCTTTTCCCCAGGCCACCATCACCAAAAGGAAAGCAGATGTTAGTGTCCTGGGATTCAGCATCCAGGAAAGCTAAGACCCAAAGAAATAAAGTCACTTTCTCAAGGTCACACATATTTCTGGCACAACTGGGATTGGAGCACAGGTCTCTTGGATCATGGCCAAGGCTTCTTTCCACTGGACTGAAAAAAGAATCCGCCCCAGGGGTACCAAGGAAGAAGAGTCTTCAGTACTGGTGCCAAATTCATAAAATGTAGGATCAGAGTTCTTAGGTTATTTACATTTTTACCCAAAGTCCAAAGATAGAAAATACTGAAATGCTTTTACGAAGCAAATCTGAAAATGTGCTGTGGTCACTGAAGGAAGAGAGAGACCCCCGTTTGGCCCTGACCTTGGCATTCTCATCTCTTTTAGTTAGGGTTTTAATTTATGAGTTGAAACATACTTACTCCTATTTTATGCAGAAAAATTATTTGAGGATATTAGGTACCTCACAGAATCTCCAGAAAGGCTACAGAAACAGGTTTGATGGCCATGTGGCCAGAGACAACCAGACCTAGTGGTGATTGTCAAATATTTGACAACCATGTGACACGGGCTTCAATTAATCAGAATAGTATAAAATGGCAAATAACCTCTACAGCTCTTCTGGGACAGATTCGCTGAATATCAGCCCTACCCAAATCATATCTTGGAAGCACTCCAGTAGGAATACTATATAAATCAGGTTTCCTCTTTGATAAGCCACATAACAACAAATTATCTCCAATCTCAACAACAAACATTTTATTTTATCTTCATGGGTCAGTTGTGGTTTGGCTCATCTTACCCGGGCTCAGCTGAGCTTAGTTGAGGTTTGGGTCCAGAATTTAGGCTAGGTTCAGGTCTATTTCAGGAATCTTCATTCTAAGGCCCAGGTTGAAGGGACAATGGCTATGTGTCACATGTTCTTCTCATAGTGAGTGTCGAGACTCCAGTGGGCTAATGGAAACTTTGCCATGCTTCTTGACTCTCTGTCTAGATAAAACTGAGACACTGTCCCTTCCATCTACTTTCTACGTCTCAAAATAAATTATACAGCCAAGCTCAAGGTCAATGGGTCTGGAATGCAGACTCTGTCTACTACTCTGTCTACTGTCATGGGAGGCATTGGAAATCACATGTCCAAAAGCATGGCTTCCATTGTAGGGAGAAAGTGAAGAGTAAAGACAGTTATTTAGTCTACATGCCCCTACTGCTGCTACTCCTACACACAGCCCCTTCAGTTTCCAACACTAATGTTGGGCACTAGATGCTACTGCTGGAGCCTCTATCTCTACTTCTTATAAACGGAAGTGTTTGCCAGCATCTTCCTCAGAATGGATTCTACCCAGAAACTGCTTTTCTGCTTCACTAGTTTCCAGCTCATTTTCTAGAGCAGGTGCATCCCATTGACTGTATCTTGGCTACTAAAAAGTCTAGAAAAGCAAGTTTCTGGCTTCGGTTAGAATGTAGATGGGGAGGGGCGCCTGGGTGACGCAGTCGGTTAAGCGTCCGACTTCAGCCAGGTCACGATCTCGAGGTCCGTGAGTTCGAGCCCCGCGTCTGGCTCTGGGCTGATGGCTCGGAGCCTGGAGCCTGTTTCCGATTCTGTGTCTCCCTCTCTCTCTGCCCCTCCCCCGTTCATGCTCTGTCTCTCTGTCCCAAAAATAAATAAAAAACGTTGAAAAAAAAAATTAAAAAAAAAAAAAAAGAATGTAGATGGGGAAATTGATTCATTAAGAGGAGAACTTCTCAAACATAGGAAGGGTTTTCAAGGTTTTGGGTGGCCAGAAAGAATGGCAAATGTCTACTGCACCCACCCTCACAGTCAACCTTAGGGAGTTCAGGGAGATGTGAAAATCCAGCACAGCCCTTAACTAAGTGATTCTTCTACAACTTTCCTTACTTACATGCTCTCATCTCCCTGACTCTCCAGCTCTCTGAATTCAAATTTTCTCGCTCTAACTGCTCTGCCTCCTTTACTCAGATGACTATCACAGAAACTGCTGTTTCTGCACAATACCCATTCCCCCCTTCTTCTTTCCAGTAGAGAAACCCTGTCCTGTAAAGGACAGTTACCTGAAGACTACATTCCCCAGCTTTTCCTGAAGCAAGTTACGGCCTTTTGCCTAAGCTCTGGCCAATGGATATGTGTGGAAGAGACGCATGAACAACAGCTGGAGCACGTCCTTGAAAGGAAGTTGCTTGCCCTTCACTTCGTAGTTTCCCCATCCCATAGACTGGAATGTCGATGCGGTGATCTGACATCAACTGTGCAGGAAGGGCAGCAGCAGAAGGGATGGCAGAGCAGCAAATAGAAGGAACCAAGTCTCTGAGTGACCTTGCGGAGCAGACTGCCTATCTCCCTGGACGAACAGCTCTGGTTTATACGTGAGAGGACAATTAACTTCTATTCATTTAATCCATTGTAATTTTGATCTCTCTAAAGAAAAGCTGAATCAATACTCTAACAAAAACAGAAACCCACTCAGTCGCTCTTTTGTGTAAAAGTAGATTTTTTAGAAGAGCAGATAAGACATGGGCTTTGGATTTAGGCATACCTGGGATTTGAATCCTGACTTTGCCAATTACTAACTTTGTGACTTTTGGCATATTACCTCAAAAAATATTTTTTATCTCAACCTCTCGATCCTCAGTATTTTTATCTGTGAGATAGGGTTATCCTATCTTTATACCAGCTTCATATAGTGGCTTAGTACAGTGGCTGGCATATAACTGTACTAAGTTAGTATAACTTAGTACTAACAAGTGTTCCTATTACTTGAGAGTAGAGTTTGGACTTTGGTTGCAAACATATAACTCATACATGTGACAGCCAAAAGCCTATTTCAACAAATTTTTCACTTACTTTCTCAAATCGTTATTAATTTCTGCTGTGTATAAAACATTCTCCTATATAATGTGGGAAGTACAGAGTTAAATAAAGAATAATACAACAAGAACAGATAGAATTTAAAGTTAAAAACACAATACCGTTATCACCCCAAAACATTAAATACTTAGGTATAAATTTAACAAAATATACCTAAGTTATATATGAGGAAAATTATATAATTCTCATGAATGATATCAAAGATTAAATAACTGGAGAAATATTCCATGTTCATGGAAAGGGAGACTCAATATTGTCAAGATGTCAGTCATTCCCAACTTGATCTACAGATACAGTGACATCCAAATAAAAATATCAGCAAGTTATTATATGGATATCAACAAACTGATTCAAAAGTTTTTGTGGAGAGGCAAAAGACCCAGAATAGCCAACACAAAAGTAAAGGAGAAAAACAAAGTAGAGCACTGATGCCACCAGATTTCAAGGCTTACTATAAAGCTAGAGTAATCAAGACAGTCTGGTATTGGTGAAAGAATACACAAATATATCAGTGTAACAAAATAGAGAACCCAGATATAGACTCCCATAAATACAGTCAACTGATATTTGACAAAGGAACAAAATCAATACAGTGGAGTAAAGATAGCCTTTTCAACAAATGATGCTGAGACATCCACATTGCAAAACAGTGAATCTAGATACAGAATTTACACGCTTCACAAAAAACAACTCAAAAATGGATCCAAGACCTAAATGTAAAATGCAAAAGTATATAATTCCTAGAAGATAATATAGGGAAAAGCCTAGATGATATTGGGTATGGTGATGCATTTTTAGATACAACATCAAAGACGTGATCCATGAAAGAAATAATTGATCAGTTGGACTTCATTAAAATTAAAAAGTTCTACGCCACAACACAATCTCAAGAGAATTAGAAGACAAGCCACAGACTTGGAGAAAATATATGCGAGAGATACATATGATAAAGGACTGTTATTCAAAATATACAAGATTTTTTAACTTTTTTTTTGAGAGAGAGTGTGTGAGTGGGGGAGAGGGCCAGAGAGGGAGGAAGAGAGAATCTTAAGCAGGCTCTATGCTCAGTGCAGAGCCTGACACAGGGCTCAATCCCATGACTCTAGAATCATGACCTGAGCTAAAACAAGAGTTGGATGTTCAAGTAACTGAGCCACAGGTGCCCCACAAAGAACTCTTAAAACTCAACAATAAGCAAACACACTGTCTGCTTAAAAAATGGGTCAAAGACCTTAACAGACACCATACCAAAAAATATAGACAGATGGCAAATAAGCACATGAAAAGATGCTTCACATCATATGTCATCAGAGAAATGCAAATTAAAACAATGAGACACTACCATACACCTACTAGAATGGCCCAAATCCAGAGTACTGATGACACCACCAAATGCTGGGGAGGATGTGGAGCAACAAGAACTCTCATACATTGCTGGTAGGAATGCAAGATGGTATAGCTACTTTGGAAGACGCTTTGGTGGGTTTTTTACAAAACTAAATATACTCTTACCATATGTTCCAGCAATCTCACCACTTGGAATTTACCTAAATGTTTGAAAGTCTATGTCCACACAGAAACCTGCATTTAGTTGTCTATAGAGCTTTATAAATAATTGGCAAAACTTGGAAGCAACCAAGATGTTCTTCAGTAAGTGAATGGAAAGACTGTGGTATATCTAGACTATGGAATATTATTCAGTGCTAAAAAGAAGTGACCTATCAAGCTATGAGAAACAAGAAAGAATCTTGAATGCATGTTACTAAGTGAAAGATCTGAAAAGGCTACATACCAAATGATTCCAATCATATAATATTCTGGAAAAGGCAAAACTATGGAGACAATAAAAAGATCAGAAGGAGGGTAGGGATGAACAGGCAGAGCACAGAGGATTTTTAATGCAGTAAAAATACACTTTTTGATATTATAATGAAAGATACATGTCATTAAACATTTGTCCAAACCCACAGAATACACAATGCCAAGAGGAACCATAATGTAAATTATGGACTTCAGGAGATTACGATGTGTCAATGTAGGTTCATCCTTGGTGAAAAATGTACCATTCTGGTGAGTGATGTTGATAGTGGGGGAGACTATGCTTGTGTGAGGGCATGAGTTATACCAGAAATCTCTGTAGTTCACTCCTTATTTTAATGTAAGCCTAAAACTGCCCACCCCCAAAAAAGTCTTTTTGAAAAAGGAACAATACTCAAGTATTCAGTATTGCACTCAAGTATCTTACAATTTAGTGAAAAAAGAAGGAAACAGGGACAACCAACTAATCCATGACAGAAGAAAATAAATGTAAAAAAAAAAAAAAAAGTGTAGGCAAAATGCTGGGAACAATTCTGCTCCAATGGGAGTAGAGTTACTGGATAAAAATACAAAATATCCAGGAGCGCCTGGGTGGTTCAGTCCGTTAAGTGTCTGACTTCAGCTCAGCTTATATCTCATGGTTTGTGAGTTCAAGCCCCAGTTCGAGCCCCACGTCAGGCTCTGTGCTGACAGCTCAGAGCCTGGAGCCTGCTTCGGATTCTGGGTCTCCTTCTCTCTCTGCCCCTCCCCCTCTCACAGTCTGTCTCTCTCTCTCTCTCTCTCAAAAATAAATAAACATTAAAAAAATTTTAATACAGAATATCTAAATACATTTTTAAAATAATTTAAAGTTTATTCCTTTATTTTGAGAAAGAGACACAGAGAGCACGCACACAGGGGAGGTGCAGAAAGAGAGAAAATCCCAAGCAGGCTCCTCACTGTCAGTGAAAAGCCTGATGTGGGGCTCTATCCCAGGAACTGTGAGATCATGACCTGAGCTGAAATCAAGAATCAGATACTTAACAGACTGAGCACCAGGTGCCCCTATCCAAATAAATTTGACTTTCAGATAAACAACAAATGAATTTTAACTATGTCCAGTGAAATATTTGAGTATTATAAATTATTCATTGTGTATCTGAAATTCAAATTTAATCCAATATCCTATATTCTTATTTGCTAAATCTGGCAACTCTAAACTTGAGAGGATCAAGGGAGACTTCAGGGTGGAATTGGCACTTGAATTGTGCCTTAAAGGATAACGAATAGGATTTCAATAGCTGGATTTATTAAGGCTATTCCACGCTGAGAAGACAGCAAAAACAAAGGATGAGAGATTGAAAATGTCTGGAGTATCTCAGTAACTATGCATTACAGCTTGGCGATTCGTCTAATGTAGCTATCATTTTGGTGGAATCTAGTTCATATTGAGCCTAGCGACAGATACAGAGAAATGCGCAGCCATATCGCAAAATTCAAAAACTAAGATCTAGGACCCTTAGCACAGTAGATGTCCTTAATCTTCAAAGTACAATTAAACCAGAAAGTGGAGAATTTCAGGGAAGGTATTGTGTTAGTGACATGTTATTCTAAGAACAGGAATTGCCACCCAGACCTTTCTTTGCAAGACAATCATAGTATGTACTACCTGAAGCTTATGCTCAATTCATAAGGACCCTAGTCTGCCTCCTCATGCACAGGAATGAGTCCCAGGAAGCCATGTATGTTCTATGAGGCCTCTGTCACCCTACCCAACGTTGATTGGCTGACTATAAACATATGACTCATGCTGAGCCAATGAGAATCCATATCCTGGGTGTTTGGAATTGGTACTAGAAGATTCTAATTCATTTTGAATTCATCTCTTGAAAGGAGGAGATTCACAGTTATTAACTGTAAATCATTGACTCTTACAGCAAAGTCTTATTTCCACAATGGCCTCAAGAATTCTGCTCACTGGATATGATAAGGCTGGAAGCCTGGAAACCTGGAGACTCTTCTGAATTTGATGATCATAAATTGGAAAAGTTCTCAGCTTCATGCTAAAAACTGATATGGTATCATACTCTGAAGTGTGCAAATAGGCTGATAATTTCCCTTTTGTTCCCCACTAATTATTCCTCAGCCCTCGTCAGGGCCTGGACCCTTGGTTGAGATGAGGCCCCTTTCTCCATATTTATTTATGGAATATATATATATTTATGGAATAGGAGTAGAGATGTATCCTGATCCCTAGGAGTTCTCTGCTCCATGCCTGCTGTAAGCTGTGAGGGCTGTGGTTTGCATTATTGATAAGGAGGCAGAGAATCTGAAAGGTCAACACAGCCTGTTTCTAATACCTCATTCAAGCATGGGCTTGCACACCGCACCTGGCCTCATGATTCTAGTTTAGTGAGTTTGGGGTTTAATGAGACTCATGGGTTTGAGCTGGTTTTGATTTGTTCCTTTCGAATTCCCACAGAAAAGAATTTTTTTTTTAACGTTTATTTATTTTTGAGACAGAGAGAGACAGAGCATGAATGGGGGAGGGGCAGAGAGAGAGGGAGACACAGAATCGGAAGCAGGCTTCAGGCTCTGAGCCATCAGCCCACAGCCCGACGCGGGGCTTGAACTCACGGACTGCGAGATCGTGACCTGAGCCAAAGTCGGACGCTTCACCGACTGAGCCACCCAGGCGCCCCCCCCCCACCCACAGAAAAGAATTTAACAGACTTATCAGGTGAGTTGTCTCTGAATAAAATGCAAGTTAATTGGCTACAGTGCCTTGCATTCACGCATAGTGGTCAGGAAAGAAATTGCTAAGGAATTAACACTACAGGATGATTTCTCTAAACTTACTAGCTAGATGTGGCCTTGAGCCCCATCAGCTTTGGTGTAATTGTGGACAGAGGATGCCTTGAATTGAGAAACAGGAAAAGACCATAAAGAAAGGATTCACTAGGTTCCCGAGGCAGGGAGGAGGGCCATAGGATGTCTTTCTCCTGACATTTCTCTAGCATTCTGTTGAAACTGTATCCTGTTTCAAAAGTCCTGGCGAAAGAATCTCATTTCAGTATGGTTTACAGTAGAAACACCAAACTGGGGAATGTGTTACCAATCTTCAAATCACCCAAGGTGCTAGACAGAAATGTTTTTCATGGCTGGGGCCTACAAAAGGCAGAATCCACAAAGCCAGCAATCCCGTCATATAATCAGCTTAACCAGACTTGCCAAGGTGACATGGGCCCTTACCTAACTGGCTGGCAAAACCTGAGAGTGGCTTCATGATGAAAAAGGCAAAATATCAACAACAACAACAAAAAGGAGTTGGGGGGGGCGGCGGGGAGAGAAAATATCTTGTTGGTAATAACAACGAAATCTGTTGTACGGAAAAAGCCCCAGTTCTCTGAACCAAAGTAATCTTTCATCAGTGTCCATGTTTAATGCCTTTCTGGGACGATAGGGATTTTTAATACTTTGTATTTCATGTGTGAGATTAATCTGATGTTCCATTTCTCATACCAGGCTCTAGGGAACAATAGTAATTTTCCACTTTGTAAAGATTTCTCTCACTTTTCATCCCACTCAAAGGCAGATGTTCTAAATTTTGAGCATCTTTTGTATAACACGGGGATTCCTAGAACTATTATGAATGGATTTTTAGAAAAGGGTATTGTCACTTAACTCTGGATACACCAGAGAAATTGTGTTATCATGCAGAGTTACATTCCTTCTGAGAGCCGATACTCAGTGTTTTATAGACACGACCACAAACCCTGCACTTAATCAACTGTCCATTATATGCCTGCACATTAGACAGTAAAGCCTTCCAAATTATCAATAAATCACTAAAACAGAGCAATGCAGAACTGAACCACAGACATTTTATTCATTCATGAGTTCCCAAAGAGAGGAATTTTGCAAGAAAATGGCCCAAAAATCTCCCATGGGTAAAATAACCCCAAGATATCCAGAGGTGCTACTCCTCAGCTTAGGAACTAGCTACAAAGTGTAAGAAGAGGCTCCTGGAAGCACAGCAAGTGGGTAGATGGTTGTCTTACCTAATTGTGCACATCAAGAGTCAGGCTAAAGACAGGCACATCTGGGTTCATGTCCCAGCCCCACCACTTACTAAGTATGTGACCTGAGACAAGTTATTCAACCTTCCTCTACCTCAGTTTCCTCATCCATAAAGTGAGGATGATAATAACATCTGCCTGATAGAGTTATTGAGATACAGTTAAATGAGATAGTAATATTAATATCAGTGGCCAACTCTTCCATCCAGGAAACATAGACCACCTGAGTCTTTCAATCAAAAGGAATTCAATATAGGAAATAGGTTATACAGGAGACAATAGAGCTAAGACACCAAACAGACGCCCATAAAGATGCTGTTAGGGTTGGAAAGACAGCAGGGGGCTGTCCTGCAGGAGCTGAAATTATAGTAGGATTTGAGCTGGAGCCATAGAGGAGATGCCACAGGATGCAGAAAAAAGAGGAAGAAATACTCTGGCCTTTCCCCAAACCCACCAGAGCTTCCCATGGCTGAAGCTTCCTGGGAGCTATAGGGTCAAGGAGTCCAGGAAACATAGTTCCCTCAAATACAGAGTAGAGCACAGGAAGGACAGGGATGGATGGGAGTGCAAACAGGCAGTCAACCAGCAAATGCTGACACATACTGAGCCCTACCATGAATAAGGCACTGGGTTGAGGGCTTAATAAGGATTAATTCATTTAAAACTGTGACTAACTCTCAGAACCAGGGCTTGAAGTGCCAAAATAAATGTTACACCTATACTGAAGTACTTGAATGTTATTAAAGCAACCCAATGAAAATAATGGCATGTGGGTGCATCTGCTAGATTGAAACCAAATTGAGGGGAGGAACCATGTCTTACTCGTCTTTTGGTTCTCTGCACATTGTGAGTACCTTACCCACAGTGATCCCTTGGTTCACATTTGTTAACCTAGATGAAATTGTGAGCGAGGAAAGTATGAGTCAGTGAAGTGAGTCTCCAGTAAGTAGAAGAGTATCTCCCATCCTTGCTAGGAGTTTGCGTTTTGTGGTTACTGCACCATCATCACCACCTCCCATCAATATTTTGACATCTTGCTTCAAAAACTATGAATATTTCATAGCCAAACCCGGTAGTATTGAGCGTGCCTCACACCTCTATTGTGGGCGCTAATTGTTACTTCCCAGGAAAGGAACAAGGCTATTTGGAGAGACGGCTGATTCTATGTCTGAGGCAAGAGATATATAGATGAGTCTGGAACAGTTTGTAATGCCAGAAAGCAAGAAATCTACCCAAATCAAAAACAACTGCACCATGTCTAAAAGGGTCGGAAGCCAACTTTAAGAGCCTCCCACTAGTTAAAGATGGGACAATTTAAGCATCAATAAGAATAAAAAATAAAAACTATGATAGGCTAAATATATCAAATCTGTTAAAATCCATAAATTCATATGGATACTAAGGGGCAAAAAAAGTCCCTCATTGGTTGTCTTTGGAGAATGCCTGGAAACCAATTGTTACAGGCTGACTTGTGTACCCCTAAATTTCATGTGGAAGTTCTAACCCCCACTATCTCAGAATGTGACTGAATTTGGAGATAGGGCCTTTAAGGAGGTAATTAACATTAAATGAAGTGGGGGTAATTAACATTAAATGGGGGTGAATCCTAATCCAGTATGACTCATATCCTTATGAGAAGAGGAGATTAGGACACAGACACACACAAAGGGAAGACTATGTGAAGACACAGGGAGAAGACAGCCATCCGCAAGCCAAGAAGAGAGGTCTTAGCAGAAAGCAGTCCTGCCGACACATCGACCTTGGGCTTCCAGCTTCCAGAACTACAAGAAAGTTAATTTCTGTTGTTTAAGTCACACAGTCTATGGTACTTGTTGTGGCAGCCCCAGCAAACTGGTACACCAGCTCATCGTTCTGAAATTTGTAAGTAAAGGGAAAGACATTCTTCAGGGTAACCAAACAGTTGATGAGGATAAGTTTCTCTTTATGGAATATATTCCGTCTAATAAAGAAGGGATAAGATAATTTTTTTAAAATCACTAATTTGCAAACCCTGTAAAGATACAATGGTTCTAGGCAGTGGTCATCAATAGCAGTGATCATCACAAAAAGAGACAACTAGACAGCAAGGCTCCTAATGGAAATATACATTGTCATCTGTCAATTACTTTTTGCCAAAACTCAAACCTGAATCAGACCAGTTCTCTAGATCTAACTAATAATTCACAGAAAATATATGGGACAGAGGAACGTGTTGAGCAACAAAGGGACGCAATCAGCAAAATTCAGGAAATGGCAAATTATATATGACAAGTGGCCTAGTTTCCTCAAAAAAAAAATTACAAAAACTAAAAAAAGGGAGGATAAATCTATAGATTAAAAGGGGCTTAAGATACACATCAAGCAAATTCCATTTATAGTCCTTCAGATTCTACTTCAAACAAACCAATTAAAAAAAAACATTATGAGTGGGGCGCCTGGGTGGCTCAGTCAGTTAAGCATCCGACTGCAGCTCAGGTTATGATCTCGTGGTCCAGGAGTTCGAGCCCCACATTGCGCTCTGTGCTGGCAGCTCAGAGCCTGGAGCCTGCTTCAGATTCTGTGTCTCTGTATCTCTCTGCCCCTCCCCTGCTCATGCTCTTCCTCTCAAAAATAAATAAGCATTAAAAAAATTAAAAGAAAACATTATGAGACAAGTGGGAAAATGAACATCGACTGGATATTTAATATTAAAGAATATTTTAGGTCTTATAGTGATTTTATGCTATGTTTTATAACAATGTTTATTTTTTATAGATGCATACTAAAATATTTATGGGGGAAATGATGCGATACCTGGGATTTACTTAATCTAATGCGAGAGGCAGAGTAAGCAAGTTATAGATGAAATCCATCCATCCGTGGGTTGGATGTCATGAAGCTGGATGCTGGGTTCATGGAACTTCATTAGAGTATTCTCTCTACTTTTGTGAATGCTTCAGGTTTCCAATTATTAAATATTTCTTAAAAAGAGAATGTTCAAATGTTAGAGGTTATCAAGCAGAAGCAAACATGCTCACTCTTACTAGTAATTCAAGAAATGTACAGAAAAATACCTTTTGGCCCATTGAATTAGCAACAATTTTATTTTAATGGTAATTCCTAACAGTAATTTCTAAGGTTATGTGAAAAGACACTTGCATGCATTGTAACAGGAATATAAATTGGTAGATATAACGCTTTTGGAAAGCAATTTTGTAGTATGTAGTGAGAATATTAAAAGAAACATTTCTATCCTATTTAGAAGAGAGAAACCTATTTTTTATGCACATATTCTTTAAACCAGTAATTTCATAGAATAGTTCCTAATTCCTAATATCCCTAATTCTTGAAATAAAGAAGGAAAAGCTTTATAACTAATAAATATGTCCATTGTACCACTACACCATTATTTATAATAGAGAAAAAACTAGAAACTAAACATGGGTCAAAAATCAAAAAAAAATTAATTAGAGCAAAATATGATCAATTAAAATGTTTAAAGAGGCCAATCCAAAAGGATGGAATCTTGCCATTTGCAACAACATGGATGGAACTGGAATGTATTATGCTAAGTGAAATAAGTCAATAAGAGAAAGACAAATATCACATTATTTCACTCATATGTGGAATTTAAGAAACACAACAGGCTGGGGCACCTGAGTGGCTCAGTTGGTTAAGCATCTGACTTTGGCTCAGGTCATGATTTCGTGGTTCTTTAGTTTGAGCCCCATATCAGGCTCTGTGCTGACAGCTCAGAGCCTGGAGCCTGCCTCAGATTCTGTATCTCCTCTCTCTCTCTGCCCCTCCTGTGCTCACACCCTGTCTCTCTCTCTCTCTCTAAAAAAATAAACATTTAAAAAATTAAAAAAAAAGAAATACAACAGATGAATATAGGGGAAGAGAAGGAAAAATAAGATAAAAACAGAGAGGGAGGCAAACCGTAAAAGACTCTTAAATACAGAGAACAAACTGAGGGTTGCTGGAAGGGAGGTAGGTGGGGGGATGGGCTAGATGATGATGAGCATTAAGGAGGGCTCTTGTTGGGATGAGCAGTGGGGTGTTACATGTAAGCGATGAATCACTGGGTTCTACTCCTGAAACCAATACTACACTGTATGTTAACTAACTGGAATTTAAATAAATAAATTTTTTTAAAAGAGAAATATTTGCCACTTGACTATGTCTAGAATTTTATGTTCAAAATCAATCCCATTCTACCTTTCGAAATATTATCTACTACCATTATCCTATAATAAATTTCTGTTTCAGCCAAAACAAAAAATGTTTAAAGGGTTTGTAACTTGAGGCAAGATTTATATTATAATAAGTTGTTTTTAAATATAGGATGAAACATTTTATGATTATAACTTATGGTGCAATGGACTTTTCAAAGTTGGAGAGAGAGAAAAAGACAGGCAGGTGGGGAGAGTGGGAGGATGAGATGAGGAGATAGGTGATAGAAGAATGGATGAATAGATACTTTTGTCTCAATGTGACACTGACCCTCCTCCCTTGGTGGAGTTTTGTAACTGCCTCTACCAATAAAAGTGACAGAAGTGCTGCTATTGACTTCCAAGGCTAGCTCATGAAAGACTCCTGCCATTTGTCTTGAGACAAACGGCTTTGGAATCCTGAGCCACCCTACGGATGTTCACCATATCCCCAAAAGACTACGTGGGCAGACCACAATGAGAGAGAGAAAGATACCTGAGAAGTCCCATCTACTTGAATCCTCAAGCCCAGGCACCAGACCCAAGTGTAGAAGCCACTGAGAAGAGTCCAGCCCCAGCCTGACAGCAATCACATGAACCACCCAGCCCAAACTCCCAGCTGAGCTACTCTTGAATTCCCGACCCATGAATGATAAAATTGCCATTTTATGGCACGAAGTTTTGGTGTGATTTCTTATGCAGTAATAGATTGCACACGCACACACACACACACACACACACACACACACATATACACACATATATGTAAAATATATAACTATATAGAGTAACACAAAAAATATATTTAAAAAAACACCACAAAATATTAACAGTGATCATCTGGTGGGATTATGTGTGTGTGTTTTCTTCTCCTACTTTCTGAATTTTTTGAATGATCATATATTTCCTTGAAAAACAAAAAAATAAATTTTTATGTTGAAAAGCATTTCACTGTGAGCTTTTTTTTTTTTTTTTTTTGGCATCCAGTCTCCTTCAACCAATTTCCAGGGTTCCCACCAGGGTTTCTGGAGGAACGTGTGCAGGTGCATGAAATCAAATACAGCCAAAGCCTTGAGGGATACTGGAGACCATCTCATCCAATCCCCCAGCTGCTCTAAGCCTCCAGTATGCATGCCCATGAGACAACTATTGTTCAGCTTTTCTGTGAATTAAATGTTCCTCCATGACAAGAGATTTATCCGACACAGAACTAGTTATTTCCACCTTCAGGTTCCAATGACAGGAAGTCTTTCCTTCTGATGAACTGAAAAGTGTCTCTCTGGAGTTTCCACTCACTGGCCTTACTCAGGAAATATTCATGAAGTTCATAAAGCACCTACCATGGGCCATGCATTGTTCTAGGTCCTAGAATACAACAGAGAACAAAACAAAGTCCTTATCCCCAGGGAGCTTAGATTCTGGTGAGAGAGGTGCACAATTACTAAGATGTGTATATATACATGCACACACACACACATACACACTCAAATATAAAGACAGTACTAAGTGCTATGGAGAAACTAAATCAAGGTAAGGGGAGTGAGAAGAGTACAATTTAAAAAGGTTGGTCAAGCAAGGAAGTCAAGCAAGGTCACCATGAGGAAGGGACCATGAGGCCTGACTGGAGTGAGGGCACCTTGTGAATGAGGGAAGGACATTCTAGAAAGAGGAGCATCAAGGGTGGAGTCCTGAAGCAGATGCCTGCCTGGCATATCTGAGTAACAGCACGAAGGTGGGGGTGGCTGGCAAGTGGTGAGTACAGGAGAGAAAGGCTGGAGAGCAAGATCAGGGAAGAATGTGAGGAAGAATGTGAAGGCAGACAGTAGAGATATTGAGAGCCATGCCAAGGACCCTGGCTGTCACTCTAAGTGTAATGGGAACCCACTGGAGGCTTTCAAGCAGAGGAGTGATGTGAGCTAATTGATGTTTTCAAAGCATCACCTGGATGCTGTGTGGGAACAGAAAAATGGCGGAGAAGAGGGAGAGAAGGGAGACCAGTTGGGAGGTTAATGCGCTAGGCCAGCCAGCGAATGGGTTAGAAATGATTGGATTCTGGATATATTTTAAAAGTAGAACCAGCAGGACTTGTTGGGTTACATGTAGGTGTGAAGTGAAAGGAAAGTCTAAGACAGCTCCAAGTTTCCTTATTTATTTTTTAAAGTTTATTTATTTTGAGAGAGAGAGAGAGAGAGAGTGGGGGAGGGACAGAGAGAGAGGGAGGAAGGGAGGGAGGGAGGGAGAGAGAGACAGAGAGAGAATCCCAAGCAGTTTCCACCCTGTCAGCGCAGAGCCCAATGCAGGGCTCACACTCACTAAATGTGAGATCATGACCTGAGCCCAAGTTGGACACTTAACCGACTGAACCACCCAGGTGCCCTGCCAAGTTTCTTTTAAACAAGCAGCCTTGCCTCAATAAATATTTGTGTAAGATGGAAGGGATATACCTATGATTGATTTGCATGCTCCCCAGAAAGAGAGACAGACACCTTCCCAGGGCAGTTTAATATATTAGATACTAATATATTAAGGACATTGTAGTTAGGATAACGTTAAAATGAATATACCCAGGAACCCAGAAAAGGATCAATAAGGGCTTCCACGGGGAGAAGTGCCTCTCTAAGGCTTGGATGACTAAGCATGGACAGGTGAAGATCTTTCCAGGGGTGGGACCAGCCTGCCTGACACCTGCAAGCAGGCAACTCAGGGAGGTATTGAGGAACACACCAAGCACCGGGTGTCACTAGAGGTTAGCATGCAAGATAGGACATGGAAGGAACTCAGGATGGAAAAATCTGCAGAGAGCAAACTGAGAAGGATCATGGTCATTCTAAGGACCTTGGTTTTTATCCTGAGGACAGTTAGGGCCACAGATATGTGTGAAACCAAAGAGATCTTTGGTAAGACGTGGGCCTCAGAAAGATGATTCTGGCAACCAAAGTGTGGAGGAAGGAGTCAAGATCAGACTGGAGGCCAGGAGGCCAAGGTGAATGCTGGAAGACTAGTTCAGGGAAGAAATGCCAGGAGATAATAATGCTAACAGTTGATAGAGGCAGAGAAAGCAGAGGGAAGATGTATTAAGGAAACAGAAGCATTATGCTAAGTGAAATAAGTCAGAGAAAGACAAATACTGTACACTCTCACTTATTTTATTAAGTGTTTACTTATTTATTTTTGAGAGAGAGAGAGCACAAGCAGGGGGGAGGAAGAAAGAGAGAGAGAAAGAGCGATACAGAATCTGAAGCAGGCTCTAGGCTCTGTGCTGACAGTTCAGAGCCCAACGTGGGACTTGAACTCATAAACTGTGAGATCATGACCTGAGCCAAAGTGAGACGCTCAACCAACAAAGCCACCCTTGCACCCCTGTATGATCTCATATGTGGGATCTTTAAAAAACAAAAACAAAAACAAACTCATAGATACAGAGAACATATTGGTGGTCACCAAATGTGGGGCTGGGGGTGGGCAAAAACGGGAAATGGGTGAAGGTGGTCAAAAGGTGCAAACTTCCAGTTACAAGACAAAGAAGTCCTGGGGGTGTCATGTACAGCATGGTGACTACAGTTAATGACGCTGTGTGATAGATTTGTAGGTTGAGAACAGAGTAGATCTTAAAAGCTCTCATCGCAAGAAAACAAATGTATAACTATGTGTGGTGATGGAATTTAAACTTACCGTGGTGAACATTGCACAAAATACACACAAAATCATTATGTCATATACCTTAAACTAATATAATGTTATTTGTCAGTTATATCTCTATTTTTTTTTTTAATTTTTGAAAAAAATAAATAGAGGGTAAAATGGGCAGGTCTTGAGGACTGACCAGATGTTGGGGTGACTGACCGTGGTATAGGATGGCTCCAAGTTCCTGATGTGAGAGACTGAGGTAGAAAATTAGGGGGAAGACAATGGGTGTACTTGGACTTTGGAGGCTGAGTTGCCTGAAGGACACACGCAAGTGACTGGTCCAGCAGGCGGTTAGATATAGAAATCTGAAGCTCAGGGGAAATGTCATGGCGGGGAATAGAGACATGTCCATGTCATTCTGTCCCTTGGGGCTCTACAAGTCAAATCTGATTTGTTTTTCACATGCAGGCCCTTTAAATACTTGGGGACAGTCATGACATTCTTCAACTCCACCCCGCCGAGCTGCCTGGAGGCCAGACGCTCTTAGTTTCTCCCAACACCACTCACTTTGGGGGCAGTCAAGTTGAGTGGTGGGAATCCTTGCTACTCAAAGTGGCTTAAGGACCTGCAACATCACCTGGGAGCCGTGAGAAGTGCAAAATCTCAAACTCACCCCAGATCTCTGAATCAGAGTGTGAGTTTTATTTAGCAAGATCTCCTGGTGATTTGTGCACCACGCTGGTTTAAAGTACAGGCTGGATTCACACAGCCAGGGTTTGTACTCTGGCCCTGATGCTTATTAGTTGTGTGGAGACAGATTATTAAGCCTGTCTGTGCCTCAGTTTCTTTTTCTATCCAATGGGAATGATTTTAAGACTATTGCATAGGGATGTTATACAGGCTTAAATAAAACAATCCAGGTAAAGCACTGGATTGTCAGGCACAAAATAAGTATGACTTTATTATTGCTGACAGGGCTTAGCCCCCTTGTTGTACTAACCAGCCTTCTCTGAAATGCCTCTAATTTGCCTATGCCGCTTTTAATCACCCAGAGCCGAGAACTACCGCTGACTGTGGTCTGGCCAGCCTGAGTAAATTGGACTAAGTTCCTTCTGGAGGCCCACTGTTATACCTGCCGCCTTCAAGTACCGTAGAACAGAGTATGTTGCACATAGGGTAAGAATTAAGCTAGGGAGCCAGACTGCCTACATTTGAATCCTGTCCCTATAACGCTGCAGCTGGGAGGCCTGGCACAAGTACTTTAACCCATCTGTGCCTATTTACTAATCTGTAAAAATGAGATAAGACTAGTACCTACTTTGGGGGCATCTGGGTGGTTCAGTCAGTTAAGCATCTGACTTGGGCTCAGGTCATGATCTCACGATTCGTGGGTTTGAGCCCTGCATCGCGCTCTGTGCTGAAAGATTGGAGCGTGGAGCCTGCTTCAGATTCTGTCTCCCTCTCTCTCTGCCTCTCCCCGACTCACATTCTCTCTCTCTCTCTCTCTCTCTCTCAAAAATGAATAAACATGAGAGGCAGGAGCTGAGGTGCATCACCCAGGCCCTGTTCAACGCTCTGTGTGGGAGCATCTTCTGCACCTTCCACAGCCCCACCTACTTCCCAAGGTGCCTTGTGCGCTTCTCTGACATCTACATGGCCTCCCTCCGGTGTCTGTCAACTATGGTGTGGACGTCACCTTCTACACACACTGCACGCCCCAGCAAAGGAGGTGCTACTCTGGATGGACCAGCTTTGCACTGGCTGCGTGAAGACGCCCTTGCTTGGTGACATGGCCCCCATCCGCAGAGGGTACCTTTATTGTCCAGAACAGGTCCTAACCCCTCCTGCCCCACCCACACTAGGCATCAGTCCAGGGCAGGCAACAAAATGGTCTCCCTCCTGAAAAAAAAAGTAGCACTTACTTCATAGAGTTATTTTGAAATTTACATGACTTAAAGCATTTAGAATAGGGCTTGTGGCATATAAAGTGTTCAATAAATGTAATAATCTGTAAAATCTTATATCGCACCTCACATAATCGTGACATTTTAGAGGTCCAGAAAGGTTAAGAGACATGCCCAAGCCACACAAGCTTGAGACTGGCTCAAAACTCAGGTCTCTTGACTCATATCTGTGACCCCTCCTCATAGCAGGTACATGACAGGCTATGTGAGTGGCATTCTCACTTTGCACCTGCTCAACCTAACAGTTGTGTATGGTAGATCTGCCCTCCCCTGTGTTCTGAGCATCAGGATCTAGCTGCTGTCCTGTGGGCTATGGAGGGGGAAAGGGACCTACTGTCTACGCTCACGGAATCTTAATGTCTTTGGATTTCGCTTTAGGTAAGAAATGGGTTCTATAATTATGACTTAAATTGTGGAGTTAATTTCAGTGAGAAATAATCTTGATTTTTTCCCCTCCCTATTGCCTTAAGTCTTAAAAAAATGTTGATGGCAAGGATTTTGCTCAGGAACCTGGTACTGGATGTATTCATTTATTCACCTTTTCCTGTAAGTGCTGGCAAAGTGACAAAGAAATCATCACCTTTTTGGGTCTGGTGGTGAGCTGGAGTCTTGTTGTTTTTGACTGAGTTGCCACCAGGGAAACAAGGTGCTAAGCCAGGGGCAATGGGTCAGCCATCAGTGAGAGTGACGACAGGCTTGTGGATCCCAAACTCTCATGAGTACCGGAGCTGTCATGCCCAAGGCCCTCCCCAGCAAGTTGACTCAGTAGGTCAGATGGGGTCCAGGAGCTGGCATCTGAATAGCACCACAAGTGACTCTCATGAAGAACATTCACACTGAAGCATAGTGCACATTAAGAGAATTGTCCTTGGGTTTGGACAAGAGTCAAGTTTCCTCGTGAGAACCTCTCTAAGCTTTGGTTTCCCTCAGCATTAGCTGATGAGTGAATCCACCTCACAAACTTGTGGGAGTTAAATGAGAAAAAGTGGATGAAACACTTAAACTTTGTGCCTTGATAGTCTGTGAGGCTCAACAAAAGTGAAGTCAACTATTCTTGAAGTAGCAATTTAGCTTTGGGGGTATAAGCACAGATACTGGAATGCAGCGCATCTGGTCTCCCATCCCATGCCACCATTTACAAAGTGTGAGACCTTGGGGCACCTGAGCGGCTCAGTCAGTTAAGGGTCTGACTCTTGATTTCAGCTCAGGTGATAATCTCACGGTCGTGAGATCCAGCCCTGTGTTGGGCTCTGCAGTGAGTGTAGAGCCTGCTTAAGATTCATTCCCTCTCCCTCCCTCCCTCCCTCCCTCCCTCCCTCCCTCCCTCCCTCCCTCCCTCCCCCTCTCTCTCTCTCTCTCTCTCTCTTCCCCACTTGCATGTGCTCTCTCTCTAAAAAACAAAACGAAACAAAGTGTGATACCTTGGTTTCTCACACTGTTTTAAAAAAATGGGTCTGGGGGCGCCTGGGTGGCTCAGTCGGTTAAGCGTCCGACTTCGGCTCAGGTCACGATCTCGCGGTCCGTGAGTTCGAGCCCCGCGTCCGGCTCTGGGCTGATGGCTCAGAGCCTGGAGCTTGCTTCTGATTCTGTGTCTCCCTCTCTCTCTGACCCACCCCCGTTCATGCTCTGTCTCTCTCTGTCTCAAAAATAAATAAACTTAAAAAAAAAATTAAAAAAAAAAAAATGGGTCTAACACAGCTCCTCCATCAGGGACTTGTTAAGATGGAGACAACATGAGTCAAGAACTTAACACAATGTCTGGTATAATCATTAGTGCTGCTCCCCAAATATTTCTCCTCCTTCCCAGCACAGGATAGGATTGCACCTTCCCAATTTAAAGTTAAATATGACCATGTGACTTGCTTCGGCCAGTGGGATGTAAACAGAACTGATAGGTCACTTCTGGCAGAAGTTTTAAGAGATGCCGTACAATCGGCCACATCCTCTTTGCTCTGCTGGGAAGACTGTGGGGGCACAGGTCCCTTTGACAATCTGCATCCTGAGAGTCCATGTGGAGCAGAGGCTGCCCAATGATCCCAAAGGACGAGCACACTGAGCAAGGAGAAAACTTTTGTTTGGTTAAGCCACGGAGAATCTGAGGTCATTTGTAACTGCAGCACAACCTAGTCCTCCCTGCCTGATAAACCCTCTTGCTACACAGTAGCCTTTCAAATTATCAGCTATGATTATTATAATTATTGTCCTTGAGTGGCTTACAACTCGTGTAGAACAGAAGAATCAAGAAAAATGAAATGTTAGGGATGCCTGGGTGGTTTAGTCAGTTGGGTGTCCGACTTCAGCTCAGGTCATGATCTCGCGGTTCTTGAGTTTGAGCCCCACGTCAGACTCTGTCCTGAGAGCTCAGAGCCTGGAGCCTGCTTCAGATTCTGTGTCTCCCTCTTTCTGCCTCTCCCTCACTCACACTCTGTCTCTTTCTCTCTCTCAAAAATAAACATTAAAAAAAAGAAAAATTAAATATTAAATTATAAGTTTTCACTGCCTATAACAAAGGCTAAATAAATGAAAATTTTCAATCTAGTACATATTCTAGAAAATAGTAAAGAGAATGAGACTGTGGCCTACAATCATAGAAAAGGTCTGGTTTATATTAAACCCACGTTTACTGAGAGTTTAATTTTTGTTCTAGCTAAAGTAAAAAGTAGTTTAATTCCTGATGTGTCTTGTCATATACCCTAGACCTTGAGTTCTGGGAAGAATCTTGAATTGAATATTTAAGCAATTATAACAACCAGGGGCTCCCAAAGTGTTACCTGCTTTTATTAAATCTCAATTTCCAAGACAGATGTCTTCCCTTTTGGCTTTTCATTAAAGAAAAAAAAAAAAAAAGGAAGGAAGTATAGCAAATAGCTATGGGATAAATTGGTGCCTGTCCTTTCTTACTAACGGCATTTCTTCCCTTGATTTCTCCCTGGTTTGAGGTGGTTGGTCTAGGCTCTTGTCTGCTGTCCAAGTTGCTAGCATTCTAAGGTCTAGGCAGTAGGACTGGAATGACTAGGCTGCCATGGGGAACCAGGGACCACAGCTTTCAGCACCATCACCAGGTACCCAGCCCAAGTGCCAGAGCACAGAGCCTCAGAGCAGAGTCAGGGCTGTGAGCCTAGGGCATGAGCCACAGCCACAGCCACAGAGTGAGGACACCACGCCTGCACAGAGACCTCTCCCTTATCCACGGGGCTGCCTCAGTTCCCCCTTACATCCAGATGCTATCTTCTTCAAGGGGTGGTGAGAGAAGAAAAAAAAAATCCCCCAAAGGAGTGTGAACTCAGAATTGATAAGCTGATGAGATAAACTGAAAGAGACTTCCCCCCCACCCCGAGAATGGGAAATGCAGAGCAAGAGATCAGTTGTAGAAAACTAAAGTACTGGGGCTCGGTCAGTTAAACGTCTGACTCTTGATTTCAGCTCAAGTCATGATCTCACAGTCGTGGGTTCAAATCCCTTGTTGGTCTGAACGTGGAGCCTGCTTGGTATTCTCTTTCTCCCTCTCTCTCTACCCATCCCCTGTTCACGCTCTCTCTTTCTCAAAATAAATAAGTAAACATTTTAAAAAAGAAAACTAGGGGCGCCTGGCTGGCGCAGTCGGTTAAGCGTCCGACTTCAGCTCAGGTCACGATCTCGTGGTCCGCGAGTTCGAGCCCCGCGTTGGGCTCTGGGCTGATGGCTCAGAGCCTGGAGCTTGCTTCTGATTCTGTGTCTCCCTCTCTCTCTGCCCCTCCCCCGTTTATGCTGTGTCTCTCTCTGTCTCAAAAATAAATAAACGTTAAAAAAAATTAAAAAAAAAAAAGAAAACTAAAGCACTATTTTTCACACCTGGGTAAATTTTGACTCCACCATATCTTTATTTATAATCATATGCAGTGAAATTATGATGATTGTACACTACTTGCATTTGAACGAGGGTGAAAATACTAACCCTCCAGCAATGTGGCACCTTTCATGAAAGACCCTAAAACAGCATTCACGAATCCAGTAGTTGTCAAATTTAAAGCATGCATTAGAATCATCTGGAAGGCTTGTCCCAATACTGATTACTGGGTCAACACCCAGAGTTTCCCATTCAGCAGATCTGGAGTTGGGCGCTTAGAACCTGCACCTGTAACAAGTTCCCAGGTATGCTGATGCTGAAGGTCCATGGACCGCACTTTGATAACCAGTCCACTGATTTGTCTAAGTCCAGCATTCAGCTAGGTCTTCCTTTCTATGGTTTCTCAGTTGATACTACATACTGGCAGATGAAAGACTGCATAACCCAGCTGGAACCACTGTGTTGTCACAGCCACCATCATCACTATCATCTTTATCTTCTCCATTGCCATCAATGCCACTTACTGAGCATTTACTGGGAGCCGAGCCCCGTCCTAAGTACTTTATACAGCTGATCTCATTTAATCCTTACAAACTTAATCCCCACAAATACCATTCCTTTCATTTTCCAGGTGAAGGAACTGAGGCTTCAAGAAGTCAGGGAACTTATTCCAAGTTCTGGTCGTGCCAAGTGACACAGCTGTGTCTCACACTGGGCAGCCTGGACCCAGAGTCCAATTTCCAGCCACTGGTGCCACACTCTTTCTCTTGAATAATGGTCTTTATAATGGAGGTCACTGAGGGGGCCACAGAGTGTCAGAACAGATTTTAAAAACAATAACAGGGGCCTGGCTGGCTCTGTCTGGTAGAACATGGCGACTCTTGAGCTCATGGTTGTGAGTTCAAGCCCCACATTGGGCATGGAGCCTACTTAAAAAAAAAAAAATACTGAATATAAAAAACTATTCTAGGTGTCCTTAAGCCACCACAGACACTGGGACCTTCCACCCGCCTTTTTCTAGATCATCTACACTTGCCACCATTTCACTTACTTTTATTTATTTATTTAATTTTTTTTATTATTTATTTTTGAGAGAGAGAGAGAGAAAAAAAGAACAAGTGGGGGAGGGGCAGAGAGAGAGGGAGACAGAATCTGAAGCAGACTCCAGGCTCTGAGCTGTCAGCACAGAGCCCAACGTGGGGCTCGAACCCACGAACTGGGAGACCATGACCTGAGCCAAAGTCAGAAACTTAACCAACTGAGCCACCCAGGTGCCCCAAATTTCACTTACTTTTCAAAAACCCTTCCTTTCTCCAAGCCCCAGAATTTCTATTCATTTTGCTGTCAGAGAGTTTAGCTCTCTCTGCTTTCTCCTCACTTTCTCAACCATCCTTGGTAGGGGGTGCGAGGGGGCACAGGGAGGGGTGCTTGCTTGAACACCTAATTAAATTGAATTGTACTAAACAAAAAGCCATCTCCTCTAGACAGAAATTATACCACCGTTTGTGAGCAGAGCAGCTGTCAGCAATTGTGTCTTAAATAGTGATTTAAATAGATTTGTTGATGTGCATAATGTATAAAAACTCACTTGCACAGAGAAGCAAGTCCAGTAATGGCGGGAGCAAGATGGACGTGAATAAGAAAGTCCATGTTAAGTCCACCTTCTGGGACCTGTGCTAAATCCGAAGGGTATTTATCACTGTCTCCCTTTCTGCCAGCCCCACGGCTGACTGATTTTTGAGTTGCCCCTGCCCATGTGGCAGGTGGCCTCAGCAGTGTGAGCAAACTTCAAACCCATACTTTAAAAGAATCCATCAGGGCATGAATTTCACATTAGTCAGCTGCCAAGACCGAGCTCCTCAGGTTTTCTCCGTAAGAATTCCCAGTCTGAGTGTCACGCAGGACAAAGTCCTCTTCCAAGTCCATCTGAGCAAGAGAACGTGTGTGTTCTTGTTCCCCAGACCTGACTCAGTTCTGCTGCCTGGGGACCGGAGGGGGAAATCCTGAATGGAAACCCCACTGCTCCTCCCTTCTTCTCCTCCTCCCCCAGGGTCAAGGGCACATTCCAGCAGAGTGCAGCTTTGCCTAGGGTGAGGGAGGCAACCTTCCCAAGGGTCAGCTGGGGTGGGGGCAGGCTGGAGGGGGAGGAGGAAAAGGGGCGGAGGGAAGAGGAGGGAAGTGGAGGAGAGGGGAGCCACAGGGGAACAGCCAGGGTGGTCATTCTTAGTTTCTGGCTTCCAGGCAGAGCCTTTTGCACTCTCCAAGAGAGAACTGGTAAGCGCTTGCTCTTATCTCACACCCTGGCACTCTCCCTCTTACACACATTCTCTTGCCTCTTTTCCTGAATGTAAAAGAAATACATGCTCACTGGGGGGAAAAAAATGAGGAAATCAAGATCCTCCCATCCAAAAATAACCAGTTATCAACTTTATGTATCTCCTCCCAGATATTTTTTCATGTATCTAAATACACAATTTTAAAAATAAAATTGCCCCATACCATAATGTACTGTTTCCTGCTTTTTTCCCACCTCATAATAAGTTGTGGATCTCTTTCAGTGTTTATCAGTGCGCATCTACGTCATTGTTCCTGGTGGTACATTATATGGTAGACTATTATAATTTATTTAATGCTGGCCTCTTGTTGAACTCAGCGCTGGAGGAGGGTCCTCCTTCCTCCCCATCCTGCCTCCAGGCAAACTCTTGGAGCTAGTCTCTCCCCACAGCCTTACTGGCTCTCACTTTCCCCCCTGCCTTGGGGCTCTTGGGAAATCTTGGGTCTTTCTCCTGTGTCTCCCCCACTCCTTTTTTTTAAGTTTTTTTTTTAATGTTTAAGTTTTGGGTTTTTTTGAGAGAGAGAGACAGAGTATGAGCCAGGGAAGTGGGCGCGCGCACGCGCGCGGGCGCACACACACACACACACACACACACACACACACACTCTCTCTCTCTCTCTCTCTCTCTCTCTCTCTCTCTCTCTCCCCCCCCGAAGCAGTCTCTAGGCTCTGAGTTGTCAGCACAGATACTGACTTGGAGCTTGAACTCACACATTGAGATCATGACCTGAGCTGAAGTCAGACGCTTAACCTCTTAACCACTGAGCCACCCAGGCTTCCCTTCCCCACTCCTTATAAGCTCCGTGTGGGTGGGACCATGACCTCTAGACATCTGAGATTCCTACAGCCTTTACAACACTGCCAGTGACTGAGTGACTACAGGATGGATGGACTGACACTTAAGTCACTTCTCTCCCATCAAGAGTTCTCCTCCACCTGTGCTTTATTCACCTTCCCTCTCTCACACTCATTTTAAGTCCTTCTGTACCCCTCTTGCCCCCTCTTCAATTTTACTTCTGACACACATTCTAGAATTCTTTTTCGTTCTCTCCTTTTATTTCTTTTCCTCTGTCTCAGACAAAACACACACCCAAATCATACCCACATCCCCTTCCAATCCCCCCAAGACACACACCCTCTCAGACACGTACTCCTAAAAGGAGCATCTACGACACATAAACGAGGGCCCTCTGTGTCCCTCCTCTGTTCTTCATCTCTCCTCAGTGAAGAAAAACCAGGCTGAGCAGACCTATTGACAGCCTGCCTGTCTGATTGCTATGCTGTTGAGGGGCTGTTTCACCCAGACTCTAGAGCTCATGGAATTCCTCCAGCCCCTCAA
Source organism: Panthera pardus (assembly GCF_024362965.1). NCBI lineage: Eukaryota > Metazoa > Chordata > Mammalia > Carnivora > Felidae > Panthera > Panthera pardus. The sequence goes on from NW_026526991.1 coordinate 15,283,922, forward strand.
GTACATTGAATTTGAGCTAAGAAAAGAAGAAAGGACAAAAAGCAATGTCATCCTGGGTCCTCATGGTGCTAATGGATATGGGAATTTCTGAGGCATGGAGTAACCCTTTCATGTCAATGAGCAGACCAGACAGCAATCCTGGTGACGGGGAATGTTTTCAGGGGTGTCAGGAAGATTTATAGGAAGCGTGGAAATTACGAGGAGTGATTTTGGAGTGCTTCTACCGGTTTTCAAATGAGCATTACTGTGCTTTATCTAGGTGGAAGGATTTGTCTGTATTTTGATTTGCCTCACCGTTAATGATTTTCTAAGAAAAAACTTGAGAGCTTCTGAATCTTTCCAGATGTGTTGTTCGTTTTCTTGGCATTGCCCTCCAGCAGGAAAATGGCCAAGGAAGGGGCTTAGGTGAGGAGGGACTTATATTCATGGGGTGGGATGGAAGAAGGACACCCGGGTTCAAGTCCCACCTTTCTTAATATCCCAGTAACCCTACACAAGTCATTTACTTTGCACCCCAATTTCCCCATCTGTAAAATCAGAAAATCATTTTCAGCTCAATATTTCTGTGTGCATAATGACTTTTCCTTTGGTGGGCAGAGAAGAAATGAAAGTGAAGAGAACTTGTGAAACCCAAGAGACAGCATCCATTTCTCAGCCACATATAAAGCAAATGGCAAAAAGACAGTCTGGCCACTGGTGGGTGAATGCTGACTCATAATAAAACTCAGTATCAAAAAGACAAGAAATATTCCTGGGGAACTGTGATGAAGTCTGTAACCATTCCCTTGAGACTGTCTTCTCCTTTAAAAAAATTTTTTTTTAATGTATTTATTTTTGAGAGAGAGAGAGAGACAGAGCACAAGTGGGTAGGAGCAGAGAGAGAGAGAGAGGGAGTCACAGAATCCGAAGCAGGCTCCAGGCTCTGAGCTATCAGCACTGAGCCTGACGTGGGGCTGGAACTCACAAAGCATGAGATCATGACCTGAGTGGAAGTTGGAGGCTTAACCAACTGAGCCACCCAGGCGCCCCTGTCTTCTTCCTTTTTAAGTAATGGAACCTCACCCCCATCCAAACAAGCACATGGAGTTTTAGCTGGGCACCTGATCACCCAGCCAGAGCTAAAATTTGCCAGGGTCCCTTGCAGCCACTGAAGAATGCGAGCTAAAGGTCCATTGCACACAATGATATATGAGCCGTGGTGACTAGTGCAACTCCTACATCTCTACTTCCGAACCAGTAAAGTTCACTCAACTCTGGACTTCACATGAGAGAAAAAAACAAAAAACAAAGAAAACAAAAAAACTCCTTACTGCAGATTAACCTTTAGCCTGACCAACATGGAGGTCTTCAGATAAAGGTCAAAAAACTTAGGAAGTGATTAAAAATGCCATCAGGAAAAAAGAAACAGCAATGGGATTATACTGAATTGAAGGAAGACCATCTAGAGAGACTGACAGGCCTGGGTTTGAATCCTGGCTCTGTTACTTACCAGCTGAGTGACCTTGGACAGATAATTTCCCTTGACTCTGTTTCCCCATCTCAATAAAACAGGCAAATGCTATCTTGTTTAGGGTTATTGCAAAGACTTGAGGTCAAGATAGGGAAGTGCCTGTATGCTCAATAAATGGTAGTTGAGGTTATTATTCAAAAGGCATCCTTATAAGAGCCAAGCAAAGAGGGCATATGCGTTGAACTCTAAGGAGGAAAGGCTTTTTATTATTTTCATTTGTGGGCCAATAGCTCTCAGCTTCGGGGTTGCCAGTATTCCCAAGTGTCGCCTAATGTGAGAGAGACGGCAGTTAGCAAAATGATTAAAAGCCCAAAGGGGACCTGGAAAAAGAAATACTGTATTATAAAGTGCCACTTTTGTGGGGCTGGGATCAGGAGACATTTCTTTCTGGTCCTAGAACCAAGAATTGTGCCTAAAAGGCACTGTAAATTGTGTAGCTGATCAAGTCTTACTCCCAGCCCTGACTGCTAGAAAACTGGAAGCCAAACATGTGGCTTTCCATCTAATAACAAACAGGCTGGGAAGACAGGCCCTTTTGTATTTGCCTAACTCCTGACTTCATTTGCTCTCTGTAACCTGGCTTATTATTTCTCTCTCTTGCTTTTTCCAATTTGTGTTCTCTTGTGGTATTTTATGAATTCCTAGAAGACCTGTAAAGTTTTCCTTGGAACAGAGTGAACGGATGGATGGATACAAGAGTGAATTAATGACTAGAATCTCAAATTAGGAGAGGATCTTAGAAACCATGTAATTCAATTCAGGTGTTTCCTCTGTAACATCTTAACAGATGGTCAGTCCAAGTGCCTCATCTTGATTTTGCAGTGATTAGAAGTTCACCACCTGATAAGATAACCCACTCCAGTTTTATTAGAATATCGCGGTTTATGGAGAGTTGACATCTGCTTCCAAATAGGAAGTAAAATTAATATTCATAGCAAGAGGAGGTAAATTTTTTAGTAAGAAAAAGGCAACAGAAGGACAGTAAGGGTATAAGAACAAAATGAAATGATGTTAGTACTTATTCTCAATGAACCCATATTAGCTTTAATTTCTAAATACTCCTAAACCATCTGTGTTTGTGATTTTGCCAGTAGGCTTAACTAGTTCTGTTTTGTAAATAAAAATGAGATGTATGCCAAGGAAGTGAAAAGATGACCCACGGAGTGGAAGAAAATATTTGCACATCATGTACCTGCTCAGGGATCTGTATCTAGAATACATAAGGAAATTTAAAACTTTACAATGAGGGGCGCCTGGGTGGCTCAGTCGGTTGGGTGGCCGTCTACAGCGCAGGTCATGATCTCGCGGTCTGAGAGTTCGAGCCCTGCATTGGGCTCTGTGCTGACAGCTCAGAGCCTGGAGCCTGCTTCCGATTCTGGGTCTCCCTCTCTCTCTGCCCTTTCCCTGCTTGCTCTCTGTTTCTCTCTCTCTCTCAAAAATAATAAACATTAAAAAATTTTTTTAAAAACTTAACAATGAAAAGATGCATAACCCAATTTAAAAATTGAGAAAGGATCTGAATGACATTTCTCCAAAGAAGATCTACAAATGGCCAATAAGCACATAAAAGGATGTTCAATATCATTGGCCCTTAGGGAAATGCAAATTAAGCCCACAATCAGATACCGCTTCACAACCACTAGGATGGTTGTCATAAAAAAGATTAGACAATAACAAGCGTTGACACGGAGGTAAAGAGGAATCCTTATATTCTAACTACTGAGAAACGTAAAATGGTGCAGCCCCTTTGAAAAAGTTTGGCAAGTCCTTGAAAGGTTAAACATAGATTTATCATATGACCCAGCAATTCTACGTCAAGGTGTATACCCAGAACATATGTCCACGCTCAAAAAAACAAAAACAGAAAAACTCTGACACAAATGCTCATAGCAGCATTATTCGTAATTGTGGAAACAACCCAAATGTCCATCAACTGATAAATGGATAAGTAAAATGAGGTATATTTACACAATGAAATGTTATTCAGCAATAAAAAGGATGAGGTATAAAACCATACAGCATGGATGAACCCTAAAAACTTGAAACTAAGTGAAAAAAGCCAATCACAAGAAACTACATAATACAGGATCCCATGTGTATGCAATGCTCTCAATGGGCAAACACACAGACCGAGAGTAGGTGAGTGGCGTCCGGGACTTAGGGGTAGAGGTGCAAGTGTAGCTGCACCTGTAGGGAGTGACTGCTCATGGGTAGGGGATTTCTTTAGAGAGTGAGGAAAATGTAAAAACATTGTGGTGAGGGGCGCCCGCGTAGCTCAGTCGGTTAAGCGTCCAGCTTTAGCTCAGGTCATGCTCTCCCAGTTTGTGAGCCCCAGCCCCAAGTCGGGCTCTGTGCTCACCGCTCAGAGCCTGGAGCCTGCTTTGGATGCTGTGTCTCCTTCTCTCTCTGCCCCTCCCCCACTTGTGTTCTATCTCTCAAAAATAAATAAATGTAGAAAAAAAAATTTAAAAACCGATTGCAGTGATAATGGTGCAATTTTGTGAATATACTAAAAACCATGGACTCCTACATTTTAAGTAGGTGAGTTGTAGGTGAATGATGTCTCAACAAAGATGTTATTTTCAAAATGGGGCGGAGATGTTGAATCGATCGTTGCTCTTGGTTGCAGACAAATAAATCTATTAATGGTTTCAGGAGAAAAGGCGATGTATTAATGTTATTAGGAATCTCATAATCTCCCCAGGAGGGTCAGGATGTCAGTCTCCAAACCATACCTTGGGGATTCCTCCAGTGTAAGCCACCATTCACCATAGAGTCTACGCAGAGCTTGCACTGATGAGGTTAGGAACCGATGTTAGTTTCCCCTCGCTGTTACTTGCCAAGATCTGGGCATCTTTTTCACCGAGGTTTACACGCAGCTTTCTCACGATGGTCTCCCCTGAAAAGAAGTCTAGAGGAAGGCCATCCGATTGGCTGAGCCTAGGTCACATCTAAGCTGCAGTAGAAGCCTGCAAAATGACTTCTGGTTTGTCTTAAGGGGCAGGTTTATATAATGTGAGAAATATTCCAAGAAAAGGAGGAGATTTCTATCTTCTTTTCTTGCTTTCCATTGGACTGGGTGGCTTTCCTTCTGCAGGTTTAAAGGTTATGGATTTTATTTTTGTAATGATGACTGCTGTTAACACCGTTTTGTTGTTTTCTTTATATCATAGTATGCTGCCTACACCTTATGCACATCTACTCTCTTCATTCATTGGCTTCACCTTGGTAGCTTGAAATCTATCATGATGGGAGTATTTACGCCATGAAAACTGTCAAATGTTACAAATCACTTCCTCTGCCCCCACCAAGAACCAGTAGTTAAGCATTTACTACCATGCAACTGTCTTTATCCCTATTGATATCTAAATTGTCACTCTAACGAGACAGTAGTTTAGTACAGTCCTATCCATGGAACTATGCTGGTCTTCCAGCTGTGTATTATCAGCCTGCAATAAATACAGAAATTTAGAGTAATTTATAGCAATTTGAAATTGCTGTGACATCCACATGTGTAATTTTTCTATTTCACGAAAGCATCAGTCTAAGGTAGATCAGAAATTTAAGATTGGTCCGTAACCACAGATTGTTTGAGCTGCTTTAGTCTACTTTCATGGTTCTTTGTTCTACACCTCTCTGTTCACACAACAGGAACTTTCCCAGGCATGGAAAGTCCCATTATCTAATATAGATGGATTCTTCACCAGCTTCTTACCTTCTGGCCTTTGAAAATTGATTCTGATGTCTTTGCTCGGGTTCTGCTGTTCTGACTTCTCCTTAGCAGCCTCCTGTCCCAGCTGAGGGACTAAAAGGTTATCGGAGTTTAAAACAAACAAACCCACCTGGATTACAACATAGCTCTTCCTCTTTTCCCCTTCCTGTACATAAAACCAATTAGTATATGTACAAACTCAGTTGTCTTTGGGTGATGAGACCGTAGGTAGAAGTGTGTTCTTTTGCGTATCTGAATTTCCTGTATTTTCTACAATGACTGTATACTTTGCTATAAGGAGAAAAGTCCATGCCTTCCATCTCCAGGGTTTCATGGACTTTCCGTGGATTTTCCTACTTATTCCCTTGTTCCCTTCGGAGGAAATGCTGAATGAACTTCAGCATTGCACACATCATTCCTGGAAAGTATTAGGACGCTGTCATAGAACTGTCGTCTTGACACTCTCAGATATTAAGTCCATGTCAGAACTGTCTGCAAACACCTACTTTCCAGGTGGAGTTGTGCTCTGTCTTCCCCAATTTCCTACCAAATCCTGTAGTTCCTGCATTTACTGAGAAATTATTCTGACTTTGGTCTTCTGGAACATCATTGCTAATATTCCCCCAAAGTGGGTATGATACCTGCACTAAACCCTGAGTTCTCCATATATAAGGCAGGGATCTTACTGGGCTTATCACAAGCATTTTGAACACAAGGATTTGTGAGAACTATTTTGGTTTGTAGTCAAACTTTAAGCATTGCAAGACAGTAATACATGGCTTGCATTTCTATAAAATTTTTTTTTACATCCAAAGGATTTTAACACTTACAATATCATCTCATCCTTTTCTCAAGTAAGATCCTTGAAGTAATGATAATTAGAGAGGTTTAAATTAAGCCCACAGTGTGGTAAAATTTTTACCTATAAATTTTGATAGATTTATTTAATGCTATTATCCAATCCTGAAAAATTATGGGGAAATTGGTACTCTCATATACTACTTATAGGAGCATGAATTGGTATAATCTTTCTGGAGGGCAATTTATTTCTCTGTATCAAAACTATAAAAAATGCATGTGCAGAACTTCTTGCTAGGGCAGACAGAAGATGTAGGCAAATTCTTTTGCCCCCCCCCCCCCCACTATAAAATTGGACAAAATTGTTAAAAAAAATGATAGCTTCAGAACTGTGGAAATTGAGCAAAGGAAAACACAAAATTGAAACCTATTTACTCATGAGAAACTGCTAAACTTCGGTTAAGAATCAGTCTTACAGAAAGAGTCTATGGCATTCTTGCCTGGAACTACTCCCATCCCTCCACCTAGCTCGTGGCACAGAGGGCTTTCAGGGCAGGGCAATCTGTGAATAGCAGTAGCTTTGCTATTGGAGGGGTCTTGACTTGGAGTGGATGCAGGAAAACCCGTGCCCAGCAGTATTGTCAGTAAAAGTAAGAAACTTGGTAGAAAACAAACAGGGAAAATCCACAGTTATGAGAGTTTGAAGTCACACTGCTGGTTGGGGTGAGTGGCAGAATGGAGGAGTAGCCAGAAATTTAATAGGGAGATACTGGACATGAGAGAGTCATAGGAGCTAGGTGAGTAGTCCATGAATGTCTATCTACTTAGGAGCCTGCATGCTTTAATCTGTAGGCCTGAAGAGTTCAACAACCCCTATGTAGGATGGATAAACACAAAGACAGTCTAACCTAGACACTTAATAGTCAAAGCTATCGAATGCCAAAAACAGAAACAAAACCTTAAAAGCAGCAAGAGGGAAATTACACCACCTATGGGAAAACACCATTTGATTAATGGCTAACTTCTTTTCAGAAACAACAAAGGGCAGGGGCGCCCCTATTAGGCATCTAAAATGGTGTATAAGTGCTGTGCTTAGAATAAACATAATTAGGAGTTTGGAGGAAGGTTGTGGAGATAACCATGAGTTTTATTAGGGATTATTCAGCTGGAGGTAATTAAAAACAGATGATCAGAGAGAGAGAGAAGTTCATTTTCTTGGTTCCTCAGAAATCTGGCATAATCGTCATGACACAATAGATGCTGAGATGAGTGTCCTGGAAGGCTGAGGACTTAAGCCTTCAGTCGATGATCCACAGGATAAAATCATTAAAATGGGAAACTAGGGTACCTTTGGTGGCTCAGTTGGCTAAGCATCAGACTCGTGATTTCAGCTCAGGTCATGATTTCATGGTTCATAGGATCAAGCCCCAAGTTGGGCTTCATACTGACAGCCTGCTTGGGATTCTCTCTCTGCCCCTTCCCCTGTTTACACACACTCTCTCTCTCTCTCTCTCAAAATAAATAAATAAACTTAAAAAAAAGAAAAGAAACAAACAACAAAGGGCAACAGGGAGGGGAATGGCACATTCAAAGTGCTGAAAGAATAAACTGCTGAAAAAGAGTTCTATATCCAGCAAAGCTATCCTTCAAAACTGAAGGGGGAAATAATGATACTTGCAAATAAACAAAGATTGAAGGAGTGTGTTGCTAGGAGACCTGTCCTAGAGGAAATGCTGAAGTCCATTAGGCTCACAGAGAAGGGCACCAGGTGATAACATGAATGACAGAAAGAAGTCAATGGTAAGCATGTGGGTAAATAGAAAAGACTGTATAAGCGTATTTTGTCTCTTCTCTTCCCTTAATGTCTTTAAAAGACAGAAGATTATATAAAGCAATAATTATAACACTGTATTATCTGGTTTACAATATATGTAGATGCAGTACATATGACAATGGCACAAATAAGGGCTAATAAAACGAAGATATATTTGAGCAAAGTTGCTATGTTTCACTCAAATTAAATCAGGAATAACCTCAATTAAAATGTGATAAGTTAAGATACATGATTGTAATTCCTAAAGCAATCACTAAGAAAACAGCTAAAAATATAGTTATAAAACATGATCTCGTTAGGGAAATACAAATCAAAACCACAATGAGCTACTGTTTCACACCCACTAGGGTGGTAATAATAAAAAAAAAGAAAGAAAGAAAATAGTAAGTGTTGGTACAGATTGAAAAACTGGAACTCTCATAAATTCCAGGTGAGGGTGTAAAAAGGTACAAATGCTGTGGAAAGCAGTTTGGTGGTTCCTCAAGAAGTTAAACAGAATTATCATAGAATACATCAATTTCACTGCTAGGTACATACACAAAAGGTATATCCTCAAACAGGGATTCAAAGAGATACTTGTACACAAACGCTAACAGCAGCACTATTTGCAATTGTCCTAGGATGGAAACAACCCATATGTCCATCAATGATTGATGGATAAACAAAATGTGATGTGTATATACAGTGTATTACTCAGCCTTAAGAAGGAATGAAGTACTCATACATACTATAACGCAGATCAATCTAGAAAACATGTGAAGTGAAAGAAGTCAAGTACAAAAGGTCACATCTTGTATGATTCCATTTATATGGAAGACAGAAGAGGTAAATCCACAGAGTAAATGGTTGTCAGAGCCCAGGGTTTGGAGGGGGAAAGGGGGAATGACTGCTTAATGGGCATGGGGTTTTCTTTTAGGGTGTTATGTTTAAAAGTAAATGGAATTGGTGGTTGTACAACAACGTGAATATATTAAATGACACCTAACTGTACACTCTAAAATGGTTGATTTTATATTATTTAATTTTGCCTCAGTTGAAAAAAATATAAATCCTACATGTAGAAAATCCTAAGAAATCTGGGCCTCCTGGATGGCTCATGTGGTTAAGTGTCCAACTTCAGCTCAGATCATGATCTCACTGTTCCTGAGTTCGAGCCCCGTGTGGGGCTCTGTGCTGACAGCTCAGAGCCTGGAGCCTGCTTCAGAGTGTGTGTCTGCCCCTCCGCCACTCACACTCGGTCTCTCTCTCTCTCTCAAAAATAAATAAACATTAAAAAAAAAAAAAGGAAATCCTAAGAAATCTACCAACATTTTTTAAAAACCCCACTACAAGTAATATATGATTTTAGCAAGTTTGCAGGAAATAAAATCAAACGCAAAAACCAACTGTATTTCTGTATACGGAAGCAAACAATTCAAACATGAAACTAAGAAAACAACTCCATGGGGCACCAGTCTGGCTCAGTCAGTTGAGCATTCAACTTCAGCTCAGGTCATGAGCTCATGGTTCCTGAGTTTGAGCCCTGTGTCAGGCTCACTGTTGTGAGTGCAAATCCCACTTCGGATTGGATCCTTTGTCCCCCTCTTTCTGCCCCTCCCCTGCTTGCACTCTCTCAAAAATAAATAAGCATTAAAGAAAAGAAAATTGAGGCGTCTGAGTGGCTCAGTCGGTTAAGCAGTCAAGCATCCGACTTCATCTCAGGTCATGATCCCGCGGTTCCCGTGTTGGAGCCCCATGTGAGGCTCTGTGCTGACAGGTCCGAGCCTGGAGCCTGCTTTGGATTCTCTGTCTCCCTCTTTCTCTGCTCCTCCCCCACTCTGACTCTGTCTCTCTCAAAAATAAATAAACATTAAAAAATTTTTAACAAAAAAAGAGAAAAGAACTCCATTGGGGCGCCTAGGTGGCCCAGTAGATTAAGTGTCTGACTGAGCCCCACATCAGACTCTGCGCTGACAGCACAGAGCCTGCTTGGGATTCTCTCTCTCTCTCTCTCTCTCTCTCTCTCCTCCTCCCCTGCTCATGTGCACTCATGCTCTCTCTCTCTCAAAATAAATAAATAAACTTAAAAAAAGAAAGAAAGAAAACAACTCCATTAACCACACCATCAAGAACAAAACACCGAAGGACAATGAAAAGGTAAGCTATAGACTGAGGCAAAAAATATCTGCAAATCCCATATCTGATAAAGGACTTGTATCCAGAATACATAAATAACTCCCGCAACTCTAAAAAAAAAAAACCCTGAAAACTGGCAAAATATTCAAACAGGCATATTACAAAGGAGATATACAAATGGCTGATATGCATCTGAAAAGATGTTCAACATCGCTAATAATTATGAAAATGCAAACTAAGACTCTAGTGAGATGCCACTACACATCCCTAGAATAGCTACAATCCAAAAGATTGGTAATATCAAGTGTTGGCAAGGATGTGAAGAAACCAACGCCCTCATACATTGCTGATAGGAATGTAAGATGGTACAGCCACTTTGGAAAACAATGTGTAGTTTCTTATAAAGTTACAAACAAACTTATCTTACAGCCTAGTAATTCCATAGTTAGGTATTTACTGGAGATATGGAACATATGCCCATGTCCACACAAAGACTTGTACGTGAATATTCAGAGCAACATTTTTCACAGTAGTCAAAAAGTTGAGACAACTCAAATGTCCATCAACTGACAAATGGATAAACAAATTGTGGGGTATCCATACAATGGAATATATTCGGCAATAAAAAGGAATGAAGTAACTGATATATGCTACTAGATGAGCCTCAAAAACATTATCCTAAATGAAAGGCAGCCAGACACAAAAATCTAAATATTGTATGATTCCACTTATATGAAATTTCCAGAAAGGGCAAATCCATAGAACAAATCAGTATTTGCCTGGAGTTGGAATAGGAGTGAGGATTGTCTGAAAATTTGGCATGAAGGAACTTTTGGGGGGGTTGACAGAAACATTTCAAAACTGAATCATGGTGATGATTGTATGACTCTATAAATTTACTTAAAAACCATTGAATTGTACCCTTTTGGTATATTTTACGGTATGTAAGTTATACCTCAATAAAGCTGTTTAAAAGCTATGTATATTTTAGTCAGTAATTCCTCTTCAACTTACTTTTACAATCATAACCATTGACGTGATCAAAGCCTTAGCCCTAAGGATGTTTATCACAGCCTCAATTATAAATAGTAAACAATTTGAAATAAATTACACGGTTCAACACTCAACAGTGATTAAATAGAATGTGGTATATAGCTTTACAGCTATAATGCTATACAGTAATACAATATTATACGTTTTTAAAAAGTATGGAAATATATTTGTTAACAATAAAAGATACTCAAGACATTCTGTTAAGCCAAAAAAAAAATGAGATCATAAAACAGTATGGGATGATTTCATTTAAAAAATAAACACAAGCAGAAGCATACAAAAAATAAAATAGGAGCACCTGGGTGGCTCAGTTCGCTGAGCGTCTGATTCTTGATTTCGGCTCAGGTCATGATCTTACGGTTGTGAGACTGAGTCCCATGTTGGGCTCTACACTGAGTGTGGAGCCTACTTAAGATTCTCTCTCTCTGCCTCTGCCCCTTCCCCCCATTTGTGCACTCTCTGTCTCTCTTAAAACTAATAATAAATAGGGGCGCCTGGGTGGCTCCGTCGGTTGAGCGTCCGACTTCGGCTCAGGTCACGATCTCGCGGTGTGCGAGTTCGAGCCCCGCGTCGGGCTCTGTGCTGACCGCTCAGAGCCTGGAGCCTGTTTCAGATTCTGTGTCTCCCTCTCTCTGCCCATCCCCTGCTCACTCTCTGTCTCTCTCTCTCTCAAAAATAAATAAATGTTAAAAAAAATTAAAAAAAAAAAACTAATAATAAATAGATAAAATAAATATAAAATGAATGCAAATACATGCCTGCGTGGAAATAAGTCTGGAAGGGTTACACTAAAATTATATCTGGATGACAGGATTCTGAGTGACTTTTCTAGTTCTTTTTTGTCTTTGCTTACCTGCATCTTATAATTTTATACAATACGAGTATTTATGAAACAAGAATGAAGTAAGATTTAAAGGAAAGTTCTGCAAAGGAGGGATCGCCAATCAGTACAGCAAATAAGCGCAATAAATTGCCCACATAGGTCTCCTGGTTCACCACCTCAACAAGTGAACTGCCTCATAAAAATCCCTTCCATTATACCATCTATATCATTAATTATTACACTTCATACTTGTCTAATATTTTGTAGGTCACAGCATGCTTTCATGACATGTCACACTCCATAATTCCTTCTGTCCTTACAATAACGCCATAAGCAATGAGGAAGAGTATACATGCATGTGCACATATAAATAAAATAATTAATATAATATATACCAGTATGTATATATTACATGTATATACTAATAATTAATATGTACTTATAGTATATACATGTAGTATATATTATACTATATACGTGTAGTATATCGTATAATTAACATGTATTTATATATACATATACATTTTTCATTTAGTCCTTATAACAAACTCTGAGGTAGGTATAATTATTCCCATTGTGTAGCTTGGAAAGAAAACTGGGTCACTGTTAAGGGGCTGGCAAAGTTACATTATTATCCCCACTTCAGAGATTGGAAAACAAGAACTGAGCTTCAGAGAGGTTGACGTATGGCAAAATCACACAGCCAGAAAGATAGAGAACCAGGACTTAACCTTTCCATAAGAAGTGATCCCCATCATGAGGTCCTACCCAGAATCTTCTGTATTGTTTGAATGCTGACCTTCTTTGAAAGTGGGAAAATAACAGGCGTTGGCGCAAACGGATTTATTTTAGTGCCAGTAGCAAGTAACAAAAGTTGAAAGAAATGGTGGATCCTTTCCAACCGGTTGTCCAGTAGGTGTTTGGCCTACTTTCTCTCTTCGTGGAGTTTGGGTCTTTAAAAAGGTGATTTTCTTTCTTCAGATTTAGACCTTCATTTGGATTTGAGTAAGCACAAGCCACAATGTTCTGCTCATATAAAGGGCTTAATACAAATGGGTCAAGTCAGTTTGGTGATGGATTTAAGGCAAGAACTGCAATGTTAAACATAACAAATGTAAAAGCACATTCTTTTTGGAAGCCGGTGCTCCGAATATTAAAACACATGTTTGAGTGGATTCAACATCTTATAATGCCTTTTAGGAACCAGGCACTATAAATATGTGCATGTAGTGTTGTGAGCAGTCAGGAGAAGTGAGAACAGGTAGTAGTTGCTCATGAATCCAGGGTTGTTTTTACAGCTGCCAACACTCAGGAATAATAATATCTATTTTTATGGAGTGCTTACTGTGTGGCAGGCATTGGGCTTAGTGCTTTCTATGCAGGATCTTACAAAATTTTCCTTCCAACAACCCCATGAGGAAGGTACCGTTTTTAAAATTTTTTTAACGTTTATTTATGTTTGAGAGACAGAGCACAAGCAGGGGAATGGCAGAGAGAGAAGGCGACACAGAATCAGAAGCAGGCTCCAGGCTCTGAGCTGTCAGCACAGAGCCCGACGCAGGGCTCAAACTCCCAAACCAGGGGATCATGACCTGAGCCAAAGTCAGATGCTTAACTGATTAAGCCACCCAGGTACCCCCAGGAAGGTACCATTTTTATTCTCTTTTTATGAGGACACTGAGGCTTAGCTACAGTAGCAACTTACTCAAGGCCACATGGCTAATACTTGGCATAGATAGAACTCAAAGCCAGATCTGTTGGACTCTTAATTTGGACTGTGCTCTAAAGTAGACTCTTATTCATTGGACCTTATACTGCCCCCTCTGAGAATAGCAGTCACAGGTACCCCTCCTCTTTGCATCAACTAGGTGTATTCTCAGAATGTTCCTGAAGACCTCTAAAGTAGTAAGAAATACCACATTCGTACATTATACCAATTTTAACAAAAGTCTCTAAGCACGAGGGAGATAACTACATCCTGAAGTTGGAAATTTTAATTGGCTGGTAAGGAATAGAATGAGAGATAGTTAAAATTTTTAAATGTTTATTCATTTTTGAGAGACAGAGAGAGACAGAGGGACAGATTGAGAGGGAGACACAGAATCCGTAGAAGGCTTCAGGCTCTGAGCTCCAGGCTGTCAGCACAAAGCCCAAAGCTGGGCTTGAACCCACAGACCATGAGATCATGACCTCAGCTGAAGTCAAATGCCCAACCAACTGAGCCACCCAGGCACCCCTAGAATGAGAAATACTTAAAGTCCATTAATTCATTCAGCTCAGATTTCCAGGTGACTATGGAGGTGACAGGCCTTTTTTTGAAGCCCAGAGTATCTGGATTTGACTGTACACAGTCCTGACTTCAAGGAGCTCATGTGTAGTAGTAGATATTTGAGCACCGAAAACTAACTGTCACACTGTATTAGAGGTGTTATAGTGACATCAGCGAAGTGTTTTATATTTTTAACCTCTAACAAATGTAGGCACTGATCAACCAGGAAATTTGGACCCCACCTGTAGACTACTGGTGTGACTGTGAACTCCTTCTAGGAAATGTCAGCTTTGAAAAGTGATGTATGGAAGAGAGGGAACGCCCAAAGCAAGGTAGTAGTCAATGATTCAGATAGAAAAATGAGTTGTATTTCACTAGGTTAAGAAAAGCCAAAAGGGCATTCTACAAAAGAACAGTATGAACAAAAGAAAGGCAAGGAGGCCAGAAGGTGCCTGACCAATGGGCCAGGGATGCTAGGAAGTGGGTGCCTAATGGGGAGAGTAGGAAACACACTGGGAAAGGCTGTCAGAGCAACATTCTGAAGGGCCTTGAATGTCACGGTGAATAATTTGACCTTCCTTTGCAGGGCTGGCAATGTGGAGCCTTCACAGTATTTTTGAGCAGGAAAATGATACAAATATAAACTGGTAAGAATCATTAGAAATGTCTTCGTCCATCTTCCTTAAAAATGCAGGTGTCTGTCTCTGAGAATTGATTAGCCAACTGCTCTATGAATATGTTCCAGAATAAGCAACTTATCCTTCTTAAAGTAGTCTGTTTCTTTGCCAGGGGAAATACTTTCTCAAATGCTTTTTTAAGGAAGATACACTTTGTTTATGGTATTGAATGAATGAATGGACGAATGGATTTTGCTATACTGTCTCTGCAGAATGAAATACACAATAACTCTCCATTGTTTCCAACGTTTGTAGTTAAATTTGTTCAGTGATCTCCTTTGTGACCTAAGATTCCCCGCCCCCTCCACTATTTTGATTGCTCTCCTTCTGAATGTAGTACTTTAAAAAGTTTTTAAGTTTATTTATCTTGAGAGAGAGGAAAAGCACGAATCAGTGAGGGGCAGAGAGAAAGGAGAGAGAGAATCCCAAGCAAACTCCACCCTGTCAGCAAGAAGCCTGATGTGGGGCTCGAACTCACCAACGGTGAGATCATAACCTGAGCCAAAGTCAGAGTTTCAACCAACGGAACCACCTTAGTACCCCCTGAATATAGTACTTTTAATTTATTATATCCCTGTGATGTCCAAGGCTAGACAATAGACATCCCATACAATCTATCTAGGACATTCCTGTTCTTCCTCTGGAAACTCTCCTTCAGCCTCAGTTTTTGTTAATCACTACTTTTTTAAGCCTTTAAGATTTGCTTACTCCAAAATTAATACAATGCTCATTATAAAATAAGTCAGGTAATACAGTGTATATAAAGTGAAAATATAGTCCTCTCTTCCTCCTAGTTCCACTGCTGAAAAATAACTACCATGAGCTTTTTTACGTGTCTTTGTAGCCTTTATCCATATACTAACACAATGTGATTATTCCATTATTAGAATTTAATTCAGATTTTTAACATCTGGCTGACCTTTGTCTCTGCAAGCTCATCCAGAGATTGGGGTCAGCCAAACCTCATCTGTCCCACGTTGGGGAACTTTGCTGGTTCTGTGACTAGAAGCAGTGCTTTATTACTACTATTTGTTGGATTTCATCATGCTGGTTTGGGCCCATTGTTCCAACATGTAGCAGTCTGATTCTTTGCTTTATATCACCCATAGACTTAATAAATGATCTCAGCAGGGGAGCCCTGTTGGCCCATCCCTATTTAAAATCCTTTGGTGTCTTCCCACAAAAACTCTGAGCTTCCATTTCCTCATCTGTAAAGGTAAGGAGAATGATCTGATGGTCTTTGAGATTCCTCTCTGCTTTAGAAGTCTTTGGAACTGTTGGAGGTGTGACATGTCCTGCTAAGTAAGCCTCCTTCTAGCAGTAGCCAATGCTTGATGACCTAGGGAAGTCCATGTTTCCAAAACATATTATAGAAGGTGAAGACAATTATCCTGGGAAGCTAATCAAGGACAAAGCAAACAGCTTTGAGGAAATTATCCAGGCTTCAGTTTTGAAAGATGGGACACCGTAAGGTCAACAGGATATGAAAACATTTGCAGCAATTCTAAAAAGAGGGACCTAGCTTAGTACTGTTTCCAAGTTTAAGTGCTGGATACATTTTTTTTCTGGAGGGGGAGTTTGAGCTTTAAAAAAAAAAAATCAAACCTGCGTGTTATAACTGTGGCTCTGGCTTCCACAAAGGTCAACTGGAAGTTAGTAACTTCTGAAGGTGACTTAATTGCTTGGCTAGGCAATTCTTTTGGAATCTTTGCCTAACCAGCCTTGTGAGACTTTTCTTGAAATGGAATTTAG
Source organism: Panthera pardus (assembly GCF_024362965.1). Taxonomy (NCBI): domain Eukaryota; kingdom Metazoa; phylum Chordata; class Mammalia; order Carnivora; family Felidae; genus Panthera; species Panthera pardus. The sequence goes on from NW_026526991.1 coordinate 15,300,465, forward strand.
TTCTACCTCAAAAACCTTGTCCTCACTTAACCCTGGGGAAAAAAAGAGAGCCCCGCAAAGCAGGGCAAGGAGAGCCTTGAAGTGTAATTAATGTATGAGTACACTTTAATTATTTGGCTGAAATACATTTTGGGAATAATTTTCATTTTTTGAACGATTTAATTTTTCCTATTCTAGCATAAAGGATTTAGCAGTTCCTAATTTTTTTTTTTCTCAAGGGCATATTTGCAGGATTCTGTATGACCAGAAACCATTGTTCTTCCCTTCACGCCACATACCACAGTAGGGAATATTGCTGCACTTGGCCTTGACTGATTTTAGGGAATAGAAGTACAGAAGGGCTTTTAGGAATAGGGGAGGTGATAGAATGGGAAATCCATTGCATAAGTCACCAAGATGATTAGAATTAAGTGAAGCTACCAGAACAGAAGGTGTCCAAGCATCATTTGGCAAGAGCAAGGATTCTGGAGCCAGACTGCTGAGTTCAAATCACCCACAAATGTAGGGCCAACTAATCTTTGACAAACCAGGAAAGAGTATCTAATGGAAAAAAGTCTCTTTAGCAAATGGTGCTGGGAAAACTGGATAGCAACATATAGAAGAATGAAACTGGACAACTTTCTTACACCATACAGAAAAATAAACTCAAAATGGATGAAAGACCTAAATATGAGACAGGAAACCATCAAAACCCTAGAGGAGAAAACAGGCAATTTCCTCTTTGACCTCAGCCACAGCAACTTCTTGCTCAACACGTCTCCAAAGGCAAGGGAAATTAAAGCAAAAATGAACTATTGGGACCTCATCAAGATAAAGAAACAATTAATGAAACTAAAAGACAACCGACAGAATGGGAGAAGATATTTGCAAATGACATATCGGATAAAGGGTTAGTATCCCAAATCTATAAAGAACTTATCAAACTCAACACCCAAAAATCAAATAATCCAGTGACGAAATGGGAAGAAGACATGAATAGACACTTTTCCAAAGAAGACATTCAGATGGCCAACAGACGCATGGAAAGATGCCTAACATTGCTCATATCAGGGAAATAGAATCAAAACCACAATGACATATTGCCTCACACCTGTCAAAATGGCTAAAAACAAAAACACAAGAAACAAGTTTGGCAAGGATGTGAAAAAATGGGAGCCCTCTTGAGCTGTTGGTGGGAATGCAACCTGGTACAGCCACTCTGGAAAATAGTGTGGAGGTTCCTCAAAAAATTAAAAATAGAACTATCCTGCAACCCAGCAATAGCACTACTAGGAATTTATCCAAAGGATACAGGAGTGCTGATTCATAGGGGCACATATACCCCAATGTTTATAGCAGTGCTATCAACAACAGCCAGATTATGGAAAAAGCCCAAATGCCCATCAACTGATGAATGGATAGAGAAGATGTGGTTTCTATATATAATGGAATACTACTTAGCAGTGAGAAAGAATGAAATCTTGCCATTTGCAACAATGTGGATGAAACTCGAGGGTATTATGCTAAGTGAAATAAGTCAGTCAGAGAAAGACAGATATCATATGTATCATATGTTTTCACTCATATGTGGAATTTGAGAAACTTAACAGAAGACCATGGGGGAAGAGAAGGGGAAAAAATAGTTTCAAACAGAGAGGGAGGCAAACCATAACAGACTCTTGAATACAGAGAACAAACTGAGGGTTGATGGTGGGGCAGAGGGGAAAATGAGTGATGGGCATGGAGGACAGCACTTGTTGGGATGAGCACTGGGTGTTATATGTAAACAATGAATCATGGGAATATACTCTGAAGCCAAGAGCACACTGTATACACTGTATGTTAGATAACTTGACAATAAATTATATTAAAAAAAAAAAACAATAAGACACACACACACAAATCACCCCATACCAGTTGCATGACCTTTGTCAAGTGTTACTTAACCTCTACGTACCTGCTTTTTCATCTATAAATTTGAGATAATAACGCCTGCTTCAGGGAGCTGTTGTGCACATCAAATGAGTTAAGACATGAAAAGAGCTTAGGGTAGTACCTGGCTCAGAAGAAGTCTCAATAAAAGTTTTACATACAATGTGCACAAGTTATATGCATATTTGTAAAACTTATTCAAATACTAATGAGACCTTCACACGTATTAGGATAACTATTGTTTCAATCAGCGTTCAGAAAGAGGATCAACAGGAAATTATATATTTAATATCTATTAATATACATAAATTATTATATTTATCATATATTTATTTATTATAAGTAGTTGAGTCAGATGGTTATTGAGCCTGGCAAGTACAAAAATCTCCAGGGTAGACCAGAAGGTTGGAGAACCAGGAAGAGTCAATATTCCAATTCTAGTCTGAAAGCCAGCGGCTAGGCAATTCCACAACTCAGAAGGGTAAGTCTTTTTGTTCTGCTTAAGCTTTCAACTGATTGGATGCGCCCAGTCACGTTATGAAGGGAACTCTGCTTCAGTCAAAACCCATTGACTTAATTGTGAATCTCATCCAGACACATTCTCACAGAAACGCCCAAAATAATGTTTGACCAACTCTCTGGGCACCAAGGCCCAGCTAAATTAATACTCAGAATTAATCGTTGCAGCTATTAGCAAATAAACAGAAAACAACAAGGGTTGACAAGGATGTGGAGAAAATGGAACCCCTGTACATTGCTGGCAGGAATATAAAATGGTGCAGTGGTTGTGGAAAATTGTATGGCAATTCCTCAGAAAATTAAACAGAATTACCATTTGATTAGCAATTGCATTTCTGAGCATATACATAAAAGCAGGGACTGGAACAGATCTTTGTATGCTCATATTCGTCATGTTCAGAACAGCATAATTTATGGTGGCCAACAGGTGAGAACGTCCTTCCCCAAATAACCTGTATCCCTAATATCTACTCCAGTCAGGGGCAGGGCAGCTACCTGCCTTGGAGCCTCACCCTGGCAATAATCACAGACTTGCAAATCCTGATGATGATGATGATGATGGTGATGGTGGTGGTGGTGGTGGTGGTGGTGGTGTCGGCTGCGGCAGCTAATACTTACAATCTGGCCCACTTACTATGTAATAGAAACTTAGAGTTTCTGTGTTTCACACGTCTTATCTTAGTGAAATAATCCTATGAGTTAAAAACTGCTACTATCACTCCTTTTTACAGGTGGGAAAACTGAGGCACACGCCAATTTCATATACCAAGAAAGTGACAGTCTGGGATTCCAACCCAGCGAGTCTGACTCCAAATTCCATGCTCTTCACCACTGCACATTATTCCCCAAAGAGGCTTAGTCAGGTGATTCCCAACCCGTGACCACAGGGTGGTCATGGAGCTAATGACGCACGGTGCCTGAATCCATATGGCTGGCAAGCATGATCTGTAAACAAATATATAATGCCTGAGACGTTGGTGTACAAATACTTTTCAAATATAGATAGATGCTGCTGTGATGAATAAAATATCAATTCAGCTTAAAATATTGAATACATTGTGACTTTTACTCATTATATAGTTTCTTGATCACAGATAAAAGGGAGAAACAAAGCCCATCGTGATATATTCAATTACAGTCTTCTTTTCACCTTATTTTGAGACACTGATAGATTTGCTTTTTCCTAATGTTTTAGAGAAACAAATCAAAGGAATAAACAAGTATAAATTCTAAACGAAGTTGACTTAAAAAAAATTTTTTTTATTGAAGTGTAACATCTATAGGGAAGAGCACACATACATATCAGAAACAGCTGGGCGAATTTTCATAAACTGAAACCACAGTGTAACCAGCACCCAGATCAGGAACAAGAACATCACCAGCATTCCAGAAGCTTCTTCCTGCTTCTTGCAATCACTATCCAACTCCCTTCAAGTGTAACCCTTTGTATCAGGTAGAATTGTGTCTCCCAAAAAAGATATACTTAAGTCTTAACCACCAGTACCTGTGAAGGGGATCCTATTTGGATGTAGGGTCTTTGCAGATGTAATCAAGTTAAAATGAGGTCATCCTGGATTAGGGTGGGCCCTAATCCTTAGTTTTCTCACATTTTCTTTCTGGAGATCTCTGAGAAACTTGTTATGGAGGTAAATTATCTGTGCTTTTCCTGTGCTGGTTCAGTGAAGCAATTTACATGCAATAATAAACAAATAATAAAATTATACTTGGAAAGATGAAAAGCCATGAGAGAAAATGATTTTATTAGTTTGCTAGGACTGCCATAACAAAACACCACGAACTGGGCGGCTTAAACAACAGAAATTTATTTACTCACAGTTCTGGAGTCAGAAAGTCCAAGGTCAAGGTGTCTTACGAGGTCCCTCTCCTTGGCTTGCAATGGCTACCATCTTGCTGTGACCTCACATGGTCTTCCCTCTGCACATGCTTGTTTGTGTCCTAATAGCCTCTGATAAGTCAGATGGGATTCGAGCCCACCCTAACAGCCTCATTTTAACTTAATTCCCTCTCTTTAAAGGCCCCATCTCCACATACACTCACATTCTGAGGTCCTCAGGGTTAGGGCTTTAACATACAAATTTGGCGGGGGGTGGGGAGGGAGCAGGGACACAATTTAACCATAACAGTGATTTAAAATTGTTTTCACTTGAAACTTCTAGGCTCGCTCTGACCTCACAATGGAGGACTTTTGCATAGCAGGTTTTAGACAGTAAAGCCTGAGCCAAGGAGATTGTGGGTGGGCAGCCCTGACACAGAGACTGTCTCTGAGGCCTCAGGATCAGATGTCATGTGTTGTTGTTGTTTTCCTTTTCTTTTCTTATGTAAAGATGTTCTGGTTTTTAAATGGGGAAGGAAATGCCAAGTGAGGTTTTTTTTTAAATTTTTTTTTTCAACGTTTTTTTATTTATTTTTGGACAGAGAGAGACAGAGCATGAACGGGGGAGGGTCAGAGAGAGAGGGAGACACAGAATCGGAAACAGGCTCCAGGCTCCGAGCCATCAGCCCAGAGCCTGACGCGGGGCTCGAACTCACGGACCGTGAGATCGTGACCTGGCTGAAGTCGGACGCTTAACCGACTGCGCCACCCAGGCGCCCCTTATTTATTTTTTTTTTAATTTTTTTTTTCAACGTTTTTTATTTATTTTTGGGACAGAGAGAGACAGAGCATGAACGGGGGAGGGTCAGAGAGAGAGGGAGACACAGAATCGGAAACAGGCTACCAAGTGAGGTTTTAAATCATCTTCCACGATGAGATCTGACACCAGTATTTTCATATGTAACAGCCGTATTGCCCGTGACGGACAGTGATTACCTTAGAAGGAAACTTTCCCAAGCTTCCCTTTTCTTAACGTTTATTTATTTTTGAGACAGAGACAGACACAGCATGAACGGGGGAGGGGCAGAGAGAGAGGGAGACACAGAATCGGAAGCAGGCTCCAGGCTCTGAGCCATCAGCCCAGAGCCCGACGCGGGGCTCGAACTCGCGGACTGGGAGATCGTGACCTGAGCTGAAGTCGGACGCTCAACCGACTGAGCCACTCAGGCACCCCCCAAGCTTCCCTTTTCAATGAGGGTACACACTTTCCAAGGTTATGACGCCTGACCCTCACTGTTGTCGTTTACATACTGTATTTTGTTTTGTAGTATTTCATTGACAGGTTTGTAAACAGGGGCTTTTGTCATCACTTAGGAATGAAAGCAAATGAGTAAATGCTCCCTCATTTAAGGAGCCTTGCTGAGTGCTCACAACGTGCCAGTCAGTCTGCTATATGGTGTAGTGGAGGAGACAAAAGAGGGTAGAGATAATTTTCCAGGAAGCACGATAGGTGTTGTGATATGGTTAGCCAGAATGCTTTCAACCCGGATGCTCATTTCTCTGAGAATTGCTGCCTTCTGATCCACAGGAATAGGACCTGGCAATGATGTGGCACAGTGATCCTGCCACTCGGCTATAACAGATGAGCTAAGAGGTGGACAGCTATCCAAACTCGGTGAATTATGGTCCATCTCTTTTGGAATTGTGGTTCAGGGATGCTCATCATCTTTGCTGATGACTTGAACTAAGGCCACGTGAATTCGGAAGCTGTGGGTGGTCATCTGCTGCCGCTGCTTGGCCAAATAGACAACCAGTCTATAAACAGGGGAGAATAAAACTTACTCTTAGATGCAAAGATGGAGTACCACGTGAAGGGGTAGAGAGAGAGAGAGATACCGAGACAGAGGAGAGAGGGAGAAAGACGGGCACTATTGGTATTTAGGGCAGGATAATTCTTTGTTGCTGGGGACTGACATGTGTACTATAGGATGTTTAGCAGCATCCCTGGGATCTACCCACCAGATGCTGGTAACACTCTCCCGTTGTAATAATTGGAGATGTCTCCAGACAGTGCCAACTGTCCCCAGTGGGGGTAGGTTGGGAGTGGAGGCAAAATCATACCTCCTCACTGAGACCCTTCCTGGAGGAGGTTAGGCTCTCTCCAAGCATCTTGATGCTCAGACAGAGGAGAGGCAGCAGAAAGGATGCTTGGACAGAGGAGCTAGACAGGATGTTGGTGCTAGACTCTTTGAGAAGACAAACAATTTAGAGAAGCAAGGTTTCTACTATTAGAGGTCACTACAGGGAGAATGATATGATTTTCAATTGAACAGCTCTTTAACATTTGAAGCATAAATACGGTCAACTCTTATTTTTCTAAATTGAATTTAAACTAGCTGGAGCACCCATTTACCACATTATCAGGAATAATCACTCTTTTGGTTCCTTTTTCCACCATGATTATCTGAAACAAAGTCTGGAGCTTAGACAGCTCAAAAGGGAAGTCAATTCTACTTTTAACCCCAAGGGAGAGAGAACATTGGTTCTATGCAGAAATCTTCAAACTCTATTGTTGGTGAACTTCTATCAGTAAAGCCTTATTGAGGTTGTCTCCCCAGGGTATATATGTTTGTATGTATACATTTGCTTATTTATAAACCATAGTCCTTTTATATTAATATATTAAATTTTATACTAGTATACTATGTTATATTATAAAACACGGAAAACACTAACATTTTAAAATAATTAAAAATCCATATAGTCCATACAATGGAGTAGTATTCAGCCATAAAAAGGAATGAGCTACGGGTGCATGCTATTACATGAATGAAACTTGAAAACGTTATGCTAAGTGAAAAAAGCCAGTAACGAAAGACCACACGAGATATGATTCCCTTTATATGAAAGTTCAAAATAGGAAAATCTATGGAGACAGAAGGTAGATTAGTGATTGCTTAAGACTAGTAGGCATACCAGGTAATAGGAGGATAGTACCTAGGGGGTTTGGGGTTTCTTTTTGAGATGATGAATTGTTCTAAAATGGCTATGATAATGATTGCGTATATTTGTAAATATACTAAAGCCATTGAATTGTGTACATTAAGTTGGTGAATTGTATAGTGTATGAATTTGATCTTAACCAAGCTGTTTTTTTCAACGGATACAAATGAAAGTTCTTGTATCCCCTTACCTCTTGGTTTGTGCTCTTTTGGGGAAGCACACCTCACTTGGGAGAGCTCAGGGGTATTGGATCAGACCCATTCTGGCAATGGCCTTCCACTGCCACATTCCAGGGCTATGAAAAGTTGGTCATCCTTCCATTCACTCAATATAATGACTAAGGTAAAAACGTTTCAGCACCAAACATTGGCAATGATGTTGAGATGCTGGTGTGGTGAAGCTGTAACGCTCATTCATTCTTTGTGGGAATGTAAATTGGCACACCAGTTTACTGTTAAAACCTCATATATGCATTCCCTACATCCCAGTAATTTCATATCTTGGTGTTTACTCAACAAAAATGCAAACAAAAGAGATGTGCTAGAATGTTTATAGTAGTGTTGTTCACAATAGCCCCAAACCAGAAACAACCTAGATGGGCATCAACAGTAGAATGGGCAAATAAATTACAGCATATTCATACAATGAAATTCTAGTCAGTAATGAGAATGTGTGAATCTTCTACACAATAAAGGAATGGATCTCATGAAAATAACTCACGCAAAAGAAGCCAGACACAAAGGAGCATGTACTGTATGATTCCATTTAGATGAAGAACAGATAAAGCTAATCTTTGTTGTCCAATTCAGGCTAATGAGTACTTTTCGGGATGGGGCAGAGGCTAATGACAGGCCATGAGTGGGAGGGTTCTGGGTGGCTGGCAACGTTGTATATCTTGACCTAGGTGGTAGCTACATGGTTGGGTTCACTTTATAAAAATTTGTCGAGCTACTGCAATTAGATTTTTGCCCTTCTCTCTGCATGTGTTATACTTTAATAATACATTTAACTTGAAATTAGTGAAATGAAAAAATGTAAATAAATAAAGTTGAGGCAGAAACTGCCAGGGCCCTGATAGGAATAGGTGGCTTACTCTAAAGTTTTGCCTCTATGACCCAGCTCAGCTCCCAGGACAGAAGGCTACCAGGGTCCTCCAAGTGATGCCAGGCCACACCCTCTGCCTCCTACACACTGTGCAGGATCAAGGAAGCCTCCACCTTCCCAAGTCCTCAGCTCTTTCTGCCCCTCACATAGCCCTTTCCACCCTCTTCCCCACCTCCATGGGCCAACCACCTAGGAGGGTTTTATGAGGACTATTTAAACATCATTCTCTTTCATATCCAGAACCACTTGCCCTTTCCTGGGAAATGCAGAGGGGTCAGACCGGTTCTTTTTCAACCTTAAACAAAGGATTGATTTCCCAGTTCACACCATTTCCAGTCAATTGCAGCTATCTACGCACCCTCTCGTGAGAAACTCTCCTCTGGACTCAAGGGAGCTGTGTGTCTACCTCTCTGAGGGAGGCTCTCTCCCTGCCCTTGGCAATAACTCTTGCTTATGGAGGGCTTTCTCTTCATTGCATCCTGTGCTAGGTGCTTTCGATGCATCATCACATTTAATCTTGGGAGGTAGGTACTATCACTTTCCAGACAAGGAAGCAAGAGACAGCAAACCATTTGCGAAGGCAATTCATTCCTGTAAAACAGCTGCACCAGGGATTCCAACCTTCCAGTGGTTCCCAGGTGAATTCATAAAACATCTCTCAGAAGAGTGAGGGGGAAAAATTGTTCTTGCTAAGCATCTCACTTCAATTATAAATTATATAAATACAATGACATGAGGGAAGTATGTTAAATGCCAAAGAGAGACATAAACAAAGGAGGGGTGAGATATCATCACACAGAGGATGACAGGACACATGGCCCTGAGGAGGTGGTGTTGGCCTCAATGACTGGGCAGGAGCTGGACAGGCAGAGATGGGGGGACCCCACTGGACCAATGCAGGGAGAGCTGGACATGATTGGAATGCAACTGGAGATCCAGAGTGAGGTCCAGAGAATGTGGAAGAGTAATTGAGAGGTGGGGCTAGAAAAAGAGGCAGGGTACACCCCACTGTCAGTGTGTTGGTGAATTTTATGTGCCAGCTTGACTGGGTGTTCAGATATTTGGTCAAACATTGCTCTACATGTTTCTGAGAAGGTGTTTTTGGATGAGTTTAACATTTAAATCAACAGACTGAATAAAGCAGATTGCCTTCCCTAATGTGGGTGGGCTCCATCCAATCAGTTCCAAAATAAAGCAAAAAGGCTCATGTGATTATGGCAGGTGACTGGTCTTGGGATCTGAAGGATGAGGCAGCAAGCTAAAGCCCCAGGAGACCCAGTGGTGTAGTTCCAGTCCAAAGGCCAGTAGGCTCCTGACCCAGGAAAAACCAATTCGATTCTCTCTCACCATCAGGTCTCTGTTCAAAGGTCTTCCCAGAGTGGACTTCCCTGACCATCCTAAAGTAGCCACCCCCCCCCCCACCATCCTCACTTTTAATCTAAGTATCCCTTTCTATATTCTTTACAGCACTTACCCCTACCTGAAACTATATATTTGTTTTTTATCTCTCCAATAGCACATAATCTCCATGATTATTATTAAGAGTTCACTGCTATATCAACAGCTTTAAGAATAGCAGCTGACACACAATAGATGTTCAATTAATATTTGTTGAAGGAAGGAAGGAATTTTAACATTGCATTTGTCCTTATTATGGGAGGTACCAGTTCTCTTGGGCTCATCACTGTGCCTCCATCATCTTAGCACAGTGCCTTGCTAAGGAGAATTTAGGAAAATACACTGGCATGAGTAATTGCCTGGATTCTGGTTATTTATAGACTTGCTTCTCTTCCACTCTGAATTATAAACTCTCTGAAGGCAGGGACCACCTGTCTATGCCCCATCACCTGTCACAAAGCTTTGTGCATTGTAGGCCATGAGTGTGTTGAAGCTGATTGAATCAAGTCTCTAAAGTGGATAGTAATTGCTATGCACCTACAAGGGACTCCATCAATATTTTTAAGTTGCTACTAAACATTTCCATTCAAACCTTCCATTATTGGGTTCCTTATGAAGAAGGAACACACAAATTAAACAAGAGAATGACCACTTGGGGAAGATTTGGCCCTCATTTTGATTCATTGGATGGTTTTATGTCTACAACACTGGCAACCTGCTATTTGTGCCACAATTATTTTGTTGAATATAGGAATGGATCCACTTAAAGTGTGATTGGATTCTCCTTAAAGTGCCACTTTTGCCATTTTTAAAGGATGCATCTCTAAACTACCATTTCTGGACATAGTGTTTCGGAAAGTTGCATCTTTAGTGAAATACAATGGCCTTGATGAGAAACACTTTTTAGAATAAGCAAGTGAAGGAGAAAAGAGACTTCTTCTTTTGATCGGAGGGTCACAAGAGAATGGAATTGTCAAACTTTTGCCCCCGCGAGAGAGCTAAAGTGCTGAGCTTAAGCTGTTTCATTACAGGGGGAAGTGAAGAGTGGAAAGGAGAGGAGGGAAAGAATGTTAGTGTTATTTAGTTAATTTCCTATGGAAAACTCTAAGCATGCTATGCGAATGATCTCGATCTGCAGTGTCCATCTGGAGCTTGGCTTCTTCAGTTGGGTCAGGGCTGTGTGCGGGCACCGCAGCATGGAGATGATGCAAGTTCTCTTTTCATCCACACTTTCACTTGTTATATGCAAAGCTCAGGAGAATTTGTATTCTCTCTGATTCTGGGGAAATCAAATTTAGAAACAGGACAGAAAGAGAATTTTCTAGAATCTAATGATTCCCATTATAAGCAAAAGGCAAAATGTTAGCTCAGGGCGGCGTGATAATGAAGCTGGTCATTAACAGCTAGGAAATACCATTCCTGCAGATCGTGCTCTGGTGAACCACGTGAAATGGGCTGGAAGATTACAGATTGCCAATATATCCTGCTCTCCCTGATCTGTCACACGGTGAGAGTTGAGGGTTGTCACAGGTTGCCTGTTTGTGTGAAAACAAAAGAAGCTGAATAAAGCTGGAAGGAATCTGTAAAAAATCTGGAAACAATATGGAAGGGTGATTTTTTCAAAGGTGATCAGATTCCAAGGGATGGAACAGGATTTTTTATCCATAAGGAATGTACATAATTCCAAATGAAAAAAAAAAAAAAAAAAAGGTAACCCCCTACTGCAAAGAATTTAGTTCCCATAAGAAACTAAAGCTTTTTTGCCAAATGGCTATGAATCATGCAGCAAGAGAAATTTTATCTTTATAACTGATAAGTTTTTTAAAATTACCATGGAAAACAAGTACTATATATTTTAAATTCTGGTAGAATATGCAGACCCCAGTTTAAGAAATACTGTGTTGAAGAAGGTCTGGCTTCTGTCAACTTTAACTCCTATCATATGGTCACAGGCTTATAACTGACATTTCTGGAATAAGCCTAAAAGTATGTTAACTATTACTTAGAGGTAAAAGAGAAAATGCATACAAATTTAGTGCATTTCTTTAATATGACTTTGCTTCTATTTCTGTGAGCCATGAAACATCTAGTTTTACAAACATGTCTTCCCCCAAAAATGGTTTGTTGGGTTAGTATTACAGGTTAAACCCTTCAGTTTACCAGAACGCTCAGGATACACGTTGTTCTGGAACTTTGGTGATCAGATCCTAAAGACTAAGAGCAAAGATCCATACAACTCCAAGGCATAGAAGCAGAGAAGTGCTGAAGTTGCTAATACTGGCTCTTGAAGACCGATTGTTAAATATTCAAGAATTTTATAAACTAATTGATAAAGTGATGTTATCTTGAAATCTGCTGTGGTAGGAATATTTACACCATGGAAATTGGCACACACTACATATCTTAGCTTTTTTTTTTTTTTTTTAGAACCATTTTACCAGCACACCTCACTACATAGAAGGATTTTTGGAAGCAGGCAAAATCTGAAGCTGGCAAGTTAAGCCCAAGAGTTCAGTCCAGCTGAGAGGCATGTGGTGGTTAAGAGCATTGGCCTCAGAGTCAGGCAGACAAGGTTCCTGATCCCAGATTGCCGGTCAGAGGGGGGGGGGGGTGTTGGGGGAATGGGGGCTGAGTTTATCTGTAATTCACATGTTGAACAAGCATAACGTGTGACATAATCAAAACACAATTTCATATTTGTCTCTCACCATTTCTTTTTTTTAACATTAAAAAAAATTATTTATTTATTTTAAGAGAGAGAGCTAGTGGGGAGGGGCAGAGAGAGAGAGGGAGAGAGAATCCCAAGCAGGTTCTGTGTTGTCAGCTCAGAGCCTGATGAGGGGCTTAAACCAACAAACCGAGAGACCATGATCTGAGCCAAAACCAAGAGCTGGATGCACAACCGACTGAGCCACCCAAGCGCCCCCTCCCCCCATTTCTTTAAAAGTGATTCAGTGACCAGTCCGATGGTTCCTCAAAAGGTTAAAACATAGACCTAAGTGTATACCCGAGAGAAATGAAAACATGTGTCCAAACAAAAGCTTGCATACCAATGTTCATAGCAGAATTATTCATAATAGCCAGAAGTGGAAACAGTCCAAATGTCCATCATCTGGTAAATGGATAAACAAAATGTGATACATTCATATAATGGAATATTATTGAGCAAGAAAAAGGAATGAAGCCCTGATACATGATATAGCATGAATGAACCATGAAAATATGTTCATATTTTCCCTTGTGGGGAAATGGGGAGTGACTGCTAACGGGGATGGGTTTCTCTTTGGGGTGATGAAAATGCTATAAAATTGACTGTAGCAAGGGTGGCGCTAGACTTGGGGTGAAGGAGGTAGAACTGCCTGCCCTCCTCGGGGACAGAGAGGACTTGCATGGCACCTGCCCAAGGAATCTTTTCCACAGATTCTCTCTTCCACACTCTGACCCCGTGATCTGGCTCAGGAATTCAAGGGTCACAGAATTGTTCTTGGAAATTTGCTTTGTAAGTTTTGCAGTTGTAAATGTGACCCCTTGGTCTTGAACTATGTGGGCCTGCTAAGTACAAATACCATACTTGCTTGTCACCTGGCCTGGTTCCTGGGCAGTCTCTGCTCTCAGGGGGCAGGCTACTCAACGACCAGTCTTTAGATATGGTGAGAGAGCTAGGAGACTTGGCTGCCTTCTTGAAAGGATAGCCACAAAGATTTCTGGGTTAGCCTGGCCTTTTCACATGGAAAAACAGTGGGGATGGAAGCAAATCAATTTACTCCTTTATCCAACTGCTTAGAATTAACTTAAGAGCAGAAGTTTAGTGGGCAAAGAATTTAGTCCACAAATCTAGGGTGCAAGATATGTCACAGTACCTCACTTCCTGAAATCAAATGTAATTTGCTGCAAGCTCCCAACTTTCTCTTGGCTGGCAGGAGATATGTCGGGACCTGAGTAATCTGTATGGTGGGGAGGGTGGTAGAACTCTCTCTTCCTCTTCATTGGGTAATTCAAGAATTCTGGAATTAGTGAGGCCAGGAAATTGGATAGGAGGTGATTCATCATGTTGTAGTGGTCACCAGGTTTGCCTCTGCCCCTTCATGCTTTGTCTGCTGAGGACTGGGCTCCACCATCCATCTCCTCGATGCTGGTCTGCAAAACAGCCCGAGATAACCTCTCAACAGTGGTCCCCATGGTGCAAGGACATGGCATCCTGCAGTCATCCTCCAATCTGCGAACCTATCTCCACCCTTCTCCCCACTCTTGGATGACCACTCCCACCTTCCCTCCCCACAATCTCCTCCCTTCACCATAATTTTCTTCAGTGGGTCTTTAGAACTAGTGTTGTTGGCCTTATTTCCTGAGGGCAGGTGGGGAAAATAGATGCTAAGTTAGCTAATCTGTGTGTGTGTGTGTGTGTGTGTGTGTGTGTGTGTGTGTTAATAATTTTTCCTGTTACCGAATCTCAACAAACCCTAAGACTCAGCACCCAGACAGACTCATGACATGTTCAATAGAATAATTCTAGACATGTGGACACCTCGGTGGCCTCCATAGGGGAGCCAAATCATAGATAACAGAACAAGCCCATGAAAGAAACATAACAAGGAGGTTTCAACTTCTACTCTCCAGCCAAGTTCTCTGACTACCCGGAGGCCCTGCCCAGCTGGACAGCTGGGATTGGCCCCTGTGAACATATCTACCATCCCCCTGTCCCCAGTCCAGCCCCAGGCTGTGTCTGGAAGTTGCATACATGCCCCAGGAAGGTGCAGACATGTCGATGGTCAAGCCACAGCAACACAGGCCCCGGTACAAAGCCAGCCATTCACTGAAATAAATTTCAGATTTAGAATTTTGTGTAGGAAGACAACAATGGTTTTGATTTGTATTCTCTGAGCAAGAAACTAGACAGGCCTTTGCCCCACTTATATTTTATTAAAAACCCTCTGCTCTGTCAAAGCAGTCTGTGTACTGACCTCTGAAAGCCCATTACATCCTCTCCTGGGAATCTCACCATCTTCCTTCCTGCCACCCAGATGTAATAAGGCCCAGCCCTCTCCTGACTATGTCTGGGAAGCCTGTGTTGGCCACCTTAGTCTGAGGGGCTCTCACCCCCTCTGAATCCCGACATCACCTCTCTCCGCCCCTCCCTGGCACTCAATTCTCATTGGCTTTTATTGTTTTCATGTTTTATACATTTGTCTCCTCAAGGTCATAGACCGTGTCCTCTGCTTTGGCCTTCCATCTCTTCTGGCACATGGTGGTTTTGATAATCATTGTTATTTTATCATTATTTTGTTATTTTGACAAATTTTTGACGTTGTACTATGTTGATAATCATTATTATTGCTATTATTCTTACAGCTAACCCTTGTCAAGGACACATCATGTGACAAACACTAAATCAAAGTGTTCACATGCACCTCTTTATTAATCTTGATGGCGACCCTAGAAAGTAGGTACCATTATTAACCCCATTTCATAGACGAGGAAACGTGGGCTCCCAGAGGCTGAGTCACCAGCCAGAAGCAGCAAAGCTGAGTCTTAACTTGGCTCCATCTGACCCCAAACCTGCATTCTCAGTTTCCCAGGGTTACTGTAGGTCAGATTGCAGAGCAGCAAGTAGAAGGTAAGGATTTCTTGTTTACTATTTCTTTTATAGATGAGCAATCATCCCAGACAAGTCTGGAATTCAGAGAGAGGACTTGCCCCCAGTGCAACAGCTTGTCCAGGGCAGAGAGGGGTGTAAAGGCAGGAATCCCGACCTCCCAAGCCAGCACTCTTTCTTCCACACCCCGGAGCTCTGTTATAGGACAGAAATACTCTTTTCGGAAAGTTAGTCTTTTTGTACTTCTCTACTGTAGAACAAACCACCCTTTAGCAAAAACCAAAATAGTAATTTTCTGTGGAGTGGATAATCACTCACTCCAGTAAACTAAAACAACATATTGTGGTTAGAGCTGTAGAAATGTGAAAAATCTTTTGCTTTGTTTCTCTCTGTATATAAAAGTATATATGTGTGTCTGTGTATACACTGCGTGTGCTTACTTTACACCCCACCTAACTTATAAATAAGAGATGCTCCTGGTCTGGCCACCCACCCACTGCTGCTCTGAACTCCTGTCACAGATCAGAACAGAGACAAATAGAACATCAGTTTCTGTAACTACTATTTGTAATCTTTAGTTTTAAAAATCCACATCCTAGAAAACTTCTGAACAGTGTGGCATTGACGAAGCATGAGCGACGGTGATGGGAGAAAGGAGAGGAGAAGTCGATGAGGCTGCGCTCTACCCAGACACCCCTCCCAGCACTTTTCACGTTTTAATAGAGGTCAGTTCGTCAGAAGTTTACTGAATGCTTATTACCTGCCAGACTCTGCTAGATGGTGGAGATGCAAAAAGGAATAAAACTTCATCTGCAGCTTCAAAGACTCCTAGTGACGGAGTAAACAGACATGTCAGAATAAACACCCTTACACAGATAGGGAAGATTAAAAGAAAATAAAGAAGTCTTCAAGTACTAAAGGGATCATCTTAAGGAAGAAATTGGGGTGGGGGGGGGCACTATGGTATACACAGCAGTCAGACCGTCAGCCTGGGTTTACATTCCAGCTCCATTACTGAGCTCTGAAAAATGGGGGTAATGTCCATAGCCGTACCCTGAAGTTGTTGCCATGATTAGAGAAGATGATGTATATCAAACACTTATTGCAGTGCTCAGCTTGGAATAGTACCCAATAAATTGCAGAAAAATAAAATGTCCGTTAAAAAATAAAAGAGGTGAGTACCCTGTAACTGGAAGCATAAAAGCAGATAGCCACTTAGGCAGAGATGTGGAGGGACCCACCAATCAGATCAGGGCTCAGTAACTTGATGATTTCTAAGGGACCTTCCATCCCTGTGTGCTAGGCTTTTGGGAATACTCTTAAGCATATATGTTGTGTGTGTGGATCCAAGGTGAGGAGGGAAGCACGAGTGGAAGACACAGGGAAAAAGCTAGACAAACAAAAAGGCAGTATGTGATAAGTATTCATTGAGTAGCACAATAAATAAATCCATTAATTCACCAGTAATTTAAGACATGAAGCCAAGCTATGTAAGATGTTTTTGGTCAGATGAGCCCTCTGACATCATTCATTTCACAGACTTTAAAAATTTTTTTATGTTCATTTATTTTTGAGAGAAAGACAGAGAGAACAAGAGGGGCAAGGGCAGAGAGAGAGGAAAAGAGAGAATCCCAAGCCGGCTCTGCACTGTCAGCATGGAACCCAATGTGGGGCTCGAACTCACAAACTGTGAGATCATGACGTGAGCCCAAACCAAGAGTCAGACGCTTAAGCGACTGAACCACCCAGGTACCCTTACAGAATTTTTCATAAAGCAAGTATTTGTATAGACCTATTATGCATTATGCACTGTTGTCAGCACTGTGCAGATATTAACCAACCTAATCCTCATAAGTACAACCTGATGCCTGTGTGCCTCTTCTTAGCCCCACTGGACCGATGTGGAGAGGATGAGGGACTTGCTTAAGGCCTCACAACTGGCAGGTGGGGAGAAGACCTTCAAGCCCAGGCCATCCCGCTCTGGAACCTGCACTCCGCACCTGTGCTCGTGGACCACAGGGGACCAGGCACAATGCGAGGGACAGGCGCTTCAGCAGTGCACCCCGGTCCTGACCTTCTCAGAGCTTACATTCCCCTGCAGGGAGACAGCAACAGACAAGCAAACCAATAACCATAGAATGCCATGGGATTGTACTATGAAGGCAAATAGAGCAGGATAAAGGGCTAAATGAGAATGGGCCGGAGAGCTTATTTGTAACACAGTAGTTGGGAAGACTTCCCTGAAGATCTGAGACCCAAGTGAGGTGAAGGAGGAAGGTATGGAAAGTGCACCCCAGGCGGAAGGGCAGAAAGTGCAAATGCCCTGAGGCAGCAGTGTATTTGTCTTGTTCAGGGAAGAACAGTGGGCTTGGAGTTGGAGACGAGGGGATGAGTGGCAGGAAGATACTGAAGAGGAGGCCAGGGGCTAGATCTATATGGAAATACTTTGGCTTTTGTTACAAGCGTGATGGACAGCGATTCACAGGTTTTGAGTAAGGGAGTGAGACAGGGTGCTATCCACGTATGTTGCTGGGTGTAAAACAGACATCAGGGAGCCAGGCATGAACACGGGGCACCAATTAGGAGGATGGCTGGTTCAGTAAGCAAGGCCAGAAATGATGGTGGCTTGTGTCGTAGTAGGAGGAGAGACAGTAAACATGGTCAGATTTGAGACATATTTTGAAGATGCTTTTCACAGGATGTGGTGCCAGGGTATTCGTTTACTTGTTTATTTATTGTCCATTTCGGGCAATAGAAAATGACCTCTAACAGGGCCAGAACTTTGAGTTTTTGTTTTGTCTGACTCTTCTTTTCGTCATTTTATGCGCAGTTCCTAAAATAGTGCCTACCGCATAACCAGTATTCAATATATATTTGTTATGTATTTGTTTAATGAATAATACATTGAATATGAGGTGTAAGGAAAAGAGAGGTGTCAAAATGACTCCATCTCAGGCTGGATCTGCCCATATCCTGAATCATTATGAGATCAGCTTTAATCCTATGCCCTGAAGACATATACATACATATATATGTTCACCTACTAATCACAGGACATGACCTTGGGAAGTCATCTAATGCAGCCCTGTGCCCTCAAATGAATATAAATTGTCAATCTCCTTTGGACTGATGAGGCTAACTGAGGCACAGATAGCTGAAGTGACTTGCCTGATAAAAATTAAACACAATGATGATAATAGATACATTTATTTTGCATTTACTAGGTGTTAGGTCCATTGAAAAATGCTTTATAATTTTCACACTTACTCACAGAGGTAGGGACTATTGTTATCCCCATTTTACAGATGAGGCAAATGTGACACCATGAAGGTGAAGCAGTGAGCCCAAAGCCACACGGCCGGGAAACCATGGAACCAGAACTCAAGTTCAGGTTTAGTCTTGTGTGAAAGCAACAATTTCATGGAGTTTCCCAGGGTCACATAACTCATTGTATTATAACAACCTATGTTGGTCTACCATCCTCTTGGGTGTGATGGGTAAGAACAACAATAAGAGGTCATGAGTAATTGGCTTCTGTGAATTCCTCCACTGGCTTCCTCGTTCTTGTGTCCTTTTGGACTTAGCTCCTGTTAAATTCAGGACGTGCTTTTCTCAGTCCCTGGTTTTAATCTCCCACAAATAGATAGTCTTTAATGAAATGTATAGCAGGTTAGCTTGAGCATACGATGCTGTGTGTGATTAGAACAGATTGTGAAGACCTATGGAATTGATTCCTATCGTCTTTTCAAAAGATTCAAAAGCTGTTATAGTTTACTTTCCTTTTATGTCTGAATCTGTTATAAATGGCATAGGAGTTAGATGACATTTCCATATACAGCACTGGTGGTCACCCGTCATCTTTTCCATGTTCCCACGCATTTAATGACTTAGTAATTAAGACTGTTATTCAATCTCTGGTACTTATGAAATGTTTTTATATGAAGCCAATAGCTAACACTGAACCACTAACTAAGAAAAGTCATGGCATAGGTTGAAAAATAAAAACTCAGGGCACGCCTGGGTGGCTCAGTTGGTTGAGCATCCAATTCTTGATTTCGGCACAGGTCACGATCCCAGGGATGTGAAGTGGAGCCCCGTGTTGGGCTCTGTGCTGACAGCATGGAGCCTGCTTGGGATTCTCTCTCTCTCTCTCTCTCTCTCTCTCTCTCTCTCTCTCCCTCTGCCCCTCTCCCCCACTGGCACTCTCTCTCTCTCAAATAAATAAATACATTATATATATATATATATATATATATATATATATTATATATATATACACACACATATACATGTATATGTATGTATACATATATACATATGTACATATGTATACATGTATGCATATATGTATACATATATATGTGTGTGTGTGTATATATATATATATATATATATATATATAAAGAATTTATATAGGAAGAAAAACTCGAAGCATTTCATGATACATTAAATTTGTGAAGGCTAACAATTGGTATTTTCTTCCACTTTTATGAGAACGTAGTTTTTTTTTTTTTTCAGATAAGTAGTAGACGGCTTTTAGAAATGATTGAACACTTTTGAATACTAGAACATGTGGCATATTCACAAAATAAAATTTCATATGTATATGTATCAAGAAGCAGGTATAGAATTTTAATACATGATTAATTATGGACCTACTGTTTATACCAACTGGACAGACAGTTATAAAACATGTCAAGAGTAACCTGCATATACAAAACCAGGACAAAGATTTTCCCATTTTCTAACAGAGTACTCAAAAGGGCCAGTGTCACTTAGCCTCTATGAAGTCATGATGGCTATTTGGTGCTATGCTGTCTCATTTGAGAAAGAGATGTAATTAGGCCACAGGAACTTAAAAATATAACCCTAATAGCTAACATTTTGGGGTGCTTAACTATGCTAAGTACCATTCTAAGCACTTTAAATGTATTAACTCAATCCTCATAACAACTTTGTGAAGCAGATAATATCATTATTGTCATTTTGCAGATGGGGACAACGTGCAATGTGAGATTGAGTGAATTATACAGGATGATGTAACAAGTAAATGGCTCAGCAGGGATTCAAATACAGGCAGTCTGACTGCAACGTCCAGGTTCTTAACCACTGCACTCTGGTGTTTCTCAACAATAATTTAAATAACATATTTTTTTTCAGCTCTTAGTATGTGCTAAGTAGTATTCTGAGACTATCTTTTTTTTTTTTTAATTTCTAATGTTTATTTATTTTTGAGAGAGAGAGAGAGACAGTGTACGAATGGGGGGGGGGGTGGCAGAGAGAGACAGAGGGAGACACAGAATCCTTAGCAGACTCCAGGCTCTGAGCTGTCAGCACAGAGCCTGATGCGGGGCTCAAAACTTGTGAACCACAAGATCATGACATGAGCCAAAGTTGGATGCTCAAGCAACTGAGCCACCCAGGCGCCTGTATTCTGAGACCATCTTTTTTTTTTTTTTAATTTTTTTTAATGTTTATTTATTTTTGAGACAGAGAGAGACAGAGCATGATTGGGGGAGGGTCAGAGAGAAAGGGAGACAGAATCTGAAGCAGGCTCCAGGCTCTGACCTGTCAGCACAGAGCCTAACACAGGGCTCAAACTCACAAACTGGGAGATCATGACCTGAGCCGAAGTTGGACATTTAACCGATTGAGCCACCCAGGTGCTCCCTGAGACCATCTTATCTCTTATCTCCTTTAATCTTTCCAGCAACCCAATGAAGTTGGGTTTGTTGTTGCCATTTTACAGATGAAGAGTCTAGAACTTTAAAAGCCTTAGGTTTACCTTCTTACCGGTTTCTGCTTTCTTTTTCTTCCCATTGAGCTGCACGTGTAAGGAGGCAGAAATAGAATGAATGCTTCAAGCATTCATAAACATAAAATCTCAATACTGGAAATAAGCAATAACAAAACACAACCACTGATATGAGCCTTCTCCACCATCTTTGACTGGGCCTGAACCTCCATTAACAGGGTTATTAATTCTGAATCTTTCTCTCTGGATAGAAAAGTTGAATTCTGTTTCAGATTAAAAAAACACACACACACCTTTCTTCATTTTAAAGAAGCTGAAGTAAAACAAGATGAAGCTATTATTTAAAGGGAATCCATGACTTTTAAAAGTCAAAAAGCTGCGAATTCAAGACTAAGTCCAAGGCTGTCAGTTTTCTAAACCATATAAAGCTGTAGGAGGGAAAGGTGGAGGGACTGTTTGACAATCCAAACCACAAGCAAAATGACTAGTAGAGATGCCCTTGCTTTAACCTTGAGACCCCTGTAAAGGGCATATAGGGTCTTATAGCCAGGCTGGAAATGGCATAATTTCTTCTGTTCACATTCCATGCCAATCACATGGTCCATCCTAATTGCAAAGGAAGCTAGGAAATGGAGTCTTCCTATGTGACCAGGAAGAAGAAAATAAAACAGGACTTGAGAAATGTATAGTTTATCTCTGTCCCAATTACGATGATTCCTACAATTCTACCCTCCAATTTCTATTTAATATTTGAGGAGGCAATTATGAAAATGAACCAAATGAACTCTATCCCTTGCACCTAACACTAATTCCTCACATATTGTAGGAAAGCACTAATGAATGAATGAACCTCACAGATTTGGACATGACAAGCTCATCACCCTATAAGTCTAGGACTTGGAATACAAACAGAAATTTCTCCTTGAGCTGGCTTCTCACCAACTTCCATTTCTTCCTGCAGAACTTTAATGGTTTAAAAGATTACTTTAGAGAGCACAAAATGAAGAAATGAATTCTAGAACATGAGACCCAATGTTTGACCTGGCTTTGACATTTTCTAGGTATGTGGCCTTTAGAGAAAACTTTCACCTCAATGGACTTCAGATTCCTCATCTACAAATGGTGGGAGGAGATATATAGAGACTATGGGGAGCCTATCCAGTAGTTTTTTCACTTTTTCTTGGATAACAGAAAGCCAACTGTTTGTAGGTGTCAACCTGCTTGTCTTCATAGGATTAATTGTGATTGATTTAAACCAACAATGGGTGATATGCTTTTCAACCTTAATTAGTCTAAAGGTAAGCTTGTGATCAGGTTTTGGCCGATGAGATTAGGGGGAAATCTGCTGGAGGACTTTGGGAAAAGTTTTTCTTTGATAAAAGAGGAAGCTACACAAAAAGGAGATTTTTTGGCCCTATCCATTTCCTTCTTCTTGGGATGCTGAAGTGTGAGACTGTGATACTTGTTTACCTAGCACCTTGAGAGGAGAGCTTGCAAATACACTAAAGTTCTAGCACAGAAAGATTGGAAGAGCCAGCATCCTTGGTGACATTGTTGAGCCTTTGAAATAACCCTGAGACAACCTATTTCTAGTCTTAGTGTTACATGAAAAATGTGCACCATTATTGCTTGAACCACTTTATTTGCATATCCTCTTACTTGCAACCAAGAACATTCCTAACCAACAAAGTAGATAACTTTTAGAAGTCTTTCCAGATCCAAAATCGTCAGAGTATCAAATAACATTTTAAAAGGAAAAAAAAAAAAGTAACTGTTCTAGAGTATATGAAGTGATAGGAAAAGTTTTAAAAGGAGAAGAAACAATTGAAGGTGGGCTAAACTTAGATATATCAATCAGGTGACAAGCATGGCATAAAAAGTGGAAATGCAAGTTGGAATACCCATAGAAACAAAAAAATAAGGTCAGGTCCCTGTGGAGGAAGGAAAAGAGCAGGTGTAAGTCTGTAGGTATGAGACAGTAGGTATAACCTGAACAGTTATCAAGGTTTGATCAAGAAACAAATGCACGGTTTTATCAAGAAACAAATGACCATGAAGTCTTTTGGAACTATATTCATTCAAAGTAATTGCTGTCTTTTGATAAGTAAAAGAATACTAAAAATAAGTGACTTCAAATGATCTCTTCCCATCTAAATTTTATGTGTTTATGGTTGCTTTTCATAACTGCCATTTTTCCAGAAAAGATTGCCTATGGTCAGAAGATTAGAACAAGTTGAAAGTCAAACCAGAATAAAGAATAAAGGAGCTGCAGACTGTCTGAAAGTCCTATACAAAACAAAGTTATTCACTGCCTGTGTCTGATTCTATGGTGGCATTAACCTTTTTGGTAGAATATCTATGAGCAAGATATCGGATATTTACAAGATACTCTATAAATAGTGATAGAATCTGATTTTGTATAACATATTTTAAGTGACAATTCTGTATTTAGAGAAATAACCAGAACTAATTGATGGGCTGCAGTGGGACATAAGCCAACAAGAATACTTCTGGGGTCTTCTAGAAGAGACATAAAGACCTCAAGTCCACTTTGAACAATAGATCACATTTACAACCCTGTATTTGGGTGATGTACAGAGGGTTAATAAAAATGGCCAGTGTATATTGAGTGTTCACTTTGCCACATATTGTATATTCATTTTCTCATTTAATCCTCATAACAAATCTCTAAACTAGAAACCTTTAGGGGCGCTGGTGGCTCAGTTGGTTGAGCGTCAACTTCAGCTCAGGTCATGATCTTGCGGTTGGTGAGTTTGAGCGCCCTATCGGGTTTGCTGCTGTCAGCACGGAACCTGCTTTGGATTGTCTGTCCCTGCTTTTTCTGCCTCTCCCCCACTTGCGCACGCGCGCGCGCGCGCGCGCTCTCTCTCTCTCTCTCTCTCTCTCTTTCTCTCAAAAATGAATAAAACACTAAGAAATTATTTAAACTAGAAACCTTAATTGTCTCCCTTTTACAAATGAAGAAACTGAGAATTAGGTGAAGTAACCCCACCAACGTCACTCAGCCTAGAAAGAACCAGAACCAGGACTCAAGCTCCATTCTATCTGACTCAGAAATCCTGTTGTTTACTTCTGTACTCCACTCCCTTTCAGCAGGGCAGGGGGAGAAAAGAGAAAAATGAAGAGGAAGAGTGGGTTCTGTAACAGTCAAGGCTGTATGAAAGGTGCATCTCAGAGAGGCAAGATCAGAGAAATGTAGGCTACCAGCAGGAACTGGAAAATGTACAAACTTTCTTGGAGATGTGAGAGGATTGGGGGAGGGAGACCACTTAGCTTGGAGCTGGGATAGAAACAGATAAAGCCAAAAACACAAATACAGAGTTTTTAAAAAAATTTTTTTAACGTTTATTCATTTTTTGACAGAGAGAGAGAGACAGAGTGTAAGTGGGGGAGGGGCAGAGAGAGAGGGAGACACAGAACCCAAAGCAGGCTCCAGGCTCCGAGCTGTCAGCACAGAGCCGGATGGGGGCTCGAACTCACGAGATCATGATCTGAGCCAAAGTCGGACGCTTAACCGACTGAGCCACCCAGGCGCCCCACAAATACAGACTTCTAGAATAACCAGAGAAAGAATTGGACAAAGTACAGTTGAATTCAGGTTTCTAATATATCTGGATTTTTCTGGTATCACAGGAAATCTCAAAACAAGTTTTTACCTCCCATCCTGGATTCTTCCTAATTCAGCTTTTCAGATATCTGGTGGAACTCTCATTCTGCAAAAGCAAAACATTTGCTGAATCCTCCACTTGCCTTGTTAGCAATTTCTTCTTTTAGAAGAACCAGGAGCAATGATGAGGGACATGTGACCGGGTGGAGAGTGTGCTGATGAGCTCAGATTGTCACAGGGCATGTACGAGAAGAGGGGATGAGGGACACATAATCAAGACCGAATGCACAAAGATGAGCAAAGCCCTGTAGGAATAATGTCCGGGAGGTTAAAGCCCGAATCTCTAAAGCTTATTTAAAAATGCTAATCGGAATGCAAGCTGGTGCAGCCACTGTGGAAAACAGTATGGAGGTTCCTCAAAAAACTAAAAATAGAACTACCCTACGACCCAGCAATTGTACTACTAGGCATTTATCCACGGGATACAGGGGTGCTGTTTCGAAGGGACACATGCACCCCAATGTTTATAGCAGCACTATCGACAATAGCCAAAGTATGGAAAGAGCCCAAATGTCCATCGATGGATGAATGGATAAAGAACATGTGGTATATACATACAATGGAGTATTACTTGGCAATCAAAAAGAATGAAATCTTGCCATTTGCAACTACATAGATGGAACTGGAGGGTATTATGCGAAGTGAAATTAGTCAGTCAGAGAAAGACAAAAATCATATGACTTCACTCATATGAGGACTTTAAGAGACAAAACAGATGAACATAAGGGAAGGGAAACAAAAATAATATAAAAACAGGGAGGGGAACAAAACAGAAGAGACTCAAATATGGAGAACAAACTAAGGGTTACGGGAGGGGTTGTGGGAGGGGAGATGGGCTAAATGGGTAAGGGGCACTAAGGAATCTACTCCTGAAATCATTGCTGCACTATATGCTAACTAATTTTGATGTAAATTTTAAAAAATAAAAAATAAAATAAAATAAAGTAATTTCAGCAAATAAAAAAATAAAAATGCTAAGAATGATAAAAAAAAAAAAAGGATTCTTATAGTTTATACGGAGACTAGGCCTGCTGCTTGGGGCTGAAAATGCAATGTTAGCAGACTTAAAAATAAAAAGCAACACATGGGAACAACCAGTAAAATCAAATTAGAATATGTTTAGAAAGAAACTAAGAATGAAAATGTGAGTGGGATCTATGGGAACCACAAGAGATAGTGCAGAAGTTCTGAAGTAGCAACAGAAGAGCTGTTTACCACCCCTAGACAGAAGGAATCTGAGGAAAGAGAGATTACCAGGACCTGGAGGGAGAGAGGGTCATACAGAGCTGGAAGCCTTAAGAAGATCAGTAACCTTCAGCCGAGGGACATGCAAAACCCCAGGCTGCCTTGCAGAAAGAAAACATACATCTCTGTCCTTCCCTTCTCTCTTCCTTTCATCTCCTGCAAGGGCTGTCACTGGCTAAATCCAGCTGGGACACAGAGGGCAAAGGAGACATTAATGTAGAACAGTCCAAGAAGCTCCTAGGGCAGAGAGAAGAGCAGAAAAGGGTGAAAGAAATCCAGGGGATCCACAGAAGATAGCTGGCTCACCGCCTCAATGACTTGGTGCTTCTACAACTACCATAAAATATGGGCATCAAATAGGGACTAGCAAAACATCTTGAAAAGCACAAAGTATGCCCAACATTTCCCTGGCTTTAGCTATTTCTCTTTTTCTGGCCTATTACTTATATCTGAACCAACACTGACAATGCTACCCTCCTGCATCTCTGCAAATATTCCTGTACAAAATGCCTCTTTCTAGCTTGCTGAAACAGAGCAATGTTTTTAGGTCTCTCTAGGTTTTGGTGGGATGAAAAGAACCACATGGCTAGTTACTTTGAAACCTAGACTAGAGACAGCTGACACCAAAGACCCATGTTCCCTTCCATTATGTAGCCTTGGTGTAGCCTTCCATTATGTAGCTTGGGAAGCAGCCACTCAGCCAGGGACTACGTTACCCAGCCTTGCTTTCTTCTAGAGGAGGGTCAGGTGACTAGTTCTAACCAATGGAATAAAAACAAAGGTGATTTTTGTGTTGGGAAGCCAAGGCCATTACTGATATGACGTTAGACCATGCTCACTTTCTCTTTTATAGTGAATATTGGAGGTCATGTTCATGAAGACTGTGGTGTCACAAGATGGAGAGACCCTAGTTCCTAAGTCACCACTTAGATGAAAACCACTCAGGAGAGTCACCTGACCGGGAATATCCACATTTTGAAAGTGACAAGTAAACTTTTATTGTGTTAAGAGCGGTTAGTTCTTTGTTATGGCGGATTAGCCTATCCTCACAAATGTAAGACCCTCTACTCTGTAGTTACTTCCCGCAATCTCACTTTTAAATTCCCCACCCTTGGCTTCAAATTATAGTGGTTGGTATAAAAGACTGGAGTAAAAAATTGTCCACCAAGATTTTGCTGTTTGACCGTTCTGTGACAGAAACATTTGCACTAAATTTGTTGTTGTTGTTGTCCAAGGACATCCAAATTATTTTCTTTTTGTAAAATTGCATTTCGATGCAGTACCGGAATCATATGAAGACTATTGTATGAGGAGTATCTGAGTCCAAGTTCTACCACTTCCCTATGCTGCCTGACCTTGGGCAGGTGCCATCAAGCCCTCGTCTCAGTCAAGCAAGGATATTAATAATGCCTCTCTGTCAGGTTGTTGTGAGGCTCAAGTAAGATAAGGGATATGGAAACACTTTGTTCACAATAAAGCTTCAGACAAAATCAGTTCCCATCTCCAGGAACAGGGAGTCAACATGCATTTGCCTTTTAAATTCGTTCTCTGGTCATGATGCTGTCAAGTTAGCAGCCCCCCGCCCCTTCTCTCAGATGGTGAGGTTCACTTCCTTCACTCTTTCTCACCTCTATTAACAGGAAAGTAGTTCTTTTTATTGTTTGGACTTTTTGCAATTTGAGTTTTGCCCAAGGAAGAATCATTTTAAAACCTGGCTCCAAAAACAAATTAATAGAAATAACTTCTGTACATTTTAGGGCCACAGGTTTACAATATAGTTCATTCTTTGCCCTGGGCTGTGGTTTCACAGTGAAGTTGTTGGACTTCTCATATGCATCCCTGACCAAAAAATGTGTGTGTGTGTGTGTGTGTGTGTGTGTGTGTCCAAATGCCCAATTTATTATTCCAAATAACATCTGCCTTTTGTTGTTTTAAGTTTCCTCTGCATTTCTAAGTAGGATTTTTTAAATCACTGGTTTTCTTTTTTAAACTCAAGACATAAATAGTGGATCGGCTTAAATCCTCTTGTTTTATAAATGAGGAAACAGAAGCCCAGAAGCCCAGAGATATTTCATGACCCAATTTAAGTATGACCTCCTCCAATAAGCTTTTCCAGTTTTCTCTTCCCTCTCTCAAGCTGAGTGGGGTACCCTTCTTTTGTCATAGAAGATGTTAGTGATAGAACCAGGTTCTGAATTCTTCATAGGAAGACACCAAGTCTTCTCTGCACCCCAAGAACTTCTGACCTTCATACAAATTTCCAGCTATCTTTTGCTTCTGTGTCCTTGGTCACAATGGTGTCACGTGATCTAGCTGCAAGGGAGGCTGGAAAAGAGAATTTTTAGCTAAGCACAATACATCCTCCACAAAAATTGGGTTCTGTAAGCACTGAAGAAGGGGAGATGGATATTGAGGGAGCACTCACAATGTGCTGCAGTCTGTGACATGGTCGGAGCTTGATAAATATTTGTAGACTGAATGTCAGCACTGGGCATTCAAGGTTCAATGAGCTGATTGTCTAAGTTCATCCTGGTAGTAGAACCGGGGCTAGGACTAAAGTACGCTGAGTTTCAGCCCAAAGCTCTTCCCACTACCTACTATCACCTCCAGTATCATAAATCACCTCCTACTATCATAAATCCAGTTATAGGAGTATTTGGTTCTGCATTCTTTTCAAGAATCATTGTTCTCTCCCTGCAGTACCTGAGTTCTTCTAAAAGATATGTAACCAATCTTATTATCCAGGGTTTTCTCTCCAATTCCCCTGGAGTATTTATCCAAATGCCTAAGTAATAGGAATGTGACATTGATGGGAATCTAATAAATGTGAGATCTTGGTGGGTTTGTGGGGTTTTCCCAGTTTTTGACTTCACTTACTTCCAGACTCAAATGTTATATGACAGGTAGTTCTATCTCACCCAACATTACAGAGTTATTAATAACTTGCCCTGCTGAATAAATCAGAGACCCTGAAAAAATGTGGAGTAAGCATTTGTTATGCACATATGGGATTTACCAAGTTTCTGCATTTGAAGGTCTAATATTAGGATTCACATGTTGTGCAAGGCTTTGCAGAGAAAAAGACATTTCACGTCTTCTCGACTTTGAAAATAGGGTATACTTTGCATGCAAACAAGTCTATGTGAATACAGTGATGTTGAATAAATCACCAAGAAACAAAGTTTCAATAAACTGTAAGAAACACATTTGCAAGATCATTTTTAAAGCAGAAAATAAAATTAGGTGCAAGAATTTACATGGCCTAATGGATCAGGAGTTAGGCTGCACTTTTGGTTGGGCTGTGCTCATAATTAGCAGTGTGACCTTATGGAACCCCTTTAACATTTATGGGCCTTGGTTCTGTCATCTGTACGAGGAGAGGGTTGTACCAGGTGAACTTCAAGGCCCTGTGCACGTCTAAATTCTGTGATTTCATTTCTTATGCGCTGAGATCAAGAAAGCCAATTTATGGAGTTAAATGATGGCTGATTCCTGAAAAGGGCATACTAACCTTTTGCCAGCATTACCCTTGGATTTAAGGCTGATAACATTTTTGGAATTTATTTATCATAGAATCGTTACTAGTTTGGCATATTATCATTTGTTGGCATTTTACAGGCTTGTAATCATCAGAAACAACCTGTTTTGAATTCTACTCTTTTCACTTAACATTTTATCACAAATATTCGGCAATACCTCCACAGAGTCTTCATAATCATGGTTTTAGTGGTGCCATGTTATTCCATTTGGCTGATACGCCACACATTTGGGGTCATCCCTGCACCTCCTCTCATTCTCCACATCCAGTTTATCAGCTCTACCTTCAGATTATATCCAGAATCAAAACACTTCGCACAATCTCCACTATAACCACCCTGTCCAAGCCACCATTACCTGCTGTCTGCACTATCTTCATGGTCTTCTATCTGGCATCTCTGCTTCCACACTTGCCCAACACAGTGTGTATTTCACACGCTGCATTAGAGAGGTCCTTTCAAACCGTTGTCCTATCTTCTCCCTCAGACTTCTCATCTGACCCAGAGCAAATCCAAATCTTTCTGTGGCCTTAAGATCCTACACGACCCAGTTTCCTCCTACCCTGACCTCATCTTCATCCATTGTTCCCCTGGCTTACTCAACTCCAGCTATCCAGGCCTCCCTGATGCTCTTGCCAGACATGGTCCTGTCCCAAAGCCTCTGCCAGCACTGCAACCTCTACCCAGAATGCCATTCCCCCCATGTTGTCCTGGATCCCTCTCTCATTATTTTCAAGTCTCTGTTCAAAAGTCACTTCATCAGAGAGGTCTGGCCTGCCCATCCTGCTAAAATAGCAACCTCTCTCCAGCACTCTCTGGGTTTCTTTCTTTTTGTGTATGGCACTTATCATCACCTGACGTGTTATTTACTTATTTATAGCCTTTCATCACCACCACCCATCCCTGGAAATGGAAGGCCCATGAGGTCAGGGACTTTGTTCACTGCTGTATCCCCATGACCAGAACAGTAGCTGGTCAATCAGTATTTTGTTTAGTGAATGAATTAAACCAGTTGATCAATGTAGGACTTCAGGTTATAGGTCTGGTGGTGAAATAGTCAGGAGAGAATGTCAGGAAGCAAGACATGACAAGCAAAAGAGATCGTATCATGAAAGATCCCTGTGGGTCACACCAAAGTTTTAAATTTCATCTTTAGCTAATTGGGAGACATAGAAAGACTTTAATCAAGGGAAACAATAAAACAATACTTGTATTTAAAGAGTAAACTCTGTCAGTAGTGGTGAGAATGCGTTTGAGAAGAAGGAAAGAAGGCAAGGAGGGAGCTATTGCAAAATCCAAGAGAGAGACCATGCAAATCAGAGCCAACTTAACAGAAGGGGAAATAGGAGGAGACAGATTCAAGAGATATAAAGGAAATTAGAACAGCAGGATTTTGAGATTGGTTGTGGGGAGGGAAGACAAGGAAAATGATGATTTCCAAGTTTCCGGTTGGGCATCTAGAGTGGGTAGGGCCACTCTCCACAGAAGAGGGAGGAAGGAACAGATCTAAGGGAAAAGATGATAAGTTCAGTTGTGAACTTAAGTTGAAGTTACCTTCCAAGTTGAAGTTGAAGTTGAGTCTTCCAAGTGGAGATGCCTGGTAAGCCTCTGAACATACAACATAGGATGTCAAGAGAGAGTCTGAGTTGGAAATACAGATTTGGCAGTATTGGCAAATAGTCATTGAAGTGGCTGACATTCCTCAGAAAGTATGTTGGAGGAAGAGGAGAAGGGGGGTTGGGGATAGAATCCTGGGGTCAAGAAGACAATGAAGAAAGAGTGGAAAGAGCACTGAGCAGCAATGGTTTTAAGACCACAGAGTGGTCTCTGGAGTCAAAGCTATAGCAAGTTCAAAAACAGTAGTACTGAAGTGGATCCCTTAAACCCAGCCATTGGGAAAGTCAAAAGGGACGTTGATAGGAGCAATTTCAGGCTTAAAAACCAAATTGCAGTGAAACTACGGAGAAGGGAGAAGAAGCTAAAGGCATGGTTAAGAATTTGGAGAGAAAATTACAGTGTTCCTTTTTTTCTTCCATCTCCTATAATTCAGACTTTTGATCTGACTGCAAGAAAACTAATCAGTTGGGGGAAAACCACTTATTTTTTGGTGATGACCTAACTCTGCCAAGTACCTTAGCATATGTCCACCTACTCAGCCCTGAAAAACAAAACAAAACAAAACAAAATAAAGAAGGTAGCTGGTTTAAAAGAAATATTATCTGTGGTACCTACCCATCATCCTTTCTCACCTCTTTGCCATGAACCGAACTCTAATTTTGTTCAGGGTAGAAATGTGTTCAGCTAAAAGTCTACTTCTCCTAGACTCCTTTGCAACTAGGGAGATGTATGTGCAAATCTTTGAGTGGGGCTTTCAGGAAAGTGCCTTAAAGAATATTAACTCAACAAGATGGGTCTTTTCTTTTGATCCTGGCCTTTCCTTGTCCTCTTTTCTGGAAAGGAGATGTGATGACTTGATCTCCAGTAGCTGTATTGGGCCCATGGAGCTACTTTGAGGATGGAAGTTACAGGCTAAAGACAATACATTCAGACCCCTAAAGCAATCACAGACATACTATCCCTTCCTTAAAATGTCTGCCTACAAGTTTCTTGTATTTGAGAGAATTTTGGTTGTAGTTGGGTCTCTGCTTGTTATTAGCAGCTGAACACAATTCCTAATTGATATGTCACCTTGTACACTTGACTTTGAATTACTATTCTGTTCGGGTCTGGCCTTCTCCAAGAGCCACCAACAAAGTACTGCAATGTTAAGAGCACTGAAATAGCTAGCTGCTTGAGAAGTAGACTTACCTGGTTGCTGATGCCTGAAATCCCTGGGATAGTGCCCAGAGCCTTGTTTTCCCACTCAAGATAAGGCTGATGTTACAAATATCCATGAGAGAGATGTCTCATGGATTGAAATGTATCCTCTGAGCTTGAACTGGTTTTGACTGGGGTTGGGGAAGGAACGTGATGTGGATGGACACCTGGGGAAGGGATGATATCAAAGGGAGAGGAGCTCCTGGCAGGGCCAGGCAAGTGGGCACTAGAGCCCAGATGACATATTTTACCAGCTTCATGAGTAGACCTCAGGGTGGGCCCAGGAGAGGAACCAGGAGTAAAATACCTAATGTTTACAGAGCACTTCTTCTATACCATTCACTTTACTTACATTATTTCATTTAATCCCTACAACTTCCCTGTGAAATCAGGTGGTATTGTTATTAAACCCATTTTACACATTAGAGAAACAAGGCACAGAGAGGTTAAATAAACAGGAGACCAGACATCTGAACCAAGGTCTAGGTCATGCCAGAGGCTTAGCTCTAACTAACGATAATTGAAGTAATAACGACAGTAGCCAGCCTATGTCAAGCACTGATCATGTGCCAAGCATTTTATGTGTATTAACATTAACAACTCCATGAAGTAGTTACAACCCATGTTCCCATTTTGTAGATGGGGAAACTGAGGTGAGGAGAGGTTAGGGAATTTGTCCATGGTCTATGTGGCTAGAAAGTAAAAGAACTTGAAATTTGAACTCAAATTTGTCTCGTTCCAGAACTGATATATATTGAGGGGAGAAATTTAATTTTTCTAACCTTTTTCAAGGCCCATCACTTTTAACCCACAAAAAAGCCAGAACATAGACAACATCATGCAGTGCATCTTAGTTATTCAATGCTCAATTCACTGCTAGAAGCGAACACTGTATAAATCCACTCATTTCAGGCATTAATGACACCCAAGAGAGTGACACCTGTTATTCTCCTTATTTTACAAAATTCGGAAGCACAGAGATATGAGACTTACCCAAATACAATTAAGGAATCTAAGCACATTCTGACGGGGTGCCATAGGACCCCAGCCCTGGCAGTTTAGCAGTAAGGTGAAGAATGGAGTGTAATTCTGAGCTTGTGAAGTTCCCATCGGCCTCAGACTTAAGGAGGAAATTTTAAAGATGAAACTTTATTTCCCCTCCTCCTCTCCCCTTTTTGAAATAAAGGCTTATTTTTCACTCTTGAAGAATTCACTCAGTGCAGCAGGCAGTCTGGGAGCAACGTTCATGTGTTAGGGACTCAGGGGCTGGGGCTAGAGGTGCCTGGGATGGAAAGGAGCCCATGGATCATACTGACATCTGAACAAGAACCTTGAAAGAAGGAGGAGACTGAGCTGGGCTGACTGGCTATCAGCTGCCGCTTTCTGAGGCCTCGGGCATGTTCTATTTCAGCTGACAGGAAAAGTCACCCAGGTGAACAGAGGACACAAAAGAAATCCCAAGCCGAGGCTGGAATTCACTTTCAGGTGCATTGAGACAGGCTCCCCAAGCATCTTCTTGGCCTCTACTCTGTCATGACCCTGATGTGGATGGGTTGAGACTCCATCAATTCGAGATGGAGGGTTCTAAAAGGGAGGCAGGTGTCTGAAACATTCCATTGGGTGCTGCTGTGAGGGATAGTGGCTGCAGAAGGTCAGCACCTCTGAGTTCCACCATGTTAAATAGCCCGAAGAGTGGACTGTTAAAGCACATATTGGTTAATGAGAATTTTTGCATGAATTCAAGCTTGATGATATTTTTTTTAATTAAAATCATGACAATGAGAGATTATTTCCCACTTTCTAAACACCTGAATTTTTTAAGTAGTAGTCAATGCTGAGATAGGATAGGGACATGGAATGATTTTCTCATACTCACTGGGTGGGCATGAAAATTGCAAACAGCTTAACAAGAGTCTTTAAAAAGTTCATATTCTTTGACCCACTAATTTCACTCAAGAATTTATCCTAAGGAAATAATTAGAAATGCAAACAATGATTGGCATACAGAGGTATTGTTATAAATACCTTTTTTTAAATCTGTGCAGAGCAACCACTACACAAACTCACCTTTGTGGAAATTCCCCTTTTCCCATGATAGAAATGTCATCTTTCCACCCACACCACCCCCTGGCCACTGCTGATTGGAGGAAGCAGGACTGGGCACCTGACCCAGCCTCGGCCAGTGAGAGCGCCCACCACCTTGACCAATCATCACTTATTGGTCCAAGGATGGCCAGTTGCTTTTAGGTTTGGTTTCCCTTGCACCTGAAATAGTTTAGTTGTTTACTGTTATAAGAGCAAAAGTTGGAGACATAAAATGTGTTCTAATGCAGGACTAGTTAGATAAACTATGGTACACCCATAAATGGAATACACATTCCATAATAAATGGAATGTATTATGGTTGTTACCATCAGCATCAAACATGCTGTGTCATAGCTTCCATGGTGGACAGCTTGACCCAACATATCCTCCTCCATCCCACATCCCGCCTTTCTCCTCCTTTTTATGTAAAACTACTGGAAGGGTTTATCTAAACTCACTGTCAGCAGTCTCTCTTCCCATTCTTTCTGGAACCATCTCTAATCAAGCTTGGCTCCACCAAAATTGCCTTTGTCAAAGTCACTAATTACTTTCACGTTGGCAAGTCCATTGGCCAAATTCTCACCCCACATCTTTCTAGACCTTATAAGCAGCATTTGACATAGTTGATGGCTTCTATATTCTTGAAATTCTTCCTGCACTTAGTTTCTGAAACTCAGCTTTCTTGTTCTCTTACCTCCCTGTTCACTCTGTCTCTCTCTCTTTTTTAAAGTTTATTTATTTTGGGGGGGGGGGGGAAGAGGGGCAGAGAGAGAGAGAGAGAGAGAGAGAGAAGGAGAGGGGGAGAATCCCAAGCAGCCTCCACACTGAGTGGTGCCTGATGTGGGGCTCACACAAATTGTGAGATCATGACCTGAGCCAAAGTCAGATGCTTAACCGACTGAGCCACCCAGGTGCCCATTCTCCTCACTTCTGGACATTGTAGTGCCCAGAACTCAGCCCTCAGGTCTCTACTATTTTCTTTTCATACTCCTTTAGTGACCTCATCCTGCCCATGACTTTAAATTCTGTGTATGTACTTTCTGTGTGCTGTGATGATTTGCAAGTTCTAGCTCCAGCTTGAGTTTCTGCCCTGAACTCCAGACTCCTATGTCAAACTGCTTACTCTACTTCTGAACTTTGATATCTAGTAGGCATCTCAAACTTGTCCAAAATTGATTCTGTAATTTCCTCTACACCCCAAGATTCATCTCTGGAACTCGTTCTTCCAATCTAAGTAAACGGTCACTGCCATTTGCCTTGTTGCCCAGGTCCATTTATTAGTAGGAGCTATTTCTGGACAGTAGAGTCACAGATGATTTTGTTTCTTTGTTTTTCTTGGCACTGTTGAATGAGCAGCATTGATCAGAGAAAAAATCAGTCATATTGGAGAAGAGTATGGATTTAGGAATAAAAAGTAGATAAGGACTCTGTGAATTAAAAAAAAATTTTTTTTAAGTTTATTTATTTTTGACAGAGAAAGAGTGAGACAGAGCATGAGCAGGGCAGGGGCAGAGAGAGAGGGAGACACAGAATCGGAAGCTGGGTCCAGGCTCTGAGCTGTCAGCACAGAGCCCGTCACAGGGCTCGAACCCACAGACCGCGAGATCATGCCCTGAGCCGAAGTCGGATGCCCAACCGACTGAGCCACCCGGGCGCCCCTGTGAATTTAAGGTAATGTGTACAATGTGCAAATAAAAACAAATGGAAAAACAGGTAAAATAAGGAGGTGGAAACAGAAAACTGCAGAATGTTTACATCCTTATGACCAAGAAAACGAGGTAGCCAAGAGCCGCTGGAGTTTGACCAAATGGAGCAGCCTGTCCGTGTGAGACTGACAACTGTAGGACTCAGCTTTACCCCATGTGCTCGCCAGACCTTAGCATTTGGTCTGGGTTCTAGACTAGGTTAGACTCAGTTCAAAGTTCCTTCTCCTTAGCATTACTCCTTGGACTTCAAGCTGTATTACAAAGCTGTAATCATCAATACAGTATGGGACTGGATTACTCCTGAAGTAGCACAAAGCATATGAATAGTACAAGGATGCGGGATAATGGACTTGGCTCCCATCCTCTCTTATCTCAGAGAGTCACATCTAAACTTATCCCACACTGATGAAGTATCTTCCAGATAAGAGGATCATAGAGTCACAGGCTCGGTGTTTCCTACACCCTCAGCCAGGGAAGGCTAGCGACAACTAATATTGCCATATAAGGCACAAACTCTTCTTCCCAGTCAGTCGGGTCATCTAAGCTTATGGCCCTGGTTCCAAGACTTGAAATTCTGCCCTGGGGTAGTCTGCCATCACCTGCACTTCCACTTCAAGGCCAAGGGTTTTCTGTTTCTGTCTGCCCAGTAGTTTTCTGTGTGCAAGGCTAGCCCTGAAAATCTGCATTAGTCAGGATTCTCCAGAGAAACAGAACCAACAGGATGTATATACATATATAAAGAGAGATTTGTGTTAAGGAGTTGGCTCACACGATTATGGAGACTTGGCAAATCCAAAATCTGATGGTGTAGGCCAGCAGATGGGGGACTTGGGAAAGAGCTGCAATTTGAGACTGAAGGCTATCTGCTGGCAGAATTCCCTCTTCCTGGGGGAGGTCAGTCTTTGTTCCGTTAAGGTCTTCAACTGATTGGATGAGGCCCACCAACATTATGGAGAGTAATCTGCTTTACTCAAAGTCCACTAATTTAAGTAGTTAAGTACCTCATCCCAAAAAAAGCACTTTCAGAGAAACATTCAGAATGTTTGACTGAATATCTGGGAACCATGGCACATAAAATTGACTCTTGCAACAGCCATACTTCCATTAAGGGATCCCTACTTCATGATGAGACAATTCCATGCAAGTGAAGTCAAAAAGCCACATGGTCTAACTGGATCCACCGTGGGAGAAGGTCAGGGAGGGGTTTGGGAAAAGGTTTGTGTGGTAGAGAGAACACATGTGAGTTGTGTGTAAATGGCTTAAATCGAGCCTGTGAAGCTAGAGCTTCTGGGTTCCAAATGATGTTCTCACTTTTCCTATTGACATCCGATAAGGTCCGTGGAGATAATAAATCATGTGGTTGCATATCCATGATGTTCTGCCCACTCCACCCATTGGCATCACTGCCCGGAGGGAATCTTAAAATAGAGAGTGTCAGGAGCTCATTTACCTGTTGACCTGGGACTACAATTGTAGTTGCCCAGTGGTTAGATTGTTAGAGCCCAGAAAGGCTGAGCATACCTGAGTACGATCATGGGAAAACAAGGAAATATATATTTCTTATTTTAGAAATTTCTTTATAAACACATTAAAATAAATTGTATATAACAAGTATAACAAAAATAACAAACATTAAAAACTATGTTTGGGGTGCCTGGGTGGCTCAGTCAGTTAAGTGCCCAACTTCAGCTCAGGACATGATCTCACAGTGCATGAGTTCGAGCCCCACGTCAGGCTCTGTGCTGACAGTTCAGAGTCCGAAGCCTGCTTCGGATTCTGTGTCTCCCTCTCTCTCTGCCCCTCCTCCACTCACACTCTCTCTCTCTCTCTCTCTCTCTCCCTCTCTCTCTCAAAAATGAATAAATGTTAAAAAAATGTTTTTTAAATATGTTTGTTGAGGGAGAGGAAGGATAGCAGAGGGTTGGGGTTAGGAAACAAGAGAGCAGAATAGAAGAACTAGGAAAGGTACAGAAACACATTTCACCTCTGAGAAGCTCTTCTCCCACTGCCCTATCCATGTCACTGGTTGGCCTTAATCCCTTTGCTCTTGATTGCTCTTGATTGCTGCCATCTAACCATGAGTCCTGAATTCTGATGTTACCTGTTATTTGATTCCGATAGTCCATGTTTCTGAACTTGATCTATGAGATTCAATGTGATTAATATCACAATAAACGTTTATGGGAAGAGTCCGAGCCTTTTTCCTAACATTGGATTAGCTGCCTTTGTAATATTGATTTTTATAAGTTATTTTGACATTTCTTCTTTATAAAATCATAAATTACAAGGCTGGATGATATCTTAGGGTTCATTAAATTCAACCCTCTGAAGGTTAGTAAACTGAGGTCCAGTGAAGAAACTGATCAAATGACTTGCTGGAGACCAACGTCTCACTGAGGTGAGCCTAGGCTCCAGCTTACCTGTTTTCCAGTGCTCTCTCTCATGCATCACAGGGAGAAAAGGCACGCTGTATTACAGAGAAAAAGCAGAATCCCTTCCTGCCAACAGAGGCACATGACTCCTTCCACATATCGCACGTTACTCTGGGAATTAAGAGCTCAGTTTGGTATTAAACAAAATGGCTCACGTGGCTGATCTGGCCCAAGTGAAGGATCAGCAAAATGGGGACCTGAGCTTCTCTGTATGATAATCAGGAGCAGTCCCCGAAGGAGTAAGACAAACACATTAAAAGCCTTTCTGCAAAGCCAATTTTGGGCAATGGTCTGATTGCTGGATAAATCACACCAGGAAATTGAAATGAGTGGTGAGGATGGCACAAGCAGGGTACATTATAGAGCAGCAAACAGTTCTCTATGCCTTAGAGAAATTACTCTATCAGAAGTGGAGAGGAGCCGTGCAGTATGTCCAGGGAAATAAGGAGAGACAAGGAAGAGGAAAAGAGCATATATGAGATACATAAATCAAAAGGATAAATTGATGGTAGAGGTGGTGTGGAATTAAAAGGAAGTAAGAAACTGATAGCTAAAGACAGGGCTGAAAGGGGGTGGAAAATTGCAAGGGAACAAAAACCCAAGAGTACACTTACCTCTCAACACTTCATGGACATGATGATTTACTCACTGTGTGTCTGGTTTTTTTTTAGTTCCAGGTTAGACTGACATGAGCACAAAATACAGAACTCGTGTCCTGTCTCTTTGCTAGCCTATACACAGAGAATGCAAATTAGCATGATGCTAAGTAAAGCAAGATCAAGAGATTAAATTCATTTATTTAGTCTTAGCTAAGAATCTTATTCAAACTTACTTATTGAGCATCTAACATCTATCTACCAGGCACTGTACTAAGGCATAATAATACACTACTAAATAATACACACTAAAACCTGTGGTCCCTGTGCTCATTGAACTAACATTCTAACAGGGGGGAAAGTGATATGCTACAAAGGCACATAAACGTGATTTAAGGTATTAGCTACCCTATGGGTTGGGTTTCAGGACTTTATTCTGCTACATATAGTAGAAAAATTAAATAATAGTGGCTTATACAAATAGAGGTTGATTTTTCACACACAAAAGGAAATATAAGTAAATAGAGATTTATTTTTCATACATAGAAATACAAATATAAGCAGTCTGGGGAGGGTGTGACTGCTCAAACATGACACCAGAACCCAGAATGAGCCTATATATCTAGACAGGGAATGTGGCACAGTGATTAAGTACAGGGATGTTGGCATGAGGCTGTTACTTATTAGCTCTTGTTAACTCTCATTATTATATCTTGGCTCTGCTACTGTGTGACATTGGGAAAGTTACTTAACCTCTCTCCAATTCCCCAGTCTTCTTGTCTGTAAAGTGGCGATGAAAGTAGTAGGCTCCCCCCACTCCAATAAATATAGGGAGCAAAGGAGCAAAGCAATACGATGGGACCAAAATAGTCTTTTCAACAAATGGTCCTGGAACAACTGGACATCCATCCACATGCAACACAGTGAATCTAGATATAAACCTCACATTCTTCACTAAAATTAACTCAAAATGGATCACCAGTCTGAATATAAAATGCAAAATTATAAAATTCCTAAAAGGTAACATAGGAGAAAACCTAGATGACCTTGGGTTTGGTGATGTCTTTTTGAGATACAACACCAAAGACACAGTCCATGAAAGAAATAATTGATAAGCTAGACTTCATTAAAATTAAAGACTTCTGCTCTGCAAAGAACAATATCAAGAGAATGAGAAGACAAGCCACAGACTGGGAGAAAATATTTGCAAAAGACACATTTGATGAAGGACTGTTATCCAAAATAGACAACTCAAAACTCGACAGTAAAACCACAAACAACCCTATCGAAAAACAAGCCAAAGCCTTACCAGACATGTCACCCAAGAAGATAAGCCGATGGCAAACATGCATTTGAAGAGATGCTCCATGTCATATGTCATCAGGGAAATGCAAACGAAGACAATAATTAGATGCCTCTACACACCCATGAGAATGGCCAAAATCCAGAACACTGACAACACCAAATGCTGGTGGGGATGTGGAGCAGCAGGCACTCTCATTCATTACTGGTGGGAATGCAGAATGGTGCAGCTACTTTGGAAGACAGTTTAGCTGTTTCTTACAAAAGTAAGCATACCCTTACCATAGAACCCAACAGTCATGCTTTCTGGTATCTGCCCAAAGGAGTTGAAGACTTAGGTCCACACAAAGACCTGCACACGGCTGTTTATAGCAGGGTGTTTATTTACATTTGCCAAAACTTGGAAGCAACCAAGATGTCCTTCAGTAAGTGAATGGATAAATAAACTGTGGTGCATTCAAACAATGGAATATTATTCAGCGCTAAAAAGAAATGAACTATTGAGCCATGAAAGGACATGGGGGAATCCTGAATGTATGTGACTAAGTGAAAGAAACCGACCTGAGCAAGCCACACACTGTATTATTCCAACTATATGAGATTCTGGAAAAGGAAAAACTGGAGAAACTAAAAAGATCAATGGTTTCCAGGGATTAGGAGGAGGGATGAATAGGCAGAACACAGAGGATTTTTAGGGCAGTGAAATTATTCAGTATGATGTTACAATGATGGCTACATGTCATTATACATTTGGCTAAACTCATAAAAGGTACAACACCAAGAGTGAACCCTAAAGTAAACTAGGGATTTGGATGAGTATGATGTGTCAACGTAGGTTCATTAATCATAACAAATATACCACTCTGGTGGGGAATAATAGTAATGGGAGAGGCTGTGCATGTGTGAGGGCAGGGGATATATGGGAAACCTCTGTACCTTCCCCCTCAATTTTG
This sequence comes from Panthera pardus, assembly GCF_024362965.1. NCBI lineage: Eukaryota > Metazoa > Chordata > Mammalia > Carnivora > Felidae > Panthera > Panthera pardus. Next base: position 15,341,942 of record NW_026526991.1, read on the forward strand.
CTATGAACAAAAAACTGCTCTAAAAAATTGTCATTTTAATTAATAATAAAAATTATAATAGCCCCCACCCCCTCAGACCTATCGAAAGAATTAATAATTTAAATATGCAAACCACTAGAATAGTGCAGTAGGCAAAATGTGTTGTTACACAGTGTTAATATTAGCATCCTGCTAGCCTTAACAAGTTAGGTTCTGTCCTCATGTTTGGCTCCTAATGGTCTCAAGAAGGCTGCCACATCCTCAGGCATCATATAGCATTCTGGACAGGAGAAAGGGGAAAGAAATCAAAATGGCATACCACCTAAATCTGGCCTTTCTAGAATCATGAATACAATAGCTTCTCTGCAGGCCTTCCCAGCAGACTTTGCTTTCATCTCATTGGACAGAACTGTGTCATGTGTTCACATCTGGCTGGAAGGAGGTGGAGAACAAGGTTGTAGATGGGTTCAGGAGATCGTGCATGGGGGCTGAGAATTGGAATATGGGCATAGGATCAGCCAGCTAACAGTGTCTTCCATGGCTTCCATCCAGAGACAACCTTTGTTAGCATTTGACATATGTCTCTTTTTATGTGCACTTTCCCCCCTAATTACTTGGATCAAGCTGATCGAACTAAATAGTCACTGCTTTTTATTCAGTATTATCCACCTGGGTCTCATTCCCTCCACACAAAATAAGGCACCCCAAGTTATTTCAATTCCAACCATTTCAACCAACTCAACCATTTACTACATGCCTACTATGTATGCAGAACTATGTCCTGAGCTGCAAGAGGGCCTGAAAATTTACAAGTGATGCCTACCTTCACAGATCATATCACCTCTTTCCCAAAAAGTGCCCAAAACAACAGAATTCAAGAACACTATGGAAAGAAATCTGGCATTAAGAAATGTTCACCTTGGGCGCCTGGGTGGCTCAGTTGGTTAAGCACCCGATTTCGGCTCAGGTCATGATCTCCCAGTTCATGAGTTCAAGCCCTGTTTCAGGCTCTGTGCTGACAGCTCAGAGCCTGAAGCCTGCTTCAGATTCTGTGTCTCTCTCTCACTCTGCCCCTTCCCTACTCAGGCTGTATTTCTGTCTGTCTCTCTCTCAAAAATAAATGAACATTAAAAAAAGAAGAGACGCTCATCTCTTCAACCTAGCAATTTCATTCCAAGATTATTCTAAATAAACAGTTGGGAAGTCAGACAAAAATTACATGCAAAAAGACGTTGACTATATGCTGTTTTCAGTAGCCAAAAAGGTCATTCATGTGACTGACTATTAAGCAGTCACAAAAATTATGTTTTTGAGGAATTTTTAATGTTATGAGAAACACATTTTTAATGTTTTTATGTTTATATTTGTAATATTATGAGATACATGTTATGAGAAAATGTTCATCATATATTATTAAGGGGGTAGTTTACAAATGTGCATACACTATGCAGTACGTAGACTTTGGAGTTATACTAGTTCCAAGTTCCTTCTTTGCAATTCACCATTTATTTATTTGTTTATTGGGGGCCACTTTACCTAACTTCTGTAAGCCTCTAAAGCCAACATTGAAAGGGAGAGGGAGGAAGGAAAAACATTTTAAGAAGAAAGAAATGCCTTAGTAAGGCACCACAGAGCAAAAACTGTTATGGGCCCAGAACAAGAAGCCTCTGCAACGGGCCCAGGCTGCTGTGCAAGCTGCTCAGCCACTTGGACCATCTGATCCAGCAGATCCAATGGTCCTTGAGTGGCAGTGGCAAATAGGGATGTTGTATGGAGCCTTTGGCAGGTCCCATAGATGACTTGTAGCACAACCCAGCCATCTCCGCAGATAACTTTTTTCTCCTTTTGAGAAACAGCTCTTAGCCTGCTACCTTAGTAGAGACTAAACACTTAGCCATGGGTCATCAAGTTTCCAGGACCCCTGAACTGTTCATCATGAACTGGGTGTTATCTGACACACAAAGTCATAGAGTTGGGTGTGCACAGCAGCACTCCAAAATCAGATGCAAGTAGGCCCTGAAGACACAAGTTACATGAAGAAGTGGCCCAAATGCCCATGGTCCCTGCTTGGGCTACACTGCCTCCCTCTCCCAGCCTGCATCTATGGCAGGGGAGTGGGGAGAGGGGCAGAGAGAAAAGGAGAGAAAAAGAATCCCAAGCTACAGCACAGAGCCCAATGTGGGCCTCAAACTCACTAACCGTGAGATCATGACCTTAGCCAAAATCAAGAGTCAGATGCTCAACCAACTGAGCCACCCACAGCGAGATGTCAATACCTTGAAGGGCTGAGGCAAGGTTCTCCAGAAGCCTGTGTGTGTTCTGAATCAGTGTCCAAAAATGGTGCTGATTTTCCAATAGCCAGGATTTATGGGTCCAGGCACCAAGGGGTGCAAATGAGAGCAGCACCACTCACTATTATACCCTAGTGACCCACCAGCAACATTTCTGCTTCCTGGTCCCACAGGCTCTGCTGCTGCAGAGGTCTTAGTTCCAAAGCGAGGAATGCTTCTACCAGGAGACACAATGATTCCATTGAACTGCAAGTTAAGATAGCGGACCAGCCACTTTGGACTCCTTTTGCCTCTAAATTAACAAAGAAGGTAGTCGCTGTGCTGACTTGGTGGTTGATCTTGACTCCAAAGGGGAAATTGGATTACTATTCCCCAGTGAAGTCACTAAGAGAATACAGGAGATCCCTTAAGGCATCTGTTAGTATTACCACGCCCTATGGTTAAAGCCAATGGAAAACTATAATAACCTAATTCAGGCAGGACTACTAATGGTTCAGATCCTTCAAGAATGAAGGTTTGGCTCACCTCACCACAATGGGCTGAGGTACTTGCTGAAGGCAAAGGACATACAGAATGGATAGTAGAAGAAGGTATTATAAATACTGGCTATGACCACATGAACAGTTACAGAAAAAAAGGACTGATTGTCATGAGTATTTCCTCCTTCTTTTGTTATGAATATGTTTGTGTGTTTGTGTGTGTGTATCAAATATCTTCATTTCCTTCCCACTTATTCCCTCATCATGTAACTTAAGATGAAGTGACTTTATATGATAGTGTATTTAAGTTTTGTTAATTTTACATCATAGTATTTAAATTACGGGATATCAAGGAGAATAGCAAACATCACTGATGAGTAAGCATCACTCATTTACCTCCCCTGCTGGGGAAGGAGTCAGTGTATTTTTGGTTGTATTCAGGATAGTTATTCCATGTCATACCAAATTATAACTTTGTAATTGTCTTGGCTTATAGATTAAGTATGCTTTAAGAAGAGGCATGTGGGTGCCAAGTTGACAAATTGGCAAGTTGACAAGTTGAGAAATTGACTAGTGTTGGTAGTTAATTTTATGAGCCAATCTGACTGTGCCACAGAGGTGTCCAGATATTTGGTCAAACATTATCCTGGGTTTCTGTGATGGTGTTTCGCAATGAGTATAACATTTAAACTGATAGACTGAATAAAGCAGATCACCCTCCGCAATGTGGGTGAGCCTCATCCAATCAGTTGAATACCTAAATAGAACAAAAAGGCTGACTCTCTTCTAAATAAAAGGGAATTCCTCCTGCCTGCCTGCCTTCAAACTGAGACATTGGTTTTGTTTTGTTTTTTCCTGCCTTTAGATTCAAGCTGAAATAGTGGCTCATCCTTGTCTCAAGCTTTCTAGCTTTCAGACTGAAACTACAGCATCAGCTCTCCTAGTTCACAGGCTTTTGGACTTGGACAGAATCTTTAACATCAGCTCTTCCGGGTCTCCAGCTGGCTGACTGCAGTTATCGGGACTTGTCAGCTCCCATAATCCTGTGAGCCAATTCCTTATGATATGAATATCACACACACACACACACACACACACCATATACTATTGGTTCTATTTCTCTGAAGAACCCTAATATAGAATCCTTTCTTGCTTTTTTTTTTTTTTTAATTTTTTTAATGTTTATTTATTTTTGAGAGAGAGAGAGAGAGCGTGACCAAGCAAAGGGCAAAGAAAGAGGAGACACAGAATCTGAAGCAGGCTCCAGGCGCCAAGCTGTCAGCACAGAGCCTGACACGGGGCTGGAACCCACAAACTGCAAGATCATGACCTGAGCTGAAGTCAGCCGCCTAACCAACTGAGCCACCCAGGCACCCTGCTTCCTTGCTTTTCCTAGGTACCTCCTTAGAGGACTTGCTGAAGAAGTTCCAGATTGATAAAATACCTCCATCTATCACTGACTGGTCACTCCTCACACAGGACTCAATGTCCATAAGAGAACTGGGGAAAGAAGAAGATCACTGGCTTTAAAGGAAATCCAGCATTTGTGGAGGGAGGATATTTCCTCTCCTAAGTCAGGCAAACCTTTTACAAGGTTAGGGGTACTTGCAAGAAGAAGGGACCCCTTACCCATCCCCCAGTGGAGAATCCTTGTTTCCACTGACCCACTATCAAACTATCCCCAAGCATGTGGTGGTGAAAGAGCTCTTGGCGAGTATTTTAAAAGTCCAGAAACAACCCATCAATCTTTTTATCCTTCTCTTCACTATGCTTAAGAAAAATGGGTGCCTGATATATGTGTAGCCTTTGATCTGGGAGCCTTTGGAAACAGACTGGCACTCACTGAACAATTTCTAAAGATAAGCATCTTGGTGGGATGGGTCATAGCCACAGGGCCGGAAGCATCTATGGTGCAGTAAGGTATGGCTGGGAAGAAACCCCACTTCATCCCAGTTCTCTGTGGCCTTCAGAGGGTGAAGAAGAGGACTGTGGAAACTTCTGTGGCTCTCCTGGCTTGGGAAATACCGAGGTAAGCAAAAGAGTAGAAGTCTCTGAATGGCCCTGGTGACCACTGGGCCAAATGATGGGCTGCCAACCAGGAGAAGCAGTCATCAGTGACAGAGGATAAGGTTGAACACCATCCCAAGAAAACACACACACATCACCTGCAAGGACACGGCCACTCCAATAAAGAGCATTGGTAAAGGAGCCCTACCCCAGGGGAAAAGAATACAACATACCACAGTTGCAAGCAAGACTAGGAAAAATAAAATTTCTGCATGGTTTTTGTACCCACATGGATTGAGACCCTCAACAAATTTGTTATACACACATGATTATCAATTTGGGTCTTCGAATCAAGCTGTGAGATGAATTATTATTATCCCACTTCACAGATGAGAGAAAAGAGCCCCACGAGCCTTGTTAGGTGCCCTGTCCAAGGTCACAAAGCTGAAACATAGCAGGACCAAAAGCTGAACTAGAAGTCCAGTGGTCTTTCTACTAATCACAAAATCACTATTATCTTTTATGGACTGGTTATAATGCAGCCAGACCCTAAATAAGGATTTCAGTTACAGTAGCTCATATAATCCTTACAACGAGGCAGATCTTCCTACTTGTATTTTGCAGATGAGGCAACTGCCTTTCTCATTGCAAGTTCCTGGTGCAGTGATCTGCAAAGCACTGTGTGTGTGTGTGTGTGTGTGTGTGTGTGTATGAGGGGTGGGTGAGTAGATATAGCTCCTGCTTTCTGTGGCTCCCAACAGTGTGGCAACCCACAGCCAAGTCAAAGGTAAGTAACAAATCAAAGTAGAATATGATTAAGAAGCAAATGACAGACGTAGCCTATACCATTATAGGACTCCAAGTAGGGAATGATCCCATGAAGATGAGGTTACTGTCCAAGACTTCAAGAAAGAAATGACAGGGGGAAAAAAAAAAAAAAAGAACAAAAGAAATGGTGTTTTTACTGGGTCCTAAAAATATTATCCAAGATGGGAAGACTAAGCCTGGAAAGAGTGAGATGGGACCCCAAGAGGTGAAATGGGGAAATACTCAGCCAGGCCACAAAAGAAGAATGAACAATGTGGATTCCAAAGACAGTAAGTCCTCTAGCCTGGCTCAAAATGAGTCTTTGGGAACAAAGTCCTATTTATTGCATGCTAGAACTTTCTCTTTATCCCTCTTTCTCCATCCCTCCCAACTGCTTACATCTGACATACTCTTACACGTCTGTTCAGTTTCAGCATAGACATTTCTGCCAGGATGCCTTCCCTGACTGCTCTCATTGACCCCCACTACAGTTTGTACTGTGCCTCTCGATTTTAGTACCTACCACTTTATAATTCATTGTTTACTTGCCAGAGCACCCCCACGGCTACCAGTCACTAAGCTTCCTGAGCAAGACTATATCCATATTGTTCACCACTCAGTGTCTAACAGTGTCTGGAATGCTATAGGGGATCCAAAAAATATTTGTTAAATGAGTATGTGACTATCTATAGGCCTCTTTACATGCTAGGGTAAGGAGTTTTTATTTCATCCCAAAAGCTCCAGGGAGTCATTCAAAATTCTAGAGCAGATGAGTGACATATCAAAACTAGAATTTTTAAAAATAAACTTATTTTAGAATAACTTTAAATTCATAGAAAAGTTGCAAAGATAGTACGTAGAGTCCCCATATATCCCTCACCTGGTTTTCGCTGTTTTTAACATCACATTTATCACAACTAAAGAAACCAACATCATATTTATCACAACTAAGAAACAACAACCAATAGTTAATGGTTAACATTACTATTAACTAAACTCCAGATGTTATTTGGAATTCAACAGTTTTGTCATTAATGTCCTATATCTTTTCCAGGATCCAATGCAAGGTGCCACATTGCATTTAGTTGCCATGTCTCAAACTCAGCATCTGGTCAAAAATCTGGTAGCCTGGAAAAGAGAGTCAGAATGAAGAGACCAATCTGATGGGAATTTTAAGAATCCAGGCTTAGGGGTCCCTGGGTGCTCAGTCAGTTGACTGTCTCATTCTTGATTTTGGCTCAGGTCATGATCCCAGGGTAGGGGGATTGAGCCCCACAAACACAGAGGCTGCACTCCCTCTCTCTCTCCCTCTGCCCCTCTCCCCTGCTCATGTTCTTTCTGTCTCTCTCTAAAATAAAAAAACAAATCCAGGTTTAGGGACTTAGTCTAAGTAGATGAAAACAGAAATGAATGGCAAGACATACTGATAAAGGAAAAAAATTGCATTTGGTAAGAATTTAGAAATAATCTATCTATTGGTCTCCTTAATATTCTTAAAATTCCAAGTCTGCTCCTGACTCAGTGTCTTCACACCTATGGCCTTTGCCATAGAATGTTCTTCCTCCTCATAGATTTTCTTCTTTCCTTCAATCTTAGCTCAGAAGTGACTTTCTCAATGAGGCTTTCCCTGACCTACTTTTCATTTGCTCCCTAACACTTGATATCCCTCTTTCCTGCTTTTTAAAAAAAATTTCTCTCTTAGCACTCATCTAACATGCTATGTAATTGACTTATTTATTGTACTTATTTTCTGTTTCCCTCATGAGAGCAGAGATTTTTGTCTGTTATGTTCACTTCTATATCTTAGAGCCTAAGACATTTCCAAGCACATGTTGAATCCATGCTACAGGAATCAGCCCATAGGGACTCCAGAGTTTGCAATCTGGGTGATGGGGAAATGGTGGTTTCATTGGCAGAAATAAGATACCTGAGGGGCACCTGGGTGGCTCAGTCGGTTAAGTATCCAGCTTCAGCTCAGGTCATGATCTTACGGCTTGGCTTGTGAGTTAGAGCCTAGAGTCAGCTTCGTGCTGATAGCTGGGGGCCTGGAGCGTGCTTTGGATTCTGTGTCTCCCTCTCTCTCTCTCTGCCCCTCCCCTGCTCATGCTCTGTCTCTCTCAAAAATGAATAATAAACATTAAAAAAGAAAAAAAGGAAAGAAGATACCTAAGAAAGTTAGCTTGGAGAGAGAGATTCAGCACCTGACATTTATACTAAGTCCTGCTAGAGGGTCAATCATGAGTGTAAAGAGTAGAGGAAGAAAATACTAGATATTTAACTTCTGCTACCCATGATCCCCATCTCCCCAAGCAGGCCATTGTCTCTCAGCATACAACTGGTACCTATTCACTCTCCAACATGCCCCCACAATGTTTACCAATTAGCTGGGAAGCACTGGATATAGAGCAAGCCCACTAAGGCTCCTGTCCTGGCAGAGATAAGAACTAGTTAGGTGACCTTGGGTGATCACGTCTTCATTTCAGGTCTCAACTTCCTCATCAAAAAAATAACAATGTTGGGGCACCTGGGTGGCTCAGTCGGTTAGGCGCTCGACTTCAGCTCAGGTCATGATCTCACCGTTCATGGGTTCTAGCCCCATGTCAGGCTCTGTGCTGACAGCTCAGAACCTGGAGCCTGCTTTGGATTCTGTGTCTCCCTCTCTCTCTGCCCCTTCCCAGCTTGCTCTCTCTCTCTCTCTCAGAACATTAAAAAAAAAAAAATAATAATAATAATAATAAATAAGAGTGTTGAAGATGATTTCTAAGATTCCTCCAAGCTTTACAGATGCTGTGATTCCAGGACCAAAGGCTGCAAGCTAAGCCATTACATAAGAGGTGTTCTCCAGCCTTCAGATGGGTTCAGTATGGGCCTCCTTACACTCATATAGCAGATGCAGAGCTGGACAGCTTGGGAAGGGGGGGGGGGTCTTCTAAGGGGACAGGGCAAAGCCATTTCCTTCAGAGAGACGCCAAAAAAGAGTGCAGTTTTGCTTTCTAAACTGAATCCATTGCAGCCACAGTATAGCAATCTCATTCTTAGAGCGCCACCTACTGATAAAGGGTTTTGGGGGGGGGTTGGCAGCAGATAAAATGGGCTCTCAAAGGGTTAAATCTTCCTAATAATCTTGGGCATTAGTAAGTATGTTTCAGGAAAGAGTTTCAGGTAGTATTTAAAAACAAAAATTCTCCCGCAAAGGAGCTTCTATTACAGCTTTAACATTTAGAAAGCAAAAAGAGAAGAGCTTTGTAGGCCCACTCAGTATTTATAACAAAGAACTAACCTTTAATTTGCTCTTCTACAGAAGAGATCCCTGGCTTAATAAAACAAACATTTTCCTGACAGGTCTTAAAGGTTAACCAAATTTGAATAGAGAAATTTACATGTTAATTGCAGTAAGGGAGATGGCTGTTTTAAAGGGTCCCAAGGGTAACCCTGTTCTAAAGGAAAACAATCACTCCATAATGTTTGCTTTGGTAAATTCAGCCTCTCCTTTAGTTTCTTTTCAATTTGGGCCCACCTGTTCTTGTGACCTGGGCTCTGGGCAATTTTAAATGACAGCCTTTAGCTCACACTCTCTTTAAAAACAAACCAAACACACTCAAAACCCATTTTGAGCTGGCAGTGAGGCCGGTGTAGGAGATTATTTATGATGTGCTAAGCTTGCCTGATCCAGTGGGAGGCCCAGATGGGCCCCAAACTCTTGTCTTTTCCAGACAAGAAACCTCTGGCCAGTCATTCCTGACTTTTGAAACGGTTGTCTTTAGCAACTCCCACACTAGGGCACTTGAAATCATTGTGTGCATTCTATTGGGGTGTGTGACTAACATCCCCCAAAGAGCAGAATTTAGTGTAAGACAGACTTAAAGGGGTTAGAAGTATATGATAAAAGGAGCCTATTTTGAAAGAATTATCCTCTAATTTGTCTGCTAGAAGGAGAGAGAGGATTATAATGGGATATGAGGTCCTGATAAGGATGCTATTCGTATCAGGTAGGATAACCTAAAGCCTTGGAGGCCAAGACACTTCAAAAGATAGTTTTATATCTTTTGCCAAGGAAAGAAGGTTCTGAGAAATCCAGCCATGGTACTAAATAAATAGGTGAAAGCTTTGGTGCTAAGATCAGGAAGAATTGGATTTGAATCTCAGTCCTGCCTTTTACTCACTGTCATTTAAAATGCTGGGTAAGTTACTTACCCTTTCTAGGAGTCAATTTTCTCAGCTATAAAATGGAATAATAAGAGGACCTACCTCAATAGGGTGTTGTCAAGATTGAGTGTGACATACAGCATTAGGCACCTGAAAAGGGCTCAAAAAATGGTAGTGATCATTATTAATAATTAGCCAGCATTATTAATAATTAGCATTGGTAAGGGGACTACAGGGGCAGAATGAGACAGTTGGAAAGGGCATTGGGCTGGAAATTAGAAGACCTAAGGTTTTTATCGCAGCTAAATTAAGAAGAACTACCCATCTAACTTGAGGCTAGTTCAGTTGGTTCTCCTTGAGTCTGTTTCTTCATTTACCAGATAAAATCTCTAGTGTACTTGGTCCTTTTCATCTCTGAAATTAACATCAACAAGCTCAGTTGATTTAAAGTGGTTTTAAAATTCAGAGTAATGGAAACAATGTTATTATTATAAAAATGACTATTCTGAGGCTAAGAAAATACTTTCCAATCAAATCTTTAGGTTGAATATTTCCCCCCAAATTAGAGCTATCATAAATATGAGAACATTTTTGGAGCACAAAGACTTCCTTGTAGATTGTTATTAAAGGTTTGAGTTGGAATGAGGTTGGGGCGGGGGAGGGGGGCAGGGAGGGGGAGGGGGAGGGAAGCCGAGCATGAACCCCAATGACTTGGCCAAGCCAAGCTCCAGGCTGGCTTTGTCAGGTTACCTTGAGACAGGGCTGGAATAACTCTGAGGTTTAGTGTGTTGGGATCCCTAAGGAGCAACTGCCCATTGGAGTGAATTATGTCAAATTGAGGAGCTGCTTGTAAATGAGCAAATATTCCCCAGGAATCTGATTTTAACCAACACATTGTACCTTTCAAACTGCTGGGTACAACATGTGGGAAAATGACCCTGTAATCAGACTAGACCGCCATTGAGAGATCAGCCTGGAATGGAAATGATTTTGGATATAGAAGTCAAATTTATGACTTGTCTTATTCCACCAGCTTTTATTGATTCTTTGGGTAGGTTGGGGATAGGTAGAGTTAACATAGCCAGTCCGAAGGCAACTAGCCTGCTGAGAAGTGGAATTCTCTTTTCCAGAAAATTTAACTTCTTCTCAGTAATGAATCAGTCCAAAGGTAAGACCCCTAAGAACCACATAAAGGCAAGTTGTAGCTATCATACATTTAACCTTTGACAGGCAAAGCATTCCGGAACTGGGGCATTTTCTAATAAACTCAAGTATTTGTTTTACCAACTATTTTGATTGGTTTTGTATTGTTTTAAAATAAGTGAATTATATTCAAATAGAATTGCTTAGGATTGAGAACTATTTTCTAAGTCCACTTAGAAAACCAACACCACACATTTTTATTATGAAATTAACATTATAACTAGAACAATGAAAATAAAAACACACATTTCCCTTAATCTCAAAGAGAACCATGAGTAATGTCTTACAGTATTGTATTGCAGTAAGTATATAAAAATACTGTAAGTATTTTTTCTATGTAGATGTGAGTAAAATTGGTATAGAATCTATAACTTAAAAATAACTATAAAGAAAGTTCTGGCATGCTTTGAAAATCAAAAAGATTGACAAGGAATGAATAATGGGCAAGTTAAAAAACAAAAACTTACAATATTCAAAACCTGGGAGGACCTAAAAAACAAAACAAAAAACAAACAAACAAAAACAAACTGGTGGTTGCCAGAACAGAAGGTATGAAGGGATAGGAAAAATAGGTGAAGGGGATTAAGAGGTACAAACTTCCAATTATAAGTAAATAAATCACCTGGATGAAAAGTACAGCATGGGAAATACAGTTAATAGTATTGCAATAATGCTGTATAACAACAGATAGTAATCACACTTAGCATGTTGAATATTTCATAATGTATATAATTGTTGACTCACTATGTTATGTACCTAAAATAAATACAATATTGTATGTTAACTATACCTTGACTAAAAATAAACATAAAAAAGCTCAGGAGGGCATTTGACAGATATTCTGGAATACAGTATAATTTTTAAAAACAAAACTATATAATTTAAAAGGTGTTCTCTTCTTTGCGGAGGCTTTTTTTTCTGGCTAGGTCTATTTGTATCTTTTGCCGTTTGTGCTTCTAATCTCTGCAACAAACTAAGACCATTTAATTATGCCCTGTATATCTTTTTTAGTGTCCCTGTTATTGAAAACAGACGTCAAAGCACTTCCCCAAAATCTAACCACAAAGATCCTCATTAAATAGTCAAGGAAAGTTATATGACTTAAGATGTTATGCGGCCCTGAGACTGAATAATATTGTCAGGTGAGAGGAAAATTTACAATTAAAACTAATTGTTAGTTTTAGTCAGTTAAGTGTCCAACTTCGGCTCAGGTCATGACCTCACAGTTCGTGAATTTGAGCCCCAAGTCAGGCTCTGTGCTGACAGCTTAGAGTCTGGAGCCTGCTTCAGATTCTGAGTCTCCCTCTCTCTGACCCTCCCCCATTCATACTCTGTCTCTCTGTCTCAAAAATAAATAAACGTTAAAAAAAAAATTAAAAAAAAAAAAAAGATTCAAGGACTCTCTATGAACGTGGTCATGTTATCTAGGGAATTAGAGGGAAAAAGATTACATTATATGACTCATTGCTGTATTATGTGGCTTGAAGGTATACACCTCATGCAGTCACCTGAAACTTGGCCAGATTCTGATATGTCATCTACGCAAGTCACGTATACAACAACCAAAGCCGAAAACCAAGATTTAGCAGGTTGGAGTCCAGCGGGTTAGCACCATTCTAATTCACAGAGAATTTCTGAATCTGAAAAATAATTGAGGGGCAATGGATATTGCTGAATATTCCAATAAATAACAATAGGGGCTAATGCGCAGTGAGTGCTTACTTTATGCCAGACACTTAGCTGAATTAATTCATTTAACCCCAACAGTAACCCTGGGAAGGAAGTTCTGTTACTTTCCTGATTGTACAGATAAGAAAACTGAAGCATATGATTGGTAGGGACACACGCACCCCCATGTTTATAGCAGTACTATCAACAATAGCCAAAGTATGGAAAGAGCCTAAATGTCCATCTACTGACAAACAGGTAAAGAAGATGTGGTGTATATATATATACAATCGTGATCAAAAAGAATGAAATCTTGTCATTTGCAACAACGTAGATGGAACTAGTGTGTATTATGCTAAGTGAAATAAGTTAGGCAGATAAAGACAAATATCATATGATTTTACTCATATGTGTAATTTAAGAAACACAACAGATGAACATAGGGGAAGGGAAGGAAAAATAAGACAGAAACAGAGAGGGAAGCAAACCATAAGAGACTTAAATACAGAGAACAAACTGAGGGTTGGTTGCTGGATGGGAGGTGGGGCGGGGGATGGACTAGAAGTGGGATGGGCATTAAGGAGGGCACCTGCTAGGATGAGCACTGGGTGTCATATGTAAATGATGAATCACTAAATTCTAGTCCTGAAATCATTATTACACTATATGCTAACTAACTTATATTTAAATAAAATTTTTTAAAAATATTGAAGCATAGCTAGTAAAGGGCAGAGTGAAGATTTGATTCCAGGAAGCATAGCCCAGAGCCTATGTGCTTAACAAGACACATGTCTTTTCTCCTCATTAAAAGAAAAAAGATTCACTAAAGGTGAATCACAGGCTCTCCCCCTGACTCTTAGTTCACTTAAACTTGTCATGTTTTGGAACTCCCTAGAAACCCTTGCTTCCCTGGAATAATATCCCTTGTTCCTTAAGCTACATTTAGTCCATTTTGTTTTACTTGCCTTCCCTGTACCATCTACTTCAACCAGTTTAACCCAAATCATTTTAAAAATTACTTTTTTTTTTAAGTAGGCTTCATGCCCAGTGCAAAGCCCATCATAGAACTTAAACTCACGACCCTGAGATCAAGACCTGAGCTGAGATCAAGAGTCAGACACTCAACCAACTAAGCCACCTGGGAGCCCCTAAAAGTTAGTCTTTGAACTAATTGTCCTCCCTGGTAGAATGCTTCAGGAGGGCAGAGCTGTGCCTGTCTTGCTCACCACGGTGGTCTTAGTACAGGGCCTGGAGTAGGCACATGATAAATCTTTACTGCATGAATAAATAAATAAGCATATCATAGCCGTCCTTGATCATGGGAGATGAGAGAAAAAATATGCCCTGCATGCACGAAGTATACCACATACAGAAAAACATTGTGTAATGAAAACAGTTAACCAAGAGCAGACAGCAGGATCGCCACAGAGATCAGGCATGACATCTGCTGGTGGCTCTGGGCATATAGGAGAGGCTGGTTCTCAAACCGAAAACTCCTTACGTGGCCCTACTCACTCACCAGGCTGCCTACATTTCCAGGGCTCTCATATAGTGCTGTTCTCAGAGGGGTATGACATAAAATGGAAATAATCATTACCAGTCTGCCAAGTTCTGGCTGTGAACGCTTGAAGGAAAAAGGGCAGAAAGAAAGAAAGAAGAAAGAAAGAAAGAAAGAAAGAAAGAAAGAAAGAAAGAAAGAAAGAAAGAAAAGAAAGAAAGGGTCACTTACACCCACCTGGAAGCTAGCTCAGTTTGTCCAGGCTTTTTGTCATTCATTGAACTTTATACAAAAGAAGCAGACAATCCCCAAAGATTATGTTGATTTAGTATAAATACATTCTGCATTTTATCATGGGCTTCTAATGACTAGAGCTTATCTTTACTAACTTGACCCTGTTCATTTGATGTGGGACCCTTGGCCTTGTATTCCATCTCCCGTTTAGTTTACTTATTCATTGCACACGTTTTTATAGAAGGCTTATTATATGCCAAATGCTGTGCTGGTCACAGCACATAAGAGTGAACAAAACAGATGCAACCCGACCTCACAGTGTGGTCTGCCGGAGAATGCAGATGTGTTGATAAGACAGTTGCAAAAATAACAGGGACCTACTGCTTGTGTGTGAGATTCGGGAAGTTTTTAAATATCCTTTAAGTGGGAAGCACAACTGGATGTATTTGTTTATGTGCGTTTTTCATTGTTTTCATTTTCTTATTCATCTTTAGTCTCATGGTTGAGGGGAGACAATACTACATGCAAAACATACAAGAACATACATAACCAAGGCATAAACAAACCATCCAGCTCAGCTACTTTGAACTGGATGTACCCTGTAATTGAGGCCAGGCAGGGTCAGCTCTGAATTAGTTACCAAAAGAACTCATTTAGAAATTCTATGTAGTGACTACTCAAAGAACAAAAAAGGCAGGTGTTGTAGATTGTATTGTTGTTCATGGCCATTCTCTCCTTCCTCCCTGTGATATAATTATACTACCCCACCCCTCCCTGACATCAGGCTTGGCCACATGGCTTGTTTTGCCTAATGTAATGTGCATGGAAGTGTTGTATGCATCATCCAAGCAGAAGTTTTAAGAGCTTTCCAGTAGTTATACATTGTTCTTTTCCTTCTGACACAAAACAGCCCATCTTAGGTATGGATTGCTCCCCCAACCTACGTCCTTGAGAGAAGACATGGAGAAGAGCAGACCAGTGAATAACACATAAGATGAATAAAAAGTAAACATTTGTGGTTGAATCCATTGAGATTTTGGGGTTGTTTCTTTCAGGTGTAGAATTTAGTGATTCATCATTTACAACACCCTGCCTCAGGCTCTGTGCTGACAGCTCAGAGCCCATAGCCTGCTTCGGATTCTGTGTCTCCCTCTCTCTCTGCCCCTCCCATGCTCATGCTCTGTCTCTCTCTGTCTCTCAACAATAAACTAAAAGTCAAAAAAAATTGTTTTTAAATAGTAGACTAGATCATCAATTTTCAGGGTCACCCAGTGGGATTCAAACAGAGGCTTGAAAGGAGGTGCAGTACATAGAACAGGCACAACTGCCTGCAGCAAGACAAGAAATTAAACATAAAATAAATATATAAAGAAGTTGATACTCAAACCAACAGAAAAGTCAATGAAGATAAAGATGATTGAATGACCATGAGCAGGCTTGATGTAATATCTACATATACATAGTATGTTGAACCCAAGAACAGGAAAATATTCATTTTCTACAGGCCTTGCAGAATAGTTTATGAAAAATGACTTGTGGACTAATCATACAATAGTCTCGACAAATTTCAAAAAAATTAGTATCCACAATCTCTGACTACAACGCAATTAATTTAGAAATCAAATTTGTTTTTTTGAGAAAGAGAGAGGGTGCAAGCGAGCGAAGGCGAAGAGAGAGAGGGAACACGAGGGGCTGAGAGAGAGACAGAGAGAGAGAAGTGGGGCTCATCCGAAGCAGGGCTCAAGCTCACCTGAAGCGGGGCTTAAGCTCACCCCATGCAGGACTCGAACTCACAACCATGAGATCATAACCTGCTCTCAAGTCAGATGCTTAACCAGCTAAGCCACCCAAGCACCCTAGAAATCAATTTTTAAAAATAAACCAAAAAAATAACACACTTGGAAGTTGAAAATATACTTTTAAATAGCACAATCATAATGAAAACTAGAAAATATTTAGAACTGAACAATCACACTACCTGTCAAAACGAATGAGATATGGCTAAGGGAGTGTTTACAGGGACATGGATAGTACCCCAAATGCATATACTGTAAAAGAATAAAGCCTAAAAAGTAATTAGCTAAACATCTACATTAGAAGTTAAATATATATATGCAGAAATTCATAAAGAACAAGCACACACTCTGTTGAGCAGAGAGGCTCAACAAAACTAAGAGGTTTTTTTTTTTTTTTTAAAGACTAATAAAACTGACAAATCTGGGGGGGGAAATTAAGAAAAAAGAGAGAACACAGATAAATACTATTAGGGTCATAAAAGGGATGTAATTGTTGAAGAGATAAGAGGGTATTAAGAACAACTTTAAAAAGACAAATAGCTAGAGGTGCCCTGGTGACTCAGTCGGTTAATCATCCAGCTTTAGCTCAGGTTATGATCTCACTGCTCACGAGCTTGAGTCCCTCGTCGGGCTCTTTGCTGACTGCTCAGAGCCTGGAGCCTGCTTCAGATTCTGTGTCTCCATCTCTCTGCCCCTCCCCTGCTTGCACACTGTCTCTCTCTCTCTCTCTTTCAAAATATAAAATTTTTTAAATTTTTAAAAAAAGACAAATAGCTAGAAAAATGTAACTTACCAAAACTGACTCTACATGAAATAAAAAACCTCAACAAACAAGCTTTTAAAATGTTAAATGATTAATCAAAAATATTTCCAGGGGCGCCTGGGTGGCGCAGTCGGTTGAGCGTCCGACTTCAGCCAGGTCACGATCTCGCGGCCCGTGAGTTCGAGCCCCGCGTCAGGCTCTGGGCTGATGGCTCGGAGCCTGGAGCCTGTTTCCGATTCTGTGTCTCCCTCTCTCTCTGCCCCTCCCCCGTTCATGCTCTGTCTCTCTCTGTCCCCAAAAAAAAAAAAAAAAAAAAAAAAATTTCCATGTAAAACACTATGCCCATATAGTTTCATGGGGGAGGTTTTATCAAATATTTAAAGAACAAGTAAATCCAATTTTACATTCTTTTAGGATATAGAAAAAGAGGAAACATTTTCTAAGTCAATGTATAATATCAACAAAGCATAACATACGCCAAAGACAGACAAGAGCAATAAAAGAGTGATAAATTGGGGCACCTGGATGGCTCAGTCGGTTAAGCACCTGACTTCAGCTCAGGTCATGATCTCATGGTTTGTGAGTTCAAGCCCCACATCAGGCTCCATGCTGACAGCTCAGGGCCTGGAGCCTGCTTCAGAATCTATATCTCCCTCTCTCTCCACCCCTCCTCTGCTCATGCTCTGTCTCTCTCTCTCTCTCTCTCCCTTTCTCTCTTTCTCTCAAAAATAAATAAACATTAAATTTTTTTTTAAATATTGAAAATTATAGATCAATTTCAATAATGATTACAAATGCAAAAATCCTAAACAAAACTTAGCAAACTGACTCTAACTATGGATGAAAAACATAATTGATTATTACAAAGTTGGCTTCAGTCCAGGAATTCAAACTGGTTTACCTTTTGAAAATATTTTACTATACCAAGACAACAAATTAGAGTGAAGAAACCATATGACCATCTCAACAGATGCAGGAAAATAATTTAATGTAATGAAAAATTACGATTTGCGAAAAAAAGTTCTATGCAACAAAATTAAAGGAATAGAAGAAAACTTTTTTAACCTTATAAAGTTTATCAAGGGAAAAAAGCTATAGCAAAAAATCATGCTGAGTACTGAGATATAAAGGGGCACCTGGCTGGCTCAGTTGGTAAAGCAAGTGACTCTTGATCTCAGGGTTGTAAGTTTGAACCCCACATTGGGTGTAAATATTACTTAAAAATAAAATCTTAAAAAAAAATAGTGGATATAAAAATAAAAATATTCAAGATCAAGAACAAGACTTCTATTTATCATTGTACTAGAGGTTCTAACCTGTGAAGTAAGATAAGAACAAGAAATAGGGGCACCTGTATGGCTCAGTTGATTAAGCGTCTGACTCTTGGTGTTGGCTCAGGTCATGCTCTCATGGTTCATGACTTTAAGCCCCAGGTCAGGCTCTGTGCTACTAGCACAGAACCTGCTTGGGATTCTCTGTCTCCCTCTCTCCCTCTGCCCCTGCCCCACTTGTGCTCTCTCTGTCTCTCTTGAAACAAACAAACAAGAAATAAAATAGGTGAGGTTGAAAAAGAAGAAACGAAACTGTCTTTGTTTGCTGATAATAGGATTGTCTACATACAAAACTCTGAAGAATCCAAAGATAAAGTTTAAAAATTAATAAGAGAAACGTTTTTGGTTATGAAATCAGTATACAATAGTAAATTGCAATTGTATATGTCGGAAACAAAGAGGATTTACAATGATAGTAAAAAGTTACTTACAAATAAATCCAATAAAAGACATGTAAGACCTCTATGGAGAAAATTATAATTCTAACATTGAAAGACATTAAAGAAGACTATTAAGTTAATTAAGCAAGGAGGCTGTTAGACTGAGTTAGCTTTCATGACTAAGCAAACCAAACCTAAGCCCATAATGCCTCAAGGTTAAGAAACAGAAACCCAGGACAACCAATCACAAACAGCCACTAGGCTCTCCCAGATAACGCAACCCCTTAACTATAGACAGTGAAATAATGTCCTTTGCTTCTGCCTCTTCTCTATAAGTCTTCTCCCTAGCTCCTGTTGTTGAAAACTTCCTATCCGTTTCCAGTTTGGCATTGCCCAACTTCAATGGAATTTTGCTCCAATAAACCTTAAAAATTGTAATATGCCTCAATTTATCTGTTGTTTTCCACAAGTGGAGAAACATATATAACAGATGTGGGGGTATGTGTGTGGGGGGACAGGGATGTAATCAAGTAAGCTAGTTTCAACATTATATGAAAATGGAAAAAAGAAGAGCAAGGTAGAAATACTTGCCCCATCAGAGAGTAATTAAGATAAACTAACCAGTGAAACGGAATAAAAAACCCTGAAATAGACCAACATGTATGGTAACCAGATTTGTTACAGAACAATTATGAATTCTCTGTCACAAACTACCCCAAAACTTCATGTCTTAAAATTACAGCAACCATTTTATAATTTCTTACAACCCTGTGAATTGACTGGCCAATCCTAGTGCTGTTCTCAACTTGACTCAGTCATTCCAATTGCATTCAGGTAGTTGCTGGAACCAGCTGGAAAGTCCAAAAAGACTGCTCTTCCACAGCTGGGGCCTTGGTGCTGACTGCTGCCTGGGGTTCTGTTTTTTTCTAGATGACCTCTATTTGTTAAAGCTAGTAGCTAGGCCAGACCAGATTCAAGGGGAAAAGAAATAGGCCCTAGCTCTTGATACAGTGGCATAGTTATAAGGAAGGAAGGAACTGATCATGGCCATCTTTGGAGATTATTGAACACAACTGGAATTCTAGGCTAGTGAGAAACAGAGGGCCTATACAATGGGTTAAGCATATTAAATAAAATGTAATTGGACCCATACCTTATTTATATATATATAAATCCAGATGAGTTAAAGGCTTAAATGTGGAAAGTAAAACCATAAAACTTATAGAAAACAAACAAGAGAATATATTTAAAACCTTGGAAGAGAAGATTTCTGAAGCAAGACACAAACAGGCATAAATCCTAAACAAAAAGATTGGTTAAACTCAACCACATTAAAATGCAGAATTTCTGTTCAACAGAGGACCGTGTGAAAAATGAAAAGACAGACCACATACTAGGAAAAAATATATTAGCAACACATACAACCAACAGAGGACTATCACCCAAAATTTATGAAGGATTCCAAACTTTCAAAAAGAAAAAGACAACACAATTTTAAATGGGCAAAAAACTTGAATGGGAGTTTCAGAGGGGGAAAAAAAAAAACCCACAAAACCATGGGAAATAAACGTGAAATGATTCTCACCTTTATTATTATTTAGGGAACTGCAAATCAAAACTAAAATGAGATATTTTAGGGGTACCTGTCTGGCTCAGTTGGTAGAGCATGGGACTCCTGATCTCAGGGTCATGAGCTTGAGCCCCACATTGAGCATGGAGCCTACTTAAAATCTAAGAAAATAAAATGAGATATTTTACATCCACCCAATTGGAAAAGATTTAAATCCTCACAATATCAAATTTGATTGGATATGAGGAGCAAGAGATACTCATATACTCTTCTAGTAGAAGTAGAAGTAGATACTACCTGTTTGGAAAACAATTTGACATTAATTAATAATTTCAAGGGTACACATACCCTATGATCCAGCAATTCTACTTCCAGGCATGCTTTCTAAAGAAACTCTTGTACATAAATATCAGAAAACAAAGTATTTACCAAGGCAATGTTTATAATAATGAAAAAATAAAATATACATAAATCCAGTGGTAAGAGAATGGATAGATAATGGCTTGTTCTTTAAATTGAATACCATGCAGCAGTAAAAATGAGTGACGTTGGCTGCATTTCAAAAACATAAGATGAGTAACAAAAACAAGTCACAGTAGACTAGATTCAGTACAATTCAACTTACAAAAAGTTCAGCAACAAAGAAAACTAAATGATATATTGATTGAAGATTGATACATGACAAAATCATGAAAAAAAATAAGGAAAAGACACTGGTAATTGTCCATTTTAAAACAAGATGTTGAACAATATTCATTCCCAACTCTATCACCCCACAATGCCAAAAAATAAAAAATAAAAATAATAGGGGCACCTGGGCGGCTCAGTTGGTTAAGCATCTGACTTCGGCTCAGGTCATGATGCTGCAGTTTGTGAGTTTGAGCCCCGTATCGGGCTCTGTGCTGACAGCTCAGAACCTGGAGCCTGCTTCAGATTCTATGTCTCCCTCTCTCTCTGCCCTTCCCCTGCTCACGCTCTCTCTCTCTCTCTCAAAAATCAATAAACATTAAAAACTAAAACTAAAAATAACAAACTAGATATTGAATATATGGGTGTTCAAGGTACTGTTATTTTTTAAGTTTACACATCTTTTATAGTTATTACTTTTTATATATTCGTTATCCAATAAAAACAGTAAAAAAATAGTCTTTTAAAAATGCATGAAATACTGTGAATGATGAATGCACAACAGCAGAAATAATAAAAATAACATTTTAAACCAGAGAGACTTAATTCCCTTGTCTTTGTTTCCCAAAAACACTATACAAAAGAGTAACTTGGATTTGTTTTTTCAGTCTTCTAGTTTACACCAGTAGTTTTTCTTCCCCATTCAGCAGGGACATGAAGGGAGTGAGTAAGTAAGCCATGGGGCTATCTGGGAGAAGCTTCTGGTACCAAGGGTAGAATGGAGCAGGGGAAAAAAGAAATCGATATTTGTCCCAGTTAAAATTAATCAGACTCATCAAGAAGGCAACAGTAAATCATCTCAAGTGGCTGGCGTCCGGTTTGTGTATGATATTCATCCCACCTCCCACCAGTGTCCCTCTTACCCTCAGATCTTGGCTTACACTGATCTCATTATGATAAAGATACTGGGTTGTATTACAAAGCCCTCATCCATTAACTTGACACAGTAAGCTCTATGTCTAACCACCACTTCCTAATTCCCATGATCCCACCCTAGCTCTCAAGGGCTGCATTTCGTGGGAGATCAAAGTCCCACATTCCCATTACTTCTCAAATTTGCTTCCTTTTCTCTATCTTCACTGCCACATACCTCATTGTTTCTTGCCAAGAGTGGTCTTCTTGCTTGGTCCGGTCAATCCTCCCTGCTGCCAGAAATGTCTCTTTTCTTAAATTATGAATCAGCTCAATTCACTGCTTAAAAGACTTATTTAATTCCCTTAAATTCCAGGAAGTGTCCATAGTCCATACTTTGGTAGACAGAATGCTTTCTTTCTTTTTTTAAGTTTATTTATTTTGAGAGAGAGGGAGAGAGACAGACAGAGAGAGAGAGAGAGAGAGAGAGAGAGAGAGAGAGAGAGATGGGGTAGGGGCACAGAGAGAGGGAGAGAGAAAATCTCA
Source organism: Panthera pardus (assembly GCF_024362965.1). Taxonomy (NCBI): domain Eukaryota; kingdom Metazoa; phylum Chordata; class Mammalia; order Carnivora; family Felidae; genus Panthera; species Panthera pardus. The sequence continues at coordinate 15,364,179 of NW_026526991.1, forward strand.
AGCAGGCTTCGTGCTGTCAGCACAGAGCCCGAGGCTAAGCTTGATCTCATGAGTGGACGCTTAACCGACTGAGCCACCCAGGCACACCGACAGGATGCTTTCTAAAATGGCTTTAGGCAACATCCTCCCTCTTTTTCTCATGCTCTCTGTCTTCTAGTCTCAGTGAAATGATCTTTCTCATTTCCTGTATATTCCATGCCCCTGTGCTTTTGTACTTGCTGTTGCCTCTGCCTGGACTGTTTGTTCTTCCTGCACTTTTACTAAACCACCTGGTTTCCTACAGATTCTTCAAGTAATAGCTCAGAGGTCAGAAAGTGCCTTCTCTGATAGGAATCATTGCTCAACCATAGTGCCTCCACTTTTCACAGGGTGCCAGAAAAGTTAGGAAACATGGGATACATTTATTTTTAAATAGTATGTGAGCTAAATTTTCAAAGAATATACTCAATAAATGTTTCTTCCATCTTCAGACTCCTTTTGTGAAGTAGCACAACATTTAAAGCAAAAGTTTTTATGTGTGATCTAAAAAGAGTATGATGATTACACAACAGACAATACTAAAGTCTGAAAACACGAGAAAAATATGTAGTGCTTTCTGTCTACATATCCATCTTCCTTAACCGGGTTATATATTCCTAAAGGATTTATGCTTTCTTGTATTGCTAGCTCCCAACACAAGTCCTAACACACACAGGCAGACGATAATTGCTTGAGAAAGAGTAAAATAATATATAAGTTCAGAAAAAAATAAACACATAATACATTTTATTTACAAATAGTTATCAAGATACTCTTCTGTTATAGAGTGGAAATACAAATGTGTAATGTTGTATCAAACAATGCTTGGACTAATAGAATTTTACTTTTATGAAAAGGTTGTCAATGATTGTTGTCCCTTGGAACTGACAGTGTAATGAGCGTGTGATAGTGTATTCTTATTGCATCATGGCCAGATGCATTGTGCAATAAAATTATACAACTATATCTCCATATGAAATTTCTCCTGCAAATTTTACCAGTGTGGATCAACCTAGTGTTCAAATATTTTTCTCCTGCAAATCAGTTTGTTTTTTAAATGAATTAATGAATGAATAAGACATTCAATAAATACGTTCCATTGATTTGAACATGGGTAAGCAATTAAAGATATATGAAGTAGGCAAAGTCTAACTTTGTCCAGGAGAAGTTAAATTTAACGAGTATGGAATGCATCTACTAGTTCCCTTAATTTAGGATTCCTGCCCAACATCCTAGTCCACGTTATTCTAAATGTATTTCCACCTGCCTGGCTTCCAGAACACTCTACATTTTAGTATCAATCCGTTTTCTAAGAGACTGATGAGCCACGCGGTTTTGCAAACCACACTTCAGGAATTCTAAGCCTGGTTCTTCCACTACTGTAAAACCTTGGGAAAGTTACTCAGACTCTCTATCTGTTTCCTCACCTCCAAAATGGAGAGAAAATAATATTTATCTGAAAAAGTTATCATGAGGAGAAAAGATGAGTATACCTACAGCAGACCTCTCTTTGGGCTCTTTATTAATAGCCCAATCCTCTTCCCAAAAGACTCTGCCTCAGAATCACATTAGAAGCCCATGAAACATACAGCTTCCTGAGTTTTGCTCAGCTCTACTCAGCCAGAATCTCAGGGAAGAAGAGAGATGCCTGAGAATCTGGAAATTTGATTCTGATCAAAGTGATAATTCTGATATACGTGTAGTAGGTAGGCACAATTGTAAGAATGACCCCAGTGACCCTCGCTCTTGCATAATCCCCTCCCTTTTGGGTATGGATGGAATCTGTGGTTATGTGAGATGTCACTTCCCAAAAAGATTATCTGGGTGGGCTTCATTCAATCACATGAGCCCTTTAAGAGCGGAGAGTTTTCTCCAGCTGGTAGTAGAGGAGAAAATCTGCAAAATCCTAAACAGAAAAGGAGAGAACCCCAGGGAGCTGGCCTGTACTTCTGACCTACAGAATTGTGAGGTGGGTGAGATGGATGTTGTGCTAAGCCACGGAACTTGTGGTCATGTTTTATGCAGCAACAGAAAACTGGAATAACATCTCAACTTGGAAATGGCTAGACACATTATCATATTCCTGTCCCTCTACCCTCTACACACACTACTACTGATTTATCTCTGTCTACATTTGGACATGTGTTTTTTTGTTTGTTATTTTTTAAACTGGAGGTGGAGGAGTGTTTTTATGAGGGGAACAGCTGAGTACTGGGAGAGGAAAAATCCAGAAAGGGGAAAGGTATTTGAACAGGGTCTAGTTTTCAGCTCCCAGGGAAAGGGGAGTTTAGAGACAGGTGAGTCTATTCAAGAGGGATTTGAGGGGCTCTGGCATAAGCAAAGCTACTTTGGAAGAGACCACCCCACCACACTACCCAAATCCTTGCCAAACACTGCTCAAGCACCCAGGGGTTGGTACGTGAATGTACCCAGAGGCATTATCACTGGCAGAGGCCTAGGGATTCCCAGGCTGGGCAGTAAGTCTTTTCCAAAAAACTGCATAGACAGCGTCCACAGACATGTGATACCAACCAACAGGAGGAAGATGTGAGTCCCACCTTTGGTGGACTTCTGGAAATAACTGGAGGCACTGATAGGGCAGGTTGTGGTATAACTATCAGGGCCCATCAATCTGGCAGACATCTGGGCTGCACATGGGAAATACTTAGTATGTGCGATATTTAGCAGGCTTTTCATAAAGGATAGGCCTAATCTAAGCTTCCCCTTAACTGACAGGAATGTCTTTGAGCCCAGATCACCAAATCCTATTCCTGGCCTAACTCTATATCCCCGGTTAAGTTGAGCAACAAATCATTTCTCTCTACTGTGGGTGCCTTCTCTTTTGCTTCCTGCCTAAATACCTCTACCGTGTCCTATGAAGGAGGATTGTATCCCAGCTTGGTTTCAACTATAATATTTGGCCAAAATCCATTTTTGGCATTGGCTTTTTGAAGGTCAAAAGCCTTCTGGCATTCTGAGTAGCAGCATGGCAACTTTAATACCATTTCTGGCCTCCCTGAACTCACTTTTGATCAATACAGAAGTGACTTTGAGGTCACCATTAAATCTAATCAGTGTAACAATGTCAATAACAGAATAAGATAAGTCATTTGGAGTCATTATTAATATCTGAATATGTATTTTCAAATATAGGCAAGTGTTTTAGATGTAATAGAACAAAAAAATATTTATGTGCTCTGGACTTTGAATTCCTATTACTCAGTTGAAGTCTAAACGTTTATTTTTAGTTTGCAAGAGTAAAGTGTTAGAATAATTAATGAGGATTATGAAAGCTCTTCATGTTATGAAAAAAATCACTAATACATTTCTAATACATAAACAGAGACAGCATTAACTAGAAAACTTTAGGAAGAATATATCTTTTTGAATCAACGAAGCTTTATAAAAACTTAAATACAGGGGCGCCTGGGTGGCGCAGTCGGTTAAGCGTCCGACTTCAGCCAGGTCACGATCTCGCGGTCCGTGAGTTCGAGCCCCGCGTCAGGCTCTGGGCTGATGGCTCGGAGCCTGGAGCCTGTTTCCGATTCTGTGTTTCCCTCTCTCTCTGCCCCTCCCCCGTTCATACTCTGTCTCTCTCTGTCCCAAAAATAAATAAAAAACGTTGAAAAAAAAAAATTAAAAAAAAAAAAAAAAACAACTTAAATACACAAAGCAGAATACTAGAGATTAGACTATAATTCTAATCTTCCTAGAACAGTGTGGTGTTCTAGTATTCATAACATTAAATAAAATAATCTCCAGAAGTGTATTTGGCTTTTAGTTATTTAATTCCATTTAGGCTATGAATCTTCCGTTGCATTTTCTGAAAATAATTAGCATGCAGCCTAATGAAGCAGAATTACTGACTGTAAACAGAAAGATAACAGGCTACTTTCATCATTTTCCTTCAAGCAAAGACAAACCACAAGGCAGACAAGGGATTTTGGAATTGCCTTGTCATGTACTTATCCAAGATGTTCAAACAAGATGAAATAGCAGCTATTACATTCTTAAAAGGCTGCTTGAACAAAAGAAAGCCTTTAATGCAGCACTTCGCAGATTAAAATACCAATATAGCAGGGCATCCTAACCACAGAATGCTGCCTGCAGAGCAAGTGGTTCATACGCTAGAACCTGCTGAAGAAGTAACCAAAGCAATATTCCTTAAGAGAACAAGTATTTCTTATCTGCAAAGATTCTCCTATCATTCTCTGCCAGCGAAGATGCTAAAATTGGTGTGCAAACCACAAAAGCGGAGCTGTAGATGGAAATGCAGGGAATTGTGTTACCTTGGAAGCCAATTAAATCGGCCTATTGCCACATTTCTGGACCCAGGATTTAAGAACATTTTTTTTTTTTTCCCTCAAGTGATGGTGTGAGGCAGAAAGTACATGCAGAAATATTAGGAATAAAAAATGGAAGTGATGACAATAATTTACGTCTGCTTCAGAAAATAGAACATGTCTTCTTCAGATAGTGCACAGAGCTTTTATTTGTGTGGAATTGCCTCAAAAAATTGTATCCTCACCATCGAACAAGGGGCCATGAATATAAGAGGAGTTTAATGGAGGCCATTTTTCCAATACTCTATCATATTTTCATAAGCCAGAAATTAATTCTGTGTTGGTGATATTCACTTTTTGTCCTGATTATAATAGTCTTGGGTATTTGGCCAAAATGTGTATGTGTATTTGGCCAAAATCTGTTGTCTACCAACAGAAACGACAAATGTTTTGTATCTTTTAGATAGGCTAGAAAACTATGGCTCATCAGCCTATGTATTAACTATAAATTGTTAAGCCACAAAACTCAGATGTTTAAAAAACAAACAGATATCAAGCATATTTCTCAATAGCCAAACTCTGTTGCTAGCTGAGCTCCCAGTCTGCCTGAGGGCAGAAAAAAGTCTGGAAGTTTCGTTTTTCTCAGTTGGTGAGGGATGTTTTGAGATACCTTAGGTTTAAACTCAGTTGATTTTGAATTTCCCTCCTCTTTTTTTCTTCAATTCCCTTTTTCCCCGGGACTGATCTAATTTCCAGGTGGCTTAGAAGCAGGGCTGGGAAATGTCTGATTTGCAACTGTCCCCAGTCTTAACACTGACTTTGGTTCAAAGGGCAAATCTCAGCTGAACTTTGGGTGTGGGCATTCTTCCTCTGGCCTCCTCAGAGGGAGCCTTGCCCCAGGCTGCATCACCCATGCTGCTTTCTACAGCAACCCCTCTCTGGAATAAGAATTCTTCTGTAAGCCCACTCTTTCATTTCTAAGCCTTTTGTGTGGACTTTGGAAATTTCACCTGTTCTTTGCAGACTGACCTGAGTTAGTCTGTCCTATAACTGTCAGGTTCTTTTGATAAGAATCAGGAGTGTCCCATGGTTACAGGGACTGATTTGTCTCCAAGCACAATCTCCCTACCGGATAGTATCATACGATGAAAGCAACATGTACAAACATTCATTAGCAAGCAGGCATGAAAAGTCACGCAACCGGTCATGACAATTTCAGTGAAGTAGTAAATTCCCTTTTAGAGCCTCTGCCCTTTTAGAGCCTGACAAGCATCTTGCATGAAAGTTTCATGCAAAAGCAAAATGCGACAATATTCTGATACTGGAAGCTTCTAAGGCAGAGCACTCCAATAAGAAATAATGCAAGTCACATATGTAATTTAAAATTTTAGCTTAAAAACAAAAAGGGGGGGATGGCACCTGTGTGGCTCAGTCAGTTAAGTGTCCGACTCCTGTCTTTGGCTAAGGTCGTGATCTCACAGTTTGTGAGTTTGAGCCCCACTTCCGGCTCTGTGCTGACAGTGTGGAGCCTGCTTGATACTTTCTCTCTCCCTCTCTTTCTGCCCCTCCCCCACTCCCCACTCATGCACACGTTCTCTCTCAAAATAAATAAATAAAATTTAAAAATAAATAAATAAATGAAAGTTTTTAAAGAAAAGTAGAAGGGAACATGTGAAATTAATTTTTGGTTGATTTGTTTTTATCTTTTATAATGCAAGAAAAATAGGACCATAGATACAGAAAACCTCACACAACAAATGTATGGCTTATTGAGTTACCATAAGGTAAGCACCCATGTAACTATGACCCAGGGTAATAAATAGGGCTTTACTGGCTATGCCAGAAGCCTTTTCACGTGGCCTGGCCCAATCTCAACACAATCCTGTTTCTATATGTTATCTGTTCCCTGATTTTTTTTTTTAAGACGCCATTTTTAGAACAGCTTTGGATTTATAGGAGGGTGGGGAATGAGCAGATAGTACAGAGTTCCCAATATGCCTCCAATTTCCCCTATTATGAACATGTTATATTAGTAGGGTATATTTGTTACAAATAATGAACCAATACTGATATACTGTTATCAGCTAAAATCCAAACTTATTCAAGTTTCCTTAGTTTTCACCTAATATCCCTTTTCTGTTCCAGAATCCAATCCAAGACATTTATTTGTCATGTTTCCTTGTGCTTCTCTTGACTGTGACAGTTTTTCAGATTTTTCTTGTTTCTGATGACCTTGAGAGTTTTGAGGATTTTTGTCAGGTATATTATAGGATCTCCTTCTACTAAAATTTGTCTGATGTTTTTTCTTTTTTTTCCATGATTATATTGAGGTTATGGGTATTTGTGAGGAAGACCACAGAGGTAAAGTGCCATTTTCATCATGTCATATCAAGCATATACTATCAATACGACTTATGACCACTGATGTTGACCTTGATTGCCTGAAGGTGAAATTAATTCTAACAATATATTTTATTTGATCTAATTTATCTAAAACATTGTCATTTTGACATTCCGTCAATATAAAAGTTATCAGCAGGATATTTTACATTCCTTTTTATACTAAGTAAAATCTGATGTGTTTTATGCTGACACACATCTCAATGTGGATTAGGCACACTTCCAGGGCTGGAGCTCTGCAGGTACTGTGGCTACTGTATTAGTACAGTTGCAAGAGGCTTCTGCCTCCCAAGGTTCAGGCAGGCAAAAGGGCACTGGTTCCCTTTCCCTGAACTCCCAAATAAATCTAGACATTCAATCATAGTTGGCCCCTTGTTTTTAGCTACTCTCAGAGATCCCTTCCAGCCCCTCCTGTCTGCAGGATCTTTGCACACCTGGAGGAGGGGGCAGATATCACAAGTGGCTTAGCAGAAGTTATCCACATCTTTTAACTCTGCGTAGATTTTTGATTTGTTTGGTTTTTATCTGCTTGTTTCGTTTGTACCTAAAAACCAAGAACTTGAAGGCTATGTTCCATTGGTCCTGCTGAGCCTCCCCTTCCCTTTGGGGCAACTGAAGTTGTCCAGTCTCTTTGAGGGGCTAAACCACGTGGGAAATAGGAAGAAATTCAAAGGATTTTTGGAGGGGTTGAGGAGAGAGAACATTCTAGCTAAAACTCCACAGTATCACCTTGTCACACTCTTGAATAACCCTTAAAACTAGATATAGTCCTATAAAAGTTATAATGAGAGCAGTGACATTAGCATACACTCACCTGTTCATGTCATAGACTGTAAAGTGAGCCATATACAAAAGTATGCATCATTATCTTCAGGGAAAGTCATTTGCTGCTAGTTTACAGTACCCCCTTCCCCGGATATTCTTGCATTTTTGTCTCATTTGTGAAAGTCAACATTTGACTTCAAACTTATAAATGTCTCATATTTTAAAAGATCTAAAATGTTATTGAATTTCCGTTCAATCAAAACAACTTTGTGGGGGTGCCTGGCTGGCTCAGTTAGTGGAGCAGTGGAGCATGCAACTCTTGATCTCGGGGTTCTAAGTTCAAGCCCTACATTGGGTGTAGATGACTTAAAAATAAAATCTTTTTTTAAAAAAACCAACAACACAATTTCATCATTAGTTTCCAGACTAGTTCCCCCAAGCCTATTTCATTCATATTGTAGCTAAATAAATTGCATTTGAACTGAAAATTGTAGAAAACAATACTGTCACATTATTTATAAGAGCCTTCAACATAGAAAGCTCCAATAAATGTGTGCTTCTTATGCAGAAATGGCCCTGTAGGAAAAGCTGATCCAGCTAAATTGGCCTCATGGTCTCTGAAGCTCTCTTTCCCTCTCTACTCTCTCATTTTTCTTCTGAACTCCTGGGATTTCATCACAGCCAGGAACTTTTACCCTCTTTTTCCTTTTCCTCAATCTTAAAAAGAGTAAAAGCTTTTAGGGAAAAAATTAAAAGACTGTTCTCTTAGCTTGGTGTCCGTGGAGGAGGTGAGGTGGAGGGTTGGTGATATATATGTACAGAAAAGATGATTTTAAGCAATAAAGTTTTAAATACAGTTTCCCTTAAGTCTTTAAGTTCAGCATACACATTTTATTATTCCATGAATAAGTCTAGTGTATTTTAGTAAAGGGGCTTTAATATACTCAAGTTGAACAAACTAAACTCCTTTCAACCAGTTATGTTTACAAGCTTAGTTTAATTAAATTTCCCTTAAATCTTTTAAACTGCACTAATAAATTTAACATATTCAATTTTCTCCTTAAGTACATTAATCACCTACAAGCAAAACACTCTCAAGTACTTAGAGACTAAACTAAATTTGTAAATATAGCAAATCTCTTAAATATTCCAATACTATATTGCTTGCAAACCATAAAATCCTCTTACACCTTTTGGCAATAAATTACAAATGTAAAGTCAATGACTCCATTACACATTTCAAGTTGGAATCAGAAGCCTAATCTCTGAGATATGATCACATACCCAATTATTTTAAACATTAAAAATACTGTGAATACAAATATACACAGATTGATGTTCCTAAATTTAATACAAAAGTGTTAATAGTGTGGATTTGGTCTCTTGATTTTTCTATATTTAATTTTAAATCTTCCCAAGACTAAAATACATACACACACTAGACTAAGAGAAGAGTTACAGCATCTTAAAATGACTTGATGTTCCCATCCCAAGCAAGTTGCATTGATTTCTTGCCAGAGATTTTTGGCCCAAGGCAGGATCTGAATTCCAGGGTTATTTTTCCAGCACCAAAAATAGATGCACTCGCCTTTTAAAAAATTAGTCACTTATTCCAACTGGGGGCTTTAAGCCCAAAACTTTCCAATGGAAATGGTTGGTGTTGCTAAACCCGCCTTCTGGGTTTGAGTTACACTATTATCTAATTCTTTGCCTTTATTTGAATCCTCAACCCATCCCCACCCCTCCACAGTGCTTTAATTGGATTCAACTCATCTTTTCACTTTTGATTGAATCAGGCATTATTTTAACATTTTTATTTTTGTCTTTGCTATCCGCGCAGTCTTTAAGTCTTCACTATTGGTATGTGTTTGCTTGAAGGAGAGAATACTGCCCAGGATCACTTTTATGCTGTGTTCTTTGTAAAGCAGGAATGGGGAAGGAGAGCTTGCCTGGGACACAAAGATAGTGGCCATCTGTGTGTAATGAAAGCAAAAGAGCTGACTGGACATCAACAAGTGTGTCCTTGAGAGGAGAGGCATAATGATAACAGAGGCTCAAGGTTTGGAGCTTCTACTCTGTAACTCCTCACCCCCACCACTTTCAAATCCTGTCCTCGGTTTACTATGACCTCCATCTCTCCTCCCAATGAGATGGTGATGGTGGGGGGAATTGGTAGGGTCTCATCTCACTGCTACAAGGAAAGATGGATCTCTAACATCCTGTCATTCCAAGCATCTCTAGTATTTCCTTGCACACCAACTTGAGAGACATTGGTAGCCACTGATACCATTTTTCTGCCAGAAAATTCATTTCTAAAATGTGGTGTTTGCTGCTCTGCTTGATCTTTCTGTGTACGCCTTCCTTTCTACCATTCCCCACCTTTCCCGTTCTGCCGCTCAGTAGCCTTTCACTTCCTGCTTGTTCTCGGTGCCCGACCTTTACCCTGGCATTGTTTCTGCCGGTCTCCTTCCCCTCCCCCGCCCCCACCTTTAGCCTCAGGTCTTAGTTTCGGCTCCATTTGGCTTAACTCCTTTCTTCATAAGCGCCTAGATTCTAATAAACTTCCTCTTGGGTAGGTCTCACATCTGGATTGGGATTCCTTTTCAATGTGGTCTTCCCCATGGCTCTACCGGGGTAAGGACTGTGTTTATGTCCAGTTACATTCCCAACACCTAGCATATGTCTGGCACATAATTTTTCCACGAAAACTATTTATAATGAGCACTTGAATTGAAAGTGCAACTCTAATCTCTAAAATTAAAGAAGAAATAATGGATCTTGAAATTTAACATTTGGGAATTTTAGATTTAATGAGGAGTTAGAGATTTCTGAAGATTTCAAAAACTGAAATATTTATAAAGACTAAAATTTTTACTGAAATATAACATACAGAAAAATGCCCAAATCAATGTACAGCTTGCTGAGTGTTCACAAAGTGATCACTTTCATGTAACCAGCCCCAGCTCAAATAGTGTCACCAGCTAGGCCCCAAGACTTGACATTTACTGCCAACCTGCTTGTATATACTAACCGTTGTCTGACTTTTTTCCTTAAGCTCTTCCTTCTGGCTTACCTCTTAACTCAAGCAAATGAAACCCAAAACCACCCTGCAGATGATGGCCACTGCCCTGACAAGACCTCCCGCAGGCCCAGACCACCCAGACATTTTGGGCTCAACCCCATCAAGCCCCCTACTTGTGCCTGTGCAGATGGACCATGGAGTGACCTCTGGAAGGACCTACAATCACCTTTACTTCATTATGGTACTAAAATCTCCACCCAAGCGGGAACCTCAGCCTCATTTACATAACATACAATGTATGTATTAGACATGTTTTCTTAAGGCACTTACTTGACCTTATGGCCACCTCTATCTACATAAGATGAAAAGACTTCCTCATCTAAATATTCATCCTAACCCTAAACAAAAGGAATCCATTCAGAAGAGCCTGGGTGGCTCAGTCTGTCCAGCATCTGACTCTTGGTTTCAGCTCAGGTCATGATCTCACGGTTTCATGGTTCAAGCCCCTTGTCTGGTTCTGCGCTGGCAGCACGGCCCCTGCTTGGAATTCTCTCTCCCTCTCTGCCCCTCCCCCACTTGCACTGTCTCTGTCTCTCTTGAAATAAATAAAATAAAACTTAAAAAAAAAAAAAAAATAAAAGGAACCAGGGAGTCACAGCTTTGGAAACCATTCCCCATGATCTCCTTATTGCTGCAAATAAGTTTTCTTTGTGCAACAACTCAACCTAGTGCAGTTTCTGACTCACCAAGGAACCAGCTCACATTGGCTCAGTTACAATAACGTATTTCCAGCACCACAGAAGGCCTCCTAGTGACCCCTAACAATGATTTTTATTTTTATTCAACATAAATTTAAAAATAGTAATTTCTGGGGCGCCTGGGTGGCTCAGTTGGTTAAGCATCCAACTCTTGACTTCGGCTCAGGCCATGATCTCACTGTTTTGTGAGTTCAAGCCCCATGTCGGGCTCTGCACTAACAGTACAGAGCCTGCTTGGGATTCTGTCTCCTTCTCTTTCTATCCCTCTCCTGCTTGCTCTCTCTCTCTCTCCCAAAATAAATAAAAATAAACTAAAAAATAAATAAAATAAATAAAAATTAAAAAAATTATTTCTGATGGTATTTCATTGCTTATAGACATTAATGGCACCGAGTATGAACACGTGATCTTGGGCAGCTCAATCTCTGTGTGCCTTCCCTCATGTGGAAAATGGAAATGATCATAGTAACTTCATAATAGAGTTGTTCCTAGAATACACAATAAATATGAGCAATTGAATCAATCACAGTTTAGCCAGGAAATAGGAACCACTTTAAGCCTTTCAAACAAAAGGCAAATAACAAAGGGAGCCTGTGTTGGAAGAGCTAAGAAGCCAGTCTGGTGAGAAAACCCAGAAGTCACTCACAGCAGCAAGTAGCTACCATCCCTTGGCCTGGAGGAACAAATGGAGGAGAGAATCTTGGCAGAGCCCAGAAGGCAGGCTGTGAGGAGGAGTAGGGGTCACCCCAGGCAGAAACGGGCGCCCCGAGAGAGGGGCTGTCCAGCTGGTAGTAGAAGCAGGGAGTCGTAGCCAATGCCAGAAATGATGTCACGAGAAATAGTGGTGGCTGGGAGGAGGGGTGGATGGAGATAAACCCCAGCTTCTTCCTTCCTGTCTAATGCCTGTGCCTCCCACTGACCAAACCTATCCGGAAGCCAGAGGGCAAGGAGCCTGGGAAAGATGGTTTCGCTGAAATTCAGAGCAAAGCACTTAAGAGTGCATATGGACTTAAGAGGAAAGGCAATTGATCAGTATGGATGCTATTATTATTGTTACTATTACTATTTTCTGATTTCAAAATGCATATCTTTGTTTATCCTTGATAAAACTACTTCATTAGCATTAATCTTACATTTATCAATAAATACTAGAATTTGGGGGAGGGCTCACAAGTGGTGTTCCATTACCATTGCTGTTGTTTAAGAACAAAAATTCACCCTAGTAAATGTGAAGATCTAATTGGCTTTATTAAGCAACTCAGGGACTGGGCAGCTTCCTATCTAACAAGCAGAGGGGAGCTCTTGAGAGTTGCACAAAATGAAGGTTTTTATAAGGAAGGAGGGTGGGGCAAGAAAGTTATTAGCAAAAGAAAAGAAAAAGGTTCCAGGCAAGGTGACCTTTCCTTAGGGGAGGTGGGGGGAAGGGCAAGGGCTTTTTATTAGGTGAATAACTTCAGTTTTCCTTTGGTGTGGGGTAGAGAGGGCCCATGTGACTAATTACCTCATTGGTGCCGAACAGAAAATTCATGACCCATCAGTTAAGATTTACATTTCTGGGGAGGTTGAAACTGCCGTTAGATTAGGTATTAAGCCCTGGGTTTGGTGACTTGGCCTAAATGACGCCATCTGGGGCCTATGGTTTTCTTTTTAACATTGTGCAACAAACCAAAACTCAGTGGCTTCACACTGCAGTAATCATTAATTTGCTCACAAGTGTGCAAGTTGAACAGAACTTGGGAGGGACAAATGTTTCTGTATTACATGGCAGCTCCTCTGGGAACAGAGGACCCACCTTGCTCACCCTTGTATCTCCAGTACTTAGAGCAGGGCCTGGAACAGAAGTGTTAGGCACTACGTTAGGCAGGAGTGAGGGGGGATAAAGCAGATGCTGGCCATACTGTTGGAGCCACCCACTAGGGTTAATAGCCATATCTTCAGAGCCTGGGCTGAGGAGTGGTCCCAAGTTTTTGTGTTAAAATACCCAGGATGATGCCCTCCTTTTCATGGACCTAAAGTTAAAAAGTTTTGACTGGGTTGGGTAGACCTATTGCAGATGCTCTGCATAAGAAGCTCTTTAAATTGTCCATAGCCGACTGTCGTGAAGGTTCCCAATTAAGGGGTGTGGAGTCTGACTTGGCTTTTAGGGACTCATAAAAAGATTGGGCAATAAGTCTATAGTTGGGATCCAGGTTTTGTAGTAATCTGTCAGGCCCAAGAAGGCCCTCAGCGGCTTTTGGGTGGTAGGTATGTATAGGTTAATTACGCCTTGGATTCTTTCTGGGGAAAGACTGTGTCTCCCAGGGGTTATGATAACTCTCAGGTAGGACACCAGCTGCTGTATCAGTTGAGCTTTAGGTTTGGATACTTTATATCCTTTTTTGGCCAAAATTTTAGGGTTTGGATAGTATGTTGGATGGCCACCTCTTGAGTAGGGAAGCAAATAAGGAAGTCGTATTCATGTTAGAGGATAGCTCCCGCCACCACCACCTCAAGTTGTAAGTCTTGTAAATCCTTAGGGAGGGCTTGGCCAAACAGATGGGAGCTATCCCTGAATCCCTGTGAGAGTACCCACCAGGTAAGTTGTTGGGTAGGCCCACAAGGGGGTTCCCATTTGAATGCAAACAGAAATTGGGATTGTTGAGCCAATGGGATGCAGAAAAGAGCAACTTTAAGGCCCAGGACCATAAACCAGAGGTTGCTTGGAGAAATGGTACCTATTGGGGTATAACAGCCTCATGAATGGCTCCTAAGTCTTGGACTAGGTGATAGCTGTTGTCCTTTTATTTTAAATTGCTGGGATGGGGATGTTGCACAGTGAGGTTGTGGGGATAGGAAGCCCATGTTTTAAAACCTTGGTACTATGGGCTGTAGCCCCTGTTTAGCTTCAGGTTTGATAGGGTATTGTTTTTTTTTTTTTTTTTTTTTTTTTTTATGAGAGTAGTAATAGGGGTCCTCAAGTTGAATTATAATGGGTTGATATTGCTCTCCCAGGGATTCCTTGATCCTAGCCATCTGAGTTGACTAGGGAATCCCAATTTTTTAGTATTTATGTTGCAATGGGTGAAGGTGATGTTAAGAGAGCCCCCAGCATGTTTCTTAGACAGTTTCCAGTATGAGGCCCAAAGATGACCTTGACCCTCCAAAGTAAGGGTAAGAGGTCCCTGCCTAATAATGGGCTAGGACATTCAGGTGTAAATTAGGAAATTATAGGTAAATGCTTCTCTCTCCCAAATGCAAAGCAGGGGATCAGTGAAATGTCTGAGGGCTGGTAGGCCAGACACTCCCATGATGAGGCAGGTTTTAGGGGAGTGGGGGTCCGGAGAAGGAAGTCAAGACAGAATACGTGGCCCCAGTATCAAGTAGGGAAATAGTTGGCCTACCTGCCACATCCATTTGCACCCTTGGCTCCAGTCCAGTGATGTGGATCCTTGAAGGTGGGGCTGACTGGAGGAGACCTCCTCATTCTTAGGCAAGCATCTGGTAGGTTACTGGTGGTCCTTGCCCCTGTTGCCCCCCATGTTAAGAGACAAAGAGTAGCCCAGTCCCCATGTTGCCCATATTTGTAATAGCCAGTTGAGAGAAGAGTGTGTTTACTATGGCAGCCTTGTGCCCAATGCCCCTGTTGTTGGCAAATATGGCATTTACTTTCACTTTTGTCTTTTTCTTCCAGGGTGCCTTTGGAGGTGGCCTTGCCTTGTAAGTCAGCTAGCATTTGGGCATGCCTGACTTCCTTTCTTTTTTTCTTCTCCTCAACCCTAACCTCTGTCTCCTGATCATGATTATAGAAGACTGTGGAGGCTGTGGCCAGCATTTCATCTAAGGTAGACCCGGGTTCTTACATCAGTTTCCATAATTTGCAACGGATGTCTGGGGCTGATTGGGATAGAAATTTGTCTTTTAGAATTACTTGGCCTTCATAGGAATCTAAGTCAAGATTGGTGTATTTTGTGAAGGGCTCTTTTAGCCTATTTCAGCCTATGAGACTTGGGTTTTCTTCTGGACTTTGACTAATGGCTGTTACTTTGGAATAGTTGATGACTTTATGGTGGGCCTTGAGTCCTGCTTTAATATAAATAATGAAGTGATTTCTTTCCCATTGGTGGGCTTCATTGTTATAATCCCACCCACGTACCCAGTGGCCCAAATTCACTCTTGAAAGTGTACTTTTCTACTCAATAAACTCTATAAACTCTATCTCCCCATTCTGGTCTCGGGCCTCCAATTCTTTGGTGCATCTGGGACAAGAACAGAGTGGCCCAGTAACAATAAAGATATATTTCAATCAATTTTTTTGGCTGACTAAATCAGTCCCAACCTGAAGCCAGCCTATGTCTAGATTTTCAGTCATCTGGGCCAATATATTTTCTTTTAAGTCAGTTTGAGCTGTATCTGCTATTGCTTACAACTAAGATTTTTTTTTCAGTTTATTTAATTACTTTGAGAGGGAAAGAGAGCAGGGAGGGGAAGACAGAGAGAGAAACCAAAGCAGGCTCCACACTGTCAGTGCAGAGCTTGATGTGAGGCTCGAACGCATGAACCATGAGATCATGACCTGAGCCAAAGTCAAGAGCCAGATGCTTAACCGACTGAGCCACCCAGGTGCCCCTACAACTAAGATTCTTAACTCGTAAGAAGGAGATTAAGATGTGAAGCAGAATAGAGTATCTCAGAGAAGCAAGAAAAGGGGTTCAGATTACCAGGGACTAAGAAGAGATGCCACCAGGAACGGAAGAGGAGCCAGGGTCCTGCATACCTCCTGGCGGCAGTGCCCCAAGATGTTGGCAAGGCCCTAGACAGGAGGAGTGAGGACAGAGGGAGGTAGCTGCCTGGCCAGGGTGAGGAGAGATCTCAGCAGCAAGAAGCAAACTGTCATTCTGTAAGTAAGGCACAAACTCAGCAGATGGAACCCAAGTCTGAAAGGACCATGTGAGAGAGACATTAGCCATTTCTTTTTTTTTTTTTAATTTATTAATTTTTAAAAATTTACATCCAAATTAATTAGCATATAGTGCAATAATGATTTCAGGAGTAGAATCCAGTGATTCATCCTCTACAAAATACACCCAGTGCTCATCCCAGCAAGTGTCCTCCTCAATGCCCCTTGCCCAATTAGCCCATGCCTCCACCCAAAAACCCTCCAGCAACCCTCAGTGTGCTCTCCGTATTTAAGAGTCTTTTATGGTTTGTCCCCCTGACATTAGCCATTTCTGCAGAGGTACGGAGGCCAGTATGGCCAGATGACTGAGGGCCCCCAAAATGTGAGCCCCA
Source organism: Panthera pardus (assembly GCF_024362965.1). Taxonomy (NCBI): domain Eukaryota; kingdom Metazoa; phylum Chordata; class Mammalia; order Carnivora; family Felidae; genus Panthera; species Panthera pardus. The sequence continues at coordinate 15,380,693 of NW_026526991.1, forward strand.
CTGCATGGGGCCACATAATCTTGACATGGCTCCCAGGAAGTGAGAGAAAAACTTCAAGAATGACTAGGATCAATTTCCTGCTAACTTGGCAGGAAATTAAGTTGATTTACAGAAAATAATTTTTCTCTACATCTGGCTTTGTGGACTGAGAGTCACACAGCTAAATAAGAGTTATAAAGAGCTTGCCAGAGGTGGAATTATATTTTGAAGACTGCAGCAAATGTGAGTATGGGAGTGGGGGTGGGGGGCTGGTGGGGATTACATGCAAGGTGCTCAGTAGGTCAAGGTCCCCTTGAGAGCGGGGGTGGGGGGTGGGGGGGGTGGGAAGGGAAAGTGACTTGCAAGCTCTTTTACTACAGGGGTTTCTGATATGCAAATTAGTCTGTATGTGATTGGTTAATAGAGAAATGATGTCAGAAAAAGGCAAAAGTTGTGTTGATTCATATGCAATTTTACCCAATAGGTTATCATTTTGTTCCACTAAATCAGTTCCACAACAGCTGAATGTCAAAGTGGGTGCTCACAGCTGAACACGGCAAGCTGCAGAGGAATACAGTACTGTTTAGAATGCCCATGATTTATTCCATATTATTCATTTGTCTTGATTTAGCCATGTCCTCTGTCTTAGAGTTAGAATTTTACCTGATCTTTATGTATGGAATTCTTGTCTCCATAAATCAATAGCCTCAATCTGTTCTTGTACCCTTTACATCCAGCTACCTTTTATAAAGTAAAGCCCTCTACTTATTTATTAGGGATTAAATGTTTTTAATTGTACTTTTAATTTATAGGATGGTTATTTTTTTGTTAGTGCTGCAGTTATTAAGTTGAATACATTTTAAGTGGTCTGTCTTAACAGATTATTTTCCATAAACCTTATTTAAAAATTTTTTTTAAGTTTATTTATTTATTTTGAGAGAGCGAGCAGGGGAGGGGCAGAGAGAGAGGGAGAGAGAGAGAATCCCCAGCAGGTTCCTCCTTGACAGCCCAGAGCCTGATGCAGGGCTTCCATAAACCTTACTGTTTTAACAGTACCTCTTGGCAGATTGGAGATGTTTCTGAATGTATGTACAGATTCTGGTGGAACTACTTGTACTTCTTGCACTAGCCACCAGGTGGCATGACCAGCCCCAGGCAACTTCTTTGTTTTCAGGAATTCTGAGATTGGGACCAGGGAAAATAGCAGGTTGGGTAGTGCCTGTTCTTACACCAGCATATATACCTTGCCTCTAGGTTATTCTTTCTTCTTCTGCCTTGAGCTAATAATACTGGTCATTTCTGAATATTTTCTTTCTTTGAAAAATTTTTTAAAAGTTTACTTCTTTTTGTGGGGGAGGAGCAGAGAGAGAGTGAGCAACAGAGAATCCCAAGCAGGCTCCGCACAGTCACCTCAGAGCCTGATGCCGAGCTTGAACCCATGAACTGTGGCATGATGACCTGAGCCTAAACTAAGAGTCGGATGTTTAACCAACTAAGCCACCCAGGCGCCCCTGTGAGTATTTTCTTTCCAGAGATTTCCTGGCAGTCCTTTACGACCTTGGTTAACTTATGAAGCAACTCCTAAATCCACTTCTCTACCCCGACCCCTCTCCAAGCGCTACCATCTCAATACAACAACAGCAGGAGTGGCTGGTTTATTCCTCTCTGAATGCTCAAGCACCATGGAGATGAGCCCTTTAGAAGCACTTCAATAGCTCTGAGTAACATGCAGTACAATTCAGTGCCATCCTTTGCTCTTTGCATTATAGCCTTCTTTCTTACCAACAGGCTATATTGATGATACGGGTAGAACAAATACCCCTCAAGTTTCTGTCACAGATCACTAGGGTTTCAACTTGTATATACTTACTTCACTACATGAACATTTTATTTGTTTATTTATCTAGACAGAGAAAGAGCATGTGTTAGCAGGGGAGACTGGCAGAGGGAGGGAGAAAGAGAATCTTAAGCAGGTTCCATGCTCAGCACGGAGCCCTGACATAGGGCTCAGTCCCACAACCCTGGGATCTTGACCTGAGCCAAAATCAAGAGTTGGACACTCAACTGACTAAGCCACCCAGACGCCGCAACATAAACATTTCAAATAAATATATTGCTTTATGCTGCACAATCATCTACTCCTTTGGAATCCTTTCCTTTATTCCTTTAAATTAAAAAAAAAATTTAGTTTCCCAGTGTAAATGCTACTTTCTATAAGAAGTCTACCTGGATTCATCTTAACCAGAATTATTCAGCCTTCCCCCACAATTGGACAGTTCTTATTCTGCACTTATATAAAAGCACCTACAGGGGAGCGTGGGTGGCTTAGTGGGTTGAGCATCTGACTCTTGATTTCAGCTTAGGTCATGATCTCAGCATTCATGAGTTTGAGCCTTGTGTCGAGCTCCGCATTGACAGCTCGGAGCCTGCTTAGGATTCTCTCCCTCCCTCTCTCTCTGCTCCCCTGCTCTCTCTCTCTCTCTCTCTCTCTCAAAATAAGTAAATTTTTTTTTTTAAAGCCCTTCCTTGCCAGTGTAGTGCAGGCAGGAGAGTGTGCTGAGCAACCCATAGCCATTGGAGCTGGGAAAGCCTGTGTTTATTTCCTGCCTTTTCTACTTTTGAGGGTAAGTTATGAGGACTTAATTATCTGGGCCCCAGTTTTCTCATGTATAAAACAGGAAGAGTAATAGCTATCTCATGTGGCTGTTGTGAAAAGCAAATGAAATCATGTATCTGAGGTACTTAGAATAGTGCCTAATATGGTAGTTCTGTGTCTGGCACATTAAGGACTCAGTTGATTTTGGATAATTACAGTATTTTGGGTATTTATCTATTCATTAGCTTTGTAAATATTGTGGGTTGTCTTGTCTGTTCGAGCTGCTGTAACAAAATACCACAGTCTAGGTGGCTTATAAACAACAGAAATTTATCCTTCACAGTTCTAGATGCTGTCAGTCTGAGATCAGGTGCTAGCATAGTCAGGTTTTAGTAAAGGCCCACTTTGGGGTTGTGGACTGCTGACTTCTGGCCATGTCACATCCATGTCCCCATTTAGTCGTTGGACACAACCTTTCATGACATTTTGCATAATGCAATCCTCTTTGGCAAAACCCCTGTTAGTCTGTTTTCTCTTTCAGCTAAGCTTTGCAGCCCTCTAAGGAAGAAGGGACATGAAGAAAAATCTAGCTCTTCTCTTAGCCAGCAGGAGGCTTGGCAGGGCTTTCCAGGCCTTCTCTGTCCAGTGGCATCCCTCATACGCTTTTGTTCTGGGCCCCAGTAGAGTGGTACGGGGACTCTATGAGGTCTGCCACCAGATTTCAGATGGGAAGTTGGCATAAGTGTCTTCTACTCTCAGAACACCCTAAGCTTACCTAGGAATCTGGGGCTAATCCTACAACAAGCATAGGTGAAATACTGTCTTCTTGTTTTAGAAAAGATTGGTGCATCTCTGTCTTATTTTTCTTGCACACATATCTCAGCTTAAAGAATTTTTATATAGTGCTGGGGAAAAGGGAAGGGAGCAGCAAATTCTTCCTGATTTACCTCTGGATCTAAGCCCTTGAATTTAGAAAAAAAACACTGGAATACCTTTGTCCTCAACTTCTGCCCTTCTGAGGCAACAGAGGACTCACATTCAATGACCTGAATGGGAATGGTCACAGGACAAAAAAAGGATCTGTGTCGTAAAAACATTAGCTAATATTTCACAATATCATATTGCCACATGTGTAATTATTTACACTTTCTAAATGCATTTGGTCAACAAAAAGGACAAGAACCACTGAGAAAACTGTTCACAAATACATCTGTGTGGACTCTATCAGTTAACAGATTGTATCAGTCAGTGTCCAATGAGGAGACAGAAACCACATAGTAAATCCAACAGGGAATGTTTCACAAAAAGAATTAGTAATTATAACAGGGGATTTACAATTAATTATAATTAATGTTAAAGGGGGAAGGGAACTATGACAAATGCCCCAGGCCTGAGGGAGAGTACCTGAGGAAAGATAAACTTCGGGGAATGCCCAGTGTCTTTTCCAAGAGCGGGATTCAGACCTCCCTGGAGACAGTGTAGTTGTAGCTGAATGAGCTGATCATACAGTCTACTCCTTCATTATTTGTGTGTTGATAACACATGCCAAAAATCACCTCTGCAAGATAGGGTCATGAGAGAACACAGGCTTTCGGTTTAGAGGCTGACACACTTTTATCAAGTGTTCTCATGAAATTGAAGAGATATTGATTGTTCCAACATTGTTGGCAGTTAAAGGAATGTTTAACAGGGCTCTTAGTGATATTTTTGAGCCTGTGTCAGGGTTGTGTTCATAGAGTCCAGAATTTTTAAATCGTAGAGAAAACTTAGAAATCATCTAGTCCAATCTACTCCATTTATAGATGCATTAATCAGGCCAAGAAAGCCTATGTGACTTGTTCAAGATCATCAACTAATTAATGGCCAGCTGAGATTATTACCCAGTCTCTTCTTAGTCCCATACTCTTTCTACCGCATGATGTTGGAGCCAACCAGAACGTCAGATTCTGACAAGGCTCCCCATCCCTCCTTCCCCCCTTTAGACATAAATACTCTGAAAAAGAATAGGAATGGTAGTATCAGTGAGGGATAGTGTATATAAGGAAAGACCTTAGATTCAGAAAGTCTTGGTTTCTCTTTTTTCTTTTCTTTTATTTATATATATATTTTTGCCTATAGCACCTTTTATTTCCACACGTTTTTTCTTTTTTTAAATGTTTATTTATTTCGACAGAGAGAGAGAGAGCAGGAGCAGGGGATGGGGTAGGCAGAGAGAGAGAATCCCAAGAAGGCTCTACTCTGCCACTGCAGAGCCTGAAGCAGGGCTTAAGCCCACGAACTGTGAGATCATGACCTGAGCTGAAACCAGGAGTCTGGATGCTCAACTGACTGATCCACCCAGGCGCCCCCAGAAACAGTCTTGGTTTTTCATCTAGTTTTATTACTTATTTGTATTTCTGAGCTTTTAGTGTCTTCAGCAGAAAGCAGGCATAAATTATTAATAAATAATGATAATAATAAGCTGCCTCAGAATATTATTATGAGGGTTAATATGCCTGTCACATAGTAGGTGCTCAGTAAGTCATATATATTATTAAATAGTTACTTCTTCTCCATAATAGATTTATTAAAGTAACTACTTACGTGCCATAAAAAATCTTTTGTCTTTGAGGAATGTACAGTTGACAGTACTGACACTTTTATAATAAATCAGTACTTTTATGTATAAATGAAAGTTACACATCCACCCACATACAGCTGCCTGTTAGAAAAAAAATCTGTTTTTATTAAATGAACAAATGGCAAACATAAGTCAACTCTACACAAATCAATATTCTCTCTCTCCATTCCACAATTTCATTTGGATGCTTGAAAACAATTCTTATGTCTTTAGACATAATATACTTACTTTAAAACTGCCTAAAGTGAAACATAAAACACTGTATTTTAAAAAGTACAATAGGCCCTGGAGAATGAGGCAATCCAAGTGAGGGCAGAGAGCTCTATATGCTACATCCTATGCATAAATGATGGACCCTTCAGAGTCGTAATTACCCAAGGCTCCTCTCCACTGATTAAAAAAATGACAAATATTTAAAACTTTATAGTGAACAAAGGGTTCTCATGTGTATAATTTTAAATGATCCGAAGAAACCAAAGAAAGGATGCTATACCCTTTTTATGGCAATAGAAGCAGAGTTACAAAAGACCATCCAGACCTTGGTTCATTAGATGACTGAATTTACATTACTGCTGTATTAGTTTGCTAGAGCTGCTATAACAAAGTACCACAAAAAGACTGGCCTAGAACAACAGGAATTTATCATCACATAGTTCTGGAGGCCAGAAATCTGAAATTAAAGTGTTAGCAGGGTCATGCTCCCTCCGAAGGTGCTAGGGAAGGATCTATTCCAGGACACTCTCCTAGTTTTGAATAGCTCTTGGCCTATGGCATCATGACTCCAATCTTCGAATGGCATTCTCTCTGTGTGTGGGTGTCTCTGTGTCCAAATTTCCCCCTTTTTTTAAAATTTTTTTTTTTTAACGTTTATTTATTTTTGAGACAGAGAGAAAGCATGAACGGGGGAGGGTCAGAGAGAAGGAGACACAGAATCTGAAACAGGCTCCAGGCTCTGAGCTGTCAGCCCAGAGCCCGATGCGGGGCTTGAACTCACGGACCGTGAGATCATGACCTGAGCCGAAGTCGGCCGCTTAACCGACTGAGCCACCCAGGCGCCCCAAAATTTCCCCCTTTTTATAAGGACACTAGTCGTATTGGATTAGGGCCCTCCCTAATGACATCATCTTAACTTCGTCATCTGCAAACACCTTATTTCCAAGTAAGTCACATTCACAGGTACGAGGGGTTATATGAATTTTAGAAGGACACAACTCAGCCTGTAACAACTGCCGTATCTTCCTCCTTTGGACCTTGTCTGACACATTGGTGGCAGACAGCATTCATTCATTCGCTCATTCATTCAATAAACATTGGAAAGCATGTGTCAGGCTCTATACTGGGTACTGATGATGCAAAAAACAAACTGGACAGACACCCTGTCCTTGAGAAGCCACAGTTTAGAAGAAATTGGGGACACATTATTATGATAATAAATACTATTATTGAACATATACTTCCTACTAGCTATTAAAGTAGGTACTTTCCATTTAATCTTCACAATAGTATGATAAGTAATGTATCAGAGACACAACCGGGGAGATGGGTATTCATCCGAAATCTGCTCTGGATAACAGGAATATTTTTGCAAATTAGGTAGTAATTCATCTGAGTCTAAAGAGATGTGTAGAAATATATGAGGTAGCTCAAAGGTTGCTGTGGTGAACAGCAAATTCTAAAGAAGAGTATTTTACAAAGGAAAAAAATAGCACGTGTAAAGGTTAAGAGACACATCGTAAACTCCACCACGGCTGAGATTTTTTCCTATTTCTTTTCTGTACCTCTAGCACTTTGAACAGTGTCTGGCTCATTCAGTAAACGTTTAATGAACATTAAGGGCATCGGATGTGGAAAGGAATGACATGGCCTGATGCTCACCGTCGCTAGAAAGGTAGACAAAGGCCCCTTCATGAAGAGCTTGGTTACCCACACTAAAGGTAAGAAATCAGGGCTAACAGGTTGATGATGCATAGACAGTATTCAGGTATTCCGCCCTGCCCAGTGCTCCTATTCCCCAGAACACGTCCCAGGGTGCCGCATCACGCGGGCCAGAAGAATGGGGGGTACGCCAGCTCCACACACTCCAAAGTAGGGTTGTTTGGCCAAAGCTGGATTGGAGCACAAGGCTGGGCTTGAAGTCTAACAGAGCTTCCTACTCTCTTTCTTCCAACTCATCCTGCCCTCACTCCCCGCCAGCCTCTCTGGCCGACTCTTGGAGGACACTCAACTGTTTTCAGGCCTTCCCGGGATCCTACGGGAGGTATCCCAGAGCGCGCTCCGGACCGCCGGCCGCGCCCTCCTTCCCTCTGGAACGCAGCGAGAGCGCACGCGCGCCATCCGAGGCGAGCGCGCGCTCGCGAACTCCCCGCATCCCCGTGCTCATCCGGGTCTCAAGTCGCTTCAGCCAATAGGGGACGCTCACGGCCTCCGGGGGCGGGGCTAAGCCTTCCCTCACATGGGGCCTGTGGTCACCGCGGGCGCTTGTAGGTGACCGGTCGGCGGAGAAAAGGGGAAGAGGCAGGGAGCCTCGCGACTGGGAGAGGGTCGACAGCTTCGAGGTCAAGCAGCTGCCGCCCCCTAGAAGCGACTTAATCGCGAGCCGATTCCTCAGTCAGTGCCGCTGTAGTAAACACACTTCAGAAACGTGAGGTGCCGGGGGTCACGTGGGGAGCGCCCTCTCCAATGAGGAGCCGGGGGCGTGGCCGAGGCCGCTGACGCGGCGGTGGCGGCGGAGTCACCCGGGCAGCCTCGGAACCGGTCACCGGCCGGCAACGGTCCAGCGGCCTCGACCGCCACCTCCGAGCTCACTCCTGTTTCCAGGGCCGAGAGACAGCGTGGCCGACTGTGGCTGAATCCCCTCTCGTCCCTCTCGGTGGCTCGCCTTAGGCGGGCCGTTTTCTCCTCAGGGGCCGCCTCGGTGGGGCGAGGTTTCCGTGACGAACCTCCCGGGGCTGCCGGTGCCGTCCGGGGCTGTCGTGGAGGCTCGGGCTCGTGGAACGTGCTCACGCCCCGGGGTCCGAGGCCCTTGAAGCGATGCGCCTTGTCCCGGCGGTTGCGGCGGGCTCTGGCTCGTAAAGGGCGTCACGCCCGGACTCCTCTGACTGGGCAGCCTCCATTCATCTTCCAGCGGCGCCTCCAGCGCCCTTTCCTTCTCCGGTCCCCTCCTCGGACTCATTTTTTCCTTTCCCCCCTCTGCCGCCCTTTCCCCACTCCTTGGGTGTGGCGGTTCCCCTGGAAGCGGAGGTGTGGGTTATGAGCCGGCCCTTCCTTCCTTGAATTTCTCGCTGGGGGAACTGGGCAAGGACCGCCGCCCGCCGCGCCCCCGGGATGGGGGTGAACGCCGTGCACTGGTTCCGAAAGGGGCTCCGGCTTCACGACAACCCGGCCCTGAAGGAGTGCATTCAGGGCGCCGACACCATCCGCTGCGTCTACATCCTCGACCCCTGGTTCGCCGGCTCCTCCAATGTGGGCATCAACAGGTGGCGGTGAGTCGGAATCCCGTGAGAAATGGGTTTCGGTGTTTAATGAATCAGGACTTGACTTGCAGGGGGCAGAATCTGAGAATTTAGACCTGGGGCGGCCGTACTTGGGCTGTTTTAGAATTAAGGGCGTCTTGAGTACTAGATAGAATTGACTTGATAGTTCTCTGGCCGGAGAGTGCTGGCAGCCTGGAACACCCTGGCCCTCATGTGTGAGTTGCATGCCCCTGCACTAAGGGGAACTCTTCCCCTGATTTTACGGGGAATTCTTAGCGGTGGAGGGAAACACACACACCCAGTTCGCAGTGGCCCACGGATTGCTTTTCTTGGCCTCTTTGTGGCATTCGAAAGGATTGCGGCTTTGGGTGTTAACGTGTGTGTGCGTCTAGGTAACTCCTAGTGTGAAGAAAATCATTCAGTACAGGCACCTCCAAATCCACTTTTCTTCCACCTTGACGTTGCCGTAGGAAAAGCAAGGGAAACATTATCTGGTTTCCCTTTGCTCAGCTCTTCCTCTCAACTCCTCCTTGTGGTTGACTAGACAAAGCACAGTTTTTCTTTCTAGGCAAAGTATAAAGCCTTCTAGGGATCAGAGCACTGAAAGAAATCTTAGAGAAGCTTTATGATCTTTCCCTGAAATACCAGGTTAGATGATTGTTAGCCTCCCCCCCCCCCCCCCGCCGTGGAAATGAAAGCATTTGTTTAACAGATAGGTTATTGACCACCTACATTATAACAGGCACTGCTTTAAATACCAGGGATATAGCAGTGAATGAAACAGACAAAAATGCTTATCCTTCAGAGCACACGTGCCAGAAATTCACAGGTATAGTATTGGGTGGTGATTAAAGCTGTGGAGAAATACAGAGCAGAGGAAGGGGATAAAGAATACAGTAAGATGGGATTATTGTTGTATTTTAAGTATGGTGATCAGGAAGAACTCAGAGAAGGTGGCAATTGAGCAAAGTGATGAAACAGGTAATTGCAGATATCTAAGGGAAAAGCGTTCCAGGCAAGGGGAAAGCAGTGAGGGAAAAGGCCCTGAGGTGGGAAAATGTGGTTAACCTTTGGAAGAAACAGCACAAGAAGCAATATAAATGGATCAGAATACTGAATGGTGCTAGTAGTTGAGGTCAGAGATGTGATAGGGCCAGGCTGAGTTGTCAATATTTGTGCTTTCGCTCAAAGCAAAGTGGGAATGATTGCAGGATTATGAGCAGAGAAGTGGCATAATTTAACCTAATTTTTTTTTTTCTAATGTTTATTTAGTTTGTGAGAGAGAGGGAGACAAAATCTAAAGCAGGCTCTGAGCTGTCAGGACAGAGCCCGATGCAGCGCTCAAACTCACAAACCATGAGATCATGACCTGAGCCAAAGTTGGATGCCCAACTGACTGAGTCACCCAGGTGCCCCAGTTTAACTTAAGTTTGAAAAAATTTCTGTGATCATAGTTCTGAGAACAGACTGAACTGGGGGGGAGAAGGTGGACAAGAGACAGGAAGCTGTTGCATTCATCCAGGTGAGAGATGATAATGACTTGGACCACAGTGATGTTGGATGAGGTAAGAAGTAGTCAAATGCTGAGTATAGTTTGAACAGAGAATCTGCAGTATTTCTTGGCAGATTGGATGTGTGTTACGAGAGAAAGAGAAGGAATTAGGAATAATTCCAAAATTGTTGGTTTGAGGAACTAGAAGGATAAAGCTGTACTTGACCAAGAAAGTGAAGTCAGTTGCAGAAGCCATTGGAAGGGTGATTGGAGTTCTCTTTCGAACTCGATTTAGTTGGAGATGTGTATTACACATCCAAATGGAGATGGCAGATCAGCAGTTGGAGATAATCTGGAGTTCAGGATGGATTTACAGGCAGGAGGTATAAATTGGAGAGTCATCAGTTGGTAGATAATATTTAAAGCCATTACTCATCCATCCATTCATTGAACAAATACTTGTCATGCACCTACTATATGTCAGACATCGCTTTACATTCAGGGCTTTTGGCGTTAACAAAAATAGCTAAAACATTCTTAACCCTGTTGAAGTCACAGTCTAGTGGAAACATGAGACTATATGAGAACATTAAAGTGAGTGTAGGGGCGCCTGGGTGGCTCAGTTGGTTAAGCGCCTGACTTTGGCTCAGGTCATGATCTCACTGTCTGTGAGTTCGAGCCTCCTATCCGAACTGCCAGCTCAGAGGTTAGAGCCTGCTTTGGATTCTGTGTCTCCCTCTCTCTCTGCCCCTCTCCCTGCTCACACTTTGTCTCTCTCTCTCTCTCTCAAAATTAATTAAACATTAAAAAAAAATAAAAAAAGAAAGTGGGTGTAGATAGAAAACAGAGGAGGTCCAAGGACTGAGCCTTGGGTACTCTAATGTGTAGAAATTGTGGAGTTGTGGAAGAATTTACATAGGAGATTGAGAAGGAATATCTAGTAAGAAAAGCCCAGAAGAGTATGGTGTCTTAGATGCCAAAGTAAAGAAAGTATTTCAAAGAGTGTGTTTTACCTACGTCAGGTGTTGCTGATAGGTCAAGTAAGATGAGGACTGAAAACTAAAAATTGTATTTAGAATTTTTAGCCTTGACTAGGAGTGGTTTAAGTAATGTCAGAGGCAAAGGCTTTCCAAGAGAGGCTGAGAGGTGAGAATTTGGGAGATAACTCATACAGACAGCTCTTTTAGGGAGTTTTGCTGTAACGGGATCAAAAAATGACATGGTGCCTGGATTGGGATGTGAACTCAAGAGATTTTTTTGGTGTGCTGATGGGAATGATACAGCAACTGTATGTAAAAACGCTCATTAGCAGAATTGATTAGTAGATTCTGGGAAAAGATGATAAATGTAATATATTTTATTGTATTAATAATATGTTAATATGGTTCTAAGACCCTTTTCATAACATTGTTAAAGAGGATTAAAAAATTAGTTAACAAATGTAAAATGCTTAAAATGTGATTGGTAGTAGTAAGGGCTTGTTTGTTATTTGCTACTAAATTGAAAGCCCTAGGTGAATAATATCTAATTAAATGTTTGCTGTCGTTTCTTCTAGATCATTTGATTAGTTTATAAAATCTAGACCGTAAGCTTCTGTAAGATAGGGATTATAGAGGCACCTGGGTGGCTCAGTTGGTTAAGTTTCTGATTTTGGCTCAAGTCATGATCTCTTGATCTCACGTTTTGGTTCGAGGGTTTGAGCCCTGCATTGGGCTCTGTGCTTAAAGCTCAGAGAGCCATGAGTCTGCTTCTGATTCTCTCTCTCTCTCTCTCTTTCTCTCCTTCTCTCTCTCCCCCCCCTCCCTCCCTCCCTCTCTCCCCCTCTCCTGCTCACACTCTCTCTCAGAAATAAATGAATAAACATTCTTTAAAAATTGAAAAAAGGATAGGGGTTATATATTGCTTATCTTTGTACACCCAGCAACTCACATTATGTCAGGGAGTGACATAAAACTTGTAAGCACAGTAGAATAGTCCCGTATTTTCCTTTTTAAAAGATTTTTTTTTTTAACTACTACATATTGCCCTTTCTAAAAAATGGGTAGAGATGTAAATAATGAATAGAGAGACTTTTGTCTTCTAAAGACTAAGTTATAAAAAGGCAAGGACAGAGTTTTATTTAGTCAGTTCTCATAGCACTGAATTCAGTGCTTTTCATATAGTTGTAGCTCAGTTACTGTTTGTTGAATGAAATGACATCTAGGAGTCAGTAATTTTATACTTAAACAACTTTATGCATTTCCTTACTGACCATAGAATAATGTGCAATCTCCTTAGCTTGGCATTCGGGCTCTCTTGTGGGTTTCTACCTTCTTTCCTTTATGCCATTTCCTTCAGTCAACAGCATTTCTTAGATTTTTGGATTTAATGAAGTTTATTTTACCTAAGTAAGTTAACAAAACTACCTTTTAATATTGCCATCATTTTGTTTAAAAAGGATGCTTTAATATTTAAAAAGAAAGTTAGAAGGACATTGTTGCAAAATAAAGGACAGTCCTTTGACTTTAATAAATGAAGCTTTATGAAAATTCACTTTGCCTCATCAGTGAAAACATTATCTTGAATTTGTCATATTTGGGATTGAATGATTTAAAATATTTCAATTTTGGCTCATTTGGTAGAGCGTGTGACTTGATTTCAGGGTTGTGAGTTCAAGCCCCACATTGGGCATGGAGACTACTTAAAAAAAAAAAAGAATAGAATATTCCAATTCCTTCCTTATCTCTTATTAAAATTATACCACATAAACACTTATATATGAATATTCACAGGACTATTATTGTTCATAATTTATAATTTGTAATAGTCAAAGGTGGAAACAACCTAGATGGCCATCTACTGATGAATGGTTAAACAAAATATGGTGTATCTATACAATGGAGTATAATTCAATCATAAAAAGAAATGAAGTACTGATACATGCTACAGCATGGATGAGCCTTAAAAACATTATGCTAAGTGAAGAAGCCAGTCACAAAATTCCACATATTATTTGATTATGTTTATTTGAAATGTCTAAAATAGGCAAATATATAGAGACAAAGTAGATTGGTGGCTTCTTAGGGCTAGGTGGGTTGGGAGAGTTGGGAGGTGGTAGCTAAGGGGCACAGGGTTTCTTTTTGAGGTGATGAAAATGTTCTAGAAGTTGGTGGTTGTACAACTCTTTAAATGTACTAAAAAATCATTGAATTGTACACATAAAAGAATCTATTTACCCCTTTAAGGTCCAGTCCACATAACCACCTTTTCCTTAATATTGTTTATATCACCTTGTCTGGGATGCTTTACAGTCTTGTAACTCTTATGCCATTTTTTGATACTGCTTTCCACATCACCATAGTATTTATTTCTTTAATTTCTAAATATTATATAGTCCTCATATTCACTTATTTTTCATTTAACAGATTGCAACTCTTCTTCCTGAAGAGAAGGTACCATTTCATTCAATCAAAAATTTATTTTTCATTCATATTTATGGCAGGCATTATTTTGGTACTGGGGATACAACAGTGAATAAGAGAAAGTCCCTGCCCTTGAGGTGCTTCTAGTCTAGGAGGAGAAACAGGCAATAAAACAAATATAATATGTCAGGTTGTAAAAAGTGGAGAGAAATAAAGCAGAATGTGAGAACAGAGACCTAAAGAAAGAGAAGTATCAAGGCTCTGCAGATATCTGGGGGAAGAGCTGTATTCTCTGCAGTGTCTAGCATAGTTTCTCTTACACCGTAGGCATTTGATAAATAATTTTAAAATTTTCTTTAAGTCTAGGGTTTAGGAGTGAGACAGTTACTTCATTTAACTTTGATGCTAATGTGTATTTTAAACTCACCAGTCTCTTCAGCTATACCCCATTTTAAAAACTGCTCACATTTTTTACAGATTTATTGAGGCATAGTTGACAAAAATGTATATATTTAAGGTGTACAACATGATGTTTATGTATCTATATCTCTCTATATAGATAGATATAGATGTTTTGATGTTGTGAATCTCATTTTTCGTTATTCTCTTTCATCCTTTTCTTTCTTTCTTTCTTTGATGTTTATTTTTGAGAGAGAGACAGAGACAGAACATGAGCAGGGGAGGGGCTGAGAGAGAAGGAGACATAAAATCTGAAGCAGGCTCCAGGTTCCAAGCTGTCAGTCAGCACAGAACCTGACAAGGGGCTCTAGATCACAGGAACCCTGAGATCATGACCTGAGCCAAAGTTGGACGCTTAACCAACTGAGCCACCTAGCCCCTCTTTCATCCTTTCTTTATTTTTGGTTTGCTTCTAATCAGCACTTAAACATGCTATAAGAGCTCAGTAAGAGCAGGAAAACCAACAGAGGAACAAAAATCTCCCTTTGAGTACATTCCTCTCCTGTAACTGTGTTTCTTAGTTCCTTTGTAGCCAAATTTCATGAACAAGATGTCTAATACTGGCTTACTTCATTTCTTTATCTTCTACTCATCCTTCAATCCACTCCAAACTAGTCTTGGTTCCACCTGCACCTACTCCATCAAAACACTTTTCATCCAAAGTATGCTTTTAAACTTTTCATTCCTTGACTTTTTTTTTTTTTTGAACTTTGACACTTTTCTTTTTCTTTTTTCTTTTTTTAGTTTTATTTTTTATTTTTTAAAATTTACATCCAAATTAGCATATAGTGCAACAATGATTTCAGGAGTAGATTCCTTAGTGCCCCTTACCCATTTAGCCCATCGCCCTTCCCACAACCCCTCTAGTAACCCTCTGTTTTCCATATTTAAGAGTCTCTTCTGTTTTGTCCCCCTCCCTGTTTTTATATTATTTTTGTTTCCGTTCCCTTATGTTCATCTGTTTTGTCTCTTAAAGTCCTCATATGAGTGAAGTCATGTGATTTTTGTCTTTCTCTGACTAATTTCACTTAGCATAATACCCTCCAGTTCCATCCACGTAGTTGCAAATGGCAAGATTTCATTCTTTTTGATTGCCGAGTAATATTCCATTGTATATATGTACCACATGTTCTTTATCCATTCATCCATCGGTGGACATTTGGGCTCTTTCCATACTTTGGCTATTGTTGATAGTGCTGCTATAAACATGGGGGTGCATGTGTCCCTTCGAAACAGCACCCCTGTATCCCGTGGATAAATGCCTAGTAGTGCAATTTCTGGGTTGTAGGGTAGTTCTATTTTTAGTTTTTTGAGGAGCCTCCATACTGTTTTCCACAGTGGCTGCACCAGCTTGCATTCCCAGTTCCTTGACTTTTTACTGTTTCACACATTTGACCACACTTTCCTCTTCTTCCCTTTGCTTTAATTAGAGGATCCTCTTCTTGTTTGTTTTTTCTGCCAGAGCTGTTAGTGTTCTTCCTTGACTTCTCTTTTTCTGTTCAACCCTTAACGTTTATTTATTTTTGAGACAGAGAGAGACAGAGCATGAACAGGGGAGGGGTAGAGAGAGAGGGAGACACAGAATCTGAAACTGGCTCCAGGCTCTGAGCTGTCAGCACAGGGCCCGACGCGGGGCTCGAACTCACGGAGGGCGAGATCGTGACCTGAGCCGAAGTCGGCCGCTTAACCGACTGAGCCACCCAGGCGCCCCTCTGTTCAACCCTTAAATACCCCTGAGGTCTGTGATCTCCACCCTTTTTTCATTTTGCATAATTCGTAGGCAATCTCATCTCTCTTTGAAAAGTCAGTTACCATTCATTTGCCCAGAATTCACAAATCAGCATCTTCAGCTCATATTTCTCTTCTGATCCCCAGATATATATCCATTATATATAGATTCCCTGCCTATTTGATTGTGTTATATTATCTTAAACTTGTTCAAAACAAAGATCATCTTCTCCATTATCTCTGTCTCAAAAACAAACTGACTTTTCCTGTGTTTCCTATCTTCATAAATAATAACACTATTTGCCCAGTTGCTCGATTGGCAGGTGGGATTATTAATTATATATTAATTTATTAAGCAAATATTTGAATTTCTGTTGTGTGTCAATCACTTTGTTAATTTCTGTGGGTAAATGGAAGTCAATAGATAATTTCTCTGTCCTCAGAGAGTTTACAGTATGGAGAGGGATTTATCCAAAAATAAAATAGTCACAGAAATACATTCTTCTATCTCCACTGTCACTTTAGCTCATACTATCATTTTTTTGGCCTAATTTGAGTAGTTTATGAATCATTGTCCCCCTTGCCCTTCTCTAATTCATTCTCTATACAGCAATCGGAGTGATCTTTTAAAATTGTAAATCTGTTTGTGTTCTTTACTCTTTAAAATCCTTTCATGACATTTCTTTACCTTTAGATTAAAGTTCAGAAAGCCATAGCATAGTTTAAAATCCCTGGGTAATCTAGTCTTTTGCTTCTTTTTCCAGCCTTAGAGGATTGCTTCACTGAGGCATTTGAGCTGAGCCTTGAGGTATGAGATGGATCTTAACAAACACAGAATGGCAGGAAGAGAATTCCATCCAGGCTGAGGGAAGAAAATTTCATAACTGAGTCATATGGTGCATGAAAAGACAGGAGATACTGTTTAGTACTCTTTTGGTTTAGTACTCTGGATAGTTTTGCCTGACTCAAATAGGCTTAAACAGAGAATTGATTGACAAATGTAATTGAACAATCCAAAGGAAAGTGGATTTAGACATGAGTTGGTTTTAGGACTCAGAAGATGTCCCCAGGACCAAATTTCCCTCTTTGTATCTCCAAACTTCGCTTATTCTGGGTTGGCTTCTCAGGCTGTCCTCTGGTGGTAAAATATAGCAATAACAGTAGCAGCTATAGTAGTAAAAAGCATATGCTCAGCCCCCGGAAATCTTAGCAAAAGTCTGTGGCACTTCAGTGGCTCTGTTTGGACCAGTTTATGAACCAGTCATTGTGAGCCTCTGTCTGAGCTGCAGTTGTATGCCTCACAGGTGGACTCAATTTTGGAGTTACTGAAGTAGAATGAGTAGAAAGTAAGTGGGTGCCCTAAAACAGTAGATGCCTATTATTTAAGAACTCAGATCAGAAGGTGGGACCAAGTCAGAAAAATTTGTTGAAGAAATACAACTTTGGCAGCTGAGTGTGGAGGCTTTATCAACAGTCCATTGAAAGATAATGTAGGCTTTAATTAGGGAAAAGTGTATGACGAAGGGGAAGATGCAAGAGAGTGATTATAGAGGTACAATGGACAGTTTAGGTGACTGTCTGAGAAAGGCAGTTTCAGAGAGCCAGTAGAATGAAAGATTCTCATCCTTTGTACCTCTTTGACAGTTAGACATTAAGTCAGAGAACACAGGAATAGACCATATTTAGATTAGGAAAAGAATGAGTTTAGTTCAGGTCATCAATGAATTTGAGGTACTGCTAAGATATCAACATGGGAAATGGAGAAAATAGAAGTTCAAGTTTGGGGATTATAGATGTTAGAACTCTGGATATGGGAATAATTCCTATATAATTAATAGACAAAGCATGACTGATGATATTGAATAGAATAAGATGCACCAAAATCTTGGTGAATACTGTAAGATGAATAGAAACTGGTGAAGGGGACTGAAGAAAATCAGTCAGAGGTAGAAGAGAAACCAGGTGAGTACTGTATTATGGAAACCAAAGGTGGCAAGTATTTTTCTTCATTGTGCTGAAGAAGGCAGGTTAGGATGAGTTTTGACAGTTTTTAGGAAAAATTGTCAACAACTTAGAAATGGGTAGAAGAAATGACTGCGTGTCTTGAATGATGAGCAGTGGACCTTCCTAGACCTAGAGAACCCTCCAGAAATTATATTATTCTGATTTAGGGATATGTACTTTTGTCCTTGATTGCCTAGACTGTTTTACAATTTTTTATAAAAAGGGTTAAAGGCACAGTGTAGATGAAAGTTATGGTGCTGGGAAAACTGAACAGCTACATGCAAAAGAATGAAATTGGACCACTTTCTTATACCATACACAGAAATAAACTCAAAATAGGTTAAAGACCTAAATGTGAGCCCTGAAACCAAAAAATTCCTTGAAGAAAACACAGGCAGTAATTTCTTTGACATCAGTTGTAGGAACATTTTTCTGGATTATGTCTCTTTATGTAAGAGAAACAAAAGCAAAATTAAACTATTGTGACTATACCAAAATAAAAAGCTTTTGTACAGTGAAGGAAACCATAAACAAAACAAAAAGGCCACCTAGTGAATGGGAGAAGATATTTGTAAGTGGTATATCTGATAAGAGTTAGTATCCAAAATATATGAAGAACTTATACAACCCAACACCAAAAAGCCAAACAATTTGCTTTAAAAAATGGTCAGAGGACCTGAATAGACGTTTTTCCAAAGAGGACATACAGGTGGTCGACAGACACATAAAAAGATACTCAACATCACTAATCATCAGGAAAATGCAAATCAAAACCACAATGTGATTATCACCTCACACCTGTCAGAATGGCTAAAATTAGAAACACAAGAAACAAGTGTTGTGAGGATGTGGAGAAAAAGGAAGCCTTGTGGACTATTGGTGGGAATGCAAATTGGTGCAACCACTGTGGAAAACAGTATAGAGATTCCTCAAAAAATTAAAAATAGAAATACTGTATGATCCAGTAATTCCACTACTGGATATTTACCCAGGGAAAATGAAAACACTAATTCAAAAAGGTGTATGAACTTCTATGTTTATTGCAGCATTTTTTTTTTTTTTTACAGTAGCCAAGATATGGAAGCAACCCATGTGTCCATTGATAGATAAAGGATAAAGAAGATGTGATACGCATGCAAACACACACACACACACACACACTCTCACACTCACACTGGAATTTGACTCAGCCATAAAAAGGAGTGAAATCTTGCCATGTGCAACAACATGGTTGGACCTAGAGGGTATACTGCTAAGTGAAATAAGTCAGAGGAAGACACATACCATATGATTAGATTCATATGTGGAATTTAAGAAACAAAGGAACAAAGGAAAAAGAGACCACCACTGCCAACAAAAAAAACCAGACTCAAATACAGAGAAGAAACTGGTGGTTGTCAGAGGGAGGTGGAATTGGGGGTGGGTGAAATAGGTAAAGGGAATGAAGAGTATACTTTTTTTTTTTTTTAATTTTTTGTAAGTCTGTTTATTTTTATTTATTTATTTTTTTTTTTTGAGAGAGAGAGCTCAGGTTGGGGAAGGGCAGAGAGAGAGGGAGACAGAATCCAAAGCAGGCTCCATGCTCCGTGGTGTCAGCACAGAGCCCGATGTGGGGCTTGAATCCATGAACCATGAGAACATGCCCTGAGCCAAAGTTGGATGCTCAACCGACTGAACCACCCAGGTGCCCCTATTTTATTTTATTTTAGAGAGAGAGAGCGAGCGAGTGTGTGTGTGTGAACTTGGGAGGGGCAGAGAGAGAGGGAAACAGAGAATTCAAAGCAGACTCCTGGCTCTGAGCTGTCAGCACAGAGCCTGACGTGGGGCTCGAACCCAGGAACTGAGATCATGACCTGAACGGAAGTCAGACACTTAACCCAGGCACCCCAAGAGTACATTTATCTTGATGAGCACTGAGAAATGTATAGAATTGTTGAATCATTGTGCACTTGAAACTAATATAACACTGTATGTTTAATTACACTTGAAAAAAACACTTTTTTTAAAGTTAAGATATAGAAAACTGATAATAGAGGGGCGCGCCTGAGTGGCTCAGTTGGTTAAGCATCCGCATTCGGCTCAGGTCATGATCTTGCAGCTTGTGAGTTTGAGCCCCGCGTTGGGCTCTGTGCTGACAGCTCGGAACCTGGAGCCTGCTTCGGATTATGTGTCTCCCTCTCTCTCTGCCCCGCCCTCCCCTTGCACTCTGTCTCTCTCAAAAATAAATAATGATCATTAAAAAAAAAAAAGAAAGCTGATAATAGAACAAATGTTTCCTGAGAAAGACAGATACCATATGTTTTCACTCTTATGTGGATCCTGAGAAACTTAACAGAAATCCATGGGGGAGGGGAAGGGAAAAAAAAAGAAAAAAAAGAGGTTAGAGTGGGAGAGAGAGCCAAAGCATAAGAGACTCTTAAAAACTGAGAACAAACTGAGGGTTGATGGGGGGTGGGAGGGAGGGGAGGGTAGGTGATGGGCATTGAAGACGGCATCTTTTGGGATGAGCACTGGGTGTTGTATGGAAACTAATTTGACAATAAATTTCATATAATAAAAAAAAATGAGATAAAAAAACAAATGTTTCCTGTCCATACGAATGCAAATTATTCCTGTTCATGTCATGCAAATTAATTTTGTACCATGGGGAGTGTAAATCTCTATATGCCAGATTCTCATTTGAACCAGTTTTAACATCTTTACTGGTTTCTTCATTCATTATAATGAGTTAAATCAAATCTTTGCCATATATTCATTTAATTTTTAAAATATTTTTATGAGATTATGATTTTATTATTTTGAAAATTATACTTTAACTGTTACAAAGGCCTTTGGTAAACAGAGAGTAGCTTCAGTGTAGTTGTGAGATCAGAAAGCAGATTGTATAGGGTATTACTGAGTTTGTATATGTGGCTGGTGTGGGGGAGGAGGGCAGTGATAGAGGGATTGATGAAGAGAGTTTTTAATGGGAAAGGTAAGACATAAGTTGGTTGCACAGATTCGGGACAGGCTGAGGAAGGTGAATTTTGGGCACATCACCAGACTTACAGTTATGACAGGATGATAAATAGGAAATAAAATATATAGATAACATGGCACCTGAATGTAGTGTTCTTTGAATGACAGACTGAAGTGAGTTTATCTGGCTGTCTGAAAACCTAGTTTCTAATCCCTGCTTTCCTACTAAGTAGCAATGGGACTGACTTTGCGTAGGTCATTGGCCCTTCATTTTATTCATTCAGGAAGCATTCATTAAGAACCTGTTTTCTGACAGGCACTTTGCAAGGCACTGGGGACTCAAAGATGAAAGTGAGGGGTCCTGCCCCGTAAGGAAACTTTCATACCATTAAAGGACAAATAATTAGAATGTAAAATAGGGCCTCTGGAGAAATATGCAAATCTTGGGAGCACTGAAGAGAGACAACCCTGGGGGAAGAATAAAGAGTAGAGATGGTTAGTGTGTGTGAAGAAGGGGATGAGAGGAAGGAGGGAGTGAGATACTGCTTTGAGAGAAGAGGAGTTCCAGAAGTTTCCAGAATACTTCTGATGAAGGAGATTCTTGAGTCTATGTCTCGATATGAAAAGGGAGGTACCAAAAGTGCCCTAATACCACTGGGAACTGCAGTTAGTTATTTGAAAAAGACAAGCGTAAAAAAGAACACATACATAAGTGTGTATTAATTTGAAATCTTTAGCTGTAAGGCGAAATTCCAGAGCTCACTTCTTTATTCACATCTGTTCCTTAGGTGATCTCACCTAGTCACATACTTGAATACGTCATGATTTCTTATGTATTTCCTGCCCTGGCCTGTCTATCTTGAGCTCCAGACCTACATATCTAGTGTTTTTATTCAGATTCTGAATAAGCATCTTAAGCTTGATTTTGCCCACATCTTACCCACCTCTCATGGTTTCCCTAAATCACAATAAATGGCAACATTCACCTTGGTGCTCTGTAAAACCTAGGAGTCATTTTTTTTTTCATTTCTTTTTTTCCTCATAACCTTATGTCTTGTCCTTCAGCAATTATAGCTTTTCCTCTAAAATAACTTTCATATCCTTTCAGATCTCACCCTTCCATTGCTGTTATACTAGGAACATTTTTTTCAGGACGTTGCAATAGCCTCCTAACTTCTCTACTTCCATTTTTATACCTACCTTCCCAGCCTGTTCCATGTGGAAGCCAGAGGAATATTTTAAAAACCTTTATCAGGTCAAATCATTCTATGCTCAGAATCTTCCCATGGCATCCAAGGTGTTTGCATTTTCTGCTTCTCTACCCAGAATGTTATTATCTCAGACCTTGGCAAGGCTCATTCCTTCATTAGCCCTTCTCAGAGAGACCTTTTCTGACCATCTTATGTAAAGTCATTGCCCCTGCTCCTCCTACATATCTCTCACTTTTCCCTTTCTGTTTCCTTGCCCTGTTTTATTTTTCATGGCATCTATCACTACCTGAAATTATATATTTATTGATTTACTTGTTTATTGTCTTGTTCCACCAAATTACTCAAAAGAGGTTCTGATTCATGTTGCTTCCTCATTATTCAGTTATTGGCTCTTCAACCCTATGATAGCAGTTCTCAGGGGTTGGTCCAGGGATGCTTATGGATTCCTGAGACTCTTTGAAGCCAAAACTACCTTCATAGTAATATTAAGACATTATTTGGCTTTTTAACTGTCACTCTTTCATGTATACAGTCAGTTTTCTAGAAGCTACATGATAAGTAATGACATTATTGCTGTGATGGCTAATGGAATGTGTGCTGGTGTAGTCTTATGTTTTAAAATTTTCTCATCTTTAATTTCTCACATAAATGTTGATATTACCTATAAGGCAAAGCTCTTTGGGATTATTCAGTAATTTTTAAGAATATAAAAGTTACTGTGACCAAAAAGTTAACTTAGGTATTCAACATGTACTTGTGGGTTGAATATATAAATGAATATTGTTTTGCTGATTTCATTGGAGTTTCATGTTGGCCTTCATGCATGAATTGCACCCACAGTCTGATACTGCCTATTATTTTCTTTAAAGTTAATTAAAACATTAAAGACCCTTGTGAAACAAACTTGAGTGCAAAATTTCTTTAGTACATTTTTTTCTTATGGTCTATTTTAAGCATCTTATTCACAGGTAATAAAGTTTTTTAGTGATTCACTTTTTTTTGAACCATTTTGAAATGTACAATTTAATTTTCAATAAAACAGCTTTTTTTTAAACAAAACTGAAGTATAGTTAACACAGTGTCACATTAGTTTCAGATGTACACCGTAGTGATTTGACCAAAAAAATGCTTTCTTTTTACACTCAATTAATGAGTATGCATAAAATTTAATTACGTGATTACAAGAAGTTCAGCTGACATAAGCAAGTTTGGCTCTTGACATACCTAGAACTTTATTTTTTATTTAAAAACATTTTTTTTAATGTTTATTTTTGAGAGAGAGCGAAAGAGAGACCGTGCGTGAGCCGGGGAGGGGCAGAGGGAGATGGAGACACAGTATCCGAAGCAGGGTCCAGGCTCTGAGCTGTTAGTACAGAGCCCGATGTGGGGCTGGAACCCATCAATGGTGAGATCATGACCTGAGCTGAAGTCGGACAGTTAACTGACTGAGCCATCCAGGTGCCCCAATTTTTTTTTAATGTTTATTTTTTGAGAGAGAGAGAGAGCACTAGTGGGGAGGGGTTAGAGAGAGAGGGAGAAAGAATTCCAAGCAGGCTCCTCACTGATAGCATGGAGCCCGGTGTGAGACTCAACACACAACCATTAGATCATGACCTGAGCCAAAATCAAGAGTCGGACGCTTAACTGAGTGAACCACCCAGGCGCCCATCAGGTCTACAACTTTAACTGATTGAAACAGGAATTAGATGTGCTGGAAAGCAATAGCCTGCTTTTCTCAAGCTAAAATTAGTCTTGGCTATCAGTCAGTGTTGGCCCTGTATGTTTTACAGAGGATTAGGAGGGATTGTATGATTTCTGTGATGGTAATGGGAAAAATAATTATTAGCAATATAAAAGATGTAACATCAGGTGTTTAAGATTGTGACATTTTAAAATTAATTCTCACATATTTTTGTTTGGTTTGGATTGCATATTAGTTTTAATTGGATATTAAGGTGTCCTAGAGATGAAAGAAAAGTGCTATTTTAAAAATGGGATTCTATTGACTCTAATTACTTTTGCCATTTTTATCCTATTCCATTTCTACCGCCTCAGTAGCAACAATAACAACAAACTAAATATCTTGATGACATTTGTGGTATTTTTAAATTTTACTGTTTTAAGTATTATAAGCCAGCAGGAATTAAAAGGCTATAAATAGAATGACTTAATATTAAATTACTGTGCTATAGTGTATATGTACTGGAGAATGTCCCGGCTAGTCCTTTTATTGGTATTAACATGTGATGGGTAGTCAATTCTCACGTTAGGGTTAAAATGTCTTTTTTTTTTATAGGGTTTAGTGTTGCTCTTTTTTGTAATGAGGGTCATAACTTTGGGTCATATAATAGGAGTAAAAGGCAAAGATTGAATCAGTGAAAGGGGAATAACTAAAAAGGACATATACGGGAGGTTTTAGAAAATGAGACAACAATGGTAATTCCAAGTCTTGAGATCACAGAAATGGAGACAAATTTAGACGGAGCTAGTTTGGGGGTTAGAATGATAAGCTTCGTTTAAGATGTATTAAATTTAAGGTAATGGTAGGATATCCAGGTACAGTTGTTTAACAGGAACTGAAACTAGGAAGGGAAATTGGAACTAGATGTATATGTATAATTGGAAATAATCATTTGTGAGATAATTAAAAATAGGAAAATTATGAGAATACGGAAACAGGGACATATGAAAAGACGAAAAGAAATGGCAGTCTTAGTGATTTTTGAAAATACGCATGTTAAACTTTTGTACCCAAACTTTTATGGTTTATATCATTAATAATAAGCTTCAAAGGGCCTTTCCCATCCAAAGGTGACCAAAGGTGATACAAATATTTATATACATGCTTTTCTAATACACTTATGTTTTCATTTATTCGTACAAATCTTTCTTCTAGAATTTCTTCTAGAAGAAATTCTTCTAGAATTTATATTGACACTGAGGTTGAGCTTTTACTTCTTTTACCTCACATAAGGGTCATGTTCCCCAAAATGGTGGTCCGTCATTCCAATATTACTGATTAATATCCCTACTGAACTGTTATCTTCACCATACACTGAATTTTTAATATTTTATAGTATGTTTCTAGGCTATTTAATTTTCAAAATGTGACTTTTTTCTGATGAAGAATGACTAAAGAATTCAAACATTGTGAAGAAAGTATCTCTAATATCACTCCTAAGAATTATACTATTGGTAATAATTTAAAAATATGAAAACATGAATGCATACGAATATGTGTGCATGTTTACATGTAAACTTTAGCATCTGTGTTAAAAAATGTGAATAATTCGGGGCACCTGGTTGGTTAAGCCTCTGATTTCAGCTGAGTTCACCATCTCCTGGTTCATGAGTTCAAGCCCCACACTGGGCTTACTGCTGTCAGTTCAGAGCCCACTTTGGATCCTCTGTCCCCCTCTCTCTACCCCTCCCTTGCTTGTGCTCTCCCCAAGTAAATATTTTTTAAAAATGTGAATAATTCATTGAACATTGCTTTGGGAGTTAATTTTGTTAGGTTTGTGATAATGTGATCATGTTAGCCTTGTAAAATAAATAACTATGTATCTTTTTTGTGCTCTTTAACAGAATAAATAACAGGAATTTTATGTTCCATAAAGATTTGCTAGAATTCACCCATAAAGTATTTTGGGTAGGGGCTTTTGGGAGGAGGCAGATTCTTTTTGTAGATATCTCAGGGTATCTGCCCAGTTCACACATTAAACTGCCCACATCAGAACCCTTACTGAAAAGATGAATTTAGCTTTTATTTTAGTAGCTTATGACTGTACTCTTATTTTTCCTCTTTTTTCTGTGGACAGTTTATTGGATGTAGAGTTGATACTTGACCCAAGCTATGACAGTTTTGAACTTGGAAGTTTCAAAAAGGTACACAGAGACTTTAGTTGGTTGGTATTGGGCCTTGACCTTGAGCAGACATAACAAACTAGGAATCTTAGTACAGGAAGGTGATTGTAGAAAGGGAAAAAATGGGCACGTGTGTAGAAAGGAACAAACGAGACCATTCAGTTCCAAAAAAGGAGCACGAATCCTGGGTTCCTAAAATTATAGACTCCCTTAGTTTGACTGTGCTCTTTGAGCACAGGTTCCATGAAATAGATACTCCAGTATTCTCCTAATACTTTTTCTTTTTTTTTTTTCTTTTGCTTGACTTAGTATAGATTTCTGTTTATTGCAGTGTAACAATTCCTTAGATCACCTTTGTCGTACTTTTCAATTCCATTGGTGTTTATTAATTTTTTTAGGTTTTCTTTTAAGTCAGTTTGGTAATTTAATGATAATTCATATTTTCCTAAAATGTCTACCATTTAATCTTAGTTTTACATTTTCATATGTATTGCCAAAGTTGTATGCCCTATTCTTTTAATTATCACTAGAATTGCTGTTATAGTCTCTTTTTCACATTACTAATAGGTATTTGTATTTTTCTCTTTTCTTTGATTCTTAGATTGCCAGATGCTTTTCTGCTTTATTAATCTTTTGAAAGCACAGCTCTTTACAGAAGGAATACAGAATATTGTCAAAGAGTTACTTGTACAAAAGCATCAGGCTTAGATAGTTCCGTAGCTGTATTCTACAAAACTTTTAGGAATATGTAACTTTGGTGCTATAAAAAGCATTGTTCTAGAGCATAGTAAAAGGAGAGGAAACTACAGTCCAATATTATTTAGGATAAAATGTACACAGTTATCAAATAGAACACAAAATCATATTTAAAAATACACTTTACATGCATATTGAAAATGCAGGGATAATTCAGTATTGGAAATACATTAACATAAATCTCTGTACTAATAGATCAAAGAAAAATCACAAGAGCATCTTGATAGATCCTGAGAAGATTTTTTCTCTTTTTCTTTTCTTTTCTTTTTGTTTTTTTAAGTAGGCTTCACTCCCCACATGGGGCCTGAACTCAAAATCCTGAGATTAAGGGTCACATGCTCTTTTATTCCTAATAAAAATTAGTGCTAAGCAGGAATAGAAGGCTACCTTTTTAATATGGTTGTATAAAAAATAAGCTCAGAAGTTAGCACCATACTTAATGAGTAAGTTTTGGAAGAATTTCTATAAAATTGAAAACAAGGTACAAATGCTTGCTATCATCACTTTTGCTATCTTTGTGCTAGAGGTGCTACATAATGCAGTCTAAGAGGTATAAAAATGGAAGAGAAGGTAAAATACTGCTATTTTTAGATGATACAGTTATACGCATGAAATACCCAGAATCAACTGAAAAAATGTTACTAATAATAAAGGAACTTAGTGATGTTGTGGGTACAGTTTTTCTTAACCTTAGGTGCAGAAGTTAAACTAATCCTTTGTTCAAGACAAATTATCATCATTGGTTTGTGTGAAGTCTCTGTCTTATTTTCTTTCTTTAGTTCTTTATCTATTTGAATTTCCCTTCCCCCATGAATAAATGTCTTAATATGTTTATATTATATTATTTTCAGAAAGTAATTGTATAGTGTATGTTACATTGTTTATATTCTAATGTATTTTATTTTTTTGTGATTGTGTTCTTGCAAAATAAGTATTGTTATTTTGTGTGCACTGATTTTTAAATTTACATAAAAGTTATTGCATTGTATGTCTCATTCTGTCTTTTTCCCCATAGGCACTAAAATAGTAAGATCTAGTCATGCTGGTACTTCTAATCTATTGCTTCTTTCTAATAGCTGCAAAATACTTTGTGAGACATTTATCTCATTTTACCTATCTGTTACCTTAGTGATAGCTACCTGTTTATTTCCAATTTCCTGACATCACAGATTGTGTTGCAGTGAACATCCTTGTACATGATTCTGTGTAAGGATTTCTTTGGAAACCTATATACAAATGAATAGAATTGCTGGGTTATAAGGTAGCCCTATATTTGGTTTGACTAGGAAATGCCAGATTGCTATCCACAATAGCCAAATCAGTCCGTATTCCCATTAGCAATGAATGAGTGTTCTTTTTTTTTTTTTTTTAAATGTTTTATTTATTTTTGAGAGAGAGACAGAGTGTGAGCATGGCAGGGGATACCAGCTGTATTCACAATCACCAAAAGGTGATAACAACTCAAATGTCTACCAACTGATGAATAGATAAAATATATCTATACAATGGGATATTGTTTAGCCTTAGAAATGAGACACACTACAACATGTGTGAAACAATATACTAAGTGAAAGAAGCCAGACACAAAAGATCACATATTTATAGGATTCCATTTATATACAATATCCAAACTAGGTGAATCCATAGAAACAGAAAGCAAATTACTGGTAGTCGGGGGGAGGGAGCTTGAAGAATGGAGAGTGATTGCTTAATAGGGACAGGATTTCACTTTGGGGTGATGAAAATGTTTTGGAACTAGAGGTAATGATTACACAACATTATGAATTGAACTAAATGCCGCTGAATTACACACTTTAAAATGATTAATATTATGTGAATTTTACCCCAAACTATAAATAGCTTTCATATACATCAGAGTTTGAAAACATTTTGTGTAAAGGGCCAGATGATAAATATTTTAGACTTTGTGGGCTAAACAAGTCTCTGCCACAGTACCCAACTGTAGCATGAAAGCAGCCTTAGACAGTAAACAAATGAACATGTCTGTGCTCTAATAAAACTTTATTTACAAAGCAGGCAGTGGGCTGGATTGGTCCTTGAGCCAGTTTGCTGACCCACACCCCATATGTAAACAACCAGTTTGAACCTTAAGAAGAGAAATCCTATTTACAATAGCAACAAAGAGATAACAACACCAAATAGTAACTTGAATTCAGATACAGAGAGATTTGTGATTGGATCTTATTTTCTGCCTAAACTCTTGTTTTCAAATGAGGTATGAAGGAGGAGTGAAATAGTAAGTTACCAGTTCATGACCCATGAAACTTCCTTGAGAACATTCTTTCACATTTCAACAAAGAATACAGTTTGAAGCTTTCCAATAAGAAGAGGCAACAAACGTATATCAGTTATCATTCAGTCAGTTTCAAGGTTTCTATAGAATCCTGCTTATTTTCCTCCTCTTCTTCCCTAAACTTTTCCAATACTTCCCTCTCCATATTAGTCTGCAGTCTGGAATTCTGCTGTATAGATTTTATTCCTTTTCTCCTAGAAAGGCTTCAGGAAAGCTACAATAAATAACAGGCATCTCAGTGCTTTAAAATATAAAAAAACAAAACTATAAAACTTATAAAAGAAGATTTCATGGAAATTTTAAAAATTACCATTAAAGCAGGTATGTCTTTGTAAGATGCAATCCAGAAACCAGAAAGAAAAAATTGGTAAATTCAACTCGATAATCAAATAAAAGTTGTACCTGCCAGTATCACCATAAAGAAAGTCTGATGACAGCATGCTAAGGGAAAAATGTCTGTATGTGATAAGAGTCTGGTTTCCTTAACATGTAGAGGCCTCCTGTATCTAACTGAACTATGAATTATAGTCCGTTGTTCTTCGGGTCAATAATTTTGTTAATATAATGTATCGTCAAGTTAGCTAATATACAGTGTATACAGTGTGCTCTTGGTTTCAGGAATAGATTCCCATGATTCATCACTTACTTACAACACCCAGTGCTCATCCCAACAAGAGCCCTCCTCAATGCCCATCACCCATTTTCTCCTCTCCCCACTTCCCCCCAATCAACCTTCAGTTTGTTATCTATTTAAGATAAAAAATCTTACAGTTTGCCTCCCTGTTTGAAACTATTTTTTTCCCTTCCCTTTCCCCATGATCTTCTGTTAAGTTTCTCAAGTTCCACATATGAGTGAAAACATGGTATCTGTCTTTCTCTGACATATTTCACTTAGCATACTACCATCCAGTTCCAACCACGTTGTGCAAATGGCAAGATTTAATTCCTTCTCATTTCCAAGTAGTATTCCATTGTATATATAAACCACATCTTTTTTATCCATTCATCAGTTGATGGACATTTGGACTCTTTCCATAATTTGGCTATTGTTGATAGTGCTGCTATAAACATTGGGGTACATGTGCCTCTATGAACCAGCACTCCTGTATCCTTTGGATGAATTCCTAGTAATGCTATTGCTGGGTCATAGGGTAATTCTATTTTTAATTTTTTGAGGAACCTCCACACTGTTTTCCAGAGTGGCTGCATCAGTTTGCATTCCCTAGGGTCAATAATTTAAAGGGCTAGATAGTAAATGTTGTGGGCTTTGTAAGCCACACATATAGTCTCTGTCTTAAATTCTTCTTTTTCTTTCTTTCTTTTTTTTTTTTTTTAATATAACTTTTTAAAAATATAATAGTTGTTCTTACCTTGTGGGCCATACAAAAACAGGCCATGATCAGATTTGTCCCCTGGGCTATAGTTTGCTGACTATTCTTTCTTGCATTGAATTTTTTTTTTTTTTTTTTTTTACCTGTGTATGATGCTAATGTTGCCATTCCTGCTTTTTCTTTGTTTTGATTTGTCTGCTATATCTTTGCTTTTATTTTTTTGTATGTTTATTATAGACAGTATGTAGCTGAATATTTTTAACCTGTTTTGGATTTTTAATCTTCAGTAGCAAAATATCCACTCACATTTGGCAGATTCAGTTCCCTATTTTAGGAACATTTTCTTCTAACATATTTTTGAATATTTTTTCTGTTGCATTTGTTGTATTCACTACTTGGAGTTTACTAATTGTATTGGCTTTGAATTTCCTATCTTTTTATGGTTTCAGTCATTTCATTGTTTTTCTCTTAAATTGTGATCTACTTTTCATAGTCCCTACATGTCATAGTCATTTGGTTATACAGAGGTGGATTGGATTACATTTGGTTATACTGAGGTGGGTAGTTCTGCTCTTTTCTGAAAGTTTCTAATTATTCTTTAAGGGCCTTTTGGTTTTTATTTTTCTTAGCTCTATAATCTTTTTATCTCATTCTGTTATTTTATCATTTTTGTGTTCAAGCACTTAATTGATTTGATATTCTTTTTAAGTTTATCTGAAGCTACAGGTCTTTTTGGCAGATTTTTCTACCTTGTGTTCTGCTTTCTTCTACACTGGATTGTTTTTTTTGCTGGCTGTGAAATTTTTGTCTTTTATTTGCATTAACATCACCATGGTATTTCTTTTCATCTTATTCATGGGGAACTGTATTTTACTTCTTAAAAAAATAACATATAGTAAAATTAACTCTTTTTGGTATACAGCTCTGTGAATTTTGATTAATGCACAGAGCATTGCAACCACCACCAAAAGCAAGATACAGAATGGTTCCATCATTCCAGAAAAATTTCCTCATGCTATTACTTCGTATTTAAATTCTCCCCCATTCTTAGCCCCCTGGCAATCTCTGATCTATTTTGTATTTCCCTGAATGTCAAAGTTTGTTGCCTTTTGAATTTGGTGTCTTTTACTTAACAAAATGCAGTTGGTATTCATCCATGTTGTAGGAAGCAATAGTTCATTTCATTGCTGAATAATATTATATTGTATGGATATACTACAGTTTGTTTATTCATTTCCCAGTTCAAGGAATATTTGGATTTGTTTCCAGGTTTTGGCAATTACAAATAAAGCACTGTGCAAAAAAGAGTTAACATAGCACGCCTGAGATTACTGCTCTTAGAAAGGCCTGTTTGCAAGGTTGGCTTGTAGCTATTGTCTGGAACTTGGATTTCAAGAGTATTCCCGCCATTCTCTAACAATAAGGATGGTTTATATGTCTAAACTGTTCATGCTAAGCACCTTCTTTCCTTCTGGAAGTATGGAGTTTTGGTACATGATAAGCTAAGGTAAGTGTGTGACCAGCCTCCAATAAAATCTTGTATCCTAGGCTTAGGTGAGTTTCCCTGGTAGATAGTACTTCGCATGTGCTGCTGGAAGGATTAAACACATCCTGCTGGGAGAGGACTCATGGAAGCTTACATCAGGCTTACATCAGGCTTACCCCAGGCTTCCAACTTTACCCCATATGCCTTTTTCCTTTGTTGATTTTGTTTTGTATTTTTTCTTTGTGATAAATGTTAGATGTAAGTATGATGATATGCTGAGTCCTGTGAGTTCCTTAAGTGAATCACTGAACCTGGGTGTTGTCTTGGGGGTCTCCAACACAAACACTATAAACGTTCACATATAGGTTTTTGTGTGAACATGGCTTTTCATTTTACTTGTGCAAATATCTAGGAGTGAGATTATTGGGTCTTAGGTAAGAATATGTTTTAACTTTATTAAAAACTGACAAAGTGTTTTCCAAAGTGGCTATACCATTTTGCAGTCCACTGGCAACATAAGAGAGTCTAAGTTGCTCCTCATCCTTGTCAGCATTTAGTAGTGTCAAGTTTTGTTTTGTATTTTTCCATTCTAGTAAGTATGTATTGGCATCTCATTGTAGTTTTAGTTTGCATTTTTAAAAAATTTTTATTTAATCTCCAGTTAGTTAACACAGTGTAATATTAGTTTTAGGTGTAAATATAGTGATTCAGTACATCCATACAACACCTGGTGCTCATCACAATAAGTGCACTCCTTAATCCCCATCATCTATGTAACCCATCTTCCCACCCACTTCCCTGCTGGTAATTACCAGTTCTTTATAGGTAAGAGTCTGTTTCTTGGTTTACCGCTCCCTGCTTTGCTTATTTGTTTTGTTTCTTTTTTTAAATATTTTTTAAGGTTTATTTATTTATTTTGAGAGAGAGTGAGTGTCTGCCCACCCGAGCGGGGGTGGGGCAGAGAAGAAGCGAGAATACCAAGCAGGCATGGTGCTTGAACTCACGAACCATGAGATCATAACCTGAGCCCAAACCAAGAGTCTGACGCTTGCCAACTGAGACACCTAGGTGCCCCTGTTTAGTTTCTTAAATTGCATATATGAATTTTCGAAATCATATGGTATTTGTCTTTCTCTTAATTGACTTATTTCACTTAGCGTAATACTAACTCTATCCATGTCGTTGCAAATGGCAAGATATCATTCTTTTTTATAGCTAATATCCCTGTGTGTGTGTGTGTGTGTGTGTGTGTGTGTATTCCTTAGTCATTCATCAGCCTGTGGATACTTGAGCTGTTTCCATAATTTGGCTATTGTGGATAATGCCACTATAAACACAGGGGTGCATGTCTCCTTTTGAATGAGTATTTTTGTATTCTTTCTTCGATTTGTTTTAACTTTTGTATAAGGTATATGGTATGTGTCAAGGCTCATTTTGTTGCATATGGATTTCAAGTGATTTCAGCACCATTTGTTGAAAAGATTATCCTTTCTCCATTGAATTGCTTTTACATCTTTGTTAAAAGTCAGTGTGTATATGTGTACTCATAAATGTCAATTTATTTGTGGTCTCTCTTTTCTGTTCCATTGATTTATGTAAATGTCCTTTCACCAACGGCATTCTGTCTTGAAATCAGGTAGGGTGAGTCCTCCAAATTTGTTCTTTTTAAAAATTGTTGTTCCTTTGTTTTTTCATGTAAATTTTATAATTTGTCAATATTTATAAAAAATCCTTCTGAGATTTTGATTGAAATTGCACTAAATCTATAGCTCAGTTTGAAAGAATTGACATCTTAACAATATTGAGTCTTCCAATCCATGAACATAGTCTATCTCTCCATCTATTTAGGTCTTAGATTTTTTAAATCTGACTTATAGTTTCGGCATGCAGAGCCTAGGAATTGTTTTGAAGCCTTCTGTTTTGATATAACTCTTATCTATCTGAGACCTTTAAAATTTTTCCCTAGAAACTACACTTTGAGTTAAACCATTGCATTTAATCTGCTTCTTTTTACTTGAGGGCATTGACGTGTGTGTGTGTGTGTGTGTGTGTGTGTGTGTGTTTTGCTTAAAGGATAGCTCCAATAGACTATGGATTTTGCTATAGATTAGAGTTGAGCTCTGCAGTGTGTTAACATTTGTTAAAGTTCTGTGGTAGGGTTCTTTCCATGTTGATTGAGAATTACCCTCTTCTTATGGGGGCATATTCTCAGGTTTTTAATTGTGAAGCTGCTTCAGCATGGGACCTTGGAGCTATATTTTCAAAATGAAAGTCTCATGGCTGTTTGAATCTTTAAAAAAAATAGTCACCTGTATTTCCCCAGCTATTTGTATCTCCTTAGGCAAAAGGATTTTGCCCTATTATTGGTTAGTAAAAATGGGAATAGTGAATTAGGGAGAAAGCTTCACCCTGGGATTTTTATGTACCTTTGTGTACCTCAGGATCTTAATTATTTTCTCTTTTATTTTCATTTCTTGCTAAAACTTTGCTGATGGAAGTAAACAGCTCTATCTAGTTATAGTTAGGACCACTGAGTTTTTCCTTTTGTCTTTTCCCTAGCCTGAAGGGACCAAAATGTCAGGCTCTGATAATCCCTCCCTTTTCTACAGAATTCCTGCAATCCTGCAGTTGATTTATATGGGTTTCTAGTTTCAGTAGTTGTGTGCATTTCTTTACAATACTGATGTCAATAAAATGTTATTTCCATGGCTGCTAGTGGCTTACTTATTAAGAGGTGTGCCTTAATGACATGTTACAGTTTCTTGAATAGGGCCAAAATTATCATTTTTAATGTTGAGGATGTATAACAGGGATTTCCAAAGATTGAACTGTATAGTACAGATGGCTTTATAGTAAAGTTTGACTCTTTTCCAGCACTGGCTGATTTTGTTTACTTGTTTAGAGTAAGAAATTAATGACATAGTAGTACATACATTAGCAAAAAATGTATGTTTGTATAGCAGTAGAATTTAAAGAAAGTCCAAATGCAAAAAAAAAAAAAAAAAAAGGATTAGGAATCCCATGTGTCATTGTTTCCCTGATTGAATGATTGAAGCATTCGGCTCTCAGCTTTTGACGGGGGGGGGGGGGGGGGGGGGGGGGGGGATCATTGAATTAGTTTCTGAACGCTTAAAGAAGTTACACATCACTAAGTAAGGTAAAGAGATCTTGATAAAATATTACAAGCAATAGCCTCCATCATAGTGGTAGGAAACTGTTACTATTATTATTAATTGGAGTTTTAAAATACTCTAATAAATTTTGTTTACCTGAAATTAGTGGCCCGTGTGTGTGTGTGTGTGTGTGTGTGTGTGTGTGTGTGTATATATATATATATATATATATATATATATATATATATATGCTGAATAGTCATTAAAGCCATGGATGCAGATAATTTAATAAACACTGATAAAAAGTAAAAAAAAAATCCTGATTTATATTCAGACAGACCTGGGTTCACCTCCTGACTTCATTTATGTTAACAATCTTTGTGACCTGGGTAGGGTATTTAATCCTCTTTGAGGATTAAATTGGTAAAGGGAAATAACACTACGTCTGGGAAATTATACTCAGTAAAAAGAAGTATATTATTTATTTAAATATTATAAATGTATGTAATATTAGTAATGCTTTGTTCTTGTATGTTACATGTAATAAAAAAGGATGAGGTCTAGACCTAGTAACTCTGATCCTGATTAAACTTGATTTCAGATACCAAAATACTTATAACACAATATTTATTAAATACTATTTTATTTATAGACCAAGCCTGCATAAACTGACAGATCCTCTGACATCTCGTAATAAGCTTATAGTTAATAAAGCCTCCAGGTCTTTTAATCTGACTTGCCGCCAGGCTCTGTTTACTTGCTGAGGGTATTTCTGAACCTAAATGTAGGCCCTTACCTCTGTAGATTCATCTTGTTTTCAATCCAGTGTTCATCTATTTGGTATACTTATGAATTCCATCATTGTGAAATCATTGTTCCTGTTTCTGTCAGACATATCATCTACTTATTTGATACCACATTTTATGTCAGTATCTAAATTAGAGAAATAAAAATTTGGGGGCTATAGGTTACTTTGGAAGTCATCTAATCCATTTTTTCAAACCACAGTTCATGCCCCATTTTTGGTAATGAAATCAATTTTTTGAGTTATAATCTACATTAAAAATAATGACATAGAATAGGAAATATCAGGGGGCATTGTGTTATAAGGGTGTTATTTTATGAAACTTTTGTTTTAGTTACACACACCAACACATATATGATTAGTTGTTCTCGATCATATTTCTTATTATGGATCACTGTTAAGAAGTTTGAAAGTCACTGATTTAGTCTACTTATTAGATGGAAGAAAAGGTTCAGTGAGAATAAACCACTTCCCCCCAAACATGTCTATGCTAATAGTGTCCTAACATAAAACATGATTATTACATTTAAAATCCTACTAGTTTTTTTGTGTAATTTAAAATAACGATGAAATTGTCAGGAGATAAAGGAGCACAGACAAAAAAGCCTCATGGTGTTTCATGTTAGAGTCCATACTTCAGGTTAACGTTAGCTCATTCAACAGTACTCTGTAGAAAAAAAATTCATACAGTTTAAAATCTTATCAATTCAGAGTTTTCAGTCTTGTGAAAAAAAAGCATCATTAACTTTGTCATGTATCTATCAGACTAATAATCCTGCCAGAGAGTGAAGAGGGTATCTTGACAAGAATTTATCAATGATTGTGTTTTTGTTTTTAGAACAAACTTTGTTTTCTAGATGCTTCTAACCCTTTCTGTTAATTTCCAGGGTCGAATAATCAAACTTCCTATCTTGTAATTTTGGAATCTTCCCTACATATACATAACTTTAAAAAAATCAAGCTTGGGGCATCTGGGTGGCTCAGTCAATGGAGCGTGTGACTCTTGATCTCAGGGTTGTGGCTTCAAGCTCCATGTTGGGTGTAGAGATTAATTGAAAATAAAATCTTTTAAAAATATATAGAAGATGTGCATATATGTGTGTGTGTGTGTGTGTGTGTATGTATATGTATATCACATACGTATACACACATACATTCATATAGTGGAATACTGCTCGGTGATTAAAAAGAATGAAATCTTGCCATTTGCAACAACGTGGCTAGAACTAGAGTGTATTATGCTAAGCGAAATAAGTCAGTCAGAGAAAGAAAAATATATGATCTCACTCATATGTGGAATTTAAGAAACACAACAGATGAGGGGCTCAGTCGGTTAAGCATCTGATTTCCACTCAGGTCATGATCTCACAGTTCGTAAGTTCGAGCCCCGCTTTGGGCTCTGCACTGAAAGCTCAGAGCCTGGAGCCTGCTTCCGATTCTGTGTTTCCCTCTCTCTCTGCCCCTCCACCTCTCGTGCTCAGTCTCTCTCTCAAAAATAAATAAACGTTAAAAAAAAAAATACAAAAGATGAACATAGGGGAAGGGAAGAAAAAAATAAGATAAAAACAGAGAGGGAGGCAAACCGTAAGAGACCCTTAAACACATGGAACAACTGAAGATTTGCTGCTGGAGTGGAGGTAGGTGAGGGGATGGACTAAGTGGGTGATGGGCATTAAAGAGGGCACTTGCTGGGATAAGCACTGGGTGCTGTATGTAAGTGATGAATCACTGGGTTCTACTCCTGAAACCAGTACTCCACTTTAACTAACTTGAATTTAAATACATAAATTTAAAACTCACTCAACCTGAGTATAGACTTGAGCTCTCATTAATTTTCTTGCCATGAGCATGATTTTCTAGAAAGGATTGTGTTGTCCTCGTTAGTGAGTGTGTGCGTTTTTAATTTTAGCTTTAACATTCTTTGTAAACATAACTTTTTGTAAATCTTTCTAGTTGGCATTTACCAATTATTGTTTACACTTACTATGTGACAGATACTTTGTAATTCTTTCTACTTGGCATTTTTTTTTGTCTTTATATTATTTTTCAGTCTTGTCTAGTCAGTTCATATTTTTCAGTCTTGTCTACAAAAGCATCACTAAGTATTGTCCAGTAATTCTTACAATACATTATGGTGTTTATATAACTGTTTCCCCTGCTATATTGTAAATACTTGGAGAGCACCTAATCCAGTGATTCTAAATATGTATTTGAGTTGGATCACAAAACTCATACTCAGACATCAGTGGTTTGCACATTCCTGTGTTTTAAAGAGTTGGAAGTAGAACCCAGATCTTCTGATTATCAAATATGTATTCTTCTCCCTAAAATAGGAGTAACTTGGTATCCGTGTGGAAAAAAATAAATCTGGGACCTTACCTTGAACCATAACACAAAAGTCAACTGTAGATGCATATGAAAGGTAAATCAATAATGCTTTTAAAGAATAAAATGTAGGAAAGAATCTCTACAAGATAGAGGAGGTGAAGATTTCTCAAACATTAAGATGCATGCTCTCACGTGCACACACACATATTAACTGTAAGGGGAAATTTGATGAATTTCATTAAAATTAAGAACTTCTGTTAATCAAAAATGGCAATAGAAAAGTAAAAAGGCAAGCCAATATGAAGCCAGTAGGGGGAGATATTTGAAGAGCATATAACTGACAAGGGAATTGTATTAAGAATATATAAAGGACTAAAAGTCAGTAGGAAAACTACAGATAAGTCTATAGAAAAATGGGCAGGAATTTGAATTGGCATTTCACAGAAGAGTGTATTCAAAAGACATGATTTGGATAGCCTAAAGACATGGTAAAAATTGCCCAGCCAAGTTATATGTTTGGAAAATATAAGTGAAAATCACAGTTGAAACACTATACCATCTTGATTGATTAGCTAAAATTAAAAGATCTGGCAGTACAAAGTATTGATGAAAATGTGGAACAGCTGGAACTTTAATACATTGCTATTAGAAGTATGAACACTTAACACTTTGGGAAACTATCAGGCTTTTTGTTGAATGTTTACATTACCAATAACTCAGCCATTTCATTCCTAAGTATATACTCAATAGAAATTCATGAACATTTGTAGATGAGTACACACTACATTTATAGCAACATTATTTGTACTAGCCCCAAACTGGAAACAACCCAAATGTCCATTAACAGTAAAATGGATAAATTATGGTATACACATATGTTGGAATACCATGAAAAAGGAACTAACTGCAGCTATACAAAATGACATGGATAAAACCTACAAATATGTTTAATGAAAAGTCAGAAACAAAAGGATATATATACCATATGATTACATGAACTAAAGTTCAAAACCAGGCAGAACTAATTTATGGAATTAGAAATGAGGAGAGTGGTTTTCTTTGCAATTTGGGAAGGGATGGGAGTGGGGAGTTTATCTAGATTGTTGGTTATGTTCTGTTTCATGACATAAAAGTGACTAATCACTTTTTAATATTGCTTTATAATATTTCTTGTGAAGTAACTTATGATTGGTATGGTTTATTGTATACTTGTTATATTTTAATTTTAAAAGCTTTTTAAAAGAGGTAGTATTGGGATAAACAATCCATTCAGTGAAGAAAGATTGGAAAGAAAGGGAAATTGTTTAAGAGTCATGGTGAGCAGTGCCTGGGTGGCTCAGTTGGTTAAGCAGCTGACTCTTGATTTCGGGTTAGGTCATGATCTCACGGTTCGTGAGTTTGAGCCCCATGTCAGGCTCCGTGCTTAGGAGCCTGCTTAGGATTCTCTCTTTCCTTCTCTCCCTGCCCTTGTGCATGTATGTGTGTGTGTGCATTCTCTCGTTTTCTCAAAATAAAAAAACTTTTAAAAAAGTGTAAAAAACTTAAGAAAAATGGTTTCTGGCTTCCTAAGAGTATTTTCATCTATGTGGTTAAATTTAATCAAATGCCATAAATGTAATACACTGCATGACATAAAAAAATGTTTTTTAATGTTTGTTTATATTTGAGAGAGAAAGAAAGAGACAGAGTGTGAGCAGGGGAGGGACAGAGCGGGGGAGGGGCAGAGAGAGACAGGGACAGTCTGAAGCAGGCTCCAGGCTGTCAGCACAAAGCCTGATACGGGGCTCGAACCCACGAACTGCAAGATTATGACCTGAGCCGTAGTAGGACGCCCAACCCACTGAGCCACCCAGGCACCCCCTGCATGACTTTTAAAGTGATAAAAATAAAAGGTGAGAACTTTTTCAAATCTAATGTAAATCTATACCTTTTGCCTTCCTCCTGCATAGTATAAGGGACCTAGAACATTTAAATTTCATTATTCCTTTATATAATTAAACTTAAAAAAAATGTTTATTTATTTTGAGAGAGAGAGAGAGCAACAGAGGGGGGGGGCAGAGAGAGAGGAGAGAGAATCCCAAGCAGGCTTCATGCTTTCAGCTGCAGACCCCTAGGCGAGTCTTGATCCACCAACCTGTGAGATGGTGACCTAAGCTGAAATCAAGAGTCCGACACTCAACCAACTGAACCACCCTGTAATTAAACTTCTGTTCTATGTTTTAATTCTATCATTAAAAAAAAAACAATTCCACTAGGCATTATTACAATATTGTTTTGTCAAGTTTGAGTTCATTTATATTCACCCATATAGTTGCTACTTTTATTTTCCCTTTGTTGTTCTTACATATTAGACAGTCATCTGGAATCATTTCGCTTGGGCCTGAAAGGTATCATTTAGAATTTCCTTTAATGAGGTCTTTTAGAGTCAAACCCTTTTATCTTTTATCAAAATACATCTATGTATACTTGAAAGATATTTTCATGGATGTAGAATTTTAGGTTCTGGGTTTTTTTTCCCCTAGCTTATTGAAAAATAGAATACTGTGTTCTAGTTTTATTGTTGCTGTTGAGGACTGTTATTGTTGCTTTGAAGATAATTTGTCATCTACCCGTATCCTTAGGTGCTTTGAGGATTTTTCTCATTGTATTTGAAAAATTATTCTGGGGAATTTTCTGAGGCCCAGGATAAGGGTGCCTTTCTCTAGAAAGAATTTGTATTTCTCAGTGGCATTAGAGTCACTTAAACTTAAGGTTTGAACTTCAGGGACACTTTAAATTTATGGTTTGAAGTTTCTTGGACCACCCTGATGATTTTTATTTGGGCTGTAAATATGCTGTAGGGCTGGTCAGTGCTTACAACTTAATAGAGTCTTTTTTTTTGTTTGCTTATTTTTTCCAGTCCTTTTCTACTTGAATGCCAGGGTATCCTCTCCACAAGGCATGGTGTGGAAGGAGGATTTTATTTCAGGTTTATTCATTCCCAAAGGAAGTATGTAGCATTTTGAAATCTTGGCTTAATGTTTTGGGTGTCTTCTTTTAGAAGAATCCTTCGTTGATCCTGAGTTTTGACTTTTGTCCCCCTTGTGTCATGAGGTGATCAAAACTGCTGTTCAAATTCTTTGGGATTAGCAAATTCTTTCAGGGCAAAAGGTGATCATGTGTTCTACTTAGCTTTTGGTTTGGTAATTCCTTATTGTCTTGTCTCAACTCTTAGCTGCCTTAAGATGTTTTTAATATATTAACCAATATTTTTATTTGTTTTTATTGGGAACAAGCATATAAATAAGCTAGTGCATTTCTTGAAATTACAACCCACTTACCTTTTTTTTGTGATTTAAATGTAAATAGCATCTGTATTTATTTTGCCCTTTTCATTCCTTATGTTGCTTACGTGTGTCTTCTCCCTTTTTGTTGTGATGAATTTAATCAGAGGTGAATTTTTTTCCTTTCCTTTTTTTTAAAAATTTTTTTTTATTTTTGAGAGAGAGAGAGAGAGAGAGAGAGAGAGAGAGCACATGAGAGAGGGACAGAGGATCTGAAGCAGGCTTTGTGCTGGCAGCAGCAAACCCAGTGCAGGGCTCGAACTCGTGAACTGTGAGATCATGACCTGAGCCAAAGTTGAACGCTCAACCAACTAAGCTGTCCAGGTGCCCCTGATTAATTTTTCTTA
The DNA here is from genome assembly GCF_024362965.1 of Panthera pardus. Taxonomy (NCBI): domain Eukaryota; kingdom Metazoa; phylum Chordata; class Mammalia; order Carnivora; family Felidae; genus Panthera; species Panthera pardus. Next base: position 15,422,281 of record NW_026526991.1, read on the forward strand.
ATTGAAATAGCTGACACATAATGTTATATTAGTTTCAGGTGTACAACAGTGATTTGACAAGTCTGTACATTATGCTGTGCTGACCACAAGTGTAGCCACCATCTGTTACCATACAACACTATTACAGTACCATTGACTATATTCCCTATGCTGCACCTTTTATCCCCATGACAGCGGTTGACTAATTTTTTTTAATATAATTTGTTGTCAAGTTAGCTAACATACAGTGTATACAGTGTGCTGTTGGTTTTGGGGGTAGATTCCCACTTACATACAACACCCAGTCCTCATCCCAACAAGTGCCCTCCTGAATGCCCATCACCCATTTTCTATTCTTCCCCACTCTGTCATCAACCCTCAGTTTGTTCTCTGAGTCTTTTATGGGTTTGCCTCCCTCTCTGTTTGAAACCGTTTTTTCCCCTTCCCTTCCCCATGGTCTTCTGTTAAGTTTCTCAAGATCCACAAATGAGTGAAAACATATTTGTCTTTTTCTGACTGACTTATTTCACTTAGCATAATAACCCTCCTAGTTCTATCCATGTTGTTGCAATTGGCAGGATTTCATTAATTCTCATTGCCAGGTAGTATTCCATTGTGTATATATATATATATATATATATATATATATATATATATATATCACATCTTCTTTATCCATTCATCAGTTGATAGACATTTAGGCTCCTCCCATGATTTGGCTATTGTTAGAGGTTGATTAATTTTACCATCTTTTCAGAGAACTTATGTGGTTATTGATCTTCTCTATTGTAGGTTTTCAATTTCATTAATATTTATTATTTTTATTCTTTTCTTTTATCTTTTTCTTACTCTGACTTCTTGGGGAACATGCCTAGCCTTTTAATTTGTAGACTTTTTTCTCCTAATGTAAACATTTAGCTGTGTAAATATACCCTTAATTGCTACTATAGTTGTAGCCCACAAGTCTCTTTAATGTATGTTCATTATCATTTAGTTCAAAATATTGTCTAAATATTATTATGGTTTGTTTCATTAGTTCTTGAGTTATTTAGAATTATTTTTTAATTTATAATATTTATAACACATATTTCAAACATAGAGAATTTGTCTATCTCTTTAGGGTTAATTTTTAGCTTAAATACGTTAGTGTAAGAGAATATGCTCTGTATTGTTTAAATTTCTTGAAGTTTGTTTAGACTTTATTTTTTTATTTTTTACTTCTTATTTATTTTAATGCTTATTTATTTTAGAGAGAGAGAGAGAGAGAGAGAGAGAGCGAGCATGAGTAGGGGAGGGGCAGAGAGAGACACACAAAATTTGAAGCAGGCTCCAGGCTCCGAGCTGTCATTACAGAGCTCAACCCAGGGCTCGAACTCGGGAATGGTGAGATCTTGAACTAGCCTGGAGTCAGACGCTCAGCTGACTGAGCCACCCAGGCACCTCTGGACTTTTTTTAAAGTCCCAATATATGGTCAGGTTTTTAAAAATATGTACATTACTTTTCTCTCCTTGTCTATTATAATTATTAGATGGAGGGTTTTTTTGTTTTTTTTTTTTATTAGGTCATAATTGCTAATGTGTTGTCCATATCTTCTGTAATCATCTTTGGTCTGGTAGTTATCGCAAATATTATCAAAAAATTGTTGAAATGTCCCCAATTTAACCATGAGTCTCTCTTTGAAGTTCTGTCACTTTTTACTTTATACATAGGAAGTTTTAGATGAATGTTCTGGTAAATTGAGGCTTTTAGTTTTTTTCATTATGAAATGTGATGGATATAGGTGTAAAATATATATTGTTAGATAATTATTATATCTTCTTGGCAAATTGAAGTGTTCATCATTATGAACAGTGCCTTCTTTATACTATTTTTCCTTAAAGTCCATTATGTTTGTGTTAATACAGTAGTAGCAGCTTTTTTTGTATCCTTCTGTTTTCAGTTTAGAACCTTTGGTTTTAGATGTCTATGAAAAACAGCATATTTTAGGTTAATATGTCTGACAGTTTTTGTTTTTATTTTATTTTATTATTAATTTAAAAACACTTTTTAATTTTTTTTGAGTTTGTTTATTTTGAGAGAGAGGGGGGAGAAGGGGCAGAGAGAGAGAGAGAGAGAGAGAGAGAGAGAATCCCAAGTAGGCTCCATGCTGTCAGCACAGAGCCCGATGTGAGGCTCAAACTGATGAACCATGAGATCATGACCTGAGCTAAAATAAAAAATCAGGCACTTAATTGACTGAGCCACCCATGTGCCCCCCATTTTTATTTCTTAATTAAAGCTTATTTACATTTGTTGTAATTACCAAGGTATTTGGATTTATATCCACCATCTTATTTTGTGGTTTTCTTTCTGCCCGTTTTATCTTCCCTTCTTTAAAATGAATTGTTGTAACTTTTTTCCAATTCTTCCTAACAGCTTTAAATGATACGTAATTTTAACTATTCTTTTAGTATTTATCTGAGAAATTACTACAGGCACATTAATCAATTTCTAAAGTTAATAACTATGCCCCTTTTTAAATAATACAAGGCCCTTAAAACACCATTTTAAAGTCCAGTTCGTTTCCTGACTTATACTAATTCTATCTCTCTCTTTTTGCTTTTAAAAATATCCAAAATACATTATTCTTTGTTGTCTTATAAGGCTAGTGTTTATTTATCTACATATTTACCACCTTCTGTGTTCTTTATTCCTCCTAGCATCTCCAGTCTTTCACTTAGAATCACTTTCTTTTATCACTAATAATATCTTTTTGATCTTACATAGTGAAGGACTGCTAGTGGCACACTCACGTTTTGTTTGTCTGAAAGTACTTTCTGTCCTTATTTACACTAGGTATAGAATTCTAGGTTATTTTCTTTCTGTGTATTAGAGATACAGTAGAGTCTGCCATTCCTGCTGTTATCTTATTGAGGTTATTATTATTATTTTTGTTGTTTAATTTTAAATCTTCTCTTTCTCTGATATGTTCTTCAGTTTTTCAATGATGGGTCTAGGTGTGAGTTTTTTCACATTTATTCTTCTTGATTTGTAAGCCTCTGTGAACCTGTGAATTAGTATATTTTATCAGTTCTGAAAATTTCTCAGCTGTTACTTTTCAAATAGTTCTCTTATCTCATTCTCCTTTCAGAACTGTATTTGTACACTTGTTAGATGTTTTCACTGTATTCTTAACGTCTTGTTCATATTTTCCAGGTCTATGTTTCTCTATTTCATTTTGTAAAATTTCTTTTTCATGTTTGAAAAAAGATTTTTTACTCCCATTTTTTACTCGCTAAACTTACTATTTTTGGTTCTTGCTTGTTTGTTTGCTTTTTTTTTTTTAACCTTAAATATGTCAATTTAATTATATTGGCTCTGCTTTCAAAATGTATACAAGCTCAGACCATATCTCATACCTATATGTTAATCATCTTGACCAAAGCTACCACATAGAATGTTGCAGTAGTTTCCTTTTAGAATTCCCTGGTTCTTCCTTTCTTCCCTTTTAACCTGTTATGATTCTTCATAATCATAAGTAAGATTAATCCTCTCATTACATCTCAGGGAAAAAGGTGATGTCCATACAATACTTTATAAGCTACTGTGTGTACTGGAACTTGATAACTTTTAAATTTAGTTTCTTAGCACTTACCTTTCATACTCTATGCTGTAGTCATACTGGTCTCTTGAGTATTCTTTTAAAGATATTATGCATATTTTTCAACTGGATTGTACATATGCTGTCCCCTCTGCACAGAATGTTTTTCTTCCAGCATGGCTTGCTCCCTCATTTTCCTTCAGGCCTTTACATTAGTGTTCCATTATCACTGAGCATTTACCCCTACAGTCTTATGTAAAATAGCAGTCTCTATTCCTTTATTTTCTAAAATCATTATTCCCTCTTTAATTGTGTTATTCAGCTATTACTGTCTGACTGATTTCTTTATTATCCTAGGAGGAGAGTTTGAATAAAATAGCCTGTTGAAGCACTGAAGTCCAACATGAAATCAACTCAGTCATTGATTAATTAATGGTATTAGCCTGTATTTTAGAAGCCTGCCACAAGCAAAGGTTAATAATTCTGTAAAGGAAAATATCTGCAGTTTTTTTAATGCATAATGTTTGGCCTGTGGTCAAAAATAACAAGGTATACTAAAAGATAAGAAATGACTGAAATCAAGAAGAAATTAATTAGCAGCAGATGCATAAGAAATCCAGATATTAATCATGTACTTTGAAACAATTATCATTAGTATTTTTAAGAAATTGGATAAAGGAGAATCTTGGAAAAGAGCTGTGCAAGTAGTCAAATAGAATATTAGAAATGAAAAAAATACGACAGCTGAAGTTGATAACTCAATGAATAGGTTGAACAGAGGATTATATGTAGCTGAGAAAAGCATTAGTGAAACTGGAAGATAGTTCAGAAGAAAATAACCACTCTGAAGCAGACACATTAGGTTGGAAAATATACAAGAGTGTGAGAGACATATGGGTAATGGCAAAGAGGTCTAACATATTTGTATTGAAATTCCAGGAGAAGAGGAAAGAAAATCATCCAAGAGTAGCAGATCAAATGTGAAGAATATTCTAAAAGAGATTGGTCAGGCAAAATAAAAAGTGATCCTAGATAGAAATATAGAAAGATACAAAGAGTGATAGAAACTGTTAGGACGTGGATACTGAATGAATAAATGAATACCAGCTGTTCAAAGCAGTATCTTTTGTATATGTGTATATGTTAAATGGAGTTACTATATTCTAAGGTCTTGCATCATTAGAGAATCAATAATAATACTAATTTATATTGGACTTTTAAGAAATTAGGGATGCATATTTTGATTTCTAGGTAACTTCTAAAAGAAGTTATGACTAACAATCTAAGAATGGAGGAAAATGGCATAATAAAAAATAATTTAAAAGAAGGCAAGAAAGGAAGTATAGAACAAGTTGAACAAATATTAAGAAGGTAAATTTAAACTTATGTATGTCAGTAATTCTATTAATTGTAAACGGACCACATTTTCCAATTAACAAAGATTGTTTGAATTAGAAAATAAAACTAACTATGAGAGTGAGCTATGAAATTTCTGTTTTTGGAAGTCAAACCAGTATGATATTAGCAATTTCATGTGGTTCAACCTAAAATACACTGCTTATAAGAAATACACTTTAAATATGGAGATTAAAATGGACTGAAGTTAAAAAAGCATGGTAAAAGATATGCCCTTGCATACACTAATAGAAAGCTGGTATGGTGTTACTAAGATCAGATAAAGTGGAAGTTAAAGCAAGAAGCATTTTTATTAGAAATAAAGAGGGATATTTCATGGTTATTAAAATGGTCAGTCCTCTAGGAAGATATAACAGGTCTAAATTTTATGTGTAAAATGTAGTGTCAAAATACAAAAAGCCAAAACTGATAAAACTAAAAAGAGAAATAAACTCATAATCTCAGAGGGAAATATAAATACAGTTCTTTTAGTAACTAATAGAACAAGCAGAGCAAAAATCAGAAGTTGTAAAAGATTGGAACAAAACAAAAGATTGGAACTGTGTGATTAACAGCCTTGACTTAATTCACACGGAGCATTTTTTTCCAACACCTACAGGATGCACATTCTTTTCTTTTTTTTTTTTTTTATTTTTTTTTTTTCAACGTTTTTTTTTATTTATTTTTGGGACAGAGAGAGACAGAGCATGAACGGGGAGGGGCAGAGAGAGAGGGAGACACAGAATCGGAAACAGGCTCCAGGCTCCGAGCCATCAGCCCAGAGCCCGACGCGGGGCTCGAACTCACGGACCGCGAGATCGTGACCTGGCTGAAGTCGGACGCTTAACCAACTGCGCCACCCAGGCGCCCCTGCACATTCTTTTCAAGTGCACATTGAAATGTAACAAAATTAATTGTATCCTGGGTTATAAACCAAGTCTTGTATTTCAAAACATTGAAATAGTAGAGAATGTGTTTTTAATCACAATGAAATAAGGTAGGAATTAACAAAAACAAAAATAGAAAACCCCCAAGCACTGATAATTAAGCAATATTCTTATAAATAATTTATGGGCCAAACAGGAAATTAGTGGAAATTTGAAAACATTTTGAACTAATGGCGTAGGACAATGGCAATGGCATGTTAAAATTTGTGGAATACAGCTACAGTGGTGCTTAGATAGGCATTTATGGCCCTAAAAGCATATAGTTAATAAGAACAAAACTGAAAAATCTTTTATGTCCAAAAAGTTGAAAAAATCTGAGAAAATAAACTGAAATAAAGTGAAAGAAAATAAATATAAACAAAAAAATTGAAACTGAATGCTTTATTTCCACCCCTTGAAATGAGCAGAAGAAAACAAACAACAAAATCCCCAAATCCTCTTCATCCTGTATTCACATCTCAATAAATAGGAATTTCATCCTGGCATGTATTCTGAATTTGGAGTCAACTTCTCTCTTTTGTCTATAACTTAAGTTTAATCTGTCAAGTGATCAAATGGGGTTTACTTCAAAAATATATCCAGAATTTTAGTCACTTCTCATCTTCATTGATTACAGTCTGGCCTAAACCATCATCATCTCTTACCTGGATAACTGCTATAATTTCTTAATTGATTCCTCTGTCCCCACTCTACCCAGCTCCTCACACAGTAGTCAAAGTGGCCTTGTAAAACTTTGTCACTCTTCTCATAACTTTTCAAGTCACTTTCCATTTCTCTAAACATGTAAGACAAAGAAAGCCCTTACAATGGCCAAGGAGTCCCTAAATAATTAGCTTACCTGGTCTTATTTTTTGCCTTCTCCTTGTCCCTTACCTTGCTGCAACCACACTGGCCATGTCTGTTTTCCTCAGACTTGCCATTGAATATTTGGGCCTTTGTGCTTGCCTTTCCTTTCCCCAAATGTCCACATGGCTTACTGTCTTACTTCAGAACTCTGCTAAGTATTACCTTATTAATGAAATCTTTGTAAATCAGCCCATAAAACAGCAATCCCCATTCCCCATACTTGGCACGCCCTACTTTGTATTTTTCTCTGTAATGTATGCCTGGCACTCACGTATTGTTAAATAAATAAGTGCATGGATGGAACTATTGAAGTGGTTATTACCATAGTGGAGAGGTGGAAATAATATTGATGTGGGAAAGAACTTTCCAAATGTATTTATTTCAAGATATGATGCTCTGACTCATCCATTTTTTTTTGTTTTGTTTTTATTTGGAAATAATTTTAGACTTAGAGTTGCAAAAATAATACAGAGGTTTACTATATAACCTTCACCCAGTATCTGTTAATCTTAACACCTTACATAACCATAGTACAATTAAGAAATTAGTATTGGTACATTACTGTTAACTAAACTATAGACTTTATTTGGATTTCACCACTTTTTCCACTAATGTTTTCTGTCCTAGAGTCCAGTCCAGAATTCCATACTACATTTAGTTGTCCTGTCTCTTTAGTTTCCTTTACCCAATGACAATTTTTCAGTCTTTATTTATCTTTCATGACCTTGAGACTTAAAAGCAATTGGGCCATTATTTTGTAGAATGTCCCTTAATTTCGAATTCTCTGATGCTTTCTCATGATTAGATTGAGGTTATGTATATTTGAAAAATACCAGAGGTAATTTGGACTTCTCATATCAGGAGAAACATGGTATCAGTATGTCTTATTTCTGGTGATATTAATCTTGATCATGTAGTTAAGCTAGTGTCTGCCCAATTTCTCCATTGTAAAATTACTTTTTTCTCTGTAATTAATATTTGGGAGGAGGTAACTTTGAAGCTATGTAAATATTCTTTCTCACACTTTCAGGCATTAATTTTAGTATTTATCAATGGATCTAGCCTGAAGCAGTTGTTATGTGATATTCTAATCATGACTTTTCATTCCTTCTGTACTTATTAGTTGGAATTCTTATGTAATGAAGAGTTGTTCCTTCTTCCCCATTTATTTAATTATTCAATAATTTATTTATAAAAGAATGCACTCATGAGTATTTGTTATATACTTTGGGTTATAAGTCTATTACTATCACTATTTATTTTATTGTCCAACTTTGGTACACATCCTATTTTTTCAACATGCACCCATTTGATTTTTTTTTTAATTTTATTTTTAATTTTTTAAAATTTACATCCAAATTAGTTAGCATATAGTGAAACAATGATTTCAGGAGTAGATTCCTTAATGCCCCTTATCCATTTAGCCCATCCCCCCTCCCACAACCCCTCCAGTAACCCTCAGTTCTCCATATTTATGAATCTCTTCTGTTTTGTCCCCCTCCCTGTATTTATATTATTTTTGTTTCCCTTCCCTTATGTTCATCTGTTTTTCTCTTAAAGTTCTCATATGAGTGAAATCATACATTTTTGTCTTTCTCTGACTAATTTCACTTAGCATAATGCCCTCCAGGTCCATCCACGTAGTTGCAAATGGCAAGATTTCATTCTTTTTGATTGCCGAGTAATATTCCATTGTATATAGGTACCAAATGTTCTTTATCCATTCATCCATTGATGGACATTTGGGCTCTTTCCATACTTTGGCTATTGTTGATAGTGCTGCTATAAACATGGGGGTGCATGTGTCCCTTTGAAACAGCACACCTGTATCCTGTGGATAAATGCCTAGTAGTGCAATTGCTGGGTCGTAGAGTAGTTCTATTTTTAGTTTTTTGAGGAACCTCCATACTGTTTTCCAGAGTGGCTGCACCAGCTTCCATTCCCAGCACCCATTTGATTTCTATTATTTGCCTACTTTCTGGCATCATGAGATGGTGCAGCTCATCTTGTATTTTCCTTGCTCAGCTCTGGAAGCAGCCATTGCTCTGTGGAGCCCTAGTTCTTTATTGGAGAAGGATGTTTAGAAACGAAGATCTGGGTGCATGTTTCATCTTTGATAGTCTTTTTTCTCTGCTGGCACTTTTTTTTTTTCCATAGTCCTCTCACTGTGAAAACCTCTGAAAAACTTGAATTATATCTAGAATGAATTTAGTATTATTAGGAGAAGAGAACATTCTGGTAGGAATATCAGAAAGCCAGTAGTATATGTAGCTCTGTCATTTGCTTTTGTACATGTGTTGAACAGATTTTATTTGGTTCCATCTTAATCCTCTAAAGCCCAGAAGTAGATTTTAAATGTGATTTTTGGCCTATCTTCATGGTGTCACAATGCAGTGTTTTCTAAAAATACACATGAAATAGTAAGAGTCCTAGATTTCAGATACCTTTATGTGATTTGGGGATTTAGGGATGCATAAATTACAGAGCCTTATGCTAGTGTAAGTCAACCTCAGAAGTTCAAAAATATTTCAGGTAAAAACCAATTTAAACTGCTGTCACAAAGTGCTAGGATAGGTACTATAAGACCCAGATCAGTCATATTCTTTGTAAAACTTTAGGGGATATTTCTCAGCCTTATTGCCTTCCTTTTATGTGTCCTTTAACAATAAGGACTTAAATAATACAGTATATTAATTACTATAATAATAAATTTGCATATCTTCTTCTTATTAAACTTGGAGGCTCTGAGGACTAGAATTCTGGATTTATTTTTTGTGTCATATGTAGGTGTCCAAATGTCAGTTGTATAAATGAAAGACTATACTTCAGAATATGTGGTTCTACATTTTATTAGGTTGGTGATAATTAACTCTCAAATATCTCTAAAAAGAGTAAAAGTTAATGTGAATCTAAATTAGTTTCTTTACCAAATAAGAAATGGTAATATACTTTGGATTCATTTAGTTTTACTTCATACATTTCTCTAAGCATAGAACAAGTTCTGTATATATTTATATAGCATGTGTATAGCTTATAACCCACTTATTAGTAATTAAATGAAACTGACCCTTTTTTGTTACTGAAAACTTAGGATTCTTAAATTTTGGTTGGATTGTTTCTTCCTACCTCCTTCTCTCCCTTATTTTGATCCTCTTACCATCCTATCCCCCCACTCCATCTCTCTTTATCTCTTGCTCCTCTGTGCCATCATTCTTCACTTTTTTGTCCCATATATTATTGGCTTCTATCATGTGTCCTTACTTCTTTACTCCATGTGTCATTGCATCATTATTCCATTTATCTGTCCTTCCTCCCCCTTTCCTTCCATCAGTCAATCTGTCCATCCTTCCTTCTAGGAAAATATACATTTGTCCCTTGCTTCTATCTCTCCAGACTTCATTCCATCTTTTTTCTTTTTCCTTTTCTCTCCAGCCTTCTTTCTGCCCTTCTGTCATTCCTTCTGTTCATTCAAAGTGAAGGTCCTTTTTTCCACTGTTTTTCTTTTCCTTTATGTAGTCTTTTGACTACCATTTGTGTGCTGATGACTTCCATTATTAAATTTTCAACCCCTACTTCTACCTTGAACTCCAGACTTAGTAATCCCATTTCCTTTGCTATATTATCTCTTAAATTTCTATTCAGATTCCAATTGTTCATATCATTTTCACCATTTACCACTCTTATCTATGCCACCATCATCTCTTTTCTAGAGAAGTATAGTAGCCTCCTAAGTGGTCTCCTGTTTCTGCCCGTTGCCTGATTACCCATTTCCTACCCAGAAGTCCAGGTGATTATTTTAAAAGTTAAATCACATCGTGTCCCAACCTCTGCTTAAAACTGTTCAAAAGATTCCTATCTAATTCAGAGTGCAAGTTAAAGTCTCTATGTGATTTGACATCTAGTGCATCCTTAATACCATTTTCTTCTTATTATTTCCCCTCAATGATTAGTCTCCAAGCATATTTTTTGTTCCTCAAACATGAGACCTGATGATGTGTCTGAGCCTTTACCCTCTATGGATAGTCTCCTTTTTCAAATATCTGTATAGGTCATTTACTCTCTTAAGTGTTCTCTCTGCACACATGACATCTTTGTTCTTTCATACAAAAAAATAAATTTAATGAATGCAGTGAGCAAAGGAGGCAAAAACTCCACTCTTGTAGAACTTACATCTAGATGGGAATGGGAGACAAGTAATAAATATAAAAATGATATATATTAGTATGTAAGAGATGGCACATGTTAAAATGAAAAATATAGCAAGAAAGGGGTTCTGGATTACTAGGGGCAGAGGTGAGGGGAGGTCAATTTTAAATATGATTAGTCAGGGCATCACTTCAGAAGTGACCTTTGAACTCAAAGACCTGAAGAAAGTGAGGAATTGAACCATGTAGATACATGAGGGAAGTGTATTCTAGGTGGTAAGAATAGCCTATGCAAAGGCACTGAGGTAAGAGCCTTTCTGTCATATCCATGGGATATGGACATCTAGAACATCTGTATCTAGAACAAAGGAAAGGAAAGGGGGGGGACTAGTAGGAGATGGAGTTAGAGAGAAAACTATTGCCCATGTTCATCCTGTGGAGCCTAGAAGGTCATTTTAAGGACTTTTTTTTTTCAATGGGATGGGAAGTCATTGCAATTAGAGGGTTTTTTCATGACTACTTGGTGTTTGAATGAAGACTGGGGGGCTGTGGGGACAAGTATGGAAACTGTGAGATCAGATAGAAGGCCACTGTAATAATGTAGGTCAGAAATGATGGAGGATTGAACCAGAGTGGTAGCGTAAATGTAGTGAAAAGTAGTTATATTCTGTATGTATTTTGGAGGTACATCTGATAAGATTTGCTGAAGCTTTACATGTGGACTATGAAAGAAATTGGAGTCAAGGACAACATGGTACTGCTCACCAATATCCAATTCACCTTACCTGGGCATATGAGACATTTCACTTTATATTCACTTTATATTTCCCTTTGCTGTTTGGGGAGCCACATAACTAGTTACAGACAATGAATTGTATAAGGACGTGCTTGGCCGAGGCAGGGTAGAGCCCCTATATGCTTCGCTGGTTCTTCTCTTGCTATGAAGGAGGCCTTGTGTTGAAATTATAGGGCCCACAAGATTAAAGGAACTGCAATGGTAAATAAAGTCACTATTTAGAGGATAGCTGCCTGGAGTTGCAGTGAACTTTTTTTTGGTAAAGCTACTGATTTGAGGGTTGTTTGCTACCCAACATAAGCATATCCTATTCTGACCAATCAGGTGACACTTTGGCCTGAGTAACTTGAAGGATGGAATCATCACTAACTAAAATTGGGAGACTGTGTGAAGTGAGGGGATTTTCTTTTTCCTTTTTCTTTCTTTCTTTCTTTTCTTTCTTTCTTTCTTTCTTTCAGAGAGAGAGCGAGCATGAGCCCAGGGGAAAGAGTTGGGGGGTTGGGGGGAGAGAGAGAGAGAGAGAGAGAGGGAGAGAGAATGAATCTTAAGCGGGCTCCACACTCAGATGGATCCTGCCGTGGGGCTCGATCCCACCACCGTGAGATCAGGAGGTAGACATTCAACCAACTGAGCCACCCAGGCACCCAGGTTTATGGGGATTTTCAAAGGAAGATATTGAATAGGCTGTAGGATATAAAAAAAGAAAAATCCTGTGACCAATCTATATGAAATCAAACTCTCCTCCACTATCCCTCTACTCTATTTTAGTTTTTCTCCATAGAAATTGTCGCAATTGAAATACAGTACAGTGGTCCAAGAGCTTAGAATCTGGAGCCAGGCAGGCTGAATGTTGGTTTTTTTTTTAATTTTTTTTTTTAATGTTTATTCTTGAGAGAGAGAGAGAGAGAGAGAGAGAGACAGAGCATGAGTGGGGGAGGGGCAGAGAGAGAGAGAGAGAGAGAGAGAGAGAGAGAGAGAGAGGGAATGAAAGAGACAGGGGGGAAGGGAGACACAGAATCTGAAGCAGGCTCCAGGCTCTGAGCGGTCAGCACAGAGCCCGACGCAGGGCTCGAACCCAGGAACCGTGAGATCATGACCTGAGCTGAAGTCAGACGCTTAATCAACGGAACCACCCAGGTGCCCCTGAATGGGTTTTAAATCTTAGTTTTGCTACTTTTCTTTTCATGGGTTTTGGGAAAATTACTTAACAGCTCTATGCCTCAATTTCCTTATTTGTAAAAACCTATATCAAAATGTTGTGTATGTGTGCATCTAAGTGCTTAGAGCAACATCTGATAACACACCTTCTGAATGTTTGTAGCTATCATCATCATCATCATCATCACCATCCTGAAAACTCATGAGACTGGGCACTTAATTTTGTTTTCTTCTGTATCCTAGGGACCACAACAATGTTAGAAGACTTTCAACAAGTTTTTAGATGGATAGATGGATGGATAGATTGCGTTAGGTGACTATCACTCTTTGCAGTAATGTCAGTGTGGGAAAGATCTTGACCATTGGCCAAACTGGAGACCTGTATGACATATGCTAGGTCATAGATTTAGAAAAAAAAAGGAATTTTTTTTTGGCATTATTAGTCTTCCCCCCAACATATGAAAATTGAAATTTTATTAAGTGAAAACTGAAATTTTATTAACTTTTCCCCAGCTTTATTGAGATACAACTGTGACATAAAACTTGTCTTTTTCTGAAGGAGAAAAATTTCAAATAGTACTATTAAGACTACAGAAAAGAATTATACATAGATCTGGGACAGCATGCTTTTGACCACATGTTGGACAGATTTTTTGTAGTTGTATGTAAATCCTTTAAAGCCCACAAGTACATCTTATCCTAATTGTGTTCTAACCTGGCAAAGTCTCAATGCAGTGGTTTCTAAAATTAGACAAGGAATAATAAGAGTTCTAAATTATAAATAGCTTTGTGGATATTTGAGTTCAGAGAGGCATAAGTTACACAGATTGTATTAGTGTAAATTGATTCTAGGAATTAAGTGAGTTAAGCCCTATTATTACTTCAAATAACGTTTCTGTATATTTCTTTTTTTTATATTGATAGTATTGATACTCCTATCATCTGTAAATAATCATGCTTTTATTTCTCCCCCCGTCCCCCAGCCTTATACCTTTTATCTCTTGCTCTTTTACTTCACTAGTTAGGTTTCCTAGCCAGGTTGAATAGAAGCGATGATAGCAGACCTCCTTTTCTTCTTCCCAATCTAAAAGAAGTGCTTCCAACATTTTACTATTAAATATGTTTTCTGTAAGTATTTTTTTGGATGCCCTCATTCACATTAAGGGTGTTACCTTCTAGTTCCAGTTTACTGAGGGTAAATGGAAATTGAATTTAGTGACTATTCTTTCCCATCTGTTCAATTAGTAATACAATTTTTTTCTTTTATTCTGTGAATGAGGTGAATTGCACTAACCAATTTTTAATATTAAACTAATCACCTGTCTGAAGATAAGCCCAACTTGATTGTGATGTATATTTTTTATATTTTGCTGGATTTGGTTTGCTGATATAATGTGCTTAATATGCTTGTGAGTGAGATTCGTTTATAATTTTCCTTTTGTTTTTTGTTTTGTTTAAATTTTTATTAATGTTTATTCATTTTTGAGAGACAGAGCGCAAGTGTGGTGTGGCAGAGAGAGAGGGAGACAGAATCTGAAGCCGGCTCTAGGCTCTGAGCTATCAGCACAGAGCCCAATGCAGGGCTCAAACTCATGAACCATGAGATCATGACCTGAGCCAAAGTTGGATGCTTAACCGACTGAGCCACCCAGGCGCCCCTGTAATTTTCCTTTTGTACTGTCTTTGTCCAGTTTTGCTGTTAAGGTAAATTTAACCTCATAAAATGAGTCAGAGTATTCCTTTTTTGTCTATCCTTTGTATGAGATTAGACTCCTCTATAAAATTAGAGTTATATATTCCTTGAAAGTTTAGTAAAATTTTTCTGTAAAACTGACTGGCTCTTATGCCTTGCTTGTAAGATTTTTAACCACTGATTCAGTTTTTAGTGGCTATAGAACTATTCATGTTCTGTTTTTGCTTTTGAGTCAGCTTTGGTAAGTTTTAAATTTCTTCTTGAGTCAGTTTTAGTGAGGAATTTATCCATTTCATCTAAGTGTTTAATTTATTGGCATAAATTTGTTCATATTATCTAATTTCCTGTTTAATTCTGGCAGTATCTGAGATTATATCTCCTTCTTTGTTCTTAATATTGCTTATTTTGCCTTCTCCCCTTTTCCCCCTTAATTATCTCTTCAAATAATAAATTTTGGCTTTGTTTTATTATGCATTTGTATTCTGTTCACAAATTATGTTATCATTTCTTTCTATTTCTTTTTTTTTTTTTTTAGGATTTATTCTGTTTTGCTAACTCAATTTCAAGTCTTCTAATAAAGCATTTAAGCCTATACATTTTCTTCTAATACCACTTTTTTTGTTTTGCATTCTTCACATTCTAGATATATTTTCTTCATTATCATTCAGTTCTAGGTATTTTCTAAAATCCATTATGATGTTCTTTGTCCCATAAATTGTTTAGAAAAGTGTTTTTTAAATTTCAAGATATAAGAAAGTTACCAATTGTTTTAAATTTAAGTATGGTGTTATAACCTAGTATAAGGCCATTTTTTCATAAATATGCCATGTACACTTGAATATATATTCTTTCCTTATTAGGTATAATTGTATTCCGGCTGCTGTATATACTATGTCTTTGGTTTTGTGTGGTTTCAGTAGGATGTGTCTAGATGTAGATCTGCCGTCTCTGTTTCTTAACTATCCCTCTCTATATCTCTGCCCATTTCTATCTGTTCTTTATTTCTATCTTTACTTCCCCCACCATCTCTGTCCTACTCCACATCTCCTAACTCATGTCCCTCTCTTTTTTATCCGATTTGGGATTTATGACCTGCTTGAATTGGTACTTGTAGCAATTCCACATAATTCTCAGTCATCTTCAGGCCTCTCATGCTGCAACTCACATTAAGTTCTTGTTTCTTTGAGTATTTTGTGATTATTTGATTAAGTTTTGATGGAACTTTTTTTGTGTGTGGAAATTGAGGCATGGGTATGAATCTAGAGAGGATTTGTAATTTCTTTTAACAGTTATTTGAGATCATAACCAATCTGGGACCCCTTTAAATGCAATGATATGCTTGAGGTGTTAGGACCACTTAAACTCCATGAATTGGCATTGAGATTATACTTTTGGGGAGAAGGGGAGCACAAGTTTTGTTTTTTTTAAATAAGTTTTAAAAAATAATTTTAGATGTATAGAAAATATACAAAGGTAGTACAGAGTTCCTATGTTTCTGTACCCAGTTCCCCCTAATATTAACATCTTATACACTGTCTTATAAGTGCTAACTAAACTCCAGACATCATTCAAATTTCCACTGATTTTTTTTCTATTCCAGAATCTGTTCCAAGATACTACACAGACATTCAGTTATATGTCTCCTTCGTCTATCCTCTGTGACAGTTTCTCAGGTTTTTCTTGTTGTTTTTTTTTCTTGATGACCTTTATGATTTTTGAGCACTGGTTATGTATTTTGTTAACTGGCCTTCAGTTTAGGTTTGTCTGATGTTTTTCTCATGATTAGACTGGGGTATGGGTTTTGTAAAAAAATTCCACAGTGTTAAAATGTTTTTCTTATCACGTCATGTCAGGATGTGCAGGATATTGACCTGATGTGATGTTTACTCTGATTATGTGGTTAAGGTGGTGCTTGCCAGGTTTCTCCACTGTAAAGTTACAGTTTTATCCCTTTCCATTCAGGAATGGGAGATTTTGTTTTCTCTCAACCCAGACTGAGCAGAGATAGTCAAGTTTCCTTGTTGCCCTATGCTGTAACTTGAACTTTATGTCTTATTTATTTATTTATTTATTTATTTATTTTTTATTTTTATTATTCCTATTTTTAATCTGTATTTATTTTTGGGAGAGAGACAGAGTGTGAGCAGGGGAGGAGCAGAGAGAGAGGGAGACACCTAATCCGAAGCAGGCTCCAGGCCTTGAGCTGTCAGCACAGAGCCCGACGTGGGCCTCGAACTCATGAACTGTGAGATCTAGACCTGAGACTAAGTCGGATGCTCAACCGACTGAGCCACCCAGGTGCCCCTGTGTCTTATTTATATTTGAACTATGGGTGGAGCTTTTTGAAGCCCAGATTTATATTGAGGGTCTGTTATTAGCTTCCTCACTTTGGATGGGCCTTAGGCTTTATCTCCATCCTTCTCAACTTGTATTAGCTTCAGGGTTTCCAGTGCTCTATAGAAATCCTCAAGGTTAAAACTGACCTTAGTAACCTACTTAACCTCTTATGACTCCTTACTTTTGGGGCAGTCCAGTGAAGTATGCTTAAAACTTTTCTTTTGTTGCTGTTTGTTAGTTTGTTATTAGCTATTTCTGTTAGGGTATCTTAATCCAGTGTAGTGTCAGCAGTAAAAGTTGGTAGGTTTCTTTGACATTGATTTGGAATATATTTTGAAGTGTTAATACTGGGTATTAACTAAGATGGGTGGGGGACTCCATCTTAGTATTAGAAAGTGTGGTACTTGTAGTCATTCTACCAGTTGCCCCCTACCCCACCGCCACATGTACACAATTCCTAAGAATTCCTTGATTTAACTGCCTTGATTGTCTTTTCATATTTTATCCTCTGATCAACACCTGTTAATTCCAAACTCTGTTCAAGTGTTTTCTTCCTCATGCCCTCCCATGTTCCCTTTTCCCTGACTCCACAGACAGAGTTAGATTTCTTCTGTGTTGCCATAAAACACCACTAAGAAAGTTATCATGTGGTAAATATATATCAGTGTTGGTTTACATATTATGGTAGATGTTATTACTGTTTACCGTTATTTGGTATTACTTCCTGCAGGAAGTTTATACCTTCAGCCTTCTTGAAGCCTGGCTTGACCATGTGACCTGCTTTGACAGGTTAAATGTGAACAGAAATGCCTTGGCTGATCTGCAATAGATGTATAGCATGAATGAAAAATGAACGTTAGTTATTTTAAAACACTGAGCTTTGTCACCTCAGTGTAAACATATTCTTTCTTAAATGACATGCATGCCTGTCCCCCATATTAAAGGCAAAAAACTGTATTCTGGCCATCTTTTTTATGTCCTTAAAGCTGTCAGACTAGTTTTCTTAAAACGTTTTAGCAGTAGCATTATATAGTGGAAAGAACATGGGTTTGGGATCAGATATATTCAAATTAAAATTTTTACTTTATTGTGTAGCCGAGTTACTTTAGAAAATGTCCTTGATGAGTTTCAGATTCATTACTTTTTAAATGAGATAGCTTGTAAAGTTGTTGGAAATATATAATACATGTAAAGTACCTAGTACAAATATTCAGAGAATGTTCTTTTCCTTTCATGTTTTTCATTTCTCCATTGACTTTTTTTAAATTTTTTTTTTTAACGTTTATTTATTTTTGAGACAGAGAGAGACAGCATGAACTGGGGAGGGGCAGAGAGAGAGGGAGACACAGAATTGGAAGCAGGCTCCAGGCTCTGAGCCACCAGCCCAGAGCCCGACGTGGGGCTCGAACTCATGGACCATGAGATCGTGACCTGAGCTGAAGTCGGACGCTTAACTGACTGAGCCACCCAGGCGCCCCTGTCTCCATTGACTATTGACTCAAGTCCTAAAATCCCATTCTGCTAATTAAGGAATCAATCCCATTACAGTTGATACAGTTGATAAGATACCTAGGAATAAACCTAACCAAAGAAGTGAAAGACCTGTACTCTGAAAATAAAAGAAAGTAAAGATGACACAAAGAAATGGAAAGACATTCCATGCTCATGAAGTGGAGGAACAAATATTGTTAAAATGTCTACTACCCAAAGCAATCTACACATTCAATGCAATCCCTATCAAAATACCAACAGCATTTTTCACAGACCTAGAACAATCCTAAAATCTGTATGTAACCAGAAAAGACCCCAAATAACCAAAACAACCTTGAAAAAGAAAAACAAAGCTGGCAGCATCACAATTCCAGACTTCAAGTTATATTACAAAGCTGTAATAATCAAAACAGTATGGTATCAGCATAAAAAGAGACACATAGATCGATGGAACAGAATAGAAAACCCAGAAATTCATGCAAACTGTATGGTCAATCTTCCAACAAAGCAGGAAGGAATATCCAATGGGAAAAAGACAGTCTCTTCCACAAATGATATTGGGAAAACTGGACAGCAACATGCAAAAGAATAAAACTGGACCACTTTCTTACACCGTACAAAAAAAAAAAAAATTCAAAATGGATTAAAGACCTAAATGTGACACCTGAAACCTTAACAGTCCTAAAGGAGAATATAGGGAGTAACCTCTTTGACATTGGCCTTAGCAACTTCTTTCTAGATAGGTCTCCTGAGGCAAGGGAAATAGAAACAAAAATAAACTATTGGGACTGCATAAAAATAAAAAGCTTCTGCACAGCAAAGGAAAAAATCAACAAAACTAGAAGGCAACCTGTGGAATGGGAGAAGATAATTGCAAATGACATATTTGATAAAGGGTTAATATCCAAAATACATAAAGAACTTATAAAGGCATCCCAAAAATGAATAATCTCATTAAAAAATGGCAGAAGACAGGAACCGACATTTTTCCAAAGAAGACATGCAGATGGCCAACAGACATGAAAAGATGCCCAACTTCGGTGATCAGGGAACTACAAATCAAAACTACAATGAGATATCACCTCATACCTGTCAGAATGTCTAAAATTAAAAACATAAACAACAGGTGTTGGCAAGGATGTGGAGAAAAGGGAACCCTTTTGGACTCTTGGTGGGAATGCAAACTAGTGCAACCACTGTGAAAAATAGTATGGAGATTCCTTAAAAAGTTAAAAATAGAACTACTCTATGATCCAGAAATTGCACTACCAGGTATTTATCTGAAGAGTACAAAAATACTAATTAGAAGGGATACATGCACCCTGATGTTTATAGCAACGTTTTGTACAATAGCCAAATTATGCAAACAGCGTAAGTGTCCGTTGCTGATGAATGGGTAAAGAAGAAATGGTACACACACACACACACACACACACACACACACACACACACCCCGATACACAATGGAATATTATTTGTCCATAAAAAGAATGAAATCTTGCCATTTGTAATGACATGGATGGAGCTAGAGAGTATAATGCTAAGTGAAATAAGTCAGAGAAAGACAAATACTATATGATTTCACTCATACGTGCAATTTAAGAAACAAAACAAATGAGCAAAGGGGAAAATAAAGGGATAGAGGCAAACCAAGAAACAGACTCTTAATTATAGGGAACAAACGATGGTTACCATTGGGGAGGTGGGTGAGGAGATGGGTTAAATAGGCGATGGGGATTAAGGAGCGCACTTGTGGTGATGAGCACCAAGTGTTGTATGGAAGTGTCGAATCACTATATTGTACGCTTGGAACTGATGTTACATTATATGTTAAATAACTAGAATTTAAATAAAAACTTGAGGGGCGCCTGGGTGGTTCAGTCAGTTGAGCGTCCGACTTCAGCTCAGGTCATGATCTTGCAGTTTGTGGGTTCGAGCCCCAAGTCAGGCTCTGTGCTGACAGTGCAGAGCCTAGAGCCTGCTTCAGATTCTGTGTCTCCCTCTCTCTCTGCACGCCCCCATTCACACTCTGTTTCTCTCTCCTTCAAAAATAAATATTAAAAAAAATTTTTTTTAATAAAAACTTGAAAAAAAATCCTTTCTCTTGCTTTCATTAATGTATTCATTTGGTCAGTCATTAGATAAAAAAAAATTTTTTTTTTAAGTTTACTTATTTATTTTGAGAGAGGGAGAGAGCATGAGCGGGGATGGGGCAGAGAAAGAGGGAGAGGGAGAATCTCAAGCGGGCTTTGCACTGTCAGTGCAGAGCCCAGTGTGGGGCTCAAACTCGTGAAACTGTGAGATCATGACCTGAGACAAAATCAAGAGTTGGACACTTAACTGACTGAGCCACCCAGGTTCCCCTAGATAAATATTTCTTGAACTTCTATATCTCATGCATTTTCTAGGCACTGGAAAGTAGTGAACAAGATCTAGTCTTAGTCTTAAAGGAGGTTACAGTCCAGTGGCCAGTAATTCTCTCTCCCTATCTCTAGCTATTATAATCATATTAATATTGCAAGGCCTCTTTCTACCATCACCATATCTTTGAAATTTTTGCCTAAATTTTTCCCCATCTCAAAAAGAGAAATCCAGAAGTGATATCTCCCTCTTGACTTTTTGAAGCAATGTAACGTTACCCATATGTGTCTCCTACAATATATGTCACATTCATCCTGGCAGGTTCTATTATATTTTCAAGTTTCTTTTCTAGATTTTCAGCTCCTTCCATATTGGACATGTCTGTCACTTAATCTTGTTGTATCCCTCAAATCAATGAAACTGTGTGAATAATGAATAACATCACTCCTTAGGGGTGTTTTAGGAATTTGTGGGGGCATTTTTGTTCATCACAATGAAGTAATTAGGTTACTAGTGGAATAGTGAGAAGAGGCCAAGAATGGAAGACTTCTTGCAGTGTTCATGATAGTCTCTCAAATAAATCATTGTCCTGAATCCCAGTAACTTTCAAATATTCTACTAGATGTTTCATGTAAATGAAAAACTTAGAATTCGTTGAATGTAGAGCCTAAATCCGTTTTGTATGTAAATGCTAGGTATTTTTATGAAATTTTAATATATACTGAGTTTTCCTGGCATACATTTATCACCTATTTAAAGAAAGATTGTACTTTGTTTTGTCCAGAATTTTACTAAGTCTTGCTCAACATTACATTAAATCATGTCATCAAAGGCAATACCACTCATGGTGTTTGAGTCACTAATAATACAGCTGTATCAGTCTGTTTTTATAGTTGTTGAATTTACAGTGATTCTAGATGTAGGTGTAGGCATACGACTACTTCATTCTCTTTTGTCATGCCTAGATATTTACATTTTGAAGTGTGTTATTTCTATTTAAAATATAAATGACCTTCCTTTAATTTCTTCCACATATTACAGTAAGCATTGTATTAATGGTTTAACTTTGTATATTTAGATATGTTATATTATCTATAAATGTCTTTTTAACTTTTATTTAAATTTCAGAATTTAAAAGAGGGCATTAAAAAAGCAACATTGTGTCATGTTATAAATTCACTGAGTTATGACCATTAGAGCCTGGAATTAAAAAATTAAAATTTACTTTAAAAATATATATTTAATCTGTATTGAACATTAAACTATTCTCTTTAGGGAAAATGTGTATCACAAATATTCTGACAATTTGAATAATGATTAAGTTAGATGAAAGCACTAAAAATTTGTTAACAAACCAGAAAAAAAAAACATGTAAACTTGATTCAGTTTATAGACAGACAAATTGCTCCTTTATAATTTAAAATTTTTCTATAGACTTTGGTTAATGACTAAGACTCTACTTGTTTTCTTTATTATAATTAATATATCTAGAACTTTAATTTTAAAAATTTGACTATGGTTTCATGCAGAGGACAGGAGAAGATTGATCTTAATTTATATTCTTTAAATTAGTTTTTTGGGGTCAGCAATGAATTGTTTTGATTTAGATCTAAATGTAGTTTTCATCTTTGAGCATATGATAAGTATATTTTATAAACTAAAGTACAGAACCAGATGGTTTTATTCTGGTATGATACATGTTAATTTGTATGCTTTGTTTTCAACAACCATGGGATTATGTTGTATCTCATCATTGCCTTTTTTGGACTATTTTATAGACAGAACTAGCAATTCTAGTTATATAAAGCTGTTCTAGCACAGGCTAGAAAGTAGGTCATTGTGATGGGGAGTATTCCAAACCTCCCACTGGTTGCTATAGCAATGACCTACTTTAAGAAACTATTTCTGTTGATTCATGTTGAAATCATCTGTTGGAAATGGTATAAGGAAACTCACTGAATGTAATTTTTTTCTAATAGTAATAAAGTAGTGATCTCTGGAAATTTTTTTTAAAAAATCTTTAATATGTTTAAAGTAAAGAAGTATATTTTCTCACTTGACACCTTTTCTATTTATTTTGAAGTGATGCAATTAGTAATGTAATTATATAACAGGAGAACTGTACTTATATATAGGTAATACAATTATACAAAGAGATGTGATGAATTTTACTAATGTTTGGCCTATAAAAACCAACCTGTTGCATGTAGTTAATAACTTTATTAACTGAGTCCTGAATGAGTATAGTAAGATGCCATTTTAGAGAAGATCTGAAAATATGTTCCTGTTAAAAGTGTACCCTGTGTATTTTCAATGTATTATATTGAATTGCTCCATTGAATATTGGATGCCTGTTCTAAGCCATATGCATTTATAATATATAAGGGTTGAAATTGGTGTGTTCTCTGGAATATACTGAATCTGAACTCTGACAGAACCTACTCTTCCCAGTTAAGCATAAAGGATGAAAGGTTAGATTTTACATAGCACCCTTTCAAGTAACATTATCCCTTCAGCACTGAAAAGAAATCTTCCATGTCAATGAATTGATATTTGAACCTAGGATATTGGAGGTTTTATTTTATGGTATTATCAATGAAGGATTATATACTTAAAGGTTAGTTGATATACAGATGTATATGTATGGTGGAATTAAAAGGATGATGTGGTATTTTATATAAATATTATCTGTCTATCAATAGACAACTGGGCTGGTTCCATGGTTTGGCTATTGTAAATAATGCTGCAGTAAACAGGGGTGCATGTATCCCTTTGAATTAGTGTTTTTGCACTGGGTAAATACCCAGTAGTGCAATTACCAGATCACAGGGAATTCTGTTTTTAACTTTTTGAGGAACCCCCATATTGTTTTCCAGGGTAGCTGCACCAATTTACATTCCCACTAACAATGCATAAAGGTTCCTTTTTCTCCACATCCTTGCCAACACTTGTTTCTTGTGTTTTTGGTTTTAGCCATTCTCACAGGTGTGAGGCGATACGTCATTGTGGTTTTGATTCTATTTCCCTGATGATGAGTGATGTTGAGTATCCTTTCATATGTCTGTTGACCATCTGGCTGTCTTCTTTGAAGAAATGTCTATTCATGTCTTCTGCCCATTTTTTTAATTGGATTATTTGTTTTTTGGGTGTTGAGTTGTATCAGTTCTTTGTATATTTTGGATACTAACCCTTTAATGTCATTTGCAAATACCTTCTTCCATTCAGTAAGTTGTCTTTTAGTTTTGTTTGTTGTTTCCTTCACTGTGCAGAAGCTTTTTATTTTGATGATGTACGAGTAGTTTGTTTTTGCCTTTGTTTGCCTTACTCCTGTTATATATTTATTCATTCATATTTGCCTTGTCACTGGGAAAGATTTTAATCAAACCTTTGTTCCAAGTCACATTCAGGAGAAGTTATGAGTCCAGAACAATTCTACATATAGATGTAGGCATCCAACTAATTGTCTTCTGTTGTCATGCCCAGATATTTACATACAGAAATATGTGTTACTGTTTTTTGGAACTATAAATTATTCCCAGGGGAAAATAGTGGTACCTTCTCCTTAATGAATATCTACCATGTGCTAGTAATTCTGCGAGATGATTTTATAATGTTTTTCTAATTTTTTCAACAGTTGTAAAAGACAACTGTATTATTTTTTAAATCCTATTTCTAATCTTTCTAACAGAATATATTGATCACATGATGATATTTGTTTCGCAAATGTAGCAACCAAAACGTAGGTTAAGAAACCTACATAGTTAGGAGTGAGACACAGATACTAATTTGAAATCCATGAGAAGAAGAAGGTGATATGTATATATGATAGTTATAATGTAAAGTATAATGTGAAAGTTTCTCTAGAATGAGGTCCATATGTCCTTTGATAATTTAGAGGATGGAGAAATCACTTTCAGCTGGAAGACTGAAGATTAGTAGGATACGAACTTGAAGAGATGAAAATTGGGAAAGGTATTCTATGCTGAGGGAAATTCATGGAGCACATTACAGGAGAGTGGATGCGTAGGGAAAAGAGTAGTTTTGTTTGGTGGGAATGAAGGAAGAGTGGTAAGAGATGAACCTGAACCCTAAGTGAGTGGCCAAGCAAAATAATGTGTTCTAGGGAATGAATCTTTGAAGACCTTTGTACAGGAAAGTGTGCCTCAGAAAGATTTGTTGTGGTGTATAAAATGGATTATTAAAGTGGGAAAAGATTGTTGGTACAAAGATGTATTTTCAGGCATTACAGTAAATAAATAATGCCAGCAAGAGATAACAAGGGATAGAATTATTATACCAAGAACGGAAGTGGTAGGAAGGAGGCGACCAAAAAAATTAGATAACACTTACATAACTGTGCTTACTATGGATCAGGCACTGTTCTGAGAGCTTCACATATATTAATTTAATTCTCACAACATGCTATGATATAGGTCCTATTACTATCCCTGCTTTACAGATAAGGAACCTCCCAGGATTAATTAAAGGATAGTAATTTATCTCTAGACTTGTTAAATTATGTGACATCTGTGTAATGGGATACTATGAAACCATCAAAATTGATGCTATAGAAGTATGTCTATTGCTTTGAGAAGATTCACTATTAAACCATGTTTATAGTAAATACAGTATTTCTGTTTTACTCTGAAGGAGTGTATGTTCGTTATCAATTTTATACCTTTTATGAAGTTAAAAAAAACATGTTTCTCTCATCATCACTCCCCCCTCCATTCCCACTCCTCAAAAGTAGCTATTATTAATAGCTTGGTAAGTATCTTTCCAATTATTTTCTTATGTACATATAAGTAAATACATGCAAAGCAGATTTTATTTTATCAAAATAAAAATCAAAATATATTTATGTATATAGTTTCAAAAGTCGCAGTGCAAAGGTACTATGTTCTTTTTTAAAGTACCTATATTTGAGTCCACTGTACTTCTCTAATTTTAATGTGAAATCACAGTGATGGAAATAATATCCATGGAAGAAAAATATCATAATATGTAAGAGAAATATCATACTTAAATATATCTATTCCTTCGTGTTATGCAGTGTCAAAACTAATTATTTGGTTGCAAAACTTTCCCATTATAATACATTGCTTCAGTCCATATCATTCTGTACAATGTTTGGTTCATAAGGTATTTATTGAAAAACATTAAAACTCTTTATTCAGCCTGTTAACAAGAAAGGGAAAAATAATTTTACCCTTAATTCCTTAATTATTAATTAATCCAGGCTTGTTTGTTTTATGCATTAATCATGTTTTTTTCATTTTCCCATTTTTTTCCCCCATCTATCATTGACCTGTTTGTACCATATGGAAACATTTACATACTGAAACTAGTGGTACAAAAGAGATATCAGGATTATCTCTGCCTTGGGTTATCCTTCCAGGACATTTTAGTTTTGTTCTGTTTAAATTAAAAAAAACAAAACTTAAAATTGCTAGTTCATTCAACTTCTTGATTTTTGATCTGCTACAGTGTCTAAAAACTCTTTAGACAAGCAAATACATAAAATTA
The DNA here is from genome assembly GCF_024362965.1 of Panthera pardus. Taxonomy (NCBI): domain Eukaryota; kingdom Metazoa; phylum Chordata; class Mammalia; order Carnivora; family Felidae; genus Panthera; species Panthera pardus. The sequence goes on from NW_026526991.1 coordinate 15,448,536, forward strand.
GATGCTTTCTAATAAACATTTATCACCAAACATGATAAATTACTCATAGTTATGGATAATTTTACAAAACTCAGGTGTTTTTGTATTGATATAACAATAGCAATCTTCTTCCTCAAAGTATTTATACATTGGTAGTGGTAGGTTGAGATAGGGGTTGGTGTTAGAGAGGTGACTCCAATCCTAGACAGAACAGGGATGAGGTGAAATATAAATGTGAAGATAGAAGGGTTTGTTTCCTATTTGTTTAACGACAGTTGTGAGACTTCCTAAGATGATACAGTGGGAGTCCTTAAAAGTCTAGCACTGTGACACTCCACACCTGTAGACTCTAAATCCTAAATGACTCCCAAATGGTAAAGAGTATCAAACTTGACTAGTTATAGTGATGTCACTAATAACTATAGTTGTAAAAAATTAACAAAACTTTCTTGATGAAATGATGGGATCAGAATGGGCAAAGAGAGCAAAATGATCTGAACTGAACACCTCCTAAAACAATAGTGCCTGGTAGCACTTTCTGCATTGATGGAAATGTTCTTCACCTGTGCTGTCCAATATGGTAGCTACTAGGCACACATGTGGCTGTTGAGGCCTTGGAATGTGGCAAGTGTGACTGAGGAACTGAATTTTTAATTTTGATTAAATATAAATGGCTGTATGTGCCTAGAGGCTACCATATGGGACAACACATTTCTGAAATGTGTCTTTTCATTTTTATTAACTGTTCCTCACAAGTAAGATACAATCAGTATTCTCAGAGAACACATGGCTTGTGGAAAAGGCAGGCAAATACTTAACCTTAAGATCAAATACATAAAAGAAGCAGAGTGAAGAGAAAATAAGAAGTGTCCAGGAGAGAGGAATAGAATCTAAGTGAAATGTTAGAGACATTAACATGAGGTAAACAATGAGGTTGAATTTTCCAGGAGTGACATCTCTTTCAAATTTGCTAGACTGCCCCATTTCTTCACACTAAAAGATGCGTAGTAAGCAGTCTTCTGCTACTGCCCCAGAATTTCCCAGCATATCTATCATGTGTAAGCTTTGTTGGTACTTATTTCATTGAGAAAAATCTATAGCTCCACCTGCCTCATGGAATTTTTCTTTTTTTAATTAACCTGGCATTCTCTACACTCAGAGTTAATGCCACATAATTTAACATCTGTTTATTATCAGTTTCTTTAATTAGATAAGAAACTTGAAAATGGGCATTATGTTTTCTTTCTCTCTTAGATGATTACAGTATCCCTTAATATTACTCAAATTCTTAAATTACTCACTTGCTCAGAGTGATTAAATAGGATATTTCCATTTTGTTTCCAATAGAGAAATGTTCTAGATTTTTCAAGGTGGCTTTTCTATTTGAACTTGAATTCTTTTCATCAATGAAACAGTGAAATCAATTCATTTAATTCCTTTATTTGTATAATTTTTATGTTTACAACTTAAACTTTGCTAACATTCAATCACTGTTATTTAATGGAAGTTACTTAATTGAGGAATTTTATTAAAATACTGAGAACCTCATGTAATTTAAAATTTTTAAGTATGATTTCCGGAAACAGTAATTTACAGATCAATTAGAAGTAATAAGATGATAGGAAGTAATAAAATTATGGGGTTAGCACGTCAAGTTTTAGAATAACATGATTTTGCACTACTTTATATCTTCTAAATATATATGTTTAAGAATTTTAATATTTTCTCTGTAGGTTTTTGCTTCAGTGTCTAGAAGACCTTGATGCCAATCTGCGAAAATTAAACTCTCGTCTGTTTGTGATCCGTGGACAGCCAGCAGATGTGTTTCCCAGGCTTTTTAAGGTAATCTGAAAAATTTTTGCATAGAATAATAATCTTTTGTCAGAGAAGACACATGTTTGATAAATAAGGTACTTGAGGTAATTTAAAATATAGGAAATATAAGTATTTTTAAATAAAAATTTTGTGGGTTCTTTATTTTGCACTGCTGATGGGAATGCAAACTGGTGCAGCCACTCTGCAAAACAGTATGGAGGTTCCTCAAAAAAATTAAAGATAGAACTACCCTATGACCCAGCAATTGCACTACTAGGTATTTATCCAAAGTATACAGGTGTGCTATTTTGAAGGGGTACATGCACCCCAATGTTTATAGCAGCACTATCGACAATAGCCAAAGTATGGAAAGAGCCCAAATGTCCATCGATGGATGAATGGATAAAGAAGATGTGGTATATATACACATTGGCAATCAAAAAGAATGAAATCTGGCCATTTGCAACAATGTGGGTGGAATTAGAATGTATTATGCTAGGGGCGCCTGGGTGGCGCAGTCGGTTAAGCGTCCGACTTCAGCCAGGTCACGATCTCGCGGTCCGTGAGTTCGAGCCCCGCGTCAGGCTCTGGGCTGATGGCTCGGAGCCTGGAGCCTGTTTCCGATTCTGTGTCTCCCTCTCTCTCTGCCCCTCCCCCGTTCATGCTCTGTCTCTCTCTGTCCCAAAAATAAATTAAAAATGTTGAAAAAAAAAAAAAAAAAAAAAAAAAAAAAAGAATGTATTATGCTAAGTGAAATTAGAGAAAGACAAATATCATATGATCACTCATATGTGGAATTTAAGATACAAAACAGATGAACGTAAGGTAAGGAAAGCAAAAATAATATAAAAACAGGGAAGGGGACAAAACATAAAGAGACTCTTAAATATAGAGAACAATCTGAGGGTTGCTGGAGGGGTTGTGGGTGGGAGCATGGGCTAAATGGGCAAGGGACATTAAGGAGGACATTTGTTGGGATGTGCACTGGGTGTTATATGCAGGGGATGATTCTTCTTCTACTTCTGAAATCATTGCACTATATGCTAACTAACTTGGATGTAAATTTTAAAAAATTGGGGGGATTATTTTATTTAATAAAAGTTACAAATGGTAAAATCAGTGAAAAATTTGGTTTACAATGAACATTTAAATCTTTCTTCTACCTTAAACTGCTAGTTTCCCTCCTAGAAGCAACAACTACTACCAGCTTCTTTTGTAGTCATTGGAAATATTTTTTATATTAATAAGAATGTATATGTCAGGTGGTTATGTGTGTATGTGTGTGTATATATATATATATATAAATAATATAAAGAGAGATCTGTAGCTGTGTGTATGTTACCACCCCCCCCCACCCCCCGCTTTTTAAAACCAAGATAAGAACACACTATATTTTACACCACCTGTGCCAAGCTTTATTCACATAGCCATGTGTTTTGGAGATTGTTTCCTGTTGTTTCCTCAGTCTTTTAAATGGCTTCATAGTGTTCCATTGTGTAGGTATGCTGTGATTTTTTTTAACAAGCTTTCTACTGAACATTAGTCATTTTCCACAGGCCTTTGCTAATACAAATAATGCTGTCAGTGAACATCCTTGTCCAAATATATATCTTTGCTCACATGTGCTCATACATTTTTGGGATAATTCTTAGAAGAGGACTTTCTGGGTCAAAGGGCTATAATGAACAACATGCTACTAATAATACAAAACTGTAGTTTCATGGCAGAGTTTTTTAACTTGGTAAAATCTTAAATCTCCTAGTCTTACTTTGCCTTTTTTCCCCTAATGAAAACATTAGTCCTAGAGAGATTAAATGAGTTGACTAAGGTCATGCAGCTAGCTTATGGTAGTAGTGCTCAGACCAGAAGTTGTTTTCTTGGCTATCTTTTTTTTGTCCATCCCTTCCTATTTATACCATTAGGATTCCTAATGTATATCTGCTTTTTGGTTTTTTTTTTTTTGCAGCTGTTTGATTCATCAAAAAATTTTAATAGTAATGTGCCTGTTTCTAATACAGATGAGAACAGTTCCTTTCCCTGAGTGAAAATGTCCCCAGTGTTGGGAATCAAATCAACACTACTTGGTCTTTTTCATTGGTATGAAAGAAACCTTTAATGTTTAGGATTTGGCTAATGCAGCAGTTCTGGCTACTGAAAATTTACTTTATTAAAGTATGTTTTACTACTGTGGCTACTTGGAGTCAGAATTTAACCTAGGTACATGGAAGAGTTGTGGGTAGAAAGAATATCAGAAACAATGGTAATAGTTTATCAGCAACTCATGAGTATAAAATGTGTGTATCTCTAAATCCATGTGGTATAAGTAAACTGAATCCTAAGATGATTTTACTTGCAAAAATAACGAAACTTAAACAATAAGTGTTTAAAGATATGGAGAAAAGGAAACCCTCTTGCACTGTTGGTAGGAAGGCAAGCTAGTGTAGCCACTGTGGAAAACAGTATGGAGGTTCCTCAGAACTACCCTATGATCCAGTAATTGTACTACTTGGGTATTTATCCCCAAAATACAAAAACACTAAGTCAAAGGGATACATGTACCTCTACATTTATAGCAACATTATTTACACTAGCTAAGCTATGGAAGCAACCCAAGTGTCCATTGATAGATGGACATAAAAATGAAATCTTGCCATTTCCAACAAATGGATGGAGTCAGAGAGTATAATGCTAAGCAAAATAAGTCAGAGAAAGGCAAATATCATATGATGTCACTCATGTGGAATTTAAAAAACAAATAAGCCAAGGGGAAAAAAGAGAGAGAGACAGATCAAGAAACAGACTCTTAACAGTAGGGAACAAACTGATGGTTACCAGAGGAGACAGAGGTGGGGGAATGGGTGAAATCGGTGATGGGGATTAAGGAGTGCACTTGTTGTGATGAACACTGGCAGAGAAACAGTGGTTTCTGCATGGGCCATAAAATACAGATACATGAACACACACACATGCATAGATGCTTACTGTTTTATTCAGGTTGTTCCTTGGGCTACATACAGTAGTTTGTATAAAATACCACTTATGGAAACTTCCTTTCAGAGTATACACTGTCTAGAGCCATAGAGGGAATTCCTTTTTGATTGCGTTGATGTTCTTACTTTTACTTTTTTTTAGAGGCACTACATGCATGTGTTTAAAAAAAAAAAAAAAAAAAAAGCCTAAAAGGTTATGCAGTAAAAAGCAGGTCTCCTTCCCACTCCCCACCCTCACACCCTGTTTCTCTGAGGGGAAAGACTCTTTTGTCCATAACCAGCTGACTCATTTATATTATTGTCTCTGGTTTTTTTCTAGTACAGAAGATAGAATTTTTAGTAGGTAAGTAATCCTATTTCCTACATGGGAGGTAAAACTGTTTTAGACCTGGTAGTAGTACTTTAGTTGGTTTGTATGGTGACAGTGGCTCAGTACTGATGTCTGCTGTGTATCTTCTCTTTATAGCATTCATTCTATTTATATTGAATAGATTTAGGGATGGGGTCAGGGAATTTTTATACACACATATATGTGTGATAAACTGTTGTGTTTTCTGATGTGTTTTCTACTTAGGATTTTTCCCAGTTAAATTTTGACTTTATATAGGACTTTTTTTTTAACTTTTTTCTTTCATGTTTTGAAGAAATGATGAAGAAACTTAGACACTAATGTAGGCAAAACTAGGATAACACTATTAATCATATGAATCTTGTATCAATTATTATTATGCAGTTAAATCTTGCATCTTCCACATTTGGTGCCAGAATGGTAAGTTACCAAGACCTTGTACATTCTAGGCCCAGCAGGAACTTTTAATGAAGAACTTAAAGAGTTGGTTTAAAACATTCTCATTATATCCAAGAAACAGGGACATGTGGCTAAAGTCTTTATAGGTGGACTCATTGAAGCATAACAAAATGTTTTGTCCAAAATCATAGAATAAATCAAAGAAGAACATCTAAAGCTACTAACATTTCACATACATAAAATTCATGCATTTTGAGTTATTTTGGATTCTTTATTATTTTATGGTACATGCTCATTTGAATAGGACAATTCATTCAATAGATATTGCTTGTCTGCTATTACAAGGCAGAGTTCAAGGTGCTGAGGGTATACTAGTGAACCAAACAGAAGATGTTTCTACCTTCATGGAGCTTATATGATAGTAGGAAGGAGGCAGATAATAAACAAGTAAATATGCAATGTCAGGCAGTGATAGGTGCTAAAATAAAGTGTGGGATATTAAGTGCCAAGGTGAGTGAAGGGTAATTATATGAAATCATAGAAGGCCTCCCTTCTAAGATGACATATGAGCAAATCATGTGAAGGGACTAAGCCATGCAAATATCTAGGGTGTGGCATTGTCAATCCACAACATTTTGCACCTTCTTCCATCAAAAGGTAGAGTTTATTTTCCCACTCCCTTAAATCTGGTTTGGCTATGTAACTTTGGCCAACTGCCAAGGGAGACATTGAATTCCAAACCCTAAGCCTCAAGCAACCTTGAAGCTTCTACTTTGCCCTTTTAGAATGCTCCTTGTATTGTGCTGGGAATATGGGCTAGAATATCAAATTATGGGAGACCATGTAGAAATAGAGGACCAGTCATGAGCCAGCACCATGGTCTGAGATGTATGAGAGAGATTATCTCAGATCTTCCAGCCCCCACCAAGTTGTCAGCTCATTGCAAGCTCATGAGTGAGCCCAGGTGAGACCAACAGAACCACCATCTAGTTAACTGACAGTCTTGTGAGAATCAATCATTTTGAGCTACTGAGATAACTGCAACATGGGGAAATAATGATGCAGGCAGAGGGAATAGCAGTTACAAAGGCCCTGACGTGGAAGCGTGCTGTGACTTGTTTAGGAACAGCAAGAAGGCCAGCGTAGCTAGAAACACACAGTGAGTGAAAAGGAAAGAGGAGGTCAGAGAGGTTTCAAGGAGCCAGATCACAGGGCTTTCTTTATGGACCATGTTTAGGGGTTTGGCTGTCACTCTGAGTGAAATGGGATGCCATGGAAATTTTTGAGTAGATGAGTGACATGATTTCACTTACATCTTCTTTTTTTTTCTTTTTTCTTTATTATTGACATATGATTGAGATATAATGTTATATTTCAGATATACAGCATATTGACTCAACAATTCTAGACATTAGTACTCATCAGAAGTGGTCACCATCTGTCACCATTCAATGTTATTAAAATATTGACAGTATTCCCTATGCTGTACTTTTCATCTCCATGACTTTTATTTTGTAACTAGAAGTTTGTACCTCTTAATCCCCCTCATTTATTTTGACCATCTCCTCACCTGCATCCCCTCTGGCAACCATTAGTTTGTCCTCTGTATTTAAGAGTCTGTTTGGTTTGTTTGTTCATTTGTTTCGTTTTTCAGATTCCACATGTAAGTGAAATCATATGATATTTGTCTTTCTCTGATTTATTTCACTTAGGATAATACCTGCTAGGTCCATCCATGTTGTTGTAAATGGCAAGATTTCATTCTTTTTTGTGACTGAGTAATATTCCATTGTGTATATGTACTACATCTTCTTTCTCCATCTATAAATGGACACTTAAGTTGCTTCCAAATCTTGACTATTATAAATAATGCTGCAGAAAACATAGAGGTACATATATCTTTTGAATTAGTGTTTTCATTTTCTTTGGGTAAATACCCAGTCGTGGAATTACTGGGTCATATGGTATTTCTATTTTTAATTTATGAGGACCCTCCATATTGTTTTCCACAGTAGCTGCACCAGTGTACCTTCTCACCAACATTGCATGAGAGTTCCCTTTTCTCCATACTCTTGCCAACACTTGTTATCTCTTGTCTAAATAAAAATTTATTTTTTATTTATTTTTTTAATGTTTACTTATTTATTTTGTTGGGGAGGGGCAGAGAGAGAGAGGGAGAGAGAGAGTCAGCACAGAGCCTGATGCTGGGCTCTCTCCCACGACTCTGAGCTCATAACCTAAGTTGAATCCTAGAATCGGACACTCAACCGACTGAGCCACCTAGGTGCCCTTCTTGGCTTTTTAAGACTAGCTATTCTGCCTGGAATGAGTGATGTTGAGCATCTTGTTTTGTATGTTGGCCATCTATATGTCTTCTTTGAAAAAAATGTCTGTTTAGGTCCCCTGACCTGAATTATTTAATTAAATTACTATAATTTATAATAAATCAACTTTATTTAATTACATGTAATTACAAATGAATGTAAAAATTAAATTTATTGTAATTTTATTTATTATCATTAAATTATAAATTAACCTGAATTAATAAAAATTAAGTTTTTATTTAATCAGATTTTAGGGGCGTTTTTGGTATTGAGTTGTATAAATTCTTTACATATTTTGGATACTAACCCCTTATCAAATTGATATATCATTTGCAAGTATCTTCTTTCATTCGATAGGTTGCCTTTTTGTTTTGTTGGTTTCCTTCGCTGTGCAAAAGCTTTTTATTTTGGTGTACTCCTTATACTTTAATTTGCTTTTGTTTCCCTTGCCTGAGGAGACATATCCATAAAGATGTTGCTTAATCTACTGTCTCATCTTAACAATGAGAAGAAAGTGAATATGTCACAAAATCATGGGTGTTTTTTTTTTTAACCTACTAGAGAGTTGAGGACACAAAGAAACCTAAATAAACTAACTTCCATAAAGCAATGAGCCTTTCGTAGGAAAGAAGAGACTCATGGCTATATTCCTGGTGGCACAGCAGAAAGAAAAGGGAATCCACTGTAGTTGAGAGTAAAAAGAAATCAGTAGAAATTTTACCTAGCTTTTGTGGTCATATATGGACTGACATGGCAGGTTAGAATCCCAAGAAACCCAAATTACAGAGCAAGTTCACACTCACTCTCTACAGTGCTTTTGTGGAATACCAGTGGCAATATACCAAAGGCTAAAGCAAAGCAGAAGAGCTGAGAGAGATTCCTCTTGAAGTGCTACTGGGCATTCACTTAGTGCAAAGTAGCAGTCCACTGAAGCTGGGGACAGGACAGCAGGCTAGAAAGATGTCTCCAGAGGAATAGAAAATTAGGGAGCACAGCTGAAAAGCAAAGAGAACTCTGCAGCAACCATAAGACTGATGGGTAGACAACAAGGTAGAGAGAAGTGTACAGTTTGTAAAGCTATTGACTGGGTTGTCAAGCAGAGAGAGACATCTAGAATCTTTTCCATACTCAAATTCCAAGCCCTGTTGAAGAAGTTTGGCTCCTACCCTTAAAATATTTGAACCCAGTGGTGAATGGAAGGAATTTAACTAAAGTAGCAACAAAGCCAAGACCCACCTCAATTACAGATGATAGTAATTCAACTTCTAGCAGTCAGAGCCAAGACTATGCAATTTTCTAGAGATAAATATTATTTATTCCATCTCTATTCTTTATACCATTGTCATACAATCAACTTATGAGACATATGATGGAGCAGGAAAACGTGACTTGCAATCACGTAAAATGAAAAAAAAAGAAAAAGCAGAAATAGCCCCACAGTTGATGCAAATGTTGGGATTAGAATTAAGGACTTTGCAATAATTATGCTATAGATTTGAAGAATCTAGTCGAAGGTGAAAAATGTGATTAGGTGATAATTTCAGTATAAAAGTGGAAACTATTAAAAAGAAGGAAATGAAGAATTCATTCAGTGGGCTTAATACAGATTGGACAAAGCAGAACAAAGGATCAGTGAACTTGAAGATGGGCAATGGACACAAAAATAAACCCAAAATGGATGAAGGACCTGAATGTGAGGCAGGAAACCATTAAAACCCTAGAGGAGAGAGCAGGAAAAAAACCTCTTTGACCTCAGCCGCAGCAATTTCTTACTTGACACATCTCCAAAGGCAAGGGAATTAAAAGCAAAAATGAACTGTTGGGACCTCATCAAGATAAAAAGGTTCTGCACTGCAAAGGAAACAATCCACAAAACTAAAAGGCAACCGACGGAAAGGGAAAAGATATTTGCAAATGACATATCGGACAAAGGGCTAGGATCCAAAATCTATAAAGAACTCACCAGATTCCACACCCGAAAAACAAATAATCCAGTGAAGAAATGGGCAGAAGACATGAATAGACACTTTTCTAAAGAAGACATCCAGATGGCCAACAGACATATGAAAAGATGCTCAGCGTCACTCCTCATCAAGGAAATTCAAATCAAAACCACACTGAGATACCACCTCACACTGGTCAGAGTGGCTAAAATGAACAAATTGGGAGACTATAGATGCTGGAGAGGATGTGGAGAAACGGGAACCCTCTTGCACTGTTGGTGGGAATGCAAACTGGTGCAGCCACTCTGGAAAACAGTGTGGAGGTTCCTCAAAAAATTAAAACTAGATCTACCCTATGACCCAGCAATAGCACTGCTAGAAATTTACCCAAGCGATACAGGAGTGCTGATGCATAGGGGCCCTTGTACCCCAATGTTTATAACAGCACTTTCAATAATAGCCAAATTATGTAAAGAGTCTAAATGTCCATAAACTGACAAACGAATAAAGAAGATGTGGTTTATATATACAATGGAATACTACTTGGCAATGAGAAAGAATGAAATCTGGCCATTTGTAGCAACATGGATGGAACTGGAGGGTATTGTGCTAAGTGAAATAAGTCAGGCAGAGAAAGACAGATACTATATGTTTCCACTCTTATGTGGATCCTGAGAAACTTAACAGAAGACCATGGGGGAGGGGAAGGGGAAAAAAAAGTTACAGAGAGGGAGGGAGGCAAACCATAAGAGACTCTTCAATACTGAGAACAAACTGAGGGTTGATGGGGGGTGGGGGAGAGGGGAAAGTGAGTGATGGGCATTGAGGAGGGCACCTGTCAGGATGAACACTGGGTTGTTGTGTGGAAACCAATTTGACAAGAAAGTATATTTAATATTAAAAAAATAAAAATAAAAAAAGAAGATGGGCAATTGAAATTATCTCAACTGAAGCACAAAGAGAAGGAAGTCTTTAAAAAGAGAACAGTCTGTGAAACAATAGTAAATGGCCTGACATATGTATAACTGCAGACCTAGAAAATAAGGGGAAAGAGGTTTGGGACAAGAAAAAAAAATGTTTGAAGAGATAATGGTTGACCATTTTCTAAAATTGATGAAAGATATCAACCCACAGTGTCAAGAACTCAAAAAACCCTAAAGAGCATAAATATAAAGAAAACTACATCTTGCCACCTCATGGTCAATTAACTAAAAGCCAAAGATAGAAATTTTATAAGCAACCAGAAGAGAAAAGACATATTCAAGGAACCACAATAAGAATGTTGGTGGCTTTTTATTAGAAACAGTTGAGTCCAGAAGGCAATCGAATGACATCTTTAAAGAACTACAAACAACTTTGTTAACGTAGCAAAAATATTCATTTAAAAAAAGAAGGTAGTCTATGGCCATACCACCCTGAATACACCCAATCTCATCTGAACCCAGAAGCCAAGCAGGGTTGGGCCTGGTTAGTACTTGGATGGGAGACCACCTGGGAATACCAGGTGCTGTAGGCGATAGATAGGTAGATAGATAGATAGATAGATAGATAGATAGATAGATAGATAGATAGGAAGAAAGAAAGAAGATAAACAGATAAATTTAAATTTAAAAAGAAAGTAAAATGAAGGCATTTTCAGACAGTCAAAAATAGAATAATTCATATCCAAAAGATCTATACTGTAAGAAATACTAAAAGAAGTTCTGCTAGGTGAAAGGAAATCATTCTGAATGAAAGATAGGATCTGCAAAAAAGAAGAAAGCACTAAATATATGGGTAAATATAAAATAACTTTTTTGTTATTTTTAGTTATGTATATTTATATATCCTATTTTCTTTAAAAGACTGTTGACAGGTTAAAAACAACTAATAGTAAATTATAGGAGGTAATACCAATATTAAGGGGCTTATAACATATATAGAAATAAAATTTATAACAGGATCACACAAGATGGGAGGTACATAAATATAAGTATATATAAGTTCTTACATTATTCAATAGTAATATATGATATGAAGGTAGACAGTGGTAAGAATGCACATTATGATCTAAAATAACATGAACAGCTACTTCAGAAAATTCAATAGAGGAATTTAAAATGGGATACAAAAAATATTTGACTCATTCACATGAAAGCAGGTAGATAAATTTAAGCTCAACTATGCCAGTTGTATTCAGTGTAAATAGTTTAAACTCTCCATTTAAAAGGCACAGAATAAAAAGCAAGAACCAACTAGATGCTGATGGGACATTTTAAAAATATGAAGAAACAGGAGATAGAGGTTTCCAGTTATGGAATAAATAAGTCACAGGAATAAAAGGCACAGCATAATGAATATAGTCCGTGATATTGTAATAGCGTTTTATGGTGACAGATAGTAGCCATATTTGTGGTGAGGATAGCATAGTCTATAGAGAATTTGAATCACAGTGTTGTACATCTGAAACTAATGTACCATTGTGTATCAACTATACTCAAAAATTTTTAATGAATAAACAGTTTGAAATAAAAACAACTGGAAAAGATGTGCTTTGCAAACAGCATAAGAAAGTAGAATTCAAGGCAAAATTAAGAGTAATCTTACATCAAGAGGGTATAACTATTATAAGTGTACATGTACCAGGTAACAGCATAAAAACATATGAATCTCAAACTGATAAACTCTCAGTTATTGATAGAATATACAAAAATTAATAAAGATATAGATGATATGAATAATGCTATCAACTGATTTGGTATACTGATATTTGCAGAACACTATACCCCAAAGCTATAGAAAATATATTCTTTTTTAGCACATATGAAATATTCACCAAGAGAGACCATATGCTTAGCCACAAAATGGGTACCAATAAATTTCAAAAGATTGACATTCTATACAATGTATTCTTTGGCTTCAATAGAATTAAATTAAAATGAATAGAAAAAAATCATAAATATTTATAACTGATAATGTAAAAATATATAAAAATTCATGAGATTCACCACTTCAGTTAAAAATAGTCTTAATATTAGGATAATTTCTTTAAAATATTAAAATTCAACTTGTCATTAAAAAACCAAACATTTATGGGATTCAGCTACAGCAGTGCTTAGAGGAAAATTAGTAGCTTTCAGTACTCCGTTAGGAAAGAAGGAATCAAAGAACTAAGCTTCCACCTTAAAAAGTAGAAAAAGAACAAATTAAACCTATAGTATAGTAAGTAGAAGAAAGGAAATAGTAAACAGAGGAATGGAAATCAGTGAAACAGAAAAACAATAGAGAAAATAAATGTGCGATAATTAATTTATTGTCTGTCAGCTCTAATTCACCCTTCTAAGTCCTGCTATGTGATAGTGAAGCTGGATGCTGTAAACATTTTTCCTTTGCCAGCTGGCTTGATACTAGAATTCCTCAATAGATATTGTTGGTGGTTCTCTGCCAAGTCATAGTAGGAGAGAAAGGGTTTTCCTTATTGGTAGTCTTGTGTGTTTTTCCTGCCACATTAGCTAGCAGTTGAGCATATGGGAGGCCCAGTAGTCTTTACCTCAGCCTCCCTCCTGAGCAAGCCCCAGCTTACCCACACCCTCTGGTAAATTTCCCTGCCCCTGATAGGCCACTTCCACAGACCAGCTGCATTTCACCCAGACCCCTGTGTAGGAAGTTTCTCAACCACCCAGCTTACTATTAACCAGGTCTGGCCTTGCCCTTTAGCAAGTTCATTCTCTACAGGGAAGGTTTTGTGTTACTGTGGCAGCAAGATCCATGCATTAAGGTGGGAGTCTCAGTGGACGGTTCTTTTCTTCTGAGTTCTTAATTCATTATTTACTTATTTTCTCTCCATTTAGTGGTGGTGGCTGTGTTGTGCAATTGCTAATTTTGGACACCTTAGACAAGTACTATCCAACAGAAGCCACATACATAATTTTAAATTTTCTAATAGCCACATTAAAAAAAGTAAAAAGAAACAGATAAAGTTAATTTTATTTATTATTATTATTTTAATTTTTAGCGTGAGCAGGGGAGGGGGCAGAGGGGGAGAGAATCTTTTAAGCAGGCTCCATACTCAGTGCAGAGCCTGATGCAAGGCTCAGTCCCATGATCCTGGGATCATGACCTGAGCCAAAACCAAGAGTCAAATGCTCAACTGACTGAGCCACTCAGGTGCCCAGAGTTAATTTTAATAATATATTTTATTTAACCCAGTATATCTAAAATATCCTTTTAATATAAAATGAGTATTAAAATTTTAAGCTATTTTAACCTTTTTTTCATATGAAGTCTTTGAAATTCAGTGTATATTTTATGTTTACAGCACATCTCTGTTCCAGTTAGCTACATTTCAAGTGCTCAGAAGCCACTTCTGTGGGTAGTGGCTATCTACCATATTGGATAGTGTAGCTTTAACTCCTCTTTCACTCCTTGTCATTGTTGACCACCTTTTACTTACTAATATTCTTCATATTAAATGTTCCCTGTTCAGATTGCTGCTGTTGTCTGTTTCTCGACTGAATCCTGAATGATTCAGTCAACAAAGCCAAAAACTGGATCTTGAAAAGATTGAATTGATAAACTTCTAGCAATATTGATCAGGGTGAAAAAGGGAGAAAATTTCTATCATAGCATTTCTATCATTCTTTATCAGGAATAAAAAAGGGGGCTATCACTAGAGATTCTCTAAACTTCAAAAGTATTATAAAGGATGTAAACATGATGCCAATAAATTAGACAACCAAGATGAAAAATTTCTTGAAAGTACGAGTTACAGAATTCTCAGAAAAAGAAAAAAAAGGAAAAGTGAATAGTCCTTTATCTCTTAAAGAACTTGAATTTATAATGGAAAACCTTTCCATAAATAAAACTGCAGGCCCAGAATGGCTTTAATTGTGAATTCTATCATGTATTTGAGAAAGAAATCATACCAATTTTACAGTACTTCTCAGAAAATATGGGGAAATGTTGGGAACACTCCCCCAAAACATTTGTTTTATGAGACCAGCATAATTCTAATACCATACTCTAATATCAAAACCTGATAAAGAGATTTTAAGGGAAAAAAAAGGGGGGGATAGCCAAGTGTCTCCCAGAAACAGACTCAGATATTCTTAATAATATATTAACAAATTGAAATTAGCAATATTTTTAAACAATACTACATCATGATCCAGTGAGGTTTATTCCAGGAATACAAAGCTGGTTCAACATTATAAAAATCAATTAAAATAATTCTTCCTAGTAATAGAATAAAGGAAAATATATTATGATTATCTCAATAGATGAAGAAAAAGCATTTGACAGAATTCAACATTGATTTGTGATTAAAAATACCTTTAAACTAGGAATAGAAAATTTGTAAGTGTTAATTTGATAAAGGTTGTCTATAAGAAAACATAACTAATGTCATTCTTAATGGTGATATATTGAGTACTTTCTGCCTAAGATAAGGAGTAAAGCAAGGATATGTATTTCTACCACTTACTGAAAGCTAACCAGTGTAATTGGGAAGGAAAGAGAGTAGATAATTAGCTTACTAGCTTATTACCCTCTTCCCCATATTTCCTATCATAGCATTATATTTTTTTCTAATAGTTAGTACTTTTTAAATTTATCTCCAGATTATCAATCTTCCTCAGTAAGCTCCAGGAAGGAGGGACCTAGTGTTATATCTGGCCTGTATTAAGAATTATAATATTTGACGTATGAGTGAATACATTTAATGTTTGGGGAACCTTCTCTTCTGTATCTTTTCATATTTATTGTAGAGAGATACTCACTAATTTATCCCCAGAGAAGAAGTTAAAGATTTCATTGGTGAGTTTAGTAAAAGGACCTAGGTGAGCATAGCTCAGATTGTACCTTTTCTTTTCTTCATTTGCTAAGAACACATATCCTATTCTCTTCTCCTGAGTCATAAATTTTATAGGGGAGCCCCCATTGCAGGGAAGCTGTTGCTTATCATTGGGTGGGTAAATCTGTTTTATTCAGGGATGAAATATTCTCAAGCTTACCTGCCCATAAACCTAGTATGTTTTCTCCAATTCTTCTTTACTAGTAATGTGGTCTATATTTTGATCTTTAACTGTGATTTATGTTCCCTTCCTTTACAAGGAAAAAGGGAAGGGAGTGTTACTGAGTCATCTTAAACTCTATCATCTATCTAAAAACTAAAAACTTATTTATAAAAAAATCATAGAGGGGCGCCTGGATAGCTCAGTCGGTTAAGTGTCCGACTCTTGATTTTGGCTCAGGTCATGATCTCATGGTTTGTGGAATTGAGCACCATGTTAGGCTCAGCACTGACAGCATGGAGCCTGCTTGGGCTTCTCTGTATCCCTCTCTCTCTCTGCCCCTCTCCTACTCGTGTTCTCTCTCTCACTCAATAAGTAAACATTTAAAAAATCATAGAATTTTTAACTACTACTTAGGAAAAAAAAAGTTGTAACGTAAAAGGCAGAGAAAGGTTGCTATCATTAAAATATAAGGAGCTCTTACAAGTCCAAAGAGAAAAATTCATTGCCATAGAAAACCAAGCAAACATAAGCTGCAACTCACAAAAGAAGAAATATCCGAATAGCTAGTAATAATAGCTGCCATTCATTGAGGACTTACTGTATATTATGTCCTTAACAATTTACTTGCATTATGTCATGCAAACAGTAACAATGTTTTTTTTTTGTTTGTTTTACTGTAGCAAATACATAGTTTTTATTATATGCTAGCTACTCTAAGCACATTACTTACAATCTACCTATTTTATAAACGAGGAAGCAGGCAGGAGGAGTTTAGCCATTTGTGCAAATAGTTGAGCCAGTCTTTTAACTCAGGAGGTCTGAGTTTAGAGCCTATGTGTGGTTTTTTTTTTTAACATTTATTTTATTTTTGAGAGAGTGGATGTGTGTGTGCATGCGTGAGGGAAGGACAGAGAGAGAGGGGGACAGAGGATCCAAAATCAGGCTCTGTGCTGACAGAAGAGAGCCTAATGCAGGGCTCAAACTCACCAACCATGAGATTGTGACCAAGCTGAAGTCAGAAGCTTAACTGACTGAGCCACCCAGGCGCCCTTAGATCCTGGGTTTTTTAAATGCTACTTTATACTTCTTGTCCATAAAACAAAGAAATATAATGCTTTCCTACTCATTTTAATTTTATTTTTAAATTTCAAAAACAGTACGTGATTGTACTAACAAATGTGAACAGTACAACTGTGTGTAAAATAAAAAATAATTACTTTATTTGCACTCCTAAATTCTACTCTTCAAAGGTAAAAGCTGTTGACCACTCGATATGCATTCTTCAAGATTTTCAAGAAAATAAAATTTTAAAAATTATTTTTCTGTTTATTCCATGTGTATGTGTTAGTTTTTTTTTGTTTTTTTTTTTTAAACCTTTAACACATGCTATTGGCAAGTGTATGGGGAGCAAGCACTTTGGTGTACTGCTGATGAGAGTGTAAATTGGTACACTATATCTGGTGGAAAATTTGGAGTGTCTATAAAAATTTTAAATGTGCTTACCTTATCCATTCATTGGTTTTCAAGGGACTATTTCTAGGAAAAATAGAACAAATGCCCCAGAATGTTTAAGATGAACGCATAAAGATAAGGATAGACACTGCATGGTTTATAGTAGCAATTTTTTTTTTTAAATCACACCATTGGAAACAGCCCTTGTCTAAACTGTCCAGGTTTAGAGAATTAGTGTGTTTACTATATAATTAGTTAACTAATGGTAGAATTGCTGTTGATTTTTTTTTTCTTTGTAAGATATATCAGAGTAGATTTTAGAATTAAAAAGAAAAGCTACTACCCGCTGGGGAAATCAGTTAATTACCTGAAGTCACAGTCTCCACACTGAAAATCACTATAAGGAGGTGTGTACATAACTTATCAATATAGCACCTGATACTCACTAAATATCTGGTATTATTATTACTATCTCTGTATCTCCACAGTTAGCATTTTTTTGGTAATCAGAAATAACAAATTACAGAAGAGTACCTCAGCAAAGCATTGTGTATACCATATTAACTATCAAAGGTTTATGAAAGACCAATTCTTAGAATCAACAGACATAAATTCAGGTATTCTGGCTCTTTGTGAACATGGGCAAGTCCCTAAATTTTAGGTATAAAATCCTATACCTAAATCCTAGGCAGATAATCCTATCTGCCAAATGGAGATACCAACCAAAGAGGTAAACTGAGGATTATTTTGAGGAACAAATGTAAATTATTTGAAAAGTAGAGTGCTATACAAACACATTTAGTGTAGGAAGCTGGTTTTAAGCATATTGTTAGATTGTCTAATGCCTAGTACAATGCTTGAAATCTAATCACTATACATTTCTTAACATATTTTTGAATTTATAAATTGTGTGGTTTCTTCCTGCATATTCAAAGTTTGATTTATGTATAGTAATTTCATATGTAGAGTTTGAGCTTTTCACTTTTTCCAGAATGTGTTGTTGTAATAGAAAAAATAATTATTAAAATTTGTGTACATTTTTGTCCGTTTTTCTTACTTTAGGAATGGAACATTACTAAACTTTCAATTGAGTATGATTCTGAGCCCTTTGGAAAGGAACGAGATGCAGCCATTAAGAAACTGGCTACTGAAGCTGGAGTAGAAGTTATTGTACGAATTTCACATACATTATATGACCTGGACAAGTAAGTTTTTCTTTTATTCTGGTAGAATATACATAACATAAAATTTGTTATCTCAACCATTTTTAAGCATACAGTTCAGTGGTATTAAGCACATGGACCAGTAAGTTTTAACCTGTGGGACTTAAGTTTGTGAAATGAAAATAACAACATACACATAGAATTGTGGGAGAATTAAATGAATGTATGTTAAGTCCTTAGCCTTTTAACTGCTGTGATTTTTTATTTACTCGAGAGATGCCAAAATTACAGGCACATTTAGTGCATAAGACAAAAATACTCAGAATTTCACTGTCAAAACTATTATGAGTATCACATAATTTTCCTTGACTGTTCTAACTCAACCTGTGGTCTTGCCTTTCAGGGCTCTTAGTAATATTAATCTCATAGTTTATATGATATAAAGCTATACTACACTTTGATATGTTCAGGATGATTGTCTTAAATTATTTTATTTCATGCATTTATATCTTTTTTTAATGTTTATTTATTTATTGTGAGAGAGTTAGAAAGAACATTTACACAAGTGTGCAAGCAGGGGAGGGGCAGAGAGAGAGAGAAGGAATCCCGGGGGGGCCTGATCCCATGAACCATGCATGACCAGAGCTGAAACCAAGAGTCAGATGCTTATCTAACTGAGCCATCCAGGTGCCTCTCATGTATGTATCCCTCGTCTGGATTTTAATTTCAGATGCAAATTGTATATAATATTACTTTGCATAGCTGTAGTCCTCTAAAATGTGGCATAATATCTTATTTCTCAAAGTGTATTTTTTTTTAAATATCATTTCTTGGTGATGCTTTGTCCAAAAAAAATTCTGTGGTAAGTTTAAATTTAGAAAGTATTTATATTCTTTGAATTTTGAAGGTTTATAAGATTCATTAGTGTAGTAACTTTTGGCATACTGTCATCCTTACAAGTGCTGAACTTGAAATCTCATAATTTATGTACCTTTTAAATTGTTTTACTTTTTTAGTTCTTTACTCATTTTATCTAGTTAATAAAGCTAATTCTATAAGTTACATGAAAAACTAGTTAATTTTGTTCTACTTTTCCAAATGTATAAAAACTGTAGTTTGATTCAGGCAGGGGTCTTATTTGATATTACGCCAAAAGTCATATATCTCATATATATATATATATATCTTATTGTTTTTGGTGCAATTATAAATGAGATTATTTTCTTAATTTCACTTCCAAATTCATTCCATGAGGCCAGTTCAGCCTGATACCAAAGCCAGATAAAGACCAAAAAAAAAAAAAAAAAAGAACTACGTTAGGCCAATATTTCTCATGAATATAGATGCAGAAATTCTCAAGAAAATATTAGCAAATCAATTTCAGCAATACATTAAAAAAATCATACATCACGATCAAGTGCAATTTATTCCAGAGATGCAGGGGTGGCTCAGTATTCGCAAAAAATCAACATGATACATCACACCAATAAGAGAAAGGATTAAAACCATTATGATCATTTTAATAGATGCATAAAAAGCATTTTACAAAGTACAACATCCACTCATGATAAAAACCTTCTGCAAAGTAGGTCTAGAGAGAATGTATCTCAACATAATAAAGCCTTGTATGAAAAACTCACAGTCAACATTATATTTAATTGTGAAAAACTGAGAGCTTTTCCCCTAAAGTCAGGAACAAGACAAGGATATCCACTCTCACCATTTTTATTCAACATAGTACTGGAATTCCTAGCCACAGCAATTAGACAACATAAAGAAACAAAAGGCATCCAAATTGGTAAAGAAGAAGTAAAACTCTTGACTATTTGTAGATGCCATGATACTGTATATAAAAATCCCTAAGGACTCCACCAAAACACTACTAGAACTGATAAATGAATTCAGTAAAGTCACAGGTTATAAAATCAGTGTGCAGAAATCTTTTTGCATTCTTATACACCATTAAGGAAAAATGGAATTTAAGAAGACAAATGAGCATAAGGAAAAAAAGAGAGAGGCAAAGCAAGAAACAGACTCTCAACTATAGAGAATAAACTGATGGTTACCAGAGGGGGAGGTGACTGGGAGGATGGGTTAAATAGGTGATGGAGATTAAGGAGGATACTTGTGATGAACACTGGGTGTTGTATGGAAGTGTTGAATCACTAAAGTATACACTTCAACCTAATATAATACAGTATGTTAACTAACTGGAATTTAAGTTAAAAACTTTGTAAAAATGTACTATATTTGGATTAAGGAAACCTTGATTTCCTATTTATTAGTTATGCAACCTTGACTAACTTATTTAACTCTTTCAGTAGGTTCTAGTTTTTGATCCATAAAATGAAGGAATTAAATTTTACAGTCTTTCTTTATTAGGGCTAAATGTCAAGCAAATGGCCATCGTAAAAGAAAATAATTGGTTATTCCCAAATAGTGTCTGATCCAAGCTACCATTGTCAAAGCTAATTTTTCTTTTTAGTATAACTTGATTGAGGCAATCAGTGATCAAAAGTGAATGTAAAATGTACATAAGATACATATGCTGACATTTTAAACAAATGCATGATAAGCACAATAGAAAATAGCAAGTGATTGTCACTACAGTAATATAGAATCCTAATTAATGAGACTTGCTTATTGCTCCTTGATATTGTATTGGTCCGGTCTAGTTTTTACTGACGATTAAGAGATTCTTTGAGCTGAGTTTTAATGTTTTTACCTTTTCATATGTATTATTTTTATGTTATTGCCTTTAGGCTAATTTAGCTGCTTGTTTTTTTCACTCATAGGTGTTTAATGATGCCCTTTGTCTTAAAGGTTTTGGTATTTGCATACTGTATATTTTTGACAAGTAGCAGATGTTTAAAAAATTGCGAGAATGGTTTTTAGATTCAATAACTACTTTAGTAATTTTCATGGTTGTATAAGAAGCTTACATCTGCCTAGAAGTCTTAAGTAATTAATTTTATTTTCTGATTTTAAGCCTTTTCAGAACTTACCAGTCAAATTATATTTTTATTTTACTTTGTTATTAGGATCATTGAACTCAATGGTGGACAGCCACCTCTTACTTATAAAAGATTCCAGACTCTCATCAGCAAAATGGAACCACTAGAGATACCCGTAGAGACAATTACTTCAGAACTAATAGAAAAGTGCACAACTCCTCTGTCTGATGACCATGATGAGAAATATGGAGTCCCTTCATTGGAAGAACTTGGTAGGTGTAAATGGTAATAAATGCAGAGCTTAAGAGTTAATAAATCACTCAGAAAATCTCACTTCTAATTTGACATGTAAAGTATTTTGCATTTAGAGGGAAAGGAGAAAAAAATCTAAAAGAAGCTCTTAAACTAAGAAGTGATAAATCTGTACATTATTTATGTGTTCTATAAATGTGATCTATCTGTGATCACCTTAAGATGTTCATCCTAAAGAATAGAGACCATGATGTATCCTTATATATGAGGAGTTACCCAGGGCCGTCAGTTCATTTTTATGCTACTGTCATAAATTATTCTGCAAAGTATTTTTTTCCTACCTGTTGCGGTTCAATAAAAATTATTTTAGTTCCAGAAGAATATTTTTTCTTTTTTCTTCTTTTTGTTTTTTTTTTAGGTTTTGATACAGATGGCTTACCCTCTGCAGTATGGCCAGGCGGAGAAACTGAAGCACTTACACGTTTGGAACGGCATTTGGAAAGAAAAGTATGATAACATAGATCATGCTTGTATTTCCAAACTGGCATCTAAAGAATAATTTCACTCTTTTTTAAAACCAAAAAGTAGGCTGTTGAACAAGAGGAATTGAGAGAAATAGTTAAAACAGCACAGACCTAATTGTTTGAAAATTAACAACCATCTCTTCATTTAGATATTTTTTTTCCTCCTCTGCTGATTATTTCCTCTTTAGCTACTACCAATACTACCTCTTCTTTCTGTGTAAGCTGGTATCTGATGACCATAACTTTGAAGCTAAGATAAAGTTCTTCTATTTCACCTTTACCTCAGTGTCAAGGAGACAGGTTGAAAGTGCTCTCAGCTTCGTGTTAGGAATTTGAAGGTAATTTATTTCATATGAGTATGTGCTACACCAGGATGGCTAAAACAAAAGAATGCTTAATTGTATTCTGCTGTGTTTTTTATTAAAACATGATTGTGGCTGGGATAATAAGATAATATTCTCCAAGAAGTATGTAACTTTTTTTTGTTTTTGTTTTTGAGAGAGGTTAGAGAGTGTGAGCAGGGGAGGGGCAGAGGGAGAAGGAGAGAGAGAATCTTAAGCAGGCTCCATGCCCAGCACAGTGCCTGAAGCGGGGTTTGATCTCATGACCATAAGATCATGACCTGAGCAGAAATCAAGAGTTGGACACTCAACCGAGCCACCCAGACGCCCCAGAACTATGTAACTTTAAAGAAATATATATCAGTTTTAAATACTCTTTAAAATGGAAAAGGCAATTAGTTAGCATGATTCTCTCTGTGTATTTTCAGGCGTGGGTGGCAAACTTTGAAAGACCTCGAATGAATGCAAATTCACTGCTTGCTAGCCCTACTGGACTCAGTCCTTATCTTCGATTTGGTTGTTTGTCATGTCGACTGTTTTACTTCAAACTAACAGATCTCTACAAAAAGGTACTATCTAAAACTGAAGCTTGATTTTCAGAATACTTTTTTAAAAATTGCTGACAATACTTATTTGCATTTTAACCTTAGGTAAAGAAGAACAGTTCCCCTCCCCTTTCCCTTTATGGGCAACTGTTATGGCGTGAATTTTTCTATACAGCAGCAACAAATAATCCACGCTTTGATAAAATGGAAGGAAACCCCATCTGTGTTCAGATTCCTTGGGATAAGAATCCTGAGGCTTTAGCAAAATGGGCAGAAGGACGGACAGGCTTTCCATGGATTGATGCCATCATGACACAGCTTCGTCAGGAGGGTTGGATTCACCATTTAGCCAGACATGCAGTTGCTTGCTTCCTGACCCGAGGTGACCTGTGGATTAGTTGGGAAGAAGGAATGAAAGTAAGTATTCTGCTAACTAATATGGTACAGTCTTATTTTGAAAGACTCTGTACTTTATTAAACAATTCCTATAAGTTGTCTATTATGTAGATTCGTTTATAGTCTAATTTTTTCAGTGGGTAAAGAATTTAAATCCCTAAAGAGGCACACTCTTGGAGAGCAGAATGGTATAATCAGACAGGAAAAATGTGAAAACTGGTTTGATTAACCTAAAGTCATTTCAGAGACTGAACCAGCCTAGCCATCAAGGGAACTATAAGGTTTAATAACACTCTGGACTTACTAGATTAACATATTTATAGGTGATTATTTCTACTACAAAAAAGGATTCACCTGGAATTCTTAGAAATATTGAATTTATATTGTAAAATTTTAAGCCTGTATCATTTTACTTCACTTCAAAATCACAGCTTTTTAGTAACCTAGTATGTAAAGTGAAACATACTGCATTTTATGACATCATCTTGTGGTTATATGTAATAGGACTTGATTTACCTTCCTGTTTATAACATAACTTTCCCCTATCCAAGGACCATTTCTGATCCATTAAAAACAAATTTTTTTAATGTTTGTTTATGTTTGAGAGTCAGGGTGCAAGCCAGGGAGGAGCAGAGAGAGGGAGACACAGAATCGGAAGCAGGCTCCAGGCTCTGAGCTGTCACCATGGAGCCCGATGCAGGGCTCAAACTCACGAACCATGAGATCATGATCTGAGCCAAAGTCAGACCCTCAACCAACTGAGCCACCCAGGCGCCCCATCTGATCCTTTTTTTGGGGTTTTTTTTTTTTTTTTTGCATCTCCTATATTTCCTAGTACAAAGTTGTACGTGAGGTAGATGTTATAGCAAACACTTAATGAATTTATAAAAATTCATTTTAATTTGGTCAAGGAATTCCAAATTTAAACTCTATAATGCTAGTGCATTTTTAAAGGTCATTTATATATATTTTTTTAATTTTTATTTTTTTTAATTTACATCCAAATTAGTTAGCATATAGTGCAACAATGATTTCAGGAGTAGATTTCTTAATGCCCCTTACCCATTTAGCCCATCCAGCCTTCCCCAACCCCTCCAGCAACCCTTTGTTTGTTCTCCATATTTAAGAGTCTCTTCTGTTTTGTCCCCCTCCCTATATTTATTTTTTGTTTCCTTTCCCTTATGTTCATCTTTTTTTTCTCTTAAAGTCCTCATATGAGTGAAGTCATATGATGTTTGTTTTTCTCTAATTTCACTTAGCATAAAATCCTCTAGTTCCATCCACAAAGTTGCAAATGGCAAGATTTCATTCCTTTTGATTGCCGAGTAATACTCCATTGTCTATATATACCACATCTTCTTTATCCATCCATCCATCAATGGACATTTGGGCTCTTTCCATACTTTGGCTATTGTTGATAGTACTGTTTATAGTGCTATAAACATTGGTATGCATTTGTCCCTTCAAAACAGCATACCTATATCCCTTGGATAAATACCTAGTAGTGCAATTGCTGGGTCGTAAAATAGTTCTATTGTTAATTTTTTGAGGAACCTCCATACTGTTTTCCAGAGTGGCTGCACCAGCTTGCATTCCCATAAAGGTCATTTATATTTGAGTGCTCCCTCTATGTAGGCCAGTGGTACCAAGCTTCTAAAGTTTTGTTAGTGATTTATTTGGTAACATGTTTGCTTTCTCAAAAATGTTCACTGCTTTTTTCTTTCATGTTTATTTGAATCGTTGACTTGAGTATTTTACCCTGGTCCCAATACCACCGGCAAAGATTAGAAAGGTGAATTCTATTCAGAAATTCACTTATATTACTTATATTTTTCTTTCCCTGAAATAACTCATTACAGAACAGAACATTGACAAAGAGGCTGACTTTAGAAAGTTTAATTTTATAGTTCTGTGCTAGATTTTCTTTTCCTTGACTTTTGATCTACAGAGACCTGGAAAATGGTTGCTTTGAGAATTGTATGTGTACAAACTAATTGGTTACTGTTACTTCTGAAGGTATTTGAAGAATTATTGCTTGATGCAGATTGGAGCATAAATGCTGGAAGTTGGATGTGGCTGTCTTGTAGTTCCTTTTTCCAACAGTTTTTTCACTGCTATTGCCCCGTTGGTTTTGGTAGGAGAACAGATCCCAATGGAGACTATATCAGGTAAATCAAGGGTGATTTTTATTCAGTTTGGAATAACTAATCCAGGAAGAAATTTTTATGTTTAAGCAACACTTAAGGTTTTCCCTACTTATCATGGGCAGCAGAAATGAGGAGATGGGTAAACGAATCATTTAAATGGTATTAACTTGATTTTGATTATTCATAGCTAATAATTTGTTTGTTATAATTTGCTTATAGTTCATTTTATTAATAGTTTTTCTTCCTTCTCCCAAAAGGCGTTATTTGCCTGTCCTAAGAGGTTTCCCTGCAAAATATATCTATGATCCCTGGAATGCACCAGAAGGTATCCAAAAGGTAGCCAAATGTTTGATAGGAGTTAATTATCCTAAACCGATGGTGAACCATGCTGAGGCAAGCCGTTTGAATATTGAGAGGATGAAACAGATTTATCAGCAGCTTTCACGATATAGAGGACTAGGTATGTCAGCAGTTACCTTTTGTTTGTTTCTTTGGCAGTTGTTTATGTGTACCTATCCTTGAATTTGATCTTGAGCATAACTTAATAGGAAATTTTTTCCCTTTAGGTCTTCTTGCATCAGTGCCTTCTAATCCTAATGGGAATGGAGGCCTCATGGGATATTCTCCTGGAGAAAATATTCCAGGTTGTAGCAGCAGTGGAAGTAAGTGAAAAGGAATTTTCTACACTTAGTAACATAAAGAGATTAATAATCAAATACATATTTACTGAATCCTCACTACGTTTTTAAAAAATCTATCTTTTGTAATCTATCTTTGTATAGTAGGTTCTTTGTACACATACATACATGTGTATATACATGCACTCACACATGTATACCCTCATTTCATTAGTGACATTTTAGAGATGAAAAACATCTTTACACATAGTAGAATTTAGGTCAGGAAGTTTTCTTGGAAGATTGTGGGGTGGATAGCAATTTGGGTAGGCAGATGAAGGAGAGAGCATTATGGACCTGGAAATGGGAGCAAGTGATTATGGAAAGATCCTGAGGATTTGACTTGCTATTAAAGCATTCTTCCCTCCAGTTTTTGTTCCATTTGAAAGGATTAGATACTTCTGAAGCATATCCATTTTTTCCCTCTACTTATCCTGTTTGTAGGCTTTTATCTTATAGTGTCTCACAAGGCATATCAAAGGTCAATACTCTGTGTAACTTGTATACAGATGTATTGAAGTATTTTTGTACTTAAAATAAAACAAAGCATAATCTAATTATGATAATAATTTAAAAAAAATTTTTTTAAATGCTTATTTATTTTTGAGAGAGAGAGACACACACACAGTGGGAGCGGGGGAGGGGCAGAGAGAGAGGGAGACACAGAATCTGAAGCAGGCTTCAGGCTCTGAGCTGTCAGCACAGAGCCTGACATGGGCTTGAACCCACGAACTATGAGATCATGACCTGAGCCAAAGTCAGACGCTTAACCAACTGAGCCACCCAGGCGCCTCCGATAGTAATATGTTTTAGGTTTTATTTAATTTTTAATTTAATGTTTTTCCTTTTCTTTTTATTTTTTTTTAATTTTTTTTTTTTAACGTTTACTTATTTATTTTTGAGACAGGGAGAGACAGCATGAACAGGGGAGGGTCAGAGAGAGAGGGAGACACAGAATCTGAAACAGGCTCCAGGCTCTGAGCTGTCAGCACAGAGCCTGATGTGGGGCTCGAACTCACGGACCGCGAGATCATGACCTGAGCCAAAGTCGGATGCTTAACCGACTGAGCCACACAGGCGCCCCTTTCCTTTTCTTTTTAATTTAGAGAGAGGGAGAGCCCAAGTGGGGTAGAGAGGCAGGCGGTGGGGAGTTGGGGGGGGGGGGTGCGGGGAGAAAGAGAGAGAGAGAGAAAGAGGGAGAAAGAAAGAATCATAAGCAGGCTCCGTGCTCATTGCAGAGCCCGACGTGGGACTCGATTCCACAATCCTGGGACTACAACCTGAGGCGAAATCAAGAGTCGGATGCTTAACCAACTGAACCACCCAGCCACCCTATTAATTTTTAACTTAATTTTTTTCCACTAACAATACCCATTCAGGGGCACCTGGGTGACTCAGTCAGTTAAGCATCTGACTTCAGCTCAGGTCATTATCTCACAGCTCGTGAGTTCGAGCCCCACATCGGGCTCTATGCTGACAGCTCAGAGCCTAGAACCTGCTTTGGTTTCTGTGTCTCCCTCTCTCTTTGCCCCTCCCCCACTCACACTCTGTCTGTCTCTCTCTCAAAAATAAAATAAACATTTGGAGCGCCTGGGTGGCTCAGTCGGTAAGCATCCAACTCTTGGTTTCAGCTCAGGTCATGATCTTTGAGGTTTTGTGGGTTCAGGCCCCACATTGGTTTCCAAGCTGACAGTGCAGAGCCTGCTTGGGATTCTCTGTCTCCCTCTCTCTGTTCCTCCCCGACTTGTGCTGTCTCTGTCTCTCTCAAAGTAAATAAATAAACTTAAAAAAAATTTTTTTTAAAATAAACATTAAAAAAAAAGAGTGCCTAAGAAGTGACAGTAACCAGTGCTGTAAAGGATGTGTAGAGACTGGAACCCTCAAACGTTGTTGAGAGATGGGCTGTAAAATGTTATAGCCACTTTGGAAAAAGCTAAACATAAATTTAACTTACAACCCAGAAACTCCATTCCTAAGTGTCTGTCCAAAAGAAATGAAAACATATGTCTACACGAAGACTTAAGGAATCATAAGACTGTTTTCAATAGTTTCATTTATAATAAGTCAAAATGTACATCCATGCAATGGAATATTAATTCATAAGAAGGAATAAAATGCTGGTACATGCTACATTATGGATAAACCTCAAAAATACTATGTTAAGTTAAAGAATCCAGACACAAAAGACCACATACTGCCCAATTCACTTATATGAACTGTCCAGAAAAGGCATGCCTTTAAAAGAAACTAAGTTAATGGTTATCTTAGGTTTAGGGGTAGGAATGAGAATGAATGCAAATGGGCATGAAAATGTTCTAAAACTGGATTAGATTGTGATGATTACACAACTCTATAAATTTACTAAAAATTATTGAATTGTACACTTAAAACAGGTGAATTTTATGGTATGTAAATTATACCTCAAAACTGCTTTAAAAAAACTATTTACTATAGAGAACATGGGAAATTCAGAAAAATAGAAAACAGCAAATAAAAATCACCCACAATTCCATCCACTAGAGACAGTCATTATTAAATTTTTGGTATGTTTCCTTTGAATACATTTTCTATGCGATTTTTCCCCCCGCAGTGTCTTTAAGTTCGAATTTTATGAGTGAAAAATCCTTTTGGTGCTATTGATAGTGTAACATAAGAGGACTGTGATCATACAAACTTTTTGCCCTTAGAAAACATGGGATTTTTAGAAATAAGAAATATGGGAGTTTGTTTAAAGCTATTTTCATTCTAAGATTTGTCATCTTATATAATCTTGGCATTTGAAATTTAACCACTGTAATGTCCCTGAAGATACAGTTAATGTGGGGATTTCTGATTTTTATAAGCAGCTATGCTAGTCATAAGCCAGTTGATTCAGCAAAGCTCTTTGCTCTACTCATTGTCTCTTGTACTGTTATTCTTGTGACAATATAACTTACTGCATTTTTTATGGGGAAGTTATAGGCAGTTGAGATATTCATCAATTTAGGGACTCAGGAAGAGTCTAAGTGTCTGCTTATCATTTAGCTCTCTAAAGAAATAAAATGCCATCTTAAGGAAATTCTGAATGTATTTATTGAACTTATTAATTTACCGCCTCCTCTTCAAAAGTAGCCACTCTCCCAATTTCTAATACTATAATTTTTGCCCATTTTTTGCACTTTATAGAATCCTATAGTTTGTAATCTTTTTTTTTTTTTTTTTTTGGCCTGGCTGGTTTCACTCAGTATTTCGTTTATGAGATTATTCTCATTTATCTTAGAACTGGAAGAAGAATGAATTTGATTAACTTGAGAAAATGAGGTGACTAGCCTGTGATTTAGCCTACCTCTGTGAATCTTCCAGTAAAATTGACTTTTCCTTCTTCAGTGTCCCCACTGTGTGCTATAAAAACTTCCCTCCTAAAACCTAGTAACACTTATTTGTGCTTAGTGATTTTATGTATCTGTCATCTACTTGACTGTAAATGCTTTGAAGACAAGACCTCATGTCTTAGTAATATTTGTATCCCTAGTACCTGTTACAGCCTTTAGCATAAACAAGCATGCAACAAATGTATAAAGTATGAATAAATATGATAGTTGAAAGTTATTTGTTGAAGCTTTCTTGATTCTATCGCTTCTTGGCCTTTTGGCCAAGATCAAGTGAAGTTTTCTTGATTATAAAATATATGATATATATACACACACATATAAATGGTTAGCACTTAACCACTTTAAATGTATAATTCAGTGGAATTAAGTACATTCATGTTGTTACATGAAGTTTTAAATAAATCTTGTACTGGGGTGCCTGGGTGGCTCAGTCAGTTAAGTGTCCAACTTCAGCTCAGGTCATGACCTCACAGTTTGTGAGTTCGAGCCCTGCATCAGGCTCTGACAGCTCAGAGCCTGGAGCCTGCTTTGGGTTCTGTGTCTCCCTCTCTCTCTGCCCCTCCCCCACTCACACTCTGTCTCTGTCTCTGTCTCGAGAATAAACATTAAAAAAAAATTTTTTTTTAAATAAATCTTGTACAATAATGCAAGGTGACAAGTATCACTATTAGGGGAAGCCCTGCCAATGGTAAAACCAGGAGGAGTAGCACCATTCAGTGGTAAATTTGCCGTAGTCCAGAGTCTGACCTTCAGCCTTAAAAGCCTTACAGGTCCCAAGAACTGAGGGTTTTTAGTTTAATTAGAGGTGACTGTGAAGGGCACACTAGAAGTTTAAAAATCAGGGTGCTTGTTGTGATGAGCACTGGGTGTTGTATGTAAGTGATGGGTCACTGAATTCTCCTCCTGAAACCAATATTGCACTGTATATTGACTGAAATTTAAACGAAAAAATAAAAATCATGTGACTTAAAATATCAAGGAACACTAATTCATTATTTATGGTGGAGGTATCCCTTTCCAATGATAGAAGGCTTCATCCCTGATCCACTTTCCCAATTTTGAGTACTTTGAAAAACTGAATTCTTTATCCAGAGGAAGTTGATGAGCATGAAACTATAATAAGAAATAAGTAGCTTATCTTGCTCAGACCAAGGTGACCTCTCTGTAGGGGCTAGAATGTTCATATTTGTCCATTATCTAGACACACTGACAAAAATGTTTCTCTAGAACCTATTTCCTGTGCCAACCCATTCTCCTGTGACACTGGTTCTTTTTAGAAGGGTTGATACAATTGCTAGGTAACTGCCATGTTGTTTCTGAATTCTTGTGTGATTTGAATTGTTAAATTCTCATCTGGCAGGCCCTTATTCACTTATCTCCAAGGGCATATGTTTTGGACAGGCTCTGAGGGGAGAATGTGGAATAGAGGCACAAGAGGTGAAAGAAGGATATATATCTCACGGTTGCCCTATATTTTCCTTCTATGATCAAGTGTCTCGTTGTCATGCAGTAAATAAATGTTTTTTAGAAAATGATTATTAGTGATTTTGCCTTTGAGCCAAAAGTCAACATTTCTATGACCCTAAGTTTAAGTTTTCCTGATTTGAGCATATGGTTTTTGGTTCATATGAAGGATTGGGGTTTAGTCTGAAAAAGCATAAATGCCCCAATACAGTTACTAAAAATTGGATTTGTAGTCTTAATACATACAACTTAGAATTTAAATAATTTTACTGTGTTTTAAATACTAACAGGTTGCTCTCAGGGGAGTGGTATTTTACATTATACTCATGGAGACAGTCAGCAAACTCACTTACTAAAGCAAGGTAAGAATGAAGCATTTGAGCATACTGTTCTTTTTACCTTTCCTATCGTAAACATACATTTTTTTAAAATACGTAGGAAGAAGCTCCATGGGCACTGGTCTCAGTGGTGGGAAACGTCCTAGTCAGGAAGAGGATACACAGAGTATTGGTCCTAAGGTCCAGCGACAGAGCGTTAATTAGGTAAATATTTTAAAGCCTTATTTCTTGCTTTAGTGGAGTGTGTAATCAACATAAATTAAGACAGTTTCCAAAATAGAACTAATCTCTTTTTTCAAACTAGAGAAACTGAGGCATTAACTTTTCAGTAATTGTTACAAAACCATTTAATTATTAGACAAGAGAAGTGCATCTGTACTGGACAGAGTGCTTCACTCAGTTTTGAAAGTGATCATCTTAATTGATGATCTTTAAATTTGAAAAACTTATGATGTTGTGCTCAAGTTTTTTTCTCAGAAAAAGACATTTTTTTCATTTTCTTACTATGTGACCATGAGTCTAAAACAACCGAAGTGACTTTTTATTGTAAGTAGTATTAATATAATCCCTTTATGAACTTTTCCCCGCATCTTTGCCTCTTAAATGTTATAAGTTTCTTTTATGTATTGTGATACTTCTGAAATCTAAATTCTTTCAGGGAATAGTTTAATTTTTTTAAAAAACTGGCCCTTTTTTAGAGTTATCAAAAAAGCCATGGCTATATTCAGTTGAATTGGATGTGGCATATTATTTTATCATTTAAATTTACATGAAAAATATCTATACAGTGCATTTGCCAGTTTTTAAAGACTTTTGTTTCTTCAGTTATCTTAAACTGTGTGCTTTTTTAAAAATTATTGCTAACTATACTTACAGTAAGTATATAATTGAGTAACGTATATAATTATTGAATCAATGTGATTGATGTGCACTGGAAACTAATATATTGTATGTCAGTTATACTTCAGTAATAATATATATGTATATGGACAGCAATAATAAAACATTTTAAATATTGCTGTTTTCTTAGTGCCAACCTAATTTAGATTGTAACTTTCTTGAAGATCAATAAACACTCATCAATTTTTTTATCATTTAATTCCTTGAAATCAAACTTTACCCAGTTTCTTTTTCCCCTTAAATCACAGAAAACATTCAAGAAGAATACTGTTGCAGCTGAAATTGGTGGGGAGTTCAATACTTTTTTCAGTTAAATTATTTTAAAATGTCCTTCATTGATGGAAAGCAGTTACATTTTGAAATGCATTGTTTCTAATGACATTTCTGTAGTTTTAAACTTTTTAATGAATTTCACGTAGGATGAATGGTAATTTGTATATAAAGAACTTGATAAAAAATTTGCTTAATGTAAATAGAAATAGTCACAGTTAGTATAGACCCATCAATATATTTTTGATAATTTTTCATGTATGGTAAAAGTTAAAGTGGCAAACTGATATCCTGATATAAAAATTAATGTTTTGAGTGTCAATGTGGGAAGATAGGAGGTTTTTAGACTTTCTTAAAAGACTTTGTTAAAATTTTAGGACAAAATTTTCTTGACATCATTGTTTGATCTAACTTTACACTCTTTGATAATAATGTTTTAGAAAATATGCGCCATCACAATTGGTAGTTACAGCCTCTGTTAACACAGACAATATGTTTTAAAGCTTCATGTATGCCTGTTTTGACGCAAATCTGTGGAAGTATCATGTGTTAAGTTCTCCTTGTCTCCCTTTGTTCATTTACAGCTAAGTGACTTTGTTATTAAAGTATATGCATATATGGAATCTTGTGTACTTGGTGGTGGTTGTTTTTTTCTTCTTTAAGTTTTTGTTTTAGTTAAGTGGGAGAGCATTGTTATATGAGATGTGATTACAAATTAGAGAGTCTATAAACCGCATGTAGCCATTCTGAATGAAGGAACAACTTCCAATATGTAGTAAAATAGTATTTTTCAAAATTATTCCAGATAAGATTACTATCTTCCAAATACTTTGTACTTTCAAAAATAGGTATCTGCAAGAAGGATTTAAAACCAAAGAGATTTTTTTCAGGTAATGGGGCTTGTAACTATGAGTTAGTCACTACAGTTAATAATGTGGGCTCTGGAGTCAAAGGCCAGGCTCTGCAACTCATTAGCTTTGAGATCTTGAGCAAGTTATTAACCTTCTGTGCCTTCTTTTTTGTCTTTGAAATGGAGGGGAGAGTAGTATCTCCGTCATACTACATATGAAATGCTCGTGACAGTGCCTGGCACGCAGTAGGGAGCTCGCTAAGTGTTAGCTGCAGGGCTGCCGTGCTGTGTAGCTCCCTGGATTGTGTAGGGCACAGTCTGCTTAGCTGTATGCTCTAGCTCTGGGTAGCCGTCATTATTTTCATTACTATTATTATCCCATTCCTGTCTCTTGTAGGCAAGTTTTTGTCTTTTAGAATTCCAATCTTTTATTTTTTTATTTTCCCAGTCTTCAGTTGTGATAGATGTTCAGTGAGATAATTGTATCAAAAAGTAAAGTAAGAGTCATTTGAATCCAAAATCCAGAAACAGTAACATTTTTATATGATGAGCATTTTAAAAAGTATCCTAGATAATGGATTAATACTAATTGATAAGGTCCATTACTGAGAAAAGAAAAAAGTATGCCTTCTCTTCTTTCACCACTGTTAATAAGGAGTGATATTTTCGCTGTTTTTCATGATACTTGTATATAACAAGCTACTCTTTAGACCGGATTGTACTGTACAGCACCGAGCAATTCATAGACCTAGGATTTACCATCACCATCCAGGGGAATAAAAGATTCCGTTTTAATGAGAATAAATATTTTAGTAAAAGAACATTGTTTCAGCATAGGCATTGATATTTTGTTTTAAACATAGGGCTATTTGGTTTTTAGGGGGTTTTTTGCAAAGCTTTTTCAGTTTGGTTTGAATTGTAAATAAAAAGAATCACTGAAAGGGAAAGACAGGTAGCAGTCAGTGTGTTCCAGTTGAGTAGATGTTTGAATGCAGTGGTTTCCCGTAACTAGAGGAGCTACTGTTCTGAAAATCCTGCTTGTGGCTGAGGAATTTAAGGCCTTTTATTCATTCAAGAAATTATATCTTGAAATCTTATTACCAAACATGTTCTGTTCTAGCATCTTGGAAAAAATGAGTTGAGGAAACCAAGCTTTTGAAAGAACCTACATAAAGTCTTTGTTTTTACATTCACTTGAAATAAATTAGTAACTTGGGATATAAAAGACCAGTAACAGTATTATTTCTAATGCATCTCTTAAGTACTAGAAACTTTAGGATCTCCCCACAATTTCAAACATGTTTGTAATTTTTGTATGTGTGTAATATGCATTATACTGGCTTCTTTCCTCTGTCTCTCCATCCAAGGGTTATTGTTGTTTTTCCCCCCCCTGGTTGTATTGTCCTAGAAATTCACTAAATATTTGGAATGGAAAAAACTTCAGGTAGCATTTAGTTATTATTACAGTTGACAGAGCTGACTTGGTCAGTTTCAAGTTTTGATTACAATGCACAGGGTAATAGGTATTACCATTTCTTACACAAGTCTGTGGAACCCTGGTACAAGCTAAGCTGCCAGCTCCCTAGTGTACATATCTGCTCCCTCCCTCCTGAGCAGTGACTGCAGCCTGCAGTTGTAAGGCGCTTGAGTTTACTACATTCCTTGACTTCCTTCTCTTCTCTGTAACCTACTCCAATTCCTTTTCCTAAATGCAGTGAAACATTTTGTTTGGTCCGGACCCCAAATCCTTATATCGCAGGAAAAAGTGTTCAATAAAGCCATGAGTAATAGGATTTTTATTTAAGGGTAACTCAGGGGAAGAAAGGTTACTGGACAATCACTCCCTGACTTCATCATATACATTAGCTACTCATTTAATTCTAGAATATCCTGGAGACCAAAGATGATCCTGAGAGAAGGAGCTAGGATTCTTGTTGCTAGTCTGTGTAATTTAAGGTGCAGATGTTGGTCCCTCTCAAAAAGCCTGTTGAGCACAAAGTGAATATTAAGGGTAGACTCAAATTAGCATTTTCTGAGTTCCTATCATGTGCCAAATATTGTTCATAGGAAAATAAATTCTTAAGTATCCACAAGGAGTTCACGAGGCGAGAGGGCAGTCTGGAAGAATTACAGTGGTGTGAGTTCAGGCTGTTAGAACTGTGCACAGTGTGCTGTGAAACACATGAAGGAAGAGACCTCCAGCCTGGGAAAATCACAGCTTTCCTGACTCCAGCTCTACCCAGGAGCATAGGACAACTAGGCAGGGTGGGGGCACCCTGTCTTTGGAAACATTTAACTGTACTTGGGATTCATCATGTTATCTGTTGTTAATGTCTTTGTCCTCCACTGTCCTACATGTAAACTCCATCAGGACAGGGAATGTACTTTTAAAACCCCCTTTGTCTTGTCCACCGGTGTCTTCTCATTGCGGTTTCACATGCTTGGCACTTAATAGGCATACCATAAATATTTGTTGATTGATAGATAAATGTGAGAATAAATGGGATGGACACTGAGACTGGCTTTAAGGAGAAATTAGTTTATAAGGTGAGCATCACAGGTAATAATTAGAATGGAACTGGACAGTTTGTCGGAAAAAAACAAGTGTTCAGGTGAACGCAGCAGGAGAGAGGCTTTTAAAGACGAATCAGACAGTCGCTGGCTACTGGGGGCGGGTGGGAGGGGGGGTAGCAGGGAGACTAGATATGTTCCAAAGAGGTTTGGGGGTTGTTTTGTTTTGACTACATTTCTTTTATAAATTAGTTCTTTCCTATGGAATTATTTTGGGAATTCTAAATGGCTATTGCTTAAAAGATACAGCGGCTTCTGAATTCTACATTTTTTCTTATGGGCTGGTGACATTCCTCAAGGGACAAAACGACCGGAACTCCCGTTTCCTAAATGCTGGTAAGGAAAGGGTGTGAAAACAGCCCGCAGTAATTGCTGGCTCCTGGCTCTGTTCCCAGGAAAGCTGATTCCCACGCTGGCAGGCCTCCTCGCGCAGCCCCGCTTTGCGTAGGGTCACGTAACCTGTGTCCTGCGCCCTGATTGGTTGCGTTGGGACTCCGGGGACATACGTCTGCGAGCTCACGTCTGGTGGGGGGGGGGGGGGGGCTCTCAGGTCTCCTGCTTCGTGATTGGCTGTGGGTAGAGGGGCTGGTGGCCTGGGTGGCACTCCTGAGGGAAATTCGCCGGCTTCTTGGGACCCTGGTCTCGGGACCTTGATCCTGTTCCCAGGTCTGGGGAAGACGGCCCACCAAGGGAAACCTTCGCGGGGGGAGGGAGGAAGGACGGAGCCAGAGACCCGGGACCGACTGTGTCTTCGACGGAGCGGACAGGTGAGTCCCAACCCCTTCTCCGCCCCTGGGGGTGAGCACCACCAGCATCGCAGGGGCCGACTGGCGGGGGCCAGGGGCTGGGGACCTTGGGCCGCGCACGGCGAAACCAGTCTCCTGTTCAGTCGCCCAACTCCGTCTGCCTGGCGGGGGCGGATGCCTCGGCGCCGTAGGTCAGAAATTTCTCTGGAAACGCGCGGGCCCCACGAGATGGGTGTGTGGCTGTGGATTATTGCCCGAGAGTCTTTTCCTTCGGTCCTCGTTTTTACCTATAAACACTGGGGTTAATTTGAAACTGTCGGCAGATCATACATGTTATAAAGGTAGAACCTAATTGAAATTACTGGTGTTGTAGAGAGGACTGTTAAGGATGAAAATTGTGCATTTCACTCCTCAGAAATGCTTCAGAATAGCCCACATTGTGACTTAACACACATTTGCTAAGAGCATTATTACTGTGTAGGGCACAGGGAAAGAGCTGTACCCTAGAACTAAGTTGTTGGGTTTAAATCCAAGGCCTGCCCTTTGTTAGCTGAGCAACCCTGGGCAAGTTACTTTACCTGCATCTGTTTCTTCATCTTTAAAATGGGTTGTTGGGGCGCCTGGGTGGCTCAGTCGGTTGAGCGTCCAACTTTGGCTCAGGTCATGATCTCATAGTTCATGAGTTCGAGTCCTGCATCGGGCTCTGTGCTGACAGCTCGGAGCCTGGAGTCTGCTTCGCATTCTGTGTCTCCCTCTCTGTCTACCCCTGCCCCACTCGTGCTCTGTCTCTCTGTCTCTGTCTCTCAAAAATAAACATTAAAAAAAAAATTAAAATGGGTTGTTGTGATAATAAATTTTCT
This sequence comes from Panthera pardus, assembly GCF_024362965.1. NCBI lineage: Eukaryota > Metazoa > Chordata > Mammalia > Carnivora > Felidae > Panthera > Panthera pardus. Next base: position 15,486,149 of record NW_026526991.1, read on the forward strand.
GAATACTCTGTAAGTAGTTTATGGTATTAGCCCAATTTAGTCTTCACAGTCACCCAGGATGTAGGGTCCCCGTTTTCCTGACACTCCCCACTGAGGCACAGAAAGGTGACATGACTTCCTTAAGTCACAGCACAACTAATGACCAGGAGTTAAGCCCATACAGATCACAGTTTTACCCACCACATTAGGATGCCTCACCAACTTGGTTTGTTCATTTAGTTTCAGTTAACAAATACTGATTTTGTTCCCCTGTGGACCAAGTTCTTTGCTGGGTGCGAGAGACAGAGCAGAATGGCACACAGACCTTGCCCTCCCAGTGCTTGCAGAGAGTGTGTGGCTCTCACCAGGTTCTCCAGTGCTGTTTGTGATCCCAAGGTATGAAGAAACATTTTAGCAGAAGAGCTAGTGTCTAGTGTAATGTCTAACAACACAGCATGAGCTTAAAAAAAAAGAAGAGAAAAAGAAAAAAACTGGTTGAATGGGTGAAGAACTTAGAGGAGTTAGGGTCAAGAGCAGGGTGCTGTGGAAGAGCACACACAAAGGTCCACCTGCCCAGCCTCTTAGAGTCAGCAAATGCCAGTCTAGTGAAGTGTAGGGAAGCAATTCATTGGAACATGGTGATGACCAGTCTCTGCCCTCATGGAGGGTGACAGAAACAACACATGAACAGCTGCAACAGTGACAAGTGGCACCAAGGAGCAGTCCTTGGTGCTGTGAGAGCCTGTAATGGGGGCAGGAGGCTTCATCTGTTTATGAAAGTCAAGGAGGTCTAAGAAAGTGACAGACCTAGGGGTTAGACAGGGGTACTTTGGGCATGGGGAACAGCCCTCAGTCTTCAAAGACCCTGTGGTGTGAATGTGTAGAGCACCAGAGACTGAAAAGAACTGGTGGATTTTTTTTTTTTTTTTTTTTTTTTTTTTGGCGGTGGGGGTGGGGGTGGGGAAGGTGCAGGCACAGATTCAGGTGGTGACAGAGACCAGACAGAGAGGCCTTTTAGGCCATGGTATAAGGCATTTTTATTTTGTTTTATGTCTTTATCCTAAAGTGCCACTGAAAAGTTTATTGCAGGGACATGACAAGATCACATTTTGAAAAGTTGGAGAGAAGCTCAAGTGATTAACTGAAGCCCTGGATGAAAATAGGATCTCTAAGGAGAAACTGTAAGGTAAGAAGGGGAGAGGGTCTAAATCAAGTCTTGAAGATGGGCCTGCAAAGGAGACAGATAAAGGGAAGTCAGAGTGGAGGAAGGAAGGGGGAGAACTGGGAGGATGGGAAGTCCTGGAAATCAGGTGAGAGAATATTTCGTGGAGAAAGTGGTCAACTGTGCTGAAAGCTGCAGAGGTCAAAAGAGAGAGGAACTAAAAGTGCTCATTGGCTCTAATCACATGGAAATTGTCTTTATTGGGATCTATGTAGGGAGGAGGGGAGGAAATGGAGAGAAAAAGATCTGTGAGAATTAACTGAGAGTAAGAGAAAATAGGGTTTTAGGTGGAGTGGCAGTGAGAAGAGACTTTGAATTGAAGGGTGGGAGCCCCAGAGAGGAGGACAACTGAAAGAGTGATTTTACAAGGAAGAAAGGGTCTGGATGTCTCAGGCCAGACAGGTTGGGATCAGTACAGGAGCAGGGATTACCCTGGATACTGAAGGGTATACTTGTAGCAGAGGGGAGATACCAGAAGATTTAAGTTTGGTGTGATGAGTTGCTCTCCTTTCTTTGCACAGATTAGAGGCAAGAGCATTGGTTGAGAGTAGAATAGAGGTTGAGGGGAGCTAGAGGTCCAAGCTGAGGAGATTTGACATCCTTGGTGGGGGATGTGCAAGAGTGAGTTGCCCCAGAGATTGTTTTAGAATGGTCTGGCAGAGGGGGCCAAGTATGCAGCAAAGAAATTAGCCTCCTGGCTTATTCAGGGAATTGCAAAATAATAGGGAATTGAGGATGGAAGCTAGGTAGAATGAAAAGCTGCATTTTTTTTTTTTTTTAATGCTTATTTGGGGAGAGAGAGAGCATGAACTGGGGAGGGACAGAGAGAGGAAGAGAGAGGGTCCCAAGCAGGCTCCACACTGTCAGTGCAGAGCCCAACTTGGGACTCGATCTCCTAAACTGTGAGATCATGATTTGAGCCAAAGCAAGAGTTGGATGCTTAACCAACTGAGCCACCCAGGCGCCCCAAAGCTACATTTAATGTATAGTAAAGGAGGCCTCACAAATCATGGGGAAAGAAAGGACTGCTCAAAAACAGTGCTTGGAGATAGCCAAACTGTTGATAATCTGTTTAGACTTGTCACTCATAACAGAAATTTCAAGTGAATTAAAGGAGCTGTCTTTTTTAAATCAAACAAAAATATAGAAGGACATATGGGTGAATTTTTGTCATCATGTAGTGCATAAAGCAGTAGGAATCATCAAAGGAAACTTCCATGACCCTTCGACCACTTAAAATTAACCACTTTGTTCTAACACAAGCTATATTATGTATGAACCTTGAAGACATTATGCTAAGTGACACAAGCCAGATGCAATGGGACAAATATTGTAAGACTCCACTAATATGAAGTACCAAGGATAGGCAAATTCCTAGAGACCAAAAGTAGAATAGAAGTTACAAGGGGGCTGAGAGGAGGAAGGAGTGGGGAATTACTGTTTTATGGGAATAGAGTTTGTGTTTGGGGTGATGAGAAAGCTCTGGAAATCATGGTAGTGGTTGTACAACATTGTGGATTTACTTCATGCCACTGAATTGTATACTTAAAAATGGTAAGAATGGGGGGTGCCTGGGTGACTCTGTCAGTTGAGTGTCCGACTCTTGATTTTGGTTCAGGTAATGATTCCAGGGTCATGGCATCGAGCCCTGCGTCGAGCTCCATGCTGAGCATCAAGCCTGTGGATTCTCTCTCTCTCTCCCTTTGCTCCTTCCCTGCTTGCGCACACTCTGACTTTCTCTCTGAACAAATAAGTAAATAATTTTTTTTAAAAGGTTAAATGAGAAAAATTTATATCTTAGCACAATAAAAAAAAGTAACCATTTTGGTATGCTGGAATGTACCTTCAACAACTAAAAGTGAACTGGAGAAAATCTTTCCAAAAACAAGAGGATTATTTTTTTAATATATGAAGAGTTTATATAAGTCAATTTTTAAAAAGCAGAAAGATTGCTATTTAAAAAGGCCGGAATAGGGGCACCTGGGTGAGTCAGTCAGTTAAGGGTCCAACTTCGGCTTAGGTCATGATTTCTCAGTTCCCCAGTTCAAGCCCCATGTCCGGCTGTGTGCTGACAGCTCAGAGCCTGAAGCCTGTTTCAGATTCTGTCTCTCTCTCTCTCTCTCTCAAAAAGAAACAAACATTAAAAAAAAATTTTTTTAAGGCAGGAATAGCTAATTCACTAAAGGAAATAGATGGTCAAAATAATTCATTAAGCTCTGCCTCATTAATACAAGAAAACAAAGTTAAATTAGTGTTGTGTTCATTTTTTACAAAATAGAATTAAAACTAATGAGAAAATCAGTCATACTGCTTGTGACAAGGTCATCTGACATTTGTTCTGGATTATAAAGTAACAACCTAGCTTTTCAAATGTTCACATAGCTCCTCTTCAATAATTCCATTCCTAGGAATTCATTTTAAAAGAAAATAATAGCATACTTGATGTTAGGGAATGAATCACAAAATTATATCTATCCCATATGTCATGTGCTCATTTTAAATGTTTAGAGTGCTTTTGATGCCAAGTTTAGATACCTAGAGTGGATAAAAAAAAGAATAAATAAACTGTGTATATATAAATGTGTGTTAATTACAGAGGATTCACAACATTTGTGCTTTTCACTTTTCTTCGTCAACTGTGTTTGCTCATCAGAGAGAAAGAAAGAGCAAGACAGGCAGCTTTAATTATGAGACAACCCACCTGAGCACATGATGGTTCACCCTGGAGTAAGCAGGAAATGTGAGACGGCCTGCTTTACCCTCAGCCTCATTGGGCAGGAGCATCTTGCTGTGGTCAATGTGGTGCTAGTGTTTAGTCTGTCATTTTGTGTAATGTGACCCCCACACTAAGCCAACTATTTCATCTGGTGCTTAGCCAAACACTGGGATCTGCTCCAGTGCTTGGGGAACCCCTTGCCAGACTGGACTTACCTAGAAGACATTATGTTGGTATTTAATGTGGTGCCGGTTTAAGACATTTTCAAGAAAAATTCTGAGTCTTCACAATTTCAAATTGGAGGCTGAGCTTACACCCTAGTTCTCATATACCAGGTAACCTTGCTTGTATGTAGTTCAAAATTATAAAGGGTGCAAGAATCAGAAAAAAAACAACAGACATGTATGTCAGATATGAACAGTTGTCTATAGGTGGTAGAGTTGTGACTTTTTCCACTTCCTTATTCTTTTCAGAGTGGGGCGGATCCTCTGAAGTGAGAACGTATTGCTTTTATAAACTGTCACTTGGGACGACCGAAGCATTTAAAATAGTTTTCACAGGTTTCACTTACTCTTTGTAAATAATGTACTTCTGTCTAAAATACAATTTAAACTCCTATTACTACAAGAATTTTAGCTCCAGATATTTCCTGGTAATGGCTACTATTTATTGAGTACTTCCTATGTACCAGGCTTTGTGCATAGTCCTGGACATGCATTTGAACCTTCACGGTATTCCTGTAAAGTTTATGTCAAGTTAAAGTTGTCTCCATTTTACAGATGATCCTGAGGAGTAGTAGTACATTTACTATATTGTAGTAGTATTGAACATTTACTGTGAGACACTGTTCTAGTCACTACTTGTTTACATACTTAATCTGAGGCTAAGTAACTTTCCCAAGATGACCCCATAAATTAGAACCAGGACTGAACATGGGCATCTTGGCCATGGAGTCCATGCTCCTTCCAGCATGTGGTACAGATGTGAGGCCCGAGATTGTGGGGTGTGGGGCTCCATGTGCCCATCATTATGCAGTATCTCCCTCTTCCTTCCTGTTAAAATCCATGGTCCTCTTAGAAATTTTATAAAATAGCCTAATATTTATATCTTGGCTCTTTAGGAATCATCTAAAGGAAACTAGTATTAGGAATTACATTAAAAAGAAAAAAAAACTGGTTGAACCACTCGAAGTAAAACAGAAACTACGCCTACAGTTATTTTAGACACCATGGACACTAACAATGAGCTATTATTACAAATGGTAAACCAAAATGAGAACATTGTTACTTGTTATTTTTCCTTAGAGAATAGTGATTTATTTGCATTAGTTGGGACAGGCTTGAAAGTGAAAAGTCCTTGCATATGTGGCAATGGCATTATTAAATAGTTTTCACAACTATCCGGGATTGGATTATGGCTTTTTTCAACTTTCCTTCAAACCTACAAATAATAAGGAAGGCTGTTAACTAGCTAAATAGTTCAGCACTACATGCTTTTATGCCAGGGATGTGACACTTAACCACTCTCACGTGCTGAAAGTTCAAACAGTAAACTAGGCATGTTTTAATTACCAGAGAATAACAAGAAAATAGCACGGAAGTCGATAATGCAGGAAGCACAGTGTAGCCATCTCTAGGTACGTAAAGCTGTCAAGTGGGGGCAGCTGGTTAGACTATTGTGCAAGTATGGACCCCGTTCCACTTAGTGTGATTGCCCACTGCTCCACTGGGGCAGTCACAGCGTATCTCATTTTGCCTAGCTAAGATTTTCTTTAATTTTAGGTTTATGAAAAGGATTTTCACATAATTCTGATGAAACAAGCTTACACTTATTATTTTCAATAAAATGACTTTGGGTAATAATTATTTAGCAAAAGTATTTACTCTAAAATATAAAGTTAGAGATGACTCCCCCCCCCATAAGTATTTGCTTCAGCTAAACATAAACTTGAAAATGTAAAATGTTAAAAAAAAAAAAAACAAAAGCTGTGTGTGTGTATTAGTAAAATGTGTCTCCTAAAGAAAAACATAACGAGTTGTAGAAAAGGGAATTTGTATCAGAATGACATTTGAGGTCTTTGAATCCTTGAACTGTTTGTGGCCTTACTACTGATCTGTAAAATGGAAACTACTTCACAAGGTTGTGGCAAAGCTCACACAATGTTTAGAGTGTAGAAGATGTCTAAGTTGTGATGAGGTATGTTAGTTACTTTATACATTTAAGAGGATATATGTAATATTCCACAAAAAGTTTGAAGCCAACTTTGGCAAAATGCAGTTTTCCTGTCTAATTTACATCCATGTTATTTCTGTGCTTACTGCTGACAGCCCAAATTTGTGCTCCATGTGTTAAAACCTGCATTTTCTTTCTTACAGGTGCAATAAGTACCTTCTGAGTCCCAGGACGGTGGCAATTAGCCAATGGTTGCAGGCATGTTGTGGAAGTTGCTGATAAGATCCCAGCCCTGCAGGCTGTGTTCTTTCAGAAAGATGCTATCGGCTCCAAAATACAGACCCTTTCTAGCGTGCTTCACCTATACAAATGATCATCGGTCAAACAAAGAAAATAAAAGAACAGTGGAAAAGCTCTATAAATTTTCAGTCGACATCGGGAAAATTCGCAGACTAAAAGGATGGGTACTTTTTGAGGATGAAACCTATGTTGAAGAAATTGCAAATGTTTTACAACAACTAGGTGCTAATGAAACCGCTGTAGCCAGTATTTTGGAACGCTGCCCAGAAGCAATTGTCTGCAGTCCAACGGCTGTTAACACCCAGAGAGAACTCTGGCAGTTGGTCTGCAAAAACGAGCAAGAGTTAGTCAAGTTAATAGAACAGTTTCCAGAATCTTTCTTTACTGTTACAGACCAGGAAACTCAGAAGCTGAACATTCAGTTCTTTCAAGAGTTGGGACTCAAAAATGTGGTCATTAGCAGGTTTTTGACAACTGCATCTAATATTTTTCATAATCCTATTGAGAAAAATAAGCAAATGATAAGTATTCTCCAAGAGAGTTACCTAAATTTAGGTGGCTCCGAGGCCAACGTGAAAGTTTGGTTACTGAAATTATTAAGCCAAAACCCATTTATTTTGCTGAATTCTTCTGCAGCTATAAAGGAAACACTAGAGTTTCTCCAGGAGCAAGGTTTCACAAACTTTGATATTCTCCAGCTTCTCTCCAAACTCAAAGGATTTCTTTTTCATCCTTGCCCCAGAAGTATACAGAACAGCATTTCCTTCTCTAAAAATGTTTTTAAGTGCACAGATCATGACCTGAGGCAATTAGTTTTGAAATGTCCTGCCATTTTATATTATTCTGTTCCAGTTTTGGAAGAGAGAATTCAGGGATTATTGAAAGAAGGAATTTCCATAGCTCAGATAAAAGAGACGCCAATGGTTCTTGAATTAACACCGCAGATAGTACAGTACAGGATAAAGAAACTGAATTCCCTAGGCTATAGAATAAAGGATGGACATCTGGTAAATCTAAGTGGAACAAAAAAAGAATTTGAGGCTAACTTCGGCAAAATTCAGGCCAAAAAAGGAAGGCCATTGTTTAACCCCGTGGCACCATTAAACATTGAAGAGTAACTTGCAGACTGCTGCTTTCTAGCATTGCAGAGTGAAGCTGAGTAGCAGGGACTGGAGTCAGTTTGTAGGCACTAGTAATTTTAAGAAACTGCTTAGCTTCTGAGTTGTCTTAAGTTACATCTGAGTAGATAATCTCTGACTCATTTGCTATATTTTAAGATATAAACTGCATTTATTTTAAATAAAGTTGGTAATTTTGACTTTGAGCTATTTCAAAAACTCCTATACTAGTAAGTAAATGGCACATCAGAGTGATACTTTGCGAGTGAATCATTTCTAAGATACTGACAAGTACACTCCCTTAATTCAAAGTATGGATATATTTTTATTTAAATAGCACATTTCATCTGGAACACAGACTCCGTCTTCTTCCTCACCACCAGCTCTGAAACATCGCCCTAATGTGGTCTGAATTCTACAGATTAGTGTTAAGTGAAACAATAAGCAAACTTCTAATACATTTTTTTTAAGAGCAAGCTGATTTCATCTCTTGGTTGGGATAAGCAAGTGCCTTTGAGAACAAAGTATTTCTCATCCAAAAAGAATAGAGCTTATTCGTGTGGTGAGCTTAAAACTGACCATCTCAGAGAACTCTTACATGCATTACTTTCCCCGTTTTACAGACGAGGAAATAAGCTTAGAGCAGCCTGCCTGCCAAGCGACAGGGCCCAGATAGATGTACTATGATCTGACTTCTGTTCAAACCTATGAACAGAAAAAGGATTGCTTAGGAGTTGGCATAAGAAAAGTCATGCTCTTACCTGACATGCCAAAGGAGTACTAACAACAAATTTAGGGATTTTTATGAAAACTGTAAAATTCCTTAAATGTGAAATGATCTAACTTACATACATTCGAAGTAAGCAACTTTTTAGAAAACTCTGAAAATCCAGGTCTGGCTCTTTGAAAGGGAAAGTGTGTGACAGTTGGTACCGATTTTAGTTAGTATTCCAAGTTTCTCTTTCTAAATCTTGTTCCGAGATATACATTACCCAGATAAAGACTGCCTCACGTTCATCTGTGGAGCTTGAACTCTGTAACAAATAGATAACCAAACAGTTGACTCTGACATTCAAACATCTATGTGCTATGTGTGCATGGCCTTAAGTAATGAAAAACCTATAAAAAATACAGGCCATGTTTTTAATTCATTCAGCAAATGCAAGTAACCCTTACCATCCAAATCTGTTTGGTTCCTTAGGATAGTGAAAGACATTTCTATGCAGCATCTACTAAGAGCCAGGCATGCTGTGCTTTAGAATCCTTAAAGTTGAGTACCACTATTTACTGTTCTATAGATGCGATGCAGGCAGAGAAAGGGTTAAGTCACCTACCCGAAGGTTAGGTGACCTACACAGGAAGGTTCAAGAAAAAGAATGGCAGCCAGTAATAGCCCCGCCAGGATTGAGTGCCAGATAAGAAGAGCATCGCAATGCCATCTAAGGAACAGGATCTCACCAAGAGTGATGGGAAACCATTGGAAAGAGTTTAGTTTGGTTCTTGTCCTGACATAATTATCAATGGTGAGCTTTATCTTTTATTCTCAAAAGTGTCCTAGTTTTGATTTTATATTATATGGTTGCCTTAGTAGTTCTATTGTATTTTGAGATACCTACTAGATATCTGAGATGTCAAACAGGCAAATGGCAGTTGGAACTGTGAGAAGTCAGGACCAGAGATAAATACTCTGGGGTCATTTGAGTATCTATGGTATTTAAAGCTACAACTCTAAATGAGGTTGCCCAGAGATACAGATTTATAGTACCGGCTGGCTGTGCCTGGAATGGCACAAAGAAGTCTGCCAAGGACAGAGGGCAAGGTTAATAATACGGAGTGCCATGGAGCGGTTAACTAAGATACAGATTTTAAGTGGCCATGGATTTGGCAAAAAAGGAAATCACTGGTTGGCCCTAACAAGAGTGACTGGTGCATTGAGAAAGGAAGGCAACCAGAGTGGGTTGAGGGAATAGGAAAGGAGTAAGAGGCAGGGACTATATGAAGTTTTCCAATAAATGCTGCTGCAGAAGGAAGCAGGAAAATGGAAGTTGTAAGATGAGGCATAATTTTCTTTCAAGAAACCAAATACCAGAACGTGCTGATGGATATGACCCAGGAGAGAGATGGAGGAGAGATGGAAAAGCTGCAGGATTAATATCCTTCAGGAAGTGAAAGTGGAGTGAGTGGATCTGAGCAGAGATCATAGTCCTGGTCCACATGGGAACAGATGTAGGCAGGTTGATGGAGGGGGTAGTGTGAGAGGTGAGGTGCTGTCAGGTTGCCTCTTTTTTACAGAGGGCAGTAGAACCGGTGGGAAGTACTGCAGAAGGGCTGGAAAGACAAGGTGCGAAATGGTTATTTTGAGGAGTAAGAAAATGAACATACAAGAAGGTCTGTGAGAAAGTTTGGCAGAGTTCAGTGGCCATTAATTTTAAAAAAGCCTAGTCAGTACATCAGCAAAATTTAGGTGTTCGGATCCAGGCACAGAAAACCAGAGGCAGTTACAGTTACAAAACTATATTTGTAGCTTACTCTGACTTGACAAGATTAATTTTTTTAAATAACTTTGAGACAGCAGGAGACGGGCAGAGAGAGAATCTTCAGCAGGCTCCACGCTCAGCAAGGAGCCTGACGTTGGGCTCAATCCCGTGACCACGGGATCATGACCTAAGCCAAAGTCCAGAGTCAACGCTCAACCAACTGAGGCACGCAGGCGCCCCTGACAAGATTAATTTTTTTAGAAATCCATATTCACGGCAAAACCTGCAGTACACAGACTTTATTTTCCCTTAGACCAAATCCTGTTCGATTAGTTTTAGCCCTTGGACCTTTCTGCCTTTTTCCATAATTGCATTCTTATTCAGCTCTTCCTATGAATAAAATTTAAAATATTCAAAATCAACCATATAGCAAGGAGAGCCATCCTTACACAGACACTAGAGTCAAGTTTTACTTCTGTGAAAAAAGGTTCTACTAACAAAATTCTTTACTTTGAACGGTTTATAATTACACTAAATTCACTTCTGTGACAAAATGTAATTAGCTGCCAAAATAAATAGGATTATAAGACTCCTAGGGAACTCAAGTTAGCCTGGTAAATCAAGTGTCTATAGTCAGCACTGAATGCCAACAGCAGAGTGAAGGACTAGTTACTGAGTAGCCCCATTTCTGTTTCTGGACATAAGCTAGAGAAATGGTGACTTACATGAATTCAAAAGTGATAATGGGAAATTTCAACCAACACTGAAAGCCTGTTTCAGATTTGTAAATAAGAGCTACTTCTCCCATACTGATTAAATCTGAGAATGTATGGCCAGCACCGGGCCATAAGTAGATACCCAGTAATCAATTTTCTACCTTTCTCTAACTGGTTCCCAACTCTCTGAGTCTCTTCTGTCCAGGGAGGGGTCTAAGTTGGTTCCACAGTTACTTAGGACAGAGTGAAGTGCTCCCTACTTCTAGATCAGGTCCCGAATTGTAGAGAGCACAGGGATCCCATGTAGAGGCTGTTCAACTGCAGTCCCAGGCCCCACGCTGCAGAGACTCAGAAAGTTGGGGTCACACCTAGAAATCTGAATTTTTAGTCTTCAACCCAGTCGTCTAAGAGATATTTGTATTTCATTGTATTAGTATCAAAACACACAGAGACATTTTGTCATGTTTGTGCATTAGTATCAAACATTAAAAACAGGCTACAGTACTTTCTGCCATGTAACTAAAAATTTTAAGACTGCCCTGTTTTTCCTTTAAATTCCTTTATTTCCTCAGATCTTTATGAAACATTTTGTCTTTTGCAGATCATGGTGCTTTATTAACAGATTTATGTATTCTTTCCCATTCCTTCAATACAAACAAAATTTTATTCAATCACCAGTTACCTTCATCTGACATTTCACTAAGTACAGGATTCATGATGTCAACATTATTAGATCAGGCATTCAAGTGGGTCACACAAATTTATCCTCATTGTGCCAAATACCCACTCAAAAGAGAAACTGCATAACAGGTGCCTCCAGGTGACTATGTCAACCTTCGCTGCTTGAAGTGAACCAGTACTGCTTCGCAGGTCAAACTGCTAGTCTATGAAAATAAACTGGAAAAGACTCAAGTGTACAGCTGTACATATACCATCAAATGGCAAGTTCATTTCAACAAGAGCCTCTATGACTAGCTGCTCATTTGTACAGTTCTCTGCTGTCCTTGCAAAAGCCTCTCCTGAATCAAATTATACTTCAGAGTTTAAAACAAACTTGATGAGAGAAAATGTACCAGGTGGCTCTTCTGTAGCAGAAATTACAACCATTTTTCCTCAAGCAATTTTAAAGACAAAGTTGAAAATAAATATGCAAGCACACAGTAAACTAAAGTCTATATTTAGAAATTCAGGTACAAAAGCACAGCAGAGCCTATGACTATAGAAGATAAATTAGAAATATAAACTAGCAATGAAGTAATAATTTCTTTCAAATAGCAGGAAACAAGTTCTCCAATACCATTATTTAGATCACTGTTTAGTGTTCACCTATTAACTTTGGAGTTTCTTTTAAAAATCTCTTTTCTGATTATCACATTTGACCAGATATACAAATATACCTTAAATCATGGTGCATGAAACAAAGACCATTTAATTTCTGATGAACTCAACAACTTTCCAGTTTTGTATATAATGGTAGGTTCAAGAACCTTTGTAGGTTTGCAGAAGATACCTACTGGCCTTTATAAAAGCTTTTAAAAGTTATGTTCTTAGCCATTTGTTGTCCACATTATTAAGGTAAAACTCTCAGTGGTTTAGAAACAAACATTTAAGCTGTAGGTGTTGGAGTGATCTAAGTTCTCAAGGATGTATTCTGACTTATTTACTCCAGAGCATCACCTCCTTTCCTCCCTCACACATTACACAGAAGTCAGCAAAATGGAGGAAATTTCCAGACTGAAGTATAAACAAAACTAAGATTTTTTTCAGGCTTGTATTATAACCCTTAGCTAAGAGGAATGCCAAGTATATGTGCACTTTTAAATTTTTTTAGAAACTGAATATGAAATAAAAAGATGAATTCCAGCTAAGTGATATTCTTTAAGAATGAGTGAGACATGATGAGACATATTAAGAAGACATGACACACTTATCATCCATCATCAAAAACTTCAATTTCCTGCCTGAAGTTGACTTGGAAATGGTACAAAATCTATGACTTCTTCAAAGGACTGTAAGATAACATTTTAAAATCCTATAAACCATTGAAAGCACTTAAATATATTTTACATTCAAAACTAATCAGTGAAGCCCATTTCATTCAATTGAAAAGTCAGCCCCCACATATTTGTGGCTGCTTATACTGTGTTTTTAGAAGGGGGCACTAGCATTTTAAGCCACCCTACAGACAAAACTGGTGTGAAGAATTCTTTTTGTATCTTGGATGTGTCAGGTGATTCTTAAGAACTTAAAATTATTTGTTCCTCCTTAATATGAAACTCTTCCAAGATAGCTTATGACCAGCAAAGAAATGTTCCTTAGGCACTGTGAGGTGTATTAAAGATGGAGCATGAAACCAGAATGAAGCATACAGTTTGGCTGTTAACTATACTGACAGTTAACAAAAAGTTACCAAGCACTACCTTATCTGCTGAGAGCAAGAAATGCCTTTACCCCACTACTCCTGAGATTCTTAAGAGAGAAAACTAATTTCACAAACAACTTTTAAAAGAATCCATATATAGTTCTAAGAACTGCACATATTTAGGGTATTATAAAAGATGTTTTCTTTTATAAGGCATCAATGATTAATGTAATGCATATCTAACAAAAGATGGTTAACACCCAGTATCATAAAACCATTTTTCTCTTCTCCTGAATTTCTCTAATTCCTGCTTTTACCAGCTTAAATAAGAAAAGAATGCCTCTTGGCCTAATCAACTATGGTTATAAAAAAAACTAAGACATCTGAAACTATTAGGCACATCAAAGGTACAGTTTATGTAGTTCAAGGTTCCCTTCTTAAGGGGCAAATGAGTTACCTGGCACATTATACATATGGAACTATAAAGATCATCAACTAAATTCAACTTTCACATTTTTTAGTTAAACTGAAAGACTTATAGTAAATATTCAAATATACCATATCTTCAGTTACAACTGAATAAGTGTAACATTTTACCAGATAAAAAGCTGGAATTTAAGTATGAGAAACCTTCATACACTGTGCTAGTATTGGTCTCTTCTTTTTAGACAAAAGCCAGTCATCAATACTTTCAACACAGCAGTTTAGAAGATAAACGTCCAAACAGGTGACTTGGTTGTAGTCCATAATTTAGCAATTCAATGCCACTGGCATCATAATGCTGTGGAGAGCAAGTGTATCTCCATAGTTTAGTCAGATTTGTCTTTCTTCTTTCCTGTTAAGGGCACTTTGTTTACAACAGCAGACCCAACAGCTGTAACACCTCCAGCCACAGCAGACACGCCCCCTTTCACCAGCCCTATTCCCATGGAAGGCACAGTTGTAACAGCTGTTTTGGTCACCTCCAGACTCTTCCCACCAATCCAAGCCACACCACCAATGGTGGCACCAACGGCTCCCTTTGTAACACTGAAGATACCCCCAGTCACACGGGACAACATGCCTGGTTGCTGCTGTGGGTGATCTTTCATTGAACCTAATGAGAGAAAATATTGTGAAGATAGTCAAATAGAAGTCTTTATAAGAGCAGTACAAATCAATAAGTATCCTAAGACTTCCTATCAGGACGTTGTTTTGATAAGGTAAACCACACATAAATACAAATCTGATCAAGACACTGAAGAGCTCTTCCCTCAAGACCATAGTTGGACGTGTTTTTAAAACATCTTGGTCCAGTGCTAAGCCGTGGTATCTCTGAAAAAAAATGTTTTAGAGACTAGACAACTTTCATAAAATAGAATCAAAATCTAAATGTTTCCTTGATTTAGTTTTGTTGCTGTTAATAAAAATCTTTCTATCCTAAAAGGAGCATGAAAAAATAAGATAAATGTATTTAGTCTTCATTTCCTTGGCAGAATTCAATCATTACTGAAAAAACCTTCTTCATTTAAAGCAATGGTTCTCAAGGTATGATCTGAGACCCCCTGGGTCTCCACAAGACCATTTCAGGGGCTCTTCAGGGTAAAAATTATTTTCATAATACTAGCATGTCATTTATCTTTTCACTTTTATTCTTTCACATTTTTTCACAAGTCTACAGAATTTTCCAGAATCTAAATGATCTGCAGTAACATCAGAGACTAAACACTGAAGCAGCTATGAGAATCTAGTTGTCTTCTATTAACCCCAACATTAAAGAGATTTGCAAAAATTTAAAAACAATGTCACCCTGTTCACAATTTTTTTTTGTTTTGGAAAATAGCTGCTTTTCAAAAACTATGTTAATCATGTTAATATGTAATGGGCCTACTGGAGTTTTTTAATGAATTAATTAATTTGTCAGTTTTATTATTTATATGGCAAATATCAACAAAGACACAAGCTTTTGAGGGTCCTCAATTTTTAAAAGTGTAAAAGCATCCTGAAACCAAAAAATTTAAGAACCAGTAATTTAAATATATGTGGGTGTCTGCTCTATATGCTCTTAATAACGTATTTAAAGAGTAATGCTATGTAAAATTAGGAAATTTATTTACTGCTTAAAATCATGTTACCCACCTAAAATGATTTTCATAGTGTTGAGAAACTACAGCTATGTTTAATACTTTCATTGCCTCAATAATTCTTAAAGGACAGAGTATGTGATTTGAGCATCTAGTCTGTAAAAACTCTTCAAATACTCCCAGAAAAGGTAATATCAATATGAAAAATTCAGATTTTTTTTAAGCCATAAGTTTTTTCTCTGGTTTGTTTTGATAGAGTCATTCAAATTGGCATGTAACCTCAAACTCAGGCATCAAATTTCATAAAAATTTGCTTGTGCCAGCCTCAAACAGACACAAGTCCTTTCTACTTTGCAATCGAATGAATGATTCAGGCAGCAACAACACATAAACAATGGTGTTTACATTTTTCTAAACTTAATGGAAAAATACTTGCTAACTAAACAGTTCAGGCTTTAATCACTGAAAAGGTACAAATCACACAAAGAAAACTCAATTCTTTGGGTACACAGATCCAATTAAGACCACCAAAGCTACGAACTCCTAGCAGAACGTGGTTATGACAGAAGATAACATTGGGAAACTGATAATATTTAATGGAGAATATACTCTGAAAATTAAGCTTTTTTAATACAGCACTAATTTACCTTGATATAGATTTTCTTCCCATTGTTTAGAGGTTTGACATCATGTCACAAGTATGAAAATCTCACTGACTCAAAATAGCTCATAACTATATAACAATGGCTATATTTATAAAAACCAAATTTTTAATTGAAGCTATTTGATTGATAAGTATAGGTAATAAAATCTTTAAATAGCTGAAATAAAAGACAAGATATGGAAAAGCATTTGAATACATTAATTATATAAAGTTATGATAAAAGGGTTACATAATTGGTAATTCTTTTGTAATCAAAGTCACTAACACTAGGAAAAGGGGAAAATCTTGATCTGAGGATAAAACAGGTTAAGTGCCTCATGCTGAATACCCTCATTAGTATCCTGCTATGCCAAATTTGATGCACACGCCTTTAATGAAGACAATATTTCTTAGTCAAGGCAAATAAATATTAATGCTGTTGATCTCTTTAATTACAGTGTGCTCTTAATTACCACCATATAGATTATCTGCTCTGCAGACTACCTTAGTTTAGCAGGTTGCCATATAATAGAGACATTACTAAAGCACTTTCTCTTCCTTGACAATTATGCTCCTGAATAGTCTTTATCTCTTTTCTGACTTTATCCCTACAAAGTCCTTATTAACTTTCTCATTAAGCTCTTTTATTTTCAGAACTCTAGGTTCTAGACCTAAAAAATAAGTCAAGGATGGGGCGCCTGGGTGGCTCAGTTGGTTGAGTGTCTGACTTCGGCTCAGGTCATGATCTCACAGCTTGTGAGGTCAAGCCCGGCATCAGGCTCTGTGCTGACAGCTCGGAGCCTGGAGCCTGCTTTGGATTCTGTGTCTCCCTCTCTCTCTGCCCCTAACCCACTCACATTCTGTCTCTGTCTCTCTCAAAAATAAATAAAACATTAAAAAAATTTTTTTAGATATGACTAGTCAAGGAAAATAGCTGAACTAATAATTTTCCAGGCTATTCCTCCACCAAACTAAAACTCATCAGCTAGTTACCTCCATCTTCTTTTAGGCCTATGTATAAACTTTTCATTGTGTTTTCCTAACAATTTCATTTTTGTCTACCAACATAAGAAATATAGGAAGAAAATTGTGGACAGTGGGCAACAGAACTGGGAAGAAAATACATACCTAGAGTCACAACTTCCAGCTCTACCCTCTTCCTGGTGATATTGAGTCTGTCTGCTACTCCAGTCTGGTCTACCAGCCTTTCATCTCTTATTCTTCACTTTGATTCTCTATCGTACCTATTGACTGTCCTGTACAAATGCAGCTATCCAAGGAGATTGCTATTTGGCTTATATATTCTACACCAAAACCACAAACAGAAAATGACTATAGGCATTTTCTGTATACAGTAAAGACATTCAGCTATGCAGTTAGTGTTTCCAAGGACTTTTGAAGTGTAAGAAAATGATCCATGTCACAATTTTCAAACTAAAAGATGATTTAAATTACCCTAAGCCTATGTATTAATATAGGAAGAGAGAGCTACCAATTATAAATAATAGCTTAACAACAAATCTCAAGTGCCTCTTGAATTGAGTTTTTGTACGCATGACATGAAAACTAAACACAGTCCATTCTTCCTCTGCACCCCGTACCC
Source organism: Panthera pardus (assembly GCF_024362965.1). NCBI lineage: Eukaryota > Metazoa > Chordata > Mammalia > Carnivora > Felidae > Panthera > Panthera pardus. Next base: position 15,503,520 of record NW_026526991.1, read on the forward strand.
ATTCTCTACAAATGAAAAGATACCCCAACCTGTGAAATGGTCTTTATAAAAGAGTAACAAAAGAATAGATCTTATGTAATAAAATAGTTGCATTGTGTCCCCAATTCACCAATATCTGTGCTTTCTTCTTAGAGGCTAAAAATATTTATCATCAATTATTTTTGGAACATATTTATTGACAAGGTAAACAGATTGTTACTTTAAATTTGATAAAAACGGGCACCTGGGTGACTCAGGTCAGTTGAATGACTGATTCTTGATTTCGGCTCAGGTCATTATCTTGTGGTTCATGGGATCGAGCCCTGCGTTGGGCTCTGTGCTGACAGCACAGAGCCTTCTTGGGATTCTCTTTCTCTCTCTTTCTCTCTCTTTCTCTTTCTTTCTTTCTTTCTTTCTTTCTTTCTTTCTTTCTTTCTTTCTTTCTTTCTCTCTCTCTCTCTCTCTCTCTCTCTCTCTCTCCCCCCGCCCCTCCCCCAATTGTGCATGAGCACACTCTCAAAATAAATAAACTTTAAAAAAATGAATAAATTTAATAAAAACAATCAGAACTTTAATTCAGTTTAATTCACATGCTTAGTGTGTCAGATGCATACTTACCTTCTGGTGGTTCATCACTAAGGTATGATGGGATTTCTTGATTTTTATCTGCCTGATTCATGATCTCCTAAAAAACATATATACATTTCATTGTAACCTCAACACATGAGACTACTTCTTACCACATGCTCAATTAAGACGTAACTTTATTCAGATAAACAACATTTCAAAACACTGTCACAAGGCTACTTCATCTTATTTCTCTCCTACTTTGTGGTGTTAAAGAAATACTTTTATTACACTACTGGACAATCGACATCTTATCTCAAACACCAACCAAAGAGTAACAGGCATGGCAAAAGCTTTCCTACATTGTTACTGCTGTTACTGAAAGAAAGTTGGAAGCTGGGAGTTAACACCCAAAAATTTTAAGTGCTTCTTCCTACAAGAAGTAGGAAGTATTGGTTAATTGTAATTTATTTCACGACAGACTTAAGGAAAATCTATACTGTGACTAAAAAACATGTTCCTTCTGAAAATTTTCTAAAAATCACATCCTTCTCCTGTAAAGATACGCCCAATCAGAATCACTAAGAGATGGATTTTTATTACTTTTTTATTGTTGTTTTTAGAACTCTTACAAACACAGGTAGCAAAATAACTCAAAACCCATGAAAAAAATATATATGTGATTACTTCCTAATACAAGTAGTAAAGGAACCTAAGAAATAAAATAAACTGTATTGGGATGAAGAAAACACAGTTAAAATTTTTTCCCAATTTCCTTTACTATCTTAAAATATTTGCTTTTATATTCACTTGACTAAGTAAAGAATAAAACAAGTCAAAATTGGTCTATAATGACGGTTTTGATTGGCCAGAAAATGACGGTTGTGATCCCAGCAGTCAACTGTTTCCCCGTCATAAAATCATGGAGCCTAAATTATTATATCTGTACATATACAACAGAAATGTAAAAGTATATTGGGGAAATCCTGCCATTTGTGATAACACAGATGAAACCTGAGGGCATTATGCTAAGTGAAATAATTCAGGCAGAGAAAGGCAAATACTGTATGATCTCATATGTGGAATCTAAAAAAGCTGAGCTCATAGAAACAGGAGGCTGGTGGTTGCTAGGGGCTAGGGAGTGAGGAGGTGGGGGAAATGAGATGTTGGTCAAAAGGTACAAACTTCCAGTTACAGGAGGATTAAGTTTTGGGGATCTAATGTACAGCATAGTGACTATAGTTAATACTATATTGTATATTTGTAAGTTGATAAAATTCTATACCTTAAAATGTTTGCACCATAACAACTAAAAGGTAATTATGTGAGGTAAAAGATGTGTTAACTAACCTTACTATAGGAAGCATTTCATATACATGTATATCAAACCACCACACTGTAAACCTTAAACTAACACAATGCTGAATGTCAACTGTATCTCAACGAAGCTGGAATAGATATCATGAAAACTAACAATGTACTAAATATACTGATCAATTAACAAATACTGATTGACCACTTACTATAGGCCAGGTAATGTTTTAGGTGCACAGGATATATAGCATTGATCAATACAAACCAAAAAATCTCTGCCATCATGAACATCCCATATCATCTAGTACGGAAAGGCAATAAACAAAGAATATACTGTCTATGTCAGATGGGGTTAAATGCTGTGGAGAAGGAGGGATGGAGGGAGGATATATTTTAAATAGGACAGTCTGTCAAGGCCTCAATGTGGTGACATTGTAAAGGAGGTTAAGGATACAAGATACTTGGGTAAGGAAGCCTCAAGGCATAAAAAACAGCAAGAGCAAAGGTCCTGAGGTGGGAGCTTACCAGAAGCAGCAAGAAGGAACAGCCAGAAAAGTGTAGCAGGGGTCACAGCAAAGGGCAGCAGGAGAGGAGGTCAAAGAGTGAGGGAGGTCTGCATCGCATAAGCCCTTACAGGTCTTGGTGGTGACTAGCTTTCTAGCTCTGAGATGCAGAGCCCGTGAAAGGCATTGAACAGAGAGGTGATGCGTTCTGATTTACACTTTTAAAAGATAGTTCTAGCTGTTGTGGGGAGAACAAGCAATACAGGAGCAAGAACAGAGGCAGAAAGACCTGATAGGAGACTTAAAATAATGTTTTCAAGGTTCATACATATTATAGCACGTATCAGAACAAAGTGGTTAATTTTAAGTGGTCAAGGGAAGGTCAGGAAAGTTTCTCTTTATGATTACTACTGCTGTTAAGCTCTAGATAATCAGATAAAAATTCATCTTTATTTTCTTCTATATTTCAATAATCCAAGCAAAACATGTTGATGGTAAATGATGGTAGTGATAGTAAGACATGGGATTTTTCAAAGGCGAATTGTAACCTCATGTAATTCAACCTGCAATGCCTGTCAAACCTAAATCCTGTGTAAGATGGGATTTCAATGCACCCCACAGAGCCCAGCAGCACAAGTCATGTGTTTGCTTAAATACCTTTTGGTTGCTCTAGTGAAAACTCTGACTCAGGTCAACAGCACTTAATCTTATGCTAGTCTGGTTTGTGAATTTAGCACATCATAAGTGATTTAGCATATTTAAAGTATGTATGCATACACACTTAACATTTAAAAAGTAATAGTAGATACATGTAATCTCTGACAAAAAAAAAAAACCAGAAAGAACATCAGCTACTGCATTACTGGGAGAAGGAGTTCTTGACTGATTTGCCTTAATTTTAAAACTCCCTTAAACCAAAAAGTTAAATTGACTTCCATTCATATTTATGTTTCTTTAATTTGTCATCATGGTAAGAGCATGAGACATTATACAGCATAGTGTTGAAGGTACTGGGATCAGAGAGCCTGAGTTTCAATCCCAACTTGACCATAAACTGTGTGGCAAAAGGCAAATAACTTCATCAGATCCTTGGTGTTCAGGAAGTATAAACAGAAAGATATAGAAGCCCTAACTCTAGGATGAGAATGCTATTTAACACATTTAAAACAAAACATGCAGAATTCCTGGCAGAATATGTGTGTCCCTTCCTGATGAAAAACTATTGTGGAGCAACTTTCTTCCCCACTAAACTGTTAACTGCAAGAAGAGAGACTCGTTTATCACTGTGTTCCCAGTTCACTCGTTTATCACTGTGTCCCCAGTATCTGTATACAATACACATACAAATCCAGATCTCCTGGCTGAACCAATCAATGGATGCTACCAGACCCTGTACAGAAATGTGAGGAAATTATATACACACATACATCCTACCTATGTTAGCTAGAGTTTAGAAACAGGTGTGATGGGGGGCAGCTGGCCAGCTCACCCTGTAGAGCATGTGACTCTTGATCTCAGGGTCACGAATTCAAGCCCCATACTGGGTATAAAGCTTACTTAAAAAACAGTTGTGACAGTAATTGCATATATTTCAAAACTGCCTTTCTGTATATGTTCCACAAACCCCAACCAAAAGACTTACCTTTTCCTGCTAAGATAGAATCCCTTAAAAAAATTCTTAATTTTTCCACATATATCTTGTAATTAAAAAAAGAAAATGACCGCCATTTAAAAGATTAGGGCAGCTTTATAAAAGACCTATGCAAGTTCATCTATACAATATAAACTGACTTTATCCTCCTATGGGTAGGCAAAGAGGAGTCATGACTGGGTAACACCATCAGATCTGTGCTTCAAGAAGCTAACTGAAGCAAGAACAGATGAAGGTCAGAGAGATTAAACACAGTAAGGCTACTTTAGTAGTCCCGTGAGACGAAGTAACAATTTAAACTCTGCCAATGTTTCCTGTATAAATGAATATCTGGGCAAAAACCTAGGAGTCACCCTTGATTTCCTATTTTTTACATTCCCATCTAATCATCAGTAAATTCTGTTGCCTAAATAAGTCCAGAATACAACCACTTCTCATCACCTCTACTACTACCACTTTCAATTAAACTACCATAATCTCTTACTTGGGTTGTTAGAAAGTATCTTAACTGGCTTCTGAGCTTCTGCCTTTCCTCTTCCTTCAGTCTAGCCCTGCCATACCCTGCTTGAACACCTACAACTGCTTCCTGTTTTGCTCAGAATAAAATCCAGAGTTGAGGCCCGACACCTAACACTCTGACAGCATCTCCTACCATTCTGCCTCTCACTCACCAGCCTAGCAACATGGGTTTCCCTGCTCATCCTCTCCTGAAAGGCTTTTCCCCAAGATATGTATCTGGCTTGCCTCCTAACTTCCTTCAGGTCTTTATGCAAGTATCCCCTTCTTGGAGATCAGCCCAGACCACTTTACAATAGATTAGCCCCTCCTACTCCTCTCCCTATTATTTTCACCTAAACCTGCTCTATTTTCTTCACTGCTCTTATTGTCACTTGATATACAGAGATCTGTTTACTTTGTGTCTCCCACAATTAGAATGTAAGCTCCATGAAAGCAAGGCTTGGTTTTGTTCACTGCTCCATCCTCAAGCCTTCTTCAATGTCTGATGCATGGTAGATAAATACTTGAATTTTTTGTATGAAGTAGAATAGAGACCTTAGGTATAAGTAAGAGATAAAAGAAAAATACAGGATGTAAGATTTCTAGTGTGAGCAACTAAGTAGACAAAGATGATGAGGTCACGACAGGCGACAAAAAACCACTTCTGAGAAAAGATGAAGGACTTTAAAAATTCTTATTTTACTGTGGTAAGAACATTTAACATGAGATCTACCCTCTAAGACCTAAGTGTACAATACATTACTATTGACTATAGGTATGATGACCTTGTTTTTGAACAGCTGGATCCGAGATGGCCTCAGGGTATACACAGGACATGTTTAGCAGGCAACTGGATTTAAGGGGTCTGAAACTCAGCATGAAGTCTGAGTTAGAGTTGAGGTCCTGAGACTGTTTTGGGTGATAGCTAGAAATGTGAGGGACGGTGATACAATCAAGGGAAAAAATGATAAAAGAGAAGGAGACAAATAACCTTATTTGGACTGCTCATACTTAAGAGGTGAGTATAAGAGAAGCCAGCAAAAACAAACAAAATACGTTTGAAAGTGTACAAATGAGTACAGCCTCATGGAAGGCAAGAGACGAATTTATAAGCTTCCTAGAGACACACACAATACAGACGTTAAAACAGTTTATGAAGATCAAATACTACGGGGAAATGCTAATGTTACATTTAGAGAACATAAAAGGCATATATCATATGATCCAATTTTTTAAATACACATAAAAAGACTGAAAGGAAGTATACCAAAATATTGACAAAGATTGCGACTAAGGGGTAGAAACATACACACACACACACACACACACGTATACACAGAGACAAACATACACACATACACAGAGTGTGTGCCAGAGAGAGAAAGAAATACCATCACCCTTCTTTAAATGTATATTTAACATCTATGTTTTAATTTTCAACCATAAACATGCATTGCTTTTGTACATATTTTTAAGTCTGGATATCAGTTATATTCATAAAGGATATTTTCAAAGATTATGCAGTTCATCTACCTAGTTTTTATCCTAGTTTTTTAAGGCTTTTATCCTCAAATCAAGGTGACCATCTAAAAACAACATACTCAAATCAAAACATGCTGATTTGAAGAAAATGCCACCACTGAGTTTAATTCTCAGTTATGTCCTCAGTAAGGAAACCCTGACAAAGAGCCTAATGCAAGCTACTACACTGACTATACCACACTGTAAAGAAATTACCTACTACATCACTTGATAGCTCTGATACAGAGCTCCACATTAGAAATTTCTTTAGAGGGGGGTGCCTGGGTGGCTCAGTCGGTTGGGCATCTGACTTTGACTCAGGTCATGATCTTGCAGTCCATGAGTTCAAGCTCCATGTCAGGCTCTGCGCTGATGGCTCAGAGCCTGGAGCCTGCTTCAGATTCTGTCTCCCTCTCTCTGCCCCTCCCCCCACCCTCGCGCTCTCTCTCTCTCTCTCTCAAAAACAAAATAAAAAAACATAAAAACAAATTTTAAGGAATTTCCTTAGAGGTATTCAGAAAAACTTTGTTTCCACAACATATTTAGAATATTTTCTTCTCTTTGAGATCTATGTACTTTCCCATTTAAAAGATACAAAGAAAGATGTGATATCTCCCTTTTCTTGGCTTCCAGGAAGCTTACAGTTAAAATCCCAACTTAGCTGAGTAGGTTCATGTGGCCCACCCAGTTGTTCTATTTCCCCCCAACTTCACACCTCCCCAAGACCTCCACTCTTATTGCTGTTCTCCCTGGCTTGCAATTTGAATATCTTATTTATATTCTTACCATTTTGTTAGTACATGTTTTTGTTGTAAGCTGACACACAGTATTTGTGGAATAAGTGAGATAAAATTATTGTTTGTATCCATATTAATTTCAAACATAACAAGAAAAGATACATACCAATATATGGTAAAAATTTTGGTTAAAAAAAAAGGGGGGCGCCTAGGTGGCTCAGTCAGTTAAGCATGCAGCTCCTGGTTTTGGCTCAGGTCACGATCTCATGGCTTCATGGGTTCAAGCACCACATGAGGCTCTGTGCTGACAGTGTGGAGACTGCTTGGGATTCTCTCTCTCTCCCTCTGCCTCTCCCCAACTTGCACTGTCTCTGTCTTTTTCAAATAAATAAATAAACTTTGAAGAACACGTTAAGCTGGAATTGTGCTTTTCAAATGCTTATTTAAGAGTAGGCAGTAGTATGCCAGGAGTTTTAAGAACCACAGTAGAAGGATGCATATATTTTACTACATTGTAATTTAAAATACTGTTTTAAACATACACTAATTAAAAAGATAATCGAAAAGTGCTTGGGAATTTTTTAAGATAACTGGACTTTCAAGAAATTTCATTCTTTTTTTATTTAAACTTTTTTTTTTTTTTTTAAGAGAGAGACAGCATAAGCAGGGGAGGGGGCAGAGGGAGACAAAGAATCTTTTTTTGTTTTCATGTTTATTTATTTTGGAGAGAGAGTGTGAGGGTGAGCAGGGGGAGGGGCAGAGAGAGGGAGAAAGAGGATCCAAAGCAGGCTCACCCTGACAACAGAGAACCCCATGCAGGGCTCAAACTCACAGAACCCTGAGATCACAACCCGAACGTGAGCCATGCAGGAGCCCATCAAAAAATTTCATTCTTACTTGGAACTTCTTCAGGATGTATACTCACAGGTTTACCAGCTCTCTCTTCTCAGCCCACCACACTCTCACCTCCCCCAGGAATTTACTTTGCTCTTAAGTTAGATGTATTTTGGTAGAAGAGTTTGAAATATAGGACTCTAGATACCATTATACAGAAATATCCAGTTACATTTAATATTGTTAGTAATAGTTGCAAACAGGATTATCAATAAACAATAAAAAAGAAAATTTGGAGTCCTGCCAGGCTAGAAGCCTGGCTACCTAGAACAGAGGAACTTGGTATTACAGGGCTTTGGAAACCCTAAGATGCCACGGAGACTGATTTTTATTTTGTGTACATATTTTTTTAATGTTCAAGTTTCTTGTACACCATTGGTGTTAATAGCAAGTATATAGTATTAAAATTCCCCTAGAACCCTTAGGGTGATAAAAATTGTGTAAAAGCTGCAAGTATTTGGAATATTGTCATTTTCTAGATTCCTAATTTTGTCATAAGGCACCAAATGCCTTATAAAAGTATTTTTGTTAAAATCCTTAACTATCTTAATGCCACCTGTACTTTTTACTCACATAAATCATTTCCAACCTCTACATACGTATATGTGCCAAAATTTTAGTGATATTACCTCTTTACGGACACTACCACTTTATCACCAAGGAGAAATATTTTTTGTATTACCATGCTGTTCATTATCATGAACAGGGGACTTGTTTCTCTTAAATTGGGAATTGTGAAGACAAACACGCTCCTAATCTGTTAAAACTGGGAAAGGTAAAAATCTTCCTGTAAAATTTAAAAGTATACACATGATAGGGCACCTGGGTGGCTCAGTCAGTTGAACAGTCGACTCTTGATTTTGGCTCAGGTCATGATCTCAGGGTCCGTGGGATCGATCCCTGGGTTAGGCTCCTCACTAGAGTGTGGATTAAGATTCTTTTCCTCTCCCCCTCTCCCCCTCTCCCCCTCTACCCCACTCCCTCCGTCTCTCTCTAAAATAAAAAATTAAGGGGTGCCTGGGTGGCTCAGTCCATTAAGTGTCTGACTTTGGCTCAGGTCATGATCTCACAGCTTGTGAGTTCGGGCCCCAAGTCGGGCTCTGTGCTGACAGCTCAGAGTCTGGAGCCTGCTTCAGATTCTGTGTCTCCCTCTCTCTCTGCCCCCTCCCGCATGCGCACGCACACACACACTCAACAATAAAAAAAATTTTTTTTAATTAAAATTTTAAAAAAGTATACATGTGGAGACAAGTAACAACTGACAGGAAAAGTGTCAAAACGACCATGTGGGGTGCCTGGGTCTGTTAAGAGTCTGACTCTTGGTTTCGGCTCAGGTCATGATCTCACAGTTCATGAGATCAAGCCCTGTCCTGTCAGTGTGCAGCCTAATTGGGATTCTCTCTCTCCCCCCTCTCTGCCTCTCTCTCCTTCAAAATAAATAAACATTTTCTTTAAAAATGACCATTTAAATATTACCCTTAAAGAAAATTATGAAATTCTATGCAAACCATCTGCCCTAAACTTATTGAGTCATTAGTTCAACATATACTTGGACCCCTACTATGTGCCAGGCATACTGTTAGGCACTAAGATTTTGGTGTGACTGAGCACACACAGGACTTCTCTAAACAAGTTTACCCAGTTTTTCCAGGACTTATCAATTTAGTTTCATGCAAAAACCAAAAAATTATCTGCTCTCTAAGAACTCATAATGCACATAATTTTCTATGTAAAAAGTACTTTTCTAAGACAATAAAAACAGAAAACTGCCTTTTGATCAGGACAAATAATTGAATTTATTCTCTGGACATAAATTAATTTTACCATTTGAACAAACTCAGAGTACCAACTAAAACTGGTTATAAGTGTATGTTTTTAAGAAATTGTAAAATGTGAGGGGTGCCTGGGTGGCTCGGTCAGTTAAGCGGCTGACTTCGGCTCAGGTCATATCTCACGGTCCGTGAGTTCGAGCCCCTCGTCAGGCTCTGTGCTGACAGCTCAGAGCCTGGAGCCTGTTTCAGATTCTGTGTCTCCCTCTCTCTGACCCTCCCCCATTCATGCTCTGTCTCTCTCTGTCTCAAAAATAAATAAACGTTAAAAAAAAAAAATTAAAAAAAAAAAAGAAATTGTAAAATGTGAAAGGCTTCTTTGCTGTATACTGCAATTCATCAGTAGTTAACTTAGGTATTTTAGGCGAAGGAGAAACAATTCTTGTCCAGTACAACAGTATCATAGACATAGCAGCTGGCAAATACATTCAGCAAGGATTAATAACAACACTATTCCCTAGAGGGTAATTTTTCTTCCAATAATAGAAATAAGTAAACAAATGCCTCGGTAGGAACTTTTTGTTTTTTTAAGGAAAACAGATGAATCAGGGTTGTTTGTGGATATCTACGACATTTTATACATAACGTTTTCATTAATAGTGAAAAAGTCTGAAAACAGTACACGAATTTGCCCATGGCTGAACACCCTTCTCTGTGCCAAAGGAAGTTACATAGCACTAACACATTATATAAATCCTAACTACAAAATACAGTACAAACCAGTTTACCTTCAAAGCCACTTCAAAAGCTTGTTATTAAATAGTAAGTGCCAATTCCCTATAAGAAAAAGACTATAAATGAATTAGCTAAATTCTTCTACACATTCTATATATAGGAACTTTGCCACATCCCCAACCCCCTGCTTTTAGCCTCTTTGCCAAATAACTACAAGGGGTTTCAAAATATATTTATACAGGGCTTTAACACACATATACCAATAAGCATCGTATATTAAAACACCAGCTTATTGTGTTTAGGCTTCTCTGGTTAACCAACTATCCTGAACAGGCTGCTTTTAAACATGGCCCCCGCCCACTAGATCAACAGCAAACAGGCTACAAGAAATGCGTTGAATCTGGCAGGGAAGAAAAGTAATCTGTCAGTAAAACTTTTAAGTGACCCCCTTAGTGACAAGTAACAACCAAGAGTATCAAGATGGCAACTTTTTAAGCGTTGTCTTGAAATGAAACAGTAAAGCGGAATTACACAACATGCTATCAAGCCAGATAACCAGTACCCTCGTAATCTTCACGAAATTGTACCTCATTAGTTCAACATGTATTTGTGTCCCTACCATGCCAGACACTGTGTTGGGCACTGAGGTTTCAACCAGAACAAGCATGTGAAGGCCCTACTCTGAAGGTATTTCTATGTAATCCACGGAGATAGCTTCAGGAAGTAGCAAAACAGCAAATACTCAATGACCGAAACAAAGACAGGTGAAGATTCTCCTTAAGTAAAACACACACACACCCACCCACACACACACACACAACTTAAACTTTTCTAATGATATTCTCCACATAGGGACACATTTTTATTAAACTTGGTTTCTGGCACATCTGCCAGGACACAGACTGAAGAAATGAAAGTGAGGGAAAAAGTCAAAACAGTGAATATAGGTTTATTAAAGATTACTTCCTTTTCTTTAAAAAACCAGGCATGGCCACATACATGCAAACAGACCTGTTGATGTGATATCAATATTCCCGGGAGCTCCTAGAGCACCCACACCAATGGATGTCCTAAAGGTTAAACAATCACATTACAGCAAATCATCACGGGTAGCAAATAATCACAGGTAGCAAAATAAAGTATTTTCACTTGGAATTAGCACAAGGGTTCACAAAGACATAATAAAATAAGAACTCTCCTCTTTAGGTGTTTGTAAACCTTTCCCAGCAGTCCCTTCTCCCCCCACTGATCTCTTTAGGCACTAGCAAGTCTTTTTTTTTTTTTTTTTTTTTTTCTTCCCTTTAGCAGAGGGAGTGACGTGGCAGGAGAGGCAGAAAATGACCCTGGAGAAGCCGTGACTAGGACTAAGCTCAGCACCTCCTCCCTCCGCTCCACGTTGTACACCCAGCACACCCCCACTCCCATAAGGTTCCAGAATTTCTGTCTTCTTACACATTAAAGGGGATCTATTCAAGCTGGGATATGACTGGGAGTGGGAGCTTGGGGACTCGTCTCGAAGCTGCGTGTGCACAGCAAGCACGGCTTTTATTTAGACCTGGGAGGCAATGATGGCACCAACGGGTGCACCAGCGGTCCCCCATCACCCCTGGGGCCGTCAGCGCCTCTCTCCATTCCACACTTTCAGCCTTAGGTTAGGCGTGAGGGTAGAGCCTTTCTACCCAGGAAGAGCACTGGGGACCAAGGCTTGTGTGCCTGAACCCAGGAGAGTGGTTTATCAACAGGTCAGGAGGTAGTGTGGCGGGGAAGCCCAGCACACAGCCCCCCTGTCGCATCTCTCTCCTCTCCCAGGCTGTTGACGCCCTCCCACCCACATTTTCCCAGCCTAACACCCAAGGAGCTAAGAAGTGAAGCGGAGGCTTCCAAAAGAAGTCCCCAGTCACAAACCACCGCTGGGGAGCCGGGGAGTCGTAAAGAAGAATAACCCCGCCAGCGAATCTCCGTCCGCCCCCAACATCGTCCCGCCCCTCCCCCTTTCCCGCTCAGTCCCCCCCAAAAGGCTCGGCTCGGGGAAGCCAGGCCCGAGACGGTGAGGTGCAGAACAGCTAACGGAAGAAGGCGACAGAGAGTAGGACAGGAAGCCGGGACGGCGCCCCCCGCCCTCCCAGCCCCGCTTACACACCTCCGGGGTCGAGGGTCGGCGTCTGGAGCCGGGTCTGGGCGGAGGAAGCGGGCAGCACCGAGGACGGCTGCGGTTGCTTGAGCGGCTGGCACAGCCTCGGGCAATTGCGGGCTCCAGAGGCGTCTCCTCAAGCTTCGGAGCCAGAAGACTCCGTTGGCAACGGCGGCAGTAGCGGCCTCCGGCTGCGGACGTGGCGCCGGACGCGACCCGCCCCCTCCGCCGCCTCCTCAGCTCCCGCCTCCTCCCGCGGCTCGGGCGCCGACGCGCACGCGCACCCCAGGCCCCGCCCGCGCCCACCCGGCACACACCCACCCGTTTCTCGAACTGCCCTGCCCTCCCAGCAGCCCCCAGCCAGCCGCCTCAGAACGCGCGCACGCGCGACGCCCCCGCGGTCTGCTCCCGCCCCTTGGCCCCATGGGTGCCTCCGCTGGAACCCCTGGCCCGCCTGCGCGCGCGCCTTGCCCTGGGGCCTCCCGCCCCCTTCCCCTCGGCGTCCAATCAGATCGGGCGAGGGGCGCGGAGCCCACGGAACGCGCCGTCGGCGGTCCTCAAACCCCAAGTGCTCGCCCAGCGGTTTCGCGAAGCTTTCGTTCCGCCACAAGTAACGGTCGGTCGGAATTCAGAACCTTTGCACTAGGGACGGTGGGACAGTCGCTAATTTCTCTGCCTCTTTCTTGGCCCAGGGACCTCAACCTTCCTCCCTTCCCTGCTTCCCCTCCTTAGATTGACGAACTGGGCCTTCTGTCAGCCCTTGCCTGTGGGGCTCCCGGCGCGCCCTCACTGTCCAGGTGACAGGGGTGACGAGAAGGGCGTTGCTCACTTATCACTGTTGTTATTATTAGAAAGCTCTCTGCCCCGGAATTGAGTTTGTGGGCCGTGAGAGCCGCTGTGGTTCGTGGCCGTCGCCCGGCTTGCTGCAGTGCTGAGGGCTGGCCGGGCACTCGAAATTGAATGGGGAGAGCGGGCGTTTGGTGGCGAGCGGTGAAGTTGGAAACCGGGTTTTGCGCGGCTCCCTCGCCTCCTGCCGACTAGCGGGGTTCCTCTCCTAGCCTCCCCGCCTCGGCGGAAGCCCTGCCTGCCTGCCGTTCTGGAAGGTGTGGAGAAGCGTGTGGCTCTGGGAGGACTTGCGAGGGAGGCGTCCCACCTCGCTCCGGACTAGGGGTCGTAGGATGCACGTCACAGGTGTTGCGGCGACCAAAAGGGATAGTGGCGCAAAGGCCGCTCACCTGGGCAAATGGTCCCCATTCACCTTTCTTCGCCCTTCTCCTTACACCTTCAAGTGAAGATGACAGTTGAGTCCATCGTAGGTTTTTTGAGACACTGCAAAGAGATGGTGGGCGGGAGAGGGCCTTACAAAATGTGAATTCCTATACAAGTGTGAGATCCTCCCTGAGTCTAGCCAGCGAGACAAAACACACGCGAAGCAACCAGCAAATAACCTCACCCAGTGTTTGTGTTGGCTTTTCCCTCCCCGCCCCGCCCCGAACGCAAAGCAATCCGAGTGATGCAACTGAATAGTAACCGTTGACCAGGCTCAGAAAAGGACACTCGAACCAAGGAAAGAATCCTGGAACAAGATGACTTTGATCCAGGTCATAAATGTAGCAGACTACATGTAGTTTGTGGTTTCAGCCTACCCATTGATTTATCAAAGCATAGAATCACATCCACTTAGACCATTGTTCTGAGACTGTCGAGATATTTTAGTTTTCCAGAACTTAAAAGGGGAAATTAAATAATAATTTCACTTTAAAATACGATTTGGACGATTAGCAAGCTCTGTGGATTGGGGTGTTTACCCAACATGTGAAGAGTTGGATACCTCCTCTATTTTCTTACTGTCACAGAAACCTCAGTCCTTAACACCTGACTTTTCCAGAGTGAAAGCTAGGCAGAATTACGAATTGCACACTTACACTGTTCTTCCCTTGACTTCTTTCTCTCTGCAAGAGAATTTAATCATTATTAAAGTATAAATGATTAATAAAACAGATTAATAAAAACAATCTCCTGGGAGATTGGACATTTTTAGAGTTATTAAAGCCATAAGCCACATCAGTGGTTTAAAACCATCTCATAAGCCAACCAGGATGTAGGGGAGCTCTTTGGGAGGTTGTGAGATGACAGAACCTTATAAAACGGCCAGTATAGGTAGTCGTGTATTTCTTGTAAGGCTGACACTAATCATTTCTTATTTCCTCAGTTTTCAAACCTGTAAAAATGAATAGCACCACTCAGTGCCCACCCACCCCTAGCTCTAAAATGAAAATAAATATTATCTTGTTAGAATGGCTTTTATAGAAGGATGCTATCTTGGTTTGGGGTGCCTTGGTGCAGCAGAAAGGAGCCTCAAGAAAGTCAGGCCCTCTTCATTTTATAGACTGAATCCATTCAGATCTTGATTCCCATTCTATGAAATCCCATTCTCAGATTATTAAAATGAAACTATTTCCAGATGTTATTTTGAAAGATTGTATGTCTTGAGATGATGAATCCTTAGAGCCTTCAGGCAATAACTTTTAATGAAACAAATTCTTAATGCAGCCTATATCAATTATCCAGTCTCTTAAATGGTTAAGTTTTCCTCTAGTTGGTTACATACAGAGAGCCTTCTGCATTACTGAAAAACTACAAATTAGATGTGACATTGCATGCTTACCAAGATGTGGTGTTCAAAAAGTGAGGGCCAGTAAGGAGCAAGCTGTACATCAGAAATATGAAAGGAAGAAGTAAATTATTTATAAGCATTGAAGTTGAAAGGGATCCCAATCCAACTTTCTATCCATCACATGAATCTATCTCCTAGTATATGCACATAATGGGTTTCATTGTTATCAACCACTCAGTGTTTCTATATGAACTCATTTAACGTGTTTTGTGTTTTTTTTTTTTTTTAATTTATTTTTGAGACAGGGAGAGACAGAGCATGAACGGGGAAGGGTCAGAGAGAGGGAGACACAGAATCGGAAACAGGCTCCAGGCTCTGAACTGTCAGCACAGAGCCCGATGCGGGGCTCGAACTCACGGACCGTGAGATCATGACCTGAGCCGAAGTCGGCCACTTAACCGACTGAGCCACCCAGGCGCCCCACTATATGAACTCATTTAAATGGCAAATCGTTTGGTATGAGATCTACATATTTTCCTATGTTTTTATGTTTTATGTTTTATGTTCCTATGTTTTCCATGTTTTTATGAATGTTTTTGTTTTTTTAATGCTTTTATGAATGTTTTTATTAATGTATTATCCTGGCATTTTGAAATGAGCTGGACAGTTTATAGCTTTTTATAGATTGTCATCCAATGTAAATTATTTTGCTTTTCTAGTCTCACTTTCTTACTGCTCTTTGACTTTCTGGCACAATTACCTGGACTATTCTTTGTTTTCCTTTTTGTGTTCCAGTAGCCTTCTTAACCTTTTCTGTGATACAATAATAATAACCAAGATTTGTGTGACAAGTTTTTCTTGTCATATCTCATCTTTCCTAACAGTCCAATAAGGCAATCAAGCACTGTGATTATTCTTATATTCATATGAGGAAACGGAGCCATAAAGAAGTTAGCTAATTTACCCAAGGGCCCACAGCCAATAAAGAGCAGATCAAACGTGGGTTTTTTTTTTGTTTGTGTTTTTTGTTTTTTTTTCTGAATCTATGGCCTAAGTTCTCAACAACTTTGACCAGTCTTTGATATTAAGTGGCTGACCTGGTGCTATCAGCCAGGTCTTAGCGTCGCTGGGAGCTGGCCTGCCATAGGTAAGCCTTCCTTGATATATCCTGTGGAACAGTTTCAGAGAACATTAACATCAGAAAAGGCTACTCCCATGATCATGATGGATCAGGACAAAAATAAGACTACTCCATAACCATGTCTGAACACAGACAAAAACATGAACTTTATCCACACCACCAAATGGAATACAAAAACTGAAGATATCAAACTAATGTGAGTGGCTGTTACTTCTTTACCAGTGACAGCTTTAGCCTTGTGCTAATCTTCCCTCTTTCTACATAAGATTTATTAAGATACCCAATCATAGAATTACCCCTGCTTCCTCACAGCATCCAATTTAAAGCAAAGTCCCCCAAATCACCTAACACAAACCCAAACCTTAATGTAAGTCCTTTCTATTACCCTCTTACGGAGATGCCTCACTGTTCCCCATTTTGTGCTTTCCCTTGCTGGGATGAATAATAAGCTCAACTGATTCAACCACTGGTGTGTTCCTGGTGATCTCTGGCTACAGAGTATTGACAGTTCTTTATGGACTGTCCTATACTATGCATATCTATTGAGCAGAAAGCTCATTACTTATGCATTTCATGCCAAAGAAAGTGGGAACTGTCCTCCCATCTCCCGCCATAGGATTGTCACACCAAAGCTAGAGGATTTCCTTCCTTTCTGTATATTATATATAGAGTTGTCTGCTAAATGGAAACTTACCAAAAGATAGTGAAAAGAACAAAATGCTGGAATAATTGGACATTATTTTTCAAGAAAAAAAAGAGAACTTCAACCTGTCAACTTATACCTTGCACCATATACAAAATAACTCAAAATAGATCATAAATCTAAATGTAAAATTATAAAACTTTTAGAAGAAGACAAAATCTTTGTGATCCTGGGTTAGGCAAAAAATTTCTTAGCTACAATACTCAAAGCATAATCCATTAAAAATTTAATTTATAAAAACTCTGATCTTTGTACTACGATGTTTAGGAAGTGAAAAGTAACAGACTGAGAATGTTTGCAAAACACATATCTTATAAGTGACTGTATCCGGAATATATGAAGAACTCCTAGAACTCAATAAAAAGTAAACCAGTTTTTAAAACATTGGCATAGTTGAACAATCACTGTTGGACATATATGGATGACACAAGAAATGATACTCAACATCATTAGTCATTAGGGAAATGCAAATCAAAACCACAATGAAATGTCACTACTTGGTCAAAATAAAAATAATTCCAAGTGTTGTTGAAGATGTGGAGCAATTAGAACTCCCAGACATTGTTGGTGGGACTGCAGAATAATAGAGAGACACTTGAATAAACAGTTTGGCATTTTCTTGTAAAGTTAAACATAAGATTACCATATGACCTAGCAATCCCATTCCTAGATATTTACCCAAGAGAAATGAAAACATGCTTACACAAAAACCTGGACACACATTTTATAATAGACAAATACTAGAAACTACCTTTTAATTGGTAAATGGGTGAACAAATAGTGATATACACACACATATACATACATATATATACATACATATACGTATGTACATATACCACAGAATCTGCTTATCAATGAAAGGAACAAACCACTGATACAACAACATAAATTAATCTCAAATGTATTATTCTAAGTGATAGATGCAAATTCAAAAATCTACATACTGATCTTCCATTTATATGACATTCCATAAAAGCCAAAACTATAATAGATCAGTAGTTGCTTGGGAGTTGGGAAGTATTAACTACAAAGAGGCTCAAGGGGCTTTTGGGGATGATGGAACTGTTCTTTATCTTGAGTGTTGTGTGGGTTTCATGTTGCATCTTTCAAAATTCATAGAGCTGTACACTAATAGTAGCAATTTTATTGTGTGTAAATTATATCTCAATAAGCCTGATTTTCAAAAGATGTCTTTTGAAATGGGAAAAAAAGTTGAGATGAGGTAGGGCCAAAGGGCACCATGAATATGAAGACAGTAACTGTAGGTTGCCTGATAATTAAATTCTAAATCTTAAAAAAAATGATAACTCATTAGTGTGTAATCCACATTTTGAAAGAACTTGTACTTTCTTTCTTGTAGAGTAAGTTCAGAGTACATTGTAATGTTTTCGTACAAATGAGGAACTACTTGGTTTATAGTGGATAACTTAAAACTGGAAAATTATTGCCAACTAATGATCAATCACTAAGATAAAACATCTCTGAAATTAAGAACTTTGGGAAAATATAATTGTATTTCAAAACCTTTGATTTATAGCTTTGCAGGAACATATTTATTGCACAAATGAGGTTCCTAATGCTGTACTGTAGAGGTAAAGGCTTTTGAGAGCAGAAAGTAGCCAACACTGGTCAAGTGTTGTGAGCAAGTAGGCAAAAAACACAGAAGCAAATTGAGCATCTTTGAACCTAGGTTGTGTTACTAAAGGGCTGCCCATGAAGTGGGAATGCCATGAAGTACTACCCTTTAGGATCATAAGTGACTGCTCTCCTCTGGACCTAGGGAAGGGGAGTGAAGTTGAGAATATTTGCTTACCCATTCACCAATTAAAAGGCACTTAGATTGTTTCCAGTTTCTGGATATTATAAAATGTATGTCCAGGTTTTTGTGTAAACATGTTTTCATTTCTCTCAGATATCTAGTTTAAGAATGATTTAAAATGTGCTAAGACTTTTGTAAACTCTGTTATATGATGTAAAGATCTAGCAGAGATACAGGTGGATTAATTTGAGATTAATTTCATAGTTTATGCTAATGGCCCATCCTGGACCTCACCCAATTGAGCTCAGAAGGCCTCTTTTTGATGGGCTTTCTCGTTTTCCATTTCTACAGTGACAGTAGTGGCCAGAGTCTTCATTCTGCTTTAAGTGCTCCAGGCTCCTTCTAAGAGGCACTTGCAGAAGACTGCACAGTACCTGCAAACCTTCCAGTTTCACTTGTAGAATTCAGCCTCACTTATAATTCCCTGGGTGAGTATGAAACTTTATCAGACTGCCATAGAGCTGTCTGTTTAAAGGGTCTTAGTGAGCCAGGTTAGTTTATCTACCAACTCTTCCAATATCAGTAGCAACTGTTGTCTTTGTTTTCCTGAAGTTTCTTGACAAGAATTCTTTGGCAGAATCCATAAGTCAAGAAACTTTTTCCTGAAGGAGAAAAATTTGGGAGTCAAGCATTTCATATCTGGTAGGTCCTTGGAGTCAACCAGTTGTACTTTCATATCTTTCATAAAGTCATCTTTAATTTATGTATTCCTAGTTAGGAACTCCACATCATCAAATTTCCCCTAGCATCTCTTCTTCCTGCTCAGCTATAGTGAACTGTAAAGAAGAATCTCCATCCCATTTTTTAGCCCTGAATTCAAGTTCCTTCTTGACATTTGCCAGTTCTGTTTTCAGTTCTGCAATTCTCTCCAAGTCTGCTACCCTAGACCTGGGACAGAGAGTCTATATTGTTTATAGATTCTCTCTTATTTCTTTTGTCAGTTGCCAAATTTGATCTTTTCCTCTTCCAGCCACTGAAGGTTTGTCTCTCTATGACTTAGAATTTTCCCAAGCCCAGTGTAGTCTGCATTTTTTGCAATCTCTCCCCTAATCCCTCCATGGTCAGAAGAGACAGCACAGGCTACAATTTGTACATGTAAATTATGTTCTCTCTTCCCAATAGTTCCAAAAAGGAGTGACATCAATTATTGAAAAGTAAACAACCAATGTTAATAAAATTTGTGGTAAGGTTTAAATAATGTGGGTGCTTTAATAGATTATTGCTGTATTGTAATCTTAGTGAGGAAACATTTTATCATAGGAAATTGGTTTCTGGAAAGGGATCATTTTGTTATGAGAAAGAGAAACCCACATAAGCTAGAGTCCAAAAAAAAAAAAAAAAAAAAAAAAGGATGTAGAATTGGGAAAATAACTGTATAGACAGCTCATGGAAGGCAAGGCCAGTAAGAGTAACCAGACCTCATGAGGGTCTATAACCATGAACTGGTAGGCTGTCTATGGTTGAGGAAGCTATTCACTGTTTTTTTCACTCTGATTTCTAGCCTTTTTTTTTTTTTAAGAATTCTCTCTCATTCCCACTCTCATTATCTTTCCATACCCCTTACCAGATTAGCTTCAAACTAGCTTACCTACTAGAATTATTGGAACTTAAGTCTATATACCCATGAAAAATAACCTAAGTATTTCAGTTTGAATCTGGTTTCTACTCCTGGTTCTACCCTGTAAAGTGGTAGAATGCTAAGTATCCAAAGCCTGATTCTGCTTCAGGCCCTGCTCTTCCTATGGGCTGTTTGGCTTTGGTTTCTCTTTTGATAGTCTCTCTGATTACTTGGAACTGTAGCCTTTGTCTCTTGTAGCCAGAATCTACCAAAACATTGGGCATTTCTTACATACCATCATGTGTCTAACACTAGAGGACAGGTGACATAAATCTTATCCCTATGTAGTTTACACTCTTAAGGCAAGACATAGTAGGAACATTAAGCATTTATGAAACATTAAAAAATAATACAAATAAATGCCAAAATGAGGGTCAGAAAATGAGGACTAAACAAATGCAGAAAAGATAGGTATGGATATGGCCTGCAGAAAGTTTCTAGGATAGGAAGGGGGAGGAAGCTATCTTTAATAAGATTTTATTTATATTTATATTTAATATAAATATATTTATATTTAATAAGATATTAAGTGCCTACTTTTATAAGGGCTTGAGCTGGATACTTATAAATAGGCAGAGTGGAATGATTACTATTTTCCACCCACATCCAGTATGGATGTTAGACCCATGAAGTGAACTAGTATTGAAATACTTCACCTTGGAGCAAGCACCCAAAATGTTAGCAGAATTCACCTGGCAGAAGTTTTTTCAATCGTAAAGAGTTAAATGGCAATTGGTGAAGATGGGCAAGGTGGAGCTTAAAAACAAACAAACAAACAAACAAACAAACAAAAAACACAGTAAAGTAGTCCAAAGTTGAATCATGGGTCTTTGTTGTCATCTGCAATAGTCAGGTTGAAAGAGCATGTATGTTTACCATGAGATGGGAGATTTACGGAGTTAACATTTTACATGTGACCCCAGAAAACAGTATGGTTTGTCTGGGATTTGTGTGAACTACAGTAAGAGAGCCTCTCAGTTTGCCCTGTGTTTGGGAACAACTTTCCACCTATGATTTAGGCAATACTGTATGCATTATAAAGGGTATGGTCCCTTTTGTAGGTGAGGAAAAATCTGAGGATATCTAGCATCTTAAATCAAGTCCTCTGTAACCAGGGAAGATGGGTTTCTCCTAACATGAAATAGTAATATCAAACAATATGCAAAGGCAAATGAGTGCTAGGAGGGGGAAACCCTGTTTTAGGGCAGCTTTTGAAATCTGTCATGTATATGCACATAGAATTTGAGGGAAGTAACCACAAATCCTTCACCAAAGTGTGAAGGAGCCAACATTAATCTCTCCCTAGATCTAAAACTGCCAAGCTAAAATTTGTTATCTGACTCCTTGACCTACTTTCTTTCCTTGCTTTGAGGGCACATCCTTACATGGGGTCTAGTCATTTATTTGCCAAGAGATTAATTAGCTTTTCAGAGCCTCTGTGCTAGTTAATAGTCCCAAAATAGACCACTAGTCCCACAGCCCATTGCTTCTTAGGAAGATGGATTATAGAAGTGACAAAATTTGAGCAAGATATATCTGTCAGTGCCTCTACGCTTATAAAAGATGTGACTCCCAACCCCCTTGGCTCAGTTGGTCTCTGTTGGGTTGCCTTAATTATGCCCCTCCCCACTTCCCTCAAGATTCCTGGAGCCTTGAGTAGATTAAACATAAATTTCAAGGTGATGTGACTAGGCAGTATGATACGGTGAATCAAAGTCCAGGTACTATAATTAGACTTGGATTTTAATCGTGATTCTACCGCTTTGGTCAGGTTACTTGCCTGGGCTTCTTTTCCCTAATCTCTAAAATGTAGACTGATAGTCCTCATCTCCTAAGATTATAATGATCAAGTAGCAATGTATTAAACTGCTCACCTACAAAGTAAGTACTCAGTATATAGTAGCCATTTGTATTGTGGTGGACAGTTGAAGGCACAACATCTTCTCCCTTCAGGCTATTGAGGCCTGGGAGTAAATTGGATGATCTACTGGGGCTGTCAGAACTTTTGAGGGGCTGAGGAACATAGATGTCTTTGGTTGAATTGTTAATATAGCAGAATTTAAATTTTTCATACTATAGCCAAATATGTAAAACATATAGCACTCCATTCCTATAACTTGCCTTGATGCTTTGATACCCTTTAATGGCAGGCAAAAAAAATCACAAATTGCCAGTTATTATATGTAAATCAGTCTCTTTCCATAGAAAGGGTTGATTTAGCCTCTTTAGTGATAAATGCTTAGTCTTTCAGGGTGATCTTCCCCACCATTCTGCTTCCCAAGAGGCTGTTTGTTGTACACGACCTCATGGCAATGTAGAAGAGTTGGCTGATCTGTGAGTGGGTTCTTAGGCTTGCTACTAGGTCTTCACTGGTGTTTCGGGCTCCAGATGAATCTTGTGTTTTAGTGCCTTCTCATTCTGACTTCTAAACATTGAGTCCCAGGGCTCAAGCTTCAGATATCTTAATCAAAAGTGACCCCCTAGATTGAGTCACTTCAATTACTCATCTAGTTCTAGTATTATGGCTTTAAATATTATATAAATGCCAATTACTCCTAAATTAATATCTCTAGTCCATACTTCTTCCTTGAACTCCAGGCTTGTATGTACAAGCAATTGTCTGCTAGAAGTCCCCAGTGAAGATGTATAACAGGAATTTCAAAGTTAATGTCCAAACCCTAATTCCTGAACTTGCCTCTCAAACCTCATCTTCCATCAGTCTTTTCCAACTTAGTTGATGACAACTGCATCCTTCTAGTTGTTCAGTTCAAAAACCTTGGAGTCATCTTGAGTGCTCACTTTTGTTCATAGCTCATATCCAGTCTTTGGGGAAATTGTTATCTCTACCTTCAAAATGTATTCTGAGTCCAATCATTTCTCACCATTTCCATTGCTACCACTGTGGTCCAGATCTCCATCATTTGTCTCCTGAATTATTGCAGCAGCCTCCTAACTAGTCACCTTATTCTCACCCTTGCACCCATATAGTCATTTCTTAACAAAGTATTCAGAGTTACCCTTTCCAGATTTCAATCAGATCATGTCAACTCCTCACTCAAAATCTTCCAATGACTTCCCTTCTTATTCAGAGTAAATGCCAAAATCCTTTCAGTTCCTTCAAAGGCCTTGTGGAAACTGTATGTACCCTTTCCCCCTATCCTGCACCTTGACTTTATCTTCTATTATTGCCTCCTCAAACACTCTACTCCAGCCAGATTGGCACCCCCTATTTTCCAAACATGTTAAGTATTATTCTCCCTCAGGGACTTCATACTTGCTATTCTCTCTCCTAGAATGCTTGGGATTTCTGGCTTCCACCTCACTTCCTTCAGGTCTGCTCTAATGTTACTTTATGAGGAAGGTTTTTTGTGACAAACCTATTTTGTAGTGAAAAACCTAGAAGTTACCCTCCTCTAGCCTCCTTAGGAGTATATAACTAATAATTCAAATACAATTAAAAAAAAAGACATTCTTACAATGATACTGTAAGAAAATGATGAAAAAGAGCAACAAAATTCCTTTGAAGACAAACTTAACAGAAAAATATTGCTCCAAAGCAAAAGAAAATGATTACCCAACATCTCCACATGAATGTTCAGAACCTCAATGCTTTAATTGAATATAAGAAGGGAAAACATACAGTAAAAGTAGAAGAGCTCAGGAAATAAATGGCCAGATAACAGGAGGTGATAGCTAGATGATAGGAAGGGGTGAAGCATTAAGTGATAGGTATCAGGGGTGCCTGGGTGGGTCAGTTGATTAAGCATCTGACTCTTGAATTTTGGCTCAGGTCATGATCTCACAGTTCTTGGGTTCCAGCCCCATGTTGGACTCTGCACTAACAGTATGGAGCCTACTTAGGATTCTGCCTCTCCCTTTCTCTCTGCCCGACCCAATAAATAAATAAATAGATAGATAGATAGATAGATAATCAAAGAGGAAACAAGAGAAAAAAATTACAAAAAATAAGGACTAAATTATAAGAAGCACAAGGAAGACTAAGCATGACTGAAAGCCCAAGTAAGGGGTACAGAGATTAGAAGTGAAAAAAGAATGGATGAAACAGAATAAAAGAAAGATATACAAAAGACTATGGAGCAAATGGCAGATAATAGAAGACAGGCAACATACTTAATTAGCCCCTAAGAAGAAAAGCAAAACATTGGAACATACAAATATTTATAAGCAAATTTTAAAATATATTTTTTTCTGAAAAAAATTAAAATCTCCATTTTGACTGATACATAATTATTTAGAGAAAATTTGCTGAATAAAGTCATTGGAGTTTAAAAGATAAAGAATGTAATTTCTAGAAGAAAACATAAGATCCTTATGATCTTGGGTTAGATAAAGTACAATACCAAAATCACTTAGATATAACACCAAAATCACTTCCAGAAAAGATAAAATTGATAAACTAGACTTAATCAAAAGTTAAAACTTTTGCACTTCATGAAACACCACTGAAATAAAAAGACAAACCAGAGAAAATATTTGCAAATCATATATCTGATATAGGACTTGTAACCAGAATATAGAAATATCTTAATAACTTTAATAACAAAAATAAAAATGCCCCAATTTAAAAATAAGCAAAATATTTTAATCAGCATTTCACCACAAAATATATATGAATGACTAATAAGTACATGAAAAGATGCACAGAATCATTGGTCATTAGGGAAATGTAAATCAAAACTATAATGAGATACCACTTCACACACGCTAAAATGTCTATAATCGAAAGATAAGCTATAACCTATGGCTATTTTGCTATAGCCATAAAGAAACTGGAACCCTCAGACATTGCTGGTGGGGGTATAAAATGGTGCAACCACTTTGGAAAACAGTTTGGCAGTCTCTTAAAAAACGTAAACAAATATACCATATGACCTAGCAATTCAACTTCTAGGTATTCGTCCAAGAGAAATAAAAGCAAATATTTTCACAAAGACTTGTACACAAATGTTCAGAGCAACATTATTCATAATAGCCTAGATGTAGAAATAATCAACTGTTCATCAACTGGTGAATAGATGAACAAAATATAGTGGTCAATTCTTATTATTCATGGATTCTTCATTTGCAAATTTGCCTACTTGCTAAAACTTCTTTGTAACCCCAAAATCAACAGGAATTTCCCAGCCGTTCTTGGATATGCACGTGTGCAGAGCTGCAGAAAATTTGAGTCACCCAACAAATGCGTTCCCAGCTGAGATCAGGAAAGGGAACCTCTGCCTCCTTGTTTCAACTCTCTTCTTGTACACAATTGTTCTTTTACAGTCTATTTAGTGCCCCATTTTTCACATTTTTTTGTGCTTTTTGTTGATGATGTCTAGCATTCCCAAGCACAAAAAGATTGTGATGTACCTTGTGGAAAAAATACATTTGTTAGATAAGCTTCATTCAGGCATGAGTTATAGTGCTTGTTTGCCATGAGTTCAATGTTAATGAATCAACAATATATATTAAATATGGTGTCTTTAAACAGAAACACAAACCAAGGTTATATATTATTATTTGATGAAATGACATGTTGCAGGAACCTAACCCTGCATTTCCCCTAGGGCCAATAATTCTGTATTCACTAAATTTAGTGTTTGAAGCTATTTTATAGAAAATAACTATGAGGGATAATAAGACTAGACTGCATATTCATACAATGGAGTACTGTTCAGCAGTAAAAAGGAGCAAACTACCGATAGCTGCCGCAACACACATGAACCTCAAAAACATGCCATGGATGTAGGAGAAATGAGAAATTGAGACCTAAAGGAACATGCCAGTTCATAAATGTACAATTAGATAATTTTATTATGGAGCAAAAAAATGCCAGAATGCATACAAGTTACACACAAGTGACTACAAAGCTATAGTGGGTTTTTAGTTCTATTTATCTAGAATTAAAGCTACAGTTGTTATACATCATCACTTTTAATAAACAGAAACAGTTTTTCCATTTCTGTTAGGTTAATTGAGCTTTCTCTGACATCATCTTTTTCATAATTCTTTATCAGGCTTACTGTGAAGTCCAGATTTTCATAATTTATCAGGCTTACTTTCATATTCTATTTTTCATAATTTTTATCACTACCTCCTATGGTTGCCTCTGCCAGTGAATCTAACACATATGATTAGTTACATGCTTCAACATTCCTCAGTAATGTTTTCCACTTGTAAAAGAATCCAGATACAAAAGACCGCATATTGTATGATCTCATTGATGTAAAATTTCCAGAAAAGGCAAATCCCTATTTAAAACTGAGATATAACTGACATGTAATGTTGTATTCATTTTAGGTATACAACAATATTCAATATACATATATATGGTAAAATGATTACCACAGTAAGTTTAGTAAACATCCATCACCACGCGTACATTTTTTTTTTTTGTGAGGAGAACTTTTTAAGATCTACGTTTTCAGCAACTTTTGAGTATGCAATACAGTATTGTTAGCTATAGTCACTATGCCATACATTACATCCCAGGACTTACTTATCTTATAACTGGAAGTTTGTACCTTTTGACCACCTTTACCCATTTGTCTGCCCCTCACCTCCCACCCCCACCTCTGGCAACTGCCAATCTGTTCTCTATGAGTTGCTTTTTGTTTGTTTTATGTTTGTTTCTTTAGATTCCACAGGTGAGATCATAATACTTGTCTTTTTCTTTGTGACTTATTTCACTTATCATAATGCCCTCAAGTTCCATATGACAGAATTTCCTTTTTTATGGGTGAATAGTATTCCATTGTACATATATACCACATTTTCTTTTTCCATTGATGGACACAAAGATTGTTTCCTTGTCTTGGCTATTGTAAATAATGCTGTACTGAATATGGAGGTGCAGATATCTTTTTGAGATGGTGATTTTATTTTCTTTAATAAATATCCATAGTGGAATTGCTGAATCACATGGTAGTTCTATTAATTTTTTGAGGAAGCTCTATACTGTTTTCCATAGTGGCTGCACCAATTTATATTCCCACCAGCAGTGCCCAGGGGTTCCTATTTTCCATATCTCTGGCAACACTTGTTAGTTCTTGTCTTTTTGGTAATAGCCATTCTAATAGGTGTGAGGTCATTATCTCATTGTAGTTTTGATTTGCATTTCCCTGATAATTAGTGACGTTGAGCATCTTTTCATGTACCTGTTGGCCATCTACATGCCTTTTTTGGAAAAATGTCTCTTCAGATTCTCTGCCCATTTAAAAAATCAGATTGTTTGTTTTCCTATTGAGTTGTATGAATTCTTTATATTTTTATTATTAATTCCTTATCAGACATATGATTTGTAAATATTTTCTCCCAATCCATAGGTTGCCTTTACATTTTGTTGATGGTTTCCTTTGCTGTACAGAAGATTTTTAGTTTTTTGTAGTCCCACTTGTTTATTTTTGCTTTTATTGCCCTACTTCTGGTGTCAAATCTAATAAATCATTGCTAAGACCAATGTCTAGGAGCTTACTTCCTGTGTTTTCTTCTATAAATTTTATGCTTTCAGGTCTTATATATTAGAGTCTTTGATCCATTTTGAGTTAATTTTTGTGTATGGTATAAGATAGTGATCCAATTTCATTTTTTTGCATGTGGCTGTCTAGTTTTCCCAGCACCATGTATTAGAGAGACCATCCTTTCCTCATTATATATTTTTGGCTCATTTGTTGTAAATTAATTGAACATATATGCATGAATTTGTTTCTGGGCTCTATTCTGTTCTACTGATCCATGTGTCTGTTTTTATGCCAATACCATATTATTTTCATTACTATTGCTTTGTAAAATAATTTGAAATCAGGAAATGTGATACCTCCAGCTTTTTTTCTTTTTTCTCAAGATTGCTTTGGCTATTCAGGGTCGTTTGTGGTTCCATACAAATTTTAGGATTGTTTGTTCTATTTCTGTGAAAAATACCATGGGAATTTTGATAAGGACTGCACTGAATCTGCATGTTGTTTTGGGTGGTATGGACATTTTAATATTATTAATTCTTCCCCCAAGAAACAATCTTAATTCTTAAAATTCATGAGTGTGGAATATCTTTCCATTTATTTGCATCTTTTTCAATTTCTTTCACCACTGTCTTATAGTTTCCAGTGTATAGGTCTTTCACCTCTTTGGTTAATTTTATTCCTAGGTATTTTATTTTATTTTATTTAAAAATTTTTAAAAATTGGGGCGCCTGGGTGGCGCAGTCGGTTAAGCGTCCGACTTCAGCCAGGTCACGATCTCGCGGTCCGTGAGTTCGAGCCCCGCGTCAGGCTCTGGGCTGATGGCTCGGAGCCTGGAGCCTGTTTCCGATTCTGTGTCTCCCTCTCTCTCTGCCCCTCCCCCGTTCATGCTCTGTCTCTCTCTGTCCCAAAAATAAATAAATAAAAAAAAAAAAATTTTTTTAAATTAAAAAAAAAATTTTTCTTAGTAATCTCTACACCCAACGTGGGGCTCTGAATCATGACCCTGAGATCAAGATGTATGTATGCTCTCCCAACTGAGCCAGCCAGGCACCACTTTTCCTAGGCATTTTAGTCATTGTGATTCAACTGTAAATGGGATTGTTTTCTTAATTTCTCTTTGTGATAATTCATTATTCAGTTATAGAAACACAACTGATTTTTGTGTGTTGATATTATATTCTTCAACTTTACTGTATTTATTAGTTCTAATAGCTTTTTGGTGAAGTTTTTAGAATTTTCTATATATAATATGTTATCTGAAAATAGAAATAGTTTTACTTCTTCCTTTCTGATTTGAATGCCTTTTATTATTATTTTTCTTTTCTAATTCATCTGGCTAGGACCTCCAACACTATGTTGAATAAGAGAAAAGGAAAATCTTATAAAAATAGAAAGCAAATCTGTGGTTGCCATGGACTGGGGATTGTGAATAGGGATTGATTGCAAATGGGCACAAGGGATCTTTTTGGGATGATGAAAATGTTCTAATACTGGATTGTGGAAATGGTTGCAGAACTATGTAAATTTACTAAAATTTATTATATTATACACTTGAAATGGGAAATTTTTATGGTATGTAAATTATTCCAGAGAAAGAAATAAAGAATTATTTCAGCAGCCAGGTAAAAACATCAAGTCACTTTTTTTTTCCAAGTCACTTTTAAGGGAAAGAAAGTAGGTTCTCTTCAGAAACATGCAATGACTTCTCATAGAAATATCCAACACCAGAAGACAATGAGGCAATGCCTACAAAACATACAAGGAAAGAAAGTGTAGGCAAAATTATTGTACTGAGCCAGTCTTTCTCCCATCTCCCATGATCTTCTGCAATATGACTTTGCCATACTCCCATTAAGAAGTGGGGTCTAATTTTTCTCCCTTTGAACTTGGGTGGGCCATAAGGACTCTCTTATAACTAATAGAATAAAGTGAAGTGATGCTAGTGACTTCCAAGTCTAGGTTAAAAGAAATCTTGCAGCTTCTGTGTAGGTCCCTGCAATACTCACTCCCTACAATCTCAGAATGCTCAAGAACCCAGGTACCAGGCTGTGAAAGCCAAACCACATGGAGAGCCACATGGAGATGCTCTGGTTGACAGCCCCAGCTGAGCCCAGATTTCAAATCATCCCAGCCCAGGTGCCAAACTGAATAAAGAAAACTCCAGATGATTCCAGCCCCCAGCTGTTTCAGGCAATCCCAGAAGTCATAGTATTGTCCCCAGCTGAGGCCCCAAACATCACAGAACAGAGACAATTCATCTATGTTGCACCTCATGCAAATCCTGACCCATAGAATCTGTGAACATGTAATATGGTTTTGTTTCCCACCACTGAGCTTGGGATGCTTTGTTAACTCACAAGAGATAATCAGAACAGCAGGAGTATGGTAGAAGTGAGACTGTGTTCTTCTCATTTCCAATAATCATTTGGCTCATGATTTTGATCTGTCTCGTTATTCATGATGTTCATTTTGAACATCATGTTTAAGGAGGTATCTACTCATGTTCATTTTGATCACTTGTTTAATGTAACATTACTCTTCCCTTTGTAATTAATAAATATTTTAATGTGCGGGAATATTGTAAATATTGTAAATAAGTATTGTGCCCCATACTTGTCACCCTTTTGATGCTCAAATTGGCCTAGATTTGGCTAGTGGAACCCCCTTTTAAGTTCCCTTCCATGTCCTTTTGACATGTCCCCATAACTCTTGAGCAATTTCTAATTTTTCTGCTACAAATTGTTCCAACTTTATCAATGGTATGTGGAAAACAAGATCTGGCACTAGGTAGGCTCATTGCTGTTAGTTTTTACAAATACACACTTACTGATATATTAATAAAATCTATATTTCTATATGTCCTTATACTGATAGCCATAAGTTTACACCAGTACCTCTGATTTGAAATTAATGCCACAGGGTTCATTTTTTGCCTTCTCCCTTTCCATATTTATTTGTCCTTGCTCTGACAACGAGACACCTGGTTCCCATTATCTTTAATGTATTTACTTATTTGGTTAATCCCACTCTATGTAATCAATCTCTCATCAACAGTATGGCCCCATCTTCCATGTTGGGGCCCTCTTCTTCCACTTAAGCTCCTGCACCACAGGGGCAGCCACCCTCCTACACTAACATCTTCTCAAGACCACATGGGCTGTAAAATTCCATACCACTCCTACCCATATGGACATCTTCCCCCAACCCTGCATCCTCACCTTGCTATGGAAGTCCACCTTGCCAGTTCCTTCTAATAGCCTCGGACTGAATTGTCATAAATGGAAGGAAAAGAAAAAGAATAGGGAGAAGGGGAAGAGAAAGAGATAAATAAAGGGGGAGCTTACTTAACTTTTTTTTAAGTTATGAAAATACATTTTTAAAACGTTTTTAAGAGGAAATAATATCTTTAAAAAATCAAGTACCACATGTACAGTCAATTATAATTACATCTTAGAGCAACATTTGTCTTTGTTTACAAATACAACAGCAGGTGATAAAACCTAACATCTCAAACAGATTGCTTACTGTTTATAATACAAACAAATAGGTATGTCTCAATTCATATTTTAGGCATTTTAATTTAAAATGTATAGAGAATCAAGGTCCCTACGTGGCTCAGTTAGTTAAGCATCCAACTTCAGCTCAGGTCATGATCTCACAGGTCGGTTTGTGAGTTTGAGCCCCTGTCGGGCTCTGTTGCTGACAGCTCAGAGCCTAAAGTATGCTTCAGATTCTGTGTCTCCCTCTCTCTCTGGCCCTCCCTTACTCGCACTCTGTCTCTCTTTCTCAAAAATAAATAAACATTAAAAAAAAATTTAATGTATAGAAAATCACAAACATTAAATTTGTCATTTTAATTAAATTCACAATTTTAAGAGAAATCAGAGACTTTATAGACTCATTAGAAGTCAAGTTCCACTTGTAAGAAATTGATTTTTTTCAGAAGTATCTTTATCACTGAAACTATATTAGTATAAAAACTAATGAGATGTTTTCCTTTCGTTTTTTTCCTGGATGAAGCTACTGTCACTGCCTGTCACTGAAGAGCAGATAATGATTTGTTTCCAGTAAGTAAACTTGATGCAACAACATTACATATTGCATCAAGGCAGAGTTGACAACTTATCCCAATGTAGGACAACCATGATTTACATATGTATTGGCCTGGATTTTTTTTAAGTGTAGTTTCCATAAATAGTAGGCTTTAGAGCTGTGTGACCCATTTGGCTAAAAACAAAACAAATCAGGGAGAACTCAAAAAAGTCTACTAACTCATAAAAAGTTTACTAATAAAAGCTCAAGAATAAAAATAAACACTGGCTAATGAACTCAATACCTGACAACAGTTACTGACAATTTCAAATAGTTACTGATAAATACTCCAAGACATAGCCTCAAGAGGACCACATTTATTTTTCTATACATAGAGCAATCATTTATTTAAATTATGTAATGTGATTGTTATCAAAAGTGTATTTAGGGAAATAGTGATTATAGAAAAATGCTTGAATTAATTTGCCAATGAAGTTGCACATTCTTTTTTTTAAATTTTTTAATGTTTTTTTAGAGAGAGAGTGCAATTGAGGAAGGGGCAGAGAAAGAGGGAGACAGAATCTGAAGCAGGCTCTAGGCTCTGAGCTGTTAGCACAAAGCTGTGGGTTGTGGGGCTTGAACCCACAAACTGCGAGATCAGGGCTGAAGTCAGATGCTTAACCGACTGACCCACCCAGGCACCACTGAAGTTGCACATTCTAACAATAATCCATATCATCTTAGATTTTAAGTATGTGGTTTCATAAAGTAGACAAATTCTATCAAAGAGCAATTCAATATAATTAATTAAAATAATTTATTTAAGTTTCCATTAAAATCAAATAAATACCACATTTGAATGATTTATATTTACATTTTTAAATCTGGCCAGTGTTGAAGAGGTTGACCAGGTTTTATATTGCTCACAGCAGCGGTAATGGGCAGTGGAATGTTCAGGTAGAGCATTTGCCACCGAAAATTCATCAGACATTTTCCTAGCAAGAGCTTAACTCCTCTTCATACTTGAGTGTGTGCTTGGCTTCCAAAGAGTAGGGTATGTAAGGGGGAGGAAAAATGTAAGTTTACTGCAGAGAAACCTTGCAAACTCTACTACAGCCAGATAATCAAGGTTAACATCATCAATGATAAATCATGTTGATATCCTATACTCTTAATATGATGTGATGAGAATGACACTCTACTTCTGTGGTCTTCCAGTAGCTCCAAACTCCAATCTACAATGAGAAAAACACCAGACAAGCCCCAATGGAGGGATATTCTACACAATACCTGAGCAGTACTTCTGTAATCAAGGTCACCAAAAACAAGGAAAGTCTGAGAAACTGTCACAATCTGGAAGTACCTAAAGAGGCACAACAAGTAAGTGGTGTGTTATCCTGCATGAGATCCTGGAACAGAAGAGGAAACATTACAAGGAATCTAATGAAATCCAAATAGAGTGTGAAGTTGAGTTAATAGCACTGTATCAACATTGGTTCCTTAGTTTTGTCAAATATACTATGGTAATATAAGATGGTAACAGCAGGGTAAACTGGGTGAGGGGTATACAAGAATGCTTTCTGCTATCTTTAACTTTTCTGTACACCTAAAACTTCTAAAATGAAATCGTTAGGGGGGAAATGAAATGATGCAAATATTAGGGAAAAAGTGAGGGTGAATTTCTCTGTTGGGAGTGGGAGACATTTGCTAACTATGCCTCAAAACTTAGACACACTAAAGAAAAAGACATACATCTGGCAAGGTTTTTAAAAACTTTGGTGTATTAATTTGCTAGGGCTGCCATAACAAAGTTCAACTTAGTGGTTTAAACAACAGAAACTTATTTTCTCACAATTCTGCAGGTTAGAGGTATGAGATCCAGATGTCAGCAGGGTTGGTTTCTTCTGAGATCTTCCTCCTTAGTTTGTAGATTGCCATCTTCTCTTTGTCTTCGCATATTCCTCCCTGGTGTCTGTATAAAGACATCCCTCTTTAAAGACATCCGTCATATTGAATTAGGGCCCATCAATATGATCTCATTTTACCTTAATAACCTCTTTTTAAAAGGTCCTATCTCTAAAAACAGTCACATTCTGGGGGTACTGGGGGTTAGGACCTAACATTAGAATTTGGGGAAATTTGGGGGAAAAAATTAAGCCCATAATAAATTGCATGACAAAAAACACTGTAAGTAAAAATACAAATGGCAAACTGAGAAAAAAATTTGCAGCTTACATCACAAAGGGCTAATGTCCTGGGGTGCCTGGATGGCACAGCTGGTTAAGTGTCCGACTCTTGATCTTGGCTAGAGTCATGATCTCATAGTTTGTGTGTTCCAGCCCCAAGTTGGGTTCTGTGCAGATGGCATGGAGCCTGCTTGGGATTCTGTCCTTCTCTGCCCCTACCCTGCTTGTATGCACTCTCTCTCTCTCTCAAAGTAAATAAATAAACAAAAAAAAATTTTTTTTAATTAAAAAAACACACACAAAAAAACAAAGGGCTACTGTCCTTAATATATAAATAATTTCTACAAGTAAAAAAGATAAAGATTAAGAATCATACAGAAAAATGAACAAGAGATATTGAATAGATCGTTCACAGAAAAAAATACAAAGGCATTGGAAAATATATCACCCTGACTCATAATAAAATCTCATTTTCCTATCAGATTGGCAAAACTCCAATTTTTAGATAGTGTTGTGACAACTGGGTAATCATTTGGGGGAAAAATGGATCCTTTCTTCACAGAAGTACTAAAGGGAAACATGAGTGAAAATTTTTTTTATCATCTTGGATTTAAGGAGGTCTTTCTAACATCTAAATTCAGATGCCATTTAAAATTTTATAAGTATGGCTATATAAAAATCTAAAACCTCTTCAAGTAAAAAAGTCATAATCAGGGATAAATAGTAAATGGAAAAATATTTGCAGTCTATATTATAGACAAATGGGGTTAATCGCTCTATTTATAAACCTACTATGTAAAGAGCTGCTGGAAATTATGATGAAATGAAACATCAACACAATACGAATGGGAAAAAATGGGTAAAATGTAAGAACAGAGTTCGAAAGAAAGACACAAGAAAGGAAGAAGACGTGAAGTTTTAAGAGTGTGGGAGAAGGAAACCAATAACAGTTTTAAATGTTATTGAAATACCTAAACTGACACAGCTGTCAGCTTACTTTGCATACTGATAGCTTAAAACAAAACAAAACAAAACAAACAAACAAAAATCCCAGAGACCCAGGCACTGGCCCTGGACCACTTAAATCAGTCTCTGAGGCTGAGGACCAAAACTCAGGTGATTTTAATGTGTGGTTAGGATTGAGAGTCAGTGGTGCAATTGTTAAGTTGGCCTTTTCCTGTCACCTAGGAAGTGACACTAGGACCTCAGCTGAAAACTGTAAACTCTAGCTCTCTCCCAAGCGAGGCACTAACAATTGGGGCTAGATCCTAGATTCCTTCAGTGGTGAAAGTGGAAATGCGGTGTTTGTGGGGAGAAGCTTTCCTCTCTCTGAAGCCAAGAGAGAGGAGGTCCCCAAAAATCACTTGTAAATATCAGGGTGCCTAGAGTAAGAGAATAATATCTTATTCCCACTCTTTCATCTGCTTAGAGAAGAGCTTATCCATTGTCTGTCCCTGAGCCTACTTGAGCAGTAAGAAGAGAATGGACAGGGAAAGTTTCCCCCTCTGTGAAGCCAAGAATTGCTTGGAAAGTTGGTTGTGGGACTATGTGTGTATATGGGGAGAAGAGGGGAGTATCAAGAAGTACATGAATTGCACATATCTTTTTTTATATTGTTTATTTATTTATTTTGAGAGAGAGAGCATGAGCAGCGTAGGGAAAGAGAATCCCAATCATGTTCCACACAGAGCAGAGCCCAATGCAGGGCTCAAACCCCCGAAACTGTGAGATCATGATCTGACCTGAAATAAAGTCAGACACTTAACTGACTGAGCCACCCAGGTGCCCCTGTCCAGATCTTTCAAAACATCACCTCCTCAAGAAAGCTTTCTGTAGTCTCCCAGTGTAGACTAGCTTTCCTTGTCACCTGTTGTCCTGGAATAATTTCAGAACGGAATACTTTGGAGTATTTATTTTATTGTGATTATTTGTCCCCTTCTTCAAGACTGTCAGCTTTATAAGTGTGGTGATCATATTTTTGTTTTTGTTTTTAAATCTCCTCCATTGTATCTCTCCCTGGCACAAAGTAAGAATTTGCTAAATTTAATTGGATAAAGGAATGAATTTTTAAAAGTAAAAGATCTTTTGACAAAAATTATATATTAAAGTACAACTATATACGCAAGAGAAGCATTAAAACTACTAGATAGATGCACCTGGCTGGTTCAGTCAGAAGAGCATGTGACTCTTAATCTTGGAGTCATGAGTTCTAGCTGCACACTGGGTGTAGAGATCACCTTAAAATAAATAAATAACCTTTAAAAATTACTGGATAGATATACACAAAATGTTAACATTGATCTCATTTTACTCATAGGATTTCAAGTTATTTTCATTTTCTTTGTAATTTATAAAATGTCTACAAAGATGTTAAGTACTTTTCTAATCAGAAGCAAGGAAGTCAATACTATAAAATACACCTGCTAGGGGCATATGTTAATGTTGGGCCCTGGGCTCAGTCAGAAAGGACGGGACTTGAGCTCTGTCTCTGCTACTTACCACCCTTGTAACCTGGGGCAAGTTATTAGTCATTGACTGTCTCTTTCCTCATCTGTAAAGCGGGGATAATCAAAGAATCTCTGCATAAAGGTGGCTATGAGGATTTAAGTGGGTGAATACATGTAGCACTTGGTACTGGATGGTTTTTAAGAGTCGACTATTATTATTATTACTTAGGGAGTGATATCTCTTTCCCTTGGCACTGTAATGAGTTTATACTGTAGATATGTGTGTGAATTCATTAGGTTGTAGTTAATAATATTTAAATACTAAACTTCATCTTTGGCAAAAAATTAAAAGAAATTTAATGCATCACCAACAGGTGGCAGCATATCACAGTTTTCCCACAACATTGGGCCTGCTGTGGTGTTCTTGGGGGACGACTGTGTCTGTTACAATCTGTTTTAAAAGGAAGAGACTTTAGAACTTACCTAATTCATCTCCTTCAATTTGTATATATGGAAATCTGGAAATGAAGTAAAAATAAAGAGCACAACCTATTCATTTGCTAGGAAATAGTGAGATTGGGAGAAGAGGTGGGAAGAACTGTATTCCACTTTGAGTTTGGGATGTTTCCACAATATCCTTTAAGCTAATCAGTAAAATTTAGAATACACAGCAGAAAAAAAATTTCTAGTTCTCAAATAGAAATATCACTTTGGGGAGTAAATATATTTCTTAGTTATGCAAAGTGAATTATTAGTGAGCCTTAAAATATAGAGATTTCCATAGCCCACCTCCTTTTTTTTTTTTTTTTTTTTTTTTTTTTAGTGTTTTCCAGTTGACAGAGGCATCACCCTTTGTTATATCAATAGATCCTCATAATCAGGGGTAAGGATTATCATTTCTATTTTACAGATTACGAATTAGGAAAAAGAGGTTCAGAAAAGAAAATACCCTCTTAATCTGGGAACCATGAATTCAAATCCAGGCCATTCATTCATTTTCTTTGTTCATTCACTGAAAGCAAGAATTTATGAAGTTCCTGGTATGTGCCAGTCCAATGCTACCTGTTGGAGATGCATAGGCTAACCAGGAATATAATTCCAAAAGATCTTCATCCTATTAGGGCTATGGTGTCTAAACTGCATAAAACCAAATTCCTGCCTTTTCCCACCACATTTTCACAGTGGTCTACACACATAGCAGGTACTCAACAAATATCTGTTACATTGAACAGCGGGGAACATCCCCAAAGGCCCTTGAGGCCCCTGAATTGCAATGGGGTTTTATTGTTGCCAAATATTAACAGGCTCAGAATTATTTTTAAAAAGTTTTATTCAGTTTATTTAGACCTAAAAAACAACAGTTCACCCATTTCTCCCATCTCCTACCTTCCACCTCTGGTAACCACCAATCTGTATCTATGAGCTTGGTGTTTTGTTTTGTTTTTTAGATTCTACATGTAAGAGAAATCATACAGTTTTTGTTCTTTCTCTGACTTACTTCACTTAGCATAATGCCCTCGAGGTCTATCCATATTGTCACAAATGGCAAGATTTCGTTCCTTTTTATGGCCGAATAATATTCCTTTGTATACATATCACAATTTCCTTATCCATTCATCCGTCTGTGGAGTTGGGTTGTTGTAACACATATCTTGGTTATTGTAAATAATGCTGCAGTGAATGTAGGGGTGC
This sequence comes from Panthera pardus, assembly GCF_024362965.1. Taxonomy (NCBI): domain Eukaryota; kingdom Metazoa; phylum Chordata; class Mammalia; order Carnivora; family Felidae; genus Panthera; species Panthera pardus. Next base: position 15,541,537 of record NW_026526991.1, read on the forward strand.
ATATATCTTTTCAAATTAGTGTTTTCATTTTCTTTGGATAAATACCCAGAAGCTGAATCATATGGTAGTTCTGGTTTTAATTTTTGAGTTACCTCTATACTGTTTCACATAGTGAGTGCACCAATCTATATTCCCACCATCAGTGCATGAGGGTTCTCTTTTCTTCATATCCTTGCCAACACTTGTTACTTTTTGTCTTCCTGATTACAGCCATACTAACAGATGAGAGGTGGTATCTTATTGTGGTTTTGATTTGCATTTCCCTGATGATTAATGATGTTGAGTATCTTTTCATGTTGGCCATCTCTATGTCTTCTTTGGATGAATGTCTGTTCAGATCTTCTGTCCATTATTTAATCAGATTGGGGTTTTTTGCTGTGAGTTGTATGAATTCTTTATATATTTTGGATATTAGCCCCTTATCAGCATATGATTAGCAATTATTTTCTCCCATTTAGTAGGTTGCCTTTTCATTTTGTTGATAGTTTCCTTGGCTACACAGTAGTTTTTTAGTTTTATGTAGTCCCACTTGTTTATTCTTGCTTTTGTTGCCTTTGCTTTTGGAGTCAAATTTTATTTTTTTAATTTTTTTTTAAAAAGTTTTTTTTTTCTTTTGAGAAAGAGAGTGTGAGCAGGGGAGGGGCAGAGATGTGGGTGGGGAGAGAATCCCAAACAGGTTCCGTGTTTGTTAGCAGCATGCTAATAGCACAGAGCCCACTGTGGGGCTTCATCTCACGAACCATGAGATAATGACCTGAGCCGAAATCAAGAGTCAGACACTTAACGGACTAAGCCAACCAGATTCCCCTGGAGTCAAATTTTAAAAGTCATCATCAAGACCTAGGTCAAGGAGCTTACCACCTGTGTTTTCTTCTAGGGATTTTATGGTTTCAGATCTTATATTCAAGTCTTTAACCCAATTTGAGTTAATTTTTGTGTATGGTGTGAGATAGTGATCCAATTTCATTTTTTTGCATGTGTCCAATTTTCCCCAACACCATCTATTGAAGATACTATCCTTTCCCCATTGTATATTCTTGGCTCTTTTGTAGTAAATTAACTGACTATATATGCATGGATTTATTTCTGGACTCTATTCTGTTCCACTGATCTATGTGGCTGCTTTTATGCCAATACCATACTGTTTTATTTACTATAGCTTTGTAGTATAGTTTAAAAACAAGGAGTGTGAGGCCTCGTTTTTTTTCTTTTTTCTCAAGATTGTTTTGGCTATTTGGGTCTTTTGTGGTTCCATACAAATTTTAAGATTGTTGGGGCACCTAGGTGGCTCAGTCGGTTAAGTGCCTGACTTCGGCTCAGGTCATGATCTTGCGATTTGTGGGTTCAACCCCTGCATTGGGCTTTGTGCTGACAGCTCAGAGCCTGGAGCCTACTTCAGATTCTGTGTCTCCCTCTCTCTCAGCCCCTCCCTCACTCATGCTATCTCTCTCTCTCTCTCTCTCTCTCTCTCTCCCTCTCCCTCTCCCTCTCCCTCTCCCTCTCCCTCTCCCTCTCCCCCCCTTCTCTCTCTCAAAGATAAATAAACATTAAAAATAATTTTCTTTAAGAAATTTTAGGATTATTTGTTCTATTTCTGTGAAAAACACCATTGGAGTTTTGATAAGGATTGCACTGAATCTGTAGATTGCTTTGTGTAGTATGGACATTTTTAACAATATTAGTTTTTCCAGTTCATGAGCATGGAATAGCTTTTCATTTATTTACATCTTTTTCAATTTCTTTCACCAGTGTCTTATAGTTTTTAGTGTACAGGTCTTTCACCTCCTTGGTTAAATATATTCCTAGGTATTTTATTCTTTTTGATTCACAAATAAATGAGATTGTTTTCTAATTTATTTTTCTGATAGTTTGTTATTAGTGTACAGAAACACAACAGATTTTTGTGTACTATCTTACAATTTTACTGAATTCATTTATTAGTTCTAATAGTTTTTTTTGATGGAGAACTATTTCTTAAATGTGTAAGGATTTGTTTATATATTTATACTCTCTCATGCTCCAGAAAGCACTTAGGGGCTGCAAGATGTCTGCATATCCAATGAAGTCTTTGTGTTTTGAATAATAGCCCACAGACCTCTTTTTAAATGCTGAAGAAAAGCTGGACCCACATGGTCCCAGTTGGATTGCTAGATGGCAGTAGCAGCACACACTGTTTTTAGATTCTGGTTAATAAATCTCACAAGAGAGAAAGAGGCCTTCGGGAGTAGCTGGTCCATTTTCTTCCATTGTATAAATAGGAGAGCTGAGGCCCCAAAGAGAAAGATACCTACAAGGCTAGGTAGGTAGTTAAACAAATAATCAAAATTGTATTGAGATTGCTGACTTCTGTGTATTTGCAGGGAAAATGTCCTTCTAGATTCATTGGAAAACTATTTTAAATGTTTGGTATAAAAATGTTTTGGGGGAAAAAAGCAGTAGTACATAAGAATAGGAATGAGGTGGGGCGCCTGGGTGGCTTAGTCCGTTAAGTGTCTGACATCAGGTTAGGTCATGATCTCGAGGTTTGTGGGTTTGAGTCCCGCACAGGGCTCTGTGCTGACAGCTCAGAGCCTGGAGCCTGCTTCGGATTCTGTGTCTCCCTCTCTCTCTGCCCCTCCCCCAATCACACTCTGACTCTCTCTCCTTCAAAAATAAATAAACATTAAAAAAAAAAAAAAGAATAGGAATGCAGTTAAAAGTATACCTGTTACTCCAACCCCCTATCCCCCCCCCCCCCAGGTGTCCTCTCTGGAAGCCCCACTGCTGCCAAGTTCTTGAATAACTATCCAGAGATATATTTAATTAAACACATGTACACATGCACACACACATGCATACACGCTTGCATGTACCGCACACGGCTGTCATGTATTTATAACATCTAAATTTCTGTGTGTGTGTGTGTGTGTGTGTGTGTGTGTGTGTGTGTATGTGTGTGTGTGTGTGTGTGTGTGTGTGTGTGTGTGTGTGTGTGTTCAGATGAATATAAGGTGTGCATGGAGTATAAAATAATTTGAACAAAAGTAGGAAACTGTGGACTTCAGGAAAATGTCTCCTTCACCCTCCCAACCTCCCCTAAAAAAAAGGCAGGGGAGGTGGGAGTCCATGAAGTGGTTTCCAAACTCTAGAGTGGCTTTATTTTTACCATTTCTCTGTTGATTTAACAGATTAAAACTCTGCCGGGGACACCTATGGTACAGATCTTGGTAAACCCTGTCTTCTGAAGCTCTCCCTGCTGTAATTAAATTATTGTAAATACAATTAGAAGGCCCCTCTAGGTGGTCTGCATGACACCAGCCCAGAAGGAATTGTCTTGAGATATTTGAACCAAGAGTAAAGAGCAAAGTGGCGGAATCCCCTTAATCTTTAGGGGCCCATCCTTTGAGGATTTGTGGCCATGATGTAACAGGCAGTCGGTTTTATTGCAAGCGGCACTTTTAGCAGTTGTTTTCCTCAACCATCACTGGCCTTCAGGGTCAGTGTGGGGGCTCCTGCCTCTGCTGCGAACTTCCTCCCCCCCTTTCCAAAACCCTCCCCCAGTCTCCACCGTGATTTGAAAATTTGCTTCAATCTAGAAGTGGAGAGTCTGTGTAGTTAGTACTTTGCATCCTACACCTTTTTGCATAGGGTTGGGAGCTGTTGCTATGTGGTCCACGTGTGTCTCCCAACAAGCTTAAACTTTGCATAGCCCGTGCTAAACTAATTTGCGTCAATTTGTCTACATCATGCCAACAATCGTTCTGAGAGTCTTGAATAGAACATACAAGGCTGCTGATAAAGGCGCTAGGAGCAGATGCCACTGGCCATTCTGTGGGGCCTCGCTGTCGCTAGTTCTTCACCATGGTTTCTTCATATCCTAGTGACAATGTTAGTTTTTCCACCCTGGGGTTAAAACTTTTTTTTTTTTTTTGAACAATGGACAGCCCTATACAACTGGCACTCCAACTGACTCTTTTTTTTTTTTTTTTTTTTTTAAGAAAGACATGGCTGTGACTGAATTCTAGCCCCAGTGTTTCCTAACCATTTTTCCTCCCTCCCAAGTTTCAGAGAAAGCAAGTGGAGTTAAGTTTTTTGGAAAGGGTTTGTGCAACTGTGACAAAGTGTTTTTCTAATCTGTCATTGTGTTGGGCTAAAATTTTAAGCCTAAAATCCAATCATTTTTTATGGAAAGATATATTTCTGGTAAATAAGAAATTAACATTCAGACTAAGGACTGTAGAAACAAATACAAGACAACCAAAGTTATTTGTACCATATGAACACTAGGAAATAATTTCACATTTAGGAGAAACTTTTGTTTTTTTAAAAAAATTTTTTTTTTAATGTTTATTTATTTTTGAGACAGAGAGAGACAGAGCATGAACGGGGGAGGGTCAGAGAGAGGGAGACACAGAATCTGAAACAGGCTCCAGGCTCTGAGCCGTCAGCACAGAGCCCGACGTGGGACTCGAACTCACGGACTGCGAGATCATGACCTGAGCCAAAGTCGGCCGCTTAACCGACTGAGCCACCCAGGCGCCCCGAAACTTTTGTGTTTTGTTTTTTGTTTTTCAAAGCCAGACCTGGAAATATATTGATTTGGTCAGTTTGGGGAAGGCACCAGAGACCCTGGGAGCTAATTGAATCTCTATAGGAAATCCACTCTGTTCATGGTTTATTCACCTGTTTGTGGCTTTTGTCATTCTATAATGGCTCTTCCTACATTAACCCATTAAATATGATCTAAAAAATACCCTGAGAAAACTGATAAATGTACAAATGTTTCCACTTAAGTATCATATCGGGAGGACATGTAGTGTAGAAGGAAGTAGTAAGAATTTATTCAATTCAGTAAGTGATCACCTAGTGCCTACTATGTGCCAGGCCACCTTCCAGGCACCTGGGATATAGCAGTGACATGGTCTTTACTACTGAGGCACCTAGGAAACAGATACTATATAAACAGACCAGTAAATATGTACCATAACAGGCAATCGGAATGCCAGGTGGTGGAAGGTGCTAAGAAGAAAACTTAAGGGGGGGGGGGGGGGGAGGGGCGGAGTGAGGGGCGTGCCTGGCTGGTCCAGTTGGAAGAGCACAGGACTCTTGACCTGAGAGTCTTGAGTTCAAGTCCCACGTTGGGTGTAGAGATTACTTAAAATAAATGAACTTTTAAAAAATAAAAAAAAAACAACTTCAGGGGAGTAAAGTATTCAAAGAGCTACTTTAGATACAAAGAACAGAGAAGATGTCATCAATGAGCTGACATTTGAACAGAAACTCACAGGAGGGAGGGGAACAAGCCTTGAGAATGTCAGTGATCCAGGCAGAGGAAACAGTGGGAACGAAAGTCCCTTATATGGAAATGGCTTTGCATGTTCATGGCCAGTGAAACTGGAGACCAGGGAGCCAGGAGAGCAAGAAAGTAGATGAAGTCCCCGAGAGTTGAAAATAAACAGGAATGGCAAATGCTATAGCATCATGGGCATATCTATTATTTAGTGTCTCAGTGAATCTAGACATCAGCAGACTGATTCCTGACCTCTCAAACTATTTTTGCAGAGAATGATAGAGAAAGGTGGCTGGCTGATAGGTCAGTGGGAGAATTTGGAGCTGATTGAAGCTAATAGGCACATGATGAGCTGCTCAAAATCATTAGTAATTGTTATGGACTGAAATATGTCCCTTCAAAATTCCTATGTTAAAATCCTAATTTCCAATGTGATGATATTCAAAGAGGCGGGGCCTTTGGGAGGTAATTCGATCATGAGGGTAAAGCCTTCATGAATGGGATTAGTGCCCTTATAAAATGGACCCTAGAGAGCTTTTTTGCTATCTCTGCCATGTGAGGACACAATGAGAAAATGGCCACTTGCAATCTAGAAGGGGGGCCTCACCAGAACCCCACCATGCTGGCACCCTGATCTCAGACTTGCAATCTCCAAAATTGTGAGAAATTCCTGTTGTTTATAAGCACCCAGTCTATGGTATTCTGTTATGGCAGCCCAAACAGAACAAGACAAAAATGTTTTTAATTTGTAGATTAAAGCAACAGTGAGATATTACTTTTCTACCAATGATCTGGCAAAACCTAGAAAGCTGAATAATGCCAAGTTGGCAGAGACACAGAGACAGTAGAACCCTCATGTACAGCTGGCTGATAGTAGCAGGTTCAGCCATTCTAAGAACAGTCTGGAAGTGCTTAAGCAAATTAAATATCTGAGATATCTTATAACCTAGCAGCCCTCTTCCTACTATTCACATGCTCCATGGAAATTCTATTGTGAGAAAGACACCACTACCTAGGAATTTAAAGACAGGACTTTGTGAGAACTGTACTACAGGAAGAAAGGGAGGAAGTGCTCACCAAACAAGGCCAGGGGACACCACATTCCAGATCACTTCCACAGCCTGTGATCCCTCCAAGAATTGCCAGTGCAGATCTTATACCTACTGTAGGTCTGGGGCACTTACCTTCTAACAGCAAAGTTGACCACTACTCCTTCAGGAATCAACTCCGTTCCCCAACATGTACAGGGACAACACAAGGGTACAAATGGAGGCCTACATACCATGTAAATATTTAAAATTTATAAATCAAACCATTTAATATGTTCTATCCTTCTACCTTGACATATATACCTTTGCGACAATCTCGAAGGCAATATTTGAAATTCAAATTCTTAGATTCCCCAGAGCACAGAGGAGCCAGGTTCTGGCCTAGAACCTATTCCTCTGCTCTTCCCACTCTGGACTCCAGCCTGTACAAGGAGGAGACTTGAATGTACATGTGTGGATGCTCAACCTGCATTTCCAAGCCTTAATGGGCAGCTGCTGTGGGGCCATCTCTGAGACCAGCAACACTTTTTTTTTTCCCCAGAAAGACCTAAAGAACTTGGGCTATCTGAGGTCCAGAGAACCCAGGTGATCATGTCTCCTTGACTCCATGGACTCTGTTCCATGATGTGTGACACAGTCAGAAAAAAAGCTGGAGTGGAGCCCTCTAAAGTGAGGGGACCAGGACACAGGCCCCTCTTGCTTGGGTATGAAGGTAGTACTTTTAGAGAGGTGAGCAGGGCCAAGTTGTGATGGGGCCTTGAATTACATGCTATGGAAAGCAGACTTTATTTCTTGAGCAGTAGGAAACAAAAATAAGTTTAAAGCAGAGTTTGTGATAATAAAACTAAACATGATAGAAGTAGAACCATTCTGACACAATTAAAAGTTAAGTCACCCGTGGTACTAAAATACCACTTACTTGCTGTGGAGCCTTGGTGGTTCTGTTCAACCTTTCGTGGGCCTCAGTTTCCCCATCGTAAAACTGGTGGATTAGACAAGATTAACAATCTCAAAAAATCCCACTGTCAGGGCCTCAGTTTTTCTTATGTGTATAACAAGTGGGTTGAGCCAGATCAGGTTTCTCAATATTCTCAGGGCTCCACTGAGGGGACCTCTCCCTACCCCCACTGCAAACCATCTAAGTCAGGATCTCATTTTTTTAAAGTTCCCCAGGTGATTCTAACTGCAGCCAGGGTTGAGAACCCTTGGACTTGATGATACTCTCCAAGGTCCTTCTCCTGCCTCAATCTGAATTGCTCCATCTGGAAAAGAGCACTTTGGGCAATGTTATCCATCTCCCAGCCTCTCTTATTTCCTGCTGGGACTTGAGACCTTGGTGAGACGCAGTGATTCAAACAAACAGGGCTTCATCATAGGAGGAACCATGGCTCTGAGGGAGGCCTTGGTTATGGGGTCACCTGTGTTTGTGTGAAGCAGCAAGCAGGAGCTGGAGTTTGAGGCCTAGGCAGACAGGTGCTGCTCATGAGAACAGGCCCTGCAGACAGGGCTGCCAAGGTTGGAACTTGGCAGAGAGGAGGCCACTTCTCAACCAGCATGAATGGCCTGATGCCTCCTGGCATCTCCTCAGTCCCACCAGGCACCTGCAGGCCAGGGCTTCTTGGCAGGTGAGGAAGAGCGAGGAGAATAGGGCTTTTCTCAAGCTGTTCCCCAGAACAACATCTCTTGACATCTGGGGAGATGAGGAGTGGAAAAGACAAGCCACTGCGTGTTCCTCTTGGCCTGTGAAAGCCTTGCGGGTGGGGAGGCAGGAAAGGGCATTTGTGCTGAAGTGCCACTTTCCAGCCCTACGTCCGGAGCTTAGCATGTTCCAGGCACCATGAATGAGACCGGCTGACGCTTTGTATCAAATGTAAAGTGGCCTCTTTTCACACGGCTGGCACTGGAGGCCGATGACCACTCGGGTAGGATCCAGCGCTCTCCAGGAGCTTGGCAGGGCTAAGTGTGGGGCCTGAATTGCTGCTCTGTGGGGCAGCAAGGACAATGCCGTCACCGTTGAGCAGGATTCCCAAGCTTCGAAGGAATAACGTTCTTCTGTTAGGGACTAGCAAGTTGCCTCTGCCACTGTCTACGCCTCCTGGAGCCCAGGTCTCAAGTGCAAAGACCACAAATTCCATCTGAGGTGGGAGGTCTCAGATCTGGAGATTGGCTACCAAAATATCAGAATGTCCACGATAATCCAACAGTTTACGTGAACAACAGGAGAGAATCTTGTAATAAGGATTATCTCTGAAAATTTGAGGTTCGAGTTAAAGTAAGACTTACCACTTTTAAAAAAACAAATTAAGCAGAAATTTTACTTCCAAGCTCTTCAAAAATTGTTACAGGGACGTCTGGGTGGCCCGGTCAGATAAGCCTCCAACTTCAGCTCAGGTTGTGATCTCATGGTTCGTAAGTTCGAGCCCCATGTCAGGCTCTGTGCGGACAGCTCAGAGCCTGGAGCCTGCTTCGGGATTCTGTGTCTCCCTCTTTCTGCCCCTCCCCTGCTGATGCTCTGTCTCTGTCTCTCTCTCAAAAATAAACATTTAAAAAAATGGTTACAAACACAAAGTATCCTTTTCAGAATGACCCAAATTAAATCAAAGACACATCATCAAAGTAAAATATTGTGACATTAAGAATTCTTTTAGGTTGGGGCACCTGGGTGGCTCAGTTGGTTAAGCATTTGCCTTTGGCTCAGGTCATGATCTCACGGCTCACAGGGCTTGTGAGTTCAAGCCCCACGTCAGGTTCTGTGCTGACAGCTCAGAGCTTGGAGCCTGCTTCAGATTGTGACACCTTCTCTCTCTTCCCCTCCCCCACTCACGCACTGTCTCTCTCTCTCAAATATAAATAAACATTTAAAAAATTATATAAAAAAAGAATTCTTTTAGATCGTAATATTTTCACATTATTCTGTTTTTAGCCATTTGCAATGTTCTGTAGGTCGTATTTTAAGTATGTTTTATTATTTATTTATTTAAGTTTATTTTGAAAGAGGCAGAGATGGCAGAGAGAGAGAGAGAGAGAGAGAGAGAATTCCAATCAGGTTCTGCATCATCAGCTCAGAGCCCAATGCAGGGCTCGAACTCACGAAACCATGAGATCAAGACCTGAGCCAAAACCAACTGAGCCACCCAGGCACCCCTAAGCATTTTTTAAAGACATGAAATGATTTTTTTTTTTTAAGTACAACCACAGCTATGAAAGAGAGGAACTTAAGACAAAGATCACATCTGTTTCATATACTGTATGAGGTAATCTAATACACATCACAGCATTAATCTTCCCAAACAAGTTTGCTAAGAAACAGCTCCCATGTTTAGTGTTTAAAAATAAAATAATCTCATTTAGAAAAACCAAGATATAATTTGATTAGTAAAGCATATTCTTCCTCCAATTTTATGCTAGTCTCCACTTATAAATCCATGAGAAAAGAACAAATTTTGTTATAGTATAAAAATCTTAGGAACAGCAAATTGCAAATATTCAATTAAAAAAAAATGTTTTCCTTCCTAAAATGTAAACGTCCAGTAAATAAAACATACATATATTCCAGGTGTAGAAACACCACTAATTGACTTATGAAAGAAATATATTTTCATATGTTTGATGATAAGGCTTTTATTTGTTGAGTATAAAGCACTTCACTGGGGGCACGTGGGTGGCTCAGTCGGTTAATCATCTGACTTCGGCTCGGGTCATGATCTCACAGTTTGAGAGTTTGAGCCCCGCATCAGGCTCTGTGCTAATAGCTCAGAGCCTGGACCCTGCTTCAGATTCTCTCTCTCTCTCTCTCTCTCTCTCTCTCTCTCTTTCTCTCTCTCTGCTCCTCCCCCACTCACTCTCTGTCTCTCTCTCTCTCAAAAATAAATAAACAATTAAAAAAAAAAAAAGATTTAAAGCACTTCACTAAAAGAACCAGGCCATTTTTATTTAAAAGTTTACTCCTGGGACCCCTGGGTGGCTCAGTCGGTTAAGCATCCAACTTCAGCTTCAGGTCATAATCTCACAGTTTGTGGGTTTGAGCCCCACATCAGGCTCTGTGCTGACAGCTCAGAACCTGCTTTGGATTCTGTATCTCCCTCTCTCTCTACTCCTCCCCTGCTCATGCTTTGTCTCTGTCTCTCAAAAATAAATAAATGTTAAAAAAAAAATTTTTTTTAAGTTTACTCCTTTGCCCAGTTTCCATCTTTGAATGACTCACCAATTTCTGTAGAATTTTGGCTATCATACCAGACCATGGGAAACGTCTGAAATATCTTAAAGTCATTTGGCAAGAGAAAAGTGTTTTCTTGAGTCATGGAGGCAGTCATTCATCACTTTGTGCTAGAGTATTTCTTTTTTTTTTTTTTAAAGATTTTTTTAACGTTTATTTATTTTTGAGACAGAGAGAGACAGAGCATGAACGGGGGAGGGTCAGAGAGAGAGGGAGACACAGAATCTGAAACAGGCTCCAGGCTCTGAGCCGTCAGCACAGAGCCCGACGCGGGGCTCAAACTCACGGACCGCGAGATCATGACCTGAACCGAAGTCGGCCGCTTAACCGACCGAGCCACCCAGGCGCCCCTGTGCTAGAGTATTTCTTAGTGAACTTCTTCACTGACCTCAAAACAAAGCCCAAGACCGAAGCTCCTAGAAGGTGTTGCTTCTGGATAGAGCTCTGACCAACAGTGCACCCTTGACGGCAATCTGCGTGCAGTACTGTTGTGGCTCTGCAGCAGCTGAGACCTTGAACCTATCCACACTGGTCTCCAGTTTGAGCTGCTCCACCAGGTGGTTGCTGGTCTCCCAAGGTGGGTGAGCAAGGCTGGACTGAGCCTTAAAGGCTTCACCCTTTATACCTTTTCTGTGCTGGTTCATCTTCTAAGATCCTTAAAAAAATAGCCTGCAACGGTGTTACGGGTTGAATTGTGTGCACTCTCAATTTTTAAGTCCTAACCCCCAACACCTCAGGATGTGACTATATTTGGAAATAGGGCCTTTCAAGAGGTAATGAAGTAAAAATGAGGTCATTAGAGTGGGCCCTAGTCCAATACAACTGGTGTCCTTGTAAGAAGACAAGATTAGGACACGGACAATGCAGACAGAGATATAACCATGTGGAGACACAGGGAGAAGATGACCATCTCTACAAGCCAAGGAGAGAGGCCTCAGGAGAAATCAACCCTGCCAACACCTTGCTCTTGGACTTCTAGCCTCCAGAACTATGAGAAAATAAATTTCTGTTGTGAAAGCTGCACAGTCTGTGGTATTTATTACAACAGCCCTAACAAATTAAGATATTATTTCCATTTGGTAGTAGAGGAAATGCTGAGGTTTGGGTATGTGAAGCTGCTTGCTCAAGTGTAGAGAGCCATGATTCAAACTCTGCTCTAACACTAAAACCCAAGCTTCTCCCACTAAGCTGTGCCTCCTGTAAATCCAGGAAGCAGCTGGGAGAAGGTGTGGTGTGTGCACAGAGAGCTTGTTACTAGAGGAAGACAAGGGTAGGAGAACTTGTTTTGGTTTCTCAAATTTACCAGCTATGGTGACATTTTTGGTGTCTGAGACTTTGTAAATATTGCCGAGGCTTACCGGAAAGTTTTGGAAAAGTAAGAGAAATTGATTTATTTCTGTCTTAATCAGGATGCATGTGATTGCCAGAAACAAAAACTTATTCTCCCAGTTTCATCAAAAAAGGTCAATGTATGGGAAGGAGGTTGGTGCATCTCATGGTTTCTAAGGGCAAGAAATGTAGTCTAGCCTCAGAAAGAACCAGAACTAGAAACTGTGTTAGCCCCTCCCCTTCCCTGCATTGGATAGATGCATAGGGCTTTCATGGGAAGATTCTCCAATTCACCATTGACTGAGGACTTTGTGAACTTTCCTTTGTAGAGACTCCTGGGCTGGCAGGACAGAATCAAGAAAGTGTAGTTCCAACACACAGCTAGAGAGGAAGGCCTATGGCTTCTGGAGCCAGACCAGACTTAGGTTTGCCAGAAGACTCTGCAGCCTACTTACTGGCTAAGTTATCTTGGGAAAACTTTGTTGCTCTGAGACTCACTCTGAGACTCACTTTCCCCCATTGGAAAATAAGGATAATAAAGCTTATTTCAAAGGTGCCAAAGAGGCACAGAGCCCAGCTTAGTATTGAGTGTGCTTTGCTTCCTCCCCCTATCACTTACCCAAGATAGAGGTGGCATCTGCTAGAGAACTCCTGTGGGGTCATCATCACATAGGAGTGTGGCACTGCAGGGGTGACACTGCAGGGATGACCCACCAGCTGAAACTAGGGAATGCAAACTGTTAGGTGGAATTGGTGATGTGAACCACTTTTCTTTGGGTATCAACACTTGCTCAGGATAGGAATCTACATTATCTTCTCTTCACCAAAATGGCTTTCTTGCTATGCTTGAAGCCCTAGAGTCTCTGGCTGGACTCTTGGGAGAACTACAAAGTAAAATACCCATCATACAATTTTTAGACATAGGAGGAAAAAAGGAGAAGAGGTGGTGTTGTATATTACTCTAATCAGCAAAATCAAGAAGTAATGAAAATTGTAATCTTTTCTAGTGGCCTTCTTCTCTATCATTTTGTGATGCCCAGAAGTGTCCTTATCTGAGCCAAGTGTTACTGGGTTTTTTTTCCCCAGAGGAAGAAATGGGTGCACGGAGAGGCTAACAGGTATGCCCCAAAATAGAGCTAATCAACGGCCATGCAGAGAGAGGGTACATAGGTCCTAAATGCTGGTCCAGTTTCCTGAGTCTACCAATTCTACTTTCTGCTGCCCTCACTCCCTGTACAAGTGGGTCAGCCCGAGCTCTCCAGACTGCTCCCTTCACTCTCAGTCTTCAGGAAGGGGCTGATGCTAGTCAGGAAGCAGAGTTACAGAGCTCACAGCCCTGTGAGCACTAAAGGAGCTATCAGGAGCTCAGGGATTTGGTCCAAGAGCTGCCACCCAGGACTTTGCTTTCTGCATCATCTGAAATGAAGTCCGGGTACCTCAATGACCAAAACTGGAAGCTCTGGAAAACAGATGAAGGAGAGGGAATGTGAACAACAAGAACTTGCAAACACTGCTATAAAGAGTATAAGTTGATAGATCCACTTTGGAAAACCATTTGCTGTTATGTACACTGTTGAAAATATTCATATGCTATGTGAGTGGCATTTCCACTCACAGGTATATAGCCTACAAAAGTGAGCCCCAAAGTATCAGGAGACCGGTACAAGTATGTTCATAGGAGCATTATTTGTAATACTCCCAATCTGGAAAGAATCTAAATGTCCATCAACTGTGGAAAGGATAAGTTGTTGTAGTCTTGGACTGGAATACTACATGGTGATGAAAATGAACACCCCACAGATACATGCAACACCAAGGATAAATCACACAGATACATTAAAGGAAAGAAGCAAGACCCAAAAGAATTCCTATTTATATAAAGTTCAAAAATAAGCAAAAGTAAATCACTCTGTTTAGGGTTGTACACTGGGATAGCAAAATTATAAAGAAAAGGCTGGAGATGATTATGGTCAAAGTCAGTGATTACCCTTAGGTAAGGGGTGAAAGGTTTACAATTGGAAAAGGTATGAAGGAGGTGTCTGCAGTGTGGGTAATATTCTCATCTTTTGATTTGCAGTTTCACAGGCATGCACTTAATGATAATTCATTGATCTGTACCTTTGGGTTTTATGACTGTATGCTGTTATGCCTCCATCCCTGCCTTGCTGCCCCCACTCTCGCCTCCCCAGCACACAGATTCTTGTACATGACTATTACCAGGACTGGAATTTGAATTTGATTCTTCCACCACACCAGATCTGTTTCTTCCATGGTCTTGGAACCCTCTGTCCAGCCTTCTTGGCCTAAATTTCCTGGCCCCTAGTCTAGGGGTTCTTAACCTGAGGTTCATGATCCATTTCAGGAGTCTGCAACTCCCCTGATGCTGTTTGTCAAATTGTATGTACATGTGCCTTTTCCTGGGGAGTGGTTCTTTTTTTTTTTTTTTTTTTTTTAACATTTCTTTATTTATTTGAGAGAGACAAAGCACGAGTTGGGGAGGGGCAGAGAGAGAGGAAGACACAGAATCCAAAGCAGGCTTCAGGCTCTGAGCTGTCAGCAGAGAGCCCAGTGCAGGGTTTGAACTCATGAACAGTGAGATCATGACCTGAGCCGAAGTCTGACGCTCAACCAACTGAGACACCCAGGTGCCTGTCTGGGGAGTGGTTCTAATGTCTTCTTTGGATTCCTAGAGTGATCTGTGACCCACAAAAGGTTAAAAACCATTGCTAGAGCCTACTCATTGGGCTTAAACAAACAAATGGATAGAAGTACACCAGGCCTTGAACAAAGTCCTGAAAAGTCCAGGGTTTTGCAGTGGCTCCCTGGGACACTCCAGAGCCACGGGATCTTTGCTCTCCGTCCCATACTGTGTCTGTGCTTCCTCTCTGTGCCACCTGGTGGGGACCAGGGCTGGCAGGCACAGGTGTAACAGGAAAGGCTCTGAGTGGGGGGCAGGGGAGGGGGTGGGAGCAGCTCCCCAAGAAGCCAGCATGGGCTAGGCAGGTGCCCGAAAAGTGTCAGCTGCAGCTGCAAGTGGGAGGAAGAATGAAGAGCCCCAAAAGCCTGGGATTTAAGGAGATTGTCCTTTGAGCTGGGGTTTTCCCAGCCAATCCCCAGGTTTCCGTCTCAGCTCAATTCCAGTTTTGTAATGGGTGAAATGAGGATCCAGAAGCCCAGGGTGACCAGTGTAGACCTCGAAAGCTTGAACCTTGAACTCTCAGGCCATTCCCACGTGCTCGCTCTCCTTTGGCTTGGCGCTCATTTGCATATGGTTTTGGCAGCAACTTTCCTTTGTTCCACCTCAGTGAGGGCTGGAGAGCTGCTTTCCCAACACACAGAGCCCACGCTTCCACTGCACTTTCCCCACTCCTTCAACTTAAAAATGTCTTTCTGGTTTGTTTACACTCACTCTCCTGAGACCCTCATAATTAGGAGAGCCTGGACTAGAGATTCAGAAATGGAGTTTTTACTAGCTAGTTTCCCAACATGAGCTCATCAGGTAGAACCAGAACTGTGGCACAGGTCGCTGGGCATTGATTGCATCATGTTTGATGATTTTTTCCTAACTGGCTATGTGCAGATCACTTCTCTGTCACAGGACTGGGTCTTTGAGATTTGTTTCAGTTTGATTCTGTTTTTAATGTTTTTCTGGAACTCAGTACATTGTAGTTTGGCTATGTTATGTACTATTCCCTCAGAGAATATCCTCAGCCCAGGATTTTATAGGTTCACAGTAACTGTGGGAAACCAGTCCCGCTGGACGTCAGAACCACGCAGAACCATGGCCCTCTGCTTATCAACACACTTTCTCCATCCCTGCCTCTCTTTGTTGGTCTCATTTTCTCAGATCACCTTGTCTACCAGACTGGAAATATGGCTGTTAGCAATCTGCGTGGCTCCTATCTTTTCTGCCAGAGAAAGATTGAGTCTCTCTTCTCACGTCCACTCAAGAAGTTTTAGGAGTGTATCAGTAGGGCCAAACTAGGATATGCTACAAAAACAAACATCCTCCACAATCTCAGTGCCTTAAAACAACAAGGTTTATCGCAACACATATTGCATGTTCCATGTCTTTTGTGATACTTGTGGTCACGTGACAGATGGATCAGTGAGCCTGCTCTTACACTGCAGCCTGCCTGGGGCTGATCCGATGGAGATAAGCACAAGATATACTATGGGGAAAAAGACACCTGCCTTGAAGAGTGAGAAGAGAGTGACAAGGATGCTCTCTTAGGGGAGCTGATGCTTGTTTTGAGCTTTATAAGACAGAAGGAATGAGCAAGGTGGGGGTAGGAGGGTGGGTTCTGGTTCAGGTAAATGAAAAGGCACCTGGAAAGGTTTGTATGCATGACAGATATAGAACATCTTGGGGAGAGAAAATTCTTCAGGCTTCCCCAGGTCCTCTGCTGAGGAGATGTGTTATTTTGGACAAGCCTCAGTTTCCCGTTCTAGAAATTAGGGACAGTTATAGTACCTATCTCCCCAGGTTGTTATGAGATTTAATAGTAATGTCTGTATGTCTCTAGCACTATTACTCATAAGCTCTTGAGATATGGTACAGATATGACCAATATTGAGAGGCAGTCAAGTGCCATGGTTAGGACCATGGATGTTGGAACCTGTTCTTAGTTCCTCGGGGTAGTAGTTCCTCGGAGTACAGATAGTACCCAGCTGAAAGGGTTTGTGTGGAGATTCCTTGAGATAACCTATGTGCACCACTGGGTTTGTCTGTGTGGTTGGGGAACGAGTGAGTGATGGATAGAAGATGTCAGCAGGGGCCAATCATGTCATTCATGGAGACAGATCCAAGTTTGTGAGCCCTCATGCTTAGACAGTTCTTGTTACTCACTCTAAGAAAAGGATGTAAAATTATGAATACAAAGTTAGACATGAAAGGAAATGTTTGGTCAGAAGGATGAAAGGAATCACAACAAATATAAAATTTTAGCAGCTGTCCAGTACTGCAAATATCACAAAATTCAGAAAAATACACTATTTTTTGTATTAGTTACTTGCTATCCTCTATTTATAATCATTTTCCTACATTGGCTGCATGCTCTTTAATCACCTCTTCATATTCACAATGCTTTTGTTATATTTTCTATAGAGAGAATAGGCAGAGAGATAATCTAGCCCTCTTGTAGTGTGGTTGATCAAAGTTTGTTGTTGTTTTTTTATATGGATAGTATGGAAATATTTATTTCAACCCCACAACAAATGTCGTATACCAGCAATGTTATATAATTTTTTTTAGGATTGTTGTCACATTTGAGGAAATATCAAATTCCTGTCATGAAGGAACTATAAGATTTCAGGTCACTTATTCCTGTGGGAGTGTACATCATATTATCTTCATGGTTGTCTGTATTTCTTGACAAATTAGTAAGAAATTCAGATGTATTTCCAGTACATCTCTGTGATTCACTTTTCTTCATTAATTAGATCAGTAATCTAAAAGCCTAATTGTTATTTCTACTTGAAATGTGTCTCTTCTTCTCAATAAACAAGGGTATTTCAGATTTTATCTGAAATTGATTTTTTTATTCTTCTCGGTGTCAGAATAATTTCCTTTGATTTCATTGCTCATCTTTATTTTTGTTTCACATGCCATTTTTATATGACTTTTCTCTAGAGGATTTCATAAATATATTTAAAGATGCATTGGGGAGCCTGGGTGGCTCAGTCGGTTAAGCATCCGACTTCGGTTCAGGTCATGATCTCGCGGTTTGTGAGTTCAAGCCCAGCGTCGGGTTCTGTGCTGACAGCTCAGAGCCTGGAGCCTGTTTCAGATTCTGTGGCTCCCTCTCTCTCTCTCTGACCCTCCCCCGTTCATGCTCTGTCTCTCTCTGTCTCAAAAATAAATAAACGTTAAAACAAATTAAAAAAAATAACGATGCATCTACCTCGGGAGTCTGGAAATTTCTCATTTTTTTTTAAGTTCTCAAAGCATCTTTCCAAATTGTGGTTAGACAGAGTATTCCCAAATCAATCTCCTCTTAGGAAGACCCCAGAATGCCCTCAGCCAGGACAATGCCACCCGATGGAAGAGAAGTATGATGAAAGATGGAGTGAAAAGAAACAGTGATCTTAACAAATGGCCACTAAAAATATCTTAATTTTTAAATTTGTTAAAAATATATGATCATGTGACCCGTTGCTAGGGTTTTTCCCAGGGCCTTAAAGGGGCTCACAAGCTTAATCTTGATTGAGTTCAAAGTAAACCGGCCTCTCTCGGGTATCCGCTACATCTCCACTTCCTCCAAGAAGCCCTCTCTGAATGGTCTGGTGAACTCACTGTCATAAATATAGGAGTTGCTTTTATCTTAATGTTTAAATATTTTTAGAAAATACTACAAGGCAATAATAAGTTGATTTGAAACAACACTGAATAAAGGTGCTTCTAATCTTGCATTTATGATTCGGATTTTACTCTGAAGGCAAGAAAGAGCCACTACAACGGTTAGAATGTACATTTTTGAACGCTCTGCGTCCCTATGGTGGAAGATGGCCCAGTTAAGGGGACTACCTGTCGCACGGACTGTTCGCCACCCGCCACCCGCAGTGTCTTAGCTCCTCATTGAATCTCTGGGCGGAGTACTGGGAGGAGACACCTGCCCACACCTGCACCTCACTAGGCCCCGCCTGCTTTCCATGGCCCCGCCCTCTTGCCATCAGGCCCCGCCCAGTCCTCTGCTGGGCCAGGCGCTCTTCTGTTCCTCTGTTAATCTGGGCCCACCAGATTTGGCGGATTTGTGGAAAGAACCAAGACCTGGTAGTTAAGAAAGCCGTGAGCCCTGTCGTCTCCGCTCCTTAATCTCTTTCGGCAACTCCGGAGGGCGGTCATCAAACAGAAGGCTGCCTTCCCGCCCTTGCTGTCTGACGGACCCTTTTGCTTGGAAGCTGCTTAGGTGGTGGCTGTTGCCTCGTTTTGGCCGGGATTGGGTTTCTTTCTCTGCGCTGAAAGGGGATGAGCCCAGGGGAGCCACCTGGGGTCAGAAGAGGTTTGCTGAGTTGACCAAGATCCCCGGGCGGCCATAGCGGACCTCCAGTTCCCAGACCGCAGGCGCCAAGACTGGCCCCTCCAGGGCCAGCAGGTGGCAGAAGGGGGCCGGCCTGGGACAGGTACGGCGACGGCGAGAGGGCTAGGGCAGCCTGGCCCAGGTGGCTAGGCCTTGTGCGCTCTGGGTTCCCGCACCTGCAGTTCCACTAAGGCAAGCTGGGGGCGGGCCTGGTGGGGCGGGGCGGGGCCTTCCGGTGGGTGGGCGGGGCTCACGTGCAGGACTCTGGAAACTGAACAGTAAACCTTTGCTGAACCCTTCCTTTGCTGAGCCAAGTCCTAAGAATACAGTGGTGAGTAAAAACGCTGACAGCCAGGGAGACAGACAGTAAACATACTCACAAGCATATAATCATGTAATTACAAGTTGTGAGAAGAGTTGTGAAAGGAAAAAACAGGGAGCTTTGTCTCTTGGGGGCTTGGGTAGACTTCCTTCCAGAAGCTTCTTGGATATAGACCCAAATTCTGGCTTTTCCACTTAAAAGCTGGGTGGGCCAGCTGGGCCATGGACTCTTCGGTCAGAAATGAGGCTTGACTCTAAAGCCTTGTGTAAACTGCTCTCAAAGAGTAGTCCAGAAAGCCTGGGAACCTTGGCAATTTCTGGGAATATGTGTTTATTTATATCGCTCCATTCTGTGCCCCCTATGCTATGGTCTGAATGTGTCCCCCACCAAATTCATAGATTGAAATCCCAGTGTGACAGTCTCGGGAGGTGGGGCCTTTGGGAAGTGATTAGGTCACGAGGATAGAACTCTCATGAGTGAGGTTAGTGCCCTTATAAAGGAGGCCTGAGGGAGCTCCCTTGCCCCTTCTACCAGGTGAGGATACAAGAAGTCTGCAACCCGGAAGCGGGCCCTCCCCTGCGCATGCTGCCATCCTGACTTTAGACTCTCAGCCTCCACAACTGTGAGAAATAAATGGCTGTTGTTTATAAGCCGCCCAGTGTGTGGCATTTTGTTATAGCAGCCTGAACAGACTAAGACTTCCTCCTTGGAGGTGTTTTTTAACCTCTCTTAGAAGCTGAACTGGATTGGAATGCTGTCTCGGTGACTGCACAGTGCTGTGCATTAGTACAAAGTATTTGTTGCACTGTCTCATAACTTCTTGTGGGCCTTTCTCAGAAACTCTAGGCTTCTTGAGTCATGGATTGTGGTGTCATCATCTCTGACATCCAGCAGCAGTGGCGTCTTTTCCATCATCATTGTCATCATCACAGGGAACACTGGGACAGTGCTTTCAGTGTGCTCTGCTCCGCTCTAACCTCTTTACGTACAGTCATTCATTTCTGGCCCATTGTAACCACTGTATAAACAAGTATCAAGTGAATAAATAAGCACAATGGAAGGAGAAAAATCACTGATTTTTTTCCCTAAGAGTTCTTGGAAAGCTTCACAGAGGAGGTGACTTTGGGGTGGATTTTGAAAGCCGAGTTCACCAAGCAGAGAAGTGGGGAGTCATCATTCCAGGGTGGCTTGGGCAAGTATGAAGGCACACATCAGGCATTCAAGGAATGGTAATTAGGTAAGTGTGGCTGGATGTTGAGCACAGGGGGTGAGGACGAGGATAGAGAAATATTAGGATTGGAACACTTACTTGGATATAAGACGTACT
Organism: Panthera pardus; assembly: GCF_024362965.1. NCBI lineage: Eukaryota > Metazoa > Chordata > Mammalia > Carnivora > Felidae > Panthera > Panthera pardus. The sequence goes on from NW_026526991.1 coordinate 15,562,068, forward strand.
TGTTAAGAAGGCAGTTTTTGGCTTTGTTTTTTGCTTTTGCCTTTTTAATCCACTATATACATCAGACATCTAGAGCAGTAATTTCTAATGAAGGGGGTGGTTTGCATAACTCCCAGGGATGTGCTAGGTGATCTCAGGAGGTGTGGGAAGAAAATATTGGAATTTCTATTTTAGTTTTTTATCTTACCCTTTAAACATTTCTATTTTGGTATAAAGTTTAGAACAGCACTATCCAGTAGAACTTTTTGTGATGATGGAAATATTTTATATCAGCACTTGAAATGTAGTTAATACAATTGAGGAACTGAATTTTTAATTTTTTTAATCTAAATTAATTTAAGTGTAAATAGCCACGTGTGGCTAATGACTACTCTATTGAATAGCACAGCTTTATAGTGTGCATTAATACTATAGCTTATGTGCACAAATTAATACATAAATGAGAAAACACATGTGCAGCTCAGGTTGTTACCGATGGCATATGCAATCCAAAATGTTTACAGACCACTGGTCCAGAGACCAAAATTAAAGTATGGAGCTGGAACAGAAGTACTGAAAAATTGCAAAGATGGGATAGCCCTAAGGGATTAGTCAGAGATGTCTTAGAATTTAAACATCTGAAAATTGAAAGGGATCTTACAGCTCCTTAGTTTTCCTGAAGACAGTAAGCCTTGGGCCAAGAAGGGAGGGACTCAAACTCACAGTTTCAATCCTACTTCTGCCTGTGACAGGCCGTCTCATAAAACCTTTCTATGTCCAGGGGCGCCTGGGTGGCGCAGTCGGTTAAGCGTCCGACTTCAGCCAGGTCACGATCTCGCGGTCTGTGAGTTCGAGCCCCGCATCAGGCTCTGGGCTGATAGCTCGGAGTCTGGAGCCTGTTTCCGATTCTGTGTGTCTCCCTCTCTCTCTGCCCCTCCCCCGTTCATGCTCTGTCTCTCTCTGTCCCAAAAATAAATAAAAAACGTTGAAAAAAAAAATTAAAAAAAAACAACAACAAAAAAAAAACCTTTCTATGTCCACTGCTACCCCTTCGCCCGATTCTTCTCTCTCTAGCACTTTTCTAATTTCTGACAACACAATTGTTAACTTATCATTTGTTTATCGTCCGTCTCCTTCCAACAACTAGACTGTAAGTTCCATGGAGACAGTGCCGCGTCCCCTGTTTCCCACTGTATGCCCAGGACCTGTCCTACAATAAGCGCTCAAAATGCATTTGCTCAATAAATGGTTCGGGAGGTGGGTGGAGGGAGACCCACACTGGGAATGAAAGATCAGGCTAAACAGATATTGGGAGATGGGGACAGAGATTGATGAAGGGCCTTGAAGCCTCTCTGAGCAGTTAGTGCCACTGGCCCAGCCTGGCAGCCCCCACATGTGGCTGGTAACTGTTGCCTAGTGGTAGAAAGTCAATTTGCTTTGAATCCGAGGGACCTGGGTTTGAATTCCAGTTCTATCATGGTAGTATGACATTAGATGATTTACTCTACTTCTCTAAATATTTAGTTTCTTCAGCTATAAAATGAGGAAAATGGCAATACTATTTCTTAGCAGTTATTAGTTGGATTAAAGAATGTAATGTGTGTATATATATATATATATTATACGTATGTTATATATATATATATATATATATATAAGCAATAGTACATAGACTGTATGTACATAGACTATCTACTGCATACTACAGATACTATATAGAGAGCTTTTGTCCAATGTTTTTTTTTTATTTTTTTTTAATGTTTATTCATTTTTGAGAGACAGAAAGAGACAGAGCATGAGCGGGGAAGGGGCAGAGAGAGAGGGAGACACCAAATCCGAAGCAGGCTCCAGGCTCTAAGCTGTCAGCACTGAGCCCAACACAGGGCTCGAACTCACAAACTGCGAGATCATGACCTGAGCCAAAGTTGGACGCTCAACCGATTGAGCCACCCAGGCGCCCCAGCTTTTGTTGAATGTTAACTGAATGAATGAATGACCTAAATGATACCGTGTATAGACACAGAGTGGGAAAACAGACATGGAATCAAAGGATTGCTATCCTTTGATGAAACAAATTGTCAAAGCCTCAAATGTAACTAGTCACAGAGAAATGTGATGCACTGCACTGTCCCTTGAAAATATAGGGTTCCTTACTGGAAAACAGTTGGCTGGATGTAACAAAAGCCTTAAGAATGTTTATTCCTTGTTTAGAGTAACTCCATCTCTAGGAATCTACACTAAGCAAGTAATAAGAGATACAAAGATTTTCTTACAGAGCCATTCACTGATGCCATTCCAGGAAGGCCCAAATAATAAAAACTTAAATAGTAAGCAACCTAATCAGCCAGTAATGGAAGAATGCTTATGGACAGTATAGCCCTGTGAAGCAATACCATGTAAGTGACTAAAAACCAAGTGTTTTCAGAATGCAATGTTACTGGGAAGATGTTCATGCTATTTTTTTTTTTTTTAACATTTATTCCTTTTTTAAGAGAGAAAGTGTGAGCAGGGAAAGGACAGAGAGAAAGGGAGACACAGAATCTGAAGCAGGCTCCAGGCTCCAAGCTGTCAGCACAGAGCCCGATGCGGGGCTCAAGCTCACAAACCATGAAATCATGACCTGAGTGTCGGACGCTTAACCAACTGAGCCACCCAGGTGCCCCAGATGTTCATGTTATGAATAATAAGTGAAAAGGAGTATATAAAATTCTATGCAATATGATCACAATTGTAAAATATGTTAAAAAAAAAACACAAAAGATGAGAAAGACACAGTAAACTCTTAGCTGTGATTATCTCCCGTTGCTAGGTTAGTGGCACTCAGGTCAGCCCACTGATGTTCCCATCACTGGTCTTGGCTCCTTGGTGGGGTCCAGCCACCAACAGCTTCAAAGGTCACTTCCTCCATGAGCTCCATGAGGATATCGCGAGTGTCAGCTCTTGGATGCACTCTTGAGACTAGAAGGGACTTCTGCCAAACCTCAGTGTGATTCTTTGAGAAGGCTCATGCTGAGGATGGTAGCCTGGGGGAGAAGGCACAGCACTTGGCGGTTAGAGAATCTAAGTTTAACTCCTGGCTTGGCCACAAAATAGCAGTGGACTTTGGGCAACTTCCTGTGGCTCTCTGCACCTTGGTTTCATCATCTGTAAAATAAGGGAAGTGGACTGAGGTGATCTCCAAGGTACCTCTGGGCTTCAGTAGTCTGCTCTCCTTTCACTTACCAAGTATTTGTTGAACACTTTCTCTGTGCCAAAAACTATTCCATATACTGGGGATAAATAGGGAACAAGGCAAAGGTCTGTCCTCTTTCTAGTAAACTGTGTAAACCATAATAGAGTTTTAGCAGTATTTTCTGACTCATCATTTCCTAAAATGAGTTTTTAAGTGCCCCTGCCTTCCTGTTAGCTCTTTTCTCCTCACTTCCACTTTTCAAACTTTTATTTTTATATTGTCGAGACTGGTACATGTACATTATGCTGGGGGATGGTACTTATGTCTTCTGTACTTTATTTGTTGAATCTAAGAATTTTTAATCACTAACTGTTCTTCATCAAAGTCAAGTCATTGCCTGTGATTACATTTCCTTCTGTGCACAGCTTAAAAAAAATGTTTATTTATTTTTTAGAGAGAGACAGAGCATGAGAAGGGGAGGGGCAGAGAGAGAGAGGGAGACACAGAATCCGAAGCAGGCTCCAGGCTCTGAGCTGTCAGCACAGAGCCTGAGGCAGGGTTCGAACTCATAAACCATGAGATCATGACCTGAGTCAAAGTCAGACGCCTGAGACACCACGGCTCCCCTTTTGTGCATAGCTTTTCATTTCCTGAAGTTTCTAATTGCCTTTCTTTTTTTCCTTATACAATTTGCCTGTCTCGTGTATTCAATTTCAAAAGAAAGGGAAAACAAAAGCAAAACACTTCCTCATGGCAGGTATGGCAGTTAGGGTTGAGTGAGGGAGCAGAAGCACTGGGTGTGTCATGTGAGATAGGATTTATCATGTAAGCTGCACCACACTAAATCTCCAGATCTCTCCCCACCACATGTGGGAAAACTACCTGCCTCACACCCCCCCCCCCCAAACTTCTCTCAAATTCCTTCAACTCCTACATTCTCCAAGACCAAGAGCCTTGCTACTCAAAGTGTGTGCAGACTAGCATTGTCGGCTTCACCGGGGACTTTGTTAGAAATGCAGAATAGTAGCCCACCCAGTCCCACTAAATCAGAATCTGCATTTTAGCCAGATTCCCAAGGCATTTGTGTGTCTGGTAAAGTTTGAGAAGCACTGGTCTGGGTGACTTTGTGGAGCCTGCCATTTTCCTCTCAGTCTGCTCCAGTTCCTTGCAATGAAGTCTCCTGTCATCAATGGCCTTACAGCTGTTAACCTTACTGCTGAGGCCTGTCAGAGCTAATATCCTCAGTGCCTGAGAAGGCCCTGCCATTGTGGTTATCGATGATGATAATAATACTAGATGCTATCTATTGATTACTATGTGCCTGGTATTGAGCTATGTATTATACATGCAGTGTCTCTTTTCATGCTCAACAAGCCACTATTGGGTATTATAATTATCCCCATATACTAGATGGAAAAATGAAGTTTAAGAGGTGAAGTCACTTGCCCAAAGTCACACTGCAAATAACTGATGCACCAAGGACTCAATTCAAAGCTTATATGACTCTAGAGTCTGTATTTCTTTAAAATTTTTTTCTTTTTCTTTCTTTCCTTTTTTTTTTTTTTAGAGCGAGAACACGAGAATGCGTGAACACGTGTGAGCAGAGGTGGGGCAGAGGGAGAGAGAGAATCTCAAGCAGACTCCACACTTAGTGTGGAGCTCCATGTGGGGCTTGATCCCACAGCCTTGGGAACATGACCAGAGCTGAAATCAAGAGTCAGATGTTCAGCTGACTGAAACACCCAGCACCCCTAGGGTCTGTATTTTTTTTTTATTTTTTTAAACATTTATTCATTTTTGAGAGACAGAGACAAAGTGTGAGTAGGGGAGGGGCAGAGAGAGAGAGGGAGATGCAGAATCTGAAGCAGGCTCCAGGCTCTGAGCTGTCAGCACAGAGCTGGATGTGGAGCTCGAATCCTTGGACCACAAGATCACGACCTGAGCTGAAGTCAAATGCTTAACTGACTGAGCCACCCAGGTGCCCCTTGGGTCTGTATTTTTAAACCATCAGCATACAATGTACACACAGGCAAGTGCACATCTCACAAATGTACAGCTGCCTCTCCAGCCCTTTTCATGCTCCCTTCCAGGCACTCGCCTTTCAAGGGTAATTTATACCCTGACTTCAACATGTCTACATGCCTAGGTTAGTTGCCTGGTTTTGTACTTTATATAAATGGAACAACACGGGATATTCTCTTTTATCATACTGGAACTGCTGAATCAAGCCCCTTGGACTTCCAATTTTTGTGAGATGCTGCATTCCCTGGCTTCTTTTGTTCCATGTTATGTTTGTGAGACTCATACATATTGTTGCATGTGGTGTAGATTGTCTGTTCTCACTGCTGGGTGAATATACCACAGTTACTTACCGGAACTACTGTCTATGGGCATTTGGGTGCCTTCCCGGTTTCGGGCGCTTATGAATACACAAACATTCCAGTGCCTGTGTTACGGTGAACATATGGGTGTAGTCCTAGGAGCAGAACTGGTTATACACACCTGGTATACAGAACATGTATATTGTAGTAAATACTGGAGCGAATGTACCACTTAAACTCACATCAGCTGTGTATGAGAGAGCTGGTTCATTCACTCCTTTGCCAACTTACTCGGTTTTTTGGCACATTTTTTCTTTTTCATATTAGCCATCCTGGTGGCTGTGTAGTCAAAGCCCATGTATTTCTTAACACCTCTTTCGTGGATGCATTTGCTTAGTGGTCGCTCCTGGTTGCCTACCCAGAATTCATTTTCATCCCCTTCTTTCCCACAGAATCCGATCTTTTCCTCATGTCTGCACTCCTTACCATGGAGTCAGAGGAAGCTGATCTTAGCCCTGGTTCCATGTCATGGCTTTATTTAACGAAAGGTAATTCCTCTCCCCTTAATAATAGTCAACTCAGGAAGGGGCAGGTGATCCAATTCTGTCCAAAGAATCTTCAGGAGGTTTACTGGGAGGATTTGGGAAAAGTCCCCTTACCCTTAAGAGGAGGCACAGGGAAAGATGAGCTTAGATGTTGTCATGTCTGGGTGTGATGTCTGGGACTTCTGCCATCTTGCTCCTAACTTTGAGGTGAAGCGATGTTCTATTTAGCATCATGGAGCCGCGGAATCAAACACTTTGGACTTCCAGTTTGGGTGCGATAATACACCCCATTTGTGAAAATAAAGGAAACCTCATTTACAATTGAGTCAGAGCCCTGAAGGGGGCACTCTCGGGCAGGTCCTCTCCACGCAGCCTGAGTTACCAGCTGGAAGAAGGGCTATCAGAATTATTTTGACAAGGGAGGACATTTTTCTCATAGGTAGCTCATCTTCTGCTTTTAAGAAAAAGAAGGATGATTCCTCCCTACCCTACAACAACACGCTACCCGCCTCTGGCAGCCAGTGAGAAACCACCACAACCTCCAACTCTTCCCCAACAGACTTTTATTCAAAATACCCACCCAAGTTTCCTCCTACAACCTAATAAAAGCTGACCTTCTCTTCATCTCTCCAGAATAGCCTATGGTTCACCATAGCTTGCTTGTCCCAAATGCAACTCCTCTGCTATTCTTGAATAAACTCATTTGCTAGAAAAATAACCAATTTATTTTTAAGGTTGGTACCTTCTTAAGCCAGAATGAATACAAGTTTCCGTACCTTGAATCCTAATTGATACGACTCATTTTAAAGTTAGTGCCCACCAACATCACCCTGCAGAGCTCTGAAAACTCAGCTCCTTCCTCCCAGAAGCTTTCCCTATGGGCTTCCGGGGAGGGAAATCTGTCTCCAGCCACTGGGGCAAACTGCTTCCCAGGAGTGATAGGAAATAAGAGGAAGAACATGAGCTCCAGAGGCAGGCGCTCCTGGAGGTGAATCCTGCCTCTCCCACCTGTTAGAGCAGGACTCTGGGCAAGTGCTTCACCTTAGTTTTCTTGTCTGTAAATTGGGGGCTAAGAATCCCAGCGTGCCTCAGGGGGTGTCTGTGAGGCTCCAAGGAGATAATAGAAGGGAAAGTTGTCCTCAGCAATCAAGGGCTGCGGACTGCGGGCCGCAGGACCTAACCCCTCACTAAATTTAGCCAGCTGTGCCAGAGCTGGGAGAAGGTCTTCTGACCCCCCAGTGCAATGTTTTCTTTATCCTAACATGACTCAGCATCTCCTTTTTTTCTGCCTCTTCCCCAAATGCAAGGCCTAAATGGGCCCTGAGGGAGGATTGGGGCAGAATGTCAGAGTTTCCTGGTGCATTTCTCTCAACTAGACCCCTGCCCCGGCGGGGGTGGGCTCCCTTGAGCCCAGCTCTGCCAGACCAGGACTAGTGCCGCGGGGCCGCATGGGCCTTTGTTGTCTCTGGCGGCACAGCCTCCTCCTCTGGCCACTTTTGCTCATTTCTCTGGGAGCTGCCTAGCTGCAGAGAAAGGCTTTTGGAACCCTTCTCTTTTCAGCCAGGCTTTATTGAATTTCACCTCCATTTTGTTTCCTTTCCAAACAGGAACATCATTTATCTTGGACTTCACGTTGGAATGGTCTCCAAGAGCTTTCTCTTTCCCAGCGGCGATTGTTGACACACAGTCAATCTGTTTCTCGCTTCCCCTCCCCTCCCCCCAAGGCCGCCATAAAGTGTCCACAGCTGTGCCCTTGATTACCCCGCCCTCTCTGTGCCCACAAGGGGGTGGGGGTGGGGGCGAGCTGAAATGCAGCGCGGCCGTTACCGCCGACAAAAAGGGACAATTTTCAAACATTTTTGCTTTTTATCAGGGAAGCTGATGGCACATAGAAAGTGCATCATTTTATTCTGAATGCTTTTTAAATATGGGTCACTTGGCCAGAATCAGCCCCGAAGGATGGGAGAAGTTCAAAACCTGAAACAATCACACAGATTTGCAGGTTTCTTTCCCCGTTGCCTTTTAAATTATGTGACCTGACACTCGGGAAAACGGGGCGGGAGGGAGGGTGTCTCTCACCGACCGACGCCCCCACCTGCATCGCCCTCCTCTCCTCACAGTGAGTGGGGAGCGTGGAAATGTGTGCCCGGCAGGAATGGCGGCCTGCAGGCCACGAGCGCCTTTTCACTTATTGCTCTTGTTCCAGGCAGTATCACGATCAGGGGGCCTGTGGGCCGGTGCCTCGGGATGCGGCGACTTTCCCAGCCCCGGAGGAGAGGAACTCCTCGGTGTGTTCGCCGAGGACCCGCAAAGGCGTGAGCCCGCAGGGTTGCGTCCGGCCAGGGAGGCGCGTGCAGGGGCGCGGCCGGGCGGCGCAGGTGTTCCTCGGAGGCGCGCCCCTGCTGGCCGGGCGGTTGGGGCCGCGGCGGCTCAGGACGAGACGGAGGACCGCCGGCGGCCGTGCCCGCGCGCACCCGGCGCAGGGAGGAGGGCCGGGCGAGAGGGCCGGGCCCCGAGCCGCGGCGGGGACCCCAGGGCGCCGGGCGCGGCGAGGACGGGGCTGTGCGGCGGCGCGAACCACCCCGACCGGGCGTGGGGCAAAACCCGCCACCCGGCGGCGTCGCGGGGAGGGGGCGTGGGAGGCGGCGAGGGAGCTCCCAGGCCGGGGCTCACCGCCAGGGAGCGGTTCCCGGAACTGACCCCGAACCAGGAGGCGGGCCCCGGGAGGGTATCTGGGCCACTTGACGACTGGACAAAAGTTTCCCAAGACATTCAGACTCCAAACTAGAGATGGTGTCAAGCGATGCTCAGAAAGCCTCCCTGGGTGAGATAAATGAAGAAGAGGCCGCTCCCTTTGATGGGTTGGGGGGCATGCTGCCCGAGTGCCTTTGAGCCAGCTAGCTCCGCTGCCAGCTAGCTCAGTAACTAATTTTTGACCCCCATTCCCTGTCTGTAAGTTGGGAATAATAACAGTGACTATGGCTTAAGGTTGTGAGGACCGCAATGAGATTGATTGAAGCCATCTTGTCAATTCGGATGAAGGAATGGACACACTGGGCCTCATATCTGCCGCAGACCCGCTGGACCAACCCAGGAACCTGTAAGGAATGCAGCCCCACTAGTTTGCAAGGGAAGATCTGTTTCAGATTCCAACTCTCTTGAGATGGAAAAGACTTCTGGAGGGACCAGACCAAGGGTCACCAGAGCACCTGCTAGCATAACCTCATGTTTGTCCAATCAACCGCAAACACCTTCTCAGGAGACCCCTGCCCCCAATTTTGCCCTTAAAAACCCTCACTTGCAAGCCATTGGGGAGGTGGGGACTTGTGAGCATTAGCTCCCGGTTCTCCTGGGTGGTGCCAAACCAATAAATAGCTCATCTTTGCTGCAAAAGCTACGTGTCAGTTTTTATTGGCTTGTTGCACAAAGGGTGGACAAATTCTCCTTTGGTTGGTTTACATAATCCTACAAAGCCCTTAGTGTCATGGAGTGAGTACTTAACCATACTTAGTCTAATGACTCTTGAGAATTTAGAGGCGGGAAATGGAGGCTGGTAAATGATGGTTTGCCTTCCCTCTCTTTCCTTCCTTCCTGGACTCCCAGATACAGGGAAGAGAGCCATTGTTGAAGGCAGGTTTAGGAATCAACTGTAAATCAGTTCGTTTGTGTGGTATAGTAATGTAAAACACTATTTGGGGGTCATACAGATAGACTCCGATTCCCTGCTCTGCCAATTCCAGCTTGGTGACATTGGGCACATTATCTTTCTGAGCCTCTGGTTTTCTCATCAGTTAAAAGGTGTACAGATCCTTACCTGATGTATTGAGTGTGGTAATGTGTGTAATACTTCTATCTTCCTTCCTGGGAGTCTTCCTACCTTGAGTTTCATACTGGAGAAAGTAACAGTGTACAATATAATAGGATACCAACATGGTTGCGGGGGTAGTAAAGGAGAAGTGTGGAATGAAATAAAATACAGATGAGGACCTCGGTTTAACTGGGGGAGAATTTCCAGGGGAGCGAGTTACTGCTAAAGACCTTGTAACGCTGTGCGAGTTTGACCTTTACCGTCGTTCTCACAATCCGGCTCCTACTGCTATCACTTTGCTTGATGATGAGGATGATGACAAGAGCAAGCTGTGATATTATAATTTATAATAAACATATATTTGGTCTTTCTCCACTGCCTGGCTCACAGCTCCTAAAACCCTTGGAATTTCCTTACAAATCAAAACCACAATGAGATACCACCTCACACCTGTCAGAACGGCTAAATTTAACAGTTCAGGAAACAACAGATATGGAAAGGATGCGGAGAAATGGGAACACTTCTGCATTGTTGGTGGGAATGCAAGCTGGTGCAGCCACTCTGGAAAACAGTATGGAGGTTCCTCAAAAAATTAAAAATAGAACTACCCTATGACTCAGCAATAGCACTGCTAGGAATTCATCCAAAAGATACAAAACTGCTGATTCGAAGGGGCACATGCACCCCAATGTTTATAGCCACACTATCAACAATAACCAAGTTATGGAAAGAGCCCAAATATCCATCGACTGATGAATGGATAAAGAAGATGTGGTATATATATACAACGGAATACTACTTGGTGATTAAAAAGAATGAAATCTTACCATTTGCAACAATGTGGATGGAACTAGAGTGTATTATGCTAAGTGAAATAAGTCAGAGAAAGACAAATATATGATTTCACTCATGTGGAATTTAAGAAAAATAACAGATGAACTTAGGAGAAGGGAAAGAAAAATAAGATAAAAACAGAGGCAAACCATAAGAGACTTTTAACTTTTTTTTTTTTTTTTTTTTTTTTGAGAGAGGGAGAGAGCCAGCACAAGCAGGGGAGGGGCAGAGGGAGGGAGAGGAGAGAGGATCTGAATTAGGCTCTGTGCTGACAGCTGAGAGCCAGATGAAGGGCTTGAACTCAGGAACCCGCGAGATCATGACCCGGCTGAAGTTGGATGCTTAACCAATTGAGCCACCTGGGTACCCCAAGAGACTCTTAAATACAGAGAACAAACTGAGGCTTGCTAGAGGAGAGGTGAGTGGGAGGATGTGCTAGATGGGTATGGGCACTAAGGAGGTCACCTGTTGGGATGAGCACTGTGTGTTATATGTAAGTGATGAATCACTAAATTCTCCTGAAACCATTATTACATTATATATTAACTTAGATTTAATTAAAATAAAACAAAAAAAAAGAAAAACCCTTGGAATTTCCCAAGTGATGAGAGCTAGGGTGTCTTTTGTTATGTTAATGAGGCGAGTAGGGGGCCACACCTAAGGGTGGGGGCTGGTTGCGGAATCCGGCAGGTGATTAGAAGGTGGGAACTTTCAGACCCACCTCCCTGACCTCCAGGGAGGAGGCTCAGGTTGAATCAATCCCTAACTGGCGATGATTTTAATCAATTGAGCCTGTGTCCTGAAGCCTCCATTAAACCCCACAAGGAGAGCTTCCGGATGGTGAGCGTGTCTCAGTTCAGGGAGAGTGGTGCCCTCAGGAGCTCCACTCCCTTTCCTGGCTGTTGGTGACTTATATCCTCTTCCAGCAGGGCCGGTGGACTAACAGGTAAAATGTTTCTCTCGGTTCCGTGAGCTGCTATAGGAACTTCGTGGCACCCAAGGAGGCGGGGGGGTCTTTGGAAAGTCTCACGCATAGCAGATCGGTAGGTCAGAGGCACAGGTGACAGACAGCCCAGCGTGGTGACGGAAGTCGGGGAGGGGCAGTCTGCGGACCGAGCCCTTCTCCTGTGGGGACTGCCAGCTGTCTCCACCGCCGGTAGATGGTGGCTGAGTTGAGCCTTAGGGCGTCCCGCTGGTTGTAGAGAATTACTTGCTGTGGGGAAAGGGCCGCAGGAGTGCTGTGGGTGTGTGGCAGTGCTGTGAGTAAAGGGGATTCGCAGGAGGAGAGCTAGGTTTGCACAAGCTTCAGACACCCCCACCCCCTTCCTTAGTTCTCCTAAGTACAGTTAAGCCTGGTGAGAACTTACCACCTATGGAAAAACCGGGGAAACAACGTGGAAACAAACACAGGAAGCTGAGAAGCCTGAAACGCGAGGGCTTCAGTTTTCCAACCCTCTGCAGCTGGCTTGCTCCCAGCTCTATTTCCTGCAATATTTGCAATCTTTATACCCCGGGCTGAGGACCAGCATGTCATCGGTTTTGAGTAACTGAAGTACATATACTTCAAAACAAAGCATCACCCTACCGAGCTTACTGCTTATCAGATTCTACCTTATTGTTCAGCTCTAGACTTACTTATTTCTGGTTTTTGCTACTCTCTTCTGCTGTTGGAGTTGAAGACTGTAATTATAATTCATAGTTTTGTAGCAATTTTCTTTGGCTCCCTGCTTTTCTGTTTGTTTTGGTCAGTGTTTCTTATGTGAGGGTTTCCTCAAATGTCTGTTGACCCTTGATTATCCCTTCATATCGAGGGAGTCCATGACCACCCACCTGTAAGCCCTGTGTGCACTTATCACATAGCCTGTAAGGCCGACCTCCCACCCGCTACTCCCTCCAGCCACACTGAATTTCAGTTCGCAGGCAGATCAGGTTTATTGTTGCCTCAGGGCCTTTGCCCTTGCCATTCCCACAGCCTGAGAGCATAGCCCCTGGATGTTCTCTTGGCTTATTTCACCTTTTTCAGGTTTCTGCTCAAATAACTCTTTACCACCAAGGCCTCCCCCTGATGCCCTTTATAAAACTTCTACCTGGGCCTACCTCTGCTTTAGTTTCCATAGGCCTTAGGGTCATGTGACATGGCATCACGTGTGGCATGCTATGTTAGGTTTACCATTATGCCATGTTTGTTGTCTGTTTTTATCCAGAAGAGTCACAGTGCCATGAGGTCGGTCAGGATCTTTATTTTGTTCACTAATGTGCTTAAATGTGTGCTTGAGGAAGGAGTGAGTGAGTGGTGGCCTCTCTGGGTGTGAAAGAGCCAGGATTGGGCCATTTCGTTGGAAGATCCTTAAACTCCAGTCTCTTTAGATCCTTCTTTTGGGTTAGTTTTCTCAACCCCAGGAGTCTGAACTGCCAGTGTTCTTGGAGTTGATTGGGAGAAGGTCTCTTATCTGATCCCCCTGTTTATAGCAAAGTACCCCTGTCTTCTGTGCCTGAGCCCTTTGAATTAACCTCTTCTGAGCCAGATCCCTGGCTTCTCCTGGGAAGTGGAATAGGAATCGCTTGCTCATATACAGTAGGAGCAGGTGGGGGAGAGGAGATGGGCAGCAGGTTTCAAACCCACCCACACCTTTATTCTCAGAAGTGCCCTAAGCCACCCTGGGGTGCTGCAAGATTTATCCCAGTGATGTGCTGGTAAAGTTTAATTGGCTGGCCAGGGAGAAAAGCCCTGATGTGGTGTTGGCGGCTCGTTCCCATGGTGTAAATCCTCCCGCCGTAGCTGAACTCCACTGTCTCTGTCGTCACGATGTCGCCGAACACAGACTTGAGAAGAAATGCTCTAGTAGGACCCCCAGTTTTCCACCTTCCAGACACAACAGACGTGAATGACTCTAAGAGCATAGGTAACAGTAAAACCTAGAAACATAATTAGGAAGTGAAGAATTTTGAACAGTTATTACCTTTGTTTTATTAAATATGATTGAAATGTACATAATTTAATTTTTCATAATGGTTTTTTACCAGCTTGTAAATTTCCTAAACATTTGACAACCGGCTCTCGAGCTGCTGTAAGCTGGTTCTAGCACATGTCCTTTTGCTTTTGGATTCCCTTGCCGGCTTTAATTTTTTTGATACCTTGTATCTTTTTTCTATGTCAGTTTTCCCTAGTTCATCTAATTTCCAGTCTCCAAAATTTTGTCAATAGCGCTTTTCTGCTTATCGTCTTCTTGACTTCATTCTCATGGTCCTATTGTGCATAAATAACCCTTCCTGAAAACGGCCACGTACTGCCATTTTAATCCGTTTCCCTAAGCCGGTCAAGGGAAATGCATGCGTTCGATGTGCTTTTTTAACCAGAATTGTTTGCCATTAGAATCACTTTTCACTTATTGCACATACATGGTTAAAAATATACTTTTAAAAAATACTTTTTTATTCTTTGGCTTACATGGATTATCTTTTTTGTTAACTGTTGATCAGTTGGTAACCTTGTATGGGTCACATAAATGTTTAGTATGAAATTTACTTCATAAATTTCCGTTGCCTAATGTGCTTTTGGTGTGCAAATGGTTTTAACACTATGGAAGTAACTCTTTTAACCACCTAGAAATCAGACATTAAACCATAGTTTTTAGTTTCAAGTTTTTGGGTAACATGAGGTAGTGGTGTTTAAGTAGGTTCCACGCCCAGCATGAAGCCCAACGTGGGGCCTGAACTCAGGACCTTGAGACCAAGACCTGAGCCGAGGTAGAGAGTCAGATGCTTAACTGACTGAACCACCCAGAGGTAGTGGTTTTTAAAATCTATCAATATGTACAGAATTTTTCTTTCCGGAGTTTCACTTTATTCCCAGTGAGCTTCTCTATGGTGAGGTAGAGGGTGGAGGAGAAGGGAATTAGAATTGTTACAGCAGGAAAGAAAAAAATTCGTGTTTAGGTTTTTTTTTTTTTTTTTTTTTCACTTTGAAGACAAAATAATAGGCTTAAAAGTCACTTACCGTGAAAAAAGGATTTTATAAATTCCTTTCTCCTCCTGCACTGTAACAGGACTCGGATTTCAGTTGTAACTGAGACCCCACCGACACCTCTGTTCTTTCCACAGCTTGGTTGTTCACGTCCTCCCTCCTTTGTGGAAAAATAGCCCCGTGTTCTTTCACTACTAAGCTAGTTTATTTTGAGTTTCTGTTACTTGTCGCTAAGAGGCCTAAGTCTTTCCAGTTTTGAGAATTTTTTTTTTTTTTAAAGCTTGAATTTTGTGGATCTCCATTCCACACGATAGCTGTTCATTATTAGCATTATTTTGATTGAGAAAATATAGCCAAGACAGATGGGCACAAGGAGACAATGAATTCAGTAATGTTTACGAGTGAACTTTTATTCGTCACATCAACATGTGTACGTACAGTGCCTGCAAAATAGGACTCCCTGTCTGTCCAAGACCTTGCTTACTCCGCGTGGAGATGATGCCTGGGGGGACCATACAAACTGGCAGATTCCTTGATAAAGAACTGGCAGCTCCACCCGCCTATTCCCAGACCCAAAGATACTTCGTTCACTTGCTGGCAGCCACTGCCTTAGCGACCTTCTCCCCAAAGTCCTTCTCATTGGAGTTGAAATGAGCTCTTCTCTCTTGTCTTTCTCAGGCATCAGAGTGTATTTATTCCAGCTTCTAAGTGCCTCCTGACTTCACCCGTCTTCTGTACCTACGGCCACTGCTCTGGTCCAGGCCCCGCTTGCCCTCACAGGCACTGATGTGACACCTGTCTGGTCTCTTTTCCTACTGTCTGTTCCTCCTCACTCTGTTCTCTGTACTGTAGACTTTTCTCACTGTGTCCTTTCCTTGCCTGAAATGTCACTACTCCTGTGTCCTGTCATGAGAGCTAGGATACCTTTGTTTCAGTCCTACTTAACTGCTAGTGTTCTGCAAACACATCTTGGGCCTTTTGTCTATGAGCTTTTGTTTGAACCAGTTCTTTTGGCTAGAACAGTCTTTCTCCTATGCATGGCAAGCTCAAACTCCACTCGGACGTCGCCTATGAGATTTTGTCAACCCCCACAATCCTCCTGGCCAGTGACAGCCACACTTTACCTGGTGTCCTATAAGCACTGGGGTGCAGGCTTTGGTGATGGACTTCTCACACGGTGGGGAGAGGAACAGTTAGTAACGTTTGTATATCCAAGTACCGGAGACAGTGCCTGGTACATAGTAGGTTCCCAGGAAATATTTACTGAGCAAGTTGATGTGGATTGGTATGCTTATGAGTACAGGTCCCTTGGAGACTAGCTCCTGAATGGGATCCAATGTATTTTCTTGTAGAGCTATGGAAGTAGAATGAGAAAAACATGTTAAAATTATTTTCCCAATTCTGTTTTTTTTTCCATTTAATTCTCCTTTGACACTTTTTCTCCCAGATAATACTTTATTTCATCTATGATTGTAAAAGCAACACATAACCTAGCATTTACATGGACATCAGACAGGCTTGAGTTCAAATTTTGCTACTTAATGACTGTGTGTTTGTACACAAGTAATCGATCTCTCTATGCCTTGGTTTTCTCATCTGAATGGTTATTATAATAGTTTTTTCAGAAGATTGTTATGGCGGTGAAATTAGAAAGTGTATGTAAAGTGCTTAGCACGGTATCTGGCACAGTGATTGCTCAGTACATAAATATACACAGCTGAAATCATGTTCAATGTAGAAAAGATAAAAGTCTGTGAGACCAGGATATAGCTGGAGTCTTTTGTCCCGGATCTTCACGGCGTTGCATTAAAAGAAAACCTACATCTGACTCCAGAAGCTTGGATAATAATCTTTTCTTTCAGATAGACTTTCTCAACCATGGTTCACGTGAACCACAGAGCGCACAAAATGGCCAGAATCTCTTTTTTCTCCCCTGAGGATGCTACCTAACTAGGCCCATTCTAGATGCGCGGGAGAGCTCACAAGAGCTCACGGTGCAGTACTTGCTTCAGGGCACCGAGGCTTGGTCCTCTCCCCACACCCTCCCCCTTTAAGGAAAGCTGCTCTGGTGCTTCTAGAAGACCTGGTGCAGGGCTCAGCATAGCGCTGCCGATCCTCCCTGGAAACGTTCTCATTTTCTCCAGCCTTCTATTGACAGCTGAAATCTTTCCCTCCCTCGCCCGTGTGATTTGTTCCCAGAACACCATTCATTTGTTCCTACTCCATATTGTGCTCGACGCATACTCCGTGGTTCTGACAGGTATCCTCTTTTCTTGAAAGAACAGTCGCGCGCGTCCCGGTCCTGGTGCGCTCCCTCTCCTCTTGGATTGCTATGAAGCACATCACCAAGAAAACGCATGCCCGTATCTGGACTATACAGCAGTAAACGCTGACACTTCACATGCAGACTTCTAAGAGCCATCTGGATACCTTGCTGCTGCTAAATGCCTCTCCTTGACTAAAGCTGTAGAATGATCTGGGCGTTAATCTAAGTGGGCCGTGATTTGTGCTGCTAAGGCTTTTGCGGGACTGGTGCTGTATGGTGGAGCACATTTCCTCTTCCTGGAGCCGTTTCTATTTCCAGCTGCTCTTCAGCGCTGGCAAGGCTCCTGCTGCCTCCCAGTATGGGAGAAGGCACCAGTACCTTTTTTGGGGGACAGGGCCATGACGTCTTCTGTGTTAGCAAGGAAGAATAATATTAGGTAGGCAATTAGCAGTGTCTACCACAATTCATAGAATGGAGTATCATCTAGTCATTACTTTTCGAAGAATATTTATTGACGTAGGAAAATGCTCACAATATGTTAAAGAAAGCAGGGTACACATCTGCAAATACAGTATGATCCCAATCTTGTAATAAAATGAATTATATACGCATAGAAAAAATACAGGACAGACCTACACTAAAACATTAACAGGTGATTATCTCGGTGGTGGGATTTGGGTGGATTAACTTTAATTTTCTGCATTTTCCAAACTTTCACCAATGAACCTCTATATTGCCTTTACAATGGTGGGGTAGGGTGGGGAGAAGCCCATACAAGGGACACCTGACACCTCGGACTGGGAGGCGGCCAGACTGATGTGATAAAGGGATACTCAGTACTTGCACTGCCTCAGGCAGTGTCCATTTATAAAGGAGGGAGAAGAACCCCTGTCTGTCCACCTCCCAGGACCACTGGGTGAGTGAAAGGGCCCTACGCGCCGATGGGTTGCTACTCCAATGGCTCGAGTGCCTTACTTCAGGACACACACTTCCTTACCATGTCGAAAGTCAGGAGGGCTGTGGGCACTCAGACCATAGAGTGCGGGTGGCCAGCGTGTTCTCACCATCCCCACTGCGGGCCACCGTGGCGAGCATCTGTCTGGGGAAAGCTGGCAGCCCACGTCTCTAACCCAAAAGATTCCAGGCCCTTGTTTGAAATCCAGTCCTGAGCAAGTTTCCCGCTCACAGTTCAACTCCAGGTCCCCTCCCTGCTTAGTTCCTTAAACTGTTCTGCTGAAATGGTTATTGCTTAAAGTGGCCTGAGAATGCCCTCTGTCCAGCATTCCAGAGCCCTAGGAGGCAGAGCGAGGACCTGGGTGGTCAGGGTGGGGAGGCGCAGGAGGTGCCGGGAGTCGGGCCGGCCAGACTCGGACTCCTATTGCTGTGACACTGGGAAACTGAGGCCTTCCAGAGATGGTCTCCCACATGAGATGCGATGAGGTTACATGTGAGAAGAGACACAAAAAACCCAGCCCATAGTAAGCACTCTGCAGATGTTCGTTCTCTTTCCGTGAGCAAAATGAGGTCCCTCGTCTCCCCCTGCAAACGCTCTCTTCAAAAACAGAGCTTAGTGCCTGGCGTGGGGAACCTCAGAGAGAACCCAAACTCCTTGAAAGCACAGGAGCACAGCTACTTACACAGGCCATTGGGACCCTCTGCATAAGCTGGCAAGATGCTAGTTCAGGAGACACGTCTTCAGGCCAAAGCTATTTGATTGTAGAAATTATAAAAATACTCTAAAAATGCATTTGTAGAATGAAGTAACAAAAGTACTTTTTTCTAAACCTTTCCCACATAATCTTATGAATTACCGAGTTGCATTTCATTTACTGTTAAAACGAGGGTTACCCACCACTTCTCTAACCATCGGGATGAAAATCGTGAAGTGGGTTGTATTCTTCCTGCCTTTTATTCTGGAGTATTCTGGATTTACTCAGTTTTTAAAAATAAACTCTGGGTCATCTCTATGCGAACTTGTCTATGGGCTGTACTGTTTGTACAGATCTTTCTGGGTCAACCAGACTGTCCTTTGGGAAACAGACTGTCCCAGACTGGTGATGCCTGGAGTGGTGTTCCTCCTTCTCTCCGCCTTCCTGTCCAGTTTTCTGTTGACCTTCGGTGGCTTTCGGTAGACCTGTCTTCCATCTGTCGGCCTCCTTTGCCACTTTTTATGGGCTTGAAAGCCAGAGAACTAAACCTGTTATAAATGTATGCAGATTTTAGTAAATAAAAAGATTCTTGAGGATCTCTCCTATGAGTAAATTGCAAGAAACTCTAGTGACCTCTTTTGGTAGCTCAAAGGCCTTTTAAAATTCCATCCTTGAACTGTTGTTTTGCCAGAGAAGACACTTCTGGCTAAATGACCTCTTTCACTAATACTCTGTGTACTTTACCTATCCTTAAAAAGGCTCTTGTGGTAGGTGAGATAATGGATGTGAAAGCACTTCAGAGAAGCACAAATTCTGGGATATTGTTTACCCCAGGTATCTATAAAGAAACACACAGAGATGGCTACATTGAATCAACCCCAATGTTTTATTTAATTTAAAGTTTTAAAAGGCAGTGGTTAAGCACATCATCTATGTGTATATATGTATGTATGTGTGTGTTATCTACATACATACACATATAAAAGGAAACCGACCCCTTTAGGCTTTAGCCACTGACTGACTAGGCCCGCTGTCTACCGCAGGATCCATTTTCTACTTCCTCCTATGACCAATTCTAGAAGTAAAAATAAACAGCTTTAATCAGTTTAACAGTAACTACTTGTGTTTCTTTCTCTTTTTTTAAATAAATAAAGTTACCATTAAACTGATCACCTAGGGTAGAAAGGCTGAACACACACACAGGCACACACACAGTCCCCAATTTAAAACCTGTGACATATGAATGACCTGTATGTACAGATGGGTGCCGCTGACTCCCTCTACCCCCGGCAGAGGCCACACAAGAACCCCCAGGACTCGGGGAGTCCCCATCCCCTCTGCTGGATCGGAGGATGTGTGTTCCTGGCACCCTGGGTCAGAGCTCAGAATGCACACTCCCATGCAGTGATACAGACGGGGGGGGGGGGGGGGGGGGGGGGGGGGGAGTTCAGTTCTATGGGTCTAGTGTTAAGGTACATAAGGGAATAAATAGGCATTTGTAGCTGCCTCAGAACTAAACCATCATTTATAACCCTTTATGGGGAGAAATGTATTCTGAAGTTCTAGATAAGCGACATACAAACTTTCAGAATGTAATCAGTTTGCAAGTCTGGGGCCGTGTGTGTGCGTGTTTGTGTGTGCACTTCCACATCTTTATACAAAATTGAAATGAAGAGTGGGGCTAGGTTTATGGAGCAGCTGCTTGGCTTCCACGTGGTCAGTCCTGATCTAAGAAGTCGCTTGCCTCAGCCCTTGTTTATCAGCAGCTCGTTCTGCTTCTCACGTGCCGCTGTCTGCTGGAGAGATTCAGGAGGGCAGCTTTCACCGGTGAGAGGAAGGACGCGACTCTATCTTCTAAGAACCTTGGCAAACAGAACGGCCAGATTCAACCAGGGCTGCTTTGCAGAACGAAGTCCTTTCAGTTCCATCCCGATGAAGTGGAATTACTCTTTCTCTGTGTTTTTAGCCCCTGCAACTCCATCTAACTGCAGCTCTGTACGAATGCCTCGGTATCGCAAAAACACAGGATCACCTCTTAAATATGCTGGATTCTCAATGAGTAAACCAGTTAATGTGTTTCTAGCCAAAGCAAGGGCATAAATGTTTTAGAGAAAAGACTCCCCTGGAGCTACAGAGAAAAGATGCTGATAAAAGCAATATTGAGAGTTGGGCAGGTGACGCTTTTAGTCTGTGTCAGAGCTGGTCTCTTCGATGACAGAGTACTGGTTGAGTGCTTCCTCCAAAGGCGTTATTGTCCCATCAGGTTTTAGTCCCATTGGTTTAAGCAACTCCTCTCTGGAAAAAGAGATAAAAGAGAGAAAAAAAAAGTATTCACCAGCATCACACACACACCCCTCCCCCCGCCCAAATCCACATCCTTTTAAAAAGAAAAGTCTTTAAAAACCAAAGTATTTTTCCTCAAGCTCTCTGTGTGTTTGTAACAGGAAAGATGAAAGGGGCATGGAAAGAAAAAGAGGGAGATCAAAGACTTCATTCACACAGGCCAAACCTACTAAGCCAATTAAAAGTATGAAAAGTCAAGGTCTAAATGGGCTCAGGACAAGGAGCAGGTCTCTTCTGTTTTTAATAATTAACTTTTTTTTTTTTTTTTCCTTTTGTGGATTCGTTGTTTTAGTGAAGTTGAAGCTGCCAAAATTTCACGGGTCCCAGTGGGCCAGGCATACGATCAAGTGGCTGACTTGATATGTATGGATTTCATTCAGTGGAATAAATCGGTCAGATTTGATTCTGCCTCTCCAATCTACAGCAATACATAAGTACTTCTCAATCCAATCCAAGTCAGCTGGCCTTCCCCACCCTTCTCCCTTCTCCCTCCTCCCTCCCTCTTATTTTCTTCTCTCTCTCTTTCCTCCTCCTCCTTTTTTTTTTTTTTTTTTTTAAACACCATTGCTTTTGTTTGTGGCAGTTTAATTATGGGATTGACAGCCATTTTAATCTCTTCAAAGCTCCCCAACTGCCTCTTTTCAGCTAATCCAATTATATCTACTCCACGAGTTACAGCCTCATCTAAAGATGATTAATTATTGATTAAGTCAATCAAAAAGCATTAGGAAAGATTTATTTAATCTCTTCATAGGCTCTTATTTATTACATGGAGATTATGGCAAATGTACCTGTTGAATTGCTAACTCTAGCCCTCCTCCTGCCCCCAAAATGTCAGACTTTACAAGTAGCCTTGAAGAGGCACATGAGCTGCTTCAAATTTATTTCTCAAGGAAATGGGCATCACCCCCTGAAAACATATATATAACCAAGAACCCACATGGCAGCAGCTTAATGTTGGTGGGATCTGGAGTAAAGGGAAACAGTAAAACTGCTTTCCCTCTGCCTCCTTGCTGTTGGCCCTTAGGCCGGCACAGAGAAGGGTTCCCGCCTGGGGAGGGTCAGCCACACAGCAGTGTGAGGTGTTGGAGGTGCAGTGAAACTCCCGGAGAGGGGGGGAGAACAGCCCAGTGGTCCCTGGATAAGCCAACAGGAGCCTGAGCAAGCAGCTCTGGCTAGTACCACAGACTACTTCTGAGAGTCTGAAAATCCACTTGAGTAATGGGGATGGCTGCCCGGCTATGTTGAGGCTCCTGAGTTAAAAGGGAGGAAATGCAGTTCCTGGTTCAAGAAATGGGGTCAGAATCATAGAACTTAAAGTTGAAGGGGCCTCAGAGATCATTTAGTCCAACACCCTTGTTTGCTAAATGAGACTGAGTGACTTACCCAAGGTCACACACCTAGGGCCAAGTTGGACCTGGGACCTAGGGCTCCTGTGCTCTTTGCAGGGCACCACATCTGGATTAACTGCTCTAACTGCATTACAGGAGCACACTGAGTTCAGCTGCTCAATGTCCGTTCAATACCTACATGCCAGGAGCTAGGTCATACACCAGGCAGGGAAAGGAAGACTGGGCACAACTGTCCTTGAGGAGTGGGTGAAACATGTATGAAAAATAACTTAGAACGTAATGGGGTAAATGCTGTCAGAGGATCACGAACAAAGAACTGGCAGCTCCTGAGATGAAGCGTAGACCACACTGCCCGGGAAAGGGAGGGACGGCAGTACAAATCAGGTACAGGTATCCAATGCTGGGCAAAGAAGTCACAGGGCCTTAGAGGCAAAGGAGACGGTGTACAGGGCTCGGTAGAGTCCCGTCTACTTGTGTGTTTTGTGTACCTTTTTGGATTGTGTCAATTTCTTCTCTATGTGCTCTCATGAAGCTGCAGAAGGGCCCAGTGTTTGGAAAGTGGTGAGGTTTGATGAAGAGGTGGCCGGAGGTAAGGCTGCAAGGGCAGTCTGGGGTCTAGTGGTTAAGTGTCTTCAATGCCAAGAGGCTCAGGTTTGTCTGTAAGGGATGTCACCTCTGTTTTATAGGGCAGTGTCTCTGGCAGCAGTGTGAAAGGCACACCGGACCAGGGGGAACCTGGTGGCAGAGAGACCAGTCATTAGGATGTCACTGTCCAGTGTATGTGACAGGACACAGGACACTGGACTCGGGCTGTGACCCACTGGAAGGGCTGAAGGCTGGTGAAGAAAGACTAGGAAGTGGAGTATCCCTGTGGCTTCCAGCTCAGATGACCGAGAGGATGGGGATACAATCCACTGGAGCAAGAACACCACAGATGAAGTAGATTTTGGTGGGGAGATGCTGACCTCTTCTAGGACATGAAGAGCTTGAGGCCCCTGCGTGACAACCAGGTAGAAATGTTTACTGGAAAGCTAGAAAAACAACCTGTTTCCGTGAAAACTTCTCTCTGGCACTAATATACACCACACACATATCTACATTTTTACAACATAGCTCCCTAGTTCTAAGTGATTGTGCTAAAGGATTTTGTGATATTGGACACTATTTACTAATGACGTAAAAGGACAAGGGGACAGCCTGCTGGGAATAAAACACTGAGAGATAAAGTTCAAAGGTCTAAAGGGGCTTGTGGAAGAGGGTACAGTAAGGGGTAGGGAGTGAAGGGCTGGGGTAGGCGGAAGCAGGACCCTGGATGGGCCTAGAGGAATTCTGGAGAGATCGCAATGGGACGCTGGGTGGATACACCCCCGCCCCCAAACCACTACCAACACGACTCCACTTCTGTGACAGCAGGATGATGCTGGGCTAGCTACCAGCTTGTCCAAACCTAGGAGGAATATTTTCATCTGTTTCATCCCTATTCCAATTTTACGATGGAAGTAATAAAGAACAATCCAAATGTCTCATGGCCAAATTATAGGAACTTGTCTGTGGGATAAAGGGCCTCATATTTTAATTCTCACTTATGAACTATTCTTCTCAAGCATTTATTTTTTGGGTCCTTTGTATCACCCCTCCAATAACATGAAAACTCCTCTGAGGGTTCCGTTTGATGCTTGGACTTCTAGACACCTCTGTAGGAGAGGTGTCTGTGATTAACTGGCCACACAGTCATGCATTTGTGCAAATGAATTAAGGCAGCAATGTGATACAGTGTGAAAAAACAAAAACATCTGGGGTCTGGAAGTCTGTTTGAAGGCCTGGCTCTTCCACTTACAAGTTGTGTGATCTTGGGTAAGTCTGAGTCTCAGTTTCCCCATCTGTGAAATGGGGATAATGATAATACTAGTTCTACCTCCTTGCCAGCAATGATGTAAGAAGTAACCGTAACAGAACTAGTAGGGGGAGCAATAACAAGGGTGTAGATCAAAGAGTTCTGTGAGCTGCAAAGATGTCCTACATATTGGTTGTTATGACTGTGGTAGAGTGAAAGGTACATACAGGTTTTGACGGTGGACAGACCTAGGTTCTAATCCTGAGTCCACCAGTCACTAGCAATAAGACCTTGAACTCTCTTCAATTTCCTTATCTGTAGAACTGGGATAGAAATACCCACCTCACTGAGTTGTTCTGAAGGCAAAAGGTCACTGTATGTATAAACTGTAGTGTGATGGCTTGGAATGTGGTTGGAACTGCAAGTTGATTTTCCTGTCTTTCTGTGCTTATTGGAGACTTCCCCAAGCTTGTTAGGGGGCTCTGGGAATAAGTGGGGGCTGAATATGCAGAAGCAAATAAAAGACATGGTCCCTGTCCTCAAGAAGCTTTTAGTCAGTTCAGAAGATAAAACACACACACATTAAACAATATTAAAAGAATTACAGAACAGCAGATCAACAAGCTTGAGATGATTAACAGGCAGAGCCCTGCTTTCCCTAGCTTGACAGTTCATCAATTCCCCCCCTATTGTAACTGAAATGTGTTTAAAGGAAATTTCTTGTCCTACCTGGGAGTGAAAGGAGAGAGGATCTCTCACAGATATGGGACTTTTTTTTCTGCTGGACTCCAGGCTTACTTATCAAACTCCCATCTCAACGTTTCTGATCTTCTCTGTCCTACAACTAACAGCCCACAAATACCCAAATGAAATCTTTGATATAGAGACTCACTCCTAAAAGGTCTGATGAATGATCTGGTTATATACTAGACTGCTTCATTTTGTAAGATGTTATATCTAGATCAGCAAGATGTGGATGGAGAATGGGAAGCATTAATGAATGCCACAGAAATGTTGTTCCACCATCAACTGGGCTATGTATGTGTGGGAAGGACACAGAAGGAGATGGGGCCTGATCACAGGCGCCTCGCAGGAGATGGACTCAGGGCCAGGCTGTGATGGCAGCGATGGACATAGATTGATGGGGATAAAGCCATCCTAGGAGCAGAAGAATTAGTCAAGCAAAGGCACAGAAGCAAGAGTTAGTTGTGTGCAGAGATTGGCAAGCAGGCTGGTTTGGCTGAGGTAAAGGAAAAAGAAAGCTCAAAACAGATATGGGATACAAAGGAGGATCTGAATGGAGACTGGAATCCTAGGTTGACAAGTTTGGATGATGGTACAAAGGTATTTTTGTCTTCGATGTCAAGGGCCCTACATCTAAGAATATTAAAAAAAAATAATTCTCGTTACAAAGTTTGAGAGCTATGAAACGGTATTGCCCTGACATTTAAAAGGAAAATGTTCTATGCTCTAATTATTCAATTTTCATATCCCTATGTGTCTAGCACAGTGCCTTGCCAACAGCAGGTCCTCAGTAAGTGTTTATGCACTAAATTTAGTTGTAATTGATATTATCTTGCACTTTCACAGAAAGAAAAGGTATAGTGTCTTATGGGACTCCTAATAAAAGAATCATGATCAAGAGAAAAGCTAGATCTCTGCACAGAAGACTCATTTTCATCATCATTTACAGAGTTAGGAAAGGCATTAGAATTCTACAGGAAATTCTGCAAAATGCTTTCCAGGGATTTCTTGTTTTCTGCTAGACGGTGAGCAACTTGAGGGCAGAGTCCATGTCTTATCTAGCTGCGATTTGTAGTATCTAGTATAGGCTGGGGGCACACACTAAGTGCTCAGTAAATGCTTATTAAAAGGGTATAATGCATGGGTCATGGCATAAATGAAGAACAGTAGAGAACCATTTATTAAGAATCCTTCTCATTATTTTAACTATTTTTATTATTTTCTTGCATCAATGTCACTAGACATTCTGACCGTGCAAAAGTCAGGCCCCCTTTGTATCGTACAGCCTGGAAACTGAACTACTGATTGGTGTAGACGCAGCTTCTTATATATGGGGCAGTGAGAGGTCTAGATTCTAGTCTCAGATATTCCTCTAACTTGCTGGGTGTCCTTGGGCAAGTCATTTCCTTCTCTGGGCTTGAGTCTCCCCATCTATAAAATGAAGGGGTTGGACAAGATGATCCCCAAGATTCTATTCTAAGAGTCTC
Organism: Panthera pardus; assembly: GCF_024362965.1. NCBI lineage: Eukaryota > Metazoa > Chordata > Mammalia > Carnivora > Felidae > Panthera > Panthera pardus. The sequence goes on from NW_026526991.1 coordinate 15,588,366, forward strand.
AATATTAGGCTACTAAATAATCTTGATCTATTTAGAAAGCTGCAAGGTTTTTAAGACACTAAAACTCAATGCTGTTAAACCTTTGTTTCTAATCAAGATATTCTAAGCCTAAGAGTCAAACACGGCATCCTACCTATAATTGACCTACATCAAGAACAGAAATCCTTCCTGCGAAACCACTGGCAGATGATTAGAATGATTACAAAAGTAAATCACAGCAATGGCAAATGTTAACAAGGGAGGATCTAAATTCAGTCATGGCCCTCAATAAACAGGCCATGAAGAGTTACTGGCACTAAATATGAAGGTCACATCTAAAAGGAATGGCTAGGTGTCAGATTGTCAGATATATGTACATTATGGTTAAATGGAGATACTGTATATTGAAATGTGCATCAGGATTAAGATATTCACATAGCAACAACTCCTTCATACTTACCTTCAATGCTATACACAGGCCTTAACATAAGTTAAGACTGCCCTCGTTATCATCAAAAAGTACAGTGATGTCTACTGGATAAAGAGCCCATTCTAGGCACTGTGACAGTATCATGGCGGGCTTCTCATCTGATCAGGCATCTGGCCAGGGAAGAGATAAGCCTCCAAGAATGTTCAACTGGAACGAAACATCATTTAGAAATTTGATCTTACTAAACGATAAGGAACCATAATCTATAAGGGCTTGGCCAGGCACAAGGACATAGATAAAGCAGGTCCAAGAAAAGAAACCCTACTTTGCCCCAGCCTAACCCTTGGAACTGCTAATGGAAACCAAAAAATACTTTCTTAAAGATTTAGGGGTGGGAGATTATGGGATTTATACCATATTTAAAAATTTCTGGTCTGTTTTTTTTTCCCCCAGATATATTTTAACATTTTCCTGAGCCACCATTTCCCTGTAAGGATGGTCCTCTGGGATGCCTGGGTTTCTGTAACTTCTCAGAACCTTAGACAAGGTTCTACTTTTTAGGGCTTCTGGTTCCTATGTAAGACTTTCTCCCAGAAATGACAGTGCAAAATTGGGGCTCAGACACTAACATACCCAATCGCACATTATAGAATAGGCCAGATGTATATGTGTATAAAACACCTTACTTGACCTGGAAGCAAGAGAATACTCTTGCCCACAGCACATGTTTTTGTGCAATACAAACAAAGCATTCAATTCAAGTGTACTTGTTGAAAAACAGGACATAATTAAGCAGTTGGTAAAATGCATTCTTGTTTCCCACTTGCAGATCTCCCAAGAGTCCCTTCGAATTTACCTATACGAGTTTCAGCTTCCCGCTTGCCACTTAGCTTGATAACGACTCAAAAATCATTCCCTTGTTTTCAAGGGCTCTTCTTTCTTGTCTGCTCTGTGTACTACAGGGCAGTATTGACACATGGAATTAATGACAGGGTCTGTAATGAAACAACAGTCATGCAAACACCAGTCTGCTCTTTTGATAAAACAGCATGTTAGAGACCTATTCACCTCCCTCTAATTGAGTACTGCATAATAGTTCCGATCCTTTTATGTCATATATTTTGTTCTATGATTAGAAAAGAAGAAAAGGGGGAAACCTGTGAGGCACTGCTTCCTTCAATCGCCCTCTGATTAATTCCCTGTTTCTAATGAGGGTGGCTGCTATTTAGGCAGGTTCTGTTACATACTCGTTTTGTTGACTTCTGTACAATGTATAACAAAACCCAAGACGGGATAATTGGGAACCATTTCTTTGGCACAGGGATTCCTGCTCTTAATGTAAGGTTTGCTTGGAAAAAAAGAACGCTGACTTTTTAAATTAGCCATTTCATATTTAATTCCTTTTCACATTTGAAAGGGTGAGAAACTGGTAAATACATAAAACATTTTTAATGAACACAGAGCTTTTCAAGAGATGCCTGCTAGTGTGGAGCCTGTGCTAGCTGGGAGAAAGCAGCTCTGTGATCTGTGCTCTAATCCCAAGTCTGAGAGTGCATCTTATTTCAAGATTTCAGCATCACTGCAATGGTCCATACTCCACCAAAGTTCAACGGACTGCCTAGTAACTTGTTGATATGCTTACAAGTGTTTATAACCGCTTTTTCTCATAGGAATAATATTATAACCTTGGCCATTGCTTAACATGTTCAGTTACATACTGGGAAAAAATGTCCTTTGGGCTTGGACCCTGATCCTTCATCTTTCATGGTCTTTCATCTAATGACTTCCTAGTCCTGACTGGGTACACCGATTTTTCACTAAGCTGCTACCCCAGGATTTTTGGAGGGGTATGGTGGCTTTTCCACAGCAAACTCAAAGTCTTCAGGCTGTATCTTTTAAAACAATTCTGGGATCTTCCCTGAGACCTCACCATTGTGCTTTGGGACTGGGTACAATTAGGAAGGTGAATATGTAGCATAAAAAATATCATTTCCATGACAAATGGACACAGCATATCATCTATTTTGGATTTCTTTCTGTTTGTAAAGGTAATTGGGAGTTGCCTAAACAGTCCCATTGGGAAGCCTTTCAAAAGTTAGATTTTCTTAATGTGGTTGGATTAAATATAAGAATTTGTTAGAATACCTATAATCATTCTCTTTTTAAAATAAAAAAACTTCTATTAACAAAGAGTCATAGCAGTTTCACTGGTTTCCTTCTTATAAAGGTGTGTGTGTGTGTGTTTGATATAAACTATTTACTTTAGCACCTCACTTGATCTTCGAGAAGATCTCAACTACAGAATGAAAGAGCAGGAATGTGGGTCTTCCAAATCTTAATTCTCAGGTAAATATGCTTACAATCTTTGCACTTTGCATTTTTTTAAAATTTAGGACATCTTATTTAAAACCAGATGGACACATTTTTGAGAGCTGTTGGTCATTTTTCAAAATGACATAAGATCTGGAGTGTTAAGACTGAGAATCGAGTCCTGGCTATGTCATCAACCAGATGCCTGATCTTGGGTCAGTCTCCTAATCATTGGTTCTGTTTGTTCTTCAGTCAAACACTACTTGCCCTAATAATTCACAGGGATGCTTTAATGATCAGTGGAGATAATATAAATGGAAACACTCTTTAAACTTTAAAGACTATATAAATATTAGTCTTTTACTATTCTCATTTCTGTTAGAAAATCATGCAAAGCTTCTAAAAATTTGTTACCTACCTCACATTAAACAGCATGGTTAAAAAAATATGGAGAAAGGTTAGGGACAGTGCTAAAGAATCAAATTCAGTTTTATCCTTAAGTGAAGGCATTCTTATTTCTTGGTAATTTCTCCACAGGAGTTTTCTATCCTGTTGTCCAAATTAGTAAAATAAATAAGAGGTCAGCGTGCCAACTGACACTGTTGAATATAGCAGCAGAAATTGAAATTCTTACATGCTGTCCCCAATCAGAAAGACTTAAAAGTTGAAGGAGGGTAGCTAACAGCACAAACAGCCAGGGGACATTATTCTTATTTGAGGTTTCTCTATTAGAAGCCATTTCAGCTAGTGCTTAAACTAAGAGCTCAAAGTAATCATTCCTTCTACAGAGCTTAAAGGACAGTGACTACCAACAGGCAATACAAAGGGAGCATGACATCCTACTCAGAGGTGTCTAGCCAGTGAAGGCCCTCTATAACCTAAAGATACACAATACTAACTTTCTCAAATTAATCCTCCCTTGCCACTTTAAGGGCATATTAACTTAACTGGATCCAAGTTCCCTTAATTGAACTTCCAGGCAACCTTACAGTGTATTTTAATGATATCAGAATAGTGTTGCCATATGTGAATATAACATAAGCCATATATGGAATCTTAAAATATTCTAGTAACCACACTGAAAAAGATAAGTAAAACTGACTTTGACTTTAATATATTTTGTTAACCCAGTATATAAAAAATATTTCAACATAAAATCCATATTAAACAATTGAGATATTTTACATTTCTCTTTTTATACTGAGTTTTTGAAAGTCTGAGTATTTAACCCTTATAGGACATCCCAATTCAGATTAACCACACTTCAAGCTCTCAGTAGTATATGGCTGGTGGTTACCGTATTGGACAGCACAGATCTAAAAGATTTTCCGATATAAACAATTACAATCTTTACACTTATGAACCTACAGTAGATCTCAAAACACTTTAAAAACTGCAACATGTTTCTGAACCATACCTGAAAAGCACATCCTTGACTAACTTATCATAAAGGTGGATGTGATCACAGGTTTTTTTTTTTTTATGTGAGTAGAGTAACTTATTCATAAGGAATAAAGTTACGTATTGCTTTTCAGTCATTGATTGCTCGTCCCAGCTTTAGTAAGTCTAAAGAGAATCCCATATTTGGAACCTGCATTAATTAAGAAAGCCATGTCTCAAATACTACACAATGGCTGTAAAAAATATATATATGATATGGAATAGATAAGAAATGGGAAAATTATTTAAATGTAAATTTTAGATTTGGATAAAATATATAAGCAAAAAAGCAATCAATGTACATTGTTAAATGTTGTTAAATGTGACCGGGTAAGGGTGGGGTAGAAGACTAATCAGTGCCTGATTCCAATTAAGAAACTAAAGGGGATTAGAAAATCAAAACAAAACTGAAACTTGAAATATTATTTCCTTTGGTTCGTTTACGCTTAAGCCAGTCAATCCTCTCTCCCTTCTTCTGGAGGAGGCGTCATTATTACACACGAGCTGTGTGCTGTAGCTAAGGTGGACGCAATTGTATTAGCCACAGTGGACTTGCGTATACACACACAGTCCCCATTCTAATCCCCCACTTAAGTTGTGGGGGCTTATTTTTTTTTCCAATTCAAAGAAGGAAAGAGCAGGTGGAGAGGAAGGCAAATTTCATTCCCTTTTTCAGCTCTGCTCTCACATTATAGAAAGCTTCATTTGACATTTTTAATCTCCTGCCTCAGGCCTTAATGCTTATGTTTGTTTGCTACATATTACAATGATTATTTTAAAGAAATTATGTACCCCAAGATTCAAATTAGTCATTATATCTGGCCAAGAAATGGAACTGACAAAGGTAAAGTTTAAAGTCTTAAACCATATAGGGTATTTTATAGAGCCAAAAGCTGCCCAACAGATTTGGGGATCAGCTGTGTTCATTATTTCCTCATCACACACTAGGGAAACCACAGGGTACAAGGCACTGTACTAGCTAGACATGATGGGATTTACAGGGTTCAGATTATTTTCAAACTCTTAAGACCTCCAGGTCCACTGCCAATCCCCTTACCTACATCTGTCACAAATACAATCCACACACACACACACACACACACACACACACACACAAAATCACTAGGAATATTACTAAGTCAGCTGGTATTCAACGGGAAGAAAGTGTTGGAACACGAATCTCTCCAGTGTCCTTGGAAATGTAGCTGTGATAAAGCTGCCAAGGTGGTGAGCTCCTTGTGGCAGTCACTATGTCCAGCATGGAGGCAAAATGGAAATGTGACTTTAATTTTTGAATCGGTGGTTTTACAGTTTTGGTAGTAGATGACATCTACACCCTACACCAGGCTCAGTAACAGTACTTGGCATGACCAACCTTAATCATCACTTTGGTAAGTGCTTTGGCACGGGCCACTGTTGCTAACCACCATCCTGGTGCGGGTCCTTCACATCTGCTCTCCTATGGACGGAAAAAAGGAAGTGTCTAGTGTCCATTCCTTGGCCACGTCACCTCCAACCCTATCCTTTACTCACATGCCTTTTACTTCAGGCCCAGGAGAAAATGATTCATTTTTGAGAAGGAAAGTTAATTAGACAAAGCTACAGTACACTCTTAGCACAATGAAGACTTGGTGGGATGCAGAACATCCTCAGAGTGACGGTTGAGGGAACTGACCAGCAGCGCAATGCTGAAGAGGATGATTAGGAAGTGTTCGGGCAAACACCAACTCTAACAGACAGACACAGTAGCACAGTGGACAGAGCAAAGGTCTTGAGTTCTGGAAAACGAAGTTCCTAATCTCACTTTGTTATGAAGCTACAAAGAGAAGGTATGTGAAAGTGTTTTGTAAACTGTTAAAGGAAATGTATCATCCTGTCATTAGCTTAGATATATTCAGGGGTAATTTCTTTGAGCCTCACTTCCTCCCCAATTATAAATCTGATAATAGATTTCTGATAATTAAATAATGATAAAACACCCTGGGTCTTTTGGAAGAAAGATGTAGTATGTGAATACCAAAGGTTTATCTTATTGACAAGAGTAAATGTCCCTCTACCTGGAATGAATGGTCATTTCTCCACTTATCTATTAAATAAATACCTTTTAAATCTCAAGAATCAGCAAAAATGCTAGATGTTCCCTGTGAAATAGTCCCTGATTCATCCAAACAGAATGAACTGCTCCTTTTCCTGGGTATTTACAGTTCAATATAGACCTTATTTTGTCATTATTTCCATCTACCTTGTATTTTAGAATATCATAGCCATTTCCTTCACTAGAATGTGCGTTTTCCAGAGTCTGTCATGTTCTCTGAATCTCCCTCATCTTCCTAGCACAGTGCCTTGCACAGAGTAGCTGCTTAATAAATGTTCCCTGAATTGTACTGAACTTAGTCTACTTTGGCTTTATGCCATCTCTTCTACCTCAAAAAAACCAAAACCCCAAAATCAACAGTGAAAAGAGAGCAGAAACTTAAGACAAACATGTAAGATGCATAAAGAATGGCTTCATTCTTTGCATTCCTGCTTAGGAATGCCCACTGCTGATCTCCATACAATTTTCTCACTGATCATTAGTAAGAGCAAATGTTAGGAAGCACACACACAAAGGCAGACAATGTAAAAAACCCACCACACGTCATGCAAAAAGTCTGTGGTTTAGAACTGTTTTTAAAGTTGCCTTTAACTTCAATTTTAATGGCAGAATCGGTACCATCAAAACCAACACAAGACATATTTGCTTTGCTTTATACATGCAAAAAGGAGTATCACCTTCAGATTGAGTTGGGTATCTGCTGGGTGATTCTGGGTGAGTATGCATCTTCTTTGAGGCATAGTTTAAATCAAGTGGAAGAAGCTTGGCAATTTCAGACTTGACATAGCTTCAGGCTATTTATTTGTTGGCAGCTTCTAGAAATGTGGATTCCCCTGGGATTAAAAGGAGAAGGACCTAGCACCGTTTTCTGTCCCTTGCATAGGGATGCCTTATGGAATGGTCTTATCTCTTTCAGTAAGTCAAATACGTGGATTATACTGGAGTATTTTAGGCAGTCCTTTCCCCATCTCCCACTTTCCTAGCTTGGAGTTTACTCATCTAGGGTATATAGGCCAGTTGAACAGCATCTGTGTTATATTTTAAGAATTCATATTCAGCAAAATTTATGAAATTTGTTTATTGCTCTAACACACGGATATGCTCCACATAGGTCCTTATTAACATTTTCCTCTCCAGCTTCTACTAGATGGACTCTGTTAGTTCTCATCCTAACTTCTGTACTTAAACCACAGTTTCATTAGCTACGTTCGATCCTTTTGGAAGTAGCCAAGCACAAATCTTATGTTTCTGATTTCATTCACACCTTGTTATTCTGTTTCCTATAGGTTTGCCTATAAGTGTCTTCTCTTTGATTATAATTCTTTCAGTAAAGGAACATGTCAATTCTATATAAAGGTATGGAGAATGTCATTTGCAAACAAAGGTCATTTGAAGATTGTGTGCATAGTTAGTTAGCTGTAGATTCTACCCTCTTTAGGAAAGGATGAAAACTTAAAAGGACTATCTGGAAGTTACTAAGTTCTAGTCCTATTAGCTTTGCAGATGATGAAGCTATTTTTATATAGCTTCTACCACATCACCAGCATCATTTGCAAAAAGCTCAGACTCTGCAGTGTCTACCCATACTTGTCACACTCCCTAAGTCTGAAGTCTGTCAGCCTCCTGCTATGCTTTTAGCCTCTACTTGTTTCTCTGTTACACCTTTTCCTACAGTGGCTGGCTTTCCGGCTTTCCCATTCCAGTTGCTACTTCTCCTGACTGAGGGATACTAGCCTTTACATAGTTGCTGTGAAAACGAAAATGATCAGAAGAAATACACCTTTAAGTGGTAGCTGCCACCAACACACAGAAGCACTCATTCAAGATGGCTTAAAGGAGACAGTGACTCAATGTATGACTAGAAAATAGAGCAATTCAGGCAAGTGTGAAAGGAATTAATATTTTCTAATAACTCCTCCAAGATGACTAGTTGCTGATTAGTACATATTTGACTTAATTATTTTCAAAACTGGCTATTTTTGGAAGGGAAGGTGGTATGAAGCAAGAAGGGAAGGGGAGATTGTCTTTAGAATCCCTAATTAATACAAGCACTTGCTTTCAGAAAACCCTTAATTTGAGCTATTCCTTTTCACTTTTTCCTGTTGGGTGCATGGCATTTTAGAATTCTTGGTTTCAGGAGCAACCCAAAAAGACAGAAATTGCCAGCTTGCACATCAAAAATGGAAAAAAAAAAAAAAAAAAAAAAAAAAAAAAAAAAAAAAAGCATAATGATTTGGAACAAGAACCAAAACAGACTAAAACAAAAATACAAGAAGCAGCAAAATCATTGAACCTAACTCACAGCATCTTTTTGAAGACAGGGAGGTTAGTTGGTTAAATACCACAGTGATCTAGTAGTTCCTACCCTAGCTTTGAGAGTTTAAATGTTTAGAATGCACATCCAGAAGCGGCACACGTAGAAAAACCATGGTAGCCGAGAGAGGTCTGAACTACTACTGCCCGGGCCACCCTGTTCCAATTCACATGGATTTCCAGAGTTGCTGTTCCATGGTAACTCTCAGTAAGAGAGACAAAGAAATAGAACATTTTTAGAAACCAAGCAGAAAATGGATGGGAATACAATACCTGGAGAGTTTATCAAGCATGTTGACAAGTTTCATGGCTTCATATTCTTTTTGTTCTTCTGTCATTTCATCTATGGGGTTTGGCATTGGTTCCTCTAAATGACCAGTGATAAGATTAATGCTACAAAAAGAAAAAGAAGTTATGCTGTATGTTTTAAAATTATGCTCTTTCTATACTCTCTGGTCCAAGTTGTAAGTTATAATAAGAAAGAGTATAATAGCCAAAAATGGGCAATAATAGCAATTTTATAGTATGGAACTGCTATAGGAATTAAAAAAAATTTACTTTTTCTACTAATTTGCTTTGGGAAATGGGTGAGAGTTTTACTCTTTTAAAAAAACAATAGCTAACTTGCCAACTTTGTTTTTTTTAACGCCTGGCTGCTTTTTAAAAATATGAAATTTGATTGGTGCCGTTAGGATAAATATCCTTGGATGCATAGTTTATTAATTTAAAGAAAAAATGATTTCTGAGTAGGAGAATCCATTTTGTGATACAGCATAAAACAAATATATGTCAAAAAAACTGGAAAAATGATGACAGAGAGGCTGAAATCTGAAAATGAAAGCATGCCGATTTATAATCTCAGGAAATTAGTCCATTAGTGAGACCACAGAAGGCAATGAGTGTTTAAATAATAAAAGATAAAGCAGAAGAACAATTGAAATTAGATTTGATCTGACCTGGATTAAAAAAAGAAATCTAGCCTACCAAGAGACAGGTATACCATCTGGCTTTCTGGAAATAATTTAACAAAGTACTTAAAATGAATATGTTCCATAAAGTTTGTACAAAGTTGTAATACCACACAAGCTATCCTCTTAACTGAAAGCCACACTATTTTTTTTTTTTTTTTTTTTTTTTTTTTGAGATGAAAGAAAATTCTTTCAATGGCTGCTAAATATCTATAACCTAAACATGTTTCTGGAAAAGCAGACAAGAGGTTATGGCATTTTGTTTGAGCCAAGTATATAGATAGTTTGCAGGGATATTTCATTTGATCATTAAAAATATAGCAAACTGTTAATTGTTTTCTAGGGTCTATAAACACAAATACTTTCAGTGGCCAGGCCTTCAGGATAAGCAAATGAGTGAACTGGTCAAGTATAAATAATGTGGAATGTTGGGGACTGGGGTAAACTTGAGAACAGTACCTGTCTAAAGGTGGCAGGAGGTAGAATCCTATGGGCCAAAACGAAGACTGTGATCAACTGGGTCCTCTGGGGGCTAGCTTGCAAGCTGTGCTTTAGACTTTGACTTGGGCAGTTTAACTTTCTTTACCAATCAGGGATTTCTCATTTGGAGTAGTAAAAGGGCTAGTCACTAGGTACTACTATTCATTACTAAAAGATCTCCTTCTCTTTTTCTACATTCCTTGGAGGCTACATGATATTCAGATTCTTGTGGAAGGACTCAGTGCTCAGCATTCTCAACAAACATATCTAAAACCTCTGTTTTGTCATTCTTGCATAAGACCGAAGGCTGTAGCCATGATTAAAAAACTTTTTTTCATTCAAAGCGGTGGACAGACCACCAACCTCCCCCTGCCTTTTTTTAAACAAATGAAATCTACACAGAAAGCCCACATATAAAACAGACAAGTGGAACCTCTCTGGCAGAAGAGGGGATGGGTGACCAAGCAGAGTGGAGGCCTAAAGCCCCTTCTGTTGGTCTGTACTTACTTGCTTCCTTTTAAGGTAGCCCCTGAGGCACTTTTAGGAACTCGAAGGAAACAGCCTGAAAACTCATAGGCTTGTCAGTGATTCTTAGCTTTGGCTGCGCATTAGAATCACTCGGTAAACTTTAAAGAAAAGGCTTAGGCCTCACCTGAGACCAACTAAATCTATATATTTTATTTTCCTGGTGGTTCTGATACACAATGAGGTTAAAGAACCACAGGGCTAGAGCGCCTACTTCAGACACTCATTGTGTGCTACTATTCCCTCCCTTTTTTTTTTTTATTCCGCCAGGTGCTATAATAGGAGAGAAAAAGGCCTCTAGTTAGTGGCCATTAAGAAAAACACTGAATGCGGTCATCATAGTTCCCAAAAGTCAAGAACAAGGGGAGCCCAGACAAGGCTTCTAAGAACTATAGCATTTTAAAGATGCATCCAGATGCATACTAAAAATGTAATTCTACCATCCATCAATTATTTCCCTGGGCATATAGCAACAGCACATGTTTTCACAGTTCCTTTTCTGCCACCTGCTAAATTAGAAAAACAACTAGTCTTATAAATAAATTAGTAAAGGTACTTATTAGAGGTGTATACCACTTCCCAAGCAGACAAAGGAAATCAGGCCTTAGAAAAAAGTACAAGGAAAGGTAGATGTACTAACTATGTGGAATATGTTCGATTTGTCTCTTGAAAGAAGGCTCTTCTCCTCAAGTTCAATGGAGGGGTGAATAAGAAATGACAACCACAGACTGTTTTGGAATATAATGACATTAGGATAAGCCATCACGTGCCTCAGGGGAAAATGTGTCAAGAGGATACACTGGTAAGCTCTGTGGTATCCACACTATAAGGCCAGAACATGAATTCCTGAATCAGGGTACATTTGATTCTTTTCTTGGTTCTTTTAAGGTTTTAGTACAAGTGATGTCCGCTTTTAATAAGCTGACCTCAAGCCCTTTGCTGCTAAAATGATTTAATAGCTTGCTCTGAAATTAGCTACTAACGTCACAAAATCTTTGCTCACTGAGTATAAAAGCAGTAGCCAGAGATTCACTTACAGAGTAAGGATTTATCATCTTTTACTCATGTAATACCCCACCCCCAATATGTAGAAGAATGTACCCGGTGCCACAGCAAACACAAGTTGGGGCACTGAACTGTGCCACTGTTTTACGGGAAAAATGCCAATGTGCTGGGGACACTGCCGCCCCTCCTGCTCCCCACATCAAACCAGCCTCCTGTGGTTTCCTTACCAAGAGAGGAAAACAGTCACCATAACAACAATGATGTGAGATTTCATAAAGTGGATTATTTTCAGTTGAACAATCACTACAACCTCAAATAGTATAGTCTAAGACTTAACTTTCTAGGTTTTAGGATCTTAACACTGAAATTCTGAGGGTAGTTTTCTCTTGTTCTAAGACTGAATCTTAAGATGCTTTAAGTACACTAATTGTGGTAGATATTGTATTGGGTAATTTTATGGTACGATGTTGTCCCACCTTGCCTTCGTTCCCCTTCCCCATCTTCCCAGCTCTCCAATTCTATGATTGTATATGTCTTTCAGTTAGGTGACAAGAATTATTTAAATACCTATATAAAGCATCATCGAGCATTTCGTATTATATAAGGCTACTATCTATGAACTGACTGCAGTTATGGGCCTCGAGATGAAGGGATTAAGACATAAAAAGGTATGAGCAAATGAATATATACATAAAAGCTGAAATATATTTCAAAACTTTTGCTTTTCGAGTTGTTGCTACATTTGGTCAACATCAACAGTACTAGGTCACTTTATAAAAAAGAGCCATTAAAATTTCCATGAGCTATATGAAAATTAACTTCAATCTCCTAAGAAGTGTAGATTAAATTTCACTCAAAGCATTCTGGTTAAAGAAGGGGCTATAAAGGCAAATTCCTACAGGGGCTAGGCAGGTAAGGTAAATGACAAGGATATATTGTTAAACCAGAGGAGCTCATGCCTGGTATGGTGGGCACCACAGACCCTCCACTCCATCAGCCAGGTGCCACGTGAAAATGCAGGCTTAATGTTATTAGAACTTATTAAAAAAAAGTTCAAAATCCAAATTTCCATCTGAAATATCTGAATTCTAAATGTCGGCAAAATATTATGTAAAACAGAAAATGAAAACACAAAACTAAACCAATGAATGCAACATCAGGTAAGCCAAGCAGAACTTACTTGTGGGCTGAATCTAGTCTATGAGTGGACAATTTGCAACCTCCAGGAAAGGGATAAGGGTTAATAGGGAAAGGCTTTTGTGAGCTCAGAGCAGGAAAGAAGAGGTTAAGTGCAAATAAGGCTAGAAATATCTTTCCAGGAAAAACTCCCCAGAGTACCTGCCCCCGCAAAACAATAGTCTTCTGTATAGTCTCAATATATGGTGACAATTACAATGGGACTTAAAGCAACAAAACAAAATCTTGACAAAGAATAAAAGTCTCTTGTCTCATTCTGAAGAAATTACACAGCTGCTGCCACAGCTACTGCTGAGAGAAATATAGTCAAGAAGGAAACACCCCTGAGTTGCTTAGTACAATGATTTTAAGCTTCTGGGTGTGATTATGAACTAGTGTAGGGTATTAAGAGTATAAGGAGTTATCCTAGAGTTCTGCCCACTTTGGTCACCCCCTCCTTTTGCCCTCCATCTAGCAGCCCTTTAAAGATACTTCTTTGGACCCCTAGGCTCCTATATACCCATCTTGAAGGCCACTGGTCTAAAGTGAGCCAAATGTCATCAGGTACACATCTTTCAATTGATGTCTGGAATGATGTACAAACCACATTAGTCACTTATACCACCTGTATGGTCAAGGGGCCTCCATGCTCTGAGGCATAAAAGAAACAGGTAGGTATATAAGTTAGAATTTGGAAATTTTTCTCTTTGATTCAGGACCAAAGTTTATCTGAAAACTTTTAACAAACATGGCTAGACTTACAACACAGTGTGTGTGGCATGTAACTTGATTCTCTGACTATATTTCTGCTAATTGCAGAAAGCCATTTCCAGTCCATTAAATACACTTATTTTGACACAAAAAAGACTGTTGTGAAATTAACTGTCTCCTATAGCCTAAATGTAAGCTCCACACAATTATTGGTTTCAGATTCCACTAAAGGATTACAGGTTACCTTGGTGCATCAATCAGAATCCACTTACATTTTTGACAACGGGACTAGGCCAAGTGGATAAAGGGTAATTTCTCTGCTTCTGCCCAAACTAGCAACTGTTGTGAATAAATGCATCATAAGAAAAGCATACTGTGATCTTGGTGAAGGGTAATCAGATGGTAGCAGGGAAAGCAATCCTTTCAGGTGCAGACTTCATAAGCCTGACTAGATTGGTAAAAAGTTTTCATGATTTTTGGGGAAAAAGTTCTTTCAGTTCTGTAGATCACTCCCCAGAGCACAAGGAGTTGTCTTGCTTGCAAAGTATTTTGTTCACCACCGCTTCCACAAGGACCATTTGAATAAATATTTTAAATTAACTAACAAACATCCCACTATAGTGTTTTATCTGAAAGAGGGAAGATGTAAGAAAAAAACAGATGCAAATCTATCTGAAGGGGAAAGATGTAATGCTTGCTAGAAATATATACTTGTAATGACCAATGTTTAAGAAACACAACAAGATTTCACAATGGTGACTATTCTGACCACACTAACACACCATTCCTATGAACCCTACAGGCCAGGTCCAAAGGCTGAAGAAGATTCTAACTAAGTATGCAGGCCTAAGTATGGACTCTTCCAAGCCAAAACAGTAACAATACCAAACATCATGGTCTTTGATTTAAACAAAAGGTGCTCTCCTGAAATCTAACATCACTTTCACAATCTAACACATTTCTATTTCCCATGCTATTAGACCCAGTGTTCTTGTGTTTCTTCCAATTTCTTGTTATAGTAGTGTTCTGGTGCTTGTGAGATATGTGATCATTACTATAATAGAGTCATTCACCAAACAAAATCAACAATACACATTGATATAATGACATCATTCATCCATGAGTATTCCAAGAGTTTCTATCTTAGTTGACTTGTCTGCATAACTTGGGACACAATGAATGCCTAATGTAATTTCTACCTTTGTTTAAAAATATGAGACTTAAGTGGTATATTTAATGTCTCAAATGAAGAGAGAGAAAAAAACTGATATGGAAGTATAGTTTATGGAATGGAAAAATCAAGAGCTAGCTAGCAAGACTAATTTAGAATGATGACTTCTGTGATTAGGAAAAGATTAAAGTAGAATTCCTCTATCTAAGCTTCAGTTACTTGATAGAGATGCCCAATTTATAGCATCTAAATGGTAGCAGTCTTAAGAATGTATTGGTTAGAGTCACTGCTAGTTTTATTTTCCCTGAAGCCTTTTCTTTCTAGGATATACTCTACAAGATCCTGCTGCTGAGACTGAAAGCACTAGAAATATTAAAAGTAATAATGCTTCCTACTCAGGCCTGATTTGCCAAGGAATATAGGCCATATATGTCTTGTCTGATTAGGAAATGATCTTTGCCATTACCTTCTGATAACCTGCTACTTTCATGTTAACAGGGCACAGTCTATCCTTTAAAAAAAAAAAAAAGCCTAATTTTGCAGGTAATGATTTTCTATCCTTTATCAACTACCACATGATCCCCATTACACTCTAGAAACCATCAGTAGGAAACCTAACATGTCAACATCATCGATAATGCCAAAAGGGATGGATATACCCTTTTAATATTCATTAATGGAAACCAGAAAATTGAGCTCAAGTAAGTCCTAATAAGTGGAACTAAGAAATTTACCTGGGATGGGGTTAAATGGGGGAAAAAAAGGATGCGGAGGAAACAGAAGGAAGTAGAGGTGGTTTGTTTTGGGATAAGAGAATTAGCGTCTTTGATTTCTAAGCACTGATTCAGGAAAGACATGATAGTCTCTGGTTTGCCTATTCAAAGCAATAATACATCTGTTAAAAGATGATTAAATGTTTGATAAAACTTTACTGTGGAGCTATACTTCCTTCCTTTTGTTAGTAATGTACCATTTTATTGATTCATAATGGCTTTTTTGCGAGAGGGAAGATCAGAATTTATGAAACCTATGTTTAGATTTCTGAGAAAGACTGAACCATCAAATAACCAGCTTAAATCCTTGGTCTTGGTTGTACCTTATACAATCTCAACCTACAGAAAGGAAAGCAAAAAGTAGCCAATAATACTTTTTAAGTATATGATGGTAAATGTCTAAAAATGCCATCTCTCCAAATTCTTAGGAGAGGACAATGAGCATGCAGCAGAACATTTCTTGCAATATTATCTTTCCTTAATCATTTGAAGTCACTCTCTAAGCTACTAGCTATGAAATTGTCCCTAAAAACACTATTAAATGGAAAGCTTCCAAATCCACAAAAGAAAGGAAACACTTGGAAAATGAAAGACAAAGGAAGTGAAAGGTAAATAACCAAATCAAAGGCACAGGCATAGGTGAAAAGAAACTTGATACTATACTTTGGTTTTGCATTTTTGTATTCTTCAGTGTCTGTGTCCTCGTCCTCTGAGTACCAATTATCTCCTCTTCCTCCAGCCAAGAGGCCCCTGGCCGCCAACAGTCCTGCAGCATTCCCATAGCCAGTGTATTTCAGCAGGCTATCCACTGCAAAAACAGAACAGGTTTTTAGACAGGAATCCTTGGGTCTTGGGTGCTCACTGTCATTACTGACTATTTACCAGTACAAGGAAGTCGGAGATCTATACGGCAGTAAATCTTAAAATTGAGAGATTTTCAAAGTGTGTTAGTGGTTATACTAAACTACCCATAAATTCTCTTGCATGCTCTGAGGACCAAAAGTCTTTTTTCAGGTATCAGAAATTCAAGTGGAGCTGTTTGGAGTATACTTTGTGGCAGGAGTGGGGCCTCTGTGACCACAGGGCCATTGGCAAGAGTGGTGTTTTAATTTTCTGGTCACAAATCTTACATCTTTTTTTTTTTTTTTATCCGGTTTTGGAGAAACGATGACTAGAAACTGGAGTTAATGAAACCCAGATTGGAATTTTACCAATTCAGTCATTATCTAAAATCTTTCTTATACCCTTTATAGGAATTGTCGGCAATAACGAAACTTAGGGATATTTGCAAATAGGATAGGCTAAGTTACTGCTTTTTCAAAAAAGTCAGCAATAATACATAAGCACATGAGACCCACCAAGAAGGTAGGCCCAGGAGTTAGACTGGCTGGATTTTAGTAATGGCTCTACCACTTACTAGTTGGTTGACTTGGGTAAGTTATTTTACAGCTCTGTATCCCACTTCTTCTAATCTCAAGAATTGGAATAATATCTACTTCAGGTTAATACATGCAAAGTGCTTAGAAAAGTATCTGGCACAAAGTAAATGCTCTTTCTTTTTCCCTGGGAATATTAGGTAAAATGAGAATTTTAGACTTATCTTAGTCAACAACAGCAGCAACAGCTCAGTGAACCATCTGATGCAGGGCAGTATTACCCTGTTATCAGTGCAAGGTGATATCTCTAAGACAAGCAGACACATAAAACTTTTGCAGGGGAACCCTGAACTGTAGGATTTTTTTTTTTTTCTTGGAAACTAAGCAATCATTAGCAGCTTTATTGAAGAGTACTTTCCTTTCATCAGGTATAGTTTCAAGGTGAGCACCAAAATATTCAATCTATCAGTCTAAAAATAAAAATTTTATTTAAGGCTCTCAATAAAATGTCATTCTAAAGACAACTGTAGGAAACAAACCAAACACTATCTTATTCATGTATAAGGCTTTAGTGAAACCTACATCTGAAATACTATTATAATTCAGACCACTTACTCAAAAAAGACAAAATAAAGCTGAGAAGATTCAGAGGGCAATTAAAATGACTTTGGGACCTGAAAGGGGCAGTGGATAGGCAAAAAGGTGGGTAAGGAAAGGGGACATATATGATCAGAGATGAAATCATTAAAGGCATGGATAGGATGAATAATCCAGGGTAGAGTTGTTCATTAACTTTTCAAATACTTGAACTAGAGGGTACCTTTCTTGACACTGAAAATAGGCAGTCTGGGGACAAATAAAAGGAAGTCCTACATTCAAAGGATATAGCAAACTGGTGAAATTTGTGTGAAAGGAGACATGGATTAATAATATAAGTAGATTAAAGTTTGCATGATTCTCTTTCAACCATTTTCTACCTTAAAACCTATTGGTAACTATTGTCTCCTTGGTAATAATTCTCAATGGGTGCTAGGTAGAATCATATTGGAGTTCAGTGAGGGATCACGGTGGTTTAATTTGAAAGCCCTTGGAATAAATCTGAATATGCTCCCTTTGCTGACAGGGCCTCTGCAAGACTGGAATGGTTTGGATAAATTAATGAATTCTTAATGGACTTTTAGGGATGTATACAGGTGTTCTTAATATTCACAGAGGTCAGACATTAATGACAGGGTCAGACATTAATGACAGGGTCAGACACAAAGTCAGAGAGGCGAAGAATCATATATCTGAATCCACATGGCACTGATACTCTCATTGTGTTTTTGATAAGCCTTACTTTTTAACCAATAAAGGTGTTTGGTAGTTCCAGAAAAAATACTGACTGAAATTGTGGAAGTCGAAATTGAGAAATGAATATAATTAAAAAAATAACAATAAAAAAGACATAAAATGTAGGTAACCACCTACAATGGCTAAACATTAAAATAGTTTAAGAATGCAGAGTTTATGAAAAGCCAAAGTAGGTTAAAAAGTAACCTGAACACTAAATAATCTGCTATCTTAAGCAGAAAATCTTCCTGGAAGTTAGTTAATAGTAAGAAATCCCTAGCACTTTTATGAAAATAATGCTTACTATTCATTCACTGGAACAAACATGTATCAACTCTGTGACAGTTTGGGTTACAAAGGCTATTTAAAGACTTGCTTTGCCTTTAAAACAGATAAGGCTATAGCCAATAGTTTCAGAATCAAATGAACTTTTGTTAATAGGATAAAATATTTAAAAAATAGGGGTTGGGGAAAGGAGATGACAAATGGACTACAAAATTTTCACAGTGAGAAATATTTTCTTTGTGAAGTTCTGATTGACATCATTTCATGGAATGTTTTATAACTACTTTTTAGCTATTTTCAAATAACACTGTAAAATATCCTATTCAATACTGGGAAAGTAGTAAAAAGAAAACAGACTGAACTTGGATGTTAAAGTGAGCTGTGGAGCACCTGGGTGGCTCAGTTGGTTAAGCAACTGGTTCTTGACTTTGGCTCAGGTCAATCTGATTTCACAGTTCAGTTCATGAGTTCGAGCCCTGCATTGGACTCTCTGCTATCAGAGCAGAGCCAGCTTCACGTCCTATGTCTCCCTCTCTCTCTGTCCCTTCCCTGCTTGCACTCTGGCTCTCAAAAATAAACATTTTAAAAAATAAAGTGAGCTGCTAAGGCAAAGAAAAGGTTTTCTGGGTGGGCCTTAAATAAAAAAAAAAAAAAAGAAAGAAACAACATAAAAATTTATTTAGGGGTACCTGGGTGGCTTTGTCGGTTGAGGGTCTGACTCTTGATTTCAGCTCAGGTCATGATCTCATGGTTCATAAATTTAATCCCTGAGTTGGGCTCTGTGCTGACAGTGTGGAGCCTGCTTGGGATTCTCTCTCTGCCTCTCTCTCTGCCCCTGCCCCACTCGTACCTTGTCTGTCTGTCTGTCTGTCTCTCTCTCTCAAAATAAACAAACAAACGGTGCACCTGGGTGACTCAGTCGGTTGAGCGTCTGACTTCGGCTTAGGTCATGATCTCGCAGTTCGTGAGTTCAAGCCCTGCGTTGGGCTCTGTGCTGACAGCTCAGAGCCTGAAGCCTTCTTTGGATTCTGTGTCTCCCTCTCTCTACCCCTTCTCTGCTCATGCTCTGTCTCTCAAAGATCAATAAATGTTAAAAAAAAAAAAATTAAAAAAAAATAAACATTAAAAAAAATACTTGTTTTTTTTTGTCCTAGTAATCAACCATGCAGTTAGGTAAAACTGCTGCAGAAATGGGACAAATCAACAGTCAGAAAGTTGCAAAAAATATTTCACCACTATTTTATCAAGATGCTAGAGGTACTATGAACAGAGGAAAGCAACCACAGTAGCATACTGCAGTCAGAACTGCACTGGTGGTAATGGTATTGCAGCTTACGCAAACGTGGGTTTTATCACACTCTGTCATGAAAACAAAAAGGTTTTGCTCTTTACCAAGGAGAAAGAATGGCAGAGCCAGATTCTACCTAGAGACCAATCCCCTTTCTCTGTTATATAGAGAAGGCTTTATAATCCTTTTCCTTCCAAATTCTGCAACTTTTAGAAATCTTATACTAATAGCTTCCTCTAACTAGTCTCCCTATTTTCAATCTCATGTCCCTCTAATTCCTTGTTCCATACAGCTGCCTCATAGATCTGTGTAAAGCAAAAATTTGTTATCACCTTCCTGTATAAAACCTCTAAGATCTGCTTCATTTTCTGGCCCCTGCCTTCTTTTCCCAAACTCATCTCCTATTATTCCTGTACATCATGGATTCTTCACATCTTGAACTAGTCTCTTTCCTATACATACCAAGGCTGTTTCCCATTTCTCTGCAAAGACTTTCTCTGACCATCTCCACATAACCAATCATTCCCTTTTTCAGGCTGCCACAGTACCGGGCACATTCCTCTCTTATAGTATACTGAAATTATTCCTTTACATGAAGAAATCCATAAGATTGTATATTCACTACACTACATTCAGATAGCAGAAATGTTTGCTCTTTTATTATTATCTCTAAGGTACTTTGTTAAAACTGGAGATCCAAAAATGAAGACAACATGATCTCTGACCTAAAGAAACTCAATGGCTAGAATGCAATTTCAACAAATTAAGAGTTAGAATATAGCAGATGTCAAAAGTACTAAAAATGGGTGTAAGTAAAAATGGTACAAGGAAGACAATGATTAACTCTGCCTCCATGATCAGACAAGTCTTCACAGAGATGATACTTAAGCTGATCTTCAAGGATAAATAAAGCTTGCCATGCAAATGAAGACATTGGATGTAAAAGGAACAGCATTTGCCAAGTCATGGAGATAATGCCAAGAAATGGTACAGTATGATCAGGCGAGAACAAAAAATATAGCATGAGTAAGCAAAAAGTATAAAGTAGTAGTAAATTTATAATTAGTAGTAAATTTAGAACTTAGAAGCACAAAAGGCAGGCCATGGAGGCATCTAAGAAAATTTGGATTTTACCAGGTGACAGGGAGTCACTGAAAGTTTTACAAGGTGGTAGTGATGAGATTATATTTGTATTTTAGAAGAATCTTTTTGCTAACTACATGGAAGACAGACTGAAGAAAACCTGACCAGAAAGGAGGGATATGACTTATTAATAGTTTATATTAAGAGATACACTGAATTGGGAATCCCCAGCAAATTGGCTGAAGCAGAAGCCAAGTAGAGGATAAGATCACTCAGGGGACAATGTAAAATGAGAACAGGGTCAGGAGAGAACTCTAGGGAACACTGGCAGTTCAATGTGGGCAAAGACAGTTGTTAACTGTGATTGAAAATAAAGGTCAGAGGAAATCTAGGAATGTATGGTAGCACAGAGATAGAGTGGCCAATAGTGTCAATTACAATGATAGATGCAGTAAAATGAAGGCTAAAAAATATCCACTACTTTTGAAAATTAGTTACCTTGTGAGCTTACTAAGAGCACTTTCAGAGGAATCTGGAAGGTAGGGAAAGGCAGTGGAAAGCCTAATTTGCAGCAAGTTGAAGCCTGAGTGGTAGTTAGGATACTAAGAGGAAAACCAGATTAGTCATTCAAGAGGCTAAGATATAAAGGACCGTGATGTCGAGATGTGTACAGGTTGAGGAAAACACATAGAGACAGTTAAAAACAACAACAACAACAACAGCAACAACAGCAACAACAAGACAGGAAGAGAAAAGATCAGAAAAGGGAGACTTCAGCTACCAGCTAAACAGAACCTACCTATTCCTCAGAGACTCAAATAAAGGAGACGAAAGTTTCCAGTTGTGAGGCTATGTGCTGAGGGTGTTTAAGCCTTATTTATCTTTGTAATTCAGCTGCTACCACAGTGCCTAGCACACACTGGTAATTAATGAATGTGTTAACAGGGGGAGGATTGTATTACAAATTGTTTTCTTTAATTAAAACACATAAGGCCTCTCTTTAGGCCCCCTGGACAAAGTACACAATTGCCAGAGCTGGTAACGTAAGTTTAGATTTGGCTCAACAAGTTGGTGGGCACGAGCACAAGTTAACCTGTGGGCCACTGTCAGTTGGGGATATAGTTTAGCCTGGCACAGATGGGTATTGATGACCCTTGGATGACTCTTTCTGTGCCAAGGCTGCCATGAAATTTTGCCCTTTGTATCTTGTCCCATTTCAATCTTCCTTCTTAATTTAGTTTCTGTGTTCCTAACCCAATTTGCTGCCTGCTGTTTCCACTTAGTGGTCTGACTTTTAAGACTTCATCATGATACCTTCACTTCAAACTTAGCTGAATGTCCTTCAGAGGAAAGTTCAACATTGATGAATTATCTGAAATTTATCTCATTTTAGTATAGTTTGCATCCAAACCCAATCCAAACTCCAAAATCTGATGACTTACAAGTTGGATGTGGACTACAAACTTTTTCTTTTGGCTAGATAGTTTAAAAAAATTTTTTTTAAACATTTATAGTAATTATTTTTGAGATAGAGACAGAGCATGAGTGGGGGAAGGGCAGAGAGAGAGGGAGACACAGAATCCAAAGCAGGGTCCAGGCTCCGAGCTGTCAGCATAGAGCCCGATGTGGGGCTCAAACTCATGAACTGTGAGATCATGACCTGAGCCGAAGTCAGACGCTTAACCGACTGAGCCACCCAGGAGCCCCTAGATGGTTTTAAATTATAATTAGTTGATAGCATTTAAAAACTGGGAGATTTTATGTAAAAATCCAGAATCCTGGCTTCTCCTGAAAAATCTAGAAGACTGGGTAACATTGCCATATGTTCCTTCATGATAACAACCAGTTGGAGCTAAGTAGCAGCAATATCTTCTCTCCAATCTCGCACAATTTTCTTGTTCCCCTACTCCCAACCCACCATCTTCCCACCAATGAGTTAAGTGTCAGTTTTCATTCACCTTCTTATGTCCAGTCCATTTTTATTACCAGCCTGGCACTTGAAGGCATGTGAGTTTGTAACCCTTGATAAGAAAGTAAGTGATATGAGAACAGAAACCTTGTTTATCTTTATACTTCTGCATTCCCTGGCTATAGCTCAAAAATTATGAGTAAATGGTTAAATGGGTAAAGTTGTATTCCAAAAGAATGTATCTACTAAACTTAAAATCAGATTGGAAGGAAAAGCAGATGAGCATACATAGAATTGCTAAAGGTCAAGTGAAACTGATATACTTTTGCTAATATGGGTTGGCTTTGGGCTCAAAGTTAGGACTATAAAACCTCAAATGTAGGGTTCAAGAGGGAACAAAGCTAATACTTTCAAATGAAAAACACTGAACAAATTCATATATAAATGCATATGCCATATTTGCTATGACACTAACTCTTAGTAAGGTGATTATATTTAGATATGTAATATAATTTATGAAGATCTGTAATTACAGAAGAAATAAGCTTTAGTTTTCCTCTTTAAAATTAAAAAAAAATTTTTAAGGTTTATTCATTTTTCAGAGAGTGAGAGAGAGAGAGAGAGACAGAGAGAGAGAGAGACAGAGAGACAGAGCATGAGATGGGGAGGGGCAGAGAGAGAGGGAGGCACAAAATCTGAAATAGGCTCCAGGCTCCAAGCTGTCAGCACAGAGCCTGACGTGGGGCCTGAACTCATGGATGGCGAGATCATGACCTGAGCTGAAGTCGGAGGCCTAACTGACTGAGCCACCCAGGCACCCTAAATTTTTTTAAAAAATACAAGAAATGCATGCTCACTGTAGAAAAATTACAAAATACACAGAACTAAAAAAAGTCACCAGCCATCCTACTACTCAAAGGTAACAATGGATAAGATGTTAGTACGTATTTTGATAAACCTCTTTTGATGGATAGATACATAGGTATGATTTAGATTTATGTATACATACATAATTATACTTTACAAAAACAGCTCATTTCTTATCTTGGAAAAATTGATTCAATTCAGCTTACATGTGCAAGGCACTATACGAGTCACTTAATCCTAAAATGCTGTATCAATCTTTTCTCAAAGTCATGAAAGAACTGAATTATTTAAAAGAGCATTTGTGATAACAGCTGAAGATGATTACTCTAAGTAAAGAAATGTGGCAGAATGGCAAGAGAGGACTCAAATTTGGGCTTTAGCCCTTAGCAACTGTACAACCTTGAGTAAATTACTGAAACACTCTCAAGTTCCAGGTTAA
Source organism: Panthera pardus (assembly GCF_024362965.1). NCBI lineage: Eukaryota > Metazoa > Chordata > Mammalia > Carnivora > Felidae > Panthera > Panthera pardus. Next base: position 15,612,321 of record NW_026526991.1, read on the forward strand.
TTCATTTATGATACTGGAATAATAATATTTAAATTATAGGGTCCTTATGAGAATTAAATGAGATTATGGCCTAGGATGTTTGGAACATGATACCCCAATATATAATAGCTGTTTATTATTATTGTTACATTGATAAAATTATGTTGCTAATATGCCATCTTAACAGGAACTGAAGTGGCTGAATCAGTTAGAAATAAAGTTTAAGAATTCAGTGGGTACAACTCAGTAGCAAAATCTCTAAATAATTTTATTTAAAAAATGGGGAAAGGGGCCCTGGGTGGCTCAGTCAGTTAAGCATCTGATTCTTGGTTTTGGCTCAGGTCATGATCTCATGGTCTGTGGGATCAAGCCCTGTATTGGGCTCTGTGCCAACAGCATGGAGCCTGCTTGGCATTCTCTCTCTCCCTTGCTCTGTCCTTCTCCCACTTGCACCCTGTCTCTATCTCTTTCATAATAAAAATAAACTTAAAAATAAATCCTGCTTAAACAAAAATGGGCAAAAAACCTGAAAAATGTCATATGAATGGCCAACAGGTCTTTTTGTGAAAAGATGCTCAACTTAACTAATCATTAGGAAAATGCAAATCAAAACCACGAGAGATCACCGCACACCTATTAGGATGACTTTTATCAAAAGGATAAGAGATGAAAAAAAAAAGAGATGATAAATGTTGGCAAGGATGTGGCAAAAAGGGAACCCTTGCACACCATTGGCGGGAATATAAATTGGTGCAGCTACTAAGGAAAACAGTATGGAGTTTACTCAAAAAATTAAAAACAGCAGTTTTTATGATCCAGCAGTCCGACTCTTCGGTATATATCAGAAGCAAACAAAATTACTATCCCCAAGAGCTGTCTACACTCCCATGTTCACTGCAGCATTATTCACAATAGCCAAGATACAAAAACAAGCCAAATGTCCAATGACAGATGAATGGATAAGGGAGAGGTGGTATACACACACACACACACACACACACACACACACACACACACGTAAATATGTAAATATATATATTTCAGCCATGACAAAGAATAAAATCCTGCTATTTGTGACAACAAGGATGAACCTAGAGAACATTATGCTAAGTGAATAAGCCAGAGAAAGACAAATACCGTATGATTTCACTTACATGTAGAATCTTAAAAAAAGAAAAAAAAAAAAAAACTCCTAGAAGGAGTAGAATGGTGGTTAGGGACAGGGGAAATGAAATTAACTATAGTTAATAGTATTGTGTTGTACACTTGAAATTTGCTAAAAGAATAAGTCTTAAACATTCTCACCACACACACACAAAGGAACCATGCAGGCAGCAGACATACATAAGTAATTAATTGTTAATCACATCACAATACACACACACACACACACACACACACACACACACCCAAATCATGGTGTATAATATACTTTAAATATATACAATTTCACTTGTTAATTATACCTCAATATAGCTGGGAAAAAAACAAAAGAGAATTGAACTTAATATTTTGGGAGAAGTGAGTGAAGTTTTCTACCTCCAAATTATGTTTCACCAAACTGAGGTACTTTAAAAAAGTGGAATATAAAATCTGCTTAGATAGAATTTTTATACTACTACATTTTTAAATTTTAATTAAAAAAATTTTTTTTGAAATTCTTATTTTAAGTAGGCTGCACACCCAATGTGGGGCTTGAACTCATGATCCTAAGATCAAGAGTCTCATGCTATACCTACTGAGCCAGCCAGGTGCCCCAATATACATATAAAACTAGGAGCTGAAGAAAGAAATAGGTAAAAATATCTGGATAACTTAAAGTTCCTTGTTTGAAGAACTTGATTTTGCAGGGCAAATAACCCATATAATTTTAGGAAATATTTAAAATTGTTAGATGAAGACAATCACTTTATATATGCTTATAAAATGGTGTTTATTACATTGTAGTATAGTTACTTTCAAGTTTCTCTCTACTGGGGCACCTGGCTGGCTCAGTCCGTTGAGTGACTCTTGATTTCGGCTCAGGTCATGATCCCTGTGTCGTGGGATCAAGCCCTGCGTTGGGCTACATGCTAAGCTTGGAGCCTGCTTGGGATTCTCTCCATTCCTCTCCCCCTTCCTCCTGCTCGCTCACTTAAAAAATAAAAAAATTAAAATTAAAAAAATTAAAATTTCTCTCTACCTCTATCTTATCCTTATCTCAAGGGTAAAGGGTATATCTTAGGCATTTTTGTACTTTCCATCTTCCATTTTATATTTCCATAGTATATGTACCTCACATTGAATAATTATTTATTAAATAACCTAGGGAAGAAACCAAGACTCCAACAGTTTTAATTCCAAGAGGAATTACAAAAGGGAACTAACCCAGGGCTTTGCCTGGTTATCCAAACAGTAGCACCCTGGCTCAGTTGGTAGAGCATGCAACTCTTGGTCTCTAAGGGTTGTGAGTTCAAGCCCCATGTTGGGTGAGGATATTACTTAAAAAAATAAAATCTAAAAAAAAAAAACCCAAAATAGTAGCACCTGAATTACTTAAGCAGATTTTCCATAATGGCTCCAGGTCCTCTCTCATCAAGATTAAGAAGTCTGGGTTAAGAATACAGAAGGCAAAGTTTAATGTGAGTGTGTTTGTACATCTTAATGACTTCAGAAACATACAGAAAATTTTTTAAATTATTAATTTTTAATATCTCCTCAGGCCCTCTAATAGAACAGACAGGAGTAAGCTCTGAAAAGAGTGGAATGAGACGGCCACTACTAACAGAAAGATTTCTTAAGTTCCCTCGGAAAAATAAAAATGTAGAGAGCAAAGAGAGTTTAACCTACCTCTCTCTTTGCAAAGGACAAAAAGGAATTCAGCAGCAATCTGCTTGACTCCAAGGTCAACATGTGTCATGAGGCGCACCAGCTTATTTCTCACAGTTGAGCCAACTTCAGGACGATTTGTCACATCCCTCAATGGTGGTAAAACCTAATGGCAGAAATGCAAAACCATCATCAGTTGTGGGTACTAGAGTAAGCGAGGACGGCACCATGCAACTGTCAGTCTTAGAATGTCTATGAGCTCAGTTTTCTATGAGTGGAAAAAGCTTTTTAAAAATAAATAGGTTTGCTTTCAAATAAAACTAAACAACAACAACAACAAAAATCCCACCTCAAATGATTTCAAGTTTGTAATTAAATTTCATTTGAAGAGAAACATCTCTTCATTGTACCACCATGATATACTCAAATTCATTGCTGGGTTTTTATTTATTTTAGCATCTGGAATGCCTTTGCCTGCTTCCATCAAAATCCATTTTAAAGCGAGGGTCAATCTATCTTCTCTATCGTCCATGGGGCCTTTCTTAATACTCTCATTCCTATTGATTTTTCCCTTTTTGTAATTCCTGCAGCATTTTCGTATTTACTAAAAAAATCTGTACTTATGTTTTCTTGTTGTTTTATAATAAAAATGGCTACTAATTATTGAATACTTTAAAGGTGCTAGTTCCTATAAGAGAGGATATACATATATATTCTCTATACTTGATCTCTACAGTAACCTTGCAAAGGAGGCAGTAACATCACCATCACCCTATTTTATCAATTGACCTGCAGATGGCCTGCTTGGTTTGTTTGCTTGCTCACTCACTTCACCCATCCATCCACCCAGCCCCCTCCCTCTTCAGGTTCTCCTATCTCACTGGCTGCTTCATCTCAGCCTCTTCTGCCAATTCTCTTTTCTCCTCTTGTTTTCTAAGTGTTGGAAAATTCAAGGGTTGTGTTCTTGGATGACATTCTTCACTTAATCTATTGGTGATCTCAACCAGTTTTTATGGCTTTATATAGTCTCTACATAGTGATAACTCCCTGAATTATATTTCCATCTTAATTTCTTTACTGACTTCCAGACTTTTAAAGCTTTCTCAAATTTAGCATGTCCTAAACAGAAGTCTTGATGCTCCCACCAAAGCTGTTCCTTCTTAGTTTTCCATCTCATTAAATGGTAAATCTATTCTTCCAACTGTTTAGTACAAACACCTTAGAAACAGCCTCTTCTCATCCAATCCACCAGCAAATTATATTGTTTCTACCTCTGAAATATATCCATAATTCAACCAATTCTCACTACTCCCTCTAGTATTACCAAATCCAAGTTACTGATATGTCTTGCCTGAACTGGTTATTACCACAACCTCCTAGTGGTCTCTGCTTCAAACCTCGCCCTTCTATGATTTATTCTCTACAAAGCAGCTAGGGATCCTTTGAAAGTCAGATCATGTCATTCCTGGTCTCAGTCCTCCAGCTTCCAGGGCTTCTCATCTTACTCCTAGCGAAAACAATGTCCTTACAACTCCCTTAGGTTTCACATAATCCAGCTTCCTGCTATTTTTCTAACTCCAATTTGACTACACTTCTGACCTATGCTGCTACAGCTGCACAGGCCTCCATGGAACTTCTTAAAACACACCATGGTCTTTGCATTTATTTGCTGCTCCCTCTGCCCAGAAACACTTTCTCTAGAAAATTGTGTGGCTCATTCCCTTCACTTTAGGTCTATGTTAAAATGTTGCTTACAGGAAGGCATTTCCTGACCACCCTATATGACTAACCTTGAGCATTCTTTTCTGTGCACCCCCACCCCCGCCGGCGCTTTAATCTTCCTCACAGCACTCATCACCACCTGATACAGTGTATATTTTTCTTTACTGTTGGCTTTCTTCCACAAGAGTCAGTGCCATGGGGGCAGGGACTTCTTTCTGTTTTGTTTACTGCTCTCAGTGCATGGCATATTACAATGTTCCATAAGTATTTGCTGATTGAAGGAAGAATGAATGAATTCAAAGATCTTCTTTTTAAAGATTTTATTTTTAAATAATCTCTACACCCAACATGGGGCTCGAATTTACAAAAGAGTTGCATGTTCTACTGACTGAGCCAGACACTCCTCAAATATCTTTTTAAAAGTGCCTTCCATAAGCTAGGCACTAAGGTAGTAAATGACAATAAAAACAAAGTCAAATAATAATTTACTGTGCTGGACCCTTCATGTGTATATTATTTTATTTAATCCATTCGACTGACTTTCTTCTTTTCTCTCCTTCTACACTGAATGCCTATCCTGAATCAGGAGGTATTGGAGACACTGGAGATACAGCTGTGAACACAAACAGAAACTAAATCCCAGAAAATTGAATAATCTACCAAAGTGTTTACAGAACCCATATTCAGTATTTCTGATAGGGTAGAGCACCATGATTTCTGTGCTCTATAGGCACAAAGTCACTGCACAATAAATCCTTATTTGATTCAGCTAACCATATTGAGTTCTATATGGTCTCTATACACTGAATGTAGAGAAGAATGAGACATCTAACAAGTGATTTCATGTAGTATGTGCCTACTGTTCCAGAGTAAAGAATCTATTAACAAAGGTTATCACCCCAAAATTTTGTTACCAATGTTTTAGGTTTCTTAAAACACAATTTTTTAAACGTAAGTTTGTTGCTTTCATTGTTACATACCACTCCCAAACTGCATTTGTATAGACTCATTCTATTTCCTCCCAAATACTACCCTCCAACAAATTTTTTATTTTGACAAATCTTGTCCATCTCTTCTCTCAAATCCACAGATGCCTCATCTCTTCTGTAAACCTCTCCACAGACTAACCCAACCTGGGTTGGTACTTTCTACCATCTGTTCTCTTTCTACCTGCCTCAATACTTAAGACCAATTTCCTTTGGGTAGGCATGTGTTGGGTTCAATCAGGAAATAATGAAATAGGGCATAATAATTAATTAGCCATCATTCCATTTACACTATCACCAAAAGTAACCACCTGTTACTTTATGTTCTGCCTTTCTTAATCATCATAGTTGAGAGTGCATCTTTCTCAGGAAGAAAGTGGATTTTTGTGTGTGTCTTGTATCTTTAGTTATCTTTACTTGTCATGTCTCATCTCTTTATACTGTAGTACCTCTTTAAGGACAAAAAGAGGGTCTCATAATCTTTGTTTCTACATAATATGTGGCTCAAGAGCTTCACATAGAGAAGTTGTTTAACAAACAGGTTTTTTTTGGCTCTTCTGGCCAGAGATCTAAACTCTAAATAGTTCAGTTGAACCTGGATCTCCTATGTGAAAAAGCTAAAATATAGAAAACTTAAAATATTTTTCATTTATTATTCACCAACTCCTCCTAGTCACAGTAGAATGTCTTAAAACAATCAACTTGAAAAATGACTTCAATTCATTAATCAACTAGTTTACTTGGCTTAAATGATTATTCATGCTTTCAGGGTACTACTCTCTTCTTCCAATAGACTGTAAATTCCTCAAAGATAGTCTCTACTTTCTAATTTCTCCTTAGCAGCAGTATCTATTAATGTACTTCACGTATGGTAAGGTGCTTACTAAATCTTGATCATAAACATAAAGGGGGGGAAATGAAGCTGGTTCATTTAACAAGGGAAATTCTGTATGGCAAAAAATGAGCAGTGGAGTGAATGGTTGTACCATGCACCGAAATGTGGAAAGAAGGAAAGAAACAGGGTGAAGGGATGGGAATCAAGAGCTTAGTCGGGTATGTGTTAAAACTTAAGATACCTACTATACATCTAAGGGGAGGAGATGAGTAGGCAGCCTGTTATATCAATCTGGAGCGGAGGGGACAAGTCAGGGCCAGAGACATAAATTTGGGAGTCATCAGCGTACAGATGATTTTCAAAACCATGACTGCTGAATGAGATCACCAAGGGAGTGGAAATGGAGACCAAGGCAATATTGCCTCGGGGCACTCAAACATTGCAAAAAGGTTCCCTATTGTGTCCTAGAAACCAAGTGAAGAAAGTATTTCAAGAAGGAGAGAATACCCCATTACATCAAAATGCACTGGGGAATTAAAGAAAAAAGGTTTGAGAACTATTAGATTTGGCATTACTGGGTTGATGATTTTTGATGAGTGCCTCTGCAGTGGGGTGGAAAGCCTAATTACAGTGGGTGCAGGAGAGAATTAAAGAGTAAAAAGAATAGAGAAGGTGAGTACAGAAAAGTGTTTTGAGGAAAACTGCATTAAGAACAGAGTAATGAGGGGGCAGCTTGAGAAGTGGAATTAAGAGAAGGTTTTTTTATTTTTAAGATGAAAGATGTGTTTGGATGAAGATAGAAATGACCCAGTACATTAAAAAAAAAAAAAAAAAAAAAAAGGATTAACATAAGAAGAGAGGAAATAAATGCAAAAGCAAAGTTCTTGAGAAGGTGAGAAGGAAAGGGATCTAGGACACAAGCGAAGAGGCTGTCCACAGAAGAAAGCAGGGACAATTCACTCATGATAGAAGGGGAGACAAAGGTTATATGACACAAGCAGATGAACAGAAAACACAGTGGTACAAAGAATCCTTATCATCAACTCTACTATCATCCTACTCCAAACATTCACCATCAGCTCTCTTTCCAGCTGGCCTCCTTGCATCTACTCACATTCCCCTAGTCTATCCTACATATAGTAGCCAGAGTATTTCAAAATATAAACAAGTACCCTTCATTCAACTCCCCTTCTCAAAATGGTCCAATGCTTGCCCATCTCACTTAAAAGAGAACCAAAAGTCCTATACAACCTCAGGCTATGTGGTTCTTGCTTACCTTTTTTTACTTCATCTACCACTCTCCTTGTCAACTTGGTCTAACCTCCTTGCTCTGCCATAAGCACACCAAGGCATCCTCTCACCTGAGGAACTCTGAACATGTTCTCTCTATAGTCCCCTTCCAGATATTCTCAGAGATCCTTTTCTTATTTATCCAAGTTTCCGCTCAAATGTTATTTTCTCAGAGAGGCCCTGCTGATTCTCCTAAATCTCCCCTTCCCCTGCTGTCTTTCTTCAGAACACATCACAACTTGCCATTATAACATATTCATTTACTTTTTATTCTCCGACTATAAGGTAAACTCCACAAGGCAAAGACTTCATCTATCTTTCAGTGATTAGAACAATGCTTAGAACACAGCACAAAGTAGATCTCCACTATGAGTTGAATAAATGAATCAATGACTCAGAAAAATACACACGATCACTTTTTTCCTGGATTAGGAAGATTTCAAAGATTAAAACTAACTTTTCTGAGTTTCTGATTTTATGAAAGTAAACCATTATGAAAGAATGCAACTCATTAATTCTATTTTTAGAAACTGCATATAAGAAGATTAACCATGAGATGTAATATGCATTAAGCAGTTACCTGATCTTTGAGAAATTTTCTGATGTTTCGATGGGCTCGGGAACATTCTGTTAATAAGCTGAGAACCGGAGTTAGACCTTCTCTATAGCTGCTTCCCTATAAAGAAAACCAGACATACTACATTAGTTTCTAACAGTGTTACTTTCCTCTATATAACTGAGTATATTAATACTCCTTTTTTGGTGGGGGAGACATTTTATGTTACCAAAGCTTTACAAACTATTTAAGAAATTATTTTCCTAACCATGTTTTCATTCTACCAGTTATCTTCATTTTTATTAATGCTCATTTTTATGCTCCCTGGATTTTCCTACATTTTGTGGGGTCCTCACTGGCTCAACCAATGGGCTTAAATAAGGCAAAGGTTTTGACAACCTACCCATACTACCCTGCTGCCTTTTAATATAGCTACCAGACAAAAGAAAATAAGCAGCTCACAACTAATGAAAACTTGATTTTTTTTAAAGATAGCTTTTAGGTATTATGGAAAGTATTTATCTTCAGGTTTTGTGGGCAGATAATTTTTACTTCTAGGTCTTAAAAAACACCTACATGGAAAAGTCATTAATTTTTCCTTCACTTGCAGGCACTAGTCACAGTTTTGGTGTTGCATTAACAAATTTTTTGTCTTTAAACAAATAAATTGACTTGTTTTAGCAATTAATCATATATTGTAATAAAATGATTTCCAGAGCATAATTATGCAGTATGTCAGCTATAAAAAAAAAAGATTAAATTTAAAAATCATGTCCTGTGATGTCTGTATATATGGCACATTTACATTCTTTAGAAACATCTTCCCAAGGCCTCCATTTTATCAGCCTTACCTTGTCTATTCTCTTCTCCATAAAACTGAGTAAAACATGAATGGCTTCCATATTCATACCATTGTATACCATGGTATTGTTTTTCAAAACAGTTTCTTTCTCAGCTGTTTTATCATTGGGCAGTTCATCTAGAGTCGTTGCCTCTTGGGCTGTTTCTTCATGGGTTAATGGACAAATGAGAACATCCAAACAAGAGACCGGAACATTGCTTAAAAGGTTGACTGCATTGCTGAAAAGCAATTTAAAAATACAATATTTTAATTTCATTGAATAGTCCTTTAAGATGCAAACATAATAAGAAGTTCAGAAATGACTTTTAGGAGTCAATTAAAATTTTTCTATTTCAAAACAAGCCTTTAATATTACTTGGCATTTACTGACTAAGAGACACAAAATAAAGAGAACAGTTTTAAATACACATATGAGAAATTAGAAAGAACAGATGTTAAATGGACACACACAATCACATGATGTCCTGTCACTTTCTGAAATGCTAAAATAGGAATTAGTGAGCTTTAACACCATCTCTTTAATTTTATTATGACACAATGCTAGCTTTTTTTTTCCTTGGGGTTTTAAATCCTTTTGTGGAGCCACTGGTGTTTTATTATTCCTTAGATTACAACATAAAGCATTTGAGAAGCTGTATATAAGCAGCTTATCACAGAGGCAACAACATTAAAAAACCAAATATTATGGCATTAAGTTTTGTTCTTTCTAGATGTAAAAAATACAATTTTTGGATCATCTAATTTTTAAAATAGTTTTAGAGGTTTTCACTATTTATTTATTTTTTATTTGTAATTTTTTTCAGTTTATTTATTTTATTTTTTTTAAATTTACATCCAACTTAGTTAGCATATATATCATCTAATTTTTTTAAAAGACATTATCAGAAAATAGGTAACGGTGTTTTTTTTTCTCCTTTTCTCATCACCAGATCTCTTTAAAAGAGGTCCACATAGCCATTTCAAATCTCTAATCCCCTAGGCCTTTTCACTAAGGAACACATGCACCTGGGATGCATACCAGTAGGGGGAACCCAAACCTTGTGTTTTTGATGTTCCCTAAAAATCTTGTTCTGTTGCTCAGCGTGTAAGAGATTAAAGTGACACTAATAATTTAAAAAATTAGACATGTTCTCAATTAACAGATTTTTCTTCAAGGATTATTTCATATATTCTTTCATCTAAAAGGAGAGGCGGTGTTCTCTGCTAACTGGATATTATAAGCCTGTGCCTTAGAACTTCCTGATAAACAACAATGGAAAGACAGGCATTACATTTCCTAGTGACAGAGAAGCAGATCTAAAAATAACCACATCCTGACTAAAAATAAACTCTTGCAAATGCAATTGAAAAGTCTAACCACTTGGAAACCAAACTTAGGGCTGATTCTATCTGATGCTGCCTTAATTTAGACCACAGTAGTTCATTTTAATTCAGATTATAGTGACACCCTCAAAAATAAACAAAGTAAACACCAACAAAACAGAAATAAAATATAAAATTTTTTCTTTCCTTACTCTGAAGTGTGGCTCTCATTTCCCCAAGAATGAGTATTTCCTTCCTTTTATTTTATATTACGGAAAAAATATTTAAAAAATCAAAGTTTAAAAATTAGACAATGCAGAACAATGAGTAGTGATGTAAACGGTATCAAAAAAATCTGAACCAAGAACAAAAATAACAAGTCCTATCAATGAATGGTTCTTGGTAAAATACAAGTTACTTGGAAGCCCCCACTAAAAATCTGTCACTGCTTCTGTGATTACTACTGCTACTGTTAAATAAAGGCCCTCATTTTGATTATTTGTAAATGATCACAATTGGTTGAAATACAATGCTTTTCCCACAAACTTTCATTTAAAAATTTTTGCAAACATCTGTAGTTCCTTATCTTGAGTTAAAAATGTTTCCCTTCTGACTTAAGCATTTGGAAACTGTTATTAAATATCATAGATTCACTGGGGATGAAAACAAACAAAAGAACTCTACCATAGAATTCCTTTCTTAAAACCATATAAGTATTGTGAAATGTTAGGATTTTTTTTCGACACATAGGGCAACAGGCACAGGAGTCCATTGATAGGATGATTTTCTAAATCTACCATAGAGAACACACTGAAAAGTTTAAGACAGTGCATTTCATTACAAAGGAATGTTTTCCTTTAAATTCATTTAAAATAAGTAGTTTCCAGGAATCCAGTAAATTTAAGAAACCAAATGCTGAGTTTGATTCAACAAATATTTGGAGCTTTTAGGCTTTTCAAGAAAAGTTCTCATTTTCTCATTTCTTATTAAACAACTGGGTTTCCAAACAACTACAAAATTAATTTTCTGGCTCACTGTGTTTGAGCTATTCTTTTTAAGTAAGGAAGGCCAGCTTTTTGAGCTCTGTCACTTCTCTGACAGTTTTATTTGTGGTAGAAGAGTGTATGAAATTCTCCAGCTACCAGGAAGTCAGTGACTATGCACAGATCTGCACAATGGTGTTTGCATTCCTACTCCAGGGGGTAGAAATACTGTGTATATTACTCTCCCCTTTTCAGCTTCCTAGAGATCATTAATCACTGGGACATGACATCCTCCCACTCATGCTCCCAGCCCCCTCCTGATATGCAGATTCAAAAGCAAAGCCTATTTAGAGCTCCTTAATGCCCTGATTAAAGCCTTGTTAGTTGTGAGAGTGGGAAGGCAATCTAAAATCCAGTCCTGTATCAATCACTGGACTAAACATAATTTAATACCAAATGACAACAAGAAGCATGATAACGGTACATGCAGACCTACAACCATTAACAAATCTTTCCTGGTTCAAACCTATCTTCTTTATACTTGGGGCTCACATATCTTTTCTTCATGGCTACAGAATTTACTTAAATGAAACTTAAGATCTCCAAAAGACTTTCAGATGTAAATTCCTACCTTTACTCTAGCTCAATTCAGTAATTATTAATTACTTGTGTCAGGCATTGTTTTATGAAGAAAAAGACAAATCCATGTCTTAATGGAGCTTATTTTCCAGCATGGAGAAAACTGTCAGTAAAAAGTAAACAAAACAAATAACATGAACGAATAGAAGGCACATAGAAGCTCATAAGTGGCCTGGGGTGGGGGTGGGGGTGGACCAGGAGGGTAAGATAGACAAATGTAGGTTATAATTTTGAATAGAGTGGTTAGGGTAGTCCTCACTAAAATGGTGTCATTTAAGCAAAGACTTAAAGGAAGTGAGGAAGTGAGCCATGTAACTATGTGGGGAAAGAGCATTTCAGAAAGAAAAGCAAGAGCAAACGCCCCAAGTCATGCAGCAGCATGACTGAAGAACTGTAAGAAGGATGGTTTCGCTGAACTACTATATAAAGGAGAAAAGGAGTAGGACAGGAGATCAGATAGGTATAGGAGGCCAGATAGGTCTCGCAGGCTATTATAACTTAATTTTATTCTGGAGTGAAAAAGGAACCACTATAGGGTTTTGCATGGTGATATACTCTAATTTACCTTAAAAGGGTCACTCTGACTATTGCATTGAGAACAGATGGTAGGACATCAAAGGTGAGAAGAATCAGGATGTTACTATAATAATTTAGATGACTGAACATGATGATAACAATGAAGTGGCTACATCTGGATACATTTTAAAGGGCATTTCTTGTGAATTGTGAACGGTAAGAATTCAAGGTTCTAGCCTTAGCAAGTGGGAAAGCTAGAGTTGCCATAAACTGAAATGGGAAGTGCTGCAGGAGAAGCAGCTTTTTAGGGGAACATTAAGAGTTTAATTTTGGATATGTTAAGTTTGGTTTATCTATTAGACTTCCAAGTGGAGATGTTGATAGGAAGTTAGCTATAAGAGTCTGGAGTCCATGGAGGGAGATCTGGATTAGAGATAGAAAGTGAGGAGTTTTAGCATGTGGATGATGTTTAAAGATAAAAGATGGGATCAGATCAGTGAGGGAATGAGTGTGGACTGAAAGACTTTGAGGGCTGAACCTGGGCCACTCTGTTGTCTGAGGCTGAGTTTAGGAAATTACAATTAGTGAGGTAGGAGGAAAACCAAGATAGTTTGGTGTCCTGGAAGAAAGTATATAAGCAAGAATGGAGCAACCACCCTGTCAAATGATGTGGACAAACAAGCAAGATGACAAATGACAAATGTCCATTGGATTAGCACCACAGAAGTCACTAAGAGCCATTCCAGTTGAGCAGTGGAACTAAAGCATGAGTTGACCAAATTCAAGAAAGAACAGTAGAGGAACCAGAGAGTCCACAACTGGAGGAGTTTTGCTGTAAAGAGCAAGAGAAGACTGGAGTAGCAGTGGGTGAGAAGTATCAAGAAAACACTGGATAAGACATGGATGGAAAGACCCCTGTATGCTGCTCTCTGCAAAGCATATCTTTTTTTTTTTTTAATTTTTTTTTTTTAACGTTTATTTATTTTTGAGACAGAGATAGACAGAGCATGAACGGGGGGAGGGGCAGAGAGAGGGAGACACAGAATCGGAAGCAGGCTCCAGGCTCTGAGCCATCAGCCCAGAGCCCGACGCGGGGCTCGAACTCACGGACCGCGAGATCGTGACCTGAGCTGAAGTCGGACACTTAACCGACTGAGCCACCCAGGCGCCCCAAAGCATATCTTTTTAACACACAGCAACCTAGTCACTGTTCTCTAAATGTGCCATAGAGACATACTCATTTCTGTATTTGACCATGTTTTCTCTTGCCTAGAATGTTCTCATTCTTTAAGACTAGCTCAAACTTCCCTTCATTCTCAACAAATATTTACTATGCCTACTATGCTAGGTGCTAAGTATACAGTATAAAGCAAAGGATAATGCCTCTAAAGGAGGGGACTTAATAGGCGATGAAACCAGAAAAGTACATGTATGTGTGCATGGAGTGGGGTAGGAGTGTCATAAAGGGGACTGCCATGAGATGCATGTTATGGCCAGATGGGTTACTGGTGACCTTAAACTGGAGTTATTCTGGCAAAGAGGAAGGTGCAGAAGCCAGGGAAACAGATTTCCCTGATAAGGCTACAGATCATTAATAAATGCAAAATAACAATAGAAGTTTGCTCTGAAACATAAAGACAGAGGGGAACCCTGAGGGGATTCTAAACAGAGATTTGCTTTTCAAGAAACAACTCTTGCATGCAGTAGATAGGACGGACCAATCTGCTGGGTTAGTAAAACTGTCCCACAAGACTGAGCAGCCTGAGTTTAGAAGTGGAGAAGGTGGGTGGTCTGACAGATCTGGGGTTGGGTGCTTCAAGACTGGCAGGACATGAAAATGAAGGTGTACAGACAGGTTGAAATGATGAACCAATGCTTCAGAATAGAGAGAGAAGAAAGTAAGCCTCTGGGGGCTTATAGGTAGAAGAAAAAGGAATAACCAGGAGACCAGAGGTCTGGATGAGGATGGAGAATAGGTACAGTATAAGTAAGAAAGACTTTCTTCATCATGCTAGACCACAGTGAGCTTGTCTTTAAACTCTATTAGCAGTTATTATTTGGATAATTAACTCACTGGAATACTACTCAAAATCTTGTGATAGCTCTTCTATTATGGTCTTGAATTGTTATTTAACTTTTCCTAATATTTATGTCTTGTCACCTCATTTAGACTCTATGTTCCTCCAGAGTATGCACTGTGGAGATCTTCAAGCACCTAGCACGGTGCTCAGTGATAGTTCAGAAAATATCTGTTCACCTACATAAGTGTTATTCACAGTAAGAAGTTAAAGAGCTAGGTGGTTTAATAACAAAAAATAAAATAAAATAAGACCCCCTTTCCCTGATCTCTCCAAAGTAAACTCTCTTGTTTTCTGCATTCCTACATAAGCTTGCTCGTGTCTGATGCAGCACTCATCAAAATAACTGCACTTATTTACTTACATGTCTGTTTTACCCCTAGTTGGTTAAGCCCTGGAGAACACAGATTGTACTGTATTCATCTTTGTTGTCCAGGAGTTCAACATAGTGCCTATCATATAGTAAGAGCTCAGTTAAAAAATATAAGCCAAAATGAAATCCAATTTTCAAACTTCTAAAAACAATCTTTATTGAAGTATAATTGAAACACAATGTTACATTAGTTTCAGGTATACAACAGTGATTCAACAATTCTGTTACTCAGTGCTCACCAGGATAAGTGTAGTTAGCACCTGTCACTAAACAACATTATTACAATATTATTGCCTATATTCCCTATGTTGTACTTTTCATCACTGTGACTTATTTATTTTATAACCGGAAGTCTGTAGCTCTTAATCTCCTTCACCTATTTTACCCATTCCCCCATCTTCTCTCCCCGCAGTTTTCAAACATTTATTGAAAGTCAGCCACGGGTAAGGCATTATGCCTAGCTAATGCTGTGGTGGTAATCATTTTGTAATATAAATGTATCAAAGCAACACCACTGTGCACCTTCAACAATGTTATATGTCAATTATAGCTCAATAAAGCTGGAAAAAAAGGCATATGCTTAGCATTGTAATAAGATATCATTAGGTACTTCAATATGTGAGATAAAATAAATTGGTCCAAACAAAGAAACAACAACATGGGGCACCTGAGTGGCTCTGTCAGTTAAGCGTCCAACTTGATTTCAACTCAGGTCATCATCTCATTGTTCATGAGATCAAGTCCCACGTTGGGCTCTGTGCTGACAGTGTGCAGCCTGCTTGAGATTCTCTCTCTCCCTCTCTCCGCCCCTCCCTCACTCATGCTCATTCTCTCTCATAATAAATAAATAAACTTTAAAATAAACAAAGAAACAAAAAAGGTAGGGAGGTAATCACTACTTTTAAAAGACACACCATGGAATACTACATGGCAATGAAAAAGAATGGAATATGGCCTTTTGTAGCAACGTGGATGGAACTGGAGAGTGTTATGCTAAGTGAAATAAGTCATACAGAGAAAGACAGATACCATATGTTTTCACTCTTATGTGGATCCTGAGAAACTTAACAGAAGTTCATGGGGGAGGGGAAGAAAAAAAAAAAAAAGAGATTAGAGAGGGAGGGAGCCAAAGCATAAGAGACTCTTAAAAACTGATAACAAACTAAGGGTTGATGGGGGGTGGGAGGGAGGGGTGGGTGGGTGATGGGTATTGAGGAGGGCACCTTTTGGGATGAGCACTGGGTGTTGTATGGAAACCAGTTTGACAATAAATTTCATATTTATAAAAAAAAACAAAACAAATAACAGATCAAAGTTTAATTGCTTGTTTGAAATGTACAAGTAGAACTGATAGTATATTTCACACCAATAAAATAACATAACAATAAATTGAAAAAAATGAAAATAAAAAACACACCAGCTCTTTGGTTTCAAAAAAAAAAGAGAGAGAGAGAAAGCATTTTGTAGATGCCAGCGTGCTAACTGAAAGAAATTAGATGGAGAGGTTAAAAGAAATTAAATCAGATCTGGTCCTTCCCTCCCCTCTCCTCAACTATCCAGCATTTAGGCCAGCCCCATCTTCCCCCTTCTAAAATAAAATGAAACCACAACCACATCCACATGCAACTGTTTTTGGCTGTTTATGTATAAGCTTGCTGATTATGGACAAGAGGGCTGAAAATACGTTCAGGAAGATAGCAGAGAAGAACAGAATTAGGATGTGTTCTTTAAAGTAGCAAAAAAGATGGCTCAAACCAACAATTTACTTGTTACTTTAAGTATAGACAAGAGAAAATGAAATAGAATAAATAGATTTTTAAAGCTATCTCACACGCTTATTAGTGGAAATAAAGGTTAAGGTCAGCTGTCCGTGTGAGCTAACTCATTTTATCTCAATGTCCCTGTCCTCTTCATTGCTCTGGGGGTGGGGAAAAAAAGGGCACTGTCTTACAGAGACAGCACATCAGAAAAAGCTGTTGCCAAGGTATTTTTTTACTCACTCGTTTCCTGGAGGAGCCTAGTAGGCTTATGACACGTATGTATGATAGACAGAAAAGCTTAGATGATTGGAAAATAGATTTCTCTACATGATCACAGGATATACACAGAAATAAGTTCCTAAACAAAATATCAAAATCAAAAACCAACTTTTAAAAGTTGGAAGAGATCTGGAACTAAATATTGGTTCTAAAAGCCAGTATGCTTATTACAGTAATAGTTACAGAAGTGGCAGTGGCAGCCTTCCCACCTGCCAAGTGCTTCCTCAGTGCCAGGGACAATAGCTCTTTATTAATTTCTTATTGAATCATTACTACAACTCTTTGAGTTTGATGATAATGCATAATCACATACTATTCAGGTTTACCTATTTCATCATATTTGTCCTTAAATCCAAGTGTCAAAAAGAAAAAGAAAAAAACAAACTTAGAAAATAACTTAAAAACTGAAACAAAATATTACTTTGAAAAACATTCTGATTTTTTTGTTTTAACTTTGCCTTAAACACACACACAGTTTTCATGGCCACTACAAATAAGCAGAATTTAGTAGGTATTACAATTCTAGTAAGTTACCTAAAATAGCTCTTTGAGGTTAAAGCAATTTTCTCTGTATTTAAATGGCTTAGCCTAGAGTCATTATTCTCCAATGATACTAATCACTTTAATTCTGATTAAAGGGACATGCAGGGCCTTTCCAGATAAACTGTCAAGTCAGCCACAACCTCAATCTCCTGGGAAAGCCTCTGAGAAACTCCTATATCCTGTTTGTGGCTCTAGGGATATCCCTTCTTATTTACAGTGTACCTAATAGAAATTTATCAAAGGAACTTTTAAGATAAAATCAAATTTAAAGAAAAGTATCTTTAAAATTTATTTAAGAATAAATATTTAAAGCAAATAATATCATTAGGAAAATAAAGAAATCTAATTACTTTTTAAAAAATCTGATTTTTAAAACTTCTCTTCTTGCTCTCTTTTGACAAATACTGGGTGCTGTGTTAAAATATTAAATTTATCAGGGGCAGTTGGGTGGCTCAGTCAGTTAAACGTCCAACTCTTGATCACATGGTCATGGGATGGAGCCCCGAGTTAGTCTCTGTGTCGCCAGCGTGGAGCCTGCTTGGGATTCTCTCTCTCCTCCTCTTTCTCTGCCCCTCCCCCACTTACGCACATGTGTGTTCTCACATCTAAAAACAAATAAATAAACATTTAAAAAAATATATTAAATTTATCAGAGAAATCTTTGGCAATGTTTTTGTAACTAGTGTGACAATTCCCCACTTTCTCCTCACATTCTTTTCCCTTTATTTATTTTGAGAGTGAGACAGAGAGGAAGGGGCAGAGAGAGAGAGGGAGAGAGAGAATCCTAAGCAGGCCCCTTGCTGTCACCACAGAGCCCTAAGCAGGGCTCATTCTTATGAAATGTGAGATCATGACCTCAGCTGAAATCAGAGTCAGCCACTAAACTGACTGTGCCACCCAGGCACCCCTCTCTTCACATTCTTGTATGAATACCATTTAACTTATAATATCTGATTTCAAAAAAAAAAAAAGCCACCAATTTACTCCTGGGCTTTCTATAAATCCATTTTTTTTTTAAGTTTTAGTATCTACAGTGTCTCTTGATTATGAAAAAAATTATAGTAAGTCAAAAACGCTTAATAAAATCTTTTTAGTGGTTATGATTTTTGCACTTAATCTGATTATTTTTTTAAATGTTTTTATTTTATTTTTGAGAGAGAGAGAGAGAGAGAGAGAGAGAGAGAGGGAGACAAAGTGTGAGTGGGGGAGGGGCAGAAAGAGAGGGAGACACAGAATCCAAAGCAGGCTCCAGGCTCCAAGCTGTCAGCACACAGCCTGACGTGGGACTTGAACCCACAAACCGTGAGATCATGACCTAAGCGGAAGTTGGACGCTCAACCGACTGAGCCACCCAGGTGCCCTAATCTGATTATTTTTTAAAGGCACTGACTCAAAAAAATTAAAGGAACTTTTGATCTCTAGCTGAAGGAAAAAAATCACACTTTTTAACTGTGAAGAAAATAATCTTTTGAGGTTTGCAGGGTGGGGTACATAAAGATAACCTACCAACAAACTCAGCATAATATCAAATAATAAATTGCTGATCATAACTAAAATAATATGAATTTGATTAAAAAATAACAAGGTTACGTTTCATTTTTACACTCTGGTTGTGTTTCTATTAAGTTTTACTTAAGTCATATTTTGGAAAAAAAGAATACTGTAAATGCTCAAAAGCTATGAAGAACCCAATTTTAAGTTTATTTGTAAAAGAGAGTTAACGCCAAAGTTATTTGTTTGCAGATTTGAATTTATTTGAGTTGTTTAAAATGCCATTTATATTCTTAAAGAATAAAGCACCCTAAGCAGTCTTATGTTAAAATTATAAGTGTTGTTAATACAAATCTGATCTAGAATAGAAAGTAAAAGAAGGAGAAAAATGTATTAACTCAGTTCTCAGAGAATGATACATTTTAGTAGCTGTCCATTAATAGCTCCAACAGGCAAGACACAAAACTTGAACTATTTTTTATATATTAATACTTGAGACTATGACCCAATTCTTATAATAGGTTTTTAAAATTTAATTAATCCATATTGCTTAAGATACACTTTTTGGTAAATACTCTTACAATGAAATTAGTGGAAACATTAGTTTGAGTGTAGTAATTAAAAGCAGGGTTCAAATACAAGCTCTGTCACTTAATAGAGCTGTGTGATCGCAGAGAAATTGCTTAATCTTTCTATGCCCCAATTTCATCATCTATTGAAAGGGAAAAATAGTACCCACTTGATAAGGTCGGTGTGCTGATTAAAAGAAGTTAATCTTTATAAAGCACTTAGCATAATGTCACATATAGTATTCAATAACTTAAAAAATTTTTTTTAATGTTTATTTTTTTTGAGAGAGAGAGAGAGAGAGAGAGAGAGACAGAGCATGAACAAGGAAGGGGCAGAGGTAGGAGGGAGACACAGAATCTGAAGCAGGCTCCAAGCTGTCAGCACAGAGCCCAACATGGGGCTTGAACTCATGAACCGTGAGATCATGACCTGAGCTGAAGACGGGCACTTAACCGACTGAACCACACAGGCGCCCCATTATTCAATAACTATTGAACTGTGCTATTATTACTGTTGTTTTGGGTTTTATTGTTGAATGCAACAAATGCCAAACTGTCTCCAAAGGGGACAGAATGAAAATTTGTCATCAGGGCATGGTAGTGATTTCTGACTTACCGGTTACTTGATTTACCAGAATATTTTCACTTTCCTGTACTCATAACAACTAAAATTAGAAGCATAAAAACATCGAGAATTGATGATGTCCTCTACTGAGATATCAACACAGAAGTTACCTACCTGTGCAGCTCTTCTGTTTTGTCTTCAGTTGGACCTACGATTAGTAAACAATGGCGAAGGACAGCTGCCATGACACGGAACTGATGAGAATCACTCTACAGCAAATAAAAAAGACAAGAGGAAAAATTGGGGATTGAATGCCTTAGTGAAGGAGTCTGGTGTATTCCTACATCCCTGGGAGCCATCTTCTGGACCGTTTGTCCCCCTAAACAGTCATTCTTATACCATAAATAATAGAAGTCAGGACACTGTAGACAAAATTCTCAATACTAAGTTAATAGTTACTGTCTTATATGAACAGCCATCTCCAGAAGTGGCTGAAAACCAGAAGATGCTGATCTAACCACTCCCTTTATGGCATGTCAGGCAAAGAGAGACATGATCAACAGCCATGCATTTCCTACTCTCTTTTACCTTAAGACTCAATTCACCTGAGGATCTTTTCCATTTTCAGAAAGTCTATAGATTCTTTTGATAGTATACTGTTAGAGTTTACTAGTGGTTATAAAAGTTCAAACAGATGTAATGCTATCAGATATTTTAACAGTGGGCTGTACATACTTAACTGCCTCATTTCTTATTTCAAAAGCAATAAATTAAAAGGTATAATCTGTCAACTTCATTAATGAGTCTTCTTAATCTCCTAGTTCTCCCAAATCTTGCTAGTTCCCCCAGAATTACCAGCAAGTGATGAAAAACAAGTGATCTGAGTTTAATCTCCTATTTTTCCAATGTTTACTCATTGTTATTAAAGACACAGAGAGAGTCAGAGGGAAGAAGGCAAGCAGTAGGAAATAAGCTAAGTTTTGAATAATCACTTAGTTTACCTCCTCTTCTTTTAGAGATTTTGGGCCTCTTCTTGAGATTTTGGGCCATTATAATTTCTTTAATTACCTGCATCAAGGTCATATCTCTCTGCTTCCAGATTTTTAGTAAGTAAGAAGACATGTAAAATAAATGATAATTATAATAGAGATCCTGCATATGCTATACTTCAGGAAGTCTCCGATTACCTCAAAAACTATTTAAAATTTTAAAAACTTTATTAAAAATGTTTTAAATCTAAAAACTTCAGTTTTACATATAATCTCAAGTCTATATAAAGTGAAATATACTCAAATATTATACATATATTCATATATATAACTCAGCCCTCTGAGATGATGTCTCCTATAAGATCTAACAAACAATAGAGCACAATTGCATTACTCATAATGCAGATGACAGTATTTTAAGCCTAACACCATCATATGTTCATTTGGAAGAGATGAAGGCCTCAGTAGCATAATGGTAAAAAAGCACTTCACTTGGAGTCTGGAGTCTAGGCTGTGACCTTAGACAAGTCATACAGATTCTCTGAGCCAAAGTTTCCCCACACACATCTCCACAAATATGAGACTGGTAGGGTTATAAAAGGATTAAAGAGGATGATACACATGGAAGTGCTTAGTACTTGGAATGAAACATTTGAAGGTGAGTGGAAAGGATGAGGGAAGAAGGAAACAAAAGGTAAGTAAGACTGATAGAGCTGAAATGAGTGATAGTAAAATAATCATGTGTTGGGGAAGGAATAGAGAAAAGGGGAGGGGGGTCAGTAGAATGCCAGAGACACTAGGTCTGGTAGGGTTGAAATGAATGCTGTCCCATTCACTGTCCATTTTCAAATGCCTGGATCAAAATTCTCTAATATGTAAATACACTTTTGCTTACCCCAAATTACATGAAGCACAGAAAACACATGTAAAATTCTTCCATTTGTTAATTCTTAATAAGATCATATTTTCCTCGGTTTTGAAAATTAACTAGGAATGCACTTCCTTTCAAACAAGATTTTCCTTTATTCTAGATATCACAATCATTTCTTCTCATGCTGATGTTGACAAGCCTCTTGCAAAACTATCCATTGTGGTCTTTCTATTTGCAACTGTAAACCAAAATCCTACTTCTTTCCATCCCATTTCCTCCTGTCCCAACTTTTATAACGCCAATTCCCAAGTTGTAACTATATCCTCAATGCCCTCTTTTAACTATAAATCCACTAAATTCCCTTTCTCTACTCAAAACAACTGTCAAATCCCTGGATTGTTGTTTCCAATCTCAGCATCACTGATTCCTTTTCATATTCCAGGTCTCAGCTAAAATATTTCATTAGAAAAGACCATTAGAAAGACCATTTCATTAGAAAAGACCTACTTAGACCATATCTAAGTAGGTTTCTTCTTTCATTATTTTCTATCGCTGTATCTTGTTATGATTCCTTTCATAAAATCATTAATTTGTAATGCCACATTTCTTTACATACTGGCAATATCCACTGTTTTCTCCAGTACTCTATTACCTTTACAAGTTTAGAGTGCATGTGTTTAATAGATGTTCAATAATTTTTAATGTAAATGGTAAGTAAAACAAAAAAAAAGTCCAAGTCATAAGTGGGCAGCCAGATAAATTTTCATAAAATGAGCACATCCATATAACCAGCACAAAAATGATCCAACACTAAGATTAAGAACTCCAGAATTGGCCTCTTCAAATGACAATCTCCTGATCCTCAAGGGTAATCTGAATGTCTAACGTTGCAGGTTAGTGATTTTTTGTTTTCACTGAATTTTACTTGAATGATATCATAAAATACAGACCCTTTGTGTATGGTTGTGAGATTCATTCAGGTTGTCATGTGTATTTAGGTGCAGTGTGTTCATTTTCATCACTCGAGAGCAGTAATATTTGAGATGTAGTCTGTGGATCACTGCTGGTCCGCACCCTGTTTGCCACTGATCTGCAGTGTCATGAGTGCAGAAGGTGTGAGCATTTAGGAACTTTTCCAGTTTGACATTGTAATATTGCACTATACGAGAATTTCATTCTGAAAGCAAGGGCAAAAAATCTGATCCTTCACCAATTTGGTTAAGAAAGCACTGCTAAATACAATGAATATATCACAATTTATTTATCCATCCTACTCTTGATGGGCGCTTGGATTGTTTCCAGTTTGGGACTACATTGAAGAGTACTGCTGTGAATGTACTTTCTTACATTTCATTTGCTGCATCACAGGTCATATACATATGTCAGACTTCAGAATATACTGCCAAATAGTGTTTCAAAGTGTTTATACCAATTTATACTCTCACGGTTGTTCTACGGTTGTGTCAACACTTGGTATTGTCAGTCTTTTAAAATTCAGTCATTCTTGTGGGTGTGCAGTGGTCTCATAGTTTTATTATGCATTTCCCTGATAACTAAGGAGTTTTCATGTAACTACTGGTCATTTGGATAGCTCTTTTGTGAAGTGCCTGTTCAAGCCTTTTGACTATTTTCCTACTGGGTTGACTGACTTTATTTGTATGGATTTGTATAGATTTTAATGTATTTGGGATACAATCCTTTATTTATAGATGTGTTGCAAATATCTTCTCCCATTTGGTGGCCTGCTTTTTTTACTTTCTTCTCTTGATGAGTTCATTTTAATGAAGACCAATTTGTCAACTTTTGCTTTAAGATTTGGTTTTTATTTTGTCCTATTTTAGAAATCTTTGCTACTTAAGAAATGTTTGACTTGTTTAGGATAAAGTCATGAATATAATCTGTTTTCTTCTAAAAGCTTTATTATTTTACCTTTTTTAATATTAAGGTCCTTATCCATCTCAAATTAATGTTCTATGTATGGTATAAGGTAGGGACTTAAATTTGTTTTTCCGGATGCCTGGGTGGCACAGTCGGTTAAGCGTCCGACTTCAGCTCAGGTCATGATCACACAGTCTGTGAGTTCAAGCCCCGCATTAGGCTCTGTGCTGACAGCGCAGAGTCTGGAGCCTGCTTCAGATTCTGTCTCCCTCTCTCTCTCTGCCCCTCCCCCACTCATGCTCTGTCTCTCTCAAAAATAAATAAACATTAAAAATAAAATAAAATAAAATAAATTCGTTTTTCTTCCATACAGCCTTTCAATTGATCCAGGGCAATTTATTAAAAAGCCCACTTTCCCCCCACTGCACTTCAGTGTTACCTGTATCATAAATCAGTTGACTATATATGTGTAGGTTTATTTCGAGACTCTTTATTCTATTCCATTAGTCTATGTCTCAATAAATATTGGTTAAATGAGTGTTATCATTAAGAAGTCTTATTTAACAAAGGTTAGAATGGATACTATACTATTAGTCTGCTATGTGACTTTCCGTAAGTAATTTAAACACTCTGATCTTTCATGTCTCCATGTGTTAAATGTAGTTAATGCTGCTGTATCACAAGGATGCTGGAAAGATTAAATATAACTGTTCTTTATAAAACATTATACAAATACAGTTTATATAACTATAATTTACTTGCTTCATCTTAATTTTGGTATCTTTAAGACATCAATATTCTCTCCTCTGAAATCATATTATCTCCAAAGATTGAGAAGAAAAAAGTCACCAAGGACAAAGGGAGGAGGAACAGAGAGAAAGCAAATAGGCTTGTTGTGATAGTGGAAATCAAAATGAGATAACAACACTCAATTAAAAGGTAGATAAAAACTCAGAAAATTCTTTGGGATCTCTATACAGGCTTCACTTCTTAATTACAGATTCTACTATGGTCCTGTTGCTTTTTCCTTCTGTGCAAACTGTGGAAGATCTCACTTTTATTTGGTAAAGGTGTCAGTTTCCTCACATCTTTTCATTCAAAGTGTCAACTGATGTAAACAATGCCTGAGAAAGTCTGAAGGGAGAATACTGCTCACCAACCAGTCCTGATCTGGTATTGTTACCCCAGGATAGTTCTAGTTTTCTTCAAGAAGGTTTAGGAAACCTGTCCTGTGAAAATTTAATTTCAATCCTATAAAAAGTGAAACAGACACTCAGACACAGACACACACATACACACATGCACACATATAAATGTATGCATGCTTACCTAGAAATACAGCTGTATCTCAGGTAGCATTTTATCCTATGTTTTACCCTATTCCTTTTGCTTACCTCTACCATGGTTATTTGTCCTACTAAACTGTGTATATTTAAAAATCTCTGTCTCTTTACAGGTAAAGATTATGTATTTTACCTCTGCATCTTTTGCATCTAACATGGTGATGGGCATAAAATAATCAATGCTTTTTTGAATTAATTTGCAAGGGGAGATATAAATGTTATAAAATAGATAGTGTTAACTCTAAAAAGGCTAGAAATTACTACTGTAAATAATGTTATTAAATGTTTTAGACTTCTAGAGAATTTTCTAAAAGCTTTGAAAATTTAAAAGGTACCATATATTTTTCCTCCCTCCCTGCTAACTTTGGGCTTTTTCTCCTATGTATTTCTGTATATCACATTTTATTTTTCATTAAACAAAAATTTGCTGAAAGTCTACTCTGTACTGGGTATGTTGCTAGCAGAAAGACTATCCCAGGGAGGTCAGACATACCCTCAAAGATCTAGAACATATGGCATTTGAAACATCTCTGCATTACTGAGGTGATTCTTTCCTGTTTTTAAACATATAGAAAATATAGAGAAGAATAGAATGTAACAAACAGTCGTATATTTATCTGTGTTTATGTGTCTGATTTTCCTGTTAATCTTTTAGTTCTTTGAAGGCAGTGATGATTTCTTAATCTTGCATCTTTGTATACCCAACATAGAATTTGGCACATACCGGGCACTCAATGTCTACTCAAAAATGATTCAGCAAAAAAAAAACAACCCCAAAACAAACAAACAAACAAACAAACAAACAAACAAACAAACATGACATAGCTTGAAGCTTTTTAAATTAATATTATGTCCTTTTCCCATATTTCCTTTAAAAGTCTCTAAAATAATCATGGAACTAACCTCTTCTATGACAGTGTGACATTCCCAATTAACTTCTATGGACATTCACTGTTTTCTGTCACTCTAATACATCCTTTGACTACACAGATAGTGGTACTACTTCCCTGCTTGCACTTGGGTGTCTGGCTCTAACATGTTTGTTGGTCCTTATGTTTTCTCATTACATTGCACTGATGACCTGGGAAGCAGTGCAGAGGGAAAGTGTGCTAAGTAAGGGATTTCCAGAATAACATGCTTTCCTCCAACAAAGAGATTTAGCAAAAGTGTTAAAGCAGGAGGAAGACAAGACCATTTCATTTAACTTTTCTAGAGCTGACTTCAGGTCCTGCTAAAGGAGTCTTTTGACCTCTTAAACATACTATCTTTAGGAAAGGGAGAGAATGAGAAAGGGAGGGAAAGAGGAAGGAAGTGAGGAAGACAGATGGACACCGTGTGGAAATAAGGCCAACTACTGAATAGAAAGGAATCTTCAGATTCCTGATGGTATCGGCAGGCAGGGAGGCAGGCAGGAATTTAACACATGAACCTAAAATGAACAAATGGCACTAATCTGCTAAACCTCAAGAAAAACCTAGTCATTAATTTTCTGTTTTTAATGAATTGTAAGTGAACAGTGATAGAAATACCTACTAAAACAGTTAAAACCAAAACCAAACATCTGTATTTTCTCTAACGGTTGAGCTGTGGTCATAAAGATCTTTAAAGGTGCAATCCCCAGGGTTTGGAAAGGTATTAACTAGCACTAATCTTCTGAAGGTCAATTTGACAATACATATTAACAACCCTTAGGGTTTTAAAAAAAATCCTTTGACCCAACAATTTTAGGAATTTATCTACAAAATTTTACAATAAGAAAATTCACTGTGTTACTATTTACAATAGTAAACAACTGCAAACAATCTAAATGCCTACACATAGGGAATTTGTTAAAGGTTGATAAATCCTTATGAAGGAATACTCAAGTATAAATATACCTATTAAATATAAAATTACTTATGAAGGGTATTCCTTCATAAGGATTTATCAATCTTTAACAGGAAAATAAACTGGTACATTATTTTTTGGTTGCAGAACTCTTTTTATCCCCAAATGATATCTAGTTATAACCTAAATTTATTTTAAAAAATTGTTTTTAATTTTTTTCATTTTATTTAGAGAGAGAGAGAGAGAGACAGCACGAGTGGGGAAGAGGAGCAGAGGGAGGGAGGGAGAGAGAGAGAGAGAGGGAGAAAGAGAGAAAGAGAGAGAGAATCCTAAGCAGACTCTACACTGAGCGTGGGGCTTGATCTCACAACCCTGGGATCATGACCTGAGTGCTCAACCAACTGTGCCACCCAGGCGCCCTTCAACCTAAATTTAAATAGAAAAAAACAACAGCGACAATCAAAGATACTCTTTTGAAAGTGAGGGTGGGGAACCTGGAACACTGTCCACTCATCACCAGAGGCTACCCCTAGGAACTTTATGGCTTCAGGGAACATTTTGAAAACTACTACTCTTCAAGAACATTTACTGAGGAAAAAAAGATTATAAAATTACTGCATTTTTGTAAAAAGAAATTATACATGTTTATATTTATATATTCTACAATGAAGAATAGTTAGAAAGATACACGTCAAAACACAAACAGTGCTTATCTTTGAGTGGTAAGCTTATAGGTGATTTGTACTTATTGCTCATATGCAATTTTCCTCTAGATCTACTGCAATGAGCATGCATTTTGATTAAAAGAAAATAATATTAGTTATTTTTAACATTGTATTTTAAAATTGGATTCTTCTGTAAAAAGTAAGTTTTTATTATCCCTTTATTTCAGTTGGTATTTAAAGTACTAACAATTCTTTAGGTGCTTGCTCAATTGGAGAAAGATGCCATGCATCTGACAATCAAGTAATTATTAAAATCCAGGTAAATGGGGGCACCTGGGTTGCTCAGTCGGTTAAGTGTCCAACTCTTGATCTCGGCTCAGGTCACGACCTCACAGATCAAGCCTCGTGTCAGGCTCTGTGCTGACAGTGCAGAGTCTGCTTGGGATTCTCTCTTCCTCTCTCTCTGCCCCTCCCCCACATATCTCTCAAAATAAATAAATAAACTTTAAAAAAAATCTAAGTAAATGGACTCTTATTGGCAAGTTTCTCTGCAACTTTATTATAGACTTTCTTTATGCTAAGTTGTGGGTACCTCCCTAAAAGGTGCTCTATGTTCTGATTTCAGGGAAACATCCATCTCCCCAATCTTCAAACAGCTTTATCATTCTCAGTCTTCCTATCTCAGGAGACACCTTCATGGTCTTCTCTGTGCTAAGTATTTTCAATCATGAACGCACTGTTTCTCTCCTAGCACTTAACACAATTTGAATTATATATTTGTTTACTTACTACCTGTCTCACCAACAAAACTGAAGGCAGAAACTAGGTCTATTATTTGCCAACATATTACACATGCCAGCATGATACCCTGTAATTGGCCATAAATATTTATTGACTAACTGAATGATTGACTAAATGTTTGCTAAAATTTGAATTTGGAGACCCACAGAGATTCAACTGGTTTAAAAATAACCTTTCCCACACTCCTGCCTAAATGGGTTGGCAAGATCCTACTTTCACTACTGTTTAAATTTCTGATAACTTCAGTAATAGCCCAGACTAACATTAACTGGGCACATTTTATAACGGCTTCATCTACTGAACCACAACTCACAAGAAGCCCTTCATCTGCTGAGAAGCCTGCTTCAGGACTACTGATCCTTTCTCATTTATCTTTCGGAAAATAAACTTTCTATGCCACAGAATGAGTATTTGCTGCTTTAAATCTTCTAAGGCTTCTTCCAGCCCCACTATTGCTTCTAACTGAAGCACACTCATGAGGGCGAATCTCAATTTACTGATACATGTCACATGTCATTCCATACATATACTGATAAGCAGTCATTGACTTGTACACCCTTTTGTTGGGAATCTGAACAGTGTGAACTACTATTTTGGGCACAATTTAAATAACAGGGCCTCCCAACAATGAAAAACCAACAGTCTCAGAAGAGCTCTTGCAACTAAATGGAGAACTTAAAAACACCAAAACAAACAGTGTAAGAAAAATAACCATAGAAGGTACCAAATAAGCATAGAGACATAATATTTTAAATACTTCCAAATATTTGGTTTCAAAGCATAAATGGAGCATGTGGGCTTTCCACATGTTTTCCTGCCAAGTCTCAGGAAAAACTGACCATACTACAGTCATCTAAAACAGCTGTTAGGACTGATCTTCAAATATTTGGTTTCAAAATATAGACCTATTTGCACTTGAAAACTCAGATGCCTGCATTCTCCCACTATAGCACTGCACTGAGATAATCTTCTCAAAGTAGGTTGCTGGCAAAAACAGATCTGTATTCATGGTGAGAAATGTTTCAAATGGACACAGCAACATGTTAGCCCTAGGTCCTAAAGTCAATTGTCAGAAAAGATAATTTGCTCTGGCACCAACATACTGCATTTCTTTCTTCTTTTCTTTTCTTTCTTTTTAAAGCAGGGGCTCAATTTCACTCATTATTTAAGGTTAAATAGGGTAAACGTGAAATGTTGAGATTCTAGAAGCAAGGAAAAAAGTTTGTCTACTTCATTTACAATTGTCTTCTTCCTTAAATTAACTTTCTTGTTTAGCATATTGTTCTTGTGGGTACTTAGATATAAACTTAGATATAAATCTGCCTCACTTTTGGGCTGCTGTATGGTCCAAGCCACAGAAAAGGATCTTAGTCTAGAAAAAAACCTTTCTCACACATTAGTGTAATTACATTTGTTTTCTAGGACTGTGTACAAGCCTGGATATCTAGTTGTAGTCCTACATTTCTGATAGTTATCTAATACTATAACACTCTAGGAGATTGGGATGATAGGTGATACAGCATCTTTTACTCTACTGAGCAGACATCAATTCTGATTGATCAGTTTTAACTGGCCTGATTATCTTATCTTTTCTTCAAGATGGCAGTCATCATAAATGCCTGTAACTTTATGAAATACATTGTTTTATTTCCCTTCAAATATTATCATTTAAACCTTATTCCTCAAAAAGGCATTAAAAAAAAGACATGTGATGGTACAACTCAGAAAAGGAACTATATTTGGCATCTTACAAAATAATAATCCATATTAACTATATTGGAATTAAATTTTTTTAAATCTATAAAAAACAAGTAAAATAAAATATTTGTTTTTTCATCTTCATCCTATTTTTCTAGTAAGTGTTACACAAATGTCAACTAAAACCTTACAGGCAGCTCTAGGGATGCCCCGGACCAATTAAATAATAGGTAGATAAGAATATTCTTCTCAACCTTACCTCTTTATGTGCCTTCCAACTGTCTACTGTCACATTGAAGAGAGCTTTGAGGGCCTCGATGGCACAGTCTGTCTCCTGAGGTGAGAGAGGAGGTCCATTACGGTCTATGGCCGATTCATACTCATCGGTCCACTTGATGCTAAAGGCACTTTCCAAGATCTGGGTTAGCAGCGCTAGTCCCTGAAGCTCATAGCGCAATTGTGACCTGATGTCGGTGTGCAAAAGTGACAGGAGGAAGAGCAAGCGCAAGTCAAAGCATTTAATGTCACTGATAAACTTTCGGTCCTTGCACTTTCTCAGGAGGTTACAGAGCTTTGCAGCAAGGTTAAGTTCCAGGCTGAGCTGCTGTGCCATTTGACTGTTGAACACTATGTTACACAGACATTTTAATGACTCCACAATAACTGGGAACTCGGACACCTTCTCCAAAGAATCATCCGACTCATTTAGCTTGGCTAGTCGCAGCAGTATCTGCATATTTTCCTTGGTTGTTACAGGAACTAAAACTTTTTTGTCTCTGGAGAGAATGCGGAGAACTTCCAGGCAAGACACTTGACATGTTGTTGGGATGTCCTTTACAAGGACTTTAAATATACCTTCACAGAGTTTCTGAAAAACAGGAATGAGTATGAAAAGTCATTATTTGGCTTAAATGATTTAAAACAGAATACTCCTCTACCAATGTATGTAATAGCAGTCAGGTTCTGGCTAGAAAAGATTTTTACTTTAAAAAACATTTTTTTTTTACATTTATTTATTTTTGAGAGACAGAGAGACAGAGCACAAGTGGGGGAGGGGCAGAGAGAGAAGGAGACACAGAATCCGAAGCAGGCTCCAGGCTCTGAGCCGTCAGCACAGAGCCCGACGCGGGGCTCGAACTCACCAGCTGTTGAGATCATGACCTGAGCCGAAGTCGGACGCTCAACTGACTGAGCCACCAGGCGCCTCGATTTTTAATTTTTTAAGTCACAGAATGTTAGAAGTGAAAGAGACCTTAGGGGCGCCTGGGTGGCTTCGGCTCAGGTCATGATCTCAACGGCTGGTGAGTTCGAGCCCCGCGTCGGGCTCTGTGCTGACGGCTCAGATCCTGGAGCCCGCTTCGGAGTCTGTGTCTCCTTCTCTCTCTGTCCCTCCCCCACTTGTCCTCTGTCTCTGTCTCTCTCTCCCTCTCTCAAAAATAAACATTCAAAAAAAAATTAAAAAAAAAAATTAAAAAAAAAAAAAAAGAGACCTTATATTTGCTGCACTTCTTTCACTTACAGATATGGAAATTGAAGGCTAGAGAGACTGAATTAGTTGTACAAGGCCAGAGTGAATCGGTCAAGTTTTATATAGCTTTGTTCTCAACAGATTTTTAATATCAGACTACATATAATACCAGGATAGAAGGCAATTAGTCTGAATCATAGCTGATGGACCCAGAGTACATATTATCTATCTTGCATTTTTTGAAAAATAATTATTCCTGTCATTGCTAAATTTAAGAACCACTGTTCATCTCTCAAAATTCAATGTCTAGCTTTCTTCTCCATAAACTGCAGGTCTGGGTCTCTCAAGCTCATGTCTTATATGTGGAACAAGTAGGTATAACTATTTTACTACTGACCATTTCTGTACCTGTTGCATTTTATAAAAACAACAGCACCAACTAGGACTGATGTAAGATTTTACAAAGTTTGTATCAACCTAGCATCAGACTTTAACTCTTTAAAAAGAGGCTATTCATGGGTCAAGCATTATGATCTTGGCAGGAATCCCAAGTTGTGTGTACCTTCTCAGGTACATCCTAGTAGTACAGCTATGGCAATGTCAACTTTAAATGTACAGTTGACCCTTGAACAACATGGATCTGAACTGCACAGGTCCACTTATACATGGATCTTTTTCAATAAATACAGTATAGTACTATAAATGTATTTTCTCTTCCTTGTGATTTTAACACTTTTCTCTGGCTTACTTTACTGTAAAAGTATAAATCCAATAATTCATAACATACAAAATATGCGTTAATTGACTGTTGAGGTTATTTGTAAGGCTTCTGGTCAACAGTAGGCTCTTAGTAAGTTAAATTTCTGGAGAGTCAGAAATTATACACAGAATTAAAAAAAAAGTTTTTTTTTTAACATTTATTTATTTTTGAGAGACAGAACACAAGCAGGGAGGGGCAGAGAGAGAGGGAGACACAGAATCCAAAGCAGGCTCTAGGCTCTGAGCTGTCAGCACAAAGTCCGACGTGGGGCTCAAACCCACAAGCCGTGAGATCATGACCCCGAACTGAGCTCGGACGCTTCACCAACTGAGCCACCCAGGTGCCCCATATACACAGAATTTTTTTTGACTGTGCAGGGGGTTGGCACCCATAACCCCCACGTTGTTCAAGGGTCAACTGTACTATTTTCTCTAGGTGGAGGTGGGAAGGAAATTAACTTGACAAGCTGAAAAAAATTTGATAATAATGTCAATTCTACCTGCCATCCCTGATGACTAGAAAGGACTTTCATTTAATGTCTTACTATCATCATTAAAGCACTTAAAAATTTTTTTTGAAGTTTATTTATTTGAGAGAGTGAGCGAGCAGGGGAGGGGCAGAGAGAGAGGGAGAGAAAGAATCCCAAGCAGGCTCTGTGCTGTCAGCACAGAGCCTGATGTAGGGCTCAAATTTATGAACCATGAGATCATGATTTGAGCCGAAACCAAGAGTCAGATGCTTAGCCAATGGACTGAGACATCCAGGCGCCCCAAAGCATTTTGTTTTAAAATGAACGTAAGTTTGGGCAGTGGGGATAAGTGTAATGTGCCCATTATAAAAATACAAAAAACAAGGCAATTTTTCTCTAATTTCTGATCTTTCATATCCAAGATAAAAAACAAAACAAAAAAACCAAAACAAAACCAATTCAACATACTGTTTCCTATGTGGTATATTTCTGGGGGTGAAGTCAGATAATCTTTGCACCCACATAACTTTATTCAAGAGAGAACTCATCTACATTCCTGTTTAAGAAACACATAATAAATAAGGTATTATAAAAAATTATATATGTGAATTTGGAGTTCTACATATCTAGTAAAATAGACATCTTTACCTCCTAACCTTCTAAACCAAAAATAACAACAGCAACAAAAAAATCCCCCCCAAATCTATAGACAATATGATTCCTTTCTTGCTCTACCTTCAGACTCAAGAAAGAAAAAGAACAAAGCATGAATACAAATAGGAAGAGACAAGGCTATAGATCAAATGGACTAGAACACTGGGACATAAAAAGGCTACATGAAAGAAATTAGAAAGCCTACAAAATTTATAGTTAAAAACTACTTCTGGGGCACCTGAGTAGCTCAGTCAGTCTGACTGAGTCAGTCTGACTTCAGCTCAGCTCATGATCTCATGGTTTGTGAATCTGAGCCCTGCATCAGGCTCTCTGCAGTCAGCAGAGCCCTCTTCGAATCCTCTGTCACCCTCTCTCCTTGCTCCTCTCCTGTTCATGCTCTTTCAAAAATAAACAAACATTAAAAAAAAAAAAAAAAAAAAGACTTCATTTACAGGTTTCCTGGAGATCAACTGGCAACCAAAGACAAGAGTTCTAATTTTAAAGCACAGTTTTTGGTTATATTTGTTCTTAAATATGCCATTTCTCATTATAGACATGCCTCACGTAATGACTGTTAGGTGGCTTTTTATTATAATCATAATGTATCTTGAAAATCAAGCCACTTTTTGGATCATGACTCTTTCTTCTCTGCCTTTTTTTTTTACTATAATTCAAAAAATAAAATCAAAGACCTACCCAAAATACAACAAAAGTGATATTTTATAAACACACCTATTGCTGTACTCAATATAATCATTTCTATTCAGAGAATATTATGAAGACCAAATTAATAAATCAGGTATATTTGGATGAATCAGAAAAATTTTGCTTTGGGGGCACATGGATGGCTCAGTTGGTTAAGCATCTGACTTTGGCTCAGGTCATGATCTCTCAGCCTGTGAGTTAGACCATGTCGGGCTCTGTGCTGACAGCTCAGAGCCTGGAGCCTGCTTCTGATTTTGTGTCTCCCTCTCTCTCTCTCCACCCTTCCCCACTCATGCGCGCTCTCTCTCTCTCTCTCTCTCTCTCTCAAAATAAATAAACATTAAAAAAAAAGAAAAAAAAATTTTCTTTGCATATGTACACCAAGCTAGAGAATTGAAGAGGGAGCATTCTTTACACTTTCTCCATCTGTTGAGTGCATGCACTCCTTCTGTGTTTCAAAGATGCTCTTGTATTTCACCTTTATTTTGCCCGAACAGTATTTTTCTATGCTGTGACTATTTTTTTTCAGTTGATTTTATGCTTCCTAAAACATGCTCTGCTCTCTTCGAACACTTTCTATAGCCCCTTGATGCCCACAGGACATATCTGGAATGAGCCTAGTGATCCTTTTCCTACTGCTCTGTCACAGACACTCCCCACTTTTTCTCAAGTGCTCCAAAATGACTCCCAGTCCCTTGACATCTGTCTTGAGCTCCTTCCCTGCTGTTCCTTCTGTGGCATGAAAGGACATGCTACCATGCCCTCTAGTCAGGAGCCCCCTCTTTTTCTCAGCTTTAGTTTGAAGACTGAGGGGTCTATAAGCTTCCCTAGTCACTCCTTCTTTTGATATTTGTGCTTCCAACAAGATCTTAATTTTTGCTTTTGTATAGAGTAAGTTATTGGAGCATCTCACTCCTTCTCCAGGCTCCTAGAGAATAGGCCATGTTTTCTGTAGCCCTGTGGCTGGATCAGGTGTGCTATACCTATTTTTAAGTGCAAGATAACCACAAATATCTAACCTTAAAACTACTACTACTACCTGACTCTCCAGCATCTTCCAAAGAATGACTCCTTTGTATTCCTCCTCCACCAGCCACCACTTACTATCAAGTCTTCTCTTCCTCTTTTTGCAGGTACAATAAACTGTCATTATATTAGAGGTTAGGTATAGACTATTTTTATTTACTATTTTATTTACTTTCAAAATTGTTTTCATTGTTCAACTGATATATATTTTTCAATCTCAAATTATTTTGGTACCTTAGATAATTACAAAACACAATTTTTTTTTCTATCAAAATTAATGGAAATATTTTCTGATTTAACAACTTTCACTTAGAGTTTGGGTTCTCGGTAACGAATGAAAGTCAGAAAGCAAAGTTGAGGTATGCTTACAAAATATAATTACTAAGAATCAAAGAGTCTGAGAAAAAGCCCTTTTAAAATGCTTACTAGCTTAGCAAGCCATGGCTATTTCTATAAAGTTACACTGTGGACGCAGGAGCAGACACTCAAGAGTAAGATCCCAAATAGTTCCCCAATGTTGCTATCAGTACCGCCAAAAAATTTTAGTAATTTGCTCCTGAACTGAAATCCCAAAGTCTATACAGCAATGGTTGTCAAACTTCATCATGGATCATAATCAGCTAAAGGGATTGTTAAAATACATTGTTATACTTCACCCTCAGAGGTTCTGATTCAGTTGGTCTTGAGTGAGGTTCCAAAATTGGGACTTTTAACAAGTTCCTAGTTGCTGCTGCCAATTCAGAAGCTACACTCTGTGAACCACTGAACTATGGTTAACAATGGACTGACACAACTTGGATGTTAGAGGACTGGGGTTAAGTGAGAGCAATGGACCAGATAAGCATAGAAAAGTAGGCTGAGTTGAAAGCCATTAATACAAATACCTTAACTTCTCTTTGATTATCCTCAAGATGAATAGGGTGTCACTGTCTGGTCACATTACCTTTCTTATCTTAAATATTAAAAACTACTCTTAAAAAACTGAGAACAAACTGAGGGTTGATGGGGGGTGGGAGGGAGGGGAGGATGGGTGATGGGTACTGAGGAGGGCACCTTTTGGGATGAGCACTGGATGTTGTATGGAAACCAATTTGACAATAAACTTCATATATTGAAAAAATAAATAAATAAAATAAAATAAAATTAAAAAAAAAAACAACTACTCCACATGTGAAATATATTACTTGTTTAAGGTCAATGGTCCTGGGCTTGAAACTTGTTCAACTTACCATGGACTCTAGAACCACAGCAGTACTGTGATGAAGGCAAAGGTTCTGGATTTAAACTCCTTGTATTCAAACCTTGGCTCTTCTACCATCTTCTAACAGTGTGACTGTGGCAACTTACTTGGCCTCTCTGGGCCTCATTTACTGTAAGAGCTAAATGATATCCCACATGTATAGCTCTTAGAATAGTGCCTAGAATGTGTAAGTATTCAGTATAGGTTTATATATTATTATAAAATAAAATCTCAGAGTCCTCAGTTTAGCAATTAAGATCTCCAACCTACTTTTTCAGGCTTCTCTTTCATACTGTGCTTCTATCAAACCCTCCTCTTTAGCTATATTCCTATCCAAATTATCTCACACTGAGCTCTTCTGCTTTCTTACTGCTTCCCCTCTACATGCATCAGTTCTTCTTCCTCTTTGACTATTCAAGTTTTAACCATTCTTCAAAGCTAACCTCAGAATTCACTTTTAAGAAAAATATTTATTTTGAGTGAGAGAGAGAGAGAAAGTGAGAGAGAGAGAGAAAGTGAGAGAGAGAGAGAGAGCGTGCACACACATGAGCAGGGAGAGGGGCAGAGAGAGAGAGGGAAAGAATACGGAGCAGCAGGCTCCACACTGTCAGCACAGAGCCCACCCTGGGGCTTGATCTCACGAACCGAACTGTGAGATCATGACCGAAGCAGAAATAAAGAATTCACGCTTAACTGACAGAGCCACCCAGGTGCCGCTAATATTCACTTTTGATATAAAATTTCTCCTAACCACTTCAGCTCCCAACATTCTTTCTCTCCAAGGAATACCCAAACCATATCTTATAGCAGTCATTTGGTGCTCTGTACATTCTTCCTGTTACTACTAAAAGCTCTCTGATGGCAGAAAGGACACTTTTTTTTTTTTCAAGACAGAAGAAAATATAAATTGTAGTGGTTTCTGAATTAGAGTTGGGTATATTACTAGGCTTTGCTGCTGTGTAATTCAGACATGCTATTTAACTTCTTTGAGCCTCACTGTCCCATGTGTAAAAAGGGAATAGTATCATCTATATCTCATAGGGCTATTGTGAAATAGACTCTGGGACATAATAAGTACTCTGTAAATGGTGATTATTATTATTCATATTCTTCATAATCCTTGTAGCCCTCAGTAGAGCAACTAGCACACAAGTTAGCACCCAAAATATAAACTGATTAGATTAAGTTCTTCAAATCTAAAGGATTAGTAGAAGTCTATTAATGTTATCTGGACACTTCTCCTTTCTAAGAAGGAAAGAGAAGTAGTAAAGGCTATTCGTGTGATTGGACTAGTAAGATGGTTTGTCTCATTGGGTAAAAATGTCTCTTTATATGAGCAGAACTTAGATGTCTTCATATGAAGTTCTTTTTTTCTGAAGAGGTTAAATAACTTAAATATATATGTTCTTTAAAATGTAAAATGCACCAGGGAGCCTGGATGGCTCAGTTGGTTAAGTGTCTAACTTCAGCTCAGATTATGATCTCATGGTTCGTGGGTTCAAACCCCACATCGGGCTCTGTGCTGACAGCTCAGAGCCTGGAGCCTGCTTTGGATTCTGTGTCTCCCTCTCTCTCTGCTCCTCCCCTGGTCATGCTCTGTCTCTCAAAAATAAATAAATGTTAAAAAAAAAAAAGGGAAAAAAAAGAAAATGTAAAACACACCAAACTATTAAAGAAAATAGAAAAACAGTCATAATTACACCAGCTAATGTGTGTGTGTATAATTTTTTCATTTCTTTTTGAGAAAGTGAGCGAGCACAAGCTGGGTAGGGGCCATGCCCAGCATGGAGCCCGATGCAGGACTCACAACTGTGTGATGATGACCTGAGCTGAAATTAAGACTTGGACATTTAACTGACTGAGCCACCCAGGCACCCCTAGCGGGTATATTTTATAATGCAGGAGACAGAAGTATTTATTCTTAGTCAATCTACTTGATTATCAGTAACATATGCATATTACTTTAACACAGAATTACAATCATAACGTGTATATATTTTGTTTCCTGACTTTTTAATTTTTAATTTAATTATTAGCATTTTTCCACATTGCTACAGAATCCTTATATAAATAATTTTAAATAGATGCAGTTATATTAAATGACTTC
This sequence comes from Panthera pardus, assembly GCF_024362965.1. Classification (NCBI taxonomy): domain Eukaryota; kingdom Metazoa; phylum Chordata; class Mammalia; order Carnivora; family Felidae; genus Panthera; species Panthera pardus. The sequence goes on from NW_026526991.1 coordinate 15,650,958, forward strand.
TGTTCTCAGTAAGCCTCTACCATGAAATATAGCAGAATCCAGAAAGAGCAGTGGACTTATTAGCATCAAAAGGAGTGGTTTCATAATGGGTGGTTTTGTAAGTGTACAAAAAACTACTTATATATGTTCTTCAATGTAAGAAATGCTCACTAGACACTTACCTAAACTATTGTCTAAGGACACTTAACTAAGAAGTAGAAGGCCAGGACTTAATCCAGATTATCTGACTCCAATGTGATTTCCACTTCATGTCAATGATTGTACCACAGCGTTCTCTCATTTATTAAAAATATGATCTTGAGTATGTCACTCTATTTGGCCTCTTTCTTCATCTATATCATGCATTAAGAGTTCCTAAGGCAACCTTCTTCCAGCTCCAGGATGATAAGCTCTTCACTATGAATCTGTAAAACTAAGATCAGCTTTGGCTTTTGCTATGAAGTAAGCAGAACATGCTATAAAGCATAGATGAACATTCAAATGATCTATCATGATTTATATACTGTTTTAAAAGGTGATTTCTAAAAATATTAAGAAATTAAAAGTCAAATTTTATACATAAAAAAGAGTCTTTGCTCAAAATACAGACAAAATAGGGGGTACCTGAGTGGCTCAGTCAGTTAAGCATCCAACTTCAGCTCAGGTCATGATCTCACAGTTTGTGAGTTTGAGCCCCACATTGGGCTCTGTGCTGACAGCTCAGAGCCCGGAGCCCACTTTGGATTGTCTTCTCTCTTTGCCCCTCCCCAACTCACACTCTGTCTCTCTCTCTCTCAAGAATAAATAAACATTTAAAAAATTAAAAAAAAAATACAGACATAATAGTTTCCTATACTCTGGCAACCCGACATATAAGTGCTACTCAAACGTGTCTACAGATTGATGCCAGTTCACAAACTGTAACTGGACTGCATTGAGATAGGTACACAAACTGAAAATAGGTATAAAAAAATTGAGTTTGCATTTAGAAACATTTATAGTAATCCGACTTTGCTGTGACTATTAAAGGATGTGGTTATCTCTTTTAATGTTTCATTTTTATTGTATTTTATGGAAGCACTGGTCTACTGCAAATTAGGGAAAAATTAACAAACAAACAAAAACCTTGGCCCTTCACCATAAGGAATTTAAGGAGCACTGTTCTAGAGAATGCATTTTATACTGTATAAATTTTCTTGAACTATATAACAAAAGTAGTAAAACTAACTCAGATCCCATGGTAATGAGGGACTGTCTCATAAACATGCTTATCTAAGATTTAGTTTAATTGCTGAACACTATATTGAAAAACTATTATCAGTGTCCACCAAAATCCATTCTCCCCTTCAGATATAGTAACAGAAGTGTGGCAAGACCCACGAATGCCTACCTATGACACATTCCTCACCTGCTCTGAGGCCATATGACCATATGACTCAGCTCTTGCCAATGGAATGTACGTGAACACGTTGCAAGCCATTTCTGGGTTTGGGTCTTTAAGACAGTGAGCATTCTTTCTCTACTTTCTTGTCCTATTCTGTAGCCCAGAACTTGGAAGTGGCAGCCCAGTATATGCTAGGACAATGCTGAGATAGTGAAGCATGACTTGGAAACTCAGAAGGAAAACAGGGCAACTGAATAAATTTACAGAGCAGAGTTATTCACCTACCTAACCAGATCGGATCACCTCAGAACTATCACTTGAAAAGGTAATAAAACACCAATATTCCTCAAACCACTTCTATCTTGGGGTCCCTTTGTTGCATCAGGTTAGCTTTAAATTTAAATAAAATGCACCTTTGAAATACAATGTCTCATCAATATCTCATACAGAACCTCTTATGCCAGCATTCCATAAGTAACAAAAGTTATATTTCACCTAAATGACGAAGCAACTACTCTCTATAACTAATACTAAAAGTTAGTCCAAGTTAGCCTAGTTGTGCTATGGCTGGTTTATATATTCATTTGTTTACCTATTCATTCATTCATTCATTCATTCATTCAAGAAGACACCAAGTATCTAATAAATCCAAGGTAAAATCCTTGGTACTGGGTAGCCAATAGCAAGCTTCTAAGCAAATTAAAATCGAATGGGGGAGCATTTACAAAGAAATACAAGCCATGGATTAGTGTGATAAGTGCTCTGATAGGTCTAAGCCAGAAGTTTTCAGCCTTAGCACTACTGACCTTTTGGACTACATAATTCTCTCAGGATATGTATAAGAAATTTAATAGCATCATTGGCCCCCACCCACTAGATACCAGTAACACCCCCTCACTACCACTACCTAATACAGCAATCAAAAGTGTCTCTATGACTACAGATGCTGGCAAGGATGTGGAGAAACAGGAACCCTCTTGCACTGTTGGTGGGAATGCAAACTGGTGCAGCCACTCTGAAAAACAGTGTGGAGGTTCCTCAAAAAATTAAAAATAGATCTACCCTATGACCCAGCAATAGCACTGCTAGAAATTTACCCAAGGAATACAGGAGTGCTGATGCATAGGGGTACTTGTACCCCAATGTTTATAGCGGTGCTTTCAACAATAGCCAAAATATGGAAAGAGCCTAAATGTCCATCAACTGATGAATGGATAAAGAAGATGTGGTTTGGGGCACCTGGGTGGCTCAGTCGATTAAGCGGCCGACTTCGGCTCAGGTCATGATCTCGCGGTCCATGAGTTCGAGCCCCGCGTTGGGCTCTGTGCTGACAGCTCACAGCCTGGAGCCTGTTTCGGATTCTGTGTCTCCCTCTCTCTGACCCTCCCCTGTTCATGCTCTGTCTCTCTCTGTCTCAAAAATAAATTAAAAAAAAAAAAAAACTTTAAAAAAAAATTAAAAAAAAAAAAGAAGATGTGGTTTATATATACAATGGAATACTACTTGGCAATGAGAAAGAATGAAATCCTGCCATTTGCAGCAACGTGGACGGAACTGGAGGGTATTATGCTGAGTGAAATAAGTCAGGCAGAGAAAGACAGATACCATATGTTTTCACTCATATGTGGATCTTGAGAAACTTAACAGAAGACCATGGGGGAAGGGAAGGGAGAAAAAGAAAAGTTATAAACAGAGAGGGAGGGAGGCAAACCATAAAAGACTCTTAAATACAGAGAACAAACTGAGGGTTGATGGGGAATAGGGGAGAGGGGAAAGTGGGTGATGGGCAATGAGGAGGACACTTGTTGGGATGAGCATTGGGTGTTGTATGGAAGCCAATTTGACAATTATATATATATATATATACACACACACACATATGTATATATATATGTATATATACACACACACATACACACACACACACATATATATATACATATATAAAGTGTCTCCAGAAACTGCCAAATGTCTCTTGGGGAATAAAATCACTTCCCAGTGAGAATCACTGATTTAAGTGTAAAAAACTATGGTAATAAAAATCTAAGGCACCTAATCCAACTTATGGGAGGGATACAGACCAACTCAGGGAAAGATTTCTTAAGGAAGTGACATCTAAGGCGAGATGTGAAATGTACACATTCAATTTCCATTCAATCATTTAACAGTACTTGAATGCCCACTATATTCAAGGCACTGTGTAATGTGAGAGGTGTACAGTGGTGAGCAAAACAAACATTATTCTATTATGTGTTATGGGGATGACAGTCTAATGGGGAACACAAACAAAAAATTAAAGTGTTATAAGAGAAATGAACAGGATGGTATGATAGAAAATCACTGGAGAAAGGATCCATTTTAAAGTGGTATTTAAGCCAAGTTCTGATGGTGAGAAGGTGCTAAATGTGCAAAGAAAGAGCACTGCTGGCAGAGTCTGGTGTGTTTAAGGTCTTGAAAGCCAGGGTGGGTGATGTTAGTGGCAGTGCTCTGAGATGTAACTGGAGAATAACCTGGCACCAGACCACGTGGAGGTTTACAGTCCATGATAAGGAGATTAGACTTTAAATGCTATGAAAAGTCACTAAAGGAGTTTAAGCAAAGGAGACATACAACCCAATTAAAACTTTTTAGAAAATCACACTGCCTGGGGCATCTGGGGGGCTCAGTCAGTTAGGTGTCAGACTTTGGCTCCGGTCATGATCTCACCGGTCGAGGGTTCGAGCCCCACATCAGGTCTCTCTGCTGTCAGCGCCGAGCCTGCTTGGGATCCTCTGTCCCCCTCTCTCCCTGCCCCTCCCCAGCTCGTTCTCTCTTTCAAAAATAAACATAAGAAGAAAAAAGAAAAGAAAACCACACTGGCTGCTGTGTGGAAAATGGATTGGAAGGGAACAAATACAGCTTCAACTAGAATGGAAGCAGCAGAGAGAGAGAAAGGTAGATGGATTTGATATGTATTTTTGACAAACAGGTTTTGGGGAAAATTATGTATAGACACATTAAGTTTGCAATGCCCACAGAGATGTCAAGTACAAAGTTGAATATGTGGCTGAAGCCCTAAGCAGCCATCAGGGCTACATCTTCTCTATGAGTAAAGGTGCTTGGAGCTATAGGAATAGATTGCCTACAGTAAAATACATAGAAAATAGAAGGAAGATGATAGAGCCATGAAAAATGCCACCACTTAGAGGCTGGGAGGAGGAGAACTTGATAAAAGAGATTAAGAGTTACAGCTGGAAGCAAGAGGAAATTTAGGAGTGTGGTGCTCTGGAAGACAATACAGGAAAGAAAATATTTTATAGAGGGAGTAGTCAACTGTTTCCAATGCTGATGAAAGATCAAGTAGTATAAGGATTTGGCAATGCTAGATCACCAGTGACCTTGATAAAAGCAGTTTCTACATAGTATTTGGGAAATGAGAATGTGCAGACAGACGTACATACCTTTCAAGATGTGACTATAAAGAAACAGAGATATCAGGGAAATACAAATCAAAACCACACTCAGATATCACCTCACGCCAGTCAGAGTGGCCAAAATGAACAAATCAGGAGACTATAGATGCTGGAGAGGATGTGGAGAAACGGGAACCCTCTTGCACTGTTGGTGGGAATGCAAATTGGTGCAGCCGCTCTGGAAAGCAGTGTGGAGATTCCTCAGAAAATTAAAACTAGACCTACCCTATGACCCAGCAATAGCACTGCTAGGAATTTATCCAAGGGATACAGGAGTACTGATGCCTAGGGGCACTTGTACCCCAATGTTTATAGCAGCACTCTCAACAATAGCCAAATTATGGAAAGAGCCTAAATGTCCATCAACTGATGAATGGATAAAGAAATTGTGGTTTATATACACAATGGAATACTACGTGGCAATGAGAAAGAATGAAATATGGCCTTTTGTAGCAACGTGGATGGAACTGGAGAGTGTGATGCTAAGTGAAATAAGCCATACAGAGAAAGACAGATACCATATGGTTTCACTCTTATGTGGATCCTGAGAAACTTAACAGAAACCCATGGGGGAGGGGAAGGAAAAAAAAAAAAAGAGGTTAGAGTGGGAGGGAGCCAAAGCATAAGAGACTGTTAAAAACTGAGAACAAACTGAGGGTTGATGGGGGGTGGGAGGGAGGGGAGGGTGGGTGATGGGTATTGAGGAGGGCACCTTTTGGGATGAGCACTGGGTGTTGTATGGAAACCAATTTGACAATAAATTTCATATATTAAAAAAAAAAAAAGAAACAGAAATTGAATGGTAATAAGAGCAACTATAAGATAAAGAGAGGTCGTTTATTTTTCTTTTCCTTTTTTTTTTTTTAAAGAGAGGATATACTAGTCCATGTCTGTATGATGAAGAGAATAAAGAGTTGGAATTAATCCAGAAGGAAATGGGGAACTTATTACAAGGTATTAAGCAGGGGGATGACATTAGATTGTGCTTTGAAATTATCATTCTGCTATAAACATTGGGGTACAAGGGCCCCTATGCATCAGCACTCCTGTATCCCTTGGATAAATTCCTAGCAGTGCTATTGCTGGGTCATAGGGTAGGTCTAGTTTTAATTTTTTGAGGAACCTCTACACTGTTTTCCAGAGTGGCTGCACCAGTTTGCATTCCCACCAACAGTGCAAGAGGGTTCCCGTTTCTCTACATCCTCTCCAGCCTCTCCAGACTATCTATAGTCTCCTGATTTGTTCATTTTAGCCACTCTGACTGGGGTGAGGCGATATCTGAGTGTGGTTTTGATTTGTATTTCTCTGATGAGGAGTGATGTTGAGCATCTTTTCATGTACCTGTTGGCCATCTGCATGTCTACTTTAGAGAAGTGTCTATTCATGTTTTCTGCCCATTTCTTCACTGGATTATTTGTTTTTCGGGTGTGGAGTTTGGTGAGCTCTTTATAGATTTTGGATACTAGCCCTTTGTCTGATATGTCATTTGCAAATATCTTTTCCCATTCTATTGGTTGCCTTTTAGTTTTGTTGACTATTTCCTTTGCTGTGCAGAAGCTTTGTACCCCAATGTTTATAGCAGCACTCTCAACAATGGCCAAATTATGGAAAGAGCCTAAATGGCCATCAACTGATGAATGGATAAAGAAATTGTGGTTTACACACACAATGGAATACTACATGGCAATGAGAAAGAATGAAATATGGCCTTTTGTAGCAACGTGGATGGAACTGGAGAGTGTTATGCTAAGTGAAATAAGTCATACAGAGAAAGACAGATACCATATGTTTTCACTCTTATGTGGATCCTGAGAAACTTAACAGAAGTCCATGGGGGAGGGGAAGAAAAAAAAGAGGTTAATAAGAGACTGTTAAAAACTGAGAACAACTGAGGGTTGATGGGGGGTGGGAGGGAGGGGAGGGTGGGTGATGGGTATTGAGGAGGGCACCTTTTGGGATGAGCACTGGGTGTTGTATGGAAACCAATTTGACAATAAATTTCATATTAAAAAAAAGAAATTATCATTCTGATGGTAACATGGAAAATGCACAAGAAATGGGACAGAACCAGAAAAAGTTAATGAGATGAGAAATGATGGTTATGTGAACTAAGCAGAGAAGTAGAAAGCTAAGAGACTGTGAGGGGCATCTGGCTGGCTCAGTTGGTACAGCATGTGACTCCTGATCTTGGGGTCATGAGTTCAAGCCCCACATTGGGCATTGAGCCGACTTAAAAAAAAAAAAAAAAAAGGGAAAGCTAAGAGATTTTAAGGAAGTAGAACTGACTGGATGATTGGTGGAGTGGTCATCAGGGTGGAGAAGAAAGAGGAGACAAGGATTGTCTCAGATTTCTAACTTGGACAACTTGGTTGACAGAGGTCTTAATCATTCAGGAGATAGGGAACCCATTTTCTAAAGCTGGCAGCAAAAAGAAAATGATACTGCTTGGTAGACCTTTCTCTTTAATCGCCCCACAGTGGACACCTCAAATAAAATACATCTAAACTCATTATCTAGGAAGGGGTCAGATCCTCCTCCAACATATATCCACCTTTCTAAAACTCACACTCAATTTACTGTCACATTATCCTTGATCTGGGCTGAGAAACCTACTCTCTACTATCTATGTGAACATATGTGCCTTTTCTCATGTTACTTCCTGTACATAGCATGTCTTCTTAAACCCTGACCTTCCGAAATAATTTGTTTCTTCAAGGCAAATGTCATCTTTGTAAGATTAGAAATAACCTCTTCTATCTCTACCACTTTTATAGCACTTAACACCTCTGACCTTGAATTATATTTATGGAGAGTTCTTATCTCTTTCATCAGTTTTGGGCGGGCAGGATTTGTCTGATATATTTCTTTTTCTTCCACAGGTACAAAGATGCTGTCAAATATGTTGAATATGTACTTACAAACATATATACGAAGTGCAACATCTTCAAAGCACTATATGCTAAACACAGAGTTTTATGTCCACATAGGCCATTAAAGTTCTGGGCTTAATTCCTAGGTGCCACTTATTTGTGTGATTTTTAATAAATTGGTCATGTTTTTAAATTTCCTTATCTGTAACATGGGTATGATGGTACCTACTCATAGGGTTGTTGGGGGAATTAAATGAGACAGTGTGCATGTGCTGTTCTCAGATAAAATAAATACCCAATAAATGTTATTTAACATCATAACTACAATGCATTACCATATACTTTAGTAAAAGGCTACATGCTATAATAAAGAATATGACTTCCAGAGTCAGTCTTCACTTTGCTGTATTTTTTACCTGCGAGATCTAGGAAGTTACTTGATTTTTCTGAGCTTTAGTTTCATTATGTTTAAAATGGGGATAATACGTATTATGGTGTTGTTTTAGTAAATAAGATGTTGGTACATAGTAAGAGCTAAAATTGTACACTTCCAAGAACAAGACCTATAATTAAAGATCTCAGCCAACAGTACTATCTTGAAGGAGGCTTGTTTTTATGATTAAAATAATATGCCTATATGTAGGTTTGACATCTAGTTTTCTCTTCAACATCAGGGTTTATCAAAAGGATGTAATGAGCTGAGACTTTTAAAAGTCTTTACTATTATTTGGGAAATTCAAGTAAAGATTTATATATTAATTTAGAATAAAAATGGGGCGATAATTGAATAATTAAATCAAAATGAAACAATAGTGAACAGAGAAAGTGAACATTGCCAAAGACATGCACGAATGTCTGTTTTATTTATAAGAAACAGGAAAATGCAATAACTTTCCAGTTTGAGCTGGAGAGGGGCAGGGTACACACACAGCACAGGCACAGAGTTCAACTTGGCAGTAACCCAATGATAACTACAGGCCAGAAAACAGCTGAAGAGCCAAACAAAATGAGTGTAATTTACAGAATCAGAATATTAAGAGTTAGAAAGGGCTATAGTGACTATTTAATAATAACAAGTACTAGCAGTTGCAAAAGGTGCTATAAAAAAGTAGATATTGGGGAGAGTAAGTCTGAGAAACTTATAAAGCTTATTAAAGTATTAAAGATTCTCAGATGTACTATGGAAAATAAACCTGTTTAATTTTTTAAAACTGCTATTTCCTTTATTTGTTTGACCACAGAATCCTTTTAAAAAATAATACCTAATAGGGGCACCTGGGTGGCTCAGTCAGTTAAGCGTCCGACCTCAGTTTGGGTCATGATCTCACAGTTCATGAGTTCGAGCCCCACATCTGGCTCTGTGCTGACAGTTCAGGGCCTGGAGCCTGCTTTGGATTTTGTATCTCCCTCTCTCTCTGTTCCTCCCCTGCTCACACTCTGTTTCTGTCTCAAAAATAAATAAAGATTAAAAAAAAATTTTAAAAAACCCCAAACCTAATAATATACTCAGGACTTGGGAGTATTTCTTTTATTTTACAGACATGAAAACTGACTCCCAGGGAGGCTAAACTATTTGCCTAAGATAGCACAGAATGCTAGAACGGGAAACTCAGATTCTTACCCTCAGGTAAAAATCTGAGTTTCCCGTTCTAGCATTCTGTGTTATCTTTTCATTCTACTGGCATCTGGTGATGTGTAAGAAATAAAGCAAAAATGGGTGTTCCAACTTTGAAAGCAATTCAGGGTTAAGCTAGGCCTGTGAAAGGAATTACTGAGGACTGATTTTTTTTTCTCCTTAAATGAACAGACTTAAGTCCTTAAACATGGTTCTACTTATTATCACTTTTTTATTATTATTTAATGTTTCTGTTCTTCTATTTTCACGGAACTGAATACCTATTCTCAGAGTCTACTACTCTCTCTTTAATAAGAATGGACTCCTGCCCACCACACTTTTTGTCCATTATGTCCACAACATTAGCCACATGTTTGATTTATGCTCTTGCTCCAACCAGTGCTCCTATAGTGATGGGATAGGACCCTGCTCTTAAAATAGACTATGCACATTCATCTGGGAGATGTGGCACAGTGCCAGGGATACTTAAAGTCACAGGGCAATCCTAGTACATCCTCTTTAACCACTGGTTACTAAAAGATTTAGTGGGGGCAGGGTGGGGAAGAATTTCTACATGAAAGTAAATACATTAAAACTCACAATACAAAAAGTCACATGAATTTTTGAGATTAAAAAATAAGATATAAGAGGAATATTGTAGCTAAGGCAGGATCCATTGAATGATACTTCCCTGGCCTCTCAAGGTTGTGCCTACTCTCTCCTCTGATGGATGTCACTAGATATATATTCCACAGGGATCTAATTTTAGTTCATAACTGGACTTGAAGGTCAGCCACCTAAATCTGATAGTTCTAAACTTTTGCCCTCTCTGTACAGCACGTGTGTGTGTGTGTGTGTGTGTGTGCGCGCGCGCACGCAAGACAGAGAAAGAGAGGTATTAAATTCTAAAATAAGCTTACTATAATTAACAGAACAATGTTGTCAGTTCTACAAGATAGACCTATTAAAAATTTGTATTTTACAAAAATGTTAAACAATCACTGACTCACTGCCAGAATTCTAACCTGGGTTTTTAGTAAAGGTTGGAGAAAGGATTCTGAAGGTCAAATTTAGAATTTCTTTATAAAAAGATAAAGATTAAATTTTCTAAATGAATACTCATGCAGCTGGGTCTATATGATATTTAACTTACTATTATTTCTATACACTTGTGGGTTTCTTTTCCCTGCTTGTAGTATGGGAGGTGATGGTAGTTCTCACTTTTTATGTAATGGATACTGTCCTTGTGAATAAGGTTTATCTCACTTCCTAAATTTCACCTCTAGTTTACCTTACTCCACATGTACATTTTTCAGTAAGACAATCCTTCTGGCTATGTTCTATACCATGGTAATCTTGCCAAAAATATTGAAGAGAAAGTGCAGACGAACAACAATTATGTAAGTTTGGCTCAAGTTTGTTTGCTAATTAGCAGTCCTGAGAAAGACATGTTGCATCATCAGGAGTTCATTAAGGGATAGCAAAGACTGCTTAGGTGCAAATGAAAACTCACAAAATCCGCTGCCCATCCTTTCTCAACTGAGGGCAGAAATGGGCATGTCAAAACTTTTTATTTCTCTTCAAATACAGTACCAGCCAACTCTGCTTCTCTTACTATTTAAGAGTCTTTTTTTTTCAGAAAGCCTTTTTCTCCTATTAAAATATAGTTTAGTATTTTAAGTTAATATATCAGCAAATACAGAAGTATCATTTGTTGTTTATTATAATTTACCAAAGAAGGGCTCATTATCTCATTAATCTTTAGTGAATTCTTAACATAAGCTATAGTTTGATCACGCAGTATACTAACAAGGCTGGAAGATGGACACTATTACAACACATACCTGGTATCTTAGTGGCTAATACAGATCAAGGTCCTACAGATCTCTATAGCTCCTTTGCCTTTTTGCCTAAAAGTTTATCCAAGTCTTTCCTATATAGTCTCTTTAGGATTTCCCTGCTTTGTCTCCAATGCCATCTACCCCACAACACTCAACTATTCAGTCTGTACTAGTTACTCTATCTCTGAATCTAGTTCCCAGCTCTAATGTCCCAGGTGACAGAAGATAGTCAGGGGCTCTGATGGTAAGCTGATGTTTACCATGATGTTTGTGTCCCCGTTAAATTCAGATGTTGAAGCTCTAACCACCAATATGTTGGTATTTGGAAATGGGCCTTTGGGGAGGTAATTAGGGTTAGATGAGGTCATTAGGGAGGGGCGCTAGTCCAATGGGATTAGTGCCTTTGAAAGAAGAGACCCTGGAGAGCTAGCTCACTCACACTTTCCCTCTACCCCTCTCTGCACAAAGAGATCATGTGAGCACACAGTGAGATGACAGCCATTTACAAGCAAGAGAAAAGGCCTCAGGATGAAATCTGCTGGCATCCTGATCTTGGACTTCTTAGCCTCTAAAACTGTGAGAAATAAATTTTGCTGATTAAGCCACCAGTCTATGGCATTCTGTTAACAGCAGCCAGAGAAGAATAATATAGCTGAGAACAGGGACAAGAGGGAAGTTAAGTTGTCCCAATGAGACAGTTGTGAGATTTTAGGGATCCTCAAAGGCACAAGAAGACACTAGCGATACAGCAAGAAAAGCACAGAACAGACTATTTAGATTCCCTCTAGTCCCTAGCTCTACTATTTTCTGAATTTGGATCTGGAGCAATTTTCTTAATCTATCTGAGGCTAAATTTCCTCATATGTAAGATAAAAATATACCTGTGTCACAGGGCTGTTTTAATTATTTAATATAGAGAGCATCTGAAAAAAACATATTGTAAGATGTAATTCACTTTATATGTTACTTATTGAGGACTGTACAATTGAAGTGAGAAAAGCACCTGGCTTTAAGCACTAGCTTTGCCCCTTGTGGTTATGTGATCTTGGGCAAATTTCTTGAAATCACTTGTGTCTCATTTCCTCATCTCTAAAAATAGGAATAACATTTAGGGCTTATAAATATTAAGTGAGATTATATATTTAAAAATCTTTAGCTTGGGATAGAGTAGAGGCTAATGCATCTTACATCATAAAGATGGCCAGATGGACAAACAGATCAAGAAACATTAACAGGCATACTCTACATAGGCACAATACGGCTAGGAAATTTTTATTTGTATGTGTTTTAATGGCAAAGCCACTTGAAAAAGGAAAATGCTGATGCTATAAAAATATCATTGCAATTATGTATTAATTTTATCAATTCTATGATGTTCACTTGGAATCTATAGTACCCATTACTTAGCACTTGTGTGCTCAGCCCCCATACAGGCACACAACTCAAAATGTTCCCAACTTAAAATTCAAGTACATGCAAATTATTCAAGAGAAATAAATTCTAAGTGACAAGAAGTCTATTTTGGGTTGGGGAGTTAAAAAGCACATGACTCAAGTTATTTATAATATTAGGAAGACTGAACATGTAAAATGAATGAATAAGGAATGTAAGTGTATTTCAATGTATAGCAATTTAAAGTTATATTAAGAGACTGAAGAAATAAACTACAGAGAATTCAGCCAGAGAAAGCTTTTTGATAAATATGAATGTTAGGCAATAAGGGGGGGGGGAATGATAGAGATGGAGTGGCAGAAAGGAAGTAGGAAGACAAGCAAAACAGTGGACAAAGGTAGAGACAGAGAGGGATATGGGTAAGGTAAGAGGATCAACCAAAGCCGACTTAAAGGAGTTCATACACGTAAAAGCTTTCTAATTAAAGCTATCTGACAACAGAGTGGCTGCTGTGAGCTTCCCATTACTGAAAGTATTTCAGAGTGTGATGTCCCTTTGTGCAAGATATGTTAGAAGGAATCACTATACTGGAAGATACTTGGTGCCCTTTACTACACTGTGAGTTCCCTGTGAATTTCCTGCAAATATGATCCCTGAAGGCAGAGAAAGAGACGGAGGCCCTGGGTTGAGTCCTAGCTCTTCCATTCATTAATTGTGACTTTGGGCAAGTCAACTTCTCAGTTTTTCATCTATAAATGGGGAAGTTGGGAACATTAGAGATGTCTGTACAGTCAGTAACTCTTCCATGTCCCTAAGATAAGAGTTTAATTAGTCAAAGATATACATACATGTTCTCCCTTTTCCTTAGTACATGATCAAACTTTGTAAGGAAGAGCTAAATGCTGAGAAAAAGAAACCGTACATTTTTGGCAAAAAATAAATAATCATAATAATCATAGGAATCCAAAAAAAAAACAAACTCTGCAACATGCCTAACTAACTCCTATGGTCAAGTACTGCACTGCTTATGGAGAGCTGACACTACATATCCTCACTGGCTATCCTATGTAGTCACACTGCAAAGCATGCTCTTCTGTTTACTGTCCATGCTGATAATTAGCTCAGTGTCAAAGCTTTGTTTATGCTCTGCATCAAATCTCAAACTTTAGATGCCTAAAATCATAAACTGAATACAATCAATTCATAAGCTGTACAACAGGTTGATTCAATTATTAATAAATGGCAGTACGGTGAACAGGAGTTTGGAGCCAGACTGCATGGGCTTGAATCATAGCCTTAGACGTCACTAGTTTAGGCAAGTTATTTCCTGTATGACTTAGTTTCCTCATCTGTAAAGCAAAACCACAGTACCTACTATATAGACTTGTTGTGAGGATTAAACGTGTTAATATTTCATACACTGCTTGGAATGATGACGGACACGTAGTGTATGTTACCTATTGTATTTACTAACAAGCTTTACTGAGATATAACTCATGTATCATAAAGTTCACCCTGTTAAAAGCGTATACTCATTGGTTTTTAGTATAGTCACACTGTGTAATTTTAGAACATTCTCATTACCCACCCCCAAAAAATCCAATACTCATTAGTAGCAACTCCCCATTCCCCTCTCCCACTAGCCCCTAGGTAACAACTAATCTACTCTCTGTTTCTTCAGATCTATTTTAGACATTTCATATACATGGAATCCTATATTATGTGGCCTTTGTGTCTGGCTTCTTTCACTTAGCGTAATGGGTTCAAGGTTTATCCATGTTGTAGCACTTATCAATTTCTTTATTCTTTAATTTTCGGCAGAATAATATTTCATTGTATAGTTAACACGTTTTGTTTATTCATTCATAAATCGATAAATATTTGAGTTGTTTATACCTTTTGGCTATTATGAATAATGCTACCATAAACATTCACATACGAGTTTTTGTGTAGACATATATCTTCATTTCTTTAGTGTAGATACCTAGGAGTACAATTGCTGAGTTCAACCTTTTGAGGAACTGCCAGACTGTTTTCCAAAATGGCTGCACAATTTTACATTCCCACCAGTAAGGTATGAGCATTCTGATTTCTCCACATCCTTGCCAATACTTGTTATTATCTGTTTTTTTTTTTATTCTAGCCATACCAGTGAGTGTGAACTTTAATCTCACTGTGGCTTTAATTTGCATTTCCCTAATGATTAATGATGTCAAGTTACTTCATGTGTTTACTGGCAATTGCATATCTTTGGGAAAACGTGTATTTAGATCCTTTGCCCATTATGAATTGGGTTGTCTTTTTATTATTGAGTTCTTTATATAGTCTAGATAGAAGTCTTGTACCGGAAATATGATTTGAAAATATTATCTCCCATCCTGTAGGTTGTCTTTTCACTTTCTTTTTTTTTTCTTTTTTAACATTTATGTATTTATTTTGAGAGAGAAAAAGTGCAAGCAGGGGAGGGACAGAGAGAGGGGAGGAGAGAGAATCCCAAGCAGGCTCCACGCCCAGTGCTGGGTCCGACATAGAGCTCAATCTCACAACTATGAGATCATGACCTGAACAGAAATCAAGAGTTGGAGGCTCAACCAACTGAGTCACCCAGGCACCTCTAGTGAGTTAACTTTTGTATACAGTGTGAGGCAAAGGTTTAACTACATTCTTTTATATGGGACTAACTAGCTGTCACAGCATCATTTGTTAAATGACTGTTCTTTCCTCACTGAATGGTCTTGGCACCTTTGTCAAAAATTAGACCCTTTTTGACAAGGATCTTGGCACCGTTGTCAAAAATACACCTCTATATACATATATTTATATTTAATCTATCCTCATGCCAGTACTACAGTGTCTTGAATATTGTTGCTTGGTAGTATATTTTGAAATTGGGAATTGTAAGCCAAGTTTGTTCAAGATTATTCTGGCTATTCTGAATCCCTTTCAATTCCATATGAATTTTAGAATTGGCTTGTCAATTTCTACAAAGAAGCTACCTGGGATTCTAAAGGTAATGCATTAAATCTGTAGATCAATATGGGAAGTACTGCCATTTTAGCAAAAGTCAGTCTTCCAATCCATGGGCATGAGATGTCTTCTCATTTATTTAGATTTTATTCAACTTCTTTAAACAATCCTTTGTGGTTTTCCTAAAAACTGAGTTGAGTCAGAATTTCCTTAGTTGTTCTCAAGGGCTTAGTTAGCATACACATCTTATCAGAATCAGCTCCGGATTAACTTAATTCCAATGAGATACAGAAACATTATTTCTATATGATGCTATTCCTTTCCCCTTTTTGTGGCAGTATTGTTATATATATATGTATGAATGTTGCAAACCCAAGAATACGTTAAGATAACTATTACTACTTTATATAATCTTGTCTCTTAAACACTCTGGGGAGAAAGGAAAACGAGCATATACTTATAGCTTTTGTTACATTAGCTTTATTACTTATAATTTCTGCTTCTCTTGATTTGTTCTTAAGGATGTGAATTACTATCTAGAGTCATTTCCTTAGTCTAATACAGCTTTGTTCTCATCCACCTTTGTGCTTTTTTGGCAAATGTGTTACATTTCTGTATGTTATTGGCTCAACAATACATCATATGTGTATATATACACATATATACATACACACACGTATTTTTTATATAAATGCTTTTAAAATCAGTTAAGAAAGGAGAAATATATGCACTTATATTGTCTTTTACAATTACATAATTACCTTTACCAGTGCTTTTTGTAAATTCAAATTGCAGTTTGGGATCACCTGTTTTCAATCTAAAGCACTTTTGGTATTCTTGTAAGGTAGGTCTGGAACAAATTCTTTCAGTTTTTCATTTATCTGGAAATGTCTTTATCTCCCTTGCATTATTAAAAGAAAGCTCTGTTGGTGATAGAATTCTTGGTTGAGTTTCTAATTTGAGCTATTTGAATAAGTTATCCCACTGCCTCTGGCCTACAGGTTTTTGAGAAGTCAGCTGTATGTTTTGTAGAGGTTCCCTTGTAAATGATGAGTCCTTTTTCTCTTGTTGCTTGCAAGATTTTCTCCTTGTCTTTGGCTTTTAGCATTTTTAGTATGATGTACCTGTTTGTGGATCTCTTTAACTTTATCCTGCTCAGAATTATTAAGCTTCCTGGATGTGTAGGTTGTTTTCCAATAAATTTGCGAAGTTTTCAGCCATCATTTCTTTTAACATTTTTTCTTCATTCTCTTCTCTCCTCTCCTCTCCTCTCCTGGTACTTCCATCATATATCTGTTGGTACATTCATGGTGTCCCATATTTCTCTGAATCTTGCTTTACTTTTCCTTACTATTTTTTTCTCTGTTCTTTACCTTGTGTACTCTCTATTGATATAATCACCAAATTATTCTTTCTTCTGACAGTCTCACTCAAATGTAGAGCCCCATTAGTGAACTTTTATTGCAGTTATTGTATTTTATTGTACCTTTCAACTCCAAAATTTCCATTTGGTTCTTCTTTTTCCTTTTAACAATTTCTATCTTTCTACTCATATTCTTCATTTGATGGGACATTGTTATCAACCCTTGCATTATTTTTAAATCATGGCTTCCTTTAGTTCTCTGAATATAATGGCTACTTTTAAGTCTTTGTCTATTAAACTCAACTGGTCATTCTCACAGTTTCTGTCACCTGCTTTTTCCCCCAGTGTATAGGTCATTCTTTCCTGTTTCTTCACGTCTCATATTTTTCTTGGAAATGACATTTTATATAATATATAGTAGCAACCCTGGATACTGCCCATACCCTCCAAAACTTGCTATTGCTATTTGCTTATTTACTCCATGACTAGATGAATTACTTTAGTTCAGTATATTCTTCCCCTCCTTCTCTACAGATGTTCCTCTTCAGGGGGCTCACCCTTGGTTATGCCACAGTCATCCTAAAATGACAGTGGCTTTGGCTGGCCTCTCTTTGACCTTCTTTTTCCTGACCACACCCAGCTGGCTAAGTTCCACTAACTACCAGCTGATTGACCTACTGTCTTCAACAATGCCCTGGGCATAAATTGTTCCACAAACT
The DNA here is from genome assembly GCF_024362965.1 of Panthera pardus. Taxonomy (NCBI): domain Eukaryota; kingdom Metazoa; phylum Chordata; class Mammalia; order Carnivora; family Felidae; genus Panthera; species Panthera pardus. Next base: position 15,668,540 of record NW_026526991.1, read on the forward strand.
GAACCAATCTATTAGGGGTCCTTTGAAGGGACAGTCTCTGAGGTCAGTATTTAAGGTTTGTTCTAACACAGGAGGGTTCCTCCCAGCTGTTTCTTTCTCCTTTTCTCTCTAGAAAACTAGCCCATCTTCTGGCTAGCCTATATGTCCAATGAATCTATCAATCTCCCTCCAATTCCTCCTTTCTCCACAACCCGCACCCTTAGGCATGAACTTCACACTCTGTTGCAAATGATGTTGGTTCCTTTGGGGAGAGATTCAGAGATCTCTGTTGTAAGATCTGCTTGTTCCTCTGGGTAAAATTTTGGAGTCCTGGTTCTGATGCCGGGACAAAGACAATGTCATGCTTTTCCCTGGGTGACACCTCCTTGGGAGCTGATTTGAGGGGATAGGGGAGCAGCAACCCCAGTTATCCTCAGCTTGCCTCTCCCAGAGTAGAATCTACATCCCACAAGCCAAGGCCAAGGGCAAATGGGGCGCCTCTATTTTCAGTGGTGCCATATCCATTGTATAGACTCTGTCCTGTGAGTGTGGGCCGGGTTAAAGGAGGGGGGACCCTACCTCTCAGCTGCCCTCACCTAGAATTTAGTCTCAGCAACAGGTAGCAAGGGCAGGATGAGAAATGTTAATCGTACATCTCTACTGGGAAGACAGCCTTCTACCTGAAAAAAGAGGAAAGAGGGAGCTCTATATTCTTGAATGCATCAGTTTAGAGGACAGTTTCCATCTTGCTCAGCTAATAGGAGGTAGGGAGGGAGCAGGTCTCAGTTTAAATACCACAGACTTTCACTTTTCTTACTAAGTTTTAGTAAATTTTCTTGAATATTTCTTCAATGACTGTATGCTCTGTGGACTATTTCCAGGGACTTTAAATGGTTGTTTTTTAAAAAATAATAGTCACCCATTTTAGTGGGAAACAGGTCTGTAGAACTCCTCACACTGTCATCACTGGAAGTGGAACTTCTGGATGAGTTTTTCTGGTAAGAGAAAATGAATCTGAAACTCTTAAGTCCAAATTGGAGATATTATTATTATTCTGAGAAATAAATCTCAAAAAATGATCCAAAGATCATGTATGCGCTGCCACATCTATGGCTTGCTAAGTCAGAAGAGCTGTTTTGTTCTTTCTCCCTACATTTAGTCTTTCAATGCCTTGGCAAACATCTAAAATAAAAAAAGGAGTCTGAAAAGAAGTTTAAATTATTTTGAACTACTATGAGGCATTCACCCTGGTCTATGATACAATTCAGCCCTTCTAGTAAAGTTTTATGCCAGATTCCAGCTGGACAGGAACTTTGAAAAGTAAAAGGTTTAGGATGCTTTTGGTTGTGTGTGTGAGAGAGTTTTAAAGAAATCAAGATGTTGAAAATGATTATCTTTAAAGTTACTGTCTTCTAAATAAGAACTGTGCTTGCATCATGTATCAAAGTATTCCCTAAGGTGAGACATCAAAATTTGAGTCAAATTTACAGGGCATACAAAGCTCATTCTGCTTTAGTGAAAACTGGGGAGTTTAACAATTTCAAGTAACTAAAATAAGTGTAAAGGACTTTCAGAACAAGCATCCAAACCTTGAGCTATTCCTAAGCAGGGATTCACAGTATAGAACTGCTGGTTCTATCTTGGTACATTTTCCTTAGGGGACTCTAATATGGAAATTTACCTGCTCATTTTCTAGAGTCTACAATGGCAATCTATGCATCTGTAGCTGAGAAAGTGCCAAACCACATACCATAGGCAAATAGCCAATTTAGCAACCAAAGTCTAACACAGGACTTGGCACACAGGAATTACTGAAAAATTATTTGTAGACTACAGAGATCTCTACTAATATGCCAAGTACATCCAAGTCTGGGGTGGGTGAAGTAAAAAGAAGAAAATCTCAAATGATGGAATGAACTTTCATGTTCATATAAATTTATTTCATACCATAAACTGGCTCCACAAGCAATATTATTTCCAAACCAGTAACATTTTTTATGTTCCCCTCCAAAGGAATATATAAGATAATCAAGAATGCTCAATTTTATAGAAAATAAATGATTTCAAAAAAAGTATCTATTGGTCTTTGCTTATGCCACTAATCACATTACTATAGAAGGATATATAACATATGTTATATAATTATAACATATTTTATATTTTATTTTTTATTTATATTTAATAACATCTATTTTTTTAAATGTTTGTTTATTTTTGAGAGAGAGACAGGGTGTGAACAGGTGAGGGGCAGAGAGAGAGGGAGACACAGGATCTGAAGCAGGCTCCAGGCTCTGAGCTGTCAGCAAAGAGTCTGACACAGGGCTTGAACCCACAGACTGCAAGATCATGACAAGAAACGAAGTCAGACACTTAACCAACTGAGCCACTCAGGCGCTCCTATAATTATCATGTTATTAAATCATTATAATCTATAATAGAAAAGTTTAAAATACAGAATAGGGAAAGAAAAATGTCATCTACAATAAACAAGAAAAAAGTTTAAAATACAGAACAGGGAAAGAAAAATCAGATAGCCACCATTTAGCAAATTTCTTTATAGTCATTTTTCTTTGAACAGTTTTTATTACTTTTGCATGACTGTGATCATCCTGTATAAATACTTTTATATCCATTTTTTTTCACGTTAAACATTACATTGAGATTCTGCTGTATAATTAGGAGAATATCAAATTCAAAGTCAAACAATATTGTACAAGTAACAGGAATTCTGGCCTCTACTCAATCTCCAAGTTCCCTCCATTTATTTAACAGGTGTTTACTATAGGTGCCTATTTTATGCCACATGCAGTGTTGGGGGCTGAAAATATAAACAAAACTAAGCCAGAGTTCTTGTTCTCAAAGAGTTCTCAACTCAGCAATTATCCTCTGCCATTATAGAAAATGGGCTTATCTGTGTGAATTTAAAGCTAATGACATAAATGCTTGAAATCTGGCTATTTTCAACTTCACTCTTTTAAGGAAAATCACTATATACACAAAGATTTATCTCAAACAACAACTGAGGTTTTCCACATTTGATACAGCTGTATTCTTATCTTTCAGGTAAAAGAGCTGCAATTCTTTTACTCATTTTATGACATGTATTTTTCAACATTTATTGCAATTAGCACTCTATTGGACTTGAGATCAGTTGTGTTTTAGAAGCCAGTATAAGAGCTTTCATTTCCTCTGATGTAAATTTCAGATTATTCATCATACTTCCCCCCATCCTACCTATTTGCATGATTGATATATTTGTTTATGTGCAAATAAACAACCACAGCCTAGAGGTAGAGGAAGGAATGCAAATACTTCAATAAGTACAGATGCTTATAACCAAATATACAATGATCCACATGCACCTGGAACTATTTACATTATATGTAAAATATAACAGTTGTATCTGACTTTACTTCTCTGGAAAATCTTAAGCACTCCTTTTTTGCTAATTTTCTTTGCTACTTTCCAATTTAAGTCTAGTTGCCTAAATGGTGTCTCAAAGAATTAAATAAGAGATAAAACAAGGTATTGAGTCATAATTTCAAACCTTCTGAAATATACAGTCAGAAAATCTATTCTCTATTTGAGGATCCACTACTTACTAGTCACGGGAGTGTTAGCAAGGTGTCATTAATGTAAGCCCCAGTTTTCTTATCCATAAAATAGGGATGGTGATATTCACACCATACTTACAGCATTAGTGCATTACTGTTGCAAAGCAAATCTTTGTAAAAATGCAAACACTACATAAGTGTTAGCAATTAGGTCTAAGGATCATTAATATATAACCATTTCTTAAAAAGGTCATTATAACCAAGTTTTATTTTTTGAGAGGCTCTGTCTGTTCCCTTACATTTACTTCTAAGTTGTCATAAAAGTTTTCAGACGAAAGGTATTGCGTTTTTCAGGAAGACAGCACCTGTAGTTTATCGAAAGGCATGCTGCTATTACCAAAAAGCTGTTGGCAGAAGGCTCCAGAGACATGCTTAGGAAAGAGGAAAAGAGAACTAGGGCAGCAAAACAAACTGGACAGTAACTTGAGTTCCTCCAGGGTTAATGTGGAGGCATGCCTACTAGTCTATGTCTCTCTACACTGAGAACCTAAAAAGCTGTTAGGATGTGGATCCTTTAGAGCATTTCAAGTTTTTAGGGCCTTAGACATGAAAAAGTCACTAATGATTTTAACGCTTGGAGACTAAAATGATTTTCTTTACCTACGCTCTGCCATAGCTAGCTAGGTCCCTAATTGGATTAAAAAAAATTTTTTTTTAATGCTTATTTATTTTTGAGAGAGAAAGAGCGAGCGAGCACATGTGTGGGGGAGGGGCAGAGAGAGAGAGAGGGAGACACAGAATCTGAAGCAGGCTCCAGGCTCTGAGCTGTCAGCACAGAGGCCTAAACGGGGATCCATCTTGCCACTGCAAAATCATGACCCAAACTGAAGGCGGATGCCCAACCGACTGAGCCACCCGGGGGGGCCCCTGGATTTGTTTATTATCAGACCTCCCAGGAAGCAGAAATCTACACACTATCACTGCAAATAACAGGAGTATAGGAGTTACTGTCTCCAAAGACCTAGCAGGCAGTAAAAGACAATACTTTGAAATGTTAGGTTTTGCTACTATCTTACAGAAAATACACATGCTTTATTAACAACTGAGTGGGAAATTATTCTCCCTCAACTGAAACTTATATGAAATGGGGGGAATCCCTGTCTTAATGTACTTACTTACTTATTTTTAAAGTTTATTTATTTTGAGAGAGTTCCCCACACCCCTCCCCTTGATGTGCACAGGAAGGGGAGGGGCTGAGAGACAGGGAGAGAGAGAATCCCAAGCAGGCTCCACACTGTCAGCACAGAGCCTGACTAGGGGCTCAATCTCACAGACCCTGAGATCGTAACCTGAGCTGAAATCAAGAGTCGGATGCTTAATGACTGAGCCACCCAAGCACCACCTAATTTACTTATTTAGACCAGTAAAAGTACTATCAAAGATTCTAGTGTCAGAGCCCCAAGACACAATGAATCAACAGATATAGTATGGATTCTCTCAAATAAAATCAAAATAGTAGCTGCCTCCCTCACCTGAATACCTATCATGAGTGTGTAAAAAAATAGGTTAACACCTTGCTTTTTTCCCACTTAACTCTCTGTCCCATTAACACATACCTGTCTCTCTCCTTCTCCCCCTCCCCTTCTTCCTCTCTTTCCTATATCATAATATTCCATTATGCAGATGCACCCTAGTTCTTCAAATACTCCCTGATTTCTGGAGACTTGTTTGCTTCTAATCATTTGCTATTATGTATAGTGCTTCAATGAAGCTTTGCTTACCTGGTTCTACCTATCCACAAAATAGATTTCTAAAAGTGACATTGCTTGGTCAAAGGGCAAAATGCATCTATAATTTTGGTAGATAGTGCCAGTTTCTGTTCCATAGGAATTGTGGCCATTTTGCACTGCCACCAAATGTGAGTACTTATTTCCTGAAGATCATTTATAAAAATATACATGCCTGGATTCCACCTCCCAAATTCTGACTTAGGAGATAAGGAGTCAGGCCTGAGTAGGCCTATCTTGAAAACGCTCTCCAAACAGCGTATCTCTAGTTGAGAATCCATTCTACAATGTACTCTAGTCTTGTTTACATTGTTCAAATCCAAAAGAAAATGTTTAACCTCCAAAGTTTATACCCCATGTCACTCATTCAATAAATACTTTTTGAGTACCTATTATGTGCTGGGCATTCTAGATGTCAAGGATATAAAGATATATAACAGTATCTATCATTAGAGTTTGCAGGGTGTAACAATGAGAAATGTCAATATATAATTAAGAGACAACATATAAGTATAGTGTTAGAGATATACATAGAATTTTATGGGAACACTGGAGAGGTACTTCGCCCTGACAGAATGCTAGAGCAGGCTTCCTGAAGGAGGTGCTCCTAGAGCTGAGTAAGAATTAACCAGGTAAAAAGAGGAAGAGGTATACAAGAAAGAGAGGGCATTCTAGGTAGAAAACAACATATACAAAGTTAGGAAGTAAGAAACAGAAGGGATGTGTATGTATATACAGCTGAAGCATATTGCTAAAGCACAAAATACAACAGAATAGTAAGCAATAGGCTGCAAAAGTGGGCAGAGATCAGATCACTGCACATGTAGTATACCATGTTAAGATACTTGACCTTATTCTCTAGGCAAAGGAAGTCACTCAAGAGTTTTAAGGATGGAAGTGACAAGATCATATTGTTTTAGAATTATGGACAATGGACTGAAAGGGCATATAACTGGAAAAAGAACGATTAGGAAACTGGTACAGAACTCAGACGAAGGCTTGCATTAGGGCGGGGATTAAGGGGAGAGAGTACTAAAGGAATCTTAAGAGGTAAAATGTGCAAAATGCAGACATTAGGTAGGGGTGGAGGTAAATAAAGGGATGATTTCAAGGTATTATCAAACCACTTCCAACAAAGTACTGGATTTAAGCTATTTTTTCAGCAGCAGTGATAGGTTTACACTCAATCATGCCCTCTCACTTGGGTCTTGACATTTGTAAGGTCAGGGATAGATGTATGGGGCTGAGCAAAATGCTCGTGGGGAATTGGTAGCCTTCTCCTTTAGCATCATGCTCTAATCAGCTAAGTAAAGCAACCACAGGCAACCCCAACCGGCAAACATAACATTATATGACCATATCTCAGATGCACCCTTTCTTGTAATAACTCATCTACTGGCAAGTCTCTTGACTCCCATTTTTCTCTATGCTTGTTAAGTCAGTGACCGAGACAATTGCTGACAACACAAATAACTGCCAGTACAGGAACAACGTGTAGTTGAGGGGCAGCAGCATCAACAGCTGCTTTCCCAAAACTTAAGCCAAAGCCAAGTTTCACAACATCAACAACACGTTTTGGGCAATCTATAGGTCTATTACCAAATAAAGTCAAGCTCTGGAGGTGAGAAGATATGGAGAGAGTCCCCTTTGAACTGTTCCCATTCCCCTGATTTACGCAAGCGTAATGGTCCTGTGGAGATGGAACAGGAGAAAGTTGTGTGTAATCCATACTAACCTTGGTACTTGTCTTTTTCTCAGTTCCTAAAAACAAACTGAAAGGAAACCAAAAACTAAACAATCATCAGATAAAAACAAGTTCACTGTTTAGAAAGTCCATGAATGAAACACACACATACCCTCTCCCCACACACACACACGGTAACACCAAGGCTTACCTTTCTTTTATCTTCATCTGTTGATTCAAATTTGAAAGTAGCCCTATGCTGAGGGGGGGAAAAAAGGGAAACAATGTCATTTTAAATACACAGAGTTTTAATTGCAGCTATATTTAAAAGGTATCTTTGTAAAAATCTTGCCTTTCCATATCGTATTTCAACACTCGTATTGAAGCAAGAGAGATGGGCATGTAAGCAAATAATTATAAAGCAGTGTGAAAGACTACAGCAGAAAAACAGACAAAAGAACATAGAGTACCAAGCCACTAACTCTACCCAGGAAAATCTGGAATGCTTTGCATAGAGTACAGAGCATCTGAACTGGACCTTGGGGGATGAATAGGAGTTTTCCAGGAGGCAAATGGAAAGCACTCTAGAGACAGAAACAAAGACTCAGATGTGTGAAATGGTATGATATATTTGTGAAATAAACAGCTCTGCCAGAGTGAAATATAGGACATGTGAGGGGATGGGAGAGTAGAGAAAGAAGAGAATGGAAAAGTAAACTGGACAGAAATTTGGAAGGGTCTTCCAATGTTGCTGAGTTTGTACTTTCTTTTTCATGTGCACTAAGAAATGATCAGGGAATTGTAGACAGGGAAGAGATTTGATAGACTGGTATTTCAGAAAAGTAATTCTGTAAGAATTAAGGTTTAAATTATGGCTCTACCACTAACTAGCAGAGCAAGTAACAAAATCTCTATCAATGGATTTCTCATGTGAATAGAGGGGATACCTAGTTCTCTGAGCTGCTGTTAGGGTTAAAACAGCAAAGGCATATATATATACCATCTCAGTGCCTGGCACATAGTAAACACTCAGTAAATATTAGGATTATAATGATTATGACTCCAATGATATTGAGGAAAAAAATAACCAGAAGCAAAGAAAGTGTCATGACTCTCCTGAGATGACTGGCAACACTATATTTTCCACTCTGTAGCTTAAACAGAGGATGGAGTAAGTTGACTTGCCCACAGCCACAGAAACAGTGATAGGACCCAAAAATTGAGCACAAAATTTCTCATTCTTTTCTCAAGTTTTATTCAGGGGAACCTAGTGCTCTTATGAATCTTGAGTTTTCCTTTAAAAGCAATCTCCACTGAACATCTTTGTTTTGTCTGTTTTTTGTTTTTGTATTTTCCTCATTGGTCACACTGACATTTATTAGCAACTCATCAGGAGTTAAGTACACAAAGTACTAAAGATATCATCATTACAGGTGGTTCTGTGTCGTCAGCTTTGCAGAAGAAGCAATTTTTGAAATTAAGTGAGATGGAGAAATGCTGACAGAGAAGTGGTTCTGAATGTAAGAAATGGTCAGAGGGAAGACTGAGGTAAGAAAGAAGGGTTGTTTGAAGAAACTGAAGAGAGGCTGCTTCACATATGGTTTGCAAAACAATTAAAATAGATGATGTTAGGTGGTTAGATGGCTTGGATTTAAAAATTTATACCTAAACTGGCAGATAGGTGATAGGCAACCAAGGAAGACAGAGGTAGGTGTGAACAGTACAGCATTCTGGGAGAATTTCAGGCCAGATCAAAGGAGAGAGCAAGACTGAGGACATAAAGCCTTCTAAGAAATGGGCATCAATAATCCAGGTGCAAAATTGCTGGCAGCAGTATAAATTGACATAAACTTTAAAAGGGAAAGTAATTTGGCAACACATACAAGAAAACATGAAGATATTCACATCCTTTCACTCAGAACTTCTACTTGTAGGAATTTATCTTAATGAAATCATCCAGAAGGAGAGTAAAGTCATATATGTAAGCATATTCACTGCAGTGTTATCTAATATTATGGAAGAAAGAGACAACTGAATATCTAACAACAGGAGACTGATGAAATAAACTGCTGTGCATCCACCTGATAAAATATTATATTGCAATAAAAAAAAGATGGCTAAAAACCTCTGTTAACAACATGGAAAATTACTTATAATGGCATCAGTGGAAAAATAGTAAAACACCAAGCTAGATGTCTACAATGACAGTACCTACATATGTATACAGATGCATTAAAGGCTTGAGTGTTGAAATGCAAAAATAAAAGCAACTGGGGGCACTTGAGTGGCTCAGTCAGTGAAGCGTCTGACTCTGGATTTCAGCTCAGGTCATGATCTCACAGTGAGATCAAGTCCTACATTGGGCTCCTCGCTGACAGCACGCAGCCTGCTTCAGATTCCCTCTCTCCTTCTCTCTCTGTCTCTCCCCTGCTCATGCACACGCATGCGTGCTCTCTCTCTCAAAATAAATAAACCTTAAAAAAAATAATAAAAGCAACCGTACAGTGGAATATCTGGTGATTTTTTTTTGACAAAATCATTGTTGGTGCAGTATTTTTATAATTAAAAGGGAAATATTAAAAATAAAAGATAAACCAATGAATGAACAAGGAAAGAAAGAAAGAAAAAAGGAAGAACAAGTTGTAAATCTGAAGGCTATAACTGGGGAATTTATAGACCTGAGGTTTAGTAAAAACTAACTCTAGATAAAAGATAAAGAAACAACAGACATCAGGCTAAGGTTGTAAACTGAAGCTTAGTAAAAGTCCAATACAAATGAAAATAAATTGCACTTAGAAACCAAAAAACCTATGGCTTTTTTGCCATTATATGTGAAATATTAATTCCATAAATTATCTGCCATAAATGAACCTAGTCGCCAATACAGTGGTTCTCCTCAACTTTTTCTGGCATCTATGATAAAGGCATAGAGAAATAAATCATCTTTTGGAAAGATCTTCATTAAGTTATAAAAATATCTTTTAAACAGTTTCTACGTAGAATTAATCTTTCATGGTGAAAATTTTGAATAGTACCAAGGACTAAATTTTCTGTTGCTTTTAAATGCAAGGCTGATCCTCTCATAAAACCACAACGTTACAAAAAAAAAAAAAGAAAGAAAGAAAGAAAGAAAGAAAGAAAGAAAGAAAGAAAGAAAGAAAGAAAAGCTTTCAAAAGCCCTAACTAGCATGAGGGCTTAATTTAATTAGAAAATATACTGGCATGTGAGGCAATACAAATTGAATTTTGAATGTGCCAATCTATTCAGAAGCGCAACCCCCCAAGATTGTTTGGATCCAAAGATGTTGGCTTCTCTAAGGCTGGTTTCTTTTATACAACTTAGATCATACCTAACCTATTCAGTACTTCTAACCCTTACTCTCTCTCCTTTCTAAGGCTGAAAGAGAAGGGAAGGGGAACTAGCATTTCTGGCTATAAATACCTTTATAGAACTGCTAGCCAACAGTCAACCACCTCACCTTCTTTATGTGCTTAATTTCCAGATGAACAGGAGCAACAAGTCAAATATAAACTAAAGAGTAAAACCATTGTTCAATTTAGAGACCAAGTAAACTAGGAACAGCTCAGTGACACACCAGACTCACAAGGACTCCTCCCCATAGGTTTTTATATCCTATGAGTAGGCTCTAAAAAGCTCAGGCTCAGGAGGCAGACAGCAATGGGTTTGAGTCCAGTCCAGCTGCTTACTAAAAGTGTGACCTTGGTCAAGTTATTCAGCTTTACTACCTGTCAGAGTTTCCTTATCTTTTATGTATGGCACCTTGCACATAGCAGGTGTTCAGTAAGTGGCCACTATTGTTATTATAGCATGGCCTATGATGTGGCATCTGGCCAAATACCTATTAGAGAACTAGGAGTTATTTCATATTTCAGAAGATACACTCAAAAGTACTGATACAAGGGAATTAGCCTAACTGGGGTGGTGTGTGTGTACATGTTGTGCTGTATTTCACAAATAGAGGTTACTTCTAGAACTAAACACCAGTAACTGAGGTTACAGAATTTCAATCTGGAAACAAGAACAAGGTATAACAAAGGAACAACTCACTAAACATGCTCCTCTGCAAAAATGTGTGGAATGAGCTCAGAGTCGGAACTCAACCTCAAAGTGGAAAGCAAAAAGTCTTCTTACATGGTCCAGTATATTTACATACCCTATTCAAATGTGTAGACTGTATTTCTAGAACTGTCTCAATATTAGGTCCCGATCAATCAGGTTCTTCTAGCACATAAATGAAGACCTCACTGCTATCAGTGTTATCTTCCTCTCTTATGAGGACTACTCTTGGAGACCTACCTGATTGTATCTGAAATAACTTTTCCCTTTAATTTGGCCATAAATTTGCCACATTTCCAAAACGAAATCCTGTTGGAGCTTGTTATAAGGTAATTATATGCCCAGGTGGCTTTTATGGCTATCAAGCCATCTCTCTGGCTATCATTATAGTTGATGACTCTAGGCCTCAGTTTCTTCACCTATTAACTGAAGGGGATAGATCCAATTACCTTTGAGAGTCCTTCTAGTCTAAATAACTTGTGATTCAAGGAACTAAGATATTGTACACCTCAGAGCCCTTGATCACTGTTTGTTGTGATAATCATAATGAGGGTAACCAATCTCTCTATTAAATCTGTATCAGAGCAGGCCCTGAAGGAGGAGGAGGAGCTTGGACAGCCTAGACTAGAACAATACATACCTCCCATAATTAACAGCTCATTCTATAACTAGAATGGAAGTGATTAGGACCCAACAGTAACCAAAGAAAGTAATGTACTGGTCCTGAACACCTTTTGCTCTTCTGTGCTCAAAAACACAGAATAGACAGGGTAAAGGCAACATAAACCCACTTCTAGCTATGTGCCCTTGAGCTCATAGTCACCTTGTCTTTATGAACCTCAATTTCCTATTCCCCTTGCAAAAGAGAATACTTCTATCTCCCTCGTAAGTTTTAATATAAGAGGATTAGATGTGATGATATGTGCAAGTGCTTAGGACAGATAATACATAGTACATAGCAAGCACTCAATAAAGGTTAACAGGTGAATTGAGACAAATGGAAAAGATCAACCACTCTTCCTATTTGTTTTTTAATACTTCCCTATGTTGGGTCAACTTGTATTATGCCCTCGAGAAACAGACAAGTTTAATTTTTCCTGGGATAGTAGATCTTCCCTCTCCCCAGGATAACAAGAGTCAGTGAATGAAGCAAGAAGGCTCGAAAATTACAGTCTCTTTAAACACAGAAATCAGATGTTGTTACCTGGAGCCAGATAGGTAACTGTGGCTCTAAACATGGCACAAGGTATTTTGCTACCCATTAGAAAATGTAAGGGTCAAGGAAAATGAGAAGTTATGGAGTATACTCCCCAATTATTTTTATCAGGCTAAATCAACTCAGTGCTACATGTTTAATTCCTGCCTTTGTTGTTCTAAAGTTAGGGGTTCTTCTTCAGTGCCAGGCACTGTTTCAAGGGCTTTAGACATATAACTCATTTAATCCTGACAACAAATCTATGATGTAGGTACTATTATTGTCCCTGTTTGACAGGTAAGGAAATTGAGGCACAGCAAAGTTAAGTTAACTTGTCTGAGGCTACATGGATGGTTAAGTTGAAGATCAGAGTCAGGCAGTCTGGCTCCAGAGCCTGTGCTATGGCCACAAGACGTCTTGAGTACCTTGATCTATTAGAACTATAACTCACTGAGTAAACGCCTCCTAGGTGCCCTGTGCTCAGTGTGCAGCATTAAACTTCAGTTAATTAAAGGTGCATAATAAGTTAGGTAATATTATCCCTATTTTACAGATAAGAAAGCCATGACCCAGGCTTAAAATAACAAATCCATAGTCATAAAGCCAATAAAAGGCAGATTTGAACCAAGATTTATCTGACTCTAAATTCTACCTTCTTTCCACTATCTTGAGCCATTAAACATGCTCCTCTGCAAAAATCTGTGGAACGAACTCAAAGAGTCAGAACTCAACCTCCAAGTGGAAAGCAAAAAGTCCTCTTACATGGTCCAAGATATTGACATATCCTATTCAAATGTGTATACCATATTTCTAGAACTGTCTCAAATTCTGGCTTTATTAGAGAAATAAAGTAGCATAAAGAACCTCCTCCCCTAAACAATGACCCAATCACTTTCTCTGTACATGATTCATTTCTGTTCTTGGTTGGACTCCTTGATGCCCCACAATCACCTCTCATTCTAAACATTTCTCAAATCCGTTTTTTCCAGGTAAGAAAAATGAAGCGCACAGTGTTCAGCTACTTTTTCAGCATTTCAGACTCCATATCCCATAGAGCTGGGCAATTTAATTCCACCTCCCCATTCTTACTGCCAGACCACCGCAATCATACTTTCCCTTCCTATTCATCTGCCTCCAAGGTCTCTCTCGCCTTGAGGAGCAAAGCCCCACCAACAACATGAACCTCAGCTATTTTCTTGGTATGCTAGCCCTACCATAATCAGCATTAAACAGGAGAGCTCTTTCCTGAAGGAGCTGACTGACCCGGTTCGCATCAAGTCAGAGCATTCTGAGGCTTGGCCCAAAAAGTACTTCAGGAATAGCATCTTAAATAATATACACTGGGCATTACAACTCTAAAAACATTCCCAGTGTGAAAGGGGAGCTGGAGAGGTCCAGAACTTAAGCTCTGATAGCAGTTGGCCAGGAGCGGTGTGCGGAAAGCAACCTGGAGGGAGATCAAGGAGGGGAAGAGGTAGACTCAAGGAAGCAAATCTGGAGTTCTAATCAGTTTAGTCTTGGAGGGAAGGAGAAATATTGAAGAAGGTGGTAAGATCCAGTTAGAGGTTTTTCCTCCTCCCGTCCCTAAAGAAGAAAGTTCCTACTGATTGCTAGATAATCTGGCATATAGTAACTGCAAAATAAATACTAGTTGATTCAACACTATTTCTTTCTTTTGAGCATTAGTTTGTAGCTGCCTCCGATCTTTTTTTAAATCAAGTTAAATGAATATCATCTCCGTAATATGAACACCCATGTATCAAGTGAATTTCTCTCAAATTAGGCAGATATGCAACAATAAAGCATATTAGAAAGTGAAGGAGATGGGGCGCCTGGGTGGCTCAGTCGGTTAAGCGTCTGACCTCGGCTCAGGTCATGATCTCGCGGTCTGTGAGTTCGAGCCCCGCGTCGGGCTCTGTGCTGACAGCTCAGAGCCTGGAGCCCATTTCAGATTCTGTGTCTCCCTCTCTCTGACCCTCCCCCATTCATGCTCTGTCTCTCTCTCTCTCTCAAAAATAAACATTAAAAAAAATTTTTTAAATAAAAAAAAAAAAGAAAGTGAAGGAGCTAAGATACGAACAGAACTGAATCTATCCATCCATCCTCCGAAACAAAGTAGCACAGTACTGTAGAAAGAGCAATTAGAAAACCGAGATTCGAATCGTAGCCCCATCTCTCAACGGCAACATTATCCTAAATGTCATTTGTGAAATGGGGAATACCACCAGTTCCTCACAGGGTTGTTGGGGAAGGTTCAATGGGAATGAAGGTATCTTATTTTGGGACCTTCTCCACCCAGAGCAGAACTGGCACCCTGGCAGGTCAATCGTACAAAGTGTAATAAAGCGCAGTGGTGGGCACACAGCAAACACAGAAGCGGAAATTAGGAGTACAAGTCAGTCAAAGGAAGGAAGGTGCTGTCTCTCGGGTAAGACTTGGGGTTGAGTGTGTTTTCACAGAAGTGAGTGGTCAGTCATCCCTATAAAGTAGTCTTCTAAATGGAAGAATAAAGGTGTGCTGTGCTACCTTTTGAAGTGACCACGTAAAATTCCTGCAAGAAAAAGTAATGGAGAGCTAACGGTTCCTGGAGAAACATTCAGAGAAGTGGCTGGGATTTACAACAAGATACCTTTTTACTGCAGAGCTGTAAAGTGGAAAGAACAATGAATGGTTTGAAGACCTAGGCTGGAGTCCCAGCTCCCAAGTATGACCTTGGGCAAGTTACTTAACTGATACAGAATCTCAATTGCAAAAGGAGATGAAACCTCACAGGACTGCTGTCAAGATTAAATGAGATACTGGATGGGAAAGCTGTTACCGCCGATACAAAGAATAGCTATTGCTAGGAGTCTGAATCTCCCCCCACTTACAACATAGTATGCCCATGACCTTGGCGTGATTTCAGTTCTTAGCACCTCGGTTTTCTCATCTATAAAATGGGGAGGATGACACCCTCTACCCCGTAAACACTCTGAGAATCAAGTTAGACCATATATGAGACCTCAAGCTTTGAAAACTATATAGTGCTATAGGTATAGAAAGAACTGCCACCGTGGCTGATGCGTTTTATGCTTAATCAAGAGCCGAGTTTAAGCACGGAAACACAGATTTTCATGCCATACAGGTGAGGAAGCCTCGCGTGCATTCATGCATCCAAGAGTGGGACACAGGGCACAGACGCACATCTACGGATTCTGGGGGTGTGACTTGCATGCTTGGGGGGGGGAGAACCGTGGGACAGTCGGCTGGGCCGGAATCAGAGGAGTGGGCGCCACAGTGGGGGCAGGGGGATGCAGGATGCACGCACGGGAAAGGCTGGGGGCACAAACACGCATGCCCAAGCCGGAAACGTTTTCTGGGGGGGAGCAGCGCGCATCCCCGGAATGAGGGGGGTTGGGAGGGATGCGATGTGCAAGCCCCGAGGGCGGCCCGGGGGTGCTCTACCGCACGCCCGGGGCCAGGGCGCTTTACCTTATCGCTGTAATCCCTCAGGACCCGCTCGATAGCCCCCGCCTCGCCGGCCCGGACGATGTAGAGGGCGCGCTCCTCATCCATGGCCGCAGGTGCGGGGGAGCCGCGGCCGCTCAGCGCGCCCAAGCCGCTGCCTCCAGGTAAACGCCTCGCGCCCCCGCTCGCTCGCTCGTTCCCAGCTTCCTTCCTTCCCTCCTTCCCTCCCTCCCTCCTGCCTCCAACCCGCCAGCCTCCGCCCGGGCAGGGCCGACGTCACCGCCCCTCAACTTTCACCCCGCGACGTCACCGGTCCCCCAGCAACCGGCGCCTCGCGGCCGCCCCCGACAAGGCCCAGGACTCGATGGAGGCCTGACGAGCGGCCGGAGGCGAGGTCAGGCCCGAGGCCTCGCTTACTCTCCTGCCTCTCCCTCCCTCGCGGAAGAGTCCAGCCTTTTAAGTGGGCTTTCGCAGCCAGAACTGTTCTCTCCTGACCCTCCTCTATGAATCATTCTCCTCAGCTGACGAGAGCGACCCGGCTCTTCCCCGCCCCTCTAAAAGCCAGCAGCTAAACGGACTACAATTCCCTGCGCTCATTGGGGTCATTCCACTCTTCCATCTAATTTACTGGAGTACCGAATGGCATGCCGGGATTAGTAGTCATCCAGCGGGAAAAGACTTCCCGCCAAAGGCATGCTGGGAGCTGTGGTCCGGTCAGGGCCGGAAACGGGAGTCCCGCGGCAGCCAGAGGCCAGCGGCTAGCGACCAAGAGACCGTTAGGGGGAGGGTGTAAGCGTCTGCTCTGCCTCCTTTTTGTTCCTAGGAGAGCTGGTTGTCCTGCTCGAGCCTTGGCCGGTCGGACAGGTTGACAGTCGGGGAAACTAGCACCCCTTGGTGGGAACTGTCAAACACCGGTTTAATTCCCTCTTTTTCTTGATTAGCGGTTTCGGTCTCTTTGAAATTCTTTCCTTCCTCCCCTTGTTTGCGGTCATGTTACGTATTCAGCTACAGTAATGTGGGAAATTGCAGGCAGTTATCTGGAGAAAAGGGGATTTTTTTTTTTTTTCCTTAGTAATAGTTGCTGCCACGTATCGCGTGCCGCGAGGGCTCCAGATTCAGCGTTAGGTCGTTGCCATATAGCTTCTGATTCTCACGACGTGGAGATTTTTCTGGAACCAAAGGAACCAGCATAGGTTAAGTGATATGTCCTGTGTCACAAAACTGGGAAATGGGGAATTAGATAAGATTTGAATCCGGGTCTTTCTCCAAAGGTGACTGCTCTCCGACTGCCAGTCACATACTACCGATGTGCTAGTAATGGTAGTGATGGGGATAGTGAAGATGGAAGAGGTTCACGTTTGCTGAGTGTTTACTACGTGCAAACATTTTGTTACATACTGTGCCTGTGTCCTCTCCTTCAGTTTCTCACAACGTCAGGCAACAAGTATTTGAGAACCTCTGCTGTGTCTGGCACTGTTCAATATAGTTCAGTACCGTCCAGTGTAGATGCAGTGGGCCTCAAAGTCCTTGCCCTTAGGGAGCTCCCATTCTAGTGCTTAACTCTATGAGGTGGGTACTATTCTCAGGTTAAGAGGAGCAAACAGTCTCGGTGGGGTTAATAGATTAATTTACCCAGATTGCACAATTTGGAAACTGAACTTGATGGAACTCAAGAGTCTATGCTTCTTTTTTTGCTTTCCCAAGCTATTAGAGAGTGGGTGAATTTTCCAAATAACTTCCAGTCCCACTCCAAGCAGCCTGTATCAGAAGTCGTCTTTGGTGCCTCTTCTGCCCACGTCTACCTCTTGAGCTGTGTTGAAGAGGAACTAGAGGGG
Source organism: Panthera pardus (assembly GCF_024362965.1). NCBI lineage: Eukaryota > Metazoa > Chordata > Mammalia > Carnivora > Felidae > Panthera > Panthera pardus. Next base: position 15,686,099 of record NW_026526991.1, read on the forward strand.
TAACAATTTTTCATCTGATAATTATTGTCTTCTTCTATGTGTCAGATGCTGTGTTAGCTCTGGGAATTTGCAGAGAAAAAGAAATATGGAATCTAAGCTCATGGAGCTTTTGATTTTTCTGCGGATTATACTTTTCACGCAGCAGACACTCATTGAGCATATCTGTTGAGCCAGGCACTGGAGTAGGTGCTGTGTCCATGATAAACTAATGCAGAAAGATTTTAACCTGTCTCTTAAAAAAATACACTGAGAGCAGTTTGCATTCCTTAGGTAATCGTAATACCTTGCAATTGTTTTTAACAGTTTATAAAACTTTTTTTTTTTAATTTTTTAGAGCATGAGTGGAGGAGAGGGGCAGAAGGAAAGAGGGAGAGAGAGAATCCCAAACAGGCTCCACACTCAGTGCAGAGCCCAACACGGGGCTCAATCCCATGACCCTGGGATCATGGCCTGAGCCAAAATCAAGAGCTGGATGCTGAATCAACTGAGCCACTTAGGCACCCCGCTTTTTTCTGCATTTTAATATACACTATCTCAGTGGATCATTGAGGAAGGTACTGTTTTCCCATTTATAAATACAAAAACAGGCTCAGACAAGTTAAGTAATAAGAGCTAGGACTCCTACTGCAAGCTGTAAAGTAACAGTATTTGGGTACCTACTCTGTGTCCAGTAGTGTATTACATGCCTTTTGGGTAACCATATATTTATTTGTGGAGCAAGGGCATCAGGACAGGACACTAACAAGCATAAAGTATCTGAGTAGAGATGTTGCTTTTAACAAGGGTCTTACACATGTGTTCAAAATGTCTATTTACCAGAAATAGGCTTATGTTTTTAGGCTCCAACCCTGAACTTCTAAAAAGAGATTTAAAAAATGTGAAACCACATCAATTAACGGCTTGGGAAATTGCACTTTAGTAATTTTAATTAAGCACTAATATTCTGATTTTATAAATCAAAAGGATCTTTGACTCTAATTCAAGTCATCTTTTGACCACTGACGAGACTCTGGTCCCAGAAAAATTAAGTGATTTGTCCAAAGTCAATAGTTAAAAGCAGACTCTGGGACTAGAGCCTAGACTAGCTAAATCCTGGGTCACTACATCACTTTACCTCCCTGAATATTTAGTTACGGGGTACTTTCAGTGACTAGAGTCTCTAGTCCAGCACTAACTCCAGTTCCTGTTGATTCTTGGGTGGCATGGTACCAAGGAATTAGGGTTTAGAGCCTGGGTAATCAAAGTAACACATTTATTCACAAGTCATTGCTCTGAAAGATAGCAACATAGTAATTCTATACAGATATATACACAGTGCCTTACTATTCTCAAGACATCCATACGTAGATCATCTGATTTAATCCTTATAATAGCTGAAAAATGAAAGGTCAATAGGACAGGCACGGTCTTCCTTTTTATAGAGAAAAGGGAAGTTCAGGGTGTTGATTAGCTTGCTCATAAGCAGTAAATCTGCTAATAAGTGGTATAGTTCAGGGCTAGAAGTGCTCTGGGCTCTGATAGCATAAAATGTTATGGATTGGGGCCAATGAAAAAGCCTGCAAATATATACTAGTCATTTATTTTGGACTTTGATATATCCCACTGTGACATTTCCTCTGCCATGACAACGGGCTAGATGGAATGTGCCAAATTGGTCTTTAAGTAGTACCTGGTGCTAACAGCTTTTAAAATCCAAATCTTACACGCCACGCACATACACACAATGTTTTTTTGTGTGGAGTTCAGAGAATTCCACTAATTCAGGATATGACTGGTCACTCAGCAATCATCTCACCACTGTATCAGGCTACTCAAACTCTCTTAAGCCACAGAGTCTTCAGCTGTAAAATAAAGGGGTTGGTCCAGATATTATCTTAGTTCTTTCTCAGTTCTAAAATTTTGTGATTCTAAGAACAACAAGAAAACCATATTTGATCATGCTCATTCTTTAGAAAAATCTATTCATAAGAGTGAGGTTGTATAAATCAATATATGCAAATCAAATACCAGTATGGCATATGCAAATCATTGCTTGGGCATACCTGCAAAGATTCTGATTCAGTTGATCTGTGGTGAGGCCTGGGTAGTGGTAATTTTAAAAGCTTCCAAGTTGATTTGAATGAGCAGCCAGGGTTCAGAACCACTGGACTAATATTTTGATACACTATCAACCACCAAACTAGTTGGGTTTTTTTTTTTTTTTTTTTAGTTTATTTATTTTGAGAGAGAGAATGCTAGCAGGGGAGGGGCAGAGAGAGAGAGAGAGAGGGAGAGAGAATCCCAAGCAGGCTCTGTGCCCTCAGGGCTCGATCCCACAAACTACAAGATCATGACCTGAGCTGAAATCAGGAGTCAGACACTTAACCTACTGAGCCACCCAGGTGCCCCTGACCTAGTTTTTTGATAGACTATCAAATTCATGTGCATGTGACTCGTTAGTCTTTGAGAATTCAGAATAACCTAGCAGAAGAAAGTGATTTTAATTTCATTTTCTACCAATAACGAGGTCTCCCTTTTGTAGCAAAGTCAATCAACATGATTTGTTCCTTAAACAACTATTTGGTGGTTTTTTGGAGCACAGCATTGTCTTAGGCACCATAAAAAAAAATAAGTAGAAACAATTGATCCTGTCCTTTGGGGATATAGGAAACACCCAGGCAATAAGTGAATGTTTTTTAATAGGAAGAAAGGAATTGAACATAAGTACTGTGGAAATTGCAAGATGAACATTGATGGGAAGACAAGGAAGCAGAGAAGCCTTCTCGGGGAAGGCAAATTATAAAGAAAGAATGGTGGAGGCAGTTTGGAGGGCCAGCAGGTAGGGGGGAATGCCATGAAAGAAGTTCAGGAGGACAAAATTAATGAGACACTTATTGAGAAATATTGACTTGGTTGAACTTGAAAGCCATCAATGGGGATTTCTTAGAGGTCAATTGGTCAGTGGGATAAGTAAAAGTTAAATATGAAGGACATTTCATAATCAATGATGACTCCATAGGCAGCCAATCCAACTTCAGTTTATGGCATGTTACATTCCTGAAAACATTCTCTTACTATGCCATATGCCAAAAAGTTAAATAGCACTGGGAGACAGGAGAGGGTCAGTTGCCAGCCAGTGTCAGATCCTTGTGCACATTATTTTAATTTCTCAGGGTCTCATTTATAAAATTAGAGTTGGACTGGGTGACTTCAAAGTTGTTTTTTTTAACTCCTATAAATCTAAGATTACTCGATCCAGCCTTCCAGCACCTTTATTAGGATCCTCAGTCATATTCCCAGTATTTTAATTGCTAAAATTGAACCCATGCTGTTAGTCCTTGGCAAATGTACCTATTCTTGTTTAATATTGACTGTCCACAGTGGGACTCTCAAATTAAGCACACAAAATGGGCTCTGCCCTTTAGGAGTTTTTATTTATCCAAGAGCTGGAATGTAGGTCAGACCTATTTGCATCTTGCTGGCTTGGAATCCCATCCAAACACCTCTTGGGAAAACCCAGCGCTTTGGGTGGCAATGCTGTAAGGTGGCAAAAGACCCAGGGCTGGTGATTGGAAAACCTGGGTTTGAGTCCCGACTCTCTGTGTGCCTCTCAGAAGCCTATCATTTGTCAAATTCATTAAAATCCTCTGGAAACCAGGTTTTTGTATCCAATAGGAAAACTTGAAGGCCAAAAGACTAGTTTGAATTTTACCTCTGTCCCTGGGTGTTCAGGGATAAGTCACTCTTCCTCTTTGAACATTGATTTCCTCAACTGTGATAAGCATTATACCACTTACTTTGGAGGAGGCTGTAAGGGTTAAAAGAGATGGCTGTCAAAGTGGCCAGCACAGCACACCTGGTGTGGAGTAGCCACTCAATTGTTAGCTGAACCGGAATGAGAAATGCAGCCTCCTGCACAATGATGTGAAGATTTGGGGATAAAGGTCATGTTATTCCTATTGATGCACAAACACATGAGTTTTGATGTCGCTGATGTTTAACAACAGAAAAGCATTTCCAGCACACTGCTTTGGTTTTTAAACCTTGAAGTTAATGTCTTTACACTGATACACTTTAATATAAGACAGTTTGCGAATACTGTCTTATGTGTGCATGTGTAAATAAGGGGACTAAAACACCCAAAACACACACACACACACACACACACACACACACACACACATGCCCCATATCAGTGCCTTTGCAATTAAGTATTTGAGATTCACATGTCAGAAAAAATATATTCTCACAGCCCTTCTTCCCACCACTTCCTTTTTAACTCTATGCAGTAAAGCATTAATTTACTTACCAACATTTGATTAAACTCTTAAGGTTCAACCCTAGGAGGAGGCAGAAGTGGACAAAGGATTATTGTCATTCATCATCAACACATTTTAGTCTTCCCCTCCAGTTGCCTATGAAGGATTAGCATTTCCCTGAAAGGAGGAGGACAGAATAAATTGCATCTACCGCCAAAGAACTGCCAGCTCCTTTCAGCTGGGGGCACATACCGGGAGCTTTTCCCATATTAGTCAGCTTTATCTCAACTTTTGGGCAGTGCCTACATCTGAATTTCATGGGTTTCAGGGTCAGTCAAAACAGAATTGTAGGGTTGTTGAGGTCAGAGGCCACCGCTGTCAAAGGGTAGTGACCTGAACAGCAAGAGGTAGCCAGTCCCCCCTCACCTCGCCTCCCCCCTTCAAATGACTTCATTCTGGTGAATACTTGGCTCATTGCGCCTCCCCTGCAGAGCCTTTTTTCAACCTGGTAATAAAAATCCTCCCGTGACCTGGTATTTTTTTTTGTTTTACATTACTGATTTTCTTTTGTTCCTGTTTCTGTATAGAATCACCAAATCTTGGTCCCTGATAATGTATTGGTTTGTATGTGCCCTGGGAAAGGACAAGAGGGAAAGCTAGTCTGCTGTTAACTTAGAGTGAGTGGAATGCCACTTCGAGTGTGGGGGAAGATCTGGTGCCCGGCCTAGAAACTGCCTTCATTTAGCACACACAAGAATTTCCCAGAACTTCTGAAACTCTTTTCAACCCCAGTAGGTTCTATTACCATGGTCAAGGTTGATTTAAAATCTGCACCGGCCAAAGGCGCTTAGGAGAGAGGCATGGGGGTGGGGTGGAGTGGAGACAAAAGGAGGAAGGAGGAAGAAGGCAGTGTATTGTAGGAAGAACACAGACTGGGGAGCAGGGCAGTTCTGTCCTCAAATCCCAGCCCTGCCACTTACTGTGTGTGACTTGGGGCGAGGCTCAGCGCCTCCGTTTCTTCACCTCTAAATAGAAATGGCTGTACCACTGACACTGCCAGGAGGTTGTGAGGAATGGAGAGGAGGCCTCTGCTGTGCCTGGCACAGAGCAGACCCCAAGAAATGGGAAGTTCCATGAATGAAGGCAGAGCCATTTCAGAAATGTGCCGCCCAGCGTGCCGCAGGCCCCTCATTTAGACGGGTCCCTCTGCCTTGACTACATGTGGGTTCCTGCAGCTGATCACGTCTGAGAGGTGGAGCGCAGGCCAGAACATGGTGGATACCAGCCCTGGTGGGGTCACAGTTTGGCACTTCCCGGAGAATTCACGCCTTCTCAACTCTTCTCCGCAGCTCTTCCCTCCTCTCAGGAGACTATTATAAATACCAAGCGGCAGCACTGCAGCTGTTCCTGAGGTTGGTCCCCTCACCCTGCTGTCATGGTCAGACCTCATTATTTTTCATCATAGTTCCCAAACAACTGGTTTTAGCTCTTGAGGCATGTATGATGGCAGAGAGTAGAATACAACCGGGGAGCCCTATTTCTCCCACCCACCACCTCTCTTCACCCACACTCCTTTCCTAGCAACAGCTCCTTTCTCAACTCTTGGGGCCCACGTCTTCCGTCTCACCTACACTAGCAGCAGCAAAATATGGGGGTGAGAAGGCTGGGGGGGGGGTGAGGTGCAGAGGGAGGGATGGGGGGGAAGAGCTTCAGGGAGGAGGCTGACGAAGCACAAAAGGTTCTGACCTCCTTGGAAGAAGAGGAAACCACAGGGGCTGTGTCCAAGCTGGCTCAGCTTGGGAGGCTGCCAAGGAACTGAAGCAGAGAAGGTCCAGGTTAGGAGGGCAGGCGGCAGAGTGGTAGGGAGGTGGGCTGGGCTGAAGGGCAAACAAAACAGTGCCCTTAGGGAAAGCTTTGTCAGCTGTGGTGGAGGGGGAAACCAAACTGTAGACTGGGGTGGGGAGGGGGGAGTGGCACTCTTCTCCACTCTGGACAGACTGGAACCCTGGGCAAAGCTACTCAGGGAACACAGCCCCTGGATCTTAGAGCTTCAAGGTGTAAGGGGTTGTGTTTCTCAACCTTGGCTACATATTAGAATCACCTGGGGAGCTTGAAAGCTACTGATGCTGGAGGCAGGTCACATGCCAGGCCCGTTGTGTACTGTGATGGGACCCGTGCATCAGTATTTTTTTTTAAAGTCGACAGGGTAACACTCATGGGCAGCCAGAGTTGAGAACCACTGAAATCCAATCCTACTGAGAGCAGGAATGTCCCTTCCACAACATCTTTGGTGGAACCAAGATTTAATCCCAGTGCTACCTCACTTTGAAGCCAATGAGTATCTCCATCTTTTTCTCTTAAGCTCCCCAGTGGTGATGATTTGCATGCTTTTGGCCCTTGTCTAAGTCTGAACTCTGTGCCTCAGGAAACCTACATCAACCCACTCCCCACACTCTTTCTTTTCCCTGTATAAAAAGGGAGTATTTGTACCATTCCTTCCCAGCATTTAATTTTTTTAAAATCTTGTGATTCGGCCTTTAAGAGATGTAGGTAGTTGGGACAAACAGCCTGCTTGTTTTTGCTCTTTCCATGGCCCGAGTCACTTCGGACATTGTGATTGATGTCACTTTAAAGCAAACGTGAAGGACAAAGCTGGAGGCAAGGAAAATAGCAGAAGACCACTATCATGTGAGAGAGTGGGGCTGGCTCTGAGGAAGGGGGTACGGCTTGCTCGGTGGCGGGGGGCAGGTATACGGGCCACACTCGTGGGCACAAACCTCGGGCTGTTTTTGAGCACCAGCTGGTGGAGCCGTCGTCCTCTCTCCTGTGGCTGCCTCTGAATCACTGCCCAGCTGCCAGTCCATTCTTTGTTTCCCCTAAGCTGTCCGCCCTCCTCACCCAGATCTGCCGGCCCCGCTCCAGCAGCAGCACACAGGCCACGATTTGGGATGTCATAGTTCTAGAACATCGCCGCCTGAGGTCCTCACTCTGGACTCCTCCAAGGTCACATGGTGGTGAAGCCAAGACTCCCTCTCAGTTCTCTTTCCACGATTTCAGTCCCTCTCCCCATCTGGGTTGGGCTTACCTAATGCCACACGTTTGATTGTTCTCTGACTGGGCTGCAGTCTCAGAGGGGCCACAGATTCCCTTTCTTCCCAGACCTGGGGTGTACTGGTGGCCTGACAAAAGGACACAGCAGGATGGATGCCTAGGACGCCACAGGCTTGCAACGTGGGTGAGCCATCCTGGCTGCTGTTCACAACTTCAGCCAGTTTCAAGCTGGCAGAGTCCTTTTCAGAAAGAGTCCTAAGGAGGGGAGTGTCCCTTTATTGCCAAGACTCCTCTGTTCTTCCTCTGACAAGTGACTGGCCCTACTCCCAGCTGCCAACCTTGCCCATTCCCATTCTGGTGACTGGCAAGGAACCATCAGAGGCAGAGAAGGTGCATTTGAGTCCTGAGTTCACAGCAGCTGTTGTCTTTTCCTAATCAGATCCTTCTCCATTCTGAAATGGAAGGTTTAGAACAATTGGGAACACAAGTAACACACTCAATTCCCAAGACATGGGCACCTTGTGTTCTGGAGAGTGCGCCCGGGGACCACTCGTCCTCATCAAAAGCTTCCCTCTTCCTACAGTGCTGACCCCCAGTTCTCTGCTGTGCTGCGAGCAGGAGGCACACATTCTCTCCCCTGCAAAGTTGTTGGAATGTCCACTCTATTCTCTGGGACTCAGCCCTTGTTGACTGTGACTATTTTTGCCTAAAGATCTGTACATTTAATGACCTTGTGGCTGTTATTTGCGCAGGAGTATTATGTGCTGCTGCTACCTGGCTAGACAATTGGGCAATTGCTTCTTCTTTTGTGTGTTTGGTAAGTCAAAAGTCAGACTTACTACATCCTTTCCTTTATGAAGCACTGGCTTTGAACTGTATGAGAGCAACAGGTATGGTTCATGTTATGCAGTGACTGAATCTGACATTTTCTTCTTCTTCCTTCTGCCCCCCTCCCCCTGCACCCCCCTCCCACTTTCCTCATTCAGGGCCAACTAATGCACTGTGGCCAAGAGATCAAACTAATTTATCTTCCGGGAGTGAAATCCAACATCTACTTTCTTTTTGTTGAACAACACAGTGAAATTTTTTTTAATTTTTTTAATGTTTTATTTTATTTTTGAGAGAGAGAGAGTGTGCCCAAGAGGGGAGGGTTAGAGAGGGAGGGATACAGAATCTGCAGCAGGCTCCAGGTCTGAGCTATCAGCACAGAGCCCGATGTGGGGCTTGAACCCATGGACCGCAAGATCATGACCTGAGCCGAAGTTGCATGCCTAACCAACTGAGCCGCTCAGGTGCCCCAACATAGTGAAATATTTTTAAGGGGATGCTGTGTAAAATACATCATTTTAATCCTAAAATCATTCTTAGGTATAAATATGTTATGTAATAGCAAGTAAGAGCTTGGCTTTAAAAATAAATCTTTCAACATGCAAATCGAGTTGTCAAATTCTCTTGCCTTTTAGTTAAAATAGTCACTGCTGCCATTTCTGGAAATCTGTGGCTCTGAATTTCTCATAGATCCTACTCTTTAACGTTTGGACAAAACAGTCATCTTGCCTCTATATCCTCGCTCCTCAATCCTAGAATCAAGATGCAGTGCTGGAGAAGGACTTTTTGATACTTAATATTCAGTAATGTTACTGTTCTGTTCCAGAAGTTTATTAGTATTTAAAGCACTGCACTTGAAGTATCTTTACACCCACAGATCATTAAAACATAATGAACTAAGGACCAGGGGACCTCTTAATGATGCTGGTATTGAAGAATAATATTCCCTGTAAGAGCTGAAAGGTTCCTGTCCTTTGCTGACGCTAGCCATTGTGCAAACTTAAGACAAATCCTTGTATGTAGAACTGGTCCCTTACAGACCTCAACTAGGCTGTAGATACTAAATCATTCAAGGACTGGATGTGTGGCCTATCCAAATTTTAATGATTGCTTTATGACAAGACGATGGGAGAAGTGGATAAGAACAACCAGATAAGACCACTTAGTTTTGTTTTGCCTATTTACACCCTGAGTATTCAGAATGCTATTTATCTCTCTCTCTCTCTCTCTCTCTCTCTCTCTCTGTCTCTGTCTCTGTCTCTCTCTCTCTCTCTCTCTCTCTCTCACACACACACACACACACACACACACACACAGAAGTCATGTCAAATGCAGAATAAAAATGAAGAAAGCAGGTCATTTCAATACTTTTTATTTGAGTGTGAAACCATTCATATCTTGCACAACTGTACAGAAAAAACTATTTCCATTTTAGCTGTAGACATGATTATCACACTGAGTGGTGTGATCAAAGATTTTATTTACAGAACAACTGCTGAAACATCCGATGTCATATCTCCATTTATTTCTTACCCATAGGGTAATAGGTCCACCATAATTGCTTGGTGCATTTTATAATACAGAAAGAAAACCTATGTTAATCTCTAACAAACCTCACAAATTGCTACCAATCTGACAGAAAAATGCCTACAAAAAAAGTTTCCGAAAGTACAATACATTTTTATTTCCACACATACACAGTATAGTATAGGCTCAAAGGCACAGCTTTGAAAAAAATTTTTTTCTATCAAAGTGTCGGAAATTATTACGGTCTTATGAAGGAACCACGAAAGTCATTTTCACGCTTGGTGCTTGGTAAGTTAATGTTTGGTCCATCTGGTTTCACAGAGTTAATACAGCAGAGCTGAGTGTGATACTCAATACCATACATCCACATTCTCACAGAATTTTAAAAGCCCCTCTCCTGCCTTTTGCTGACACTAGCCATTGTGCAAACTTAGGACAAATACTTGTATGTAGAAGAACCGGTCCCCTACAAACCTCAATCAACTTAAGGCATACAGAACAGGCCTCTTCCTTCCCTCTAGACAGTGCTTACATTCCAAGACAATGCAGGTACTGTGAGTAACATGAGTGTAATAACAGGGGATCTAGAGTCTTCCAGACACCAGCATTTAGCCCCGGTGTTCCAGGAAGCAGTGACGGCACCACCAGGAAGAAGGGACGCGTAGAACATACCTGAGGGCTGTTCGTTGTATAGTAAGATGACAGATGGCAAGGTGAATGCTCTTGGTAAATTATGTGCCCATCCAAGAACACAAACCAGACTCTGTCTCTAGTATCCATCAAGACTAATGAGCTTTTGTCAACAGGAAAATAAGTAGCTTACAGGGAGTGTTTGCCAACACAAAGCAAAGTCGTGGAACAGAGGGAAAAGGCACAGATTGGCCTGCCCAAAATAGTGCTCTATAGAAACAGTCAAGTCTGGCTTGGCTACAGGAACCCAATCTCACTGACTTTTAGTGAGTCCTGTTTCTGAACTAAAGTTGATTCATCCCACACTGAATCCCAGACTCACATTCATTAGGAAAATGGACACTTAGGAATAGTCCACGAGTTACGATGTGTAGAGATAAAGTCTTCTGGGGGTGGGTTGTTGGGTTTATTATTAATAATTATTATTAATATTAAATATGGATTCCTGTGATAGCAGTCATTTAGCCCATCCTGTGGAGGCCTCTCCGTTGATGTAAGCAAAGCCAGGAAAGTGTTGCATGTGCTCGTACTCAGAATTCCTGCGCGTGGTCAGGGGTGTATACATGTCACTAGAGTTTCCGTACCTTGTGGAATGCACAGACGGGCTTGTGTAGCACGTGTTGGCTGTGGGCACCTCTGGCCATCGGGGGGTGACTGGGGTAGGATGCAGTCTGGGAGTACTGCTCATCAAACAGGGTTCCATCCGGGAAGTGGGGCTATTGAAAGGGTACTTGTTGAGGGGAAAGAAATTCCACAAAGTTAAAATTAGCTTGGAAGTTGCATATACACAATATGGGTCATATTTACAAGTTAAGTTAAATTTCTTAAGATGCTATTAATGGAAGTTGATAGGAAGTAATCAGTGAACTCCTGAAAGATGGAACCTTGGTCTAGGAAGTAACCAACAGGAAAAAGGCAAAGGACTTCAAATCGAGAGTAGGGCTGGTGTTCCCTCAAGTAGTAATATTGATTTCGTGCTCTTTTTTTTTTTTTTTTTAATTTTTTTTTAACGTTTATTTATTTTTGAGACAGAGAGAGACAGAGCATGAACAGGGGAGGGTCAGAGAGAGAGGGAGACGCAGAATCCGAAACAGGCTTCAGGCTCTAAGCTGTCAGCACAGAGCCCGACGCGGGGCTCGAACTCACGGACCGCGAGATCATGACCTGAGCCGAAGTCGGCCGCTCAACCGACTGAGCCACCCAGGCGCCCCTGATTTCGTGCTCTTAATGTGGAATATTTGGGGAAGTCAAATCCAAAAGAAGGAACAGCCCCACTGGGAATACGGGGGCGGGGGGGGGGGGGGGGGAGAGGGAGGGAGGAAGGGGGGAGAGGGGGAGAGAGGGGGGGAGGGAGGGGGGAGAGAGAGAGAGAGAGAGAGAGAGAGAGAGAAGCAAGTAACAGCATGTCCAAATAGATATGGATATATGGATGTATGGTTGTGAATTTTACCATTAGTTATGGAGATGTGCTAGGTCCCACTCCATCAACCCAAGAGAACAACACTACCAAGTAAACCACAGTGACATTATTAAAAATAGCATTTTACAGTTGAATTCAATTATGAACTGCAGCCTAAAAGCAGGCATTTGAAGAGGAAGCAAGCCAACAGCTTCAAAGGTTATTATTAGTGCCTATCATTTAGAGAACATCTCTCTTTTGGGTTCACATTCACTGAAGTTCTGAAAGATGCACAAGTAGGAAATGGTAAATTGTTGGGCTTGGTGTGAATGTGGAGGAAGGAGTCCAGATAAGCCAACTGAGAGGGGATGGGAGGGGTGCTTTTGTATAGGACAGAGGAGGGGAAGCAGTTCTAGAAAGAATTAGGAATAAGAGAAGTGCCTCTGAAGTGCTGCTTCTTCTACATTCTTCTCTGTTTCCAAGACAGCTATGCAAATAAGCCCCTTTTAGTGCAATCACAGGGGAGGAAGGGGAGGAGCTCCGGGCTCCCTTTGAGAGCTCCCGGTTTGCCGGCCAGGCCAGTCGACACAAAGATTTCCTCGCTGGGCTACGTTAGGGCCACCCCAACCAGGACAGGAGCCAGTCAACAAGGATGGCAAGGGCAGCGAGTAGGGGAGAGAGTGTGTGTGAATGTGTGAATTCTTCTGCTCCCCATCTGTCTTCCCTGACAGTTGGAGAGTGGAGCCCCGAGGGATTAGGTGGGAGGCTGCCTCCTGTGAGGGAGACAGACAGGCTGAAGCCTAGACAGCTGAGAGAAGGGGTGATGACAACAATGGCTGTTCCCCATAGTCGAGGGGGCCAAAGGGAACCATTCTGCCTTTGACTAGGCGCCCGAAGGAAGCAGGGGAAGGCTGTTAGGCCCAAAGCAGGCAAAGAGAAACAGGTATTCATAGGTCAAGAAAGAGGGCTCCAACTTCTAGTAGCCAGGACTCTCTCTTACATGGGACGGCATGCCTTACACAGAAACGGCAGCCACTTCACAGTGAAACGAACAGGTAGGAAGGAGGGAGGGAAGTGTGCAGGTGGTGTCTGGGAACTCAAGGGAGAAGGTACCCAGGGTGGTTGCCAAGGAGACTGTGGAGAGCATACCAAGGCTTTCACATCCCCAAATCCGATCAAAGATGCTTAAGTGCATCCATGTGCCCATTATGGGAATCTACAGAATGCTGTTCGTATGGCAGCCATGGTGAACCCTCAGGCCTGAGACCATCGTAGGATCTGGCCCTGTCCAAGAAAACAAGATCCCAGGTATCAAACAGCTAACATTGAAAAATGTTATTATAAGACAGTCTCTAATGTTTTTCCAAAAGATTGCTCCCCCTCCTGATATACTCTCAAGTAAGCTCCCTGCACACGTCCCCTCACCTCATAGTGCTCTCCCTGGCACAGAGGCCTCCTCTCCCATCCTATGGCAGGCCAAGATGGTGCCCCTCTCAGAGACTTTGTCCTACCTTTTCCCTCTGCCTAGAACACTTGTTTCCCACCCCTACCCCCCCACGCTCCTTGCACGCCTGCCTTTTCATCCTTCTTCAGGTCTCCGCTCAAATGTCACCTCCTCAGAGACTTTTCTGGACATCCTATCTCAAAAAGCTAAATGCTCCACCCTCTGCCTCTCCGGTCAGGAGCTCACCATCCTGCTTGTTAGCTGTCCGTTTCCACTGGCTTCTATTCATAAGCTCCTGGCATGGCTGTGTCATGTTCACTACCATATTCCCCGATATCTGGAATGATGCCTGGCATGCCAGTCACTCTCTGGTGACTGAACACCAGGGTGTCACCCCTAGACAGAAGCTTAGCGATCATATAATTCAACCTTGTGAATCTACATGAGAAAACCAGGACTCGTGAGGTGAAGCATCCTCCCTGCCCACAGTCACTGCAGGCTAGCACAAAGGCTGGCATAAAACCCAGTGCTGGGGTAGCATTTTCCCCCACATCGCTCTGGTGCAAACTGGGCATAACCTGCCACGGCGGAATCACACAAGAGAGGAAGACACCCTATTATACTTTAATGTCTTTGTTTCTCTTTCTTTAAGCTCCCTCCTCCCCTACACAGCACAGGGTCTTACAGGCCCTGACCAGGCCTCATCTCGCTGGTGTGGACAGAGCCTCACTTGCCTTGGCCAGTGTAGGTAAAAATGTCACAGTAGGGACTTGGAGCCTCTTTCTCATAGAACCCCAGAGAGTGTGGCTTTTGTGCCTAATCGAGGACCCTAGATGCAGCTGTGCCCAGGGGTTGTGTCACAGACTCAAAAGAGTAATTGCCTGGAAATGAGACTGGCTCAAAATATCCCTAATGGGACAATAAAATCCTGTTACCACAGAATCCAGCATGGAAAAATCTGTCCCGTTAGGTCAGCTAATTGCAAATGAGTCAGTGACTCGTTTTCCCTGTGGTGAAGAGACCATTGAAAGACGAGAGGCTGAAGTGCCCGCTGCCTCAGCCTAGTGATTAACGCCACCAATGAAGCTTCTATTTAGCATGGTGGGAGCGGCTGAGGCTGGCCTGTGGCACCAGCCTCACCTTTCACACTTTACATCCGGTTTCATGCAGGGTGCTTAAGCATGCTGGGCACAAACTCTGGGGTCCAGGGAGCTCTGCGCAGAATAAAGGCGCTTTTTGTTGAGGGCCCATAACAGGAAGTTACCATTTTCTGGGTTAAATCACATGCTGTTGCTACTGATGTTAAACTGGAGATAAGTCCCCAGTTCCCACCCTTCAAAGAGGTGTGTGAGGGGGTACTTGTGGGCACACGTGTGTGTGTGTGTGTGTGTGTCTGTGTGTGTGCGCGTGCGCATGAGTAGTTAAAGGTTCTGTCAGATGGCCATCTCAGCTGTGATGGACTCTGGGCCTCTCTAGAATCATGAGGAAGTTCTATTTTGAGAAACGACTCCCCACACCAAGGCTGACTCTCCTGCACTTGGAGAGGGGAAGAATAAGCCCTTTATCCCTGACCCTCACCAAACGGACTGCTACTTGAGCAAGGGGTGAAAGGTGGCCCAGTCAGGAGCGCAAACTGTTTTCCTATGAAAGGCGGCTCTCACACCGCACCAAAGTTCTGCCAGTGGGCCTGCCCCCAGGCAGGCTTCCTCTTAGCCTCTTCTGTAAGAGGATATAGCTCCCCCCAAATATTCGCCGGACAGTTCACATCCATTGAGCTTTTAGGGGTTGGACTGAGTTAATGCACATGAAACTCTTAGAATTCCCACATATAGTAAGTTTTCAAAATGTGTTAGCTATTACTAATATTCTTCTTCTTTGCTTCATAGGATCATGGTCCATTAATAACAGGAAGAGCCTTAGAGACCGACCATCTCGTCCTACCTCTCATTTCACAGATGAGGAAACTGAAGTCAAGAGAGGGGGAAATGATCTGCTTGAGGGCACACAGCAGCTTAGTACCAGAGCAAGGATCCATTCATTCATTCATTTCATTAACAAGTATTTAACTGAGTACCTACTAGCTAGTATAGCAAGAGACATAGATACCATGCAAAACATAACAACTGTGGTGTTATGAAAGATAATAATAATAATAATAATAAACACAAATAGTGTTGACTATGAGCCAGGCCCTCTTCTAACCTTTATCAACTTACTTAACCCTCACAACCCTAAGAAATATGTACTATAATTCTCCCCATTTTTTAGATAAGGAAATTGAAGCACAGAGCTAATTAGAGGCAAAGCGGGGATTTGAACCCAGGAAGCTTGGCTCTGTAGTCACAGATCTTATACCACTACGGTTGATTGATTTTTGTCCCCTTTGGCTCAAGATGCTATCCCAAAGTGGAACACCCTAAGCAAACTGGCCCTGGGCTGTGCTGGGCCACCAGAGATTCGGTGAGAGTTACATGACTGGCTGGCAAGGTCGGGCCTTGGCCATACAGATGAGGAACAAAGAAAAGCTTTCTAGTCTACTGTACATGGGTTTCTAGCCATCGTTGATGAAATGGCTTTTGAGCTCAGGGACCCAATTCACATTCACGGCTGCTGACAGGGTAGAAGTTGCACAAACGCATGTTGAATGAGGCTCAGAAATATTTTGTAGCCGTGTATTTGGTCTGGCTTGTTTTCTCTTTTTGGTCGAGCATAAGAAGGGGCACCTGGGAAGGGGCAGCTGAGACCATCCCTTCCTTGTTCACTTAGTTTGATGTGAGCAAGTGTAGCGGAGTTGCAAGAAGGGTGTTTTTCTGAAGTAATTCAAGCCTTACACCTCCTTCACCTGGACTCACTAATGCAGAAATTACTAGAATTGAAGCAGGACTGGAGGTTTACCTTTGTTGTTACCCAAGAGGAAAGCATGTGTTGTGCAAATAAATAGTATAAATAAGAGCACACACATACTGTTTCAACAACCAAAGGACTTCAGATTATTTTGAGCTTATAAATGCTGGGGCGCATGGAATCACTGCCCTTCACAGATGTGTTGTATCCGTCTTTTAAGACAGGTATTTATTCGCAGAAGTTAGCTTCAGTTACTCTTGTGCTGATGACCGCTTGGGATTCCTTAACCAATATTCTAGAACTGTGGTTTTCCTTCAGTTCAGACTCATCTTTTTCCCCAGTGAGTCTGACACAATGAAGTGTGATATTCACTACTCAGGACTGGAACAGCTTGAACTCTGCTCTGGAAAGCTAAAAAAACGAATTAGCCCTGCAGTGGATTTTTCCCCTCTCTGTTCAACATTAAACCAAAGTACCACAAGAGGAGAGAAAGTGAGTCTAGGGTATGTGATTCTTCTTTTGGGTAACTTGAAACTGACTGAGAACAGTTAGAGTAACTTCTTGAATTTGCGTCCTACCCTCCAAACCATACTGGGTGCAGTGTTCATTGCCCCGGGCTTGGGGTTCAAAGCTGGAGAATTTGCATGGGAGTCTGCTTTGCTACTTACTGGATACACAGGCTGGGGCAAATTACGTTATGAGACTGTTTCCTCCTTTTTAAAAACTGGAGGAAAAATGCCTTCTTCCTGAGGTTGCTATGAGAATTGAGTCCGTGTATTTGAAAGGGCCTAAAACAGAGCTTGATGCCTAAATGTTAGTGAAAAACAAAGCAAAGGATTCTTTGTCTTTAGACACCCTACCTTCTCCAGGAGCACTATCCCCCACCCCCATCGACCTGGGTAGAGAGGTGATGTAAATAACTTCTCACCCTGCTGTATAAATGGAGGCCAAGGCACAACCCTTTAAGCGTAGAGTGTGAATGCACGGTGGGGTCAGCAGTTGTCAAAAGACCTTGTTGAAAGGCCACTGTGTGTGTGGAGGGGGGGGGGGGGCGCTGAAAAGGCTGACTGTCACCTCTTCCTCCATGGACTTTCAATTAGTCCTTGGCCCTTCGATTAAGAATTGCTATCAAACGATAGTGCTCCATTCGGGGACTGTTGTGGCTTCCAGAGCGGAGGCTGCAAGACCTATCTTTGATCACCAGGGACCACATGGGCCTTTAGGAGACCCTGGTTTCTTTTCATGGCAATGTCTTTAAAAATAGCACCTCAGGGACACCTGGGTAGCTCAGTCAGTTAAACGTCTGACTCTTGATTTTGGCCCAGGTCATGATCTCATGATTCATGAGATCGAGCCCCACATTGGGCTCTGCACTGACAGCACAGAGCCTGCTTGGGATTCATTCTCTCTCTCTCTCTCTGTCTCTCTGTCTCTCTCTCTCTCTCTTTCTCTCTCTCTCTCTCTTCCTCCCTTTCTCTGTCCCTCCCCCGCTCACATACTCTCCCTTTCGAAATAGATAAACATTAAAACAAATAAAAATAAAAATATCACCCCAGAAATTTCATGAGGATGGACAAGGGAGGGAAGAAAGAGGGAACACAATGCCTGTGGCTTGGAACTTCAGCTTGATCTCGCCACTGCTGCTTAGATGTCTGTCTCCTACTGGAACATAAGTTCTCCAAGAGCAGGCCCACTTCTGTCCCCTTCTCCACTATTATCAGAGGCTAGAGCGTGCTTGCCACGCAGTCAGCACCCAAGCATCGTTCAAGAGTAAATGAATGAATGAGTGAACGTATGAATGCATGCACGATCTGCTTACACTGCTGTTAGGTGTGACCCAGGCTCTGGCAGCAGCTCTGAGTCATTTTGCAGATCACAGTGAGGAGCACAGGCTCTGCTCCCGAGGGAAGCAGTACCTAAGGATCTGGCTTCTCTGTGTGACGCAGTTGGAGACCTATAATGAATGCCCCAGGTGATGGTTTAGTGGAATCAACTTCTCGGCTTGTTTGGGGATTATACCGGGGCTCCCCTTGGTACTGCAGATGGAAATCAAAACAGACGCTTGTTTGCCCCGAGTGCCATGTATTGTGGATACACTCTCCTCAGTGCCTTCCCTGAGAGGCCCATCCGTGTGCTGACAGCTGATGCAATCGTGGCCTCCACCCTCTCTCAAGTCCTGCTATCTCTATTCGAGACGTCTGCAAGTACTTTGCAGCAGAGCTCCCTGCCTCCATTGGGCACCTTTCCAGTTTATCCTGAGTGCCCTCCTCAAGCAGAGCTCTCGGCTTACCTCCCGGGCTCCCACCCCACCAGCGGGATGGAGTGAATGTCCTCTGCACTCCTTTGTTTGTGTTGCCTCACTTCCTGTCTCCTCATCTGCTCAAGACACCCTTAGTGAATGCCGACACAGGAGACGTGGCAGAGAGCCATGTGCAAGAGCTTGGACACACAGGGGTCACACTGCCTGGGTTCAAATACTCAGGCAGGTGACACTCACTTCCTTTCTGCAAGGATTACCATGACGATGTGTAAAGTGCTCAGCACAGAGCCTGGGGTGTGAGGAGGGTTACCAACAGAGGCGCTGTGCGAGTCTAGAGCAGCGGTATGTCATAAGGTCCTGGAAGAAGGAAGGGTTGGTGTCCTGAACAACAAGCAGAAGGTTGGAGAAGAAAGTCCCAGCCTGAGAGAACAATATCTGCGAATTGCACATGGGTTGGCAAGGCTGGAGCAAATGGTGGTGGGGTGGTTGGCAGGCCACAGAGGCAGGCAGAAGCCAGATGGTTACAAGTCATAGGAGGCATGCCAAGGAATTGAACTTGACTCTGAATGCGATGACATGAAAAGAAGGAGAGTGTTAATGGCCAGTCAAGTTTTTTTTCCAAAAGACTCCTCCAGCTACAGCATAGAGGATGGACCAGAAATGGTGCAAGTTTAGTGATACAGAAACCGATGGGAAGAATTCTGCCACAGTCTAGGTTAGACCTGAGCTAAGGCAAGGACAGTGGGGCATTCAGAGACCTTGGGGATGTAGAATTGAATAGAACTGGTGACCGGCTGCCTTTGAGGCCAGAGCAACAGGAAGTGCCCGAGACAAGTAGAGGACCCAACGCTGACATTATAGGTACAACCACAATTTCCATTCACCACAGGCTGCAGGGAGTTGATACGGTTTGTTAGACAAGGGAAGAGCCAAAGGAAATGTGTGGCCTGAGAACAATCTGATAAAGGGCCCATTTTAGGAGGATTCTTCTGGTGAGGTTGTACGTGTGGACTAGACTGGAAAGGAACAGACGTGAGACCCGGGGACTAGTTACAATGACACTGAGGTAATAGTCCTGACAGGACTCGATGAGGGCCAGCACCGGGAGGATGGGAGACAAAAGATCCCATGTGAGGGGGGCTGCCTGAGAAAGGGCAGCAGACATCGCGGCTGACCGGATTCTGGGATTAGAGAGGCCAAAGTGAGGGTGGAACCAAAGGCCACTGGTGCGCACCCACGTGCGTGAGAGAGAGTGGAGATGACTGCTGGCTGAGCACCCACTGTGGGCAGTTGCTGAAGGATGGGGGTGCCCCTTAGGAGAAGACCATCCTCTCCTTGGTGACACCCAGGCTGCACACAGTATCCAGAAGGTACTAATTAACTATGTTAAGTTGACTAGACCGGCCACCGAGCATACCAAGGCCTGGACAAAGAAGCAGGCCGCCCACTCACCTGTGCAGAGCTCCTGTGGTAAGGGGAGTAGTGCAGCGGTCCAGAGATGGCTGTGTCGTGGGGGAGGGCCGGGTACTGGCTCTGCATTGGGGGAGGATGCTGGTTGCCATAGCTCCCATAGTTATAGCTCCCCGTGTACCTAAACCGCAGTAAAAGCACATTGAATATTGTGAGTCACGGAAGGGACAGCAAGTCACTTTGACACCTTTAAAAATCAACCTCATCTTCTCTTTCTCTTTTAGTTCTTCTTTCTCATTTTCCATTTTACTCCTCCTTTTTGGTTCTTACCATCTCCAACCCTGCTGTGGTGAGTTTAAACTCCCAAGTTGATTTTCCTTCTCTCCCTCCCAGCACACCTCCCTTACCACCCAGAGAGCACTTAGGGAATGAAAAGCCAGCTCTGAGCAAAACACAATTAGTGATGGAAACCTCTACTCCTGCTCTGTGGCAAAGCCCGAAGTCAAACAGGAAAGAAAGAAGACGTTACTTTGGGATTTATGTTTTGTATTGTTCAGGCCTTTGCTTGCCTGTGAGGGGGAAGGATGTCGTGTGTTATGAGGAGCTCTCTCCAGCGGGGAAACACCGGGGCACGGTCAGCCAGCTCTCAAAGACTCCCGTGCTGAGCCTGGCTCCACCGCTTTCCAGCTGTAGGAACATGGGCTACCCACAGCCTTCTCACATTTGTAAAAACGCTGCCCCTCATTATTCTGGGGGTTCACGTACGTGAAGACAATCTATACAACAGAAATTCCTGTAAAACATGGGATATTCTTATCACTGTTCTCAATAACATCTTTACAGCAAAAATGCTGACATAAGACCGCGTGGGTGTCTATTCTGCCATTGCTCTAGAATCAGAAAGCTTCCTGAAACAGTTTTCAAAGTCTATTCTAAATGTGTGGGAAGATACTCTAAGAGAAGTAAACTCTGAGAAAATAACAGCTGCCCTATTCACTGGTCAAGGGCACCTGAACCCAGGCCAACAGCCAGGCCCGTGTCCAGCCTCGGGGTTGTCACCTGGCTGCGTGATGCTGGGCCACTGTGTGGAGGAAACCTGAGAGGGCCTCTTCCTGTGGTCTGCTGGTCAGCACCCACATGGCAGAGTCTTACCTTCTTCAGCATAAGGGCCCTTTTTTTAACGTCATAAGTGGTTTTCAGATTGCTGCACGTTAGACATTTTGAGATTAGTGTCTTTTAATGAAGACAATGCATGATGGCAAGAAGCTACTATGATTCAGGTAACAATTTTAATTTTTTTTTTTTTAACGCTTATTTATTTTTGAGACAGAGAGAGACAGAGCATGAATGGGGAGGGTCAGAAAGAGAGAAAGACACAGAATCCGAAACAGGCTCCAGGCTCTGAGCTGTCAGCCCAGAGCCCGACGCGGGGCTCGAACTCACAGAGCGCGAGATCATGACCTGAGCCGAAGTCGGACGCCCAACCGACTGAGCCACCCAGGCGCCCCCAGGTAACACTTTTAAATGGATTTGCAGTTTATTCTTCACAGCAACACCACCACCTCCAGGGACCTTCAGCCCTCGGGTGGGAAAGTCCTCCTCTAATCCAGTCCTAGGAGACCTGGACCCCGCCATGAAACTTTCCCACCCGGGGGAACTGCTGGAAGGGAGTTCTCTGCTGAGGCTCTAAAGCAGAAAAGAAGGAAGAACACAGGCTCTCGAGTCAGACAGATGCTCAGCCTGGGCCCTGCATTTACCAGCTGTGTGACCCTATGCAACAGAACTTGAACAAGTCTCAGTTTCCTCATCTGTGAAATGGGCTCCCTAATGCCCACCTCTCTGGCCTTGCGGGGACCGCAAGAGACGGTTCTCTGCAGTACCCTACAGTGCCGAGCGCACTGCCATCTTTGCGACGGGCACCATTCTTCCTGCCCTTTGAGAAAACAGCTGCAAGTGAACCCTGCTGTTTAAAACCAAATGTAAAAGTATGGTGGCATGCATTCCAGGAAGGTCACCTACCCGTGCTCCTCTCTGTGCGGATAAACTGGTATCCGGTGTGTGACGGAGGAAGAAGGCACATGAGTACTCCTCATGCAGGGCAGCTGCTGGGAGTTTTCAGCTGGGGACCCTGCTGCCGTTGTCACCGTATAGGTCAGAGACCACGTGTATGACTGCATTGCTCCTGCAGAGACAAATTAAGATGCATAAATCACTAACACGGTTCTTCCATGCCCCATTCTTACAACACTTTAGTGGCCTCCCACGCTCTTTAAGCTGAATGTCAAAATCTTTACAAAGCGTGTGTCTCAGTCCTTGCTGACCTCACAAGAAGCATCCCCCACCTCTGTCTTTGTTCTCTGATCCAGACACAAGATCTTTCTTTCATTTTTTTCCAGAGAACCACGATTCCCAGCACCCCGGGGCCTTTGCACATGCTGTTACTGCTGTCTGAAACCTCATTCTTCCCTTAGTACCCCCCGTGTCTTAATCCCAGACTAAGTCAGATCCCCTACTGCACTATAGTCCTTCATGGTGCCTACCACAGTTTGTAATCTTACACCCATTAATGAATGTGATTGATTTAATGCCATCCTCCCTCCTCCAGACTAGAAGCCCTATGAGGGTAGGTGCCTTGTCTGCTTTGTCCACTATTGGATTCCCAGTGCTTACTAGTGCAGAGCCTGGTGACCAAAAGTTTTTCAATAAAAACTTTAAAAGGAAGAAAAGGGAAAGGAAAGGTAGAAAGAGAAAGAGGGAGGGAAGGAGAGAGGACAAAAGCTCAGGGAGGCACAGCCGAGTAACTTCTCAACGCTCAACTAAACAGGTGCTGGGGAGCCAACAAACCACTGTAAGCAGCCCTAAGTAGATTACTGGGCTCTGCCTACCCAGGTCTTTTTGAAGATTATTAGACAGTGACCTGAGCGGTGACCTATTCCATACATATTGCTAATTCCATTAATTTACTTTTTAATTGGATACCTTGAAAATGCTGGGGATTGGGAAGAGAAACTGACAAAATGCAAAACCCTCAAGATGCTTAAGAATTTTATGAGATGGTTAGAATATAAAGATGGTAATTTAAGAAATCACTAAGTGATATACTCATTGATGTCTGATAACTTTGAGAATGTTGATATAGTGGAAATAATTAAGCCTATTTTAGGAGGTGGAGGGAAGACCATTCAACACCCCGTTGCAGACGCAGGGAAACTGAAGAATTGGTTAAGGGAAACCATTCTTAAGTGAAGTAAAACATGGTGCTCCGTTTCTGTGTTTTCTGCAGCAGATCTTTTCTATCTCAGCATTCCTGGGGGAAGATAGGAGAGCGGTTCTTGTTAAAAACTGCAGTCCCTTCCATCCCAACGACTTCGCAGATGGCACGTGAGTAGCTGCACTGGCATAGAGCAGGTGGAAGAAAGAGTTGGTGGACCAGCACTATGCCAATTACATGGCAGACATTCAGTGAGCGATGCTCTGAAAGGTGTGTGAAAATGCAATCCTACTTTGAACACAGCTGTTTATTATTAAAAGAACTCTGTATTGAACTCTTTCGTAAATTGGGAGAATCCTTTGGAATGCAAGTAATGCCCTTTTTTTTTTTAACGAAGTGACAAAGGTTCATTCCAAGAACATGAAAAAGGGACACTACTTATTGAGCATTTAATAAAGCCCAGGCACTGTGCTTAGTGCTTTACCGATAACCTTGAGATAAAGATCGTGCCTACTTCACAGGTGAGGAAACTGAAGGTTAAATCTGAAAGAACTTAAGGGAGTGCATAAGAATACAGAAGATTCAAGAAGATAATGTGAATGGGGGAGTCAAGGAAGAAATTAAAATTGGAGCAAAAAGTGCAACAAGGAGCGAGGCTAAACATGCATACTCTTCCCAGAGGCGGGCCTTAGACTTGGCGCAGAGACTTTCCAGGAGACGATGCCACAAGGAAAACCTGACAGGTCAGGAGCCATAAGATAGTAGACAAACTGCTCAGGAGTAAACTGTCCTTGGAATTATGATCAAACAAGAATTTCTTTCAGATGCCCCCATAAAAGGCAACTGTGAACTGCTTAACAGTGTCCTCAGCAACACCCTTACAGTGGGCTCCAATCTTGATTCTCAGGACCCTTCCTTATGTCAACACTTCAGGCTAGTGGCATCTCACTCAAGTCCAGTTCAGAGGAATTTCAAATGTTAACTTGCACGAGGTCCCAGTGGGTGGGGCCGGTGGGGCTCTGAACTCCGGTCTGCCCCATGCTTTTATTCTCTCTACCATATTGCTGCTTCACTCTGGCTCCGAGTCCTGCTGAGCCTCTTATACTTTAGGAGGCTTTCTCTCATCAACTGCAAAGCAAGCATGAGAATACGTATCTTGCAGAAGTGTTTTGAGGGTTAAGTGAGATGAGTCTGGGGCGTGGGAGGCTCTTAACGGGATTCATGCACTCCTCACCGTGAATTCAGGTATTCTTATATGAGACTTTCTTAGAGCAAACATTTCTATATGTCCCATTTCAGATGCCAGGGAAGAAAGACAAGTTTCTTGGGTCAGATTCTGTCACCAGGGATGAAAGGCTTGAATAGCAACAGAAATTCAGCTAATTACAGCAAACTTCTAAGTGTGTTTCTCCATAAAATCATAGGTGTTCTTATTCATCAGTATGGCTAAAAGTACCCCTTTTCCTGGTTTGCACATGTACATCATATACAAAAAGATAATGACTTCAGCAGGCTGTGAGGCATCATTTATGGTAACTGCAAGGAGACTGGAAAGAAAAAATTCCAAAATGATCATGCCCCAGATGATTGGATTATGCATGACTGCACTCCTCTATATTTTGCACTTCATATGAAGTTATATTACTGTTATAATTTTTTAAAGTACCCTTTCTATTAAAACAGGTTATCTCTAGGTGGTGGGGTTGAGGAGGGCTTTAAAGCATTTCTTCACTTTGCTTATCTGTATTTTTCTATAACGAATGTGTATTGTCTCCATGAAAAGAAAAACATTATTAAAATATATTAAACAAGCTTGATAATTGGAGATGGAATTGGAGGGAGGTGGGAAGTATGGGAGAACAATGAACCAGCCACAGCAAGCAAGTAATTAACCCTTCAAGCCCCTGGGACCTCAGGAGAGCACCGCAAGGTCAGTGGGTATTTAAAGGAGGCAGCTCAGGAAGCCAAATGATTTTCTCTTTTTCCCCAAGCAGTAGGAAGACAGAGTGATAATAGCCATCACCTGAGAGAATGGAGTAGAAGTTACTTTTGTATGAGCTCCTGGAGCACAGCAACTGTTCCTTAGTCATCTCTGTATCCCCAACAGAGGGTCTGCCAAAAAGTAGGTGTTCAGTAAATTTTTGTTTCATTGAATTTGTTGTTGGAGGAGTAAATGCTGCTAGAAATAGACGTTATCAAACAAAAAGCTAGTGGAACTCTTGGAAAAATGGGCTCCCGTGGTCTGGGAAACAAAACCCCTAAATGGCCGTGTGCCAGCAATCTAACAGACCCACTCAGGCAGGCTTAAGCAGATTAACACCTACTGGCTTGGGTGAGAAACCCTTTTTGCCTGGGGACCAGAAAAGAACACCCCTTGCATTCCCTTTCCTATCAGTGGGACCTCCAGTGAGAATTGCTGCTGCTGCTGCTGCTGCTTTTTTAAGGAAATAAAAGGAAATGTGTGCAGTTCACAGTTTTGCTTAATTTTTAAGACAACGCTAATGCTTTTTATTTATTGGTAAAACAATAACCTTCCCTAGTTGCCTAATTCCCCTTTCTCTTTTTCTCCATGACCTGTATGCCCACTCTTATTTCAAAGTCTGAGAATAGTGGAGAAAGCCCCCTGATCTCTAAGAATACCATAAAGATCCCCAAAGATCTGAGAATCCTGTAAAGGTAAGTGTTGTCTGTGTTCTAGTCTTAAAACTGCAGAAGAAGATTTTCTTTCCTTTCCATCCCCAACAAAATGTTTTTCATTCCTGAGTTTTTGTTGTTGTTGTTTTCTTGGAGGGGGTTTTCAACTCAGGACAGGAAGGGTGCTTGAAACATAACAGGCAGTCAGTAATGACTTGTTGAATAAATGAAAGAATGAATGATAAACCATCCAGCATAAACCAGACCTCATGCTATTTTCTTTTTATACACTGACTCACTGAATCTTCACAATAACCTCTTGAGGTGGGAGGTATTACCTCTTTCTTTCAGGTGAGAAAACTGAGGCCTAAGACTTGCTCAGGTGAGTGGCAGAGTTGGGATTTGAACCCAGATGTGCCCAACTCCAGAGCCTTTCCAAAAACAACAGTCGCCTCTCACACTTGAACGTGCATTTGAATCATAGGAGATCTTGTTAAAATGCAGATTCTGATTCAGTAGGTTGGGAGCTGAGCCAGCAATTCTGCATTTATAACAAATTTCTAAACGATGATAATGCTGTTGGTCTGTGGACCACATTTTGAGCAGCAAGGGTCTATAAACCACCCACTGCCTCCAGTCACGCATGCTCCATGTTGAGGGCCATTAAAGATCAGAAGTTGTAAGGTTCTAGTACAGACTTGTGAAAATTCAGGCTACTTTCCAGTCTACCTGGCCATACCCTTCCTTCAGATCTTGGACTAAACCACTTGATCCTTTTCTCCACTAGGATTCTATGAACCATCACAGATGTTCAGGTTTTGATCTAACCTAAGCCTTTTGGTAGTACCTTCCTGAGAAATACGCTCCTTTAAGTATGTCTGGATTCTGGAACTGCCTATACAGTAGCCACTAGACGTAGATGGCTATTTAAATTTAAATTAATTAAAACAAGGGGCCCCTGGGTGGTTCAGTTGGTTAAGCTCTTCGTCTCAGAGCATGATCTCGTGGTTTGTGGGTTCGAACCCCTGCATCGGGCTCTGTGCTGACAGCTCAGAGCCTGGAGCCTACTTCAGATTCTGTGTCTCCTTCTCTCTCAGCCCCTCCCCTGCTCACTCTCGCTCTCGCTCACTCTCGCTCTCGCTCTCTCTCTCTCAAAAATAAATAAACATTAAAAAAATTAAAACAAAATACAATTAAAAATTCAGTTCCTTCATTGCACTAGCTACATTGCAAGGGCTCAGTAGCCCCATGTGGTTAGTGTCTACTATTTTGAATAGCTCAGATTAAAAAAAAAAACAAAGTTGCCATCATCACAGAAAAGTCTACTTGAACCGTGGGCTATCCGTGGCTCTATCCCCCATTGGCTACCATCCATCCCTAAGGCAGTAGTGCTTAAGGACAATACTTGCTGGAGCTGAAAACCTCATCTGTTTGTGTTACACTTTATCAGTAGCTCCATGACCAGGAGCAGCAAATGGATCCGTTCCCAGAGACAGACGGGGATTCAAGATCTGGCTGCCACCTACCTCTGCAACTGCCCCCACTGCCACTCTCCCCTTATGTGTGTCCGTTAGTCAATCCTCACTACGCCAGGCTCTTCTCCGCCTTAGGCATGTGCATGTGCTGTTCCCCACTACCTGAAATGTTCTTTTCCTCTCCCCAAACTTTATGCGCTGACTCTTTCTCATACTCCAGGTCTTGGATAAATGTCACCTCCTCAGGTGGGCCTTCTCTGACCATTTCGCAGCACACTATTATTCTCTTTATGACCACCTGAAATGGTTTATTTAGCTGGTTGTTTACTTCTGTATCGACTCTCCTACCCACCAGAATATAAGTATTCAGGGGCAGTGACAATGCCTGTTCTTTTCACTTCTGTACCCCCAGGACATGCCCCAGATTAGACACGGAATACATGGAGTGGACCAAAGAATGAATGAGCAAATCCAAAGGCCCCCAACACCAAGCTGTGACCTTGATGATGCGAGGTCAAGAAGAGATTAAGCAATCTATTTTCAATCCCAGCTTATATTTCCTAATTCCACTCCTTTACAGAAAAGGAAGCAGCAGGGATGGAGGAGGAGGTTCTGTAAATGAGTCATCGTGGGCTCTGGGGCAGGGCTGCTGTGTCCACCCTGTCCCACTCATTTTAGCTGCCCTCAGAATAACTGAGCTTTTGTTATTTGGAAAGAGTAGGGGCCAGTTATCTTTGTTACATCCTCAAGTGATGTGGAGAAAATGCAGCTGGGCAGGCCAGATGTTCTACAGTTAGGGCCATTTATAAGGAATTTGCCTTTATTTCTTTAGGCATCCTAGCATCTCAATGATTTAATTTGCTGGCTTTGTGTTGCAGGGAACCCATGGTGGGAAGGTGAAAACATGAGTTTAATAGTTAACTTTTATTGTCATTGCTAAAGGAGGGAATACTTCAAATGACATCATAAACCAGGTCTTAGAGCCCTTCCGAGGCCTCACCAGGACAGAGCGGGAGCTTTACAGTTTGCATTAAATGACAGTAAAGAATTGCAGCCCAATGTCATGGTAAGTGGGCCCGTCAGTTTGGCACCACCTGCCACACTCCTAAAGAGGAAAAGAGGCACTTTACCTGAATGGAAATTAAAGTTTCTGAACTTTGCTGGGCCAGGAGTGAGGGGGCAAGCTCACAAAGTTAGGGAAGAAAATGGATAAATGGGCTAGATTTTACCTTGTGGAAATCTGTTGAAATGGAATCCTTTGCTAGTCTTGTTTCATGGCCTTGCCGTAGACTTGAACATGCCCAGTCAAAATCAGCCACGTATCACAGTGTTAGGTGCCTGATATTCCTTTCCTTTCACTTTCTTCCACTCCCCCCCACCCCCGGCTTTTAAAAACAATTAATGAAAACAGTCCTAAGAAAACATACTTAGAAACACATGTAAGTATGGACACAGAACAAGATAGATGAGCAGAGTGGCTGCTTCCCTAGTGAGTCATAACTCACTATCTATAATATACCACTTTGTATCCACGAGTCCTTGTACCAAAGGATGCCAAAAGATTATGTGCAATGAATTAATTTTCTCTTTGTGCTCACCAAGCAGACATAATACTGTTCTCTTTTTCATAGCTGAAAAATGGGGAAGTGTCCATCAAAAGTGAGACACTGATAATGTGGAGGGGCTGCAGACACCTGATTGGCCTTGACTCTAAATCAAACTTGATGATATGTACATCATCTGAGCAATGATATTCAGAGTATGCTAGAGACCCAACAAAATTAACTAAGTCACATAAAATTTCATTTAACGTGTTAATGAACTGTTTTAGCCAGGAGTTGTTTTGTTTTGTTTAATATTCCCCACTTCTTCTTTATTTTTGCTTCCTGATTTCCTTTTTAAAAATTGCTTTTTTAAAAAAAATTGTTAACCACTTCAGATACTATTTGGAAAGTAATGGTATATAAATCAACCAGTAATTTAAAGATGGAAATAAAATGGGACACCTGGGTGGCCCAGTCAGTTAAGCTTCCAACTTTGGCTCAGGTCACGATCTCACAGTTCCCTGAGTTCGAGCCCCGCATAGGGGGCTCTGTGCTGACAGTTCGGAGCCTGGAGCCGGCTTCAGATTCTGTGTCTCCCTCTCTTTCTGCCCCACCCCCATTTGCGCTCTATCTCTGTCTCTCAAAAATGAATAAATGTTAAAAATAAGTAAATAAATAAAAATGAAAATAAAAATTAACTGGGCATAAAGACCATATGTTAACTTAAAAAAAAAGAAACATGACAAATGCATTTTATAAGATACACAATTGTTTTCGAATTTACAGTATTGGTCAATGAAATATTTGCACAAATCCTCAAATTTAAGAAACCTCCTATATTTCTTAATACCTAGATGTATATCATGGCTAAATGTGCTTTATAATGCAATGTCTATAAAACCATACATGTTGTTAGGAAATTATGTTTATGTCTCCTTCAAGACTATGACCCACATGCATGCCAAGATCCAGTCTAATTTCACAAGGGAGTATTTCAAAAGTGGTACTTGAGAAAAATATTACACATAGTTTTATCTAGGATGACATTTTTAATGCCCCCTGGAGATATCTGAGAACAAAGCAGGAATGTGCCAAAATCTTCAAAGGTTACGATCATCTGAAAAGAACCTGTTTTACATTTGTATTTCTAAGAAGCTACTTTTATGACTCGTGAACACATTGCGCAGAAATCTCTGAACACATTTATGGTATTCCTGTGGCTTTGACTATCACACCTGCCACACCTTGGGGCCTCCAAAGTGCTGTGAAAAAAGCCAGGCAGACTCACTAGCTGGATGAGAATTATGAAGAGATCCTAGAAATCTTGCCTTCACACCTTCCCTATCCCCTTATTCCCTTAGAGTCTCCTCGCTGGATATGCTGCTGCACTGCAGGAAAGCTCCCCCTTGAACCCTTTCTGCTTCACAATGCAGAACTGCTTCATTTGCATAATTTCCCTGTTTATTTTAGAAGTAAGGATGTTATCACTAACTGGCTCACGTGGGTGCTTCCCAGAAGGGTAAGGGGTGGGGGGTGAGGGCGGGCAGGATTGTTCAGATGACCGGCTGTTCTTACTGGCCTGTTCTTACTGCCCTGGTTTCTTCCTGAGGCAGGAGACTGGGGGTTGCTGCCCCATATTCCGGCCTTGGATGGACCCCTGAGCAGCTGAGCAGCTGAGCAGCTGGAGAGCTGTGGACAGTGCTCAAGTTCTCTTCCCTTTTCATTTTCAGGGACTAAGGCTGTTCTTTTCTCCGTGGCTCTTCTTCTCAAGCCTCCTAAGCAGGAACTACAGTGACCCAGTACAGAGAGAAAAGGGGAGGGACGAGGGAGGGGGTGTTCTTCCCCCTCAAAGTGGACACAAAACATGATTCAGGTGCATCCATGTAAACAAATGTGACGCCAAAATCTAAATTTCCACAAAAGAGGAGGCCTTTTTCCAGCTGCGTACCCAAAGTGAAATCAAAGCTCCGTCTAGGGCCAGTTACTGACAACCCTACTTTTAAATACTCTGAAGAATCCAGTCTCCTTAACAGTCCCTGACAAAGGACCACTGCGTCTGTCGGCAAGTTTCTGCCCCTGGCAAAGTACAGAAGAGGAAAGGCCTTATAGGCTCTTAAGTACCTGCTCATTTCCTCTCTGAGTAGTGCTAGTTCTGGAGAGAAAAGAAACTTGAGGGAAGGAATTAACCAAAGATTCTTAGCATACGTACTTTATGTTCTCTGAAAATGACATGCTGTCTCCTGCCTCCAGGCCTTTGTACCGCTTACTTCCTCTGCCAGACTACCTTCTCTCGCATTATTCAGCCTTCCCAGACCCTACAGGTACCAACCATGGCCTCCTTTTGTGCTCCTCTACCCTCTTCTCCCAACTTAGCCCAACTTTGCACTCATCACATTGTTTGTGACTGCCAGCTTGCCCATCAGAACCCTAACCTCTAAATCATAAACTGCCAGGGGATGGGAACCTGAAGTGTTTGGTACACAGAAGTCACTCGAGAAATATTTATTGGATAAATGGATAGATAAATGGATGGACATGTGAGTGAATGAATGGATAAAAGACAACATCCTAAATAGGGTAATCTCACCCTGTTTATTTGGTCTTCAAAAATATCCAATTTCAGTCCCCAGTCTATTCTGAAAATTATTCTAAGTAGAACTAGGATATAAGTAGGACCATGCTGTGAGCGTCTGGAGGAAGACTTTTTTTTTTTTTTTTTTTTGAAAAACAGAGCGCACGCGGGAGAGGGGCAGAGGGAGAGAGAATCTGAAGCAGGCTCCACACGCTCACTGTGGAGCTGGACACAGGGCTCGATCCCACAACCCTGGGATCATGACCTGAGCTAAAATCAAGAGTCAGGTGCTCAACTGCCTGAGCCACCCACTCAGGCGCCCCTGGAGGAAGATTCTAACCTAGAGGGTGAGGGCAATGAAGATGAGTAGGATTTCATCAGGTGGAGGTGGAAGGAGGAGACCCCAGAGGTGGAGCAGTGTGAGATACGATCTGGAGAATGAGAGTCCCCTCGGTCTTGGGAAATGAGCCTAGTGGGCAGCAAGAAAGCGGACAGACCAGATTGGAGGTGGGTAACCAGTTTGAGAGTCGCTGGATGTCCGAGACGTGGGGAAGGCCTGAACAGATAGCAGTGGTGCCATGGGAAGGAATGGGCCCATCAAGATTTGGATTAGAACGACTGGCTTGGGAGGCATGGTAGAGAACGCTGTCTCCCCAAATCTATTCGCCCCCTTCCCTATCTGGGGACGTGCTACCCTACACCTCCCAGCCTCTCTGTGCAGTTACATGAGGCCATGGACTAAGCCCTCACTGGTGAAATGGAACTGGAAGTGACATGTGCTACTTCAGGGCAGGACCTTTGAGGGACTGGGCTTTCCTCTCTATACCCACCTTCTACTTCTGTCAGCTGGTTGCAGACTTGGCAAAGCCCAGGGCAGTGGTCCTGAAGCTAGTGTGCATCAGAATCAATGGGAGGCTTGTTGAGCAAATCTCTGGGCCTTGCCGCTAGAGTTTCTGATTCAGTAGGTCTGTGATGGGACCTGATGATGAGCATTCCTAACAGGTTCCCAGGGGGTGCAGATACCGCTGGTCCATGGACCACACTTTGAGAACCACTGCCCTGGAGTATGGTGCAACCTAATATGGAAAGAGCAAGTGTTTCCAAATGGTTGCATTGAAGAGAGCCTCCTCTCAGACCTAAGCACCCTGCCAGGGCTGTCTGCAAGCACAGAATAGATTTCTCTTGTGTCAACTCCATACGTTTTGGATCTATTGTTAACAGTAGCTTAGCCTATTCTTTTTTTTTTTTTTTAACGTTTATTTATTTTTGAGACAGAGAGAGACAGAGCATGAACGGGGGAGGGGCAGAGAGAGAGGGAGACACAGAACCGGAAGCAGGCTCCAGGCTCTGAGCCATCAGCCCAGAGCCCGACGCAGGGCTTGAACTCACGGACCGCAAGATCGTGACCTGAGCTGAAGTCGGATGCTTAACCGACTGAGCCACCCAGGCGCCCCTAGCCTATTCTAACTAATACAGGAGCCGAGGGAGAGGAAAGATGAAGTTGACTCCCACATTTGGAGTTGGGTAATTGGGAGAATAGTTTAAGCAGGTTTGGAAAAAAGGTAATGAATTAATGATCACTGTCTCATGAGCCCTCTGCTCCACAAACACTGGTCTGTTCAGCTGGCCCAACCCCACCAAGGCCCATATAGGAAAAGGTTGTTTCTGCCTTTGGTTCCTCTCCTATGCATTCTTCCTCATCTTTTAAGGCTGCCTTTGAGTCTCCCCTCTCCTGCAGGCTTCTTTCCTGCCTGCCAGAGTTCAGGTGGGAAGGAAGGAGATTGCTTCCCCTCTGATCCCCTATAGCATTCAGTGGTAGCCCTCATCTTAATCAATGGGACCCCTTCCATCTGATAGCACCTCACTATGAGCAAAGCACTTGGCCTTTCTTATGTCATCTCATGCCCACAGCAACCATGTGAGTTGCTCTAGAGGTGTGCGCGCACACACATACACGCACACTGTCATCACAGATTAGCTAACGCTTACTGAATATTCTGTATACACTTCACCATTTTCACAAGTCTTATGAGTAAGGACATTTGTTGAATGGCTGAGTGACTGTGGTGCCCAGAACAAGGAACTGACGCTTTCTCACCCTTTACTTTTCCTTCACAACCTTGAGGCGTTATTGTGAGATAATTACGTGAAGTGATAATGGACATCGGCAACTAGCTATTATTATCCTTGTATTACCTCTTCTTTTTCATTTCTAAACCATACCTTGGCATTCAAGATCCGCCAGGATGTGACTGCAATTTGTGGTGTCTAGCCTCATAAGACCCTTCATGGACCTCCTACATTTTAATTTTAGCCCAAGTTTCACGTGGCCTGAGAAGGCCCCACATGTCCCTACCCCTATGCATCTGTTCATACTGTCCTCTTCCCAGAAGTCCCTTCTGCTCCACCTTCCTCAGTTAAAATGAAGTTCCAGCTCAGACCCATTCCTTTGTGAGGTCTTCTTGGTGCCTCCAACCAGAGGGAGTCTCCCCTTGCTTGGAGACCCCACAGCATTAGTCTTACCTTGCTTATCACCCCCACCTCGATATGATCGCCATGTGTTAGCAAATGGCTTCCCGGATGCCCCACTTTCCAGAGATGCCTCTCAATCTCTGGTTCACAGAGAGTTCCTTTTCTCATTTTCAAGAAAGAATGGCTGTGTATCAATTTATGTCTTATATCATTTTAATCATTTCAGTGTCTTAGCTGGGGGGGAAGGTGGAGATTTTATCATGTACTTAATTGGCCAACTTGAAAACAGAAGCATGTGGAGTATATACATGTGAGTAATGAATAACTGCAAGGCATCTGTAAATCCAGGCAAATACTACGGTCTTGGCATTGATTGGGTTAGAATGCTTTTCCAGAAAGCTCTTGCTGTAAGTCAACTCCCCACTCAAAGCCTTTAGGGGCCTTTCATTACCTGTAGTGCTGAGGCCAGTGTACTCAGGGGATGGATTGCTGACGGGGGAGGACGGAGGTGGCACTTCGACGGACGTGGCGGATTTGGCTGGCGAAAACGATGGCACTGGTGAAGGGGTTGGCGGGGCAGCCTCTGTCAAGATAATTTCTTCTCGGACTTCTGCTATGGGTAGAGAAAGGGTAGATTCTCAGAGCCAAAGGTCAAGGCAAGTTGTCTTCAAAGGACTTTAAAAATTGAAATATTCTTTCTGATCTGTGGGTCATGTCACCCCTCTGCTTAAAGCCCTTTGATGGTTTCGAATCACCATCAAGGCATGCACGCAGTTCCCATACACAGCCATGCCCACTCCAAAGAAGAAAAGGACATCACTGCTTTCACACCACTTGGCCTGCCCACTACAACTAAATTCTTCGGAATAAAGAGCTAAAGAAACACAGAGCATAGAAGCAAGGATGCAAATCAAACTGCCAAGTAGGGCAACTCCCAGTGAAAAGCTGGCTTACCAGTGCTTCCTTCTCCCTTCATGGCTCGCATGAGCTCATTGGCCCGCTCCTGACAGTGCAGGGATTCTAATAGGTAGAGCACGTAGTCGTCAAACATCAAGTGAATTAAGTGAAAAGACCCTGGTGGGAGAAGATCCAAACAGAAAGGTAAGTCATGGCAGCGCACGTACGCCCCTCCACCTGGTTAACAGCCCGTGTTGTTGGGCTTGTACTCTAATGCTCTGTTCAAGACTCTCACTCCCTACTCCATTATCATCTCCACATGGTCAAAAGTTGCTCTTCTTTGCTGTGTCCTCAGCCTAGCCTAGTGCTCGACATAAGGTAAATGGCACTAACACTTTGTAGCAAGTGCGTCTTTTTCCTTGCTCAAACTGGCTCATCAAAAATGGTGCCCATTGAGCCATCTGTCCAAATGTTTCTGAGCCCTCACATACCCACTGGCCTCGTCCTCATTTGAGCACCACTTACTGTGTTCAGTGTGTGTTGACATGGTGTCTTTCATTTTTATCTCTTCTACAAGTATGTCCTACTTCCCTGATTGGACTTTAAGGATGTCCATGGCAGAGATTTTGCCCTCTAGTTCACTATACCAATGTTACCTGACAGGATTCCAGAAGCAGAATTGAAAATTGAAACCTGTAACAGCTGAATTATTTCCTTAAATGTTTCTGAGACCTTTGTTGAACACACGGTTCTCAGAAAAGGTATTAGATTGGAGCGCCTGGGTGGCTCAGTCAGTTAAGCGTCTGACTCTGGCTCAGGTCACGATCTCACGGTCCGTGAGTTCGAGCCCCGCGTCAGGCCCTGTGCTGACAGCTTAGAGCCTGGAGCCTGCTTCGGATTCTGTCTCCCTCTCTCTCTGCCCCTCCCCCGCTCACGCCCTGTCTCTCTCACTCTCAAAAATGAATGTTAGAAAAGGTATTAGATTGGAAATATGGTATTCTCAAATAAGACTCTTCATTCTTAATTTAGAGTAGACTGTTTCATAAAAAGGGATGTGGTCATCTTAAGACATTTTTCCAATGTGCCAGTCTCTGTGTTCAAAGTCTTATATTCTCTAACTTAATCTCTTACCACTCTGTAAGATACGTACTTTCATTCTTACTATAATACATTATTTCAAAACCATCTTTTCTGGCATGTCATGCTGCCACCATGGACAGTGGAATGATCCACATATGGAAGGGGCTCAGTTAATGTCTGCTGTAATCAAGCCTCAGGAATGCCAGGGTCAGAGGGGCCAAACCTTCATCTCTGGTCTCACGTTTCCAACTCCCAAGGTAACATCTCCATGTGGATATTCTACTTCCCATGAAATGTCGAATACTTCTCACCCACCTATCCTACAAGCTGACCTCCTCTTCCCATTTCCCTCCAGTCTGCTTTTTTAGAGGACCTCTGAGACTCTCTGGTATTACTTATACTGTGATTCCATCATCACCACCACCACTATTATCATTATCCTCGTCATCATCGTCATTATCTGCTGAATGCTTACTGTGTGCCAAAACTCTGCTAAGCAATTAACACAGGTCTCCTCCTTACTGCAAACAGTGGGGTAGGTGGTACTGTCCTCCCTTATTGAGCAGGAAAGGAGTGTCTCCATTAGGAGTATGTAGGGATTTTCCTCAGTTTGATCTGGCTCCAAAATCTGCTCCCATTCCCTTACAGATCATCCAGTCCAGTCTGCTCACAGCCCAGATGGGGGAAAAAGGCGTTGGTCCTAGCAGGGCCCTTTGAGTTGGGAGCTATGCCTTTTCAAGTCTCAGTTAGAAGGTGATGGGGCTACAGCTCCAGTTGCACAACTGGTTAGTGTGTAATACTTGTAAGAAGTAAGGTGATAGGGGTCTTCTGGGAGTGATGGGACAGCACTTTCTTGGTGGAATTTACTACCAATTTTCTTTTTAATTCTATCTTCTTGGTGGAACTTATCAATTTTCCTTTCAATTGTACCTGACTTAGACACACACACACACACACACACACACACACTCACACACAAACACACACACACACACACCACTTTCTATCCACTTCCCCCAAATGGGTCCTGTGAACCACTGAGGAGGTAGCATTGTGGGCATCTGTGTGGGCACTGGATCACTCTGCCTAGGTTGAGATCCAGCTCTGCCACTGCATCACTAAGACCCTGGATGAGTTACCCTTAGTAAATGTTACAAAATCCGCCATTTCTTGAGCCCTTGCTCTGTGGCAAATTCATTATCTGTGTAGATCTGTGTAAATGTGCAGACTTATTATAACACTTAACCCTCATCACAACTGTAAGAGATAAGGGATACTCTCCTTTTGCAAAGGAGGACATTGAGACTTACAGAGGGAAAGTAAGTGTCCAATGTCACATAATTATTAACTGGAGGAACTGGGACTTGAACCCAAGACTGTCTGATTCTGGAGTTCTTTGATCATTGTACAACACAGCTCTCTAAAAGGGGGGCGGTAAAACCCCTTGTTTTGGTTACAGAAGTACTAACCATAATGAGGAAAAGGACACACTAGATGTTTAATGAATGGTAACTGCTTGTTATTATTATCTGTAAAGTCCCTTTTGCTACTAATGTCCTAAGATCTCATAGGATATCATATCATAATATGATTGCTTTGTCCATATAGTCAAAGAATTCAGAAGAGAACATCAAATACTTCAAAGGAAAGGGTCTCCAAAAATGAAGAAATATTTGCTCCAATGTTGCTATAGGTCAATAAGGATAGAAAGATAGAAACATGCTGTGAAACAATGAATTAAAATGGAAAACCCTAGATAATGAAAATGGCATTAGTTGTATCACAGGCAAGCACCTTGGAAATCATCCATACACCCTCCTTTTTTATAGACAAGGAAACAAAGATCTGATACGGTGAAGAAATTTGCCTAAAACCACACTGTTAGAAACACCAGATTGGGGCTTGGAGGCCAGTAATGTTCGGGCTACAGGCTCTCTTCCTTAATGGCTCCGATCAGTTACCCAACTGGTCTGATAATTTTCAATCACTTTTGAACACAGAGTTTGTAGAGTTACTGCTATGTGCCTACTACTGTGCTAAGTGCTCCAAGTACAAAAGAAACCTGAAGCTCAGTTCCTGACTCCACAAAAGCTACAGGGTCCTTTGCAGCAGAAGTCAATCATTAAGACAACTGGGAAACAAACAGTTCAGTACTGGTGGGGGGGAGGAGGGGGAAGGGAGGAGGACGGAGACAGGGTGGGGGGTGTCATGGCCACTGGAGTAGTGCCAGGAGAAGAGGAGGGCAAAGAAAAAAGGGGATACAGAAAGACACAGAGAGGGTGGGGTGGGGGGAGAGGGGAGAAAGAGAGAAATATCGAAGACAGGCAAGAGGCAGTTGCAGCTAACATCCCCTGCTTTATTTCTCTCCCTAGCACTTATCACCATTACATATACTATATAACCTATTTATCTTTATCATGTGCCTCCCTACACCAGACCGTAAGCTCCATCAATGCAGATGTTTGGGTGTTTTCACCCAGTGTCTACAACAGTGCCAGGCACAGAGTAGAGGCTCAGTGACTGTCGGTTAGATCAACCAGTCAAATGCCCAAGCACTGTTTACCATATGCACTGCACTAAGTCCCCTTTCCAACACTGTGAGGAGGTATTACTATCGTCTTCAACTAATACATGGGGAAATGAAGGCTCAGAGGGTTTGAACAACTTGCCTAAAGTCACAGAGTTAACATGAGAGCCTGTCATGGGAAAAGGTATTAGGATACAGACAAAGGAGACTTTTGTTGTTGTGGCTACAGGTTAATATAGTTGATCACATTGCATAGAACCAAAGCATTTCTCTTTCCTTATGAAAAATTTCAAACATACAAAAAAGTACACAGAATTTTTAAATGAACATCAGTGTATTCAAGTCCTAGCTTTACAATATCTTAATATTTTTACTATATTTGAATCAGATTTGGGTGGTTTTTTTTGTTTGTTTTTTTAAGTAGGCTCCAAACCCAGGGCAGAGCCCAATGCTGGGCTTGAACTCATGCCTCTGAGCTCAAGATCTGAACTGAGGTCAAGAGTCAGATACTTAACTGACAGAGCCACTCAGATGCCCCAGATTTGTTTTTTAATTGAAGATAAAGATGAAGCCTCTGTGTTCTCTTCCTTAATTGTATTTCTCTGCTTTCTTGTGTTCAACCCCTGAGGTAATCACTGACTTGAATCTGGTATTTATTTGTTCACATGCATTTTTCCACTCTTACTATATGTATTTATGTATCCATAAATAACATATGGTATTGTTTTCTGTTTTCAAACTTGATATAAATGGTATGATGCTTTACAGAGCATTCTACAACTTGCTTTGGGCAATCTATCCACATGGATGCATATAGCCTAATTTGATGGCCACTGTTTGAATATGCCACAATTTATTCATCCATTCTCCTGTTGATGGAATTTTGGTTGTTTATCATTTCCCACTATTGGAAAATGGCCCTAATGAATATTTTCTGTACCTGTTTCTTGGGTCTGCTGGGTCCAAGAATTGCCTGCATATTCACTCTTATGAGACAGTGTCAGATAGCTCACCAAAATATTTTACATTCCTACTGGTAGTATATGAAATATAGTATTTGCCAGTCTGAAGGGTGTGAAATGTTATCTTATTGTGTTTATAGTTTGTATTACTCTAATGACTAGAAAGGTGTACATCTTTTCATAGGATTATCGTCCATTTGAATTTCCCCTTCTGTGAATTACCTCTTCATATTCTTTGCTCATTTTTCTAGTGGGATATCTGAATAATATTGGGGTATGTGAATTTCTTTGTGGGTATTTAAATAATTTATTTAGAGGGGTTTATTATATATTCTGGATAGTAACCCTTTGTTATATGCACTGCAAAATATGTTCTCCTTTTCTGTGACTTTTACCTTTTAACTTTGTTAATGGTGTGCTTATTAATCACAAGTGAAATCCAGATGTGGTTCATTTTTGCAATCTTTTCTTTATAACTGGTCCTTTTTTGTACCTTTTTAAAGAAATAAATTACTATGTCAAGGTCATAAAAATATCATTCCTTATTTTCGTCCAAAAGGTTTAAGGTCTTCCCCTCTCCCCCACTTAGATGTTTCTTTTCAGATGCTATAGAGGAGGGGTCTAATATTTATGTACCCCAAAGTGCTTGTCCAGAAGAAATTTGCCTAATCCACTGACTTTTAATGCCATTTCTGTCATATATACAATCCTCTTGTTTAACAGACAAGAGGAAAAGCATCTGATGAGGCGAAGGCAAGTTTCGTGTCCATCTGTCTTGGGCACCTCTGTTCTGTTTCATTGCTCTACTGGTCTAACTATGTTACAAGCCCACGCTGTCTTACTCCATAACAAACCTGAATATCAGGTAAGTGAGTCCCTATGTCTCGTTCTTCTTTCCCTTCAAAATGTCTTTACGACTCTTGGCCTTTTGAATTTTTACATCAGATTGTCAAAGGGAAAAAGGGACTGGATTGGAATTCTGTTGAATTTATGTATTAATTAGTAAGATCTCCTTGATGTTGACTCTTTGCAAACACGAACATGGTATATTTCAATAATAGTTTAAAAAATTCTCCTTGAAGATCTTCAGGCAATTTTTGTCAGAATTATTTTATAGGTATCCTTTAGTTTCTGTTGCTATTCTGAATGGTATATGCCTGCGTATACTTAATATATATTAGTATATACTTAACACATACTTTATATACACACACAATTATATTTTCTAATATAATTCTGGGTAGTGGTGGGTTCTGGGTAGTGCTAAGAATGCCAGTAATTTAAAAAAAAAAACTGAATTGAGTAATCCAGTTGAATTCTTATTTGTTCTATTAGTTTGTAGATTGTCTTTTGTCAACCATCATGACATCTGTAACTAAAGGCAATTTTGTGTTTTCTTTTCCAATTCTTACATTTCATTCCCTTTAGTTATTATATTGGCTAGGACTTCCAGTCAATATTTATTAGAAACAGTGTTAAAGGCATTCTGGTCTTCATGATTTGAGTAAGAAAATTTCTAAAGTTGGAGCACTTGGGTGGCTCAGTTGGTTAAGCGTCCAACTTCGGCTCAGGTCATGATCTCATGGTTTGTGAGTTAAAGCCCTGTGTCAGGCTCTCTGCAGTCAGCAAGGAGCCTGCTTTGGATCTTCTGTCCCCTTCCTGCTTTGCTCCTCCCCCCCCCCTCACTCTCTCCCTCCCTCTCTTCTCAAAAGTAAACAAACATTAAAAAAGAAAACTTCTAAAGTTTTACCAGTTAGTGTCATGTTCACTGCAGATTTTTGGTTGCCCTTTAACATTTAAAAAAAATTCCCCTGTATTCCCAGTTTGCTAAGAGTTTTGTTTTTTGTTTTTTTTTAATAATACTTGGGGAGCTGAATTATATCAAATACTTTTTTCCCTCTATATCTATAGAGAAGATCATATGATTTTTCTCTTTTCATCTGTTAATACTGTATGTTAGTTTCTTTTCTGACTTTGAATCATACTTGAGTTCTTGTCATAAACCTTATTAATCATGATTTAAAAATGTTTGCTGCTGGATTTGATCTGCTAGTATTTTACTTAGAATGTTTCATCTATATTTATGTGTGGTTGGGTAGGAATTGTTTTTCCCCTACCATTCTTCCAAAGTTTTGAAATTGAGGTTGTATTAGCTTCATAATTGAGATGAGATTAGCTTCATGAGTTGTATAGGTTTCCTTTTGTTTTTATTGCCTGAAACATCAATTTTCATAATCATTTTCATTAACTAAGGATTTTATGTTTCTTATAAGTTTAGTAAAAGTTGCCTGTAAAAACACTTATGTCACATGTTTTTTTGAAGGAAGAGGCTTTTTCATCTACTGTGATGATTATTTGATCTTATTTCTAGCAATCTAATTTTATGTTTTTGTTTACCGTCTTTTATCTATGCTTCTTTTATCTTGCCATCTCTTTTCATAATTTTCCACTTTCCTTGGCAAATTTTAATTACTTAGTGATGATTCTTAATTTATTAACATATATCCCATACATCTTTAAAATCCAAACTACTTTTTTTTCAGCGAAGTCTAAAGTTATTTAATATTCCGAGACAAAAACCTTTATGCTTTAACTGGTCTTTGGAGATTCTCTTCTCACCATCTCATGTTACATTGTAGCCTAAAACTTGCTTTGACAATTTGTAAACACACAAAAATTATTTTTTAAATTATAATCAGTAATTAAATGTGCTTACAAATTTAAGAATTTGTCTCATCTTAAAATAAGGCCTCCAAATTGTTTGACCTTCCTTCCCTGGAGAAGGGGGGTTGTCTATGTGACCTGCTTCCATCTTGGTAGGTTTGTGACTCCTTTGACCAACACTGTGGGGGGGGGGAAGGGACACTTTAACTTTGGGGACTGGGTCATAAAAGGCGATGTGGTTCCCCCCGGAACAGTGAGCCGCGATGTGAGAAGTTTTAACTGTTCAGGGGCCACCATGTGGTGTGGACACTGAGCCACATGAAGTAGCCATCAAAGGCATCCTGATCGCAGTCCTATCTTGAAGTCATCCAAACCCAAGCACAGACATGTATGTGAGGGAAGAAGCCTCCAGATGATTCTAGCCTCTAGCTGTTGATGCCCTACTGTCTTTGAGTGTTCCCATCTGAGGTGCAGAGTAGAGATGAGGTCAGAGGTCACAAAGCAGAGACAAGCCATCCTTGCTGTGCTGTGTCCAAATTCCTGACCCACCAGAATCCGTAAGCATAACAAAAGGACTGTTTTAAGCCACTATGCTTCGGGGTAATTTGTCACACAACAACAATAACTAAAACATGGTTGTTTCTGTTGCCCAGACCTTAGCTATGGCTTTATTTTTCTTCTTGCTGAAATGCATCCTTTCAGTGCTTTTTAAAGTGATGTTCTATGGGGCCAGATTTTCTCAGTCTTTGTAGAACTGACTAGGTCTTTACTTTGCCCTCACTCTCGAATAATGGTTGACAGTTCTTTATTCTCAACAGTTGAAAGATATTATTTCTGGAGTCCCTTCTTACTCATGATAGACTAGTTATTGTTCTGTTCTCTCATAGCTTCAAAAAATATTTTAAATCTTATCAATATGGATTTTTAAAAGTCCACCAGGGAGGATTAAACAAATTTGTCCAGACTTCTGGTGCAATGCGTCTGAGCCCAGGGCGTTT
Source organism: Panthera pardus (assembly GCF_024362965.1). Lineage (NCBI taxonomy): Eukaryota > Metazoa > Chordata > Mammalia > Carnivora > Felidae > Panthera > Panthera pardus. Next base: position 15,728,826 of record NW_026526991.1, read on the forward strand.
GTGTGAGTTGTGGTAACTGAAGAAGCGTGGGTTTTGTGGCCAGGCAGATCTGATTTTGAAGCAGAGCTCTGGCCCCTTGCTCCCTTGCCATACTGATCTCGGGCGAGAAAATTCTCCAAGCTTCCTTTCCACCTCTTATTATCTGCCTTGCAGAGTTAATGGGAGAAGCCGACAGCGGCATGTGCCTCCTAGATGTCTGTTTCAACGAGCGTCATTATCCTGCCTTTGCTCTACGCTCTACCTCAGGCCTCACAGGTTGTTGCAAGAATTAAATGAAAACATGCCCAATATTATGTCTGGTGCATACTAGGCCGTCGATAAATGTTACCTTGTTTTTATGAGTACTATTCAACAGAAGAAAGTTAGATGAGGTGGTGGCTTAGCAGAAAGAACAGGAGCTCTAGCATGGAAAAGCTTCAGGGCGGGGCGGTGCCCAGCAGAGTCTGTGGTGCGTGCGTGGGCAAGTCCCGTGTCCTCTCTGGTCTGCTTCCCCCGAATACAGGAAAAGTAATTCCTGCCTCCTAGTGCTTGGTGGGGGCCTGGCTGACATGTGCAACGTTTGGCAGGTTCTGGGTAAGAAAGCTGGGCCCGGCCCTCTAAGCCTAGAGAAGCAGCCTGGAAGGCTCGGTCGTGGCCACCTGGCGTGAGAGCCAATCTCTGACAGGGCTGCTCCTGTATGACCTCCCCAAGCAGGGGAGCTGTGACGCTAAGCCAGCAGACAAGTGCACAAGCAGGTGAACACTTGGGCAGTCTGCAGTCCCGCCCCCTTGGCTGGCAAACACAGGGCCGCTTTTCAAACCGTTTGATGCCCCAGTCCTTCCAGGAACTACTGTTCTTCCAGATGTTCCTAACAGTGAAATCAGAGGCATTTGGTGAAAACCCAGAGTGAGACGGTAAAGGCACCTGCACTGGCTTGGGGTCCAGGTGTCCTATGAACTGAAATCACAGCAGCAAATGGAAAACACGGGGCATGTGTGTGTTTTAAAAGTAGAAACCCTATTTTCCTCAGCTCCATTAGGATTCAAAGTTCATTGCCTGCCGGTCTACCTTTGCGGTCTAATTTTGCTAGAAACTGCTGCTTACAGCAAAGAAAGAACGTCTGGCTACTTTGGTTCACAGCATAGGCTCTTTCAGCGAGAAGGAATTAGGAAGAAAAGAGTGAAAAGGAATTAAGGAGAAGAAAGGAGTCAACTACCTTTGAAAGAGGCCGTTCTGGGAAGAGGTGGTAGAGACCCGCCGGGGTCATGGTGACAATCCCCACCGTCACGTAGTGGTCAGCCCGCGCCATTCACGGCGGCAAGGATCGTGTGGGAGTTATAAGATAGATGGAGCTGGCCCCTGTGGTTGGGGGAGGGGGCCCGTGAACAGAGGGCTCTTTTTCCTAATTAGCTGTTTTTATACAGGGAACACATGACCCAAACACAACCACCAACTGTGTCTTTGACATATACAGGCAGAAAGGGGGAGCTGGGCTTTTGTCTGCCGCAAATTCTTTCAACTTGTCCGTCACCCAAGCTGCAAAACCCAACAATGAGTCGGATGAGCAGGACCGTTGCAGACAGTTTGCTAAATGGACTTGGAAACAGGTATTATTTCAACCCACTTAGGCTTGGAAAATACTGTAAAAGTGAAATGGGGTTACTATCTCTGTCTTTTCTTTCCTAAGAGATTTGTGACCATTTCTGCCATTTGTCTGAGTTTCCGGTGTGTCCCCAAATAGCGGATGGTTCAAAAAGAAATAAACACACTTCAAGTTTTTCTTAGTGATAAATGCAACCCTTTCGTAGAACCCTAACTGTTCTACTGCCCCAACTTCCTTTGTCACATTAACTTAATATGAACCAATGAATTTCAAAGAATACTGCCAAGTGAATTACTTTCCCTGTTGAATGAAGGGTACTCAGTAATATACATAATCAGTTTAAGACCCAGCAAACTGAAGAATAAGGGACAAAGCGAAAAGGGATGCTGGCTTTGTGGATGCGTGTTATGTATGTATATCGACAGGTGCGATCCTGTTGATTCTTTGATTTTGAAGCAATGAAAAAAATCTCAAATATTTTTCAAACATTCGCCTAACTGAAAGCAGTTACGCACAAGTGATTTTCCCAGAACCAGAGGTAACATGTGCTAACACTAAGTAGGCCGAGCTGGAAGTCATCAAAACGCCATGCTTGAGGGCACTGCCCAGGTAGCAGCCACCAGAGCACTTCCATCCGCGGCTCAGAGAGGACGACCCCCATCTGTAGCCATGGCGCAGGCCAGCGCAGAGAACTTCCCAGTGCGGAGATTAAAGAAATCTACAACAAAACACTTCTCCAACTGGGGAAACACAGTCTTTCATGGACAGAGCTGTTTAGAAAAAATAGTGCCGCCTTTGTTTCACTACATACTCGCTCCGTTGTATAGCACAACTGGAAAATGGTGACAAGACCATAAAAAGCTGGATGGAAAAGTGTCAAATTAAACCCAGAGTGAAACCCAGAGCTGATTGGCTTAATTGGAGATAATGAGAAATGAAACCACATCTCTGCTTGCAAAGTAAAATAGTGAGCAAGACGCAATTACCCAGAAAACGTACCAACAGCCCTTTGCCGAAATGCCTAGAAATGTGAGGCCAAAGCACTTTGAGATTTCACATGTCTGGATGATGCCTTAAAGTTTCCCTTCACTTTGCTAATGATGACCTGGACCCAATGCATCATCCATTCTTTCCAGTGACAAGTAGAAAACCACGTCCCACAATGCAGCATAGCAATCACCCCAAGTTGGTGTTAGGTTCCTGCCTGCAGACCATGATAAGCGCCCCTGGGCAGAGATTTCCAGGCCAGTTTACAATGGAAGCAGCAGGTGTGTATTGGGTAGGGAGGTGAGGAGGACTCAAGGGAAAAAGAACGTAAAAGTCCTCTTCTAGGGATCTGACTGGCGCACACTGTTAAAGAAGCTTTAGCCACTCTCCCCACTGCTGGAGTGTCAATCGAGCCATGTGCAAATGTTCAAACTCAGAGGCTTCTTCTGCTTCCCAGTCTTGGGAAGTGCACACAGTGGAATTCTGCAAAATAGTCCCCGGTAGCAGGATTCACTGGGGACACCCGGCAACGGGGGTGCACAGCAGTGCTATCTACTCCTCTTTAAGCTCAGATAGTACTCTCCGTGTGAGAAACTGCATTTTCCAATTTGCATGCTTTTTAGCACGCAATGCCATCTTTCTCCCCGGAAGTCCTGATGATGATGTGTCCTTCCAGAACACACACATTTCAGGGTGATGTCCTTGTGGGCCCAGGGACAGGAAGTGAGATCACGGCTGGGTCTGGAGAGGTGGACTTCACGCATGAAACCCAGAGAAACAGGGTTTGGATATGAGGAGGGCTGGGGCGGCCTTACCAAAGCTGGGGGCACTATGCAAGGTCATGTCCCGGATCACCCTTGTGCCGAAACAGGACCACATCAGGAGGAACTGCTGGGCCACTTTCTTCAGGGACCCTTGTCTCTTGGCAGCCACCTACAAGAAAGTGAACGGCTTAAACAGGGGTCAACTCAACCTTTCCTTTATTACTGTCTGTCTGAAAGATGATAGGAAGGCTTATGGATCTCCAAGTTCAATGCTATGGAACCAATGGCTTTTTGACTTTCTGTTTCTACCAGCAAAAATTCACTTTAGAAAATGAAAGCTGATGTCGGGACCCAGTTTACACCGCAGACGAAAGAGAGACGCTGACCTGGCTGAATCAGGGGAAGGAGACTCATGGTCCTGCCTCCTGCAACCCCCGCCTCCGGAGGGGGCCCAGGCCTCTGCTCAGAACCCCAGGGCTCCGTAGCTGCTGAGGAACGCTCAGACAGCTCAGTGCGGGGCTCTGCATCTCCCAAGTGCCACGAAGGTGAGTGTTGGGGGGCAGTACCGGGGCTGCTCCTCCCGCTCCAGCTTACCAACCTTCACAACACACCGGTCCACCATGGTGTCTAGCCACTCGATGTAGGACTCGATGGGAGACTGCTCCTCCAGGAGGTGGTCAAACTCCTGGTACACTGTCAAACAAAGGAGAGCCCCCACACGTCACTGCAGCTGTGTCTACACAGAGCCACAGCTTAAAAGATCAAAGGAGTAAAACTGAATAAAAACAAAACTCCAGCCTCAACGGAGCACTCAGACTTCAGAAAGCATGCCCCTACTTACCTTTCCAGGCTCATCTTCGCAGCCTGTGAACACCGGAAAGCCCGGCTACCACAGATAGCTTGCATTCCCCCCAACAAACCCTGCTTTTCTCAGGCAGTTCCCTTCGCTTGGACCGTCTGGTTCCTCAGGGCCCAGCCCAGCCGAAATGGCCCTTCTTGTGACATCCTTTTTCCCCTCCCCGGGCCCCTCGCCAGCAGAACTGATCGCTCATCCTCTGTGCTTCCACAGCATTTTATTATCCGTATTCCACCTTTACTGCATCACTGATGCTGTGTTACGGTTGTGAGGGCGGGGGTGTCTCCCATGCCAGCTCTCTGTCCGACCTCTTTCCTAGCTGAGGCCGTCCCTAGCCTCACACAGCCGTTATCCAGGACGTGCTTCCTTGCACGAACGGGCACAGACATTGCAGCTCCCTTGCTCTCTGCCTCATGGTAGGGCTTCTGAACCACAGCTACGTTGGGCAAATAGCTCTAACCAGCCTCTCGGAGCTTGGCATGTAGCAGATGCTTACTCATTGTTCACAGCATAAAGGAGACAATCTCCACGCCCTTAGTTTCTGCACTAGTAACAGGAGGACCATTGCACCACTGATAACCTGTCTTCAGCTGCATGTCAGGTAACTGAGTCTGGAAGGGCTGTGTGATTGGTGAAGTCAGCAGAAAACAGAAACACTGCTGTGGTTTGGACCATCTCTTCTGATTGCCGTTTCTGTGGTTTGGGTTTTTTTTTGTTTGTTTGTTTGTTTTTTGTTTGTTTGTTTTTACATGTGGAGCTCAGTAAACCAAACCATGCATTCAGACCCACATGTTTCTACAGTTTTAAATTTGCCTGGGCAGTTTCCGTCGTCCCATTCTGTGGGCCTGGCCAATGCATTCCATTTTCCTGAGCTGAGGACTGCCACGGAGGTCAGCTGCCGGGGCCAGGAGATCCAGACAGTTTAGAACGAGAAGGGGCTGAATGAGAAGTCCGCTGAATTGGTATCTGCGTCCTCTTATGGACGAGGAAGCTATGTCCCAATGAGATTAAGTGACCCCTCCAAGGCAAAGGGTAAGTGAGGGCCAGAGCAGGGACTGGAGCCCATGCCTCTGACTTCCCTGATGTTCCCGTTCTCCTGATAGCACTGTCACCTCGCAGGTGGTGAGGCAAATGCTTGCGGCTGACATTTACAGGGTTCTTGCTGTGTGCCAGGCACTTCCCTAATGACACGGACACTCTCACCCCACCTACAGCAACCTCGAGAATGTGATACAGCAGTTGCTCAAATGTTTGTTGAGTGAACGGATGAACAACCCGAGAAGGCAGGTATGATTTCTACTTCCCATTTTACAGAGGAGGAAGTGGAGGCACTCGGAGGTAACTTTCTGCAGGTCTCACAGCTAGCGAATAGGAGAGGCAGGTTTCAAACACAGCCTGACTCGACGCTTGCCTCCTAACCCTGCCACTATACCGGCTCCACGCTGTGTGCCAGGCACCCACACGGTGTGCATGCTGCCCCATTTAATCCCCCCACATTGTCCCCGTGTCAGAGACTTGGAAGCCAGGGTCACAGTACACTGGAGCCAGGGTTTGAATCAAGGTCTGCTGGGCACCCCGACTGTCTGCTCTTACCACAGTTATTCTCATCAGTCTGCCCAAGTCCTGATGTGCACTTGTGAATTAAGGGGAGCCTTCCCAGGCAGGGCCTGATTCACAGAGGTGATGGAAACCCCCCTAAAGCAGGAATGTGTAGGTTTGACAACTAGCTGTAAGGAAAGGTTGATGCACACACACCGTTGGTGCAGCACACAGCTGTGTTCAGGAACTTACTTCTCAGTTGTCTGGTGGGAGCTGCAGGATGACGCTTGTGTGCCAGGCCACCTGCCTTGAGGGCTGGTGCCCTTGCTCAATCCCCCCTGTTCCAGGCACTGCATCATATGGCATGTCCTCTTTGGAAACGTTCAACCATTCGTAAATTACTTGTTTGATTTCTGATTGGCCATTAGCTCTAAGCTCTACATGGGAAGGGCAGTATCCATATTATTCACCGCTTTTTGTCCAGCTTCTAACACAGTGCCTGGCCCAGGACAGGCATTCGGCAAGAACCAGCTAGGTGGACTGAACCTCGTCACCCCCTTCCATTAGAAGAAGAGTATGCTCATGGGTCTAAAAGGTACCGTTCGATCCCGGGCCTAAGAGAACTTGAAGAGAAAACTCCCCAAAGTTCCTTCTTGGAGACACTGCAGTAACATCCGAGGGGCTCCAGCAAAGGCTCAGAGCCTGGTCCCCAAAGCAAGTGATGGTGACTTTCCCCTATGCATTTCCCCTTTGTTTTCCTCCACAAAAGGTGCTGAGTGGGGAAGACAGCGGGGTCTCATGCTGTTGGGAGTCGTATCATTCTGGGTTTCTGCTCATCTGTTTGGTCCTGCATAGACATTACTGGCACCTGTCCATGGCTGGCCTGGGACAAGACCCTGGGGACACAACGATCAGGGGTACGGCTAGTGCTGTTAGGGGGCAGACACCAGTGCTTTCCATTGGCCTTGTAGCGGGCAATAGGGACAAACAGAACAGGAGGCATGATCGCAAGAACTTGGAAAGACCCTGCAGCTTCTGGGACTTGCCCATATCTCATCATTTTGTCTCCTCTGCTCTTCCCAGTGGGCAACACCAGTACGTGGTGGTGACACGCAGGTTTGAGCGCAGCCCTGTCGCCTGGGGTGAGGCTGACCACTCTCTGGGACTGAGTCTGGTCCTCTGTAAAACGGGGGTGGTGGGTATCTTCCCCATGGGCTGATGTAGAGAATTAATGAGACCCCGAGTGTGGTAGGTCTGACACAGACTAGGCAGTCCGTGAGCTCAGTCATTATTTTCGGGAGCATCTCTAAAGCTCTTACCAGGGGAAAGCAGGCTGGGGGCTGCTGTGGAAGATGGGACAGTGTCCATGGAGCTCTGGGGAAGAAGCCCTAGGGAAGGTCCAAGGGGTTCAGGTTTCAGCCGTTCCAGGTGCTTTTGAAAAGGGCTCAGTGGGAAAGAGGCCCCTAAGAGGAACTTCCTTGTTTATAAACGCCACATGCTTAGGCTGGCTGAAGAAGTTTCCCTCAAGAGGACATACAGAAGGCATATACTGGAAATCTGAGGGGCCTGGGGCTCTTGGGAGAACAGACCCCTCTTCTCAGGACACAGCCACTGTGCAGCTTCCTGAATAATGTACTGTTAGGATCTGGGGCCTCACCCCACTCGGAAGGTAAGAGCACCCCAGCTGTCACATCCCCCCCACCTCCAGCCATACTCAGCACCCACCTTCCTGAGAGCTGGTGGGAGGAGTGTGGACTCACCGTTCCATACTCCTCTCCTCCAGAGGCATGAGAAAGGAAGGCTGAGCACTGAGGAAGTTGCCAGTAGACCCCCATCTGGGGCGGCCGGGTGCAGGATGCCCTGGGCAGCAGGCTGTGGGGGCGTTTGAGGAACAGCAGAGATGTGCTGACAGCGGTCATGGTCTCTGGCCTCCTCAAGTCCTCCACTACTAAGAACAACCAACCTGACCTTATCCAGAGAACACGAGGAGCAGTATTCCTCCAGTCTTGGTCCACAGGGACGTGAACATATATGCACAGAGGTAAACCACCATCCATTCCTTCTCCAACATTTACTGTGATTGAAAGGTTCACCTGCCAATAGGTGAGCTGACTGACCCTCTGCTGAAAAACAGGCAGCCCGTCTGCCTCCAGGCTGACATACACTCAGACAGACAACAAGCTTTTGTTCTCATTTTTGTATGCCACCTATGGAACTATTTCTGGCACCGAAGGGTCACATCCGGAGCCTTTTGCGTAACACTGTGTGCTGCCCAACTGGACCAGGCCCCCTTTTCCCCAGCAATGTTGACACATGTCCTTTTAAATCAATTAGCCCTCCCATCTGGGCTGACCCATTTAACAGGAACAATAAGAGGGAAGGGATCCTAGGGGGAAGGACAGGGTGGGACTCTCACTTAAATATTTACCAAGATACATTTTCTTTCTTTCTTTCTTTTAAAAACAAAACCAGAAAAGACACAATCCTTGGTGGAACATCTTACACTGGATGATGAGTTTCCGGTGCTCGTCGCGGGAGTCTTCCATGGTGTAGAGGGTTTGCTTGGTGATGCTGTTGAGATCCACGTTCCTCCAGTCTTCCAGCATTTGGAATGTGATGTCTGCGCTGTGGATTACTGTCCGAGATGCCTATAATCCAATCCAATCAACTCATTAGCTCATGGGTTGTTAGGTTAAAACCCCTGCATGTTATTTTTTTTTAATGAATCTGAATATGGTATTTTGCAAACTACTCTGAAATTAACTAAGGAAAACTCAATTTCAGGAAATCAGCAGATAAGCCCATAACTCAGAAGACCCATACACTCTTTTCCCTTGTGGCTCTCTTTTCTTTTCTTTATAAAACATTACTCCAGGGTGGCCTAGGCTAGACCAAACCCTGCTGTTCCCAGTCCCTTTGGTCTTGACCCCTGGGGAACAATGGGATGAAGCCCAGAGATCTGTCAGCCTTCTGATGTAAGCCTGTGGGATGGGAGCTCTGTGCTTAATGATGTGTCTCCAGTGCCTGAGAAGCAACGGGCTCAGACCTGGGAATGGACCTGCTACCCGTGGGCCTATGGTAGCTTTAATCCCCCAAATTTTATAATGTGTGTTTTTCATATGAATGCATTCTGAAGCAGTTTATGGTCTGGCTTTCTATTTTTGCTTTTTGGTTTTTAGGTAACTATAGTGATGAACACAAGTATGAATAACTGAGAGAGAAGGAAAGGGAGACAACACCTTAAGACTCAGTTGCTTATTAGTATGTATGTGGTGTGTGTGTGTGTGTGCACGTGCATGTGCATGCATGCACATGCTCCAGCACAGGCTTAACCTGTGGTTTCCTCAGCAAACCCACATGACTGGAAAACTTAAATTTGCAAGTTGGAACAATATTTGGAACCACCGAGTTGGAACAATACTGATAAAAGAAACATTTCCAGAATCATCTCCTTCACCTGCATATTTAAAAAAAATGTCTTTATAAAATGGAAAACAAAAGATTTCCAATACACGATTGACATTAGAAGTCTCTTAATGCTTGTGAATTTCCAGACAAAGGTAAATACTGACAACCCCTTTTACTCCCAAACTGTCCAAGGACAAGTAAACTCCTGCTTAAATCACTGCAGAACTCTTTGAAGGTCAGAAGCCTAAACTATATGAATATATGAGTTGGGTTAGTCTCTAATGATAATCAAAACAACTAAATGTAATGGTCTGGTATTCTGGACTAAAATATACTTAGTTCAAATCCTGGCCTTGCTGCTAACCAACTGACTGATTTGGGGCAGGCTAACAGATTCATCTCCGTTTCCTGATCTATAAAATGGAGATGTCCTAGTGTCTGCCTCTTAAGGAGGGGTGTCGTTTATCCTTAAGATAACGTTTGAGAGAGCATCAAATCCTAACCACTAGACCACCAGGGAACCTTCCCTGAGATAATGTTTGCAAAGGGCACAGTTTAGGGGGTAAGAACTCAATAAAGGAGCTGCTGTTATTTGGATCTGTTCTCTTTGTGGTGAGGCAGGGACACATCAGGGCCGTGGCACATGGCATCCCTGCCAGCTAGAGGTTTCTTCTCTCACCCTGCCATCACGTCACAACTGAAATGTCACACCCACGGACAGGCCTTCTCTAAGCACTCTATCTAAATTGGACTTACATGCTCCATTACTCTCTATTTCCACTTTGTTTCCTTCATAACACTTATCACTTTTAATTGGTTTTTGTTTAAATGTTTTTGTTTTTGTTTTTCTGCTGAGGGCAAGTATCACTAAACACAGTGTCTGGCATACAGTAGGCACTCAAAAGACTTTGTGGAATGAACCGTTGAGCTAGGAATGCCAAGTTGCTTGCTTAGTGTATCTGAAAGGGCCTGGGTATTTAGAGCCTGGGTTTAAGTGTTACTTGTATGTGTTTAGGAAAGCTCGCTGGCATGTTAGTTAAGATGTTCGATGGTGTTTCATTCCTATCACCAGCCCCAGTTCCTTTGGGCGATCCAGAAATGTGTCTGAGCGCTGTCCTGTGAAGACGGAAAGGTAGCATTTATACGAATTAAAATATGCACTGTCTGTGTGGGAAGTGGGGAGAGTGCACATGTGTGTGCAGATGGCTGTAGGTACAGATACGGATGTTTTTACCTATGCGTGCATTGAAGGGTCAAAGGCTTTCCTAAACTGTCTGAGCTGAGGAGGGAGGCACCAAAGCCATGCCTAGTTCTCTGATACATCCCAAGCCCAGCTCTTCCAAGCTAGGGAAAGAACCAGAAGGCACACACCCTTGGACATATGGCAGTGTTTTTCTATTTTGCCAATATTTGTTTTCTCTCCCAAATCCCACTAATCTGTCAGCCTCTGCCCCATCCTGAACAGTGCCCAGGTATGGCCTCTCTCCCAGGCAGCAGAAACACAGAAGCGTTTCCCTCTGGTTTTCAAACCACCCACTGTGCCTTTTACACCAGGGGCAGGGCAGGAAGAGTGAGTGCTTGTGGGTGTAGTTTTGTATTTTCAAGGTCCTGGCCGGGAGGCTTCCTTCAGGCCACTCTAAGCAGAAACCCCTTCCTTCAACCTTGACCTTGAATAACTGGCACCAACCCAGAACAAGCAGTATAAGGGAGAGGAGGCAAACCCAACACAGAGAGGGCAGGCAAGTGACAGTGTGAGTGAGGTGGGCCAGCCAAGTATGAGAGGAAGTGGGGCTGACAGGGAGCACAGTGCCTGCTGGGGAGCTCAGCCCATCCACTTGATCCCTGACCTCAGAAATGTGGTGCTAGGGCTGTTTTGCTATCATCTCCCGGTTTCAACTTTTAATAAGGAAGTAAAAACAAGTTTGGAACACATGCAAACCACCCACCTGAGGGCCCATCTGCAGCCACCAGTTTGCCCCTTCTGCTTTAAGATCATTGATATTTCTTTTTAAATTTAATGTTTGTTTATTTTTGAGAGAGAGAGACAGAGAGAGAGAGAGACAGCGCGAGAGAGACAGAGAGAGAGAGAGACAGCGCAAGCGAGCATGAGCAGGGGAGGGGCAGAGTGAGGTCGGGGGATGGGGGTGGGCAGAGGATCCCAAGCAGGCTCCATGATGACAGCAGAGAGCCTGGATGCGGGGCTTGAACCCATGGAATTGTGAGATCATGACCTGAACCCAGTCGGAAGCTTAACTGGCTGAGCCACCCAGGTGCCCCTGAGATCACTGATATTTTAATGAATGTTTACAGGCTGCCTTAATAGACTAAGATTCCCTTCCTTAAGGTACAAACTTAAGGTACAAATGCAAGGTTTTATACCATCAAGTTACAACTAAGGAGTTAAGAGTGGGCTCTTCCACATTTCATTGTACACATTTTTGTTATTTTTGAATTTTTTATAGTAAGCATATGTCACTTCTGTGCTAAAAAGAACAAAAATCTGGAAAAAATAAATAAAAGTGGGCAAATACTTAACATACTGTGTACAGGCTTTGAACTCTTCTGAATGACACATACGTAACAAACAAATCATGCTCTTTATCTGTTTGCATCATTTCTCTCTGTGGCTCACAACTGGGGGGATGCAGTGTCTGGAGACATTCCTGACTGTCACAACCAGGGTGGTACCTGGGGGTGGGTGGTGCTTTTGGCATCTGGGCACTCGGGTGCGGGTGGAGGCCAGGGATGCTACTAAATTATCTCCAGTGCACAAAACGACTCCCCACAGCAAAGAATTATCCAGTCTCAGATGTCAACGGTGGCTGAGAAATCCCGATTTACTGAAGGGAAACGCAAGCTTGGGCACCAGAGAATATGTCTGAAGGGTTAAGGGGCAACTGACATCAGAGATTATTCTGTGTATTAGTCTCAACTATTTAGTGATTGCCTAATGTTTTTATTCTTTATCAGTAGAAATTAAAGGTAACAGTAGGAGTGTATCAAGCACCTACTGTACTGTATTAAACTGTTAAACAGCCATACCCTGACAGATCCTCTCAGGAGTTGTTTTCATGATTTGTCTCCCATTTGCAATGACTTCGTGGTCATTAGAACACATGACACAGGACACATACCTGGCAGAGATGATTCAGTGATGTCTGCCGTCTCAGAATTTGGGAAAACCTTCTCGACACTGCAAGAGAAAAGCATTAGCTTAAAATATTGGCATGCTGTATGGTCCCACCATGGATTTTCCAGGGACAGGTTTCAAAAAGTAGCTTATTTCCCTAAATTTGTCTCACCGTCCAACCCCATTTTATGCACCCACTGGCAAAACCCTGCATTTGATTCTTTGTTCTCCCATGCGGACAACTATTCCCTAAAATGGCGATATTTGGGGTACATATTTCAAAGTCACCAGCCTGCCACACTGGCAGGTGTGAGAAATAGTGGTGTCAATCAACCGTGAGTAAAAGCAATTATTTACTTGTCTTTCATTTCGCTAATTGCAAGCTCCATCACTTCTCCCCATAAATAATTGCTGGAATCGAGAGGAAGCTTTGAAGAGGGCCCTGTAAAACTAGTATATCTAATAGGGAAACCTGATTGAGCCTCAGTGGTGTGTGGCACTAGGGGCCGCTTTTAGGATGAAATCCTGGGCTGCACCTTGAATGTGGCTTTGCATTCATAATCGGCCATTTTTATCAAATGATCTCCATGATCTATTTGCATGTTTTGATGATCCTGTTTACTATAGTGATATAGTATATATATATATATTATATACATATAGAGAGAGATAAAGAGAGAGAGAGTATATAGCTGATGGTTTCAAGTGGGGTGATCTTAAATCTGCAGATTTCAGGACAGCAGGGAAGCCACGTCCCAGTCCCAGGTCTTCATTCCTGCAGAGCTGTCTGGAATGGCGTGTGTTTCCCCTCCTTGCACATTGTCCAAGTGCACCCGAGGTTCCCTGGGCAGAGCGGGTTCCTGCAGGCACCCACAGGTGGAGGGCCCAACAGAACTCCAGGCTGCCAACTTTCAACAGGTTTGTTTGGTCAGCACAATTAAAACGGGTGCAGGGCATTCTTCTCATTAATTTCTGAACTGGTCAAGAAACAGAAATTTCCCTGGGATTATTCTAATTTGTACTCAGAGCCAGCTTGGTTTGAAAAATAGGGCGTGGGGTGGAGGAATGGAGTGGGGGGGGGGGGCTCAGGGCACAGATGAACTTCTAATTTTCCAGACCGATCAATCGTTAATCCTTCTCCTTAATTACTTTTTCTTTAACTTTGTGATGTGGAATTTAGTGCTCATGAAGAGAAAAGAACTGAGGGCTGCGAAATAAAGCAGGCTTTATCAATAGGTGATGGGCACTGCAGGCGGCCTCAAAGCATGTCTCAAAGGGCTCCCTTTGCCTGCAGAGAGAGGGTAATTTGATCGCCTTCATTTTCCTTGCTGGCACTTATTCCGGGCAAGAATGGCAAGCTGTATTCAAATGGTGCTTTAAGAAACATATCTTAAAACTTTGTTTTGCTTAAAATCATATCATCTTTGTTTAATAGCACATGAGTCTTCCCACAAGTACAGAAACATCGAGAAAGCGAAATAGGACCAGTTTTCTCAGGCAAAACTAATGATACAGAATGGCTGGTGATGCTTAGCAGAAAAAAAAAAAATCACAGTCCTAATCCCCGTAGGAGAAATATTAATTTGGCTTTCTCATTAGGCAGAGAATTGAATATGTGAAGCCCTGAAGCGGTTTTCTGTCCCCTCTTACCACCATTTTGGGGGCAGGGGATTCTGGGAAATCTCCGAATTTTGGGGTCGGACAGACCTGAGTTTGACTCCTGGCCCCTTCTTACCAGCTGCATGGCCGTGTGGCTTTGGGGAGGTTTCTTTGCCTCTCGGAGCCTCATCTGCAGGATAGGGATACTGTTCCCTACATCACAGAGGAGGCATGAGGATTAATGAGAGGAGATGGCAGTGATGAGCAGAAACTTTGGTGTCAACAGACAGACCCGGGAGCAAATCCTGCCTTTGCTACAAGCCTCTCTAAGCCTGTTCTATTTTCCACAAAAGGAGAAAGGTGCCACCTGTAATAAACCTCCTGTGAGGATGGAGTGAGTTAATGCAGGAAAAGCGCTAGGCTTAGTACTTGGTGCTTTGTAAACAGTAAATGATAGCTGCTGTTGTTATTATCTTGTTAACAACCTATGTAAAACGTTTGGCACTAAAATGTTGTTCTCCCTTCCCTCAGCTCCCAAAGTCAGTACTTACATTCAAACTTAATGTTTCGCAAATTTTCTGGAAGGTCATGGAGAGCCACTTTTAGCCACTCATCCAGCTGCTTGGCAAACTTTCGGATCACCTGAGTTAAGCTAGAAAGAGAAATGATCCATTTTAAGTGCCTCTGTGTGTTGCCTAGTCCTCCCGATAGGCCCGGACAGGGTTTGGTTTCCCCTGGTGGTGTCCTGGCTGCACCAGTGTCACTGGGGGCAGTAACCTCAGGGGCAGGACGGGTGGCCCAAGCCCCACCGAGCACTGGTGCGTCTGAGCAGGGCATGCATAGTGCCCACGGTGGCCACCAGGGGACATGGTGCCTGGACTCTGAGCAAGATGGTGCAGACAGGGGGCCATGAGCCTGGGAACACTGTTTTGCTGACAGTCTTGCCCAAGCGTTGGCCCACCCAGCCCAGCTCTGGCTGCCCCGGCCTCTGGCCACTCGGCAGGAACCGGGAAGCAACAGCCTGTCTTTGCCCTGACAAACATCCCTGACCTTGAAACCATATCTGATGTGGAGAGCCCACGGCTGTTTGGGGGAAGGGGGTGAAGGGTGAGGGGACAGCAGGTTGCAGCACGAGATGAGAATCTGGGAGACCTTGTGCGCCACTTTCAGGCTCTCACTGTGAACACAATGGGCTGGGTCACGCATTGTCCATGGAGTCCTCCTCTGGCATGGCCGCCACAGGGACCTCAGAGCCCGTGTTGAGCGCCCACACCATCCTCACCCCCCCGGCAACACTGCCTACCTTGCTCTCGCGGTGTCCCATGGACTCTCCTGTCAGACCCCGATCACCAACTTCCTCCCAAGGCAGTCCCCCCAGGCTTCTCACTCTTTAACTCTGCACTTCTTCACCAACCTTCTCCAAGACCCTCCCACCCACCTGCACACCCTCCACCAGCTGTGGGCACCACTCCCACATTGCAGGGAACACAGCGGCAAAGGGAGAACTTTCCAGGATTCCACCACAACACAGCTCTCCTCCCCGGCCACTCTGACAGAATCAAGGGCCAACTCCGTGTCATCCCCTCCTGCCTCCTCAGGAACCCCACGTCACTAACCGCCCCTTCTCCAGGATATCCCACCTCTTCCTTTCACCACACATGTCCCTCCTTAAAAATAAACCCTCTTAGAAATGGAAGGAAAACTTCCAAATGCTTTCTATGAAGCCAGCATTACCTTGATCCCAAAACCAGACAGAGACCCCACTAAAGAGGAGAATTATAGACCAATTTCCCTGATGAACATGGATGCAAAAATCCTCAACAATATATTAGCCAACTAGATCCAACAATACATTAAAAAAATTATTCACCGTGACCAAGTGGGATTTATCCCTGGGATACAGGGCTGGTTCAATATCTGCAAAACAATCAATGTGATTCATCACATCAATAAAAGAAAAGACAAGAACCACACGATCCTCTCAATAGATGCAGAGAAAGCATCTGACAAAATACAGCATCCTTTCTTGATAAAAACCCTCAAGAAAGTAGGGATAGAAGGATCATACCTCGAGATCACAAAAGCCATATGTGAAACACCCAACACTAATTTCATCCTCAATGGGGAAAAACTGAGAGCTTTCCCCCTAAGGTCAGGAAAAAGACTGGGATGTCCTCTCTCGCCACTGTTATTCAACTTAGTATTGGAAGTCTTAGCCCCTGCAATCAGACAACACAAAGAAATAAAAGGCATCCAAATCGGCCAGGAGGAGGTCAAACTTCCACTCTTTACAGATGACATGATACTCTATATGGAAAACCCAAAAGATTCCACCAAAAAACTGCTAAAACTTATCATGAATTCAGCAAAGTTGCAGGATATAAAATCAATGCACAGAAATCTGTTGCATTCCTATACACCAATAATGAAGCAACAGAAAGAGAAATCAAGGAATTGATCACATTTACAATTGCACCAAAAACCATAAAATACCCAGCAATAAATCTAACCAAAGGGGTGAAAAATCTATACATTGAAAACTATAGAAAGCTTATGAAATAAATTGAAGAAGACACAAAATGTAAAAAGATTCCATGCTCCTGGATAGGAAGAACAAATATTGTTAAAATGTCAATCCTACCCAAAGCAATCTACATATTCAATGCAATGCCTATCAAAATAACACCAGCATTCTTCACAGAGCTAGAACAAACAATCCTAAAATTTGTATGGAACCAGAAAAGACCCCGAATAGCCAAGGCAATCTTGAAAAAGAAAACCAAGGCAGGAGGCATCTCCATCCCGGACTTCAAACTGTATTGCAAAGCTGTAATCATCAAGACAGTATGGTACTGGTACAAAAACAGACACTCAGATCAATGGAACAGAATAGAGAACTCAGAAATGGACCCACAAACGTGTGGCCAACTAATCTTTGACAAAGCAGGAAAGAATATCCAATGGAATTAAGACAATCTCTTCAGCAAGTGGTGCTGAGAAAACTGGACAGCGACATGCAGAAAAATGAACCTGGACCACTTTCTTACACCATTCACAAAAATAAACTCAAAATGGATGAAAGACCTAAATGTAAGACAAGAAGCCATCAAAATCCTTGAGGAGAAAGCAGGCAAAAACCTCTTTGACCTTGGCTGCAGCAAGTTCCTACTCAACACATCTCTGGAGGCAAGGGAGACAAAAGCAAAAATGAACTATTGGGACCTCATCAAAATAAAAAGCTTCTGCATAGCGAAGGAAACAATCAGCAAAACTCAAAGGCAACTGAGAATGGGAGAAGATATTTGCAAATTACATATCAGATAAAGGGTTAGTATCCAAAATCTACAAAGAACTTATCAAACTCAACATCCAAAAAACAAACAATCCAGTGAAGAAATAGGCAAAAGACATGAATAGACACTTCTCCAAAGAAGACATCCAGATGGCCAACCAACACGTGAAACATCAGGGAAATACAAATCAAAACCACACTGAGATACCACCTTACACCGGTCAGAATGGCTAACATTAACAACTCAGGCAACAACAGATGTTGACAAGGATGAGGAGAAAGAGGATCTCTTTTGCATCGTTGGTGGGAATGTAAGCTGGTGCAGCCACTCTGGAAAACAGCATGGAGGTTCCTCAAAAAACTAAAAATAGAACTACCCTACGACCCAGCAATTGCACTACTAGGCATTTATCCAAGGGATACAGGGGTGCTGTTCCAAAGGGACACATGCACCCCCATGTTTATAGCAGCACTATCGACAATAGCCAAAGTATGGAAAGGGCCCAAATGTCCATCGATGGATGAATGGATAAAGAAGAAGTGGTATACATATACATGGCAGTATTACTCGGCAATCAAAAAGAATGAAATCTTGCCATTTGCAACTACGTGGATGGAACTGGAGAGTATTATGCTAAGTGAAATTAGTCAGAGAAAGACAAAAATCATATGACTTCACTCATATGAGGACTTTAAGAGAAAAACAGATGAACATAAGGGAAGGGAAACAAAAATAATATAAAAACAGGGAGGGGGACAAAACAAAAAGAGACTCATAAATATGGAAAACAAACTGAGGGTTGCTGGAGGGGTTGTGAGAAGGGGAATGGGCTAAGTGGGTAAGGGGCATTAAGAAATCTACTCCTGAAATCGTTGTTGCACTATATGCTAACTAACTTGGATGTAAATTATAAACAAACAAACAAACCCTCTTATTTCTCTGCACTCTTTCTTCAAGGTACCACCCTCTGTCCTCCACTTCACACACATCCTTCTTCAGGAAGCCCATGGCTTCAGTCACCATCTATACTCACTCTCGCAGTTCCAGAGCAGAGGTCTCCAGAATTCCAGACCAACCACACACAGGTCCCCTCCATTTAGCATCCCAAAGGCACATCGACCTCAACACGTCCAAACTGAACTCTTCACTTCTCTGTCAGACTGGTTTCTTTTCTTACGTTCTCTATTTCATTGGGAACTCCACTTTTCATAAAGTTTTTGTTTGACTTTTTATTATGAAAACATTTTAAATATACCCCAAGATAGAATAGTATAATAAACCTCCAAGAATCTGTGACCCAGCTTCCATAACTAGCAACGTTTTTCCAGTTCAATTTATCACATGCCATGCTTGCTTGTCTGGAATGCTTTGAGCAAATTCAAGATGTATGATTTCAAAAAGTTCGTGTGTGTTTCTAACATGCCCTTATATATGTATGTATGTATGCACTGCCACATTTAAAACCACCATGCCATTAGTGTGTCTGACACGATGAACAGCAATTCCTATCAGCTAAAGCCCAGTTGGTACGCAAATTTCTCTATTTCTCTCAGAGATGTCTTTTAGTCTCTTTGAATCAGGATCCAAACACGGTCTACACACTGCACAAAAACATTGCCTTGTTCTATTTCCAAAGACTTTTTAAAAATTCTGTTTCATGGCATTGGTTTGTCAGCAACATCATGCTATTTGTTCCCTGTCATGTCCCACACTCTGATTTGGTTCATGTCTTCCTTATAGTGCCATTTAACACGTTCATCTATCCTGCATACTTCTTATAGACTGGCAGTTAGGTCTAAAGAGGTGATCAAACTAAGTTACATTTTTTGTAAGACACGAAAATTTTGTAGGTGGCCCTGTGCCACCCACTGCATTACACCATGAGACTTAAAATGGCTGGTTGTTCCTCTTTTAGTGTATCTAGTTTTGAGACTTAAATAGTCTCTCTTCCTATCACCACATACTACAGGTTTCATCTCCAAGTTGCCTCTCAACCTCATCCAGTTTTCCCCTTTTCTCTCTACTTCCAGCTATCCTCATCTCTCACCTGGGCCACTACAGCAGCTTCTACAAGTAAGTACAAGAGCCTACCCTGCTCTGCTCACCTTCCCACCTCAACCCCACATTGTGAGAGGGATTTCTCTAAAACACTTGCAATTTTGATCTGTTTCACCTTCTGGTTAAACACCCGTCCCCTGCCCCCCAATGCTTTCACATTCTTTGTTTGTTTGTTTGTTGTTTGTTTGTTTTCGAAAGAGTGTGAGCAGGGGAGGGGCACAGAGAGAGGAGGAGAGAGGGAGAGAGAGAATCCCAAGCAGGGTCCGCACCAGCAGTGGAGAGTCCAATGTGGGGCTCAAACTCATGACCTGAGCTGAAATCAAGAGTCGGACACTTAACCGATTGAGCCACCCAGGTGCCCCTCACATTATTCTTAGGATAAAAACCAAAATCCTCACCATGATCCCCAAAGACCAGCCTCACCTTAAATTTTCTCTCTTCACCTACATTTCGGCCCCACTTGCCTCCGCCCTGTTCTTTCCCATCTCAGAGCCTTTGACCTGGGCATCTTTCCATCCAAGAGCATCCAACCCTTCCTTGCCTACTCAACCCCTCCTCAGGTGTCACATCCACAGGAAAACGTTCTCTGAAGCCCCCTAGACTAAACTGGAATCTCTGGTTTTTCCCCTTGAAGGACCTTGTAGTTGTGACATTTGGTAACTATACACTAATTTGTGTGATTATCTGGTTAATATCCATCTTTCCCACTAGACTGCATGCTCCAATACAGACGGCAGGGACTGTGCCTATTTTGCTTATCACTGTATGTTCAGCAATTAGCATAGCACCTGACACCAAGTGGGCATATAAGGAATGTTTGTTCAATGAAATGAATGAGTGAATAGCCCCCAATCCCTAGCTGGGCAGACCTTCGACATATTCCCCACAGGACCCTATCCACACTGTCCTCACCTTTATTTCTCTGGCTTCAGCTCCTCCCACTCCATCCCACTCCATCCCACCCCACCTCACCAGCTTACTCAGTTCCTACAGCACCAGTGCCCTTTCTGTTTCTTCAGGTCCTTGACAACCTACCAGGGCCTTTGCATCTGCTATTCCCTCAACCTGGATATCTCCTGCCCCAGATTGCAGCCTGTTCCCTCCCTCCCCTAACAACTTCACAGGTTGGTTCAGTATTGACCACAGGATTTGAAACTGCCAGTCTCCCCACACTCCCAGCTCTACCAACTATTTCAACACTCTTGAGCCTGCCATGTGTTTTGATAAGAGTAGTTGGCTCCTGGGATGAACATTGAGTATAGATAGGCAAGGACAGAGCAGGGGGAGATCTGCTTGAAGGTTATTGCAATAATCCAGGCAAGAGAGCGGCCTGGATGAGGGGTGGTAACCAGGGAAATAATGCAATATAGTCAGATTAAAATATTTTGAAGGCAGAGCCAACCAGGATGCCCTGGTGAGTGGATGCGGGTATATGAGGAAAGACTGTTGCCAAGGGTGTCTTCATGAAAGAAAAATGGTATATGCACCCCCTGTGCCTAGCAGAGTGCCTGATACCCAGGAGGCACTTAATAAATGCTGAATACTGAGTGAACCAAAAGTACTGCACATGTAATAAAGCCAAAGTTCAAAACCACCATCAGTGATGAGCACACTGGATCCAACTTCTACGTGAGAAGACTTCCCAGAACATTTGGCCACTCCTGACAGAGGTCAAACTTTAGCTAAGTGTCTGGAGTGATCATTCTATCGCCGCCGGACCATCAAGGAGGGTGGCTTGCCATTCCCCGCCCACGGCACCTTTCCCAGGAGACATCACCTGCCGCTGGAGAAGAGGAGCCGCCCTTTGTGCGGTTCCGACTTCCCATGTCCCCTTCTTCCATCTCGCTCCCCAGGCTGGCACTCCTAGGGTCGCCCTGCTCCTCCAGTGTCACACCTTCTCCTCCTCCCTTTTGTGCAGGTGGCTCCCACATCTATAACTCCAGCTTCGGCCCTGCTCCTGCATCTTAATTCCACACTTGTAACTCTCTGAATGACCTCCAGCCATGATGCTGGCACAACAGCAACAGTGCTAACGGCGGCTGCCTTGTAATGAGTGCAGTGTGCCAAGTGCTAAACCTTTCGCACATATTTCTTATTTAATCCTCACATCCACCCTACGAAGCAGGTACTATTGTTAGTCCCAGCAGAGAGGTGAGAAATCAAGGCTCAGAGAAGTTCTTTTATTTGTCCAAGGAGATGCACCAAGTATGTGGACAATCCAAGACTGAAGCCCAGATGTGTCTGGCTCCAAAGCTCTAGTATCTCAGTCTTCTCTCGGCTTCTCTGATATCTCATCTTCCCTGCCCGGTCCACCACCCCTAAATACACACACACACACACACACACACACACACACGCACGCACACACGCATGCACACACACGCGTGCGCTTCCTAACTTCTGCTAAACCAACCATTAACAACAACCACTATGCCAAGATCACCTAGGAGGTCACAAGAGGTGAAAAGTCCAAGTTTGAGAATGATCTACATTTCTTATAAATAAAGAACATATCGGGGTGTCTGGGTGGCTCAGCAGGTCAAGCATCCAACTTTCGCTCAGGTCATGACCTCACAGCTCGTGAGTTCAAGCCCCACATCGGGCTCTGTGCCAACAGCTTGGAGCCTGGAGCCTGCTTCTGATTCTGTATCTCCCTCTCTCTGCCCCCTCCCTGCTTGCTTGCACACGCGCTTTCTCTCAAAAATAAATATACATTAAAAAAGCTGTAAAAAAAAAAAAGAGCATATGGTTCATGGTTATCTCTATATTACCACTTGTTCACCTGAATTTCAATATGCTTTACTGATAGAAGGTAAGAGGTGGGTCTGAGCTCGTCAGCTAGTGAGAACCTCTAGAGTCAATTCTCATTTCTACCCTGGCCAAGCACAGGACTGGGCATATAGAACACACTCAAACAGGTTTCAGGGATGAATGCATTCATAAAATTGTGAAAAATCAGCTGTCTGATGAAGTCTGGTCTTTTGAATAAGTTTTTTCTTCTTGATTTAATGGGAAAGGCACTGGATTTGTAAGTCAAAGGTCACTTTGGCAAGTTAACAACGTCTTTTTTTAAAAACTGGTCTCTCGTAGGAGACTGGAAGCTCAGTCAGGGCAGGGAGTTTGTTTCTCTCTTTTAATGCAATGTCCCAGGACTCAGCAGAGTGTCCAGCATGTTGTAGTAATCAACAGACATTGTTTAATGAAGAATGAATAGTTGACTCATGGCTGTTTCATTTATTTGCAGGTGACTAAAGCCATTTCAGTCACTAAAGTGACTAAAGTGATTTCAATTCTTAAGCTCCAATTTTTACATCTATAAAAACAAGCCAATTACAGGGAAGGAGGCAAGGGTTAGCATTTCATTAGCACACCACAAAATGCTCTATAACAAACTACAGATGCCCTTCATGTATGTAACACCTATTAAACAGTGCCAGAAGTATGTGAAGCTCTCATATAACGGTGCATATACTTTTACTGACCCCCCCAGGAGATGCCTTCTCATGATAAAATGAAGGTACACATTTGGTCACTATCTAGTTCACTTGAACAATGCACAAGAAAGAACTCAACGCTTATAGGGGTCTCCCTCCCTCCCTCTCTTTCCATATACATATATATACACACATATATATATATATACACACACACACACACACATATATATGTATATATATATACATATATATATGTAATTTTTATAATCCTATCCATATTTTAAATTCAGATATATATGTGTATATCTGTGTATACACATGATTATAAAAATAATCCAGTCTTAATTAAAACAGTACAAAAATGCAGAAAAGCACAAGACTAAAATTTGACTATAATCCCATTGGGAGGTAATCTTTGCTCCTATCTAGGTATGTGTCTGTTCCACCTAGAATGTGGAAAATTGGAAAAAGCAACACTCCCACCATAACAAGAGAAAGCCAGATAATCCACAAAATCCTAACTTTTCTTGAACCCACCAGACAACTGAGGTCACAACCACCTAGCCTGGAAGGCACAGAAAGACAGGCACCTCCAAAGAGAGAAGGACTTAGGAACTGGTTCATCTGTTCTGAGGGAGGAAAGCAGGATCTCTAGGTAAAAAGAATTCAATTCAGTTTTTAAGACAAATTGCTAAGGGCCAAGTGTGAACTAGCATGACAGTAAAGAACTCTGGGAGCCACAGATGCAAAGGAAGTTTACACCTATTCACAAGATCTTCCCCACAGGCCTCACCAGGTGCTCGTGAGGAATCCTGGAGAATGAAGGAAGCATATTGCCAAGATGCCTGCTTGGAGGAGGAGAGCAACCATGGCTGCAGGGAGAGCGTGAAGTCCTAGCCAGCCAGCAGTCTCTCCCCTATGGAACAAAAGCCTCAAGTGGCCAGCGGGAGGAAGGAAACACTGTTGACTGTGGGCGTAGAAAGAGACCCAATGCAGGTGGGGGAAGTAAAAAGAAAAAGCTCTCTAACCTTGGTAGAAATCATCATGGGCTCAGACTATTAGAGATTCATATCTGGGGCAGGATAGGATCACGGAGAATGCCCGACTCAGAGCCAGCAACACAGAACCTGCTGGGGACTAAACCAGGACAGCAGGGAAACCCCCACACCTCCATACCAGCCCCAAACAGGCCAATAAGTGTAAGAGAGGTACACAGGGAGGGTCTAAAGCTGAGGATGAGAACCCACCCCACCAACAAACTTTCAACCTAAGCACAGGGTACCGCAGAAGAATCTGGTAGTCTACTGAAGGTAACCCATAGCAACAACAAAACCCAAACCCAATCAACGCCTAAATAAGCTGACTCAACTCCCTACATCAAGAGCTAGGAGAGGAAGAGGCGTGTCTATTTCCAGACATAAATACTATTTACTTCAGTCTTTTCTAACTACTGTTTGGAAGTCAATAAAAAATTATAGGACACACAGAAAATTAAGAAAAAGAATCGACTATGACTGAATAGATTTAAAAAAAAAAAAAGGGGGCGCCTGGGTGGCGCAGTCGGTTAAGCGTCCGACTTCAGCCAGGTCACGATCTCGCGGTCCGTGAGTTCGAGCCCCGCGTCAGGCTCTGGGCTGATGGCTCGGAGCCTGGAGCCTGTTTCCGATTCTGTGTCTCCCTCTCTCTCTGCCCCTCCCCCGTTCATGCTCTGTCTCTCTCTGTCCCAAAAATACATAAAAAACGTTGAAAAAAAAATTAAAAAAAAAAAAAAAAGACCCATTCATACACTGCCTATAAGAGACTCACTTCAAACCTAAAGATACACACAGACTGAAAGTGAAGGGATACAAAAAGATATTCCATGCAAATGAGAGTGAAAAAAAAGAAAAAATAAAACAAAGTAGCAATACTTATATCAGACAAAGAAAGACTTTAAAATAAAGATTGTGACAGGAAACAAGCGCATTACATAATGATAAAGGTATCAATCCAAAAAGAAGGTAAAACAATTGTAAATATCTATGCACTCAACACAGGAGCACTTAAATACATAAAGCAAATATTAACTGACATAAAAGGAGAAACTGACAGTAGTAGGGGACTTCAACATCCCACTTTCATCAATGGGTAGATCATCCAGGCAGAAAATCAACAAGGATACAGTGGCTTTGAACAATACATTAGACAAGATGGACTTAACAGATATATTCAAAACATTTCATCTAAAAACAGAACAAACCAATTTGACAATAAATTTCATATTAAAAAAATGCAAAAAAATAAAAATAAAAACAGCAGAACACACATTCTTTTCAAGTGCACATGGAACATTCTCCAGGACAGATCACATGTTAGGCCACAAAACAAGTCTCAATAAATTTAATATTTAAATCATATTAAGCATATTTTCTGATCATAAAAGTATGAAACTAGAAATCAATTACAAGGAAAAAAAACTAGAAAGAACACAAACACATGGAGGCTAAACAAAATGCCTACCAAACAACCAATAGGTTAATGAAGAAATCAAAGAGGGAATTAGAAAAAAAACACGGAGACAAATGAAACTGAAAATACAATGGTCCAAAATCTGTGGGATGCAGCAAAAGCAGTTCTAAGAGGGAAGTTTATGGTGATACAGGCCTGCCTCAAGAAACATCAACAAAAAATCTCAGACAATGTAACTTTATGCCTAAAGGAACTAGAAAAAGAACAGACAAAGCCCAAAGTGAGTAGAAGGAAGGAAGGAATAAAGATCAGAGTTGAAATAAATGAAACAGAAACTTACAACACAATAGATCAATAAAACAAAGAGGTGCTTTTTTAAAAAGGTAAACAAAAATGAGACACCTTTAGCCAGAGTCAGCAAGAAAAAAGATAGAGGACTCAAGAAAATTAAAAATGAAAGAAGAAAAATAACAACTGACATCACAGAAAAACAAACGATTATGAGAAACTATTAAAAAATTATACAACAACGAACTGGACAACCTAGAAGAAATGGATAAATTCCTAGAAACATACGATCATCCCAAACTGGATCAGGAAGAAACAGAAAATCTGAACAGACTGATTACTAGTAATGAAGTTGATCAGTAATAAAACAGAAGTCCAAAGTCAGACAGCTTCACAGGTGAATTCTACCAGCGATTTAAAGAAAAATTAATACTTACTATTCTCAAACTATTCCAAAACATAGAAAAGAAAGGAGAGCTTCCAAATTTATTCTACAAGGCATTACCCTGATACCAAAACCAGACAGACACTACCAAAAAAGAAAACTACAGGCCAGCATCCCCAATGAATACAGATGCAAAAATCCTTAACAAAATATTAGCAAACTACATTCAACAATACTTTAACAATCATTCACCATGATCAAGTGGGATTTATTGCCAAGATGCAAAGGTGGTTCCGTACACACAAACCAATCAAAGTGACACATCACATTAACAAAATGAAGGATAAAAACGATATGAACATCTGAATAGATGCAGAAAAAGCATTTGAAAAATTCAACATCCATTCATGATAAAAAAAAAAACTCAACAAAGTGGGGTTTGGAGGAAACATACATCAACATAATAAAGGCCATAAATGACCAATCCACAGCTAACATCATACTCAATAGTGAAAAACTGAAAGCTTTTCCTCTAAGATCAAGAATAAGACAAGGATGTTCACTCTCACTTTTATTCAACAAAGTACAGGAAATCCTAGCCATAGCAATCAGATGAGAGAAAGAAATAAAAGGCATCCAAATTGTGAAGTAGAAGTTAAACTGTCCCTATTTGCAGATGACATGATACTATGTATAGAAAACCCTAAAGATTCCACCATAAAACTATTAGAATAAATGAATTCAGTAAGTTATAGGGCACAAAATCAATATACAGAAATCTGTTGCATTTCTATACACTCATAATGAAGTAGCAGAAAAACAAACTAACAAAACAATTCCATTTACAATTGCACAAAACAGAATAAAATACCTAGGAATAAACTTGACCAAGGAAGTGAAAGACCTGTACTTTGAAAACTATAAAACAATAATGGAAGAAGCAGAACACAATATAAACAAATATAAAGAAACACATGCTCATGGGCTGGAAGAATTAATATTGTTAAAATGTCCATACTACCCAAAGCAATCTATAGATTGAATGCAATCTCTATCAAAATGCCAATAGTATTTTTCAGAGAACTTTAACAAATAATCCTAAAATTTGTGTGGAAACACAGAAGATCCCAAACAGCCAAAGCAATCTTGAGAAAGAAGAACAAAGCTGGAGGTACCACAATCCCGGATGTTAAAGTATACTACACAAAGCTAAAGTAATCAAAACGGTAAGGTACCGGCACAAAATAGACATATAGATCAATGCAACAGGAGGGAGAGTCAGAAATAAGCCCACGCTCATATGGTCAATTTATCTATGACAAAGGAGGCAAGAATATACGATGGGCAAAAGACAGTTTTTTCAACAAATGGTGTTGGGAAAACAAGACAGCTACATGCAAAAGAATGACACTGGACTACTTTCTTACCACATACACAAAAATAAACTCAAAATGGATTAAAGACCTAAATATGAGACCTGAATTACTACTAAAAGAAAACCTAGGTAGTAAGCTCTTGGACATTCACCTTAGCAATACATTTATGGATATGTCTCCTCAGACAAGGGAAACAAAAGCAAAAATAAACTTTTGCACAGCAAAGGAAACCATCGACAAAAGGCAACTTACTTAATGGAGGAAGACATTTACAAATGGCATACCCAATAAGGGGTCAATATCCAAAATATGTGAAGAACATATACAACTCAACACCAAAAATCAGACAATCCGATTAAAAATAAGCAGACCTGAATAGACATTTTTCAAAGGAAATATACAGGTGGCAACAGATACAGGAAAAGATGTTCAACATCACTAATCCTCAAGGAAACGCGAATCAAAACCACAATGAAATATTACCTCATGCCAGTCACAATGGCTAGTATCAAAAAAGCAAAAACTAAAAAGTGCTGGTGAAGATATGTAGCAAAGGGAACCCTCTGCACTGTTGGTGGGGGTATAAATTAATGCAACCACTGTGGAAAACAGTATGGAGATTCCACAGAAAATTACAAATAGAAATACCACACAATTCAGTAAAAAATTCCACTGCTGGGTGTTTACCCAAAATGAAAACACTAACTCTGTGTTCACTGCAGCATATTTACAATAGCCAAGGTATGGACGCAACCCAAGTGTCCATCAATAAATAAACAAATAAAGAAGATGTGGTATATATACAGAACGGAGTATTACTTAGCCATAAAAAAGAGTGAGATTTTGCCATTTGCAACAAAATGCATGACCCTAGAGAATATTATGTTAAGTGAAATAAGACAGACAGTAAAAGACAAATACCATATGATTTCACTTATACGTGGAATCTGAAAAAGAAAACAGACAAACAAAAAACCAGAAACAGAGTCATAAATACAGAGAACACACTGGTGGTCGCCAGAGGGGAGGGGTATGGGAAGGATAGGCAAAATAGGTGAAGGGCATTAACATGTACAAACTTCCAGTTACAAAGCAAGTCAGTCACAGGGGTGAAAAGTACAGCATTGGGAATATAGTCAATAATATCTTAAGAACATTGTACAGTGACAGGTGGTAACTACACTTACTGGGGTGAGCGCTGCATAATGTACAGAACTGCCCAGTCACTGTGTCGGATGCCTGAAACTAATATAACATTGTATGTCAACCATAATCCAATAAATTGGAGTAATACATATTTTTAAATAAAATAATACAAATAAATGATAAAAATAATACAAATTTTAAAAAGAAAAAGAATCCACTCTCAAGAGATAAAGGCATGAAGAGAACCCGAGTATCGAACAGGCAATTTATTTATTTATTTTTTATTTTATTTTTTTTAAATGGAACTGTAGTTGCCTTTTATTAAAACCGTATGGTGTGTTGTTTTTAAGAGACTGGTTTTGCAGATCAGTTGGTTGTATACAACTATGCTGTCATTTCTCTTTCTGTACTGTAACTCATGTTTTAAATGAATTTGATGAATGAAATAATACCATTATTCTTGAAAAATATATTTTTTATTCTGTGTATAATTTTTCTAATGAAACTTTAAACCTTTGAAATGTGGTAGTATGTTTTCTGTAAGTGGAATCGCCTTTGTTACCAAATGAATAAGGACTGACCTAAGATCAGACTCTTGTTTTGGTCTGTGATGCATTTTAGTAGCCATTCTGAGCTTTTCATTGGCTCAGATTATATGTAAAATAAGGTTATATTACACACACTAAAGACTCAGTTTGAAGATAAGGACTGAAAATAGATATAGGGTTGAGATCCTAAAAAGCCTGCTGAATTTAACTTGTTCAACCTTCAAACAGGCAATTTAAAATAACTATCATTGGGGCACCTGGGTGGCTCAGACAGCTGAGGGTCTAACTTCAGCTCAGGTCATGATCTCACGGTTCATGAGTTTGAGCCCCACGTCAGGCTCTCTGCTGTCAGCACAGAGCCCACTTCAGATCCACTGTGCCCCCTCTCTCTGCCCCTCCCCTGCTCTCTCTCTCTCTCTCTCTCTCTCAAAAATAAACACTAAAATTTTTTTAAATAAATATGATTAATATGTTAAAGGTTCCCATGGAAAGGATAAACAATAAGTATGAACAGATGAGGAATTTCGGCAGAAACACAGAAATAATAAAAAGCCATCAAATGAAATGTTAGAAAATGAAAACAAAATATGGCAACAGAGGTGAAGAATGCCTTCAGCAATCTCATTAGCAAAGTCGACATATGCTAGAAAAAAATCAGTAAGCCTGAAGATAGGCCAATAAAAATGAATCTAACCAAAACACAAAACGAGTGAAAAAAGTTAAACAGAGCATCCAAGACAGTTGTGGGACAGTGTCAAATGGTCTGACATGCATGTAAGCTTAATCACAGAAGGAGAAAAGGGAGAAAACACAGAGCAGAAGATAATGGCAGGGAGTTTTCCAACAATAATGAAACACATCAAAGCAAACAGATCCAAGAAGTTCAGAAAATCTCAAGCAGGGTTAACTAGACACATCATATTCAAACAGCTAAAACCAAAGGTAGAGAAAATCCCAAAGGCAGCCAGAGGGAAAAAGGCACATTGTATGCAAAGCAGAAAAGATGTACAAAGGTAAACATGCAAGCCGGAAAATGAACGGTTGAAATCTTTAAAGTGCTGAACATAAAACCAAACAGAAAACTTTGAATCCAGGACTCCATACCCACTGAAAGCATCTTTCAAAAATGAAAGAGAAATAATGACTTTTTCAGACCAACAAAAGCTGAGATGATTCATTAGCACCAGACCTGCAATACTAGAAATGTTTTAGACAACTCTTCAGGCAGGGGGATATTATAATCTCATCAAACACAGAAACCAGGATTTTATACAAAGAAATGAGGCTCAGAAATCACTAGGATGACAGTAAATTTAAAAGACCGTCTTCTGAATCTTTAACCACTCCAAAGGTGAATTATCTAAAGCAAAAACAGTAACACCTGTGAGTGTAGAGCATCTACAAGACGAAAATGTGTGAAAGCAACGGCATAAAAAATGAGAGAATGAACTGGAGGTAGACTGCTGTGAGGTCCCCGCAGTCCATGAGGCGCAGTATGATACTACCCGAAGGTAGGCTGTGAATCACGAAGATCTACAAACCCAGAGGCATCCACTAAAACAATTTTTAAAAGAGACCTAAGAAACAGTCTGATTATGGAGATAAAACAGAAGGATTTTTAAAAAATTAACCTAAAACTAGGCACAAAAACAGGGGGAAAAAGGATAAAAACGGAAGGAACTACTAGAAAACTAGCGAGGTGGAAAATTTTAATCAACCATATCATTAATAACATTAAATGCAATTCACATTAAATATGAAGGCCTAGACATAGCAACTAAAACTGGGAATTGTCAGACCGGGTGAAGAAGCAGGAGCTCACACTATACGTTGGCTACATGAGATCTACTCTAACTATGAAGACACAGAGTAACAGGGTGGGAAAAGGCATGCCATGCAAACACCGAGTGGTAAGTGGTTATCAGGCGATGGCAGTGGGAATAAGAGGGGGCATGAGAAAAGTTTTTAAAGTGATGAAATTGTTCTATGTTTCAATCGTACAGTTGACCCTTGAACTTGTGAACTAAGTGAACACACTTACATATGAATTGATTTTCAATAAATACAGTAAATTTATTTTCTCTTCCTTATGATTTTCCTTTTTTTAAAAGTTTATTTATTTGGGAGACATAGAGATAGCACAAGTGGGGGGTGGAGGGGCAGAGAGACAGAGACAGAGACAGAGACAGAGAGAGAGAGAGAGAGAGAGAGAGAGAGAGAGAGAGAGAGAGAGAATCCCAAGCAGGCTCCATGCTGCCAGCACAGGCCCAATGCAGGGCTAAAACCCACAAAGCTGTGAGATCACGACCTGAGCCGAAACCAAGAGTTGGACACTTAGCCAACTGAGCCACCCAGGTGCCCATTCCTTGTAATTTTCTTAACAGCATTTTCGTCTCTCTTACTCTATTGTAAGAATACCGTACGTAATACACAGAGCAGACAAAAATATGTTTAATCGCCTGTTTGTATTACTGGTAAGGCTTCTGGTCAACAGTAGACTATTAGTACTTGGGCTTTGGAGGAGTCAAAAGTTATATGCAAATTTTTGACTGCACAGGGGTTTGGCACCTCTAGTCCCTGTGTTGTTCAAAGATCAGCTGTATACACTAAAAATGGTGAATGTTACTATATATAAAGTATACTCCAAATAAACCTGAATTTCAAAAATAAAATGAAATAAACAGCTATAAACATATACGTAACAATATAAAATGAAATGATAGAACTAAGAACAAAAGTATCTATTGTATCAGTAAATGTAATTGGGCTAGACCTTTTTAATAAGAGAAAAAAATCTGATTGAACTATAAAACAAATTCTAAATGGTTCTGCATATAAGCAAGTTATAAAGGTTAAATATAAAAAGATGGGCAAATGCATTTGGGACAGATGAAAACAAAGAGAAAATAGAGGTAATGATCTTAGTATCAGACAAGCTAAATTGTTGGCCAAAAAAAATTTCAATTAGACTTTATAATGCCAAGAGTACAATTTACAATGAAGATGTCACAATTCATAATGAAGCTGTTGTTCACATTGAAGATAAAGCAGCTAGAAATATCAAGGCATCATATAACATAGCATCAATATTCAAAAACAAAAATTATAGGAGATCCAAGGTGAAATAGGTTAGCACACATTAGCAGTAAGTCTTAAAACTTATTTACCTATCTTGATCCATAACAGTCTAAGTGGATAGCACTAAGACAAAGGAGAACTTAGTAACAACAATGTTGACCCAAATACATATATGTCAAAGTCTGTACTTTGAATGCAGACAGTGTTTCTTCTTTCCAAGTGGCACAAAATTGACCATATATTAGACAACAAATAAAACCTCAAAAGAAGAAACAGTTCAGAAAACAATCCCTACTCAATAAAGGCTAAAATGAATAGCATAAGTAGAAGGTAATAGCTCCTAACAATTGGAAGTTTTAAAGTCCTCTTTTAAAGTTCTTAGGACATAGAGGAACTCCAATCCAAAGCTGCAAAATACCTAGAAAATAATGACGTTAAAATAGTACGTCTCGAAAACTATGGGATACAGGTAAAACAGTGCTCAAAGAAAGACCTAACCCTGAAATATCTATGTTATTAAACAAGAATGAAAGAAAGTAAGTAAATCAGCATCTATTTTTTTTTTGTCAGTTGTTTTTGGTCACTGATAAAACAACTATGTAGTGGGCATTCAATAAAATATTTGTTGAATACACGAAGAACAGAGTAAGCTTAAGAAAGTAAAAGAAATGAGTTAAATAAAAGAAATCGATGTATTGGAAAAAAATAAAGAGTAATAGCACCAATAAATATATCCAAGGGTATGTTCCTTGAAAAAAATAAGACAAAACAGGTAACTTAATCACAAAATAGCAGCAGAAAGCACACCTCTACAACCTAAAACATAGTAACGCAGAAATAATCACAGACACAGAGGAAACTCAATGAGTCTATAGACTCACTTTGCCCAACCCCAAGCAAATAAATTTAAAGATCTAGAAGTGGACATTTTCTAGGAAGATATAATTTAACAAAACTTACCTCAGAGAAGACAGAAAATTGAAACTAACCAATTACTATAGAAAAAAAAAAAGAAAAATTCAAAGATTTACTCCCACAAAACACTACACCCAGATGCCTTCAAAGGGGAATTAATTATGTGTGTCTCCAAGAGCAAATCATTTCAATGCTATTTAAAGTGTGTCAGAGCTTAGAGAAAAAAGGGGGTGGAGAGAAGCTTCCACATTTCTTTCACAAAGCAAGAAAAACATTGATACCAACAACTAATGAAGATCAAACACAAAAAGAAAATTGCAGACCAATCTCACTTTATGATTTTGATGCAGAGACTCTACGTAAAACATTAGCAAATAAAATCCTGTAGCATATTAAAGAATATATACAGTGAGTAAGTGGAGTTTATTCTAGGAATGCAAGAATGGTTCAATATTAGGAGATGAGTAAAATAGTAATTTCCATAGATGATGAAAACCACTGGATAATATTCAACAACGCTTCTTGATAAAATATTTAATGAATTTTAAAAAGACAGACATTCCTTAATAGGATGAAATACGTCAGTCTTAATCCAAAAGCCCACATGATGTTTAATGAAGAAACTACATGCATTTTCATTAAAGTTGAGAACTTCAACATGTTCTTGAGGTATAAGTCAATGTAACTAGACAAGAGAAATAAATGAGAGGTATAAAAATTAGAAAAACAGTGGTAAAATTATCTGTATTTGTAGATGATAGGATTCTAAACATGGAAAGTCTAAGAGAACCTCAAAAAATAAATACAACAAGATAAGCTTGACATGGCCAGCTCAAATAGAACACACAGATACCAGTAGCTTTCATATACACAACCCACCACCCATCAAGAGCTATGGAGGAAAAGAACACGTTCACACTAGCATCAAAAAGATAAACATCTAAGAATAAATTTTTAAAATGTGTAAAATTTATATGAAAAAACATCTGCAATACTCCTGCAGTCACAACATTAAAGATCAGGATAAATGTCAAGGCAAACTATGTTTCCCATTAGGAATTCTCAATATCATTAATATACACTTTTTCCTAAATTGATTTCTAAATGTAATGTAATCTCAATAAGAATACATGTGTAAGTGCTATATATGTCTATATATTGAAATAGACAAACTGATGGCAAAGTAGTTCATACGGGAAAATAAGTGATAATAATAGGAAAATGGTTTTAAAAAGGAAAGTAAGTATGAGGAGCTAGTCCTACTAAATATTAAATATGTTTAAAAAGCACAAAACTAGTGGTGCCTGGGTGGCTCAGTCGGTTGGGCGTCCCACTTCGGCTCAGGTCATGATCTCATGGTCCGTGAGTTCGAGCCCCGCATCGGGCTCTGGGCTGACAGCTCAGAGCCCGGAGCCTGTTTCGGATTCTGTGTCTCCCTCTCTCTCTGACCCTCCCCTGCTCATGCTCTGTCTCTGTCTCAAAAATAAATAAATGTTAAAAAAAATTTTTAAAAAATTAAAAAAATAAAATAAAAGCACAAAACTTAAAACAGAGTGACCCTGGGACATGAATGTATAGAAATATCAATGGCATAGGATAGGAAGTCCAGAAATAGCCCTTAATACATACAGAATTTATTATATAAAAAAAGAGACATCTCAAATCTATGAAGAAAAGATGGAATAATTAACATATGGTGTTGGGAGAACAGGATAGCTGCTGAGGAGAAAATAAAGCCACATTTTACATCCTAGACCAGGATGAATTCCAAATTGAACAAAAATTCAAAAGTACAAAATTAAACCATAAAGTTAGTGGGATAAACCATGGGAAAATTAGTTAATCATTGGAGTGGGGAGGACTTTAAAAACTATGACACAAAATCCAGAAGCCATAAAAACAAGGGTTGATACATATAACTACATTTCTGTGAGGCAAAGACCAAAGAATGAAAACAAAATGAGAAAAAAATTGCAATTCTTAATACAGAGAAATGGTTACTACATCTAATAAATAAACAGCTCCTAAAAATCAATGAGAAAAAACATCAACCACCAAATAGAAAAATAATCAAAGGATAAGAACTGAGTTCAAATTGGTGCAGGCACTCTGGAAAACAGTATGGAGGTTCCTCAAAAAATTAAAAATAGAACTACTCTACAACCCAGCAACTATACTACTAGGAATTTATCCAAAGGATACAAAAATGCAGATTCGAAGGGGCATATGCACCCCAATGTTTATAGCAGTGCTATCAACAATAGCCAAATTATGGAAAGAGCCCAAGTGTCCATAGACTGAAGAAAGGATAAAAAAGATGTGGAATACTACTTGGCAACGAAAAAGAATGGAATCTTGCCACTTGCAACAATGTAGATGGAACTAGAGGGTATTATGCTAAGTGAAATAAGCCAGAGAAAGATATCACATGATTACATTCATATGTGGAATTTAAAAAACTCAACAGATGAACATAAGGGAAAGGAAGGAAAAAAAAAGATAAAAACAGAGAGGGAGGCAAACCACAAGAGACTCTTAAATAAAGACAACAAACTGAGGGTTGCTGGAGGGGGGGGGTGGGTTAAATGGGTGACAGGCATTAAGGAGGGCACTTTTGGGGATGAGCACGGGGTGCCATATGTAAGAAATGAATCACTGGGTTCTACTCCTGAAGCTAAGACTACACTGTATGCTAACTAACTTGAAAATAAAAATAAAAATTAAAAAACTGAGAGTTCATAGGAAAGAAAATAGAAATTGCTCTTAAAATATAAAGAGATACTCAATTTCACTCATAACAAGAGAAAAACACATTACAACTTCACGGAGAAAAGTTTCAAGTCACATACCCTTTGAGCTAGAAATTCAGCCCTGTGGGAATTTATTCCTCACACACAGTTCACGTATTGGGATAAGTGGTGCCCTCCCCACCAAATGTGCACCCGGAACCTGTGAAGACGACATTTTTTTGCAGACGCGATTATTAGGGATCTTGAGACGAGATCCTGGATTAACTGGGTGGGCCTTAAATATGATGACAAGTATCCTTATAAGAGGCACAGAGACAGACAAGAGTGGGAGTCAATGTGAAGACGGAGGCTGAGAATGGAGGGATGCATCTATAAGCCAAGGAACACCCAAGACTTCCAGCCACCACTAGAGGCTAGGAGAGAGGCATGGAGTAGATCTTCGCTCACAGTCCCTGGAAGGAACCACTCCTGCCTTGATTTCAGACTCCTGGCCTCCAAAACTGTGAGAGAATTCCTTACTGCTGTTTTAAGCCACCCAGTTTATGCTACTTTGCTGCCGCAGCCCCGGGAAGCTAACGCACTCCACCCAGAAAAAGAATGTCCTTCAAACATCATTCATCACGGTGTTAATCTGTAGTGAAACAAGACTGGAAACATGAAGACAACTCACTGAATTCAGTACAGTGGAACAGTACGCAGGCATAAAAAAGAATAAAACCTCTTTACAGACTGATTGGAAATGTTCTCGAACAGTCCCAACAAGAAATAGATGCCATTCAAAATCGGAGAGTTTATTTACAAGGGACAAGTCAAGCAGGTGTTGACAGGCATGTAGGAGCCCAGAAGGGAGACAGTTGCCATTGGAGACAGCAGCAAGCTCTCACCCACCCCATGTCTAAAGGAAAAACTTCCAACCTAAGCACAAGGCACTCCGGAAGAATTTGAATCTGGTGGTAGGCTGGAAGGCCCCAGAGGCCTATGGATGGACACGGCCAGCCCGAGGTGACCTCATGGGGATGGAGACAGAATCTGTCTCCCTCCCTCTACTCTCCCCACTGGCTGAGCCCAGCTGGAAGCCACAGGAAAGGAGCCCTTCCAGAGGCGCTGCATTTGGTCCAGCCCCAGGGCAGGAAGCAGCATGGGGCACAGTAGGGAGTGATCTGGAGGGGCCTGGAAGCCCCAGTATAAGCTCCCAGACTGTTTTTACTGTTCTCTATTTCACTCCAAGACTATTATTATATTGCTCTATATTGTACAGAACATTGTAATATAGTATATTTCTGTTTCAGTGAAAAAGAGCATGTTGGATGCATTGGTTGTATGTGCACAGCAGATCTGGACGGACCCCATTCCCCAAGAAAATGACTATATTTGATGCTATATAGAGGGGCCCGGGGTGTCCTGGGGAACAGGAGTCTATGGAGGGAGACTTTTCACTATATACTCTACTACACTTTTTGAATTTTGAACCATACAAATGGTTCAAAATATTAAAATTTTTATTTGCATTAAAAATTATAAATAAAACTGAAATCTTAAGACCCCAGTGTTAATGGTCTTTAAAGGGAGACCCCCGGACAGCGAGGGATCATGTTCAGTGAAAGAGAGGCAGGAACGGTGAGTCTGTGGACCAGTCATGAGGGGAGACGGGAAGAAGCGTGCCCACCTGTCAGGTAATGCCTGCAGCACGGTGGGCATCAGCACCCCCGAGATAGCTTTGTAGAGGATGGAGTCACACACACCGACGATGTTCACCACCGTGGAGGAGCCCAGCACGGGAAGCATGTGGGGCGGCATTCCTTGCCAAAAGTGCAGGAGGAAACTTTGAACCTGTATCAGTCCACAGAAAAAAAATCATGAGGTTACAGAAGGTTCTCCCGACAGGGCCTGGGACCCCACTAGTCTGCAGTGGGGTCCTCTGCGTCCCCTGCTGTGGCACAGGAGGCCCTGTCCAGAGTCTCCCCCCACCCCCACCCCCGGCCCAGTCCCCCTGTGTCCCATGCCCACTGCTGCAGAACCACCTGGCCTGGCAGCCTGGGGGCTACTCTGCCCTGGGAGAGAGGAACAAACAGTACATTAACCCATCAACCCCTTCATGCTCACCGTGGTCTAGGAAAAGTTAAAGGGATATTGTTCTTAATGAGCTCAGAGCACTGTACTCACTATCCATTGGGCCAGTTGGTGACCTCTGGGGGTTCTCAGAAAGAAGGAGATGATGTGGGATTGCTGGTAAAAGGAATGTATCTGGGAGGGAGGAAAATGGGTGCCACAAACAAGACTCCCGATTCAAATGTGTGCACTAAAAATGGAATAAAATGCTGGAGCCTCTTCCTCTCCAAATTCCTCCACTTCCCCAAAGAGCCCTGGCCGGTAGCTGCCACTATGGGATGCTAGATGGTGGTATGTGAGCAGTAAGCTACGTGGGCACCCAACCCCAAACACTAGTACAGAATGGAAATACAGTAGGCACTCAAGAGTGCATTATTAACTTGATGACAGCAGGAGCTGCAGCTGTGCTGTTGGGTGAGCAAGCAGCAGAGTCAATGTCTAAGGCAGAGAACTCTTCGGTGGCCTGTATACGTCCGTCTTTTACTATGTGAGATGGACACCAGGGAGAGAGCAGGGCAGGGGGGCCTGAGGTGTGGGACAAGAGAAGGGAAGTGAAGGGAAACAGCAAAGATGGTTAACTGCTGTATATGATAACATTAAAAATACCTGGAGTTTAACTAACACTGGGGAGCGGCTCGTCTTGAAGACAGGGGACAAATTACTGAATTTTTGTGAATGCTCATAGGCTCAACTTGGTTGCTGGACCACGTGTCCTTCTTTCTCCCATGGATGGGGACTCTCGAACCCCCACAGGTAGCATTTATCCACATTCCTGGTTCCCTATCCACCCCTGACTCAACGCAAAAGACAATTTAGTCTAACACTTTGGAGGTGGTGTTACACCAGGCATTGGCTTTATTTATTTGTGACTACTATATGCCTGGTACTTTGCACTGGTTCTCTCACTTAGTACTTGTAATTCTACCACGGCTGAGAATCCTTACTTCCATTTGGCAGAGATATTAACTTATTTGTCCGAATCCAGACAGCAAGGGAGGGAATGGATGAGGTGGAGCCCCCATCTGCCAATCTGTCTCGTGGCTAGTTTGTTCCTCTCATGGTTACTGGCCTTCTTCTCCACTCCTGAGACCCATCTCTATCCTTGGACTGCTGCTCACCCCCCAGCTTCCTGCCCTGGCCCTGGTGGCTTGCGGTGTCCTTCAGGCCCCTCTCAGGACTGGGGTCTTGCTTTCCTCTGATCAGGCGACCTCAGACTCCAGCCTGGTGACCCGAGCTCCACCTCGTCTGGGCAGGCCTTCCCTGACATTCACAGCCTGCGCTGGATGGTGGGAGGCTTGGGGGATAAGAATTGGGGTGAAAAGCATACCCCCTGACTCCCTAGGGGGCAAATGGTGGCTGATGATCAAAACCATGATCAAAGTGGTGAATGAAGCTCAGGTTTGTAAACTGTGCAACTTAAGTCACAGTTCCATTCATTCTGCAATAGTGAAAATACTGCAAAGTATTCAGCCAGATCAAAAATCAAAACAGAAAATCCAGATGAGTGAAGACTATCTTCCAGAGTTCCAACTCTGGCTCCACTACCAACCAGCGGTACAGTAATATCTCCAAGTTCAGAGACAGCTAAGCTTCCTTACCTGTGAAATTACAATAAAAGTAGTATTTACTGCATAGGTTTTGGTAAAGATTCCCCCAAAAGTACTTATTTTAGTGCTTGGCACACAGCAGATACTTAATAAAGGATAGTGGTGGTGGTTGTTATTGCATCATGGAGACACTACCACTACCAGGCCCAAGAAATCCATGGACTGCCCGAAGCAGTTATGACCCCTTGTCTAAGTGTCTAAGTGTCACCCAGCCAGGATTCCCACTGTGGCTCTGCTCATCTATCGTTGGGACACCTGGTGGTTGACTCCTCTTTTGGCCTTAGCTAGGAGGTGGCCAGGCCTCTTGGAAAAGGTGCTTTCTCTCTCCAGGACTACTATTCCCTGATCCCAGCTTGTCCCTGAGCATCATCCTCAGGCCGAGTTCTGGACCTTCCTGCCTGCCCTTCCAACACTACCTAAGAAGCTCTGCCCAGTTGATTCCTACGATTTGGTAGATTCTGAATTCATTTGTCTTTCTTAGCTCTCTGTGTGTGCAGCCCAACTCCTTTTTTATATGTGAGCAGTCAGTTTCAAACAGAAATTCTGGAAAAGATCAGCAGCTGTGTAGGTTAAAACAAAGCTGTGGAAAATCAGTCTTTAGCAGGCATCTGTCTCTTTCAAGCCTGCTCAAGTTGCATAGGGAGGCCTGATCGGTCCTCAGTCTCCTGAGCAGCCTTTTGAGAGGGGCGGGGGGTGTTAGCCAGTTTTGACCTCCCTTTCTACTCTCCACATTTCAGGCTATTTAACGTCCAAAGGTATTGGTTCCTTGGAGTGGGAAGGAAAAGGAAGGAGGGAGAAGAGTGGAAAGCTCAAGAGCAGGGACTTGGAAGTTGGGTGTGAAATGGACAGACATGGCGTTCTAGCAGGAGGTGGGGCTGGTGGGACCTCCCAAGGGACTGGATATGAAGGGCAAGGGAAAGAGAAGCATCAAGCCTCATGACTTGAGCAATTAGATGGGTGGTGGTGGCAGTCTGAGATGGGAAAAACAAACTCAGGTGGAAAATTAGAGCTCTGATTTGACCATGTTAGGTTGGATGTCAAGTCAACTGAATCTGGAGCTCAGGCCTAAATATATAAATGTGAGAGCTATCAGCTGTTATGAAACGGAGACAATGAGGTCTACCCCGTACTAGGATGCAATAAAGTCGCTGAGGAGAAATGCATGGCAGTGGGTAGGCATCTAACAAATGGAAACTCATTATCAGCCAAAAGGGAGAAGGTTTTCTTACTCCTGGTAAGCCTAAGTGGTGAAATCATCAGAGGCAAATGATGGAATAGCATTATCTAAAGTTTCCTGGATTATCTGCCTCAGCCCCCCGAACTCTCAGC
Source organism: Panthera pardus (assembly GCF_024362965.1). Lineage (NCBI taxonomy): Eukaryota > Metazoa > Chordata > Mammalia > Carnivora > Felidae > Panthera > Panthera pardus. The sequence goes on from NW_026526991.1 coordinate 15,769,458, forward strand.
CCTTTCTCTCTTGTCGCAGTGACACATCAGGAGATGATTTCCTTAAGGTATTCTTAAGAATAGCCATGTAAATTTTCTATTTCTTTTCCATATCCATATTTACTTCATTATGAATATATTGGCAGCTTGTGGAAACACATCTGATAGCTTCTGATCGGGGGCACTTAATTGCTACAGCATTGAAAGGATCTCAACAAAACACTAGTCACCAAAATACCTACTATTTATTATGCTCTGATTTTAATATCAGAACCTTACATGAATTCTTACATAGCTATAATTATTGTCTCCATTTTATAGCAAAAGAAATTGAGGCTCAGAAGGGTTAAGTACCTTGCTCAAGGTCACAGGCTGGTAAGTGGTGGATTTGGGACTCAAACACAAGACTATCTGACTTTACAGCTCTTCTTGCAATGCAGTCTGGAAAACGCTTTGCAGGGAGTCCCCTACACGCAGACCGGGGCTCTGTGTACTCTCTTGACAATGCTACAAGTCTATGATATCTTTACATCCATCCATCCGTCCATGCATCCATCCATCCACCCACCCATCCACCTACCCACCCACCCACCCCAACCTTCCATACACTCATCCACCCAATAAATATTTACTGGGACCTTAAGAGTATGGCTTACATGGATAGTGTAGTAAACAAGCCAGATAAGGTCCCTGCCCTCAAGGGCTTACACTGTGATGGTAGGAGACAATGCACCAGCAAATAAGGAAGGTAATTTAAGAATGGGATACCAGCATTAGTTACAATCTCAACCCTTAAAGATCATGAAGACTGGAAACAAACTACAATGCCAAGGTCTACCAGATGCACCCACCATGCATCCATTTACTCATGACTTTTCTCAGCTGTGAGAGAAAGCCATGCCCCTCAAAGGGAAAATATCCCCCTTCATTCTTTTGTGGTTGGGTAGAATGAACCGCATCTTGATTAGCCATTTTAAAAACAGCTACCAAATATCCCTGCCAAGGGAGTGGAAAGAATATTAGACTACTGGTGTCAGGTGACACAAGTTGCAGCCATGACTTTGGCCGTAACCAACTGTGTGACCTTGAGCAGGTCTTTTAACTCTCTGGTTGACATACACGATAACAGCAAGCATTTGTAGGACTTTTTATAGTTTACAAAGGGCTTTTGCTAGGCATTGTCTCATCTCCTCCTCCTCCTAGTAATCCTATGAATTAGACAGGCAGGGATGATATTTTTATCTTTATCTCTAGAACAAACAATATAGGCTTTGATGGCAAAGCCTGCACTCCGAGTCTGGCACTTTCCCCACAGGAGTGCTCAGCCCTCACCATATATGCTGCATCCTAATTCCTGGTGTGCATTTCTCCCACCACCACCACCACCACCCCCAGGCTGTGTCTTACTTCTCACCCCATTCTTGAGACCTATGGCAGTGGGTGGTACCATTAGATACCTGATGTGTTGGGATTCATGAACGGAATTAAGTATAATGAGACGACGAGATTGAGTTGTGAGATGGATAAAGTACGTATGAATGTAAGGGAGGACTGTCACTAGTTCTGTGCTTAGTATTTGTGGTGGAGAGGGAAAGCTGGCCACGAGAGCTCAGAGCTCCTTTTCTGTGGTAGTAAACTGCTACCTGGTGAGGGAGCAGATACCCTTGCATCAAGGTGGGGCCATGCGACCAGCTCTTGCCAATGGAATATGGGCAAAGTGATATGTTTTATTTCTGGGCTGGCAAGGTTAAGAAGGGGGTAGTCTTCCCGGTATTCCTCTTCCCCATCCGTCGGCTGAACAAAGAGGACACCAAGGCTCTAGGGCAGGGTATGGCCACAAGGTGGAAGGAGCCTGGGTCCCTGAACAACCCCCAGCAACCAGCCTCCCCCCTGTGAGCACCCACAATGGGTTGTGACATCAATGAGAAATAAACTTCTAACGTATTAAGACTTGGGGTTATTTGTTACAGAAGCCAGCATTGTCTTCACTGAGCATGAACCTTCATTTGGCCTCATGTCAGTGATCTCTGGGATTATAAGACATAGCCAAACCACAACATGAGGGAAAGCAGTGATATTTCTTTCTTTCTAAAAAAAAAATCTACTTAAATGGTTGCTGAAGGAATTGGGAGATTTGAACAATCTCGGGAATAAAAGCCACGAGCAGGAAGGATGGCACTTCTCCACCAGCACACCGCTATCTCTTCTGGAGCTCTGTGTGGGGGCCGAGTGCCGGCACGCAGGAGACCGGACCACCACTGCCCAGGTGACTGAGGGAACAGCCCGTGAGTCAACTCAAGTAAGCGGGGTGTTCGATAAACGTTCGCTGCTGTGAGACACAGAGGCGAAAAGGCAGAGGAAGATGGGGGAGAGAGCATTTTGTGCCTTACGTCATTTCTTACCCTTCCGTCTCCCACAGTGCACACCCCCGAAACACACACTGGGGAACCTCTGGGATCTTTTCCACCAATAGCTGCTGGTTTTTTATAGCCCCTCTGTAGCCTGCACTGTCCTCTCTCAAAGTCAATGTCACAACCTATGCCAGGATGTGGTTTTGTGTTTTTTTGTTTTTTGTTTTTTTTTGGCCTGAAAGCATTTTCTGTAAACAGAAAGCCCTCAGGTTTATGGGGTGAAGCGTGTGGCTTCTTGCCAGCCCTCAGGAAGGCTCTTTTGGATGGCATTTTAGGCAAGAAGATTTTACTGTCTCTCTGGTGACGTAACTGCTACTTCATCCCTTCTTGTTTCCCCTCTCCGTTCTTTAACTGTAATATTTTAAAATAAAAATCAAATGGGGCCTCAGGAAAAGATCAAATCCAAAATACAGGAAAGCCTTCCCTCAGTTTCTCTAAATCTCCAACACGAGGCGTATGCTATCCCTGCAAACTGTCTTCCTCGTTGGCCAGCGGGACAGGATGCAGTTCGCTGGCTCCATCAAGGACAACTGCCTGTTCTCGTAGCAGGTCTGCAGAATGGGCTAACAACAGAGCCTGCTTCCTAGGATCACTGTAAAGATTACGGGTGCTCACGCACATCAGGGGTTTTCCCAAGGTCTGGCACCTAGTAGGAGCTACGGCTCCTATAATATTTTAATGCAGAGTATCCACAGCTCAACGCTTGTTGACCTACCTCATCGAAGTTGGCTCTTATTACAGTGTCCAGTATTCTCTGACAGTGCGTTCTGTACATCATAATAAAGGTAGAAACCTGTGGGGAGTGGGGGAGGGAGGGAGAGGATCAACAACAAAAGCATAATTAATACACGTTACTGTGCCTTTGGAATTTCAGTTTTCAAGTCACTTATTCCCTGTTGAGGAGATGAAATTCACTTCACACCCACTCATCCTGGAAGACCCAGGTAAGTCTCGCTGTCACCAGTGGTGCTCTCTGACCCTGGGCTCCCTCCTCTGTGCTCCCATGGCACCCGCACGTCATTTCTCCATTGGAGCACCTGCCCTTTGGTATGGTGGAAAGCACAGGTTTCTCTCTCCCCCATTCTTCACCTCTGAGACTATGGGCTCTGGGAAAATTAGAAATGGCATGTTGTTCAGCCTCCTGTATCCAGCACTTTGCACAGCACCTGCCACATAGTAGAGTTCAGCGGGGCATATTAATGAAATTCTCCTCATCAGCTAAGACACGGAAAAGTTAAAACCCAGTGTGTACTTGTAAGAAGAGGTGTTTGCCAAAAATCACAAAAAGACATTCAGAAATTTCCTGGAGTCTGTCCAGCAAAAGAACTTCATCTCCAGCTCCATTTATCCAAGAATTTTAAAGCTATAGTATAGCAAGTTTGTTGACAGGGGCCGGGGGGGGGGGGGGCGGGGAGAGGGGGCGAGAAAGCAACTTTGAGAAAAAAAAAGTATTTACTGGTTCTTAGATTTAAAGTATTATTTACAGATAATCTTTTTGCTTCAGAACACAGACATGCATTCATTTTTGTATAAACTTAGTTTGCTTATGACATAAGCATCCGTCTCCCCACTTGGCTGTGAGATTGCTGGGAGCAGGACACCTCTCTCTGTTCCCGCTGCCTCCCAGCTCCCAGCTCCCAGGGTGATATGCAGACAGTGGGAGCTCAACACCTCCTGCTGCACTGGGCTGCATCTAGATAGGTGCCTTAGAGATGTAGGTCAGAATTTCCTGCAAATACCCTTTGACCCAAACTATCTGATTCCCTGTACCTATAAAGATTTCTTTGTCTATCGCACTAAGGTTTCACCACATCCTCTGTAGCACATGGGAAAATAAACTTTATCCTATAAAATAACAATCAGGGTGCCTGGGTGGCTCAATGGGTTAAGCATCTGACTTTGGCTCAGGCCATGAGCTCACGGTTTGTGAGTTTGAGCCCCACATCGGGCTTACTGGTGTCAGCGTGGAGCCGGCTTGTCGTTAACTAAAGTCCACATTTTACTCGGATTTCTATCTTTACATTTTTAAACTCACCATTTTGCACTGAGAGAGAAAAAGAGAGGGAGAGGGGTTGTGTGCGTTGTGCGAGAGAAGAGAGAAAGGGGGGCCACCCACTCCCAGCAACACCTCAGACGTGGTCACCTTCTCCTCAGGCAGACTGGCTGGCAGATTTAGATCTTTGACATTTGGAAACTCTGGCAGCAACGTTCCAAGTTTGGACCGGGGTGAATATGCCACCGTCTGTTTGCTCACTTCTTTCTTGCCCGTCTCGCTCACCCAAGCGGCTCCTTTCTTGGAATACATCACATCATAATACTGGGAGCTTTCCTTCACCGCGATGCCATAGTAATGGTACCTGGGCCAGAGAGAGAGAGAGAGAGAGAGAGAGAGAGAGAGAGAGAGAGAGACCCACATGTACTGTTATCAGGTAGAGTTTCCTGGGCAGGGGTACCCAAGACCAGAATGGCTGGGCCTATCCTCCCTGGGCTAGAAGAGTTAATTCTCCTGTGAGACTTGACATCTCAGAAATCTAGAATTAAACCAAAGTTCCATGTTGAAGCCATCAATCAGGCAGGTAAAAATAACCAAAATTGCCTCCTACAGAAAATGTTAAGTCAAATACTTTGCAAAGCAGAAAGGGGGGTGAAAAGAGATTATATTTAATCTCTTATATCTAGCCCCAAATGTGATCCCAGAAGTTCAGAACCTGAGTGTCCTTTTCTGTGGAGACCCAGGAAAAAGGGTGTGTTTGCAACTGCTAACTGTACCACCAACAAAAATTCATTTGGCCCATGTTTTCTTAATCAATAAATGGTAGCCTCAAAGAACCGTCTCTTTAAAAAGATAGACTCAGTATCTTAGTTGGCACTGAATGTAAAAGACTGAAACTTTTTATTAACTCAAATGGGCTTAATAACAGCAACGGTTTCAACAGAGACTAATGAGGGATGGAAGGCACATTTTGTCTGGATGCTAGCTACAAGCTACTGAGCACTTGCTACATACTAGGCACTTTGCAAACTACTTTACCTACTTTAATTTGTAACATAATACTCTGCAATAGGGATTACTACAGTCTTTCTACAGATGAGAAAATGGAGAGCAAGAAAGCCTGAGAGTAATTTGCTCTCCGTCATCCAGCTGTTGGGAAGAGGTTCTTCAAGACGGGTCTGTCTGGGGCACCTGGGTGGCTCAGGTGGTTGAGCATCCAACTTCAGCTCAGGCCATGATCTCACGGTTTGTGAGTTCGAGCCCCACGTTGGGCTCTGTGCTGACAGCTCAGAGCCTAGAGCCTGCTTCGGATTCTGTCTCCTTCTCTCTCTGCCCCTCCCCACTTGTGCTCTCTGTCTCTCAAAAATAAATAAATGCAAATAAAAATTAAAAAAAAAAAAAAAGACGGGTCTGACCACAAAGCCACTCCGCTGCCCTAACAGAAAACACTGCAGGACTGCTGTTACAGACTTGGGAGGTACGTCAGAGTCACTTATGGAGCATAATAAAAATACAGATTCCTAGGCCCTCCCTTCCTACACCTGCCGATTCAGAAGGTGGGAGTGGGGCCCAAGAATCAGCACCGACACAAGCACCACAAGCTAACGCAGATGCACATCAGTTTAAGATTGACAAGCCCGTTAGGCTGAGCGTCTGCATACATTGTGGCTCTATGATCCCCAGTCAGTGTCATTCTCTACTCTTGTAAATCAATGCTCTTCATAGCAACTAACATGGTGCAAAGTGCTTTACACATATTACCTTATTCAATCCCACAAAGCCCCTGTAAAGCTGGAATTAAGCATTATCCCCATTTTGCAGATTAGGAAACTAAGGACCAGGGAATTTAAGTCACACGCCCATGATCACGCAGTGAGTGGACACAGGATTTGAACCTCTGAAGTGCGCTAACCACTAAGCCAGTGATTCTCAAACTTTACTACTAATAAGAATCACCGACAAAACATTAAAAGACAGACTCCTGGGCTCCACCCCCGAAGATTCTGATTTAGTATGTCTAGATTTCTAGACATAGATTTCTAGTCTAGATTTCTGCACCGCAACGCTAATGTAAGTAACTCATGGTCCTCGCTTTCAGAAACTCTGTACAACACATCAATTACTCGTTTCTGCTTGTGGAGATGTGGTTGCTGGTGCATTCTGAGTTATGGAAGAGGCTTCCCGGGGAAGGGAGATGAGCACACATAACCTCCCCTTCTCCCCACCCCCCTTACTCCTGATACCATTCGGTGATATTTCTGCTTAGTGGGCATCTCGCCTCCATCTGAATGCCTCCTGGCACGAAGAACTCAGGCCCTCCGAAGGCAGCCCTGTTCATCTTGGGTCGGGACCGTGATCAGAAAGTTCTTCTTTGTGTTGAGCTGCTCTCTGTCTTCTGCACCTTCTACTTCCCAACTGTCATAACTGCCTCCCAGAGAGCCACCGTCTGGGCGGGGGAGGGGAAGGTTCCGGGCTCTCCAGGGGGCCGGGCAGTTAGGACACGCCTCCCTAACCTTAACAAAGTTCCCCCTTTATAATCTCTTAAGATCAAGGTAGTGACAACACATTCAGATCATACCACTTCTTGATTTTCCCCAGCGTGTGTTGCTGAAATCAGCAACTGCAGCCAAGCTATTGCTCTGATCACTTCTCGGTTTTTCTATTTCAGTTCTATAGACATGTCAACACACTCCACGGTCACCCTGATTGATTCTGTCCAGGTAAAAGTGCCGAGGGATTTTCTCTAGAAGGCCAAGTTGGACACTAAACCTTCTTGTTACCTTTGCACTGGTTCCTTACTGAGCTATCAATTTGACACCACCAAATTTTTAAGGAAGATACCGCCCAATTCGTTAACTTCTGGGTTAAAGAAGACAAAAACAAAAACAACAAAAAATAAATAAAAACAGGCTCTCACATGTAGACAGAGGGAAACTTTCTCCAAGTTTCTGTAGGATAGGAAGCCCTTCTATCTTTATTATCTTTCTTCACTGTCTCTACTATGTATCTATTTCTACAGTCTATTTCTACTCTCCTTAGAGATGGGCAACAACGTATCTCTTCAAAGACTTGCCCCATTCTTCCAACCACCCACTTAATCTCTGGACTGAACTGCCCCTTGCGTACCAGCCACATGCTTACCAGCAAATAAGTAAGGGGGCATCTGGTTTTGTACTCTATACTCTTCACAAGACTGACACCTCATTTTTAAGTTTTAAATTTTAGAAACTGGAATTTTTCTTTATGGATGAGATTTATTCTTCAGAGCAGTCAGTCGCCTTGGAAAATTATTAGAAATTTATTCCAAAATGTCCCCTGCTCAAAATTTTCTGTAAATCTCTTTGAAAATTGCCCCCAGAGCTTCTGAGCCACACACATACACACACAGTCCTATTTTCAGAGCTTTACCAAAAAGGGTTTCTCCCAGTATGATCACCCACTTTCTTTACCTAACTTGACTCCAAAGTTAAATTCACCCTCGGAGGATAAGAATGCTGCGCACGGTGGGCACCGGGTTGGCTCTACCAGTCGAACATCCGACTTGATTTCAGCTCAGGTCACGATCTCACAGTTCGTAATGGAGCCCTATGTCAGGCTCTGTGCTGACAACTCAAGCCAGCTGGATTCTCTCTCTCCCTCTCTGTCTGTCCCTCCCCCCATTCAAAATAAATAAATAAACAAACAAACAAAAAGAATGCTGCCCAGAGATGGCAGGAGCAGGGGGGGAGTGAGGTGACAGTATGGAACACGCTGCTTTTGAAGTACCCTCAGTTTCAAGTGTTACTAGTTCTATATGGTTGTTTGTTTAAGTGTCGGTGTTTTTTTAAGTCAGTATGTGCCGATCTGCTACTCAACATGGTCAAAATGTTTAGAAATGCTGCATGATAAGGCACCCTCTAGTGGAGTCACCAAGTAATCAACATAATAAAGGTTCTGAAAAGTCCTGCACGAAGGAACCTGTTGAACTCAGTGTTTCCCAAACTTACGTGGCCAACAGACCTTTTCCATGGAACACCTGTTAACGTCCAGCAACTTTTGAAATATCCCTTGAGGCAAGTCTTATAAGTCCTGTGCTGCGAAGGCAGAGATTCCCTTCCCACCAATTCACACCTAAGAGAAGGGGTCCACGCATCCTTCTCACTTTTCAGGACTCCTCCAGGAAGGACTTCCCAGGCTACCCTCTCTAAACTAGGCTACCCTCCTGTTACTCTACAACAAGCCTCTTTGACACAATCTGATTATCTCTTTTTGATCTGTCTTCCCCACCAGAGCATATGCTCCGTGAGGGCAGGTGACCTACACCTCATGCCGCACATCCGACACACAAAATGTGAAGCAAGGACGGGTTGGTCAGTTCCCAAAAACTGATGGCTGGGAGGCACTGCGCCCTGTGTACCAGGGCATGGCTGGACCTCTCTGTCCCATCTCCCCTGCGGGGACTGGTACAGGTTGCTTCTCTGCCGAATGGATACTATCAGAGCAGAGAATTCGTTCAGTGAAACAATCCAAGTAACCTGGAAATTGTCCAAGAAGCCACAAAGTGCTCTTTTAAGTGATGCCCTGGACCATTTGACAAACACATCTAAAGGCAGGGTGGCACTAAGTTGGATTCCTTAAAACAGCTGGGCCAGATGGCTCTGGGTTTCGGGCAGCCCCTCTCTTGGGCGTCCTGGGAGAGGGGGGCCTGTTGTCTAAAGCTCTTCGTGCCAGGCACAGACTTCCTGCTGGGCCTGTGAACTGAGCTCAGGATCAAAGGCCTGGGGCCCGAGCCTGACTCAGAGACGTGCGTTCTGCAGGCACAATGGCTGCCGGTGCTTACTTGGACTGTCCTCGGGTCCCGAGTCTTCTGGTGGTCAACTGAGGAAACTGCTGCCTTATGATCTGTAAGTCAACACAAGAACCGGTTACCCGTGGGGAAAGCGGGGAGCACAGCGACTGATTTTACAAACAGCAATCCTAAGGGGGAACGCATGTGTCCTTGATTGCAATAACCTATCAAGAGCCCATCGGGACCCTGGAGAGGATACGGGCGTTGGGGAGCTGGGAGGGGAGCACTGGAGTAACTGTGAGGCCCTGTACTCTGAAAGGGTCTCACTTGGCTGCTCTGTGCTCCCCCCCCCCACTCACAATGTAGGGGGAGTACTGGCTGATCCAGAACATGTCACCGCCCTGCTTAGAGCCTTCCAATGGACTCCATCGTGCCTGGGACAAAGACCCACCCTCAGTCTCTTTAACGAGTCCCTGCTCTTACCTCCTGGCCTTCATCTCCTATGACTCACCCTTACTCACCAGACTCCAGCCACACTGGCTTTTTTTTTCTTTTTCTTTTTTACTATTCCTGAGACACACTAGACTCACTACCCACTGGGGCCTTTGTAGGGCAGCTCCCTCTGCCAGGAGTGCAACTTCATCACATCCTCACAGGACGGGCTCCTTTTCTTACAACATCCAGGCCTCTGCCCAGAGGCCTCCTCTAACGAGCCAGCAGGAGTAGCACAAGCAATCCTTTATCATCCCGTGGCCCTGCTTTGCATGGTCTTCTTCTCACTCCGCACTCTCTGAAATTACCTTGTTCACTTACTCTCTGCGTGCCTATTTGATGTCTCCCCCTACCTCAGCATAAGCTCCTTGGGAACAGGCACCTGGCCCAGGGCTTGGCCCAGGTGAGGAGCTCAAACCATGCTGCTGAGTGGAGGAATGAAGCCCGACCTCTGCCCCAAGGGTATATCCTTGACTCTTCTGCAGTGTTGCCCAGGATATTCATATGGATTTGCAAGCAACCTGGGAGGAGAGGCCGTCTGCCAAATAAAGACACAACCAACAGGCCTCATCCTTGGTGTTTGCAGAGATGATGTTTGTGGATAGGCAGGATAATGCAGGGGTTCCGTGTGAGGGCTTTGGAACTCGGCTCCCTGGATTAGACAGATCCAAACTTAGCCATTTGTTAGCTGGGGACCCTTATTTAGGCATTCAAATGGCTCAGTTTCTTCATTTGTAAAATAGGTACGATAAGCCCTACCTTAGAGAATTCTTGTAAAATCTATAAGTAAACATATGTGGGTAATTTGCAACAATGCCTTGCACTTAGTAAGGCCTCAATAAACGTTACCCATTATTACCACTGACTGTCCTGATCATTCATTCCTTTTTACTTCCACGGACCACTTCTGAAGTCCCAGAAAATTCTTCCAGCTTCCCTCCCCTTTTAGAACAGCACCACGCGGGCAGGCACGGTCAGGGAGACCCCACGCGCAAGCTGCCCTTCGTGAGTTGAGACACGCCTGCCGACTTCCCTGGTGAGGCATGAACATACAGTGCCTTCTCAGAGACAGGGATGAGTCTCTCCTGACCCAGCACACCCTCTCCCATCCACACTGCTATTCTCAGTGACTGACCTGCTCAGTCATTCAACTGACATTTACTGTGACCCTGTTAGTTATTCGAACATGGAGGTGCTGTTTAACCTCTCTGATGTCTGGGGACTCAGGGGTTTATATATTCATCCCCAGGGGCACCCGGGTAGCTCAGTAGGTTATACGTCTGATTTCGGCTCAGGTCGTGATCTCACAGTTTGTGAATTCAAGCCCTGTGTTGGGCTCTGTGCTGACAGTTGGAGCCTGGAGCCTGCTTTGGATCCTGTGTCTCCTTCTCTCTCTCTGCCCCTCCCTCTCTCTCTCTCTCTCTCTCACTCTCTCTCTCAAAAAATGAATAAACAGTTTTTAAAAATTACATACTCATCCCCAGATCAGAGGGATAGGTGCTGGTGGCCTCAACTAAACTGGCATCAGTGGGATGGAAGGAAGTGGACAGAGAATCTGGAATGGGTGAAGTAAGGATCGACCATTTCTGTACATTGGGAAGCTACCTCCGGTGTGAATAATGGGGCAGCATTTCCTCATCTGAAAATGGGTGTAAAAGATGCATTCCTTAAAAGGATGGTTAGAAAATCTAATAAGATAACATGACGATACTACTTTGGGAAATCAAAAAGCCCTTCTAAAATGTTCGCTCACAGCGATGATACGGTTTCAGAATTCTCTGAAATCTTTCTGTATTGACAGAGACAGCCCTGGTTTCTCTCACCCTCACTCCCATAAGCTGAGGATATGGGTCCTCACTTGGACTACGTCCCTCTCAAAATGCTGTGACCTGAGGGAAATGCAGTATTCGGGGTGGGGTCCCAGCGACAGCACTCTGCCCCAAGGTGCGCACCACGGTTTTAGTGGCCTCACCACCTCCGGCCAAGTACACCCTCCAGACTTTCATCACAGAACCGATTTCAGAGCCAAGATATGAAGGAGCTGTTCACAACGGTACAAACCTGAACGGCTACAGATATTCCGATACAGGTCGAGGGAAAATAACACAAAGCGTGAAGATGAGGTCCGGGTTAAAAGTGGGTTATGATTTGGGTTCAGAGTTTGCTACCTGACCAATACAGTAAAGTCATGGGAGTCCCAGTACCCATCAGATAAACACACACTAGCTGCCTAGGAAGAGCAGAGATCTTTTTTGCATGTTGGTCTAGGACATTTCCCCCATACTGCAGGCACGACAGTGAGGTACCATGTTTAATGTTCTGATATTAGCAGGCATTTGGAAAATGATACTACTGAGTGCAGTCAAAGGTGTGGCAAAACTGAAACTCTCAAAGATTGCTCATGACATTATTTATTATCGTACTGCCACTCCCCAAACATTATTACGATACATCTCACGAACCACAAAATATTCATACTTTTTGATCTATGAATTCCAAGGAAATAATCTGAAACATGAAGAAGCTACGTGCAGGGTTACTAATAAGAGAGACAAATTGGAAGCAGCATTAAGGGTCCAATGACAGGGAGCTGGCTAAATAAATGATCATATATACATTCAATAGACCGTTATGCAGGTGTTAAAAATGACGGTAACAAAAATTATGTCACGGCACAGAAAACTTATGTATGACATGATGTTAAATAAAACAGTATACCTCAAAACTACATTTATACTATGCTTATAGTTTGTTTTTACAAATATAGGAAATGGAAAAGGAACGTGGAAAAGTAAAAATGGATATCTATTAAGGTGGTAGGATTGTTATGAGAACAAAAAGATTTTTGTATAGCATTTGTATACAAGGTCAACATTTTTTCCAGATAGAAAAGGATTTTCTCATTACAAATATTTCTAGGGGCACCTGGGTGGCTCAGTTGGCTAAGTGTCCAACTTCAGCTCAGGTCATGATCTCACAGTTTGTAAGTTCAAGCCCCGCGTCAGACTCTGTGCTGACAGCTTGCTCAGAGCCTGAAGGCTGCTCCGGATTCTGTCTCCTTTTCTCTCTACCCCTCCCCCGCTCACACTCTGTCTCTGTCTCTCTCAAATATAAACATTAAAAAAAAAAAAGAAATATTTCTAATTCACAAAAGACATTCACGATAACCTTGAAGGAAGCACCAAAAATCTTACAGAATGTTATAGTGGCTGTTTTTCTTTTTCTTTTCTTTAAAAATATAAATAAATCATTCCCTATTCCCTGCAAACAATATGTAGATAATTTTTAAAAGCAGCATTTGAGGGGGGGGGGATGCTAAGCTTTATCATTATGTGATTTAAGAGAATGAGTATAAAATTCTGAATCTAGGTATTTATCCAAATGGCATCCTACATAATATCCTGGCCCCAGGCTAGGTACTAGGCACTAGGGCCACAGACTCTGGTCTAGAGATGTTCTAAAAAGCCCCCGGGGAAACAAAGCCTTCAGAAGCTGTCTGTTCTACCTCGAAGAGGCAATAAAACATACAATCAGTGTGTTTGCAATTCTCTGTGCTATGATCTTGAGGAATTATCAAGTTGTGGAATAGGGCCTTCAAATGCACAGATCCATTCATCCTAGGATTTCCTCCATAGCTCAAGGGTTTTACTTACTCCTTTTGAATAATGTGTGGATCTATATGTGCAGTTTTACTATCTTGTGGCCAGCACCACACTCCACTGAGTCGCCCAAGACAGAAGAGGAGAGACTGTGCTCTCTCTTCCCGACCCTGTACAACCCCATGTCGCACTGATTCTGACGAAGACGCCTGCTGAGCCCGGCCACTTCTCTCTGTCCCCGCGCGGCGCCCCTAGCCCACCCTGGGCTCACCCGGACCACAGACACACCCTCCTAACTTGGCTGCCCTGAACATGACCATTTCACTTCCTCATTGGAAACACTAGGTGCCTGCTCACTGCCTACACTGAGCTGCGGCCCCAAGAGCCACAATAGGTTGCCTGACGGTACATAGTTTGGATTCACTCAACAATAACTATTTACTAAGCTCCTCCTATATGCCAGACACTTTGCTAGGCACTGAGGGACACAACACTGAGCTGAACAGAAACAGCCTTTGGTGAGGAAGCTTACATCTAGTGGGAGAAGACCAAAAATAAATTAATTAAAATGTCAATATATCTTGTATCAGGTTAAGTGCTACAGAGAGGAACAAAAGGAACAGCGTGAGTGGAATGGAGAAGGTAGGGGTGGGGGGAGAGTTTTTTTTTTGTTGTTTTTTTACGGTGATAAGGGCTAAGTGGTAATGTGGCATTAGAGTGGCGACCTGAAGGAAATGCGAGAATGAGCCTCATGGATATGGTGGTGGTGGTGGAGGGGAGGGGGGAGTTTTAAGCCCAGAGAACAGCCAGTGCAAAGACCCTGGGGTAGGAGCTTGTTTGATGCGTGTCAGAAGAGCAAGGAGGCCAAGTGGCTGGAGCACAGTAAGTGCTCAGGAGAGCAGGAGAACAGGAGAACAGGAGGTCGGGAGTGGCTGATGGAGCATGGTTCATGTGGGGCCTTGTAGGTCTTTATGAGCACTTCTGCTTTTACCCACAATGAGATGGGGAAACCTTAGAGAGCTCCAAGCAGGAAAGTGGGGAATAAGTCTGACTTACCTTTCCAAAGGACAGCCCTGGCTGCTGGATGGAAAAGTGACGTCAGGGGGCAAGGGTAGAAACAGGGAGACCACGAAAAGGCCACTGTGTAGTCCAGGCAGGAGACATTATGGCTCAGTACCTTAATCCATTGATTCAATAAATCAAAGAATAAATGAAGCCCCTCTCTTTGGCTGGCCACGGAAGTTGTTTCTAATATTGTATTAACGTAAATAATGCTATAAGCAGTACCTTTTGGATAATGATTTTTCTTTTTATTTAATTTATTTATTTTGAGAGAGAGAGAGAGAGAGAGAGCGTGCAGAGGACAGGCAGAGAGAGGGAAAGAGAGAGAATCCCAAGCAGGCTCTGCACTGTCAGCACACAGCCTGACACAGGGCTTGGTCTCACGACCCGTGAGATCATGACCTGAGTCAAAACCAAGAGTCGGACGCTTAACTGACTGAGCCACCTACATGCCCCGATTTTTATTTTTATTAGCCAGTATTTTGGTTTTTTCCCCCCTTTATAATAGTTTCTCAAATATGGAGCTGCCTGATTAAAGGGGAGAAATATTTCAAGGTTTGTGAGAGGTACCGTCAGTTGCTTTCTATGAAGTGCAGAAGGCTATTATCACTTTCAAAAAATGTGCTAAATTGAAGGGCCAAAAGAGACCTTCCATTTGAGCATCAGGTTTCTTGTCTATCAAACAGAGATAAAACACTGGCTCAGCTAATCTCACAGGCTTGCGGGGGTACCAAAGGAGTTAGGGAATGGATGCCCAGCCCTGCCTCCTGGGCCGCATCAGCCTGGGATGGGAGCAGGAAGGAGGGTAAGAGCTCTGCCTCCGCGCGCTTTCAAAACTGCACAGGACAGTGACCTGCTTCCAGGCAGGGCGCTGAAGCAGAGGGGTCCACGTGTGTTAACATCCCACTCTGTCTCCACGGTCCTCATCCTCTTCTAGCCCGTTCTCTTCATTGGCACCCTCTAGTAAGATCCTTTGACGGATTTTCGGAGGATCCTCATTGAACTCCTTTTTTTTTTTTCAGACTTCTGTGGTATATCCTGGTCTCCCAAGCAATATTACTCGTATGGTTAGAATATTTAGTTCTTTTTGTGATAACACATTTTATCTAGAAATCCTGGAAGACAAATCCTCTCCTCCTCCTCCTCGAAAAGAGAGAAAGATGATTTCAAACAGGGAACTAAGAGAAAGGGACGTTTGCTGAGTAGGGGGTGGGGGGTGGGGGACGCCGTACAGCATCACGTTCTTCCCAAACGGAGGTCAAGACTTTTCCCACTCTGAGCAAAGAAAGGGCTGTTACAGATTGCACCCCTCCTTCCAGCCGCAACAAAAACCTGTGGGAAGGGGGTTTGCTGCCTTTTTTTTTTTTTAAGTGTTTCTTACGGGCTGCAAATTACAAATTATTCTCTTCTCTTGTCACCAAATAATCAGCTGGTCCCAGAATCTGAAAGCCCAGCACAATTTAGTTTGAGTCTCAAAATGCAGGGTCGGTTCAGCCCCACTAAGGCTGTTCAGCTTTTAATTTCTGCAGCAAGACTCAGCAAACAGTCAAACACTTTTGTGGAGCTGTGAAAGCTGAGTTTCGCTGTTTGATAAATGAGCAGGCGGCAGGCAGCCCCTCTTTCTCTTTTTGTATGGATTCAATGAAGCCTGCCTAAAGAACACCACATGCTGTTCTAGCTACTGATCTAACATTCCGCAACATCCCAGCCTTCCAAATTCCCTTTAATTACTCGGGAATCCCACCCTTCTCCCTTTCAGCCGAGGCAGCCAGGGCCGGGGGCTCCATGGGGCTAGGGGTGGGAAGCAGAGCAGCCCTGCAGAACTCCCCTCCCTGGAGCTGCCGGATTTCTTCTAGGTGGTGGTGGCCAGGCTATCCATCTCTCCTGTCCACTCTTCTCCCCGGTCAACCACGTGTGGCTCTAGGCTGAAGGCAATTCCACACGTGGGCTCTCCTGACATGATTTCGTGGGCACAGCCTTTCAAGAAATGTGAGTTTTAGGCACGTGTTTCTGAAATGACATATTCAAACCACGCCCCCCCCCCCCCCCCACCGCCTTTAAGAGAAGGAAGGGAAGGAGGGAAAGAAGAGCAGCCTCCACCCTGAGCATCAGCAAGAACCAGGCACTGGATGAGGTGTCTGACATGCAACGTTGATTTCATCCTAAAGACGATGCTGGAGGGAAAAATATGGTGATCCCCATTTCACAGATGAGATACAAGGATCTACGTCTGTTCAAGCCTCCTCAGATTCACAGACTCTAGTTCGACTGTCTCTCCTCTTCTTCAATATGTCTGGTACCCATGGGAGCCAGCAAGGGGTCCACTAACTGTGTGAAAACCCTGATGTCCTGTCTAGATGCCGCCTCGGGACACCTTTACAGCCACTCCAGAAAGCCACTCTGTCTTGTTACTCTTACAGACAGGCTTTGTTTGATTTTGATCTCAAAGTGTATGATCTTGATCTAGCTTGATCTCCAAACTTAAGTCATCAGGCACAGGCTTTGAAAAAAGGCTGTGGTTGTTTCCAAAAATTCAATCCACCCTCAGGAGGCAACAATTTGCCACCAACAAGGACTGATCCAAAAGGAGTTCCAAGGTAATGGGATAAGTGCACATCCTCCCACACTTTGAAAGAGACAAACTCATGTGTATAAGGAGTCAAGTACGCTCAGAACAGTTCAAAAATAAGAGCTGTGGGTCTGAGTTGAGAGGTTTTTTGGGTGTGGGAAAAGTAGAGGGGCTTTTCAAATAGCAAGAGGTGAGAAATTCAGTATAAGGGCAAGTTGTTTTGTAACTATGTATTGCAAAAGTCCTGTGCCTTCTCTTAAAAATACACACGCACAATTGTTTTGAACACGAGAAAGAGATGATTAAGAAAAGAGGTTGTTCCAAGGGATTCTAATTGTCACAACTTCAAGTGTGAAAGTGAGAAACGTACTCACTTTCTTTGTTGACGAGAGACCTCACCCCTTTAGCAGAGAAGAAAATATAATTAAGTTAGTGGTATCAATAAGAATTTTGAAACAGCCTGCCTCTATGCTTTCACTTTGAAATGGGTGTTTGCCAAAGCGATTACACTATCTTGATGCACCTCTGGCCATTCAAGAGTTTTCTGGGAACACCTACTAGGCGCCAGGTGCTGGGAGGGGGGGGGGGGTGGCTGCAGGAAATTCCCCCGAGAGAAATTTCACATATTTACGAGAAACTCCTATCTAGTGCGATGAGACAGAAATGGAATTTCAAATCCCGTGCATGGGTTGATGAAGGATTCTGTGAAAACTCCCGGAGCTGCAAGCATAACAGCTAACGTGTTGTCCCTTGAGAGGTAGGTACCGTGGATGACAATTCTGAGAAGCCCCCAACCCATACGTGAGCCCAGTCTCATCCTGAGGCTGCCTGGATGGTGTGTCACGTGTTTAAGTACAAGAAGAAACAGTCCTCACACACGGGCTTAGCTAGAATGAGGTGAGTTACATAAGCTACAGGTTAAGTCAAGACCAGAATAATTCCGAAGGCGACAACAGGAGCGGGTGAGGGTGGTAATGGCAGCATGCGCACCAGGCAGGACATTTTTAGAACAATTGTTCTCAAAATTGTTCAGAAGGAAGAGCAGCGGGAAGAGCCAAAACATCGATGTTAGCGGTGATATATTAAAAACACGATGTATCAAAGTCATGGAGTGCTGCCATGGTGAACTGAAATCATAATCATAGCTGACATGCACGGAGTGTTTACATTTACCAGGCACTGAGCTGAGGAAGCCCCCTCCCCCAATAGCCATTATGACAACAACTCTCCACGCGGTTGCTGCCATGTTCCCATTTTCTGGATGAAGAAACTGAGAGAGGCCCAGAGTGGTTTGGAAATCGTCTGAGCTCACCCAGCTGGTAACTGGTGGGGATGGGACTCGAGCCCAGACAGTCTGACTTCTGAGCTTGGGCACTGCGTGACACGTAGAGACAGACACCTGAAATCACACACTGTGGGGTCGGGTATGAAAGCAGACCTTCTGACGTGGACACCCCACAGCAGATACTCAAGGTGAAGAAAAACACACGCAGGAATTTAAAGTTGCAGGGAACTCCATCAATGGAATTAGCGTTTTCCTTTGAAAACTGGAAACAGAATTCTTGAAGGATCCTGATGCCTCAAGAGCACCTTCATCTTCCTGCGCCCCCGCAGGGCCCTGCACGTGACTTGGGGTCAGTGAGGGGAATGGAAGGACTCTTGAGGAAGAGGGCAGGCACGTCAAGCAAGAAGGATCTTTGGCTCCTACCCCAGGTATATGCAGCTGCCCCAAGCACCGGTCCCCAGAACACACTTGGCATTTTCTGGCATCGCTTGAGCACGGCCGGCAGTGAGGAAGGAGCCAAGCATTCAAGGAGGAGCCACCCACAGCCCCAACTGCCAATTACAAGTCTTCACGAGGAAAAGGCAGCATATAAATACATTCAATTCATACATCTGTCGCCCCAGCTTCCCCTTCTCTGGTCTCCCTGCTGCTTCCTGGTCTCCCTGCCCCACAGCGGGCATCCCGTGTTCCCCCACCCCTTAGATCCAGCCCTGCCACTCCATGTGTGACCTGTGGAAAACCACTCAATTCCTCTCAATTCCCTCAGCTAAAAAATGATGGGGTCTCACCAACCAATCTCCAAGTCCCTGAAATAGATTAAACTCCTTTATATTGGTATGTCAGTAACCGATATATATTAATGACTCATCCCGCTCTGTTCTAATTGCATTTTTACGGACTTAATCAAAGGAACGGAGGGTTCCGGAAATCAACAAAGCCTTCAGGGGACACACAGTTTCGAAGCTAAATGGCCTCTCCACGTATTCAAATGGCACTATCTCCTAGCTAGACTGTCTAGTGCCCTTCCACGAGAGCCTCTTGCTGACGAGCTGACTATAAATCACGTTACCTGCCCACTGTCTTTAAGTGATCACTCTGTGCCACCTGTGTCCTTCTCCTGGGCTCCTAACCTGACAGTATTCCATACATGTTTTCAGAATCCTGGGTTCCATTTCATTGTTGTGACACTTATAAAAGGACACACAGGGACAATGTGGGGGAAATGGGTCAAAAGGTCCAAACTTCCAGTTGTGAGATAAAAAAATGTCCTGAGGACATCACCTGTCAGCATGGTGACCGTAGTTCATACTGTGCTGTACATTTGAAAGCTGCTGAGAGGGGCGCCTGGCTGGCTCAGTCGGATGAGCTTCCGACTTCGGCTCAGGTCATGATCTCACAGTCTGTGAGTTCGAGCCCCGCGTCGGGCTCTGTGCTGACAGCTCGGAGCCTGGAGCCTGCTTCTGATTCTGTGTCTCCCTCTCTCTCTGACCCTCCCCCGTTCATGCTCTGTCTCTCTCTGTCTCAAAAATAAATAAACATTTAAAAAAAAAAAAAGAAAGAAAGCTGCTGTGAGAGTAGATCTTAAAAGTTCTCATCACAAGAAAGAAAAAATTGTAACTCTGGGTAGTGACAGATGTTCACTGAACTTATCTGGTGATTGTTGCACATTATACACATATATCATACCATTATGCCCTACACCTAGAACTAATGCAATATTATATGTTAATTATAGCTCAATGTTTAAAAAAAAATGAATACACGTATTTCTAAAATGCTCATATGTGGATAAAATGGTTCATTGTTTACCCCTTTCTCCTTGCTAACCAAACTCTAATTTTTTATTCCA
Organism: Panthera pardus; assembly: GCF_024362965.1. Lineage (NCBI taxonomy): Eukaryota > Metazoa > Chordata > Mammalia > Carnivora > Felidae > Panthera > Panthera pardus. Next base: position 15,789,465 of record NW_026526991.1, read on the forward strand.
GGAGGCGATGGTCTACATTTTCCTGCTTCCCTGACAACCAAGGGCAGCCAGTGAGATATAGGGGAGATCACTGGGCAGGGCTCCGGGAAGGCTCTTGAAGATAGCCGATTTGGCTGGAGTTTTGACCTGTTTCTTCTTACCGCCTTTTCCCCCTTCTGGCCTGGAATATAAGCCTTTGTTGTCCAGCAGCCACTTTGGACCATGAGGTGATACAGAAGTTGGAAGCCATCCGCTACAAATGGCAGGGCATAGAAAGAGGAGGAGCCCAGGTTCCCGATCCTCTTAAAGGGCTGTTATGCCGGTGTTGGGTTATCATCTTTTATATTTAATGTGAAGAAAAGGAAAACCACTCATTTATTTAAGTCACTGTTTGGGGATGGAGAGGGGCATTTTTCACCCACAGCCCCACAATACAATTCCTAACTGATCCACCTTCTGATTTCCACCCAGAATTAACTTCCCAGGGAAGGTTCCAGTAGCTGTGGAGTCAGCCATACCATCTTTGTTCAAAGGGAACAAAACGAGCATCCAGTTCACAGGGCTGGGTGAGGACTGCACGAGATAGTGTGTGCAGAGGGCTTGGCACAGAATCGGCGTCACTGCCCACCCCAGTTTCTAACTGAAAAGTATTTCCAACTAATGCAGTAAAGATCCCCGTATGTTTGTAGACTGACTTCCCCATTTGATAGATGGAGGGACTGAGGTTCAGAGAGGGAAAGGGACCTGTCCATGGTCACAGAGAGAGTAAGGGCAATGGATCCTCAAGTTGAGGACTCAAAACCTGGCATTATTGGAAACTCCTGGCCAATGCCCATGGTGGGGCCTCAGTAAAGGTCTGCTGAGGGAGACAAGTTTTTGCCTCACAACCTCTCTGCAATGCATGTGACAGGTAAGTGGAAAGCAATCTGCTTATAAGTCAGAGATGTGCTCTTGGCTCAGAAATCTGAGGCCCGGTTTTTCTTTCTGAAAAAGCTTAGCTTGCTGCTAAACATAGAGATGCTCCACCTTTGTGAAGGCAGAGCTTTTGCTTAGAGATCCCCCAAAAAACCAAGTGGAGATGCAGGAGAGAGAAGTATTTGGTGAAATCAAAACACCTTCCTCAGCTTCCGTGGATCCCACAAGGCTGCAGGTCGGGAGAGGGCAGTAGTGCATCCCTGGGGCTCTTCCCAGATTGACCTCATTCTCAGGCCACCAGTCACCCCCCACCCTTGAGGAGGCAGAAGTCTCCTCCCTTTGTCCCCCCAGTCATGGGTGTTCCAGCTCAGGGGCACATCTCCCATCTTGTTCTGTGGTTTCTCATGGGCACGTGTCCCTTCTGCAGCCCACTCCCCTCGAGGACAGACTATCTTCTTCACCCTACTTCCCATCTGCCAGCACAGAGCTGGGGCCACAAGGGATAGAGATAAATGAGTATTTAATAAGTGGGGGAACACAAGTGTCGAGGGGGAACCAGCATGGGAAATACTGGCTTCAGGGTTCACAGTGCCCAGAACACCTGGGTGGGGAAAGATTTGAGGGGGCATTTCTCAACTGTGATAACAGCACCCATGCCTCTGAGAGACAGGCCGAGATTTCAGTCCCAAATTCCACCATCTAACAGGTGCCAGGTGGTTGCTAATGACTGCACCAAGGTCAAAAGGCCCAGTATTTTGTTCTCCACATACACCTACCTCCAGCACCCCCCCCACCACATACATACCCTACCCCCAAAATAACTTGCCCTGGGGCAACTGAGATAAGTTGAAGTGCATGCACTCTTAGAGCCAGACTTTCCAGGTTCACATCCATTTACTGTCTGTGTGGCCTTGGGCAAATTACCTTATCTCTCTGGGACTCGGTTCACCCATCTACACAATGGGGATAACAAAAGTTCCTACCTCATAGAGTAGTTTGGAGGAGGCAGATATATGTAAAATGCTTAGAAGAGTGCCAGGTCATAGAAAGCCCTAGGTATTTGCTATTTTTATTAATTTTATAAAAAGCTCTCTAACATCTGTTAAAAAGAATGGTCTATTAATAAGCTTGGGCAATCTAGGGGTCCCTGGGTGGTTCAGGCAGTTAAGTGTCAGGTCATGATCTCGCAGTTCGTGAGTTCAAGCCCCACTCTGTGCTGACAGCTCAGAGCCCGGAGCCTGCTTCAGATTCTGTCTCCCTCTCTCTCTCAAAAATAAATAAACATTAAAAAAAATAAGCTTGGACAACTTAGCTGGGTATGATGTCACGTGTAGGCCAATTCTGATCCCCATGATTTTGTTTCAATTTACAGTTCCACTCACTGTTCTCTAAAAATTTACTGCTTTTTACTAGAGAAATGGGGTTACCATTTTGGAAGTATTTTTTTTTTCTCAACCTGGCAAGCCTGTAAGCACCAGCAGCAGGAGAAAAAGGTCAGGGAAGAGCAGGAGGTCAGACCACATGCCCCGCTTCCCCTCTGCAGGTCCTCAGGCCACACGTGGTCAGGGCTGAGTTGCGAGTCTGGGAGGAGTTTCCAAGTGGATGTGAGGCTGCAGGTTTTGATTGGAGCCCTGGACCAGACTTCAATGTCTAACAGAGAGCCTACATTATTGAAAAGAGGCTTGTTTTTATAATCAAGAATCAAACAGCAATTAAGCCTGCCATGAAGCCACCGGGGGTCAGGGAAGGAGGCTGGGCCATAGCGTGAGCAAAATCACTTTATGTGTGTACACTGCTGAGTTCGTCCCGTTCCACACACCGGTTACATCTGTGGGGGCTCATCTGGGCATCTCTAAGAATCAGGGTGTAAGAGCAGGTATGCAGTGAGCTGGTTAAAACCCTCCAACACTAGAACGGAGCCGGATGGGGGATCCTCAGCGGAGGAGCAAGAGCAGCCTGGGGGTGGGTGGTGGAAAGTCAGCTGGAGAGCACATCCCTTCAGCCATTGTGGATGGAGATCCACGGGGTTCCCCCCAATCCATGACTGGACTCATTCCTGCAGCCGGATGGATGGCCATTCCAGCAGAGGGCGCTGGCGGGAAGAGCCCTCAAAATGAGTCCCGCTGACTTTCCTTCTTTCACCCTCCTCTGATGCCCCTCTGCTCCAGCCCTGGAGAAGGCAGAAGACAGAGAGAGGAAGGAAGCACCCACCCTGCCCCTCTTTGACAGAGCAAATTCTGAGCCCCAGGAAGGGAGAGGCTCTGCCTTGCATGGGAGATGGACGTTTTAAACTGGACCGAGTGGGACTTTTTCATAGCTGAAAATGAGTTAATCTTCTAACCAACACCAATACGATGGCTGAACATGGTTGGGATGCTGTGGGGTTTCCCTGTGATGTCATCGGAGGACAGAGCAGGACAGCTGAGCAGAGGACTTTGAAGGTAGCCCTTCAAAGTAAGTGAAAATACAACCAGTTTCCATTGGTACCTGGACAAGTTCATCCGTGCCCAGCAAATGGGTAATGGAAAATTGATACAATGCCTGTTTCATATGGGCATCAGACAGGCTAAACACATTCACGTGTATCAAATGATTTCAGCGTCCTTGGCAAATAGCAATAACACAAGTCATTCAATCTTCAATAAATATCTGAGGGTGTATTATGTGCCGGGTGCTATTCTGGGAGTTAGGGATGCATAGTGAACAAAAAAAAGGCCTCATGGAGCTTCCATTCTAGAGAAGGAGGCAAATAAAACACAAGCAACTAACAGATATATATATATATATAGATAGATAGATAGATAGATAGATATACATATATATATATATGATTAACATATATATGTACATACATATTATGTCATATGAATATTATCTGTAATATATTGAGGTAGAATAACAGGCAATGATGCCATACAGATAATTATACATATAACATGTAATATATTAGTTATATCACATATGTAACAGTTCAGACAGTTATAAGTGCTATAAAGAAAAAGCATGGTAGGAAACAGAGGAAACAGGATGGAGTGGGGCCAGTTTTAGATAACGGTGGCTTCTTCCATTGGTAGAATGCCTTACAATGTTAAAAATGCTCTCCTAAGCAGCGTCTCATTTTATCCCTAGAGTCATTTGTGAGGGATTATTCCCGTCTAGAGGTAAGGAAATGGGAGCTCAGGAAAGTGAAGTGACTCCAAGCCGGGTGACCTTTCGTTACCCTAGCCAACAGAAAGGCAGGCACAAGCCCAGTACAGCTTGAAGCTTCAGCATTCTCTGTGATGCCTCAATCAATTCTGGGACCCAAAGTCAATACGGGCTTACTGGAAGCCAGTGCTTATGGGGCTTGGCCGCAGTGCTGGAAAGAGGATCTCTTTCAGTTCTTCCCTGCAGCAAAACCATTGCTGCCGTCCACTCGCTTTATCAAGGACAGTATCCCCACCAGGCCACACGGGAGCGGGGACGGAGAGCCTCACCGCTGATGCTGTTTCACCTCAGCCCATCTGCAAGCTGGGGAGGAGAGTGGGGGGTTGCCGGGATGGCGGGGGCGGGGGCGGCGGGTGGTGGAAGACTATCACCAAATTTTTCTCTAAAAATGAAGCTGAAATATTGAACCTTGCCTACGCAGAGTTAAAAGTTCATAGATGAATAGCAGCAAGTTTGGATGGATCTGCTCAAAGGAAGGCTGCCCACAATTACACCCCAGGCTTTACAGAACAACCAGTCCCTTTCTCTCCGGGGGGATGGCAGCTGCAGCTGGGAGCCCTTAGGAAGGGCGAGCATGGCCGGGATTTCAGTTCAACAAGCTCAGTGTAGAAACCCTCAGCGGGCTCCTTCTGTCCTCTGTGGCTGGAAGGACAGCCCGAATTTCCAGTGCATTTGAAATCAATGGCAAGGTACCTGCAAAGCACTTTTGCATTTGTGCTTTTAATACCATTAGAGTATGTCATTGCTTTTGGACTGAGTTTGGATGTCTTTTTTTAATGACTACTTTGGAAGCAGCTGGCACTGTAATTCTTAGAGAGAAAAGTTATTATTTGAAAACAATATTTTGAAAGTAAGACCTGTGGACATAGATGTCAGTAGGACCAAGGATTAGAGAACAGAGGAGATCTGGTGGAGGTTGTCCCGAGGAGGAAGGGGGGCTGAGCAGTGGGAGGTGGCAGAAGGGGAAAGGGGGGGGTGGCAGAGCAGAGGGGGCTGGGACTGGCTGTGGGGAACTGGCAGGGGGAGGCCCAGGGAGCCTCCAGTGTGGTATGGAGGTGGGAGAGCATTCTGGAATGGGGATGTCTGTTCCATTAGATGCTGTCCGGGATGTAAATCCCTCCTTCAAACTTCAGTCTACTGGGGTCACAAATGCTTTCTGCGGGCTGTCTTGTGCAAATCAAAGAGGACTCTGAGTTTCATCCTTGGCTCATGGTGGTTCAGAACAGGGCCGTCCAAGAATACTTTCTGTGATGATGGAAATGTTCTATGTGCACTGTCCAATACGACAGCCTCTAGTGACATGTGGCCAGTGAGCATCTGAAATATGGCTCATGTGACTGAGGAACTGAATTTTTAATTCTGTTTAAGTTGAACAACCATATGTGGCTCACAGCTACCGTCTTGAACAGCACAGGTAGAGAGAAGTGGTGTAGACAGAAGAAAGAGTCTCAGGTCAAGGTGGGTCTGAGAAAGCTAACACCCAGGGAGTGGAGAGGAGGGGCTGAGTTAAATCGATTTTACCTAGATCACAAAGTCAAGGAAACCCTGAGCTGACAATAGTGTTACAGAAGTGAGAAAAAGGAAAGAAAAGGTCCTTATTTGGGCAAAATGGAGTTTCTAGATATGGCGAGGATTTGTGTTTTCATGGTCTTTCCCCCACCCCAGAATCTGTGCACAAACAGCTCATGGGGAAATTCGTAACAACAACTGCAATGGCACGTGTGGGTGTCACTGTACCTGACCTATCAGATGACTGAGGGAATAGTACCTGAAGATTCATTTCCTGGTTTCTCCAAGGCTTTTGCATTACCAAGCCAAGCCACTTGCCTGCCCCGGACAGGGACATACATATACCACACATCATCCACTGACAATCATCTCCCTTGAATCCTGCAGCATCCCCATGAGGAAGGGAGGGATTGATTCCCAGTTCACAGCAGAGAGGGCTGAGGCTCAGAGAAGTTAAGCGGTTAGTCCAGGAGAGTTAGATTCTTGATCTCTTGGTTCACCCCACCTGTCCCTCCATCTGAGGCCCTATCCTGGACTCTCCACTGTGGCCGCCATGAGGAAGTGTGGATGCGAGTGAATGTCCCAGGACCCCAGACGTGTGACAAAGCTCCAGGATCCCCTGGATTCCGGGTGTGCTCTTCTGTCTCCCACCTGCTGAGGAGCTCACCGAGTCCCTCCCTAGACCGTGAGCCTCTCCACAAGCGGGACCCATACTGGATTCCCTTCTCGTTTTCCCCAGAGCACAGTGCCGCCCACGCAGCCCATCTCAGCCAACACTGATGGACTGAAGACACAAACGGAAGAAACAGCAAAGGTGGTGTCTCCACTGACGTAAAAAAAAATTATTATCACGTATGAAAAACAGGGTTAATGCATCACAAAAACATATGCCCTTCCCTAAGTCACCACGGAGCATCTTCCCATTTATTGAGTGGAGCCAATTCCCAGCCACTCAGTTTTAAACCCTCCAGGGGGGTGGGCTCAGACCTGACACTACTCTCTTTTCTCTTTTTCCTGCTGATGATTTTATCTGTTGGGAAAAGGGAATTCCCGAAACTTAAACAGTGACTTGTTTTTGCCGGTTCAGTCGTGTTATGCCCGCACTCAGAAAACTGGTGAGGAACGGTGGTGCCAAATCAGCCTGCCTATCTTTTTGTTAGTGGATGCAGTAAAAAACTATACATAGGAAAAAGAAGCTAAGGAGAAACAGTTCGGATGTATTGTTTCAAATTAAATTGGGTATTTTGCAGGTGTAAAAATCCATATTTTTATCTATCAAATAGACAAATGATCAGTCTTTAAAAGTACTCTGGGGCACCTGGGTGGCTCACTTGGTTAAGCGTCCGACTTTGGCTTGGTCACGATCTCATGGTTTGTTAGTTCAAACCCCGCATCGGGCTCTGTGTGACAGCTCAGAGCCTGGAGCCTCCTTCAGATTCTATGTATCCCTCTCTCTGCCCCTCCCCTGCTCTCTCTCTCTCTCAAAAATAAACATTAAAAAAAAGAAAGAGTGCTCCAACATCTCTCCTTGGCCTGTTAAATGTGAATGATCAGTGACAATGAGTTTTTGTGGACATAGTCCTAAGTGTGGAAAATGTTTTTGTCATGAGACAGACAGCAGCCAAGCCTGCGGTAATATTGCAAATAAGACCACTCCCAGTAGAGGATTCTCAGATCTCTAAGCTAATGATATAAGGCCATCTTCCAGCTTCTCCAAGGCTTTCACATTACAGACGCAAGCAGTTTGCCTGCCCCAGACTCACTGACAGACACGGAACACACTTGGGAGTCTAATATTTGTCCCTCGGAAGGAAAGAAGTCACTTCCTGCAAATTGAGTACTGACGAAAGCCCAGTTAGGTGTTCCCTTTTTACTCTATGACCTGTCTGAATCGTGTGGAAGTTTTCATACTTCGGTATTACTTTGTTTTGGTATTGGGCTTGGTATTACCTTGCGAGTAAGCCTTTGGACTTTTTACAGCAAAGTATTATAGCAAAGTTACCAAAGTATTTAAGTTACCAAAGCAACTTTAAAAAAAAGCAATTAAGGGGCGCCTGGGTGGCTCAGTCGGTTGAGCGTCCGACTTCGGCTCAGGTCACGATCTCACAGTCTGTGAGTTCGAGCCCCGCATCGGGCTCTGGGCTGATGGCTCAGAGCCTGGAGCCTGCTTCCGATTCTGTGTCTCCCTCTCTCTCTGCCCCTCCCCCGTTCATGCTCTGTCTCTCTCTGTCTCAAAAATAAATAAAAACGTTAAAAAAAAAATTAAAAAAAAAAAGCAATTAAGATGTTCAAAATGATTAAGAACTGTGCATAAATTACTGGGAAGTGGGGAAGGATAGGAATAAGCCTGGGGAGGCTGGACTCACCTTTCCAAAACTGGCCGCGTTGACAGGCTGGGTGTCATTCTTCTCACAGAAGTCCAGGTAATGCATGTAGAGGGCGCTGCGAGGGATGCAGACCCCCTCCGCGATCTCATAGTTCTCCTCCAGCCTGTGGAATGAATGCCCAATGAGCAAGCCTCAAGCAAGAAGGGCATGGTCTTTCTAGCTCTCCTCCAGAGGAGGACTTGAAGAGAAGTCTTCCTACAGATGGGGAAACTGAAGCCCAGGAGGACAAAGCCACATGGTCACGCGTGAAGTTGGTAGGTCGGCAGGATCAGACTTCTAGCCCCCGTGGCTGTGTGACCTCGGATCACTTTCAGCTCAAATTCCCAGTCCCTCTCTTCCATGCTGCCATTGGTCTGGCCACATTCTGGGTGGATCAGGTTCCCCCAAACTCCCAAAGTGATATACAGGATCCTGTAGGTGCCCCAGTCAGCCGAGCTTCGAACCACACACTCACTCATGTAGCCATTTCTAACAGGTGTCCCAGTGTTGGAGCGTCTTTGCTAACAAGAGCAGTGCGGTGGGATAGCCATGGGAAAACAAACACCCAAGGAGAAACCAGACAGTGGGACAGCCAGTAATCCACTGACTGAAGGAAGGTTTTAGGATCCCAGCGGGAGCCGAACCCTCTGGTTTCTTCAGGATCGCCTCTGCTGTGCTGGAATTACGATTCTATACCCATCACCTTCGTAATGACCCTAGGTTAAGGGTTTAGGGTAGGGACTTTCCATGGGGATTCAAACCCCAGTGTTGTCACTTGCTGGCTTGGTGACCTTGAGCAAGTTATTTACCCTTAGGTAGGGTTTCCTTTTGGAGGTGCTGGCTGTGATCGCCTCATAAGCTGTTGTGACAGTCGAACGTGTGACATATGCAGGCATGGTGCCTGGCACACGATAAACACTTAGTAGGTGTTGGACCTCACCATCATACAACTATCCTCTCCTTAAAACATCTTTGGGTGCCCATATGTCCTGAATGGGTCCTAGATCTTGGGATATAAAAATAAACTAGATACAGTTTATCCTATTTTCCCCTCTTTCACCTAAACACCAGAGTGTAGGCATCAAAAAGAATCCTGCCCCCTTTTTCATAGACACATTGAAGGTTTAAGAACACTTCTTCCAGCAGAACTGCCAGGGCACATGACAACTTGGGGACATCTCTTTGGGCCTGCTGCTTTCAGAGCCTGGGGCACACACTGTTCAATTAACTCACGAACAGAAGATATTTCTTTCTGGATCACAAACTGGATTTTTGGAAACGACCCAAAGTCATTTGGAACCAAGTTTGAGGAATAAAGTGACTGGAATAGCCCTTTCATCTCAAACATTTGTTGTGGGGTGGGGAGTGGGGGCAGAGACAAAAATAAGGCAAGATTCTAGAGCAGTGAAATAAATATCCTCAGATGGCTTCTAACTTCTCAGGGGCACTTGCCAAAGAAGTGGTCCAGTCCTGCCGTGACTGTGAAGCAGAATGAGGACACGGCCTCCTGAGGTGGCCACTTGAAAGGGCAGTGCTCACTGTGCTCATTCCAGCATGTGGTTGAAAGAAAATCAATTGAATCATTTCACATCCAAACCTTACCAATGAATATAACCCTAGGCACGCCCAGATAAATGAAGAAGCCTGGTGCTGAGTGGTCTCATCACCTCACCTAGTCCCCCTTCTTCTGGGAAGGGGAGCACTGAGTAACTCCTGATCATTTTTTAGAAATGTTCCGGGAAACTGTTTATGCAATCCTTTCTGGGTGACCTAATTCCTTGAGGTTGGCATGGTGTCTGAGTCACTCCTGCATCCTTGAAGGCCAACATATTCCTTGGTACACAGCAGATGCTCAATTAAGTGTCTGGTGGATGGATCGTTGCAGTTATATATTCATTCAACAAATACTTATTGATCTCCTACCACCTGCCAAGTGCTGGGGAGCACTTGGTGCGCAAGATAGTCCTTGTTTGCACGTAGGGAATAGATTAAATGGTGGGCAGATGGATAGAGATACAGGTAATCTTTAAAATTCAACAAATATTTATTGAGTTCCAGGCACTGCTCTCGACACTAAGGAAATAGCAGAGAGCAAAACAAAGGCCCTGGCCTGAAAGGGCTTACATTCTAGTATACATGTCCCTGACATCGGAAATTAGAAAAAACACTGGACGTGGCTCGCCGTGGGAAAATGCTTTCACATAGAGATGAGATTTCTTGGGACTGTCCTAAGCTTCAGGTCTGGTATGAATGGGAATCAGCCTTCTAGCTTAGCCTGGACCCCTAACTGCCATTCACAGCACTGTTTCTCTGTAAAAGTGAGTTCAGAGGTCCACATGACCAGTTTACATACAAACTTGTATGGACCATCCAAATACGGCAGCTTTCACAAAGTGGGGTCTCACAGACATGCTTTGCTTGGCCTCAATATTGTTGGCCTGGCTTTTAAAATTCAGGACATTTCCCCTAAGAATCTGGCTTCTTGTGAAAAGGCTGAGATCTGGCAATGCTGGGCCCATATTCCCGCATGACAATAATTGGCCAGAGGTAGGTGTGCCCTCGAGTTGGCCAGAGTCCTCACTCCTCCCTACTTTTCTGACACCAATCTGTTTTCTGTTCCTTGTCTGGCTCCTGTAGCCTCTTGTGTTGACATAAGGCATGACCTATGTCCTGGTTCACTTTGCAGTCTATCTGGGAAGAATAATGCATCAAAATATGAAAAGTTAACTACTATAAGAGCAGTCAAAGGTGGGAGAACAGAGAGATTCCTGTGTAGATGAGAAGAGGTAATTAAGGTTTCATGGATGAAGTGGGATTTGAATTTTGTGACAGCTAGCATCAGTTGCTGCTCTTTTCCCAGGTGCCAGGCACTGGGTATCTGGTATCTCTTTCCATCCTCACAATAACCATATCAGGTAGGTTTTATACCCATGTGTCCAATGAGGAAACTGGATACATGGGTATAAAGCCTACCTTATGTGGTAGGTTTATATGGCTCAGATAGTGGAACTCATGTGCCCATGGTCGCGCAGGCAGTAAATGGGAGAGTCTTCCTCTAACCCACTACAGTGTCCTGCTGTGGTAGATGGAGGGGATTCTAGGCAAAGGAGAACAGCAAGGGGGAGAGACAATGTGCTTTGGATGATGGAGACAATGGTCTGAGTGGAGAAAGGGCTTGCAAAGGAGCCTTTAAAAAAAAACAAAGGGGGAGGGGGTATGGAGAATCTTCCAATGCCCCCAAGAGAATATGGCCTGGAATAGAAGTTTGGCAACCCTCGGAGTTCAAGAATTACTGCAGAAATGTCATTTGCAGGAGGCGATGGAGCAGTACTCAGTGAACTGAAAAAATAAAGACTCAGAGGCAGGAAGACCAGAGCATTTCTGAGATGCTGTAGAAATAATAATAATGTCATCAATAACAACAGTCACTAATATGAATTTAAAGCTTACTATGTTCTATTAGCCAACAACGGATTGATTGTAAACGAATATAACAATAAAAGGAAAAAACATCCAAGTTTCCTTGGTTTCATCTTAGACTACTGAGAGTCCCATTAAGCAATTTCCTCTCAGGGGCACCTGGGTGGCTCAGTCGGTTAAGCATCCGACTCCTGACTTCCACTCAGGTCATGATCTCACAGTTCGTGGGTTCGAGCCCCACACTGGGCTCCACGCTGACAGTGTGGAGCCTGCTTGGGATTCTCTGTCTTCCTTTCTCCGCCCCTCCCTGCTCCAATAAATGAATAAATAAACTTTAAAAAAAAAAGCAATTTCTTTTCAAAGCTTTGATTTCAACTCTGTAGACTATGGTAGAACATTTTCCAGTCTAACACACATACACACACATCTTGGATGGCTGCAACTTTGTGCAGGACAAGCTGTGGGGAGGAGAAAGTATCCCTTTTTGCTTATCCTTGCTAATCATTTCCTAAAATTAACTTTGGCCAGAAAAATCCATAGGTACATTCAATATACATGCATTTCAAGCCATTCAGAGTTCATCTTACAAAAGGCATATGACCCTTTAAAATGATAGAGGGCGATTTTTCTTTTTCTTTTTTTTTTTTTTTTGAGTTTATTTCTGTATTTTGAGAGACAGACAGAGACAGAGAGTGGGGGAAGGGCAGAGAGAGAGGGAGAGAGAGAATCCCAAGCAGGCTCCTCACTGTCAGCATGGGGCTTGAACCCATGAACCATGAGACCACGACCTGAACCGAAACCAAGAGTGGGACACTTAACCGACTGAGCCACTCAGGCACCCCTAGGGGGCCAGTTAAGTTTTCTCAGGCATGGTTGCAGCATGATCAGATTCACTCTTTGGCAGGTCATTCTGGCACCTCTACTGTAGGAGGACAAGGCTGACTAGTAAGGCCTGGCACACGGCGACTAACTCGTATCTGTTGAACAAATAAATGAACAAACGAGACCAGTTAGGGGCTACTACAAGGCTTCAGGCAAAAAGTGATAGGGTATAAATTGGAGGAGTGGCCGTGGGGGGCAGGGATAACACTCAGTGCGTGTGGTTCTTATGCTGCCAGATAGATGTGAGATGGATGGCACCAACCAAGGCAAGCTCTCAGGTTCCTAACTGGACTGGAGGATGACTGGAGGCGCCATTCCTCATGGTTAAGAACCGCAAGGGAGTAATGGAGGGCAGTGATCATGTGGTGTTAGAGAGCACAGTCTCCCAGGTGGATTCCTGGCTCCCCCTTACCATTAGCTATTTTGCTTAAGCCCCCCACCCCCCGTGCCTGAGTTTATATTTGATATTCTTGTGGCTTGCTCGCTCACTGAGTACGGCCAGGGGATCAGCATTAAAATAGAAGAGCAGGGTTAAAATACATCCCATTAAATGAACCCATAGCAGCAACAAACTATCTGAATCCAGATGAGTATAAGTCACGGTTCACACAGGCTGAATTAATTAAGCGGTTACCTGCCAAAGGCCAGAGCCTTCTAAATAACTACAATGCTACCCACATTTTGTTCCTCTTCCCAGAGCTTCTTCGCCTCAAGGTATCTAGGTGGCTTATGACTATGAAGCATTTTAATAAGCTCTACAAATGAATAGATGTAACTGGCATTAAGGGCAACTTTGATGCTCGATGAGTTTCCGCAGAAATAGCGTCATGATACCTTTCCCCAAACCTCCTTACAAAATCCAGAGGGTCCGTGCGTGTACTGAAGTTGCTAATTGGAATGTCTGCTTCGCTGACCAAGGCATGGCAGAAAGAAAGGCAGTTAATTATTTCTCTTCATATCTGATGAAATTTCCCCTTCTCCTCACTTGTAGAGGACATCATTAGTCTGACATGGTGAACAATACTCCATTATACCTGGATATTTTTAATGATCACCAAAAAATTCCCCACTTCTTCCACTTTTCTGATCTTCTATTTAATAACTTGATCATATTTGAATTGAACCTATCCTATTATGGGGAGATAATGAACTCAGTCTACTAGCCAACAGGAGTCATTATCTGCGGTATACATTTTGAAAAAGATCTCCTCATGAGGCTTTGGCCGCAGCAACCCAGGGCAGGGGAGGAAGCTCCGTATCAGCACTTGACAATGAAGACCAAATGTTTCAGCACCCAGCATAATTGTTCCTGCTGCTCTCCTCTGAAACCTGTTCTCTTCTCTGTACGTGTGAGATTTCAGTTCAGAGTCTCCACTACCCGGGTCTTTGCGGACATGTCTACAACAGAAACTTTCTCTTCTATTTTACCAGAAGATCAGACAGCAGGACTTTTAAAAGCCTTGCAGGACATAGTAACTTATTACTCAGGTTGACCCAGAGACTGAAAAATACATGAAAACAAACTTGCTAAGCAGAGGCCAGACAGTAATCTAAACCCATCAGTTACTCCCCTCTGCCTCTGTGGAGAAGTTCTAATTCCCTCCCTTGGCATGTAAGGCCCCCACCATATGACCCCTGACTACTTCTCCAGGCTTCTCTCAACCCATTGCTCTGCACATACAGTTCTCCCCAGCCAAAGGACTGTTGATCTTGCACATGCTCCCCACCCCATATGTTCTAGGGCATTCCACCACAAGAGGTGAGCCCCTCTAGGCTCAGCTCAAATTTCTCTCCCTGACACTATGTTTAATTCCCACCCAGCCCCATCTGCTCATGGCCTCTTAGTTGGTTCCTCATCCTCGCCAGATTCATGGATTCATTCACCCGATAACATGCCGAGTGTTGCGATGGGCACCCGCCAGGCACGGAGTTGCATCTGTGGAGGAGAAAGTCTTGACAGGAAGCGCAGCCTCTGCCCCCAAAGCTCTCATCACTTCCTGGGAGTTTCCACAGCCCTTCATATCTGTCTGCGGCTCCAACTGCCCTCACTGAGAAGCAGCACTGGGTTCAGAGGCAGGGGACGCTGAGGTTAAATCCTGCCCACACCACTTGCAAGGCACCACAGGCTTGGGTGTGTTGCTTGAACCCTCAGATCCTTGTCTCTTTCATCAGTAACATGATGCAAAGGATACTAATACCCATCTCCCAAGGCCGCTGAGGGGATCAACAAGAATCCACGCACAACCCACAGCCCTCTAGGTGGCAGAGGGGGACGCTGGATAAGGGGCACCTGTCAGTATTATTCTAGGTTACTGTGGAATATTCTGGTAACACTTTACATCTTAGACTGAGAGTCCTTTGAAGGCAGGGACCAAACAGCATCCCTATTTATGTTAGCACAGTTGCTACTACTGTGCCCTGAACACAGTCAGTCAACCCTGCAGAAGGAAGAGAGAAGGAGGTGGGAAGGAAGGAAAGCGGACTTTTGCACAGACTTTTGCACAGATCAGAAAAGCACTTTTTTTTTTTTTTAACCTTAAGACCTGGGTGATTAAGGAAAAACCCCCAATTAATATGAACATACTTGCTTTATATTTTCTGTGCCAGGGATATTCACATTTGCTATCACTCCTCACACAAGATGGGTAACATCATCTCCATGACAGGGAGGAAGAAAGGGAGGGCCAGGCAAAGTGACTGCCCAAAGCCACTCTCCTGGGAAAAGCCAGGTTTGGAGTATGAACTCAGGTACGAGGCTCCTAAAGCTCTCACTGTGTGCTATGGACTGACATTCCTTTGGTCAGTGAGCCGGCACACATTTACTGAGCACCTACTGTGTGCCAGGCACTGTAGAATACAGCAGTGAGCAACAACACGCAATCCCTGCCATTGCCTTTAGGAAGCTGACAATTGATCAGAAGAAAATGGGAACCAAGGAGAGGACTTCACTGGACAAGAAACACAAACAAAATGGTGGGCATTGGCTCTGGCTAGGTCTCAGGCTGAATCTATAAAAAGCCAAAACAAGCAAAGAAACAAAACCGATCCATTTTTCTTTAAACAGCACTTAAGCCTACGACTTGCTGCTAGGTAGACCAACCAACCAGAAACACGTGTTCAGATGGATCTGGTATTTCTCCCAGGGCCTCGGCTGGCTCTCCCTCCCCTTTGAGGGCCTTCTTGGGAATCAGGCAATCCTCCCCTCGGGTGGAGTGAGACTGTGACCCTCTGTTGTGTTCAGTTGCCTGCCTTGGTTTCTTCTTCTTTAAATAGGGGTAACAGTCCTGCCAACTCGACAGGGAGCAGCAGAAGAGCTTGGCTGGTGATGTCTCCAGCCAGGCACAAGCCTGGTTTGCCACTGGCATCTGCTTAACCTGTAGGTTTGGCTGATGCAGAGTGATGGGCTGAATCGGGGATTTTGTGCTGCCACTGTGATGATGGAATCGGACCAGAACCTGGAGTCTGCTAATCCATATCCTGTGTTTAGCCCACGAGCTACTGGGTTGGTATTCCAGAAAGGCCTGGAATTAGCCAGGTTCAAGAATCCCTATGCTCAGTGTTTGGTTAAAGTCACCCCCCCCCCCCGCTTTTTTTTTTTTTTGACAAAAACTAGGCACTATATAATAGCACAGTGTCACAAGTTCAACTGTTGCCAATGCTTCTTTCTGTCAGGGCTGGGCCAGGGGTAGGCAGCCCAGAGCTCCGGTGGCCACAGCCGAGGTGATCTGGGTACCATTCTTTATCATAAACCATCCCCCTCAACATTCTCTTTCCATCCCTTCCCCGTCTCTACTCAGTTCTACTTCACCATTACAAACAAGGCTGCAAAGAACATCTTCATAAGCCCCCCTTGCACACCTGTGGGAGGGTTCTCCATATTGGTGTGAAGAAGTTCTGGGTGTTCACGGCGAAATGTTAGCGGGACTACAAAATTGCCCACTCAAGCGGCTTTACCCTTAGACCTTAGAATTACACCTTAACCACAGCACAAGATACTTAAAAAAAAAAAAAAAAAAAAAAAGGATCATAGCTCCACACCCTAGCATCTCCTTGTCTGAGACATGCCCTTCACACTGTCCTGCTTAGTTACCTTTCTGCCTCTGTGGTAGAGGGTTTCTAGCAGGGCACCGGTCACACCTACAGGCATTATCGGACATCTCCGGCTGTTTTCAGTGCTAAAAATGTTCAGCCTCCCTTTCTGGAACAAGGTGGCCTAACTAATATTATGGAAGCGAATAATGTTCTGTCACTGTTGAATAAAGGATCAAGTCAGAGATGGGTACCGAACGTCGGGTACCGGTTACTCTGTGACTCTGGTCTAGGAGCTGTGACCTGGTCCGAAACTTCAACAAACTTCTTTGGAACAGTACCCAGTCCAGCTTTCTACCTGCGGCCTCCAAGAACATTTTAAGAGAAACGTGAAATTTCTTTTGTTTTATATTAATTTGAAGGATTGAAAGGCCATCAATCACCCAAGACCTCCTTTTAATTGTTTTGAAAGAAAGAAAAAAAACACCCCCCCCCAAGAAAGAGATGATTTGGTCTTCTACCCTCTTCCTTTGGGGAAGGGCCTCCCCCTGCACCCCATAAACTGCTGAAAGGGGAGATGCCTCTGCCCTGACTGGCGCACAGGGAGCCAGAAGTGACACAGGCGACAAGGGAGGTGTGTGAGAGGGTAGGGCTGTGGAGGGGGACATGGGCTGGCAGCAAGCAGGCCAGGATGGTGGAACAGGCCGCTTACCATTCCAAAATCCTCTGCGTGAATAGAGGTTATTGTGTGGCCAGGATTCCAGCAGCGCTCCCCGTCCCCAGCGGCTTGGGCTTTACTAACCCTCGTGACCGAGGATGCTGGAAAGTGTTTGGCAGAAGGCATTTGACAATATTTGCCTGTTTTCTGCTGGGAACTGCCTCCAGATCACGTGGCCCCAATTATTTTAGGCTGCTTGGGCACTGTATTGTTTGTTCTTGGAGTGGAGATGGTCTCCGGGGCGATGGGGAGGGTGCTCGTGGCGAGGAGGGAGCAGGTGGAGGAGCAAATAGCCCCCAACCCAATTCCCAAAACAAACCAAGTGTCCCAGGAGAGCTCGGCATTGTCGGGAGACCAATGTCCTTTCCTGGGCCTACACACCTCGGTCCTGAGGGCCTGCACGCTGCCGTTGCAGAGAGCGGACAGCACGAAGGATGCACATGTCTCAGAGAATGAGATGCCATGGTGTGGAGCTAGGTTCCTTTTTTTTTTTTTTTTTTAAGTATCTTATACTGTGGGTGAAGATACAAAATGGCAAAGCCATTTGAGGGGGCAAATATTAGTCCCATTAATATTTTCTGGGTACCCAGCTCTCCTTCTCAACGCCAACACAGAGAACACTCCAACAGGTGTGCAAGGGGACATATGAAGATGCTCTCTGTAGCCCTGTCTGTAAGGGCGGAGATGAGATTTGGACACGACGTAAACGGCCAGCAGGAGGAAAGTGGTGAAATCGATCTGCCATTGTCATACGTGGAATCGTGCGCAGCAGCTAAAATGAGGCTGTGCTCTATGGACTAACGCGGGTATGGCTTCGGGACATTCCAGTGAGGAAAGGGCAAGTTGTGGGTCAACGCAGTGCAGCAGGTTGTAGGACAGTATCCTTAGTGTGATATGTCTGCATTCCTCTTGGAAAGCAGAAAATCCGAAATTAAAAAATCCACAAGTCAGAAACTTCTGTTGGCACACATGCTTGTAAAAGCATAGGCAAGACACTGTAAACACACACACACACACACACACACACACACACACACACACACACCTTCCCACTGGCCAGAGGGTTGCTCTGGATGAGCCCCGAACAACAACAAGGAACGGACGATAGCCTTATCTAGGATGTTTCAGTTTTCAAGTGAGGAAACCTATCACTTGTATTAATAAAATAAAATAAAAACAAAGTAAGGGCTTATTGAATGTATTCATATCTTGCCTTTTTCTAAAAAGCTAATAAAGGAAAAGAAGACATTCAAACAAACGAGATGGAAAAGTGCATAAACATCCGAACTCACTGGCGACCAGAGCACAGGGGGAACATGGTATAACTGACCTCACTTTCCCTTGCAAGATGGTTGGGGGGGGGGCGTGGGGGGCCGTGTTCCTTTTGAGAGACAAAGTATTTACACTGAAACTACATTCTAAAAACTCTACTCATGTGGAAGTTAATATAGGAGGTCACATGTGCTCCACCATGGTTTTAAGCGTGACTGTTTTACTTAAGAGAAATGTCCTCCTTCTTCCCTGTTTACAGACCCTCTCCCCTGCCTCCCTCTCCCACCTCATCGGTATCCTTCTCCTCTCACTCGCTGTGCCCCACACTGGCCACCTTCTGTAGTTCCTCCAACAAGCTCAGCCTGCCTCCCACCCTGGAGGGAGCAGCGGATGCTGTGGGATGTGCCCAAGTTACCCCTGAGGACCGAGGTGTCCTTCTCCTCTGCTGGGGGGGCTGCTTGCTGAGGTCAAATCCTTGCTGAGGAGTTGTCCTCAGCAGAATGTGAAGGGAACTGCCTTGCCCAAAGCTTCACCCCCCTTCAGGGGGTAGCCGATATTCCATGATGGGCAAGGTGGGGGATAAAGGCCTGGACCCAATGCCTGGACTCTGGTCTCTCTGAAGGGCCAGCCCAGCCTCAGAACTCCCCACAGGATTGCTGAGGACTCTACTGCAGCCTCCTGTCAGCCTGACACCCCCTCTGCCTCTCCCAGTGTCCCTCACACCCCCATGTGTCAATATTGGATGCATGCCCGAATAAACCACCTGCACACCCATCTCTGCTCAGTCTGCCTCTGGGAAAGCCCAACCTACATTAGTACAGCCTTTTAAGAAACTGTTCCCTCTGCCTAGAATGTTCCCTGCCCCTGATTTTCACATTGTCATGTTGTGGACTTCTTGTCATACAAATGCGTACTTAAATGTCACCTCCTCCAGGAAGCTTTCCCACACCACTCAACCTAAAAAACCCTCTCAGACACTACCCTGTCAGCCAGTTCTAACTCTAGGCACAGCACTTGTCAGTATCTAATGCATTCCTTGTTTATTTATTTATCATTCATATGATACTTTTATATCATAAAACTTTCCCCCTCATCATTCCTGGTCTATATTACTCACTGTTGCACTCTCAGAGCCTAGAACAGGGTGTAGCAATAGTAGGTGCACAGCCAACATTTCTTCAATTAGTGACTGAAATTCTATCTCATACATATAAAGGGAATTGGAGGACAATCTGATGTTCTTTGAACAACCTGATGTCTTTTGATAATAATACAACAAAAATTTATAAATTCTTGAATCTGATTTGGCCTTGAAAGCAAATTTATTTAAAAAAAAAAAATCCCCTGCCTGACTTTGTGAATTGGAAAATGAAATGTCTTTTGGAATGATCTACGTGACGTTTTATGTAGAAAAGGACATTCTGTACAGACTTAGGTACAGTAGGGGTGAACTGACTGCAAACATCAGGAAGGAGGGAAGGCCTGCTCCAGGATGCCCTGGGGGACTCAGAAGGGAGGGTGTGCTGACCGCTGGCTCTACGTCAGATGCTTCAAGCGCTTTCTTTGTACTAACTCAGTTTCCTCTTGACGACTACCCCTAGGAGTTTGATACCACTGCTATTCCCATTTTACAGGTGAGGAGACTGAGGCACAGAGAGGTTAAGGACCGCACCCAAGGCTACACAGCTGGGAGTTAATTTCTGGCAGTCTGATTTAAGACGCTGCACTGTCCACAGACTCACTGTTGCCAGGCAGATATCAGAGAATCACAGAAAATTAGAAACGAACAAGGTGATTTTTCTTCTACTCACTCTCAAATTTTTTATTCTGAAATGTGCAACGTGCTCAGGTTTTTAAAGTCAGTGTGTCTGCCGATTCCTTGCATTTCTAGAAATTCTCATGCCCAAAGTCCTTTATATTGATACCTCATTAGATGTCCTGGCATTATGGGAATTTGTGTGGCCATGATTTGGGAGAGGAAGGGTGCAGGCACAGGTTTGACCATGGAAATAGGGTAGAATTTTCAAGAAAATGAAAAGCAGCAAATGCAATGAGAAAAAGAAGACAGGGACAAAATGATGGAAACAAGCCAAAGTCTGGAAATCAAGCTCTTGAAAACAACCTTTGCTGTCCTTGCAGCCAAGCAAGCTGACTGTGGAGACTCTTGTTAGAGAAGATTGAGTTACGCTCCTGAATGCTTTCTCCCGATGCAGTCTTCCTCTCACCTGTGCATGGATTAGTCAGGAGAATCTAATGTGATTTGCTCCTTAAAGCCTATCTGCTCTCTTTTCTCATTTGTCCTCTCTTCTCCATCCATCCTGAGTCTTCTCTTCCTTTCTTCCAAAGCAGGGGCTTTGCAGTTAAAGAGACCCAGCCTGTGCCCCTTCGTGGCCCTGTGTATATTCAGGCAAATGATTTAACTGTCTAAGCTTTATTTTCCTCATCTGTGAAATGGGCATAAATGATACCAACTTCAGAGAATTGTGAGAATTCAGGGCACCTATAGGAAGTGCCTGGCATGGAGGAGGCTGGCACATAATAGCTCTTAGTGCCTACACCTCCCCACTTCTCCTTCCTCCCTCCCCTTCCTTCCTTAATCCCCTCAGGTTAGCTGGGCTGTGCTGCCAGGGGAATCATAGCCCTAACTGACATGGAGTTTTGAGGAATAAATCTCAGGTGTAGACAGTTCTTGTTCTCAAAGGTACAAAAAAACTTCTAAGTAAAGCTCTTAGAGGAGAATGTACCTATAAACCTCAAACATGAAAACAACCACTTAAAACAACATCCATTAAATATTTCACCAAGTCCAGGAATTCCAAATATTAAAAGTAAAGCCACTAAAGGAGATAATGCTTGTTAATATTACTAATGTTAAAATAATTCTAGTATAGTTGCAATTAAGGATTAATTCATTAAGGGATCATTGGTAGGGGTGAACAGACCACCATTACTATAATTTGTTGCATCCTTATTAACTATAACAATGGATTCCATTAAATCAGTTAACAACACCCACATGGCAGCCAGTCCTTGCCAGGGTCTTGGTGATGGAAAACAAAATCTACACCCAAATAAAATAAATACGAAAATCCCAATCTCCAGGCTGGACCTAAGTTGAGTAGTTTACACAGAGCTGCAAATTAAATTGACTGCATGTTAGGCTCCTGGATGTCAAGTTCTCATGCTGATGTCAAACTTTTCGGCGATACCCTATTGTATCAGCAGGAAGCTGAAGTTACACGAGCACCACATCAAGAGAGAACTTGCTGAAAATGAACTTACCATTGCAGAGTAGCAGGAGTGGAGTGGGGCTTGGATGCTCTATTGTTTTCTTTTTCCTCATCTGTTAAAGGAAAGAAAAAGGAGCTACCTTCAGTAGGAAAAGTAAAAGGCTTCTCAGCTCTCCCAAAGTTCCCTCAAATATTGATGATTTGAAAGCAACCGTACTTTGGCTTTTCCGACATGTTAGACTTCTTCTCGAGTGAGAAAAAAAGGGGAAACTGACTTACACAGAAAACTCTTTTACATCACTTTGCATTTTGATCTGATGTAACTAACCCGTGAAGAGTTGAGGAACTGTCTCTCTTTATCACTGAGCAGCATGACTGCGTTCACCCGACTTGCTATTTTCCCACCTGCAGCTGGACACCTGACTCTAGATTCTGACCTAAGAACTTCTAGACCTCACTGACCGTTTGCTCCTGGTAACGCCCATGGAATAGACAGCAGTGTCAGGTAAGGGAAGAAGAGTGTAAGGGTTCGGGAGAATTAGGATAGCAGTACAACAGAGCAGAGATTGGCAATTCTTTTTCTGTAAGGGGCCAGAGAGCAAATATTTTAGGGACTGGGGGCCAAGAGGCAAAATCAAAACTATTATATAGTATTTATATAACAAAAGAAAAAACAAATTTCCACAAAACTTTAATTGACAATATTCAAAATGTAATAATAGTAACTGAGTACAGTTTTTGTAACATAGGTCTATTAATAAGGATAATGGAACTGTTTGGGGGGAAGAGGCAACATTTTTCTTAACCGGAATTCAAAGTTCACATCTCTACCATTGAACAGATTATAAATATTCACCTGTAAAAACCATTCTTAATTTATAGCCCTATGAAAACAGGCATCAGGCAAGATTTGGACTGTGAGGTCCTGGTTTGCTGATTGCTACAACACAGCAATCTGAACAACAGATCAGTCTTTGTGTCTATGAAGAACTACTCACAATTTCATCGTGGATTAACTGAGCAATACATAGTAATTAGCCTCATCCAATTCCTAATAAAGATTATTAATAGAAACAGTCAACATAAAATTTCTTGATCCACAAAATTTGACCCAAGAAGACCGGTATGAATAACAATCTCAAGAGAAAATTAATAACATCAAAACCCACAAATATAATCAACAAAATTTACTAAGAACACGTAAAATGGTCAAAGAAATAAGTCTGTGGTGTAAAATTTATATGGAAAAGAATCTGTACATCCACAAAAAATATTTTAAGTAAAACAAAAATGAAAGTGGAAGAAAATGAAATATGGTATAGGGAAAAACATTAAAAATAAATAAATTAGCTTAGGGGCACATGGTTGGCTCAGTTGGTTGAGCATCTGACTCTTGATTTCAGCTCAGGTCATGATCTCATGGGTTGTGGGTTCGAGCCCTGCATCAGGCTCTGCACTGATAGTGTGGAGCCTGCTTCATGTTCTCTATCTCCCTCTCTTTTGCCCCTCCCCCACTCATGCTCTCTCACTCTCTCAAAATAAATATTAAAAAAATAAATAAATAAATTAGCTTAATAAAGTTGAGTTCAGAAAACATTTTCTTGATGGAAATGTATAAAGACTGGTACGATTCTGATTAAAATGTGTATTCATAAACACCATAAGACACTCCTGTTGCTTATACAACAAGTGTACATATTCAGCTTCTTCCTTACTAAACAGAACTGCAATTTAGAGGGGACCATGTGTCCAGGGAGGGTGATTCCCTCTCAAACCCTAGAGAGGTGAATGTTGATTAATTTAAATCTACCACCGTAGTTTTATCTACCATCAAGCCACTGATGGGGTAGGTGTGACATGATGGGGGCGGGTGACACGATGCTGGCCTTTAGGACTTACAGAGAAGCTCTCTGGGGGCCTCTGGGAAAGATATTTTTCCCGATAAGAAGAGATGGAAGGGCTTGATTTTGAACTTCCGCCCTCCAAAACTGTGAAAACACAAGTATCTATTGTTTTATGCAAAAGCAAGCAAGCAAGCAAACAAATAGGTGAGAGAGTCTGGCCTGTGCTGGTTTTGAACATGGCTGAGTGGACACGAGAGTGAGGCAGCAAGCTTTCAACTGGGAAAAGAGCAGCCTGGGGATGAAGTCCACACTGAGGCAGCAGAGAGGAAAGGTGGAAAGACTGGGGGTTCCAAATGTCATGTTGTGCCTCATCAGCCGACCCCCCAAACAGCTGCCTCTTTGTTTGGTCAGATGATAAAATTTTCTTAGTCAATAAAACCTTTTTTCATTGGGTATTCTCTTCCCTACCACCAAAACCATCCTAACCAATACAAACACTCACACGAAATGTTCTCAGGGACAAAGTGTCCCAGTCCATCATGGGCTCGACACCTGCTCACGGTGCTTTGTCAACCTAGAGCTCCTTCTAAATGCTTCTCATCCTTTCCAACTAGAATAAATGACACCACTGCCTTGAAGCCTTCCCTGATACTCTCCAAGTCAGGCATCATTGATCCTAACTCTTCTACAACCGATTAAAACTTGTCTCTTGGTTGGACAGTTTAGCCACCTGGATCATTATTTCTGTACACAGCCACATCCATCTCTCCAATTTCAGTATCCTACTTAAGAAACTCCTACTTAAGAAAGGGATGATATCTTAGTAATTTTTGTGTTTCCTCTTGCTAGTGCCTCCCACCTGGCACTTAACAGTTGAGTCTGCCTTCCACAAACGTCTTCATTTCTTAAAACGTCTTTATTTCTTAAAAGAAATAAAAAGCACAATAAGGAGCATGAACACGTGGGTCTCACAACAATATAGACACACACACAAAAATACTAACCTCGGTTTTCACAAAGAAACAAATAGGAAATAATAATGAGGCACAATTTTACATCTCTGAGAGTAACACGAGTTTTAAATAATGATAATCCCTAATGCTGGGGTGTAAATGGTAAAACTGACAGTCACATATTTTTCTGAAGGTAGTGTTAACTCATACAAAGTTCTGGCAAACAAACTGGCCGTAATAGTGACAGCCATCTAAAATGTCCAGTCACTTGACCTCACAACCCAACTCCTAGAAATGATACTAAGCAAATAATCCAAAATAAATAAAAGACTATGTTAAGAAACACATGATTGATTTTCTTCTCAAACAAGGAAAAGTACATAAATGACCTAAATATACCTCCTGGCGTATGCTGGAACATGATTAACATTTCCATTCCCACTAGAACTGGCAGACTATCTCCCCCACCCCCTGCTTCTTTACATTTTAGCATTTTGGCCAAGCTGGACTAGATATCAAAAGACCTGTGTTCTAGAATCAATGCCAAAACTTACTGGCCATGACTGAGCAAACCCCTCAACCTTTGAGCTTCATGTTCCTTCATTTGTAAATGGTCATTTTATAGGGCCAGTGAAAGGATTATATTAATTAATTCAAAAAATATTCACTGAATAGCTGATTTATGCCAGCTAGACACCGAGGATAAAGAAATTAAACTCCTGTCCTTCTGTCTGGTTGGAGAGCGAGAAAGACAAACAACGGAGAGAAAGGCCAAGTTCAGTGAGAAGTGATAAATGCTATGACACGGGTAGGCAAGGAGGAGCCTGCTGACACAGACTGGGTGAAAAAGCAGAGCCCATCGCGGAAGGCTTACTGGAAGAAGCAGTGATAAGTGAGCTAAGTCTCTGAGTGTGCCAGAGATGGGAACCAGATGGCAAGGAAGGGGGGACCAAGTCAGGGGAAAAGAAGGTGGAGAAGGTGAGGAACAGACCGAGACAGGGGACCCAGAAGCTCATGACCCCCTCCCAGGAGGAAGATGGCTACAACGCGGGTTGGGCGTGGCGCAGGGAGCTGGAGAGGGGCTCTTCTGACAACGTAATAACTCTGTTTAAGCTTCAAGACAGTTGCTTAAACTGAGGATAATAAGCACGCCTGCCTTGAAAGGCTGCCGGCGGAATTAGTGGAATGAACTCAACACAGGCTAAGAGCTCCCAAATCTCATTTTCAGGGCTGCGTGGCAAAGACCGCCCTCGGCTGCTCTGGCGGCCAGGAGCCCCCGGAGCACTTCTGCTCAGCCGTGGCTGCTGTGGGAAGCAGGCCAGGGAGGCCGCGCTTCTGCTCGCTTCTGCTCGGAAAGACTTCCAGGGACAAAGACAAATGCGTGGATGGAGACCCCGCCAGGCAAACACACACTGGGCGACATCACAGCTCCAAACAGGAGGTGGCATTTGAGCTGCACCCTGAAGAGACAGTCAGTGTTTTTAAAATAACTTTGTTTTCTGTTCGCAAAAGTAATCCATGTCCATTTTTTGACTTTGGGAAAATAGACAGAAAATAGAAATCTCTGGAAATCTAAGCCCCTCTCAACACAGAGAACTATTGTTTTCATCTTATTTACCTCCAGTCTGCTTTCAGTGTTCTCTTTCACACCCAAGGACACGCACACCCCGAACTTAAAACAAGTGGGGGCCACACAGTCACCCTGGCTTGTCGCCTGTCCCCTTCGCCTTTACAAGGACAGGTCAGACTTTGAGAGGAGGACGCTGAGGGAGGGGGTGTTCCAGGGGAGGAAGCAGCACACGAAAAGTCTTGGAGGACAAAAGCCGCGGCCCAAGGGAGAACGCACACCTTCCACTTGGCTGGAGCCACAAAAGTCCCTTGTTCTGGGACTCCGTCTCAGTGCCCTCCCCGCCTCAGGTCACACCTGTCTCTACTGTGTCAGATGTCTCTCCCCAGTGAAGCTCTGCGATGGCCCATTTCTGGTACCAGTGAATGCAGAGAGACCTGGCTTTGAGGGCAAGGCAGGCCTGGGTGCGAGTCCCAGCTTTGCCCTCGACTCTGGTTGGAACCCTGGGCAGCTACCCCACTAAAGGCCTGGGAGTCCTTTACCTAAAACATGAGAATCATAACTCATACCACAAGCACAGTTTGAAAATTAAGTGTGTTCAGAACCAGACACCTTAAAAAAGAATACCATCACAACAGTAATAGCATTTATTGGCCAAGTACTTAAGCCAGGCATCGTGCATGCCTAGGTTTTCGTGCACTCTCTCACTGTATTCCTCCCAAGGGTGCCATGAAGAAGTTTCGTATCTGATTTCATAAAGAAGGAGATCGAACTTTGGAGAGTCTGAATCACTTGCACCAGGCCCTGCAGCCAACGAATGGAGACTGGACTTCACTCTGTGCTCAGCACACGGTGGCTACTGACCGTACTTGGACAAGAA
The DNA here is from genome assembly GCF_024362965.1 of Panthera pardus. Lineage (NCBI taxonomy): Eukaryota > Metazoa > Chordata > Mammalia > Carnivora > Felidae > Panthera > Panthera pardus. The sequence goes on from NW_026526991.1 coordinate 15,816,236, forward strand.
CTGGTCGATGCTGGAACCAGTGCAGACTCTCCAGCTTGGTCACCAAAGAGGTGCCTTCCACCCCTGCAGGCCCCTTTCTAGACCCCTAGTGACTCTGTGCCCAGCCTCTCTCTCTCCCAAAAAGGGGTGTGTGTGTCACAGCCAGGCCCCTCCTATTTGATGGCTGTCAAGCCTGATTCGCCAGAAGTGCTGGTTACTCACTTACTCATTCATCAAATACCGATCGATCGTCTGCTAGGTTCCAGCCCTAGGCCAGGGGCTAAAGGGTGAGACCAGACAGACATTGTCTCTGCTCTTTAAAAAAAAATTTTTTTTTAATATTTCTCTATTTTTGACAGAGAGGAGTAGGGAAGGGGCAGAGAGACAGGGAGACACAGAATCAGAAGCAGGCTCCAGGCTCTGTCTGAGCTGTCAGCACAGAGCCCGATGTGGGGCTCGAACTCATGAACTGCAAGATCATGACCTGAGTTGAAGTTGAATGTTTAACTGACTGGGTCACCCAGGCGCCCCGTCTCTGCTCTTTTAAGATCAGAGTCAAATTATCAGCAAATAAAATGTAAGGGCAAGTCCAGGATGTTACAGCAGCACCAAATGTGGGGTGTGAGCTGCGTCTTGGTATCTGAAGGAGGAGAAGGAGCCACCTGGGTGACGAGCACAGGAGAGCACATTCTAGGTACAAGGAAATAGCCACAGTTGATAGAAACTTTACTCTGCCAAATGCCTTTTCTTTTTAACAGGCAAAAATGCCGCAAACGAAATGAGATTCATGCCATAAGGCAGAATTTCCAGCCAGCAAGGCTCCTGGAGGCACTCACAGCACACGCTGGGCCACCCATTCTCAAGGCCCACCCTGCTCATCCTACCAAAGCCAGAGAGCGGCCGTTTGCTTAAAACCTCCCAGCGAGATGCAGCCCACTGCCTGGCCTTCCAGCCACTCTGTCCTGCTCTCACTTTGCAGTCATGTCTCCAAACACGCTCCAGGGAATCTCAGTCAATTTCCCAGTGGAAACTCTCTGCTCCCCTCTCTGGATCTACGTCCTGATAGAAAGTCTGAGGCCAAATTTCCAGGCTCAAACACTGGCTCCACCACCTGCCAGCTGTGTGACTTTGAACAACCTTTTGGTGCCTTAGTTTCCTTACCTGAAAAACAGGGGTAACAATAGCATCAAGCACATACTGTAAGGATTAGTTAACCACTCCTGGCACAAGATACATGCCACCTATGTATTCGCTGTTACTATAATAGTTGTCACTCTTCTGCAGCGGCCATGCACCTGGATCCCCATCCTGTCCCTGGGGCTGCGTTTGGCAAGCCCAGCCCCTGGGACACGGCTATTTGCTCCTCCCCTGTGCTCCTGCAGCACCCCAACTAGCCCCTAGCAAAGACTTCATCACAGGTATGGTCACTGCTTGCCCACCAGTGTGTCTGCCTTGCTAGTCTGTAAGCTTTGTAGGGCACAGACTGCCTCACCACTGTGGCTCCAGTACCCACACAGAGTAGGGGCTCAAGAAGTATTTGTGGAGGGGCGCCTGGGTGGCTCAGTAGGTTGAGCATCTGACTCTTGATTTCAGCTCAGGTCATGATCCCAGGGTCATGGGATCGAGCCCCATGTCAGGCTTAGAGCCTGCTTAAGATTCTCTCTCTCTCTCCCTCTGCCCCTCTTCCCTGCTCTAATAATTTTTTTTTAGAAAGAAGTATTTGTGGAATGAATGGATGAATGGCTAAGATAATACCACAATTAAATTCTGAGACTACCCATCTTCATAAACATACAAATAATAATTCTATCAGAGAACCTTTACTGGGGACTTATAATGTGCCAGGCACTTTTCACGGCATTTACTTTTCACAGCTGCCCAAGACAGTGAATGATTTAAAATATGTGAAACACCAAATACAGTGCTTAATGTATACTTAGTGCTTAATCAATTTTAGGTCTAATTACTAGTATTATCCCCCTTTACAGAGAAAGACAATGAGGCTCAGAGAAGTGGGAAGCAAGCTGTCTGAGGTCACACAGCTAGTGGGGGAGCCAGGAGAGGACCCACTGTAGTTGACATGAAAACTTCCCGAGCCCAAACATTTTGAGCCTCAGTCTCTCTTGCAACCTCTAGTACTGCACTAAATATGGTAGAGAACATAGTCTCTGCCTAATAGCTGCTGATTGAATTCACAATATTTGGGAACCTATTTTAGAATATTTCCTGCCTGGAGCCGGTGTGTCAGAGTTTAATATTAAGGGAGAACGTTTCTAAATTAATTACTTCTTTTCAGATCCCAGGAAAGGTTCAAGTTTATGCAAGTCTCGAGTTTCACTTCAAAGTCCTAATTCTATTTCCTTTCATTATGTTAACCTGGCTGCACCTGGCCAGACCTCACCTGTTGGGAACATGCACCGGCCAAACATTTCATTTCCCCTTATCCAACCTCTTCCCAGCCACTGCAAAGGACGCCAGCAGATGATCAGGGTGCCTGGACCTAGGCCTTTGGCAGTGGGCATCAGCCCCTGGCAGCAAACCCTTCTCCCCGTGGGAACAGGGCTGAGCCCCAAACAAAACTGTGATGTTGGCAGGCATTGCTCTGAGGGGGCCCCACACCTGCCTCCTTTTACCTCCTCTGGGTGAATTCCTTCCTAACCTTGGAGTTAGAAAAGGCCTTTCTAATTTTCATACAAAACCCAAAAGCCATAAAAGGAAATGTTGATAAATTTCCTACATAAGAAATCCAAAGCTTCTATGTGGGGGTGTGGGGGAACCACACCTTAAGTAGAAAGATAATACCGTGCTTGGGAAAACTTCAGTCATAACGCAGACAACAATCTCATCTCCCCACCACAGACAGAGTGCCAATAAAACTGAAAGGAAAAGGACTAAGAACCAAGAGGAAAAAAAAGACAAAACAAAAAACAAAACAAAACAAAACCAAGCAAGGCACATGACACACAGTTGATGGAAAAAATACAAATGTTCTTGAAATGTGAAGAGATGATTAATTTCAATTAGTGAGAAGGAAAACTACACTGAAGTACCATTTCTCAATCAGATTGGCAAAAATCCAAACTGCGACCACACAACTGTGCATGAGGTTGTGGGAAAGAGGTGCCCTCCCACCTTGCGGGGGTAGCATGACAGGGTGCCTCCGCATGTGGAAGGTCATCTGGCCCAATGTACTGAAATCCCACATGCTCTTTAGCCAGCGGTCCCATGTCTGGGAACAGATCCTACAGCTATGGGTGGGACACACGGGAGGTGACCATACGCATCGCAACTTGTCTGGAATGGTAAACGTTCAGAAACAGCTCAGCGCTCACCTGTGTAGCTAAACTATGCTACATCCTCACAGAATGCCACACAACTGTGAAAAAAAAAAAAAAGATTGAAAACAAGAAAAGAATGAGGACGTTCTCTGTTCTTACTGACAGGGAGCATTCTGGGGTTTAGTATTAAGTGAAAAAAGCAAGTCACAACAAAATGCATTGAGGCTGCTGCCTTTTTGTCTTAGAAAGTGGCATAAAAGGGGGTGCCTGGGTGGCTCAGTTGGTGGAGCACACGACTCCTGGTCTTGGGTTGTGGGTTCGAGCCCCATGTTGGGTGTAGAGATCACTTAAAGATAAAATCTTCAAAAAAAGAAGTGGCAAAAAAGAACATATACTTGAATTTTTATTTGCATAAAGAAATAAAATACTGGCAGAATGCACAAAAAGCACCAGAAATACTGGAAAAATACATAATAAACAAATAAATGCACGTACCACTAGGGAGTTGAGGTGGGACTGAGACTTCTTAATGAGTACCTTTAAGGCATTCTGATTTTTGAACCATACGAACACCTTATCTATTCCAAAATACTCTGAGTTTGAACAAATTAAAAACTCCTCTGTTCGGGAGGGAGCAACTGAAGGAAGAATCTATTTATACTTGGTTAAGTGATACTGGAATGCCAAAAACCGAAAGCAAATTACCAATACTGATAACCTGACGGCTTTACAGCGTTTTGCTTTCCTAATATCCATTTACCTAATAAACACATACTGTGCACCTACTAGGCACCAGGCCCTATCAAATTAAATGACACACAATCAGAAGACATTCTCTCTTCCCCTCAGGGAGTTATGGCCCACGGAGGGACTGAGTGGAGGTGTCGAGGGGCCCTGGCAGTGAGCTCCAAGCACAGAGGACAGACTAGCGCCTTCTCCACAAGAGGAGAGGACAGACAGACACTCAGAGGGACACAAGAAGGGCAGCCTGAGATGGAAGAGTGGGTGGGTGAGGAAGGGGAGCAGTCTGGGGGGTTGTCTTTAACCATGGCCTCATCAGCCAGCCAGCGGTCTTGCGCTGTGGTTCCCAGCTACGACTAAACTGCCCCACATGGGCAGTCCGACTATTACAAGCCATCATGCGAAGACTCTGGGAACTTCCCAATCCAAGTCCTTGCCCTTGCTCTGGGAGCTGTCGAACACCTTCCTGCTATCAGCAGGAGGCTTTCGTCCACCACTCGGTACATGAGAAAAAGTTTAGCTACATTTCCTTTTCTCTGGAACCCACGGTAGAAGATCACAAGATCCCAAACTGGAGACACCTGCCCAGTGAGTGGATTAGGGTGAGGGAGATATGTGGCTTTCACACACACAGCCCTGAGATGCAATGAGATCTTAAAATGATAATGATGCGTCACATGAAGCTGGGACCCACTGAGACCCCAGTTCTATGCCATCATGCCACTGAACTCCGACTTTCCTCTTCCTTGTGCTGTAAAAATTCTCTGTCACCACCCAACAGTGGGGAACAACCATGACAAGTCGGGGAGGTGTCGGGGAGGGTAACAGAAGAAGGGCTGAATTCAGAGAGAGGCAAAAATGACAGAGCGGCCACTGGTAGCAATGGCCAAGAGAGGGTAGGGACACAATGTGGACTGTCTCAGGAGAAACAGCAGCCCTTCCCATATTTCCAACCCGCCCCCCCTCCCAGCACACACAATCTGGTAACCCTTGGAGATATAGGGCAGACTCTGGACTCCCACCTGAGATACAGGATGGAGGCTGGAGTCACTGACTTAGATGTGCCCTGAAGGCTAGAGGACTTGGGCACATCTGGGTCACATTGAACTTAATACTCTTTCCCAAGGAGGGCAACAGGAATCCTAAGGAATCTCACTGGGTTCCTACTGTGTGGACCCATCCTACGGCCCTCATCTCCCCAACTCTCTCCATCCCACTAACACTGCCCTAGACTGCAGCCTCATTCCCTCAAACCTGGACTAGGTGGAAACCCCCAAAGTGTCCTCCACGCTCGAAGGCACCTGCACAGACTCTCCACATTAATCTTCTGAAAATGCCACTTTGATTTGTCACTCCTCCACCCAGCTCCTTCAGAGGCACCTTAGCTATCACACTCCAAACCCCTTGTCTGGAATTCAAGTTGCTCAGTGATACGGACCAAACTCACCTTCCCAGCCCATGATCCTTCAACTTCTGCTTAAGCCAATCTGGAAAACTCTCCAAGCTCAAAACCTTCCTTGTGGCTTTCTGTCCCCCAACCCTTTACCATCACCACTTAAAGGACCCACATGGAGGTTTCAGCACAGAGGCCGCCTCCTCTAAGATTCCTTCCCTAGTCACCTTCCAGCCTGTGACCTCTCCCAAACGGTAGCATGCATTCTAATTGCCTGGGGGTTGTGTTTAGATGCAGAGCATGCTTCAGTGGGTCTGGAGGAGGCCTGAGACTCTGCATTTCTAACAAGCTTCCAATGAGGTTGTGCCGGAGCCCAGGAGCACACCCGGTATGGCAAGGGACCCTGCATCATTCAAATGGCATGGATCACATACGACCTCGTATTATTCTTCAGGGCCTGAGCTCCCATTCTAGATTAAAAATTCCACAAGAGCACAGAGCCACAGAAGGATGCTCATGTGATAGGAAGAGAGACAGCTGTAAAATCAGACAGCACTAAGTTCAAGTCTTAACTCTGCCACTTATTTGCCATGACAAGTGAATAAGTCCCACAACCTCTAAATCTCAGTTTCCTCATCTGTAAAATGGGGATTAAAAAAATACCTCCCTCCCAGGAAATTAAAGAAAACTGTGGCTGTGATTATGCCTAGCACACTGCCTGATGCTAAATATACTTGGTATTGAATATAATATGATAATATTCAATATATTAGGAAATACTAAATAATATTTCATATATTTCATATTTTAATGCCCAGTTCTCTGCTCTTTCCTTCCTCATATAACTTTGAGTTTTCTATACAGTCCTGTATGTAGTAGGTGCTCAGGGAATCTTCTGAAGGAACTTCTATTCTACTTGTACAATTCCGCTCAATCCACACCGCTGGGCTCTCCTCCCTGGACATGATGTGCCAACAAGTTCTGACTTGATAATGCTTTACATTCAAAGTCTTCCTTTTGGTTGGTGACTATGCCATTAGAAACATGAAAATCTACTGACATCTGCCTGAGAGAAAATGCAATTTTTTTCTGGTTGGAAATGAGAATTTATGAAACCTGAATTATGGTAAATAACCCACCCACTCCCGTTCAGACTCTCACTCATCAGACATTTAAGGCTTGACCTCACTGATCCAGGGTTTTCTTCCCAACTGCATTCCATCAAAATGTCTCATGTCCCATCTCCTCATGCTCATAGAACCTCTTGTTAATCAATTAAATCCCTGTCTTCTGAGCTGATAAAAGGGGTGTAATAGGAAGAGCACTGCATACAAATCAGAAGATGTGCACAGTAGTTCTGATTCTAACACTACCCAAGTATGATTCTGAGCAAATAACTTCGCTTTTCTGAGGCTTAGCTTTTTTATTCTAGGCTAATAAATTGATTATTCTCCCACTCCATTTCATTTTAACCAGGACTCCCAGTACTAATGCCCAGCTCTCACTCAGGCCAGAGGAAAACAATCTTTTGTCAGCAGGTGGAATGTTAACTTCTCCTCACATGACCCTGGGAAGGCATTTTTACCTACTTGGACTGGTTCACAGGCAAACTCTATGGCAGACCCTTTAGCTAGCCACTCAATAGCCAATCTTTCATTTTTTCCCCTGCTTGCTAATAAAAACCCTGGTTTATTCAGGGCAGTGATGTGACAGCCCAGAGGAAAATCCTAATTTGTCTAAGCCAGGGGATGGCAAACTTTTTCTATAAAGAGCTAGACAGTAAACATTTTAGGCTTTTGGAGGCCGTAGATGATGTTTGTCACATATTCTTCTTCATTTTTCCCCACTCTTTAAAATTAAAATCAAAAATAAAAACATCTTAGACCCTGGGCTGTATAAAAACAGGAGCCAAGCTGAGCTTGGCCTGGGGTTGTCCAACCATGAAGAGTAATTATATTTTTTTCTATTCTTCTGACAAATATTCACTTGCCTATCTTCCCTTTCAGCTACAGACGGTAGAATTCTTAACATAAATGACATAAGGAAAGTCTACTGGGGGCTCTTGGGAAAGATACTGCTGTGTTCTAACAAGAGTGAGACATATAAAAGGAAAACTCACTGGTGTCTCCTCTTTCTCCATCTACCTGTCTTGAATGTGGACTGGCTGCCTATTATCTAAAATAGCTCAGGGCATCTGGGTGGCTCATTTGGTGTGTCCAACTTTGGCTCAGGCCATGATCTCATGGTTTTTGAGCTCGAGCCCTGCATTGGGCTCTGTGCTAATAGCTCGAAGCCTGGAGCCTGCTTTGGATTCTGTGTCTCCCTCTCTCTCTGCCCCTCCCCTGCTCTGCTCTGTCTCTCTCTCTCAAAACTAAATAAACATTTAGAAAATTCTTTTTTAAGCAGCTGGTGACCATGAGATATTAACAGGAGGACAAAAGCCAACAATTCAGGAGGATTTTATAGTAAGACACACAGAGTCTGGGTCCGGGATGATATTGAGCTATTAAATAAACCGTGAAACCGCCTACCTCCCATCTTTTAGTTAAAGAAGATAATAAATACCTACATTGTTTAAACCACGGTCAGATTTCTCACAATCCAGAGCATTCTTAAAATAGTAAATCAGAGAGGATTTTTTTTTATAACTTCAACCACCTCCTAAGCCATCCTCTATGTACCAGGCCCTGGGGATACAACAGTGAACCCCACAACTGCTCTCAGGAGCCTCCAGTCTAGTAGAAGACGTGACAAGACACAGACAAGTACCGACATACCCATCAGCCACTGAGAGCACTCTTAGCTCTGGTCCTGGTATTCCTGTGGACAAGTTATGAAATCCTTGATGCCAAGTCTTCAAAGTACTGCCTTCTGAGATGCAGAAGGGTGCTAGACAAAATGGCCAACGTTCAAAGGCAGACGTACAGAGTTGGGTTCAAATCCTAGCTCTACCACTCACCAGCTATGTAATGTGGAGCGAATTACTTAACTCCTTCGAGCCTTAGTTTTCAAATGTGCAAGATGAAGCTCATTATAAGCTACCTCCTAAGACTGTTGTGAGATGTGAATGAGGTAATGGAATTAGAGCACTTGTCATTGCTCAGTGGATGACAGGCATATATCCCTGAAACTATGAGCATATACATATAGAGACGTGTGCTTAACAATATATGCTTGGGAAGAAAGACTAGAAAGATATCAGGAGTGGTTGCCTCTGGGCAGTGAGATTAGAGGCGGTTATTTTTCTTCCTCATATATTTTTTCTCAGACTTTCCAAATATATACACACATGCCTCAAAGCCAGGGGATCTATCTTTTAATGTAATTTTTGTATTTTGAAAATAAAAACATGTGAACTGTAACTTTTTTGTTCTTTTATCCAGGTAGAGTCAAGTGGCCCCTATTCTAGACTGAGCCCTGGCATGGACTTGCTGTGCAATCTTAGAAAGTCACTTCACCAATTTAAGTCTCAATTTCCCTATCTAAAGTAGACGATAACCAGACTTCCAATCTCTCCATGATGAGACAGCTCACTCATTGACTGAAACAACTGTAAAAGCTAGAACAAGTGTTTGAAGACATTGGAGAGCAATCAATGCAGACAGGACTAGAGGAGCCATAGGCTTTGAGAGAAAGGAAACACAGGATGTGCCCTCCACATTCACACTGGGTTTCCCTGGGGATGCTTCTCAACTGCTGCACCAGGAAACAGAACCCAAGCAAGGAGTGTGGTCTGTTAGGCTCGAGTCAGAGCTGGGGATGACAAAGGCTCAGATCTAAGCAACAACGTTCCAGAGAGAAGACGCACAGAGGAGGAAACACACACACTTGCATTCAAATTCCCCTCAAATTTTTAGCCCACTCACTCATACAGTGAGAAACCAAAAAACTGAGAAGACATCAGCTTAGAGACTGAAGAACTGATCACTGATTAGCGGGAGAGTCAGAGATTGAAATTCAAGCTAGGTCAGGTAGAAGGAACTTGGTAAACACCCAGAGATTTTAGCTATGACCCAGAAAGGCTCTGAGCTAGGAGTAGAGACCACATCCTAGTAGCACAGACAAGACTAAAACATACCAGACTTAACCAAAGCTTGACAGGATTGAGGAGACCTGCTGGTGTTCTACCTGCCTGGTACAACAAAATTTAACACCCTTCGGGGTAAGTTAATGTAATTCACCCAAAGACTCTCCATCTTTGCATCCATGATGTCCAACATCAAATCAAAAACTATAAGGCATCCTGAAAAACAGGACCAAAAACTTGAAATCCATAGAAAAATCCCAATCATAGAAGTTAATACAGAGATGACTCAAAAATCAGACAGAAACTTTAAAATAACAATGGTTAATATGGCTAAGGAGAGAGGAAAAAATGGTCACAATAGAGGAAATGATGGATACAACAGATAAAAAAAGGAAAATATCAACTGAGATTTGGGGGAAAAAAAAGAAAAAGAATCAAAAGGACATCTACCATAGAAAAAAAGAATACACTATCTTAAATTAAGGTCACTTGGATAGGCTTACCACCAGGTGGGACAGAACAGAAAATGAGATTTGAGAACTGAAAGGGAACTCAACAGCAAATACCAAACTGAGGTACAAAGAGTTAAAAATGGACAAATCAGAGTAGAGCATAAGAAATGTATGAGGTACTGTCAAAAGGTTTAGTATTCATCTAACTGGAGTCCCAGAAGAAGGTAAGAGAGAATGGGGCAGAAAAAATATTTGAACAGACAGCAGCCAAGAATGTTACCAATTTTACGAACAACAATTCACAGGTTCAAGAAGTTCAGTGAACCCCAAGAAGAAAAAATATAAGAAAACTGTATCTGCACCTTGTAGTCAAAGTGCTGGAAACTAAAGAGCAAAAAAAAAAAAAAAAAAAAAAAAAAAAAATCTTAAAGGCAGCCAGAGACAAAAAGACATATTGTATTTAAAGGGGTAAAAATAAGTCTGATGACTAATTTTTGGAAGCCAGAAGACCATCAAATGACAACTTTAAAGTAGTGAAAGGGGGTTAAAAAAACAACAACAAAAAACCCACTTCCCAACCTAGAATTCTATATCCAGCAAAAATGTCCTTTAAAAATACAGGTGAGGGGCAGCTGGGTGGCTGAGTAAGTTAATGGTTTTGGCTCAGGTCATGATCTCACTGTTGTAGGCCTGAGCCCAATGTTAGGCTCCACACACAGTGGAGATTCTGCTTGGGATTCTCTTTCTCCCTCTCTCTCTGCCCCTCCCCCCCTGCTCTCTCTTGCTTGCTCTCTCTCAAAATAAATACATAAACTTAACAAAACACAGGTGAAGGGGTGCCTGGGTGGCTCAGTCAATTAAGCGTCTGACTTTGGCTCAGGTCCTGACCTCATGGTTCGTGGGTTTGAGCCCTGCATTGGGCTCTGAGCTGACAGCTCAGAACCTGAAGCCTGCTTCACATTCTGTGTCTGCCCCTCTCTTTGCCCCTCTCCCACTCACACTCTGTCTCTCTCTGTCTCTCAAAAATGAATAAACATTTTAAAAAAATGTTTAAAAACACAGGTGAAATAAAGATATTTTTCATGCTCTATACTACACTATACTGCACTACCCAAAATATGAAAGGAGTTTTTTTGGCTTGAAGTAAAAATGATCCCCGGTGGAAGCACAGACTTTCTGATAGGAATCAAGAGCCCTGGAAAGGGTCAATATGTGAATAAATAAAAATAAATATTGACTATTTAAAACAACAATAGCAATGTCTTATGAGGCTTAAAACGTAGAAGTAAAATACATTAAGGCAACAGTACAGAGGGTGGGAGAGAGGTAAATGGGGTTCAAGTGTGTGTGTGTTTGTGCACTGGGCTTGAAACTGGAGAAGGAGTGACGTGAGGCAGACGTGAGAGGAGGGGTGCATGTCGTAACCCCAAAGATAGCCACTAGTAAAGACTATGTCATTGGAAAGTCAGCAGAGGAAAACATCAAAGAAAAAATTTTAAACCGCACCATCCCTCTCAAAAAAGGCACAAAAAAATAAAGACAGATGGGACAAGTCAAAATTAAATACTACGTTTGTTGATTTAAGCCCAAAAGTGTAATTTAACTTAAGTGCGTTACATTAAATGATCTAAATATTCCAATTTAGATATAGATTATCATATGGGATTTTTTCAAACACATATTAAAAACCTTAATATTGAATTCATAAAGGTTGGAAATACGAAGATTAAAAAAAGATATACCATTAACAACTTGATCTGACTTCATCCATATCTTGAATACACATTCTTTATGAGTATACATGGACATTTGCCAAAATAAACCATCTGTCAGGACAAAAAGCAAGTCTTGACAATTTCAAATATTGAAATTGGGCAGAATATGTTCTCTGACCACAGTGGAATTACAACAGAAACCAATAACAGAAAGATAACTAGGAAACAGCCAATGTTTGGAAAATTAAGCAATAGATTTCTAAATAAACCAAGAGTAAAAAGAAGAAATCACAATAAATATGAGAACATGAGTTTAAATGAATGATAATGGAAGTATGAAAAATTATGGGATGCACTTAAGCAGTGCTTAGAGGAAAATTTGTAACTTTAAGTGCCTATCTCAGAAAAGGTTGAAATCAATGATCTAAGAGTCTGTCTCAAAAGCTAGAAAAAGACAAAACGTTAAACTCAAAGAAAATAGAAGGAAGAAAAACAATATACAGGAGAGAAGCAGAAATAAAAGAAATAGAAAAAAGATGTCAGTTGAGAAAAACAACAAGGCTAAAAGTTGGATCTTTGAAAAGATCAATTTTATTAAAAATTGATAACATGAAAAATATCTTAATGACCCAGAGGTAGGCAAAGATTTCTTAATACAAAACAAAAAGCACTAACAACGAAAGAAAGACACTGACAAACTGGATGTTATTCGAACAAAGAACTTCTGTTCACCAAAAGATACCACTAAGAGAAAGAAAGGCAGACTACAAACTGAGAGATGTTTGCAATACTTTTGACAAACATCTCCTACTAAGAGTATAAAAACAACTCTTACAAATCATTAAGGAAAAGACAAACAGCACAACTTAAAAAGAAACCAACAGGCAGACGATGTGAACAGGCAGATCACAAAAGAGGATATCTGCAAGAATGTTTATCAGTCCTTCTCAAGCTCTCCCAAAAAATGGAAGAGGAGGGAACATTTCCAAACTCATTCTATGAGGCCTGCATTACCCTCATACCAAGGCCAGGCAAAGACACTACAAGAAAAGAAAACTTTGGATCCACAGCCCTCATGAATATTAATGCAAAAACCCTCAACAAAATACTAGCAAACAGAATTCGACAGTGTGTTAAAGCATTGTACACCATGACCAGCTGCAGTTTTTTCTTCCTAGAATGCAAGGATGGTTCAACATAGAAAAATCAATCAGTGGAGTACACTGTACTAACAGGATAGCCACACGATCATCTCAATGGATGCAAAACAAGCATTTGGCAGAATTTAACACCCTATCGTGATAAAAACACTCAACAATAATAGGAATAGAAGAAAGCTATTTCAACACACTAAAAGCCTATATGAACAATTAATTCATGGTAAACATCATACTCAATGGTGAAAGCCTGAAAACTTTTCCTCTAAGGATCAGGAACAAACAAAGATGCTCACTTTTGCCACTTTTATTTAACACAGTCCTGGAAGGCCTAGTCAGAGCAATTAGGCAAGAAGATCACACACACATACACACACATACACACACACACACACACACACACACACGCAACTTAATACAAAGCTACAGTTTCAAAATAGTGTGGTGTTGGCATAAAGATAGGCATACAGACGAATAGAATAGAATAGAATAGAATAGAATAGAATAGAATAGAATAGAGAGACTAGGAATAGACCCTCACATGCATGGTTAAATGATTTTTAGCAAAGATGTCAAGACCACTTAATGAAGAACAGTTTTCAACAAATGGTGGTGGGAAAACTAGATATCCACATGCAAAAAAAAAAAAAAAGAATTTGGACTCTTACCTTATGCCATATAAAAAATTAACTCAAAGAAGATCAAAGACCTAAACATAAGAGATAAAATTATACAACTCTCATACAGGAAAATCTTCCTGGTGTTGGATTTGGCAATGATTTCTTGGGTCTGACACCAACAGTACAGACAACAAAAGAAAATTGGATAAGCTAGGCTACATCAAAATTAAAAACTTTTGTGCATCAATGTTATACAGGTAACAGAGTAAAAGGCAACCCATGGAATGGAAGAAAATATTTGTAAATCACATATCTGATAAGGGGTTAATATGAAAAATATATAAAGAACTCCAACAATTCAGTAACAAGAAAAAAACAATTCAAATAAAAAATGGATAAAAGACTGAACAGACATTTCTCCAAAGACAATATATAAATGATTAATAAGTAAATGAAAAGATGCTCAACATCACTAATCACTAGGGAAATAAAATACAAATCAAAATCATGAGATGCCATTTTGCACGCATTAGGATGATTATTTTAAAAAAACACAGAAAATCACAAGTATTGGCAAGAATGTGGAAACACTGGAATGTTTATGCATTTCTAACGGTAATACAAAATGGTGCAGCTGCTGGGGAAAGCAGTATGGTGATAACTCAAGATATTAAAAATAGAATTACCATATGCCCAGCAATTCCACTCCTGGGTATATACTCAAAAGACAGAAAGCAGGAACTTGAACAGACATTTGTACATCCATGTTCATAGCAGTATCATTTGCAATAGCCAAAAAGTGGAAACAACCCAAATGTCTATCAATGGATGAATGGATAAACCAAACGGGGAATATACATAAAATGGAATGTTATCCAGCCTTTAAAAGGAAGGAAATTCCTGATACATGCTGCAGTATGGATGAAGCCTGAAATAAGTGAAATAAGCCAGTTACATAAAAACAAATACTATGTGATTCTATTTTTTAATTTTTTTAAATGTTTATTTCTTTTTGAGAGATAGAGAGACTGCAGGCAAGGTAGGGGCAGAAAGAGAGGGAGACAGAATCTGAAGCAGGTTCCAGGCTCTGAGCTGTGAGCACAGAGCCCAACGCGGGACTCAAACTCAGGAACAGTGAGATCATGAGCCAAAGTTGGACGCTTACCTGACTGAGCCACCCAGGCGTCCCTCTATTTTATATAGTCAAATTCATAGAGTCAGAAAGTAGAATAGTAATTGCCAGGGACTAGAGGGAGAAGGAATGGGGAGTTATTGTTAAAGCTTCAGTTTGGGAAGATGAAAAAGGTTTTGGAGATGGATGGCAGCAATGGCTGCACAAGGTGAATGTACTTAATGCCACCAAGTGTACGTTTAAAATGGTTAAAATGGTCAATTTTACGTTACACATATATTAGCACAGTAAAACAAAGAATGCTCAGAGATGTTAAGAATAAAAAAAAGAGACAATTTAAATACCATCAACATTTAAAAGGATGTGTAAACCGTGGTATATGCATACAATGGAATACTATATGACAATGAAAAAGTACTACATACACCAGCATGGCTACATGACACAGACATTGAGTGAAAAGAGCCACAGACAAAAGAATGCAGACTCTGTAAGTCCATTTATATAATGTTTCAGAAACAGGCAAAAGCAAACCATAGTGATAAAATTCAGGACAGTACTTATTCATAGGAATGAAACATGAAGGAACTTCCCAGGGTGCTATAAATGTTCTATCTCTTTTCTGGCTGATGGTTACATAGGTAGAGACAAATGGGGGCAAAAGGATATTCATCAGACCATTCGCATAAGATTTATGTATTTTATGTTCAATTTATCTCAGCTTTATAAAATGAAGCAAAATCGTGATGACAGAATGCTAATATCGGAAGGGACTCCAGAAGAAGGCTGTTCAGAGTATCTAGCAAGCACCATTGGGGCTTATGGAGCAGGTGGTCCCTGGCCATGCTTTGAGAAACCTGCACTAAGGAGATGCACGTTACCAGCCAAGGGAGAAGGACACCTGTCCCTGCTGGGAATTACATTTACAATGAGCTGTCCCCTTTTTTAGTGTTTAGGGAGCAAACACAAGTCCCACTTAGTCTTCTCTCTTAATAGGAGGCACCCAGAAGACCCAATCTAACATAACCCAAGGAAAGGTGTAAACACAGCAGTTTATATCTGCCCATTAACTCCAATTCTCTAGTCCAAGACCCCGGAAAAATCTGTACTTTCAAAGAGCAAGGACATTCATGACTCTGAAACAACGGTGCCATGACACCCTACTTTAATCCCACATCTACACTGACGCCGAGAATGGCCTTTCCCATTTCCCATCCAGGGTCCACATTTGCCCAAATGGGGCATCACTGTAATCGGGTCTCTCTGAGGACTTAGACAATATGAACATGTAAACAGCAAGTGTCTGCTGTGTCCCCATTTCTGTGGCTACCTGACTCCATTACACTCCCCACCACAGAATATACCAGGGAGGGCCTAACGTATTCCATAAATGGCTTCAGAGTCTCTTGTTCCAGGTGACATGCCCCAGCCTAGCATTTTAAGAAGCACTATCCCTCCCACGAGGACACTGGCCATGTCTAGGACATTGTGGAAGAATGAGTTTCAAGCACTTACTTTCATCATTAGAAACATTCCCCAGAGATGTGTGGCTGGAATAACGTTTGTTTTCACTTTCATTGAGACATCTTTCAATCCAGCTCTCTAAAAAAAAAAAAACAAAAAACAAAAAAAGAAACAAAAACAGAAAGAAAGAGAGAAAGAGGAAAGAAAATCACAGAATTGCAGAAATGCCGTTGGTGTTTGTGAAGAGACAAGAACATCATAAACACATTAGATTCAATTGCCCATCAGCCTTCATCTGAGACTGGCCCCGACTGGAATTTGACTTTCAATGAAGCCCCACAGCAGCCACCATTGCTGATGAGCCTTTGCTGAGTAGTTGGAGACAAAATGGTGATTGAAGCTCACTTGAGTATTTCCTGGTCAGATTCTACTACTTCTGGAGTATTCACACCCCAACAGTACCAATTGAGAATTATCTGTCTTTGCAAAGAAGATACGTTCCTGAGAAGTTGTTTGTAAAACAAAGTTTGGTCAACTAAATCACTGGTGGTGGTTTGCAGATGGTAAGTTAGCAGCAGAACCCTTTATTTAAACAAAAACAAAAAGGAAAGCAGATAAAACCCTGAGGGCTCTGGTTAAAGTGGAGAAAGAGGGCAGGGAACCTTATAGCTCACTACCCTTTGCCCGGGGACCCCCGAAGGGGCACTTCCAAGCACAGGCCGAAAAGCCACTGCGGGAGGACATATTAAAAACTCTACAATAGATACGTAGGACTTTTAAAATTCAAAAGACTATGTTCTTTTAATCCAATTCCAAAGTCTACAAAAGTACTTTCCACACTGTGGCGTAATGCTTATTCCATTGTCTGGACCAGCTACATGCATGCATGCATGCATGCATTCAACATCAGCTAAGTACAGTCAGTTCTGCTAGAATGCTTGTTTTGAAAATAAGAATGTGTTCCAGTGCAAGTAATACATTGGGAAATGATTTGAGCAGAGAGCAAACGTCGTGTTTGCTTATGCTCAATTTCTTGCCTAAGAAGCATCAGGGGAATGCAGAAAACCACACATAGCTGCACTGAAGCCCACAGGAATATGCAGAATCCACACGTGCTCACACCTCAGCCATCTACCAGTTACTTTAGGTCACCACACGTGTTATGAGCCACACCTGCCTGGATAACCCATGTTTTATCACTTCATAGTAACTCACAAGCTGCAGCCTTTCTGACATCTGCTTCCAAAAGCAGGGCTTTGGGGGCTTTCAAGGCTTTCAGGGCTTTTCCAAGGTGAAGTGTCATATTCATTGTATTTGTGTACCTCTTAACCATTAACATGTGCAAAACTGTGCTATCGTCTTCATTACGTTCCAATTTTTTAAATGTGTCACTCACAAAGGTTTTGAGTCTTATGCCCCTAGTTTATTTTTCTAATCAACCCTGTGGTTTTTATTGTGCAGTTTTGCAGGGCACCAAGCTCAGTTAGGAGCTTTAGGAATGCATATGTGGTGTTAGAGCAGAGCTGACTAGACCTATGGCCATGTGCTTCTGAACAGTGCAGTCTCCCATTGCCGGCTTTATAATATAGGAGCTGGCATTTACTGAACACCTGTTCTAATATGCCAGGCCCTTTACATATGTTATCCTGTTGAAGTCGGGCAACAACTTCCAGAAGAAAAGATTTTCACTCCCATTTTTTTCCTAGAAAGCAACTGAAGTTTAGATTAAGTAATGTGACTCCACGTAGCTCAAAAGGCCAAGGCCAAGATCATTAGTTAACACCTTGGGAAACATATTCTCAAAAGAAGCCATGCTGATGCTGACGAGTGAGCTATGGGGTGGGGGTGGGGGGGGGGGACGCAGGGAGACATGTTGGGTTTTTTGTTTTATATCCCAACAAACTGCTCTTTTAAAAGCTGCTCCCTAAATGGTAAATAAGTAAGGGGAAATATCCAAGGGGAGGAACAGGAGCCAGCTTGTTCAGAGGAAATGGAAATCTGGTATTTCTGAGGAAACACTGAGCAACAGAGAAATTCAAAACATGAAAACACCGCCCCTTCCAGACATCAGCCGCGCAACGTAGAAACAAATGGCTTGTGATGTTTTCAAAGCCAGGACGGCACAAGGTGGGGTGTTCGTCATCACGTCGCCTCCAAAGATGCATCTGGATACAAATCTCCAGAATTCTTTACAGTAGTCTCCAGAATATCTCCACTCGGATCTTCTAATCCCTTGGAGTTCTGGCACAATTTCCTTGGCAACAGCCGTGGCTGCTTTTGGATGGCAGCTACTGAAATCTGCAGCCCCTTCCTCCGCCAAACCACACCACCAAAAGCAATTGCTATTGTTCTGGACCAGCCCTGGTCTTCCTAGTGAGATATTCACATCTAGTTACTCTCATATGAGTGTGGGCATGCACACGCTCGCACATGCACACATGCACACACAAATACACACACACACTCTTTTCAGCAGACACAGGGAACTAAGAGAAACACTCTCCCTCTCACCCATTTGCCTGCACCAGATGAGGCCTGTTAAATTTGGAGTCCTCGGAAGGGCCTATTCCTGCAGGTGAGAACCCCCAGTGGTTGGTGTGACAGTCTCTGAAGAACTCATGGTAACATTCCGGAGGGGAGCTGGCTCTGAACACCAAGGGCCAAGACAGTGCAACACCAGCCCACAAGAGCCCAAGTCGAGGAAGAACTTTCCAGATGATGTGCCTCTCCCCCATGTTGCCCAACACTGGAGAGAGATGAGAGCAGGGTTATGAGAAGAGAGAGAGTGCTGGAAGCACCAGGAAAGAAACAGAATAAATGTCACCAAATAACCCTTTCCTCTACCCCCTGCTCCTTCTCAGGTCTGACATCGTCACTTGTGCCTGTAGCCACTCTGCTACCCTGTCCTTCTCCCCGGGGCAACACAGAGTAAGTGTGGTCTGTCCTGCACATGGCAGATGTGAGCAGATAGCCACCACGGCTCCATTTTTCTGGTCAAAGTACCTCACTTGTTTTGGCTCTTGCTCAGAAGGAATTGTTCCCACATCTTTGCCATCCAGTTCACCTGCATCTGGCTGTCTTCTAGTTAATCAATATCTATTTGAACATGTGCCATCCAGGATGAACTCTGAGGGTCCAGACCATGGTCTGAGCAGTGCCAAAGATAATAAATATGGCGGAACCATCACCTCTGCTGCTCTGGACATGTGGAGTTTTCAGAGCATTCAAAGGTCTTACATTCCAGACTGCACACATGAAAGTGAGACGTCTAAACAGGCCACAGGCCTTCGATCCACAGGTGCTCTTTGACCTTTGTCCTCTTCCCAAATGGGGCTCTCAGCAGCAGCATCTCTAACTCATGTCCCCTAAGTCAGGCTGCTCCATATGACTGGAAGGCTTCTTTTTAGGTAAAAAGAAGTAATACGAAGTAAAATGTATATACTTTAAAACTACTAACAGTGTATTTTGGTCTTGCAAAGATCAAGAGTTACTCAACCAGAATGACAGGTATATTGAATTTTTAATAAGGTGCATTGTTCATCTAACTAATTTATTTGTAGATTATGTGATTTAAAAATAATAATAAAGGCTGCCATACCTTGGGTCTTTATGGGCTAAGCATTATGCATGTATACCATCATACTTAATCCTCATAACAACCTTGAGGTAGGTGGTATTAAGAAAATTAAGGTTCAGTGACATTAGGTGACTTGTCCAAAGTCACCCAGCTAGTAAGAGGCAGATCGGCATTCAGACTTAGTCCATAACCAGTATGCTCTCTCCCAGTGTGGGCTGAGCTCCCCGCTCCTACATTCCACACGGGCTCTAGCACCCGGTGCCAATACTGTATCACAGTCTGCCTTGCGTTCGAACTTCTGCTAACGTTCTACTTACATATTACAATTTTTGCTAAATTCATTCACAGATTTCTTTGCCAGCCTTTGTTATACATAACAGGCCCCTCTGTTTAGGTCCTAAATATGTTAAGAATGAAGTCCATGTTACTCTATTGCTTTTGACTCTCACTTCACCTGGTATGAAGTTTTTCCTATAGGATGGTCTCAATAAATGTTACATTATTGACACACATGACATCAAAGAATGCACAGCTTATAAGCAGACACATCCACATATCCATAGAATTTCCTAATTTTTTTTTCTACCACATAAGGCATGAAATAGTACAACACATCAAAGGTGATCTTCCAAATACAGAAAGCAATTTTCAACCAATGTCTGTGTTGTGCCTTCTAGATAGAAAAAGCTACAATAAAAAGCTGTGAGTGAAACAGACATGAAGACTGGCTTCTGCCCTGCAGCTGCCATCTAGAAAGCGAGGCGGGTGCTACTCCCCAAACTCATGAGTTCAAGGACCCTGGCCTTTCTGCCCACCTTGTACCCAGAGGCTGGCACTGTGACTGTCCCTGTAGATACTGCCCAATAATATGTGTCATTGGACGCCTTGCTTTTTTTTTTGAAAAATAACATTAAGTTCCTACTGTATGCCAGGTCTTCTGCAAGGCATTTTCACATACGTGGTTGAAATTAAAGGGATCTCAGAACAACAGTATGTGGTATGTATTAATATCTCTGTTTATAGACATGAAAACTGAGGCTTGAAGCAGAGGTGCTAACCCAAGGCAGACTGTGATCACACTGCTGTACGGGCACTGGGTCCTGGGACACAGGAGGAGAGCTCCGTTCACACTTGGCTAATCTCCCTGCTCCCAACTGCCTCTTTCTTGATCCACAAAAATCATCTGATGTTTTAGTAAGAACCAAACTTGTTCTAAGTTCCCAACAGGATGTACTGACGGCTGTGAGTGTCGGCTCCTGGGCTGAGAAGCATCACTACATCTGACTCATCTGGGATCACGGGCAGGAAGGAGGATGCCAATCAGGACTTGTGGATTTTCACTTTCCAAGGAGTTTACCCCGCACTCCTTAAAGGCAGATCTTCATGACTCCCCACTTTAAATTGGATTTCATAGAAGGTTTGGTTCCCTTTGCAGTGGCAAAGAACAACTACGAAGTATCTGCATCAGGGACCCAGCACGCCCCAGGCTCAGAGCAACATTGGTCTGGCAGGAGAAACTGAGCAAGATGGTAGTCCAAAGCCAGGTAATCTTTGAAGTTTACAGAGTGCACGGACATGAGAAACCGATCTGAACTTCACAGTCCACCTCATGAGACAGAAATTCACCCACCTTACACATCAGGAAACTGGAGTCCAGACCAGGACAGTGGTTTGGCTGAGGTCACACACAGTCAGAGGGATCAAAGTCAGAATTCAAACCCAGGTCTTCAATCTCAAGGCCTATGCTTATTCGACTTGCTAATTCATACTGGACACAGACAAGTCACTCTAGCTTAGGCTATCCATCCACCCATTCATTCATTTTGCAAATAATTATCAAGTGCCTTCATGTAAAGTTGTAACAGAAGATGACAAATACATTTTAACAGGGAGCCAATATATCACAGCAAGATATTGCTGGTGGACCAAGGTCTCTGGACCTGAGAATATCTTGTTTATGTATTCTTGTTTTATTCTTCATTTTCCCTACCTTAAAAATATAAGTTCTAACAACCATGTCTATCTTTTCCATGCTTAGTCCCCCAGAGCCTGGCACAGTGTCAGGCTCACAGCTGGTGGTGATGGGTTGTGACGAAGTAAAGTAGGATGAGAGAACAGGAGGAAGGAAAGCACCCTCATCCCAGGAAGGCCTCTGAGAAGCAGCAGCATTTGAGCACAGACTGAGTACAGTGAGGGAGGCTCACAGGGAGGGGACCACAGAGGCCGAGTCCCTGAGGGGAGATCATGGGTGACCCACAATCATGGGACAAGGGACGGCAAGAAGGCCCGTGGTTGATGGAGTGACCAAGGGGGAAACAGTACCAGATGAAAGCGAGGACAGAAGCAGGCTGGGAAGAGTGTGGAGTTCACAGTTACGACAACTGGATTTCAAATCCCAGCCTTGCCGCTTCCTAGCTATGTAACATCGGAATGATTCCTGAGCTTTCCAAAAAGCCCTACCTTCCAAGTTTCCAAAGATTAACTGAAATACTACAGGTGAAGCACTTCGCATGGTTGGCTTTGTGGGCCACGGAAAGGTGAGGAAAGCATGGTCTCCGTCCACCAGGAGCTCACGCCGAGTGATGAGGACAGACAGTAATGCAATGTCCAGCATTTATGTCGGGCATTTCCCCCACATCAGTCCCCCTGCTTCACATGCCTCCTCTCTACTCCTCACGGCAACCCTGAAGCAGAGACTGGACAAATTCCGATCCCTGAGGAGGAAACAGAGACTCAGAGAAGCTGGGTAAAGCCAGCCAGTGAGGTGGTGGCCGAGCTGGGTCAGGTCTGTCTGCCTCTGAGGCTGGCTTGCTCTCACTGGGACACACTGCCTCGAGGAGCCAGCAGTAACCAGGGGCAGGTCTCTTATTCTAATAAGGTGCAACGGAATCACAGAGAAGGGAGTTTCCATCTTGGCCTTCACGTAGGAGGTGGCATTTCAGCTGGTCCTTAAAGGATTAGGCACCTGCCAGACCAAAGAGGGCAGGAGGGCCACATCATGGTCAAAAGCCCAAAGTGGGTTCTGGGACAGGGGACGAGTCCACTGACTGGTGACCGGAGGAGGAGGGGCAGGGGGCAGGTGGGAGAGTCTGTGAGGAGCAGACTGCCAAGGCCTTGCCCACCAGGCCAAGAAGCCAGCAGGCAGCTGGGAGCCAGCCGTCATTTTGAAGCAGTGGGGGAGTGAACACGACGAGCTTTGTTTCTGAGGAACTAGATGGGAACAGGGAGTTCTTGACTTATGCAATACCTGAAGAAAATGCCGCCTGACTTAGAAAGTGTCACCAGGTTTTAATAGAAGGCGTTATTCATATTCTTTGTATCAACAGTCTTTCAGGGCACTGTGCTGGGGCCTATTTTAGGAACTCACAGCTTTAGAAATGCTACATCAAAAAGTTGACACGTCACACTCACTAGCAGCTGCCAAGGGAGGACCAGGCCCCAGGTCCTAGAGGTACCAGCACGCCCCCTAGTCCCCCCTCCCTTCCCCTGCCTTCCCCCCCCCCCCCCCGGGGCCCTGGCCATTACCAGTGGAACCATGCCAACAAGGCCCGCTCCTGTCTCCCCAGGCACCAGGGTGTGATTTCCTCTTCATCATTCTCTGTCTCTCAGCCCCGTTTTCCCTCTGTCCTGGGCTCCCCACAGTGGTGACACACAGGAACACGTGGAAAGTCTGGGCCCAGGAAGTGGGCAGCTGTGTGGCCTCTCCAGGGGGTGGGGGGTGGGCCTCAGGTCAGTGGGTTGCCATGGCAACACCACAGGCCCTGCCCCAGGGGCCACTGGGTTCCAGGAAGGGGCCCCTGCCCTGCCTCCAGGGGGCCATCCCACCTTGCCCCTTCATTCCTTCCTTCCCTCGTTCACCAAATACTGCTTTAGCACCAACCATTTGCCAGGCTCTGAGGTTCTAGTGACAGACATCGCAGACAAGGTCCCTGCTCTCAGGGAGCTTGTATTCTGTGGTGGAGATGGGACAAAAACAAATAAGGTGCCTCCAGGGCACAATGAGTGTCAGGAGGAAAATGAAGCTACTGAATGGGAGATGGGGGTGCTGTCTTAGGTAGCGGGACACTGAGGGCCTGCTGGAGGAGGTGATGTTGGAGCAAGGGCAGAGGTCTGAGAAGGAAGGGGCTTGAAAACCAGTATGTGGGAGAGCGTGAGGATGAGTGAGAGCAGCAGGAAATGGAGGCAGAGGTAGGAAGGGCCAAAAGCGTGTAGGCACTTGCCGGACATAGTAAGAACTGCACTTACCCCAAATGTGCTAAGAAGCAAGTGGCCTGAACCGCACTGGCTCGGAAAGTGCAGCCTACTAGGGGATGCACATGCATTCATCCCACTCACTACCGCTTTCTCGACTATTTGTGGAGTACCATGCGCCAGGCACTGTGCTACACAACAGGGGCATAGCAGCAAACCAGACAGCGTCTGTCACAGGGAAGGTTAGAGTTTAGTGTGAGAGTCAGCTGTTAAATAATAGACATGTAATTCCCAAGAGAGCCAAGGGACGGGGGGGGGGGGGGGGGGGGGGGGGGGGCGGGGGGGGCAGAGAGAGGGGGGAGAGAGAGGAGGAGGGGGGGGAGAGGGGGAGGGGGGGGAGAGGGGGGGGGAGAGGGGGAGAGAGAGAGAGAGAGAGAGAGAGAGAGAGAGAGAGAGAAGGGAGAGTCTGGTCTAATCCGTGAGTCAGGGAAGCTTCTCAGAGGAAGTAGGATTAAACTGACAGCTAAAGATTAAGAAGGCATCATGTTACTCCCCCAGGTAAACAGGGAGGGAGGAGTATTCCTGGCAGAAGGAACATCATGTGCAAAGGCCCTGAAGCTGGCTGAAGAATTATGTGTTCAAAAAATTGACAAGCAGGGGCGCCTGGGTGGCTCAGTCAATTAAGCATCAACTCTTGATTTCAGCTCAGGTCATGATGTCACGGTCCCGGAGTTTGAGCCCTGCGTCAGCCTCTGTGCTGCTGGCTGGTACGGAGCCTGCCTTGGGATTCTGTCTCCCTTTCTCTCTGTCCCTCCCCCTCTTGCTCTCTCTCTCTCCCTCTCTCTCAAATAAAAATAAACTTTAGAGGGGCGCCTGGGTGGCTCGGTCAGTTAAGCGTCTGACTTCGGCTCAGGTCATGATCTCACACTCCGTGAGTTCGAGCCCCGCGTTGGGCTCTGTGCTGACGGCTCAGAGCCTGGAGCCTGTTTCGGATTCTGTGTCTCCCTCTCCCTCTGATCCTCCCCCGTTCATGCTCTGTCTCTCCCTGTCTCAAAAATAAATAAACGTTAAAAAAAAATAAAAATAAACTTTAGAAAAATGAAACATTAAAAAAAGAGAGAAAGAAAAGAAACTGACAAGCAACCTGAGCCTGAATGCCCACGCTCATTCAGGGATTAAGCCAACGTGTATTTGTTGAGACTATCCTGTTTGACTAGCACTCCGCAAGGTGCTACTGCGCGTGTGCACGTAAAAGCCCCGCCCCCTCTGTACTTAGGACTGAGTTAAGGAGTCTGGATTTTATTCAATAGGTGGCTGGGAAACTCTTTACTGAAAGTTTCTGTGTGGAGTGTGACATAAGCAAAACCGTTCCATGGGCAGCTCCATCTGGCATTGCTAAACACAAGCTCAGAGGGGAGAGAAAGGGAAGTGGGAAACCACATCACATATCATCCAAACTTCTGAGACTGAAAAGCCGCATTATTAATAATTTTGCCAGGACCACAAGCGTACACCAGGACTGTCCCAGGCAAACCCGGACTTTACAGCACCCCTGGGTGGAGGCCACTGCAAGAGTGTAATTAAGTCTGAGAGGCTTAGGACAGAGGCGGTGAGATGACAAAAGATAGGAACTCTGCCTTCTTTCTACCTAACTGTACTCACAACTCTAGCCAATCCATGTACCCAGTGTCCCCAGGTCCCCACATCTCTTCCTCATCTGCTGGGGCCTCAGTCACAGCAAGAAAGAGGAGTTGAGTCGGAGGTGACGGTCATGACACTTCCTACTGTCTTCATCCACATCATCGTCAGAGCCCAGTCTTTGAGCATCAGCACTACACTCCAGCAATAGTTATTTACATGGATTATCTCATTTAATTACAGCAATACAGATGGGGAAGGTATGCTTTACACAGATGTGTGGCCAGGACAAAGATGAGTGTGAATGGCTTTGTGCACAGTTAACCCCCCACCCCAGGCCTAAGGATGTACCTTCTGGGTTGTCTTTGTCCCTGTAGCTGATTGGTGCCCACTGCATACAGAGGCCAGGATGTTCAGATGCTACGGACACAGAAACATCAGCCTACTTATTGTCTGCTCAACGTCGTATGGCCTGGGCCTGTCTCTTTGCAAAGATCGGGACAGGATTCGCTTTCTCTTTCAATTGAACACTTGACCCTCAGCGACGAGATTCCAACCCATAACCCCACTGACTCCTCATGGTACTTGCTAAAAACCACCCTCACCAGTTTGCCTTTTTACTTTTCTTCTTTTCCTTAAAAATCTGAGCAGTATTTTCATCCCTTTCCCAATTCTAATATATATTCCTTTAAAAAATAATCCTCCCCAAACTCCCACCGTATGTATGCCTCAGTTTCCACATCACTCCCATACGAAATCCTGCTTCAGAAGATTCAGCCTCAGGTGGTGATGGTGATGTACGAAGAAGTCTCAGAGGCTAACGTGCTACCGTGACACAAGGCGATCTTACTTCTCCTACATTCACCACCGCTCTTCCTTAACACCCTACAGCCTCAGTGCTCTCTCATCTGCCCAAACTACTCACTCTTTTTGTTTCTAGCTGCCTCTCCAGACTCCTGAGGTGCGCCTGCTGCCTGTGCCAGCTCCTGCTTCGTACCCTGGGGAATCTCTCCCGCAGGTCTGGAAACCAGCAAGTGTCCGTGCCTGAACCAACGAGCTCATCGCCACAGTGAGGAAGCCCCTTCCTGTGGGCCGGGGGAACCCAGTACAGAGCAAAGGATGAGAAGGCCTGACTGCTAAGCCTCGCTGTCTCACTAGTTTATGAACCTGACCAAGTACTTTCACCTTTTGAGCCCCAGTTTCTCTGTTAGGGTTACAATAACTGCCACTGTCTAAGTTCCCATTTTGTACCACTGTGCTAAACTGTTCACTTACCTCTTCATATACAGGAATCATTATCCCATTTTATAGATGGGGGAAGTAAGGCCCAGAGAGAAAGGCCTGGATGAGAAAAGATAAGCACTCTGCTTACCGTTTGGCTAACTAGATTCACTCTCCCAGCCGGGCCATGTGGCCACTGTCCCCGTGTGTCTTCCTCATCAGCTGGGGTCTCAACCACGGTGTAATGCAGGTGAGTCCACCTGTCGTCTCCTGGAATGTGGCCGCCAGTGTGAGCACCACCACCTTCATGAACATCGTAGCAGCTGAGCCGGGATCTGAACCTGACTCTAACCTAACCATGAACTTATTCTTTCCTAAGTTAGTCATTCAGAAATCATTTACTGGGCAACTATCAGACACTATTCTGGGCTCTGAAGATACAACAGTAAACAAAAAACATGAAGTCGCGATTCACACGCAAACAACAAAAATAGAACTTAAAAGCGCCCCCAGGTGAAAGAATATACTTAAAGTATGACAATTCGACTAAAAACAAGTCAGCGGTTACACTTAACCATTAACTTATATTATAATACTCATAGTTATATATGCCTTGAAGTCTCACTGTGAGTACTGAGCTGCGTCTAACATAATACCAAATACACAACAGGTACTAGGTAACGTTACTGCCTTTTCTCACTTTAGGAAAACCAAAAACATAAAACTCTGAAGCGGTCAAAGAGATTCATGAAAGGATCATTATTTGCAATATATGAAAATTAATGAGGACACCCCGAAGGTATACCAGTGCCGTTAGCTCAACAGATCATCAACTCACAAACAGTCCCGGAGCCTAGAAAAAGTGAAAGCTAAGGTGTTCGGTGCCACCTCCTGTCGAAGATAGGTTCCACGTAAAAGCAGATCTCTGCTCTAAAAACATCCCTGGGAACGCCAGAATTCATGCGTGTAACTGCATAAGCAGGCTGTAAAAATTTCACCTCCCCTCAATGTTTATGGGGGACCATACCGACTACTACCTAATGTCGGCAGGCCTCCACTTTGTTTCTATTTCTATCATTACAATTTTATTAAAACGTGTAAAAGTCTGTTAAAAAAAGGTTATTGGGGCCAAGGCTGCTCCCTGTGCACAGCATCTGATGGTATTTGATCCCTGACATCACTGCCTTTTCTAGTTTCTTTGTGTATTTTGCCTCTTCTGCATTTCTTTTCACACACTCTGTTGGGGATGTAGGTTTCCCCCAAAACCTCAGGAGCCAGGCACTCCTGACCGCAGGACCCAAAGAGACTTCAAACTAGCCCGAACTTTTGAGATGAATCACCAAAACATCCTTCTCTTAGGCAAAATGCTTTTTTCTTTCCTGTGTTCATCTATTGTAGAAGTTGTATTTTTAAGTGTTGAAAGGAAAGACATACTCATCCACAATCCCACCCCTCTCACATGTGAACTATCTGTCCTTTATCTGTGTTGCTGCCTGGTCTCATGTCCACATGTGCATATGTATGAACTATATCCCCAGTGAATGAACACACCCTTCCTCATTTTTCCCTTAACATTCTATCATGCAGAGTTGTCTCATTTTGCTACAGCCCTCATACCTATCATTGATAGATGCCCAGTGTTCCCCTGAGCTAATATTCCTATTTTTATAGCGTCTTGATGAACAATTTGGTACATATTTTTTCTCTCTTTCAAATCATTTCTGGTGAGTCACTAGGAGAAGGAAAAGCAAGCATGTGGGCTTAGTAACTAGCTACATGAGAATGGCCTGAATTCCAGCCTTAGCACTTACTAGTTGAATGGCTTTAGGCAAAGTCTCTAAACCTCCATGTCCCCTTGTGTAAAATGTGGAGAATGATAATCTGCCCACCCCATCTTAATGGTGCGAGATGTGGAAAGCATTTAGCATAGCGCCCAGCACAGGGTGAGTTCCGGAACCATTGTGATTCCCAAGTACCTGTCTGTGTCAGAGGCACTTCGTGTGTCTTAATGACAGTGTAGGTGTTAAGCACACAGACAGTGGAGCTCAACTGCCAGGTTCAAGTCTGATTTCCTTGCTGTATGACCTTGGGTGAGTGACTCAACCTCTTTGAGCCTCAGGATTGGTTTTTTTTTTAACCTGAAAAGTGGGGGTGCGAATAACAGCACCTCACGCAGTTTGCATGAGGTTTAAGTGAACAAGGCACAGAGAGTGTTTGCATGATAAGCACTATGCAAATCTTAGCTATTATAATTTTTACATCATGCCCACCCCCAAAGCCTGACACTCTAGTCTCTTCTGTTATCATTCCTTCGGTTTGACTCTTAGATGTTTTGGTACAGTGAAAAGCCTTGGAAGCCAGACGGACACTAATTCTGCTGCTCCCCTTACAAGTGACCAAGCTCTGCAACCCCAGACAAATTACTTAACCTCATGATCCTCAATTTCCTTCATATATATATATACATATGTGTGTATGTATACATATATATACATATATACACATGTATATATATGTATATATATACATATATTAAAACAAACAAACAAACAAAAAACTACCCCCTGAAGCTACTATGAGGATTAGGACAAATAATATAAGCTCCTTAAGAGCTGACTGTACCTTATTCACCCCACTGTTCCCTGCAATTAGAGCCTGGCACAGAACTGCAGATCTATGAGGAGAGGGCGGAAGGGAAGGAATTAATAACACCAGCACCATGCCTGGCACCTAGTAGGGGCTCAGAAGAGGGTCACCTCATCTGTAGTTAATCAAGGACTTGTTTGCATGGAGCCATGAGCCAAGTTTCCTAGAAAGCAAGCAAAAAGAGGCAGCGTTCTTCACACTATAATATCTTAAGTAAACATTTATTGAGCACTGACTTGTGTAAGACATCCTAGTGAATGCTTTGCACTGTGCTAAGAGCAGATAATGACAACACGGGAAAATCGTGAGAAACGAAGAAGTGTCAAACACGTAAAATGAGGATGGAAAATATGTGCACTTTAGACACGTGCGGTAGGTGAGTGCACAATGAAGCAAAGTTAAGACAGCTCTATGCAGGGGGTCGTGGGGGGGAACCACCAGCCCCTTCATTACAGCCCTATGTTTTTAACTAGTTTGGAGACAGGCTGGTTTAAAGACATAACTGACCTCAGTGAGGATACTCTCTCATGATAGGAGCCAATGCATGTGACTGAGCCCCCGGAGGGGCAGTTTCGCTAAGAATGAAGTGGGAAAGATCCCACCTAGCTCACAGGTTTACGGGATCATGTACTGAAAAAAACTGAACACAGTGCAGTGTGCATAAAATTTTGTTTTCTCCCCCCGTATGGGCCTTGTATCGGGGGAGAAGGCGGATCTTGGAAGCTACTAGGGCATCTTAAGAAGCGTGTGGCGCTCAAAGCACCTCTTGTTTATTGAGCTTTTATGCCATGCCAAGGCCCTGTGCCTAACCTTTTACATGCGTTACTTCGTTCAATCCTCACAATGCCGGGGTGCCTGGGTGGCTCAGTCAGCTGAGCGTCCAACTTTGGCTCAGGTCATGATCTCATAGTCTGTGAGTTCGAGCCCTGCATCGGGCTCTGTGCTGACAGCTCAGAGCCTGGAGCCTGTTTCAGATTCTGTGTCTCCCTCTCTCTCTGCCCCTCCCCCGCTCATCCTCCATCTCTCTCTCTCTCTCTCTGTCAAAAATAAACAAACATTAAAAAAAAAATTTAATCCTCACAATGCCATGGCCCCACTTTGCTGGCAAACAAACTGAGACTCGGAGAGGTCACCTCCCTTGTTGAGTCTGTACATCCAGCTTATGGCAAAGCGAATTCTCACCAAGCCTTTGGGATTCCAGAGCCATTAATGATTGTATCAGTGATTGTAAATTGTAACATGCTATGCGAATGCAAGGTGCTGTTATTTTAACACGGTTTTTATGCTGAACCTATTATGGGAAAGTCATGTCTGTAAGTAAATAGACACTAAGCACCGATGATGTGCCTGAGATGTCAAATGTGCCAAAGTAACTGGCAGGCGGGGGATACCTACCCAGTGGTGGTGCCAGGATGAATTTAGAAGCTTGGAAAATGATTTGAAAGGCACACGTTGCACCAGGTGCTCCCACAGGAAGGAGCACCCGTGGGCGTCCTCAGTCAGCAGCCTGCTGCCAAAGTCACACTGAGGTCCCCAGAGCATCCAGACACCCACTGCCACCCCGTGACAGTGTGCTCCAAAGAACTGCAGTGTGAACTGCTGTCCCCCCCCACCCCCACCCCCCGGCCAGGATCAGGGATGACTGGACCTCCTGAACTTCTTTATGCAGAAGAGGAGTTGAGTTACCATGGACATCTCTAAGGTTTTCCTTCTAACTCCAGGTGTTGGGAGGCGAGGAGGCAGCCTGGCTTCAAAATCAGAATAATCTATGTTCAAAACCTGGCTTGACACTAGCTGTTTGGCCTGGACATGTTAACTAGGCTGAGTCTCAGTTTCCTCACCCGTAAAATGGGGATAACAATATCAAAGGGTCGATATAAGAATTAAATGAAGTAACAAGCATGAGCATTTAGCACTGTGCCTGGAAAACATTACAAATTTTTGTTAATCTGCTACCCAGTTTCAAAAAGGGGGTCCCTTGGGGCGCCTGGATGGCTCAGTGGGTTAAGTGTCTGACTACAGCTCAGGTCATGATCTCACAGCTCGTGAGTTCAAGTCCCATGTCGGGCTCTGCTCTGTGCTGACAGCTCAGAGCCCGGAGTCTGCTTCTGATTCTGTGTCTCCCTCTCTCTCTGCCCCTCTCCCACTCGTTCTCACTCTCTCTCAAAAAAAAATAAACATTAAAAAAAAATTGCTACAAAAGGGAGTCCCTTTAGTAAAAAAAAAAAAAAAAAAAAAAAAAAAAAAACCAACAAAAACCATAACTAACAATTTTGAAAATAACTCATTAAGTGAGCCTGACATCAATCACCAAAATGATTTCAATGTAGTTTCTTCCTTCCCGCCCATCTTCCCTCCATCTCTTCCTGCCTTCCTCTCTCCCGCTCCCACCCCCACGTTTCCTTCATTCTTCCCTTCTCAAAAGTGATCTATGTATCAATATATAGTCACCAGGTACTATCTACAACCATACAGCTTTGCTGGAGCTTTTTATTTGTTTGCGTTTTAGTCTCTCAATACCACGAAAACCTCTGAACAAAACACAGACCCATAGGGAATCCCGTTTTTTTAGGCTCCTCATCTCTGGGATCCCTCTGCATCCCTCCAGAACCTCCCCCACCCCCACCCCCACCCCCGCATGCACTTTCCCAGCTCTGCTCTGGATGAGGCTCCCTGGTGCCCGGTGCCTTCCTGCCAAGTAGGTCTCCCCGCTCCCAACACACCTCTTCAGCTGTGAACCCTGAGGTAGTTCAGGCAGAGAATGCCCCAAAGCCCAGGCACCCAGAAGAAACTCCAAAGAAGCAGAGAAATAATTCATTCTTCTAATCACAGCAAAGTTTTCAAACTTTAAAACAGGGCCTTGATTAGAAGAAAAGCTGCGTTTTTGTTTTGTTTTTTTTCTAAAAGCCTGGCATTTCTGAAAAGGTCCCCTACCCCAAGCACAGCAACCTAAAGACCCTGCCCACTGAGTTGAAAATAAAAGTTCATAGAGACCAAAGGCCCTCGCATAACAACCGCTCAACACTTTAGAAATCTTTCCAATGCTTGGGAGTTTCAACGTTTTAACTGAGGGTCTCCAGCCCTCTGGAATCTTCCTTCCGTGTAAACTCCCAGGCTAACGTTATTTTATTTTCTATGACGTCAAAGTTTTTATAGAGAATCTACATCACTTTTGTAAAAGGAGTTGTCAAGTAGAAGAAATTAAGCTCCTAGAAACAGAGATAATATAGCCTTTTTAGTAGCTATATAAGGATGACACAGAACTAGTTAGTTTTCTTTTGGGTGGAACAAAAAACTATTGTAGAGGCATCCTAATCCCCCTCCCACTCCAGATTTATTATCAGCGGTGGAACTGAACCCCACAAAGAAAATTTGGCAAAATGTTTACAGTAATCAATACGACCTCATAAATAAGTTTGAGTGTATGCCCATGGGCCCAATTCTGGAACTCTATAAAATCATAATCATTTCAGTAAGAACCTGGGCCTACCCATGAGCATTTAGAATCAGTACTCAATTTAGAAATACATTATGCCCCATGTGAACATCCTACATATAGACTGATCATTCTGAAGAAGATGATGTGGGACTCAAAAAACCACTCATGCTCATGTTTTTTAAATGATAATTTCATTAACTGTAACATTCAAAGAAACACCTCTGTCTTCTAAAGTCTAGTATTAGCTTGAAATGAGCTCACAGCAATCACAAGATTCAAAACAAACATGTTGCCATAATTTCCTTCACGAAATGCAGCTATGCCCCAAAATTTAGCTGCTGCTACTGTAATTAGCAATCACTAATCACTCTTCAGATTATTCAAATGGCAGTTCAAAATCTAGTTCAAGAGTAAGTTCGCCTGTGTTGACTGAGTGCATTTTCTCCAACAAGATGGATTCAGGGGATCAATGCTTATGAAGTGGTAATTCTCCATTCCGATTAAATAAAAATCTGCCATACTCATCAATCTCATTTAGGCTGCGTCTAAACAACACTGACCTTTAGCACAATTGGATAGTCAGAAAACACACAGGACACAAAGTGCTAACTAACCTTCACTGGGCTACAGCCTTTTCAAAGGCTTTCTCATTATCCCTTTAAATTAAAACAAGACAATCATGACAATCCAAATTCATCATGTCCAAGCTCACCTGTTTACTAATAATTACTGATTGCTCAGAAGCAGATTACGCATAATTTTATGTTTTATGGGGGATTAACCAACCACAAAAGTGGAAACTACATACACATTTTGAAGTAATTCTGCTCTGAGGATGAGCTCTAACACAACAAAACCCAGATAATCTACTGGTACAGGTCAATCCAGTCTAGTTGCCTATATTTGGACCATATTTAGCTGAAAACATGATGGCTCAATTTCATTTCATTCTTTTCTGCTTTTTATAATACCCCTCTCTCTCTTTCTCTCAAAGAAAGTGGCTTAAAATTTCAAAAATTTTAACTTAAAAATCACAACATAGGTAAAGATCACATTATAAAGACAGGAAGAGAACAAATGAACATTTTTTTTCCTCCTTGCATTAAAAAATAGGCAAGGAAGGCAAAAGAACTAAAGTCTTTCTGTGCATCTCACTCAACCGAGTTTCAGAGAGTGGTTCATCTGAAACAGAATTTTCCACTTCCTGAAAATCAAGTGCAAAATGGTTGTCTTTAAAACAGCAATGCCTAGAAGCAGAAGGTGGCGGGGGCGGGGGGGCAGGAACGGAGAACATAGGCCTTCATATTCCAGAACCAAAGGGTGTCAGGACCTGTGGAGGGGCCTCAGTCAAGGGTGTAGAACATAGGTCTTCTCTGAGTGCTCCTTCCAGGATTCAAGTTCCAGCTACCAGGTTTTGCCTCTACAAAGACACATTTTCTACTCCCTTTAACAAACTGGACGACACAAGGATGAAAGCATCGTAAGGGCACATGAGATGCCTTCTTCATGGGAAATGTCAGGGAATGAGAATGAACTTAATTCTTCGGTCTAAACTTCAGAAAAAAAGAAAAAAGATTTACCTTGACATTAGCACTGGCACTGAGGCTGTCTACACAGTACAGACAACATCTAGGCATGCCGAAACGGTTTACATTTGTTTCAGGATTCTCCCCCTTTCCCAACTAGACACACAGAACTAGGCATAGGAAGACTAGGTAATTATTTTTAATAATAAAATGTGCTGTTACTGAGCATGCATTCTTCATGAGCATGATCTCATTCTATTCTCCTAACCCTGGAAAGTACTGCGTAGACGCTTTCACAAAGAAGAAAACTGAGAGCGTGGGGAAGTTGGGTCATTTGCCCTGGGTCACACAGCTAGCAAGCAGCTGAGCTGGGACTTAAACTTTGGTCTATACTGACGGCAAACCTCATGTTCTTTTCATTAAGTCAGACCACATTCACCTCCAGTCACATGTTAACACATGTCTGTGGATGACTTCTACCTGCAATATACTGTTTGTTCAGTCACCTAAAGGCTATGTATATTCACCCATGACCTAATGGCTTCTATCTTATTAGTTTAACCTTGCAGAGGTATGTCTGTGTGCAATGAAGCAAGCTTTGATATTCTTAGGGACAAAGCAAATGTCCCAAATGAATCCCAAAGAAAACTAAAATACATTTCACACCTGTAGTAAAGATGTGAATGCTTTATCTCCTGATTTTTGCCAACAGTTAAAAATTTTGTCTCCACAGTTTAATGGACTATCCTGCCACTCTCATTTGTGGAGAAAATAGCAAGTCCTTTGCTTTCACTAAAATCATATATGCTTGTGACGCCTGGGTCACTCAGTCAGTTAGGCATCCATCCCTTGCCCTGATTTCTGCCCAGGTCATGAGCTCATGGTTCATGGGATTGAGCCCCTCACTGGGCTCTGCGCTGACAGCAGGGAGCCTGACTGGGATTCTCTCTCCCTCTCTCTCTTTCTTTCCCCCTCCTCTCAAAAGATATAAACTTTAAAAATAAAATAAAATGATACAGGCTTTATTGGACATCCTTTCCAACACAACTTTCTCCTTCACTAAAGATGAAGGAGAAAGAGAAGAAGGATAAAGAGAAGAAAAAGTGGAATAAGGAGTAGGAGGAGAAGGGGGAGGAGGGGGGGAGGGGGAGGAGGGGGGGAGGGAGGGGGAGGAAGAGGAGGGGGGAGGAGGGGGAAGAGGAGGGGGGAGGAGGGGGAAGAGGAGGGGGGAGGAGGGGGAAGAGGGGAAGGAGAAAGAGGAGGAGTAGGAGGAGAATTCATCAGTATAGCCTTGCAACTAAGAGTGTGGACACTCGTAGATGAGGCCGCCTGCTCCCTTCATGGGTATCCTTCCACTGCATATAATGGGGTAGATCATAACAGTACCCATAACATGTTTTAAAATACAACTAATAATGCATTTAAAGCACTTAGCTCATACCTGGCATGTGAAAGGCACTTAATAAACTTTTAAAAACATAAATAAAAAGCTAGATTTAGCACTGGGATTCTGCACCAGGGAAGTCAGGTGCTCACAGTGAAGATCGATAATGCTCTCCGTGCAGCCCAGCTTCTAAAGCTCAGAAACTCACTGAACACTTTAGCTTCTAGCTTTAATTTTTGTCTTTAGCCTATTGGTTTCCCCACTTAAAATGTGAATAATAACCGTTCCTTCTTTATAGGGTTGTTGTGAGCATTACGTAGACAATGCACTTAAATAAAAATGCTTAGTGGCAAAGTGGAGACATGTATTGACTATATGTTACCTATGGCCATCTTCACATTTCATACAAGAGCCCTCTCAGATGCTTAGATCAGTTCCCTAAGAAAACTGGGGCTCAGCAATAGTAAGCTTCCAGATCAAGGGCATCCAGCTTTATGGGGCATCCAGAAGGCAGCAACCTTCCTATCACCATGCTCTACCTTCTTCCCCCCAATAATGCTTTCTTCTTCATTGTGCTTATCACTCACTGAAATTAACTATTTTTTGTGTGTTTACTTGTTTGTCTATAATTTATACTCCATAGGAGCACTGCTGGCGCTTTTGTTAAACCCAGCATCCAGCAGAGTGTCTGGCACAAAGGAGGCATGTAGTTTTCTTGAATGAAGGAAACAAGCTAAAATGTGTCCAAAATCATCATTCAACCCCTATGATACACTGCCTCCCATCACTGCCATCAGTGAAAACCCTCTCCAAATGCAGAATCACACGACTCCTTCAGAGAGGTTTTCTCTGGGGTCCAAGACTGAAACTTTCCATGACTCTCCACTTCCGTCCATACGTTTCCCTTCTCACCAAGTGAGATTCAAATCCATCTCAAGGCCAGAGGCGAAACCAAGCCCTGCCAGGCTAGTATTCAATCAGGGTCCACAAGAAGTGGGCTGCATGGGGCGAGGGAACAGGCTTTCCCAGTCTGGTGTCATACAAGCTGTAGCCCCACACAAGTTCCAGACCCTCTTTCATCCTACAAAGGGACAACAGAGAATTACGCTAAGACTTAAATGGCTAGTGTGTGAAAAAGTGCTGGGCTGACTCATGGTAGGTATTGACAAGGGAGCCCATCCTTTCCTTCAGGCTCCAAGAGGAATCTATTTCTGTGTCCCTTAGCACCCTGACCACTCTCAACCTGCCCATGCCTTCCCTTGTCAAACACATTGCAAAGTCCTTGAAGGCAGAGACTGTGTGTCCTTATCCATTCTGCCACCCAGCAGGTGCTCAGTGAATGAGACTGAATAAAAATCCCCCGATAAATTCACACAAACTATTTTCTTTTACTTTTACCTGACACTTCCAAATCACCTGTCTCTGAGTTCATTCTCTCTCCCCTAACCTTCATAAAATTGCAAAGATATCTCAAATAGAATAGAAGGGGCAAAAACATCAGACATTTCCTGCAACCTTTCCATTCTGCGGAGCTCTGGAGGGGCAGCCTGAAGAGTGTCCCAAATGACCTGCAGAACACCTAGGGTGGGCTCTCAGGGGCCTGTGCAAGTGGAGACCTGTCTGGCACTCCATGCTGTGATGTCACCATTCTATGCCTTCTCGGTCTTTTTCACGCAGACACCAAGGCTAACAAACACACCAACCTGACTTAGAATCACCACCTTACACTGCTAGAAATGGAAGAGAAACCCTGTGTTTGATGCGGCTCACATTTACACCTCTCTCATGGAGTGCTTGTGAGGACCAGTGCCCGTAAAACTACTTTACAAAGTACCTGGCTTTGTACTCCGATTCCACAGACGCAGTACAGGCATGTAATTGTATGGAAAAAGTTTAGGTGGATCATAGCAATCTTTACATCCAATTCATTCAACTATAGGTGAGGCAACGGAGTATCAGAGAAGGGCTCCTCTGCTCAAATTACCACCAGGAGGGATGGCTAGGCGTGAGAAGACCCTCACTTCTTTCTAAAAGCTTGAGCAAGGGAGGATAGAGTCTGGTTTTCCTTTGATGGCAACATTTCTCTACGCTGGCCAGCGTGCATACCTCTCCCAGGTATGTGAAGGTCTGTGATGCTGGTCTCATCATCTAGAGGCATTTCAGTGCTTCCTAAACGGACGCTGGGTACAGCCCCCCCAATTCAGTGTCTTAAGGAATGCACCTTAGGTGTAATTAAGATAGGAAATTATAGGCCTTTAAAAAGTGGTTATCCAAGGTTCTTCTTGACTCTCAAAATCCTAATAGATGATTCATCAAAATATTTTAGGTTATTATTAGTGTGGGGAGAGATGCACTAATTGTACAGTGGGTCACAGTTCAGATAGTGGTAACCAGCTCACATATGCTTCCTGGATTCTATCGTAAAGAGGTTTACGAGTAATTATCAGAAAATCCCAGACTGCAAGCTGCCTAAGCCTTCATTTTACAGACAATGAAAATTAATCTAAGAGAGGCTATAAGATTCACCTAAAGTAACATTAAAAGCGGCTGAGTCAGAATTGTAACTCAGAGCTTTTTCCCACTGTACAAAGGAGGGGAAAAATGGATAGGAACTCCCTGCTCCTCTGTCCTCAGATTTCTGAGCAGGCAACTCCTTCTCTTCTCTTTCCGGCCTAATCCTATCCCCTCAACCTTTTAAGATTCGATTTGAGAAGGAAGGATGAGAAATGCATCCCGGGTGACCCACGTGTTGTGAGGAAGAAAAGCCAGGACCTTTCACGTTGGTGAGAGTGTGGCTCATGGGGGGAGGTGGGCGCTCTGCCCAGCTGGCGCCTAACCCTCGGGATGGGGAGTCAGGCTGCAGGACAACCAGGTGAGGAGGAGTGGGAAGAAGGGCACACAGGTGAGCCAAGACAAGGTGTAGCTGCTGGAGAGAAATTAGAGACCTCAGTGCCTCTGGGGAGCAGGTCAGTCTAGCGCTCACAGAGCGGCAGGGAGGCCCGAGCAAACTCTCT
This sequence comes from Panthera pardus, assembly GCF_024362965.1. NCBI lineage: Eukaryota > Metazoa > Chordata > Mammalia > Carnivora > Felidae > Panthera > Panthera pardus. Next base: position 15,854,830 of record NW_026526991.1, read on the forward strand.
CCAACTCGCACCAGGTCCTTTGTTGTCGGTCTGTGCCTCTGGCTCCCGCTCATGCCCTCCGGTCCCCCGCCCCCCCATGAAGTCACCCCAACTGCACTCATAATATTTTGCTTTGCGCCGGGTCTGTTTTCCACCACCAACTTCCAGCGGTCACCATGGCGACGCGCCGGGGAGGGGGGGCGGGCGCGGCTAAGGAAATCCTCCGGCCTAGCCGCCCGGCGGCCCCTACCAACTTTTCCAGGTCTCTGGGTCCTGCAGGCCGGGTGGGAAAGCGCGCTGTCACGGCCGCCGGGCGGAGTCGCTTGCGGAGCTCCCCGGACCCGGCCTGAGCGCCTCGTCCGCGCGGGCGAGGGCTGCAGCCACCGGCCTGGGGACCCCAAGACCACGCAGCTCTCACTTGACCCTACTTCCAAACTCACGGACGCCGGCGCTCTGGCAGGTGGCGAGAGTGGGGACGCGCTTGCCCCCTCGCCGGCCACACACACACACACACGAACATACACACGCCCGGGGAGGGAGAGACCGTCTGATTTGGGTCCAAGAGCAAAGGGCGGACCCCCGACCCTTTGCTCCCTCGAGCCCGCAGACGTGGTCCCCGGGAGGGAGAAGGTAGCTCCTAACCGAGCGCCGCAGCTGGGAGCGGAAGGAGGAGGCCCGGGTTCTGTTCCGACCAGGGCGCTCTCTGCCCTAGGGGCCCCAAGCCAGAGCGACTGAGCGTCCCCACCTCGGGGCCAAGGAGCCAGGTCGGGGCCTTGTGCTGAGCCGGGGCCCGTAGACGAGCGTGCCTTCCCGCCGTTGTGGCCCGTGGTGCTCAAATCCGACTCCAGGGGTACTTCGGCCGCCCCAACTCTGGATACTGGATTTCGGGGCAGAAAGTGGTAGAGACGGAAGTTTCTAATTCGGGCTGGGCGGTGCCCTCTCTAAGGCGCCATCCCGTTTAACAAGAAACAACCCTTCTGTTGCGTAGCCGACCGACCCCGCCCCGGGCCACCTGGCACAAGTTCTCGGTGGCCTAAAATTCTACCTACTTTTCTCCCTCGTTCTCGAATTCCCGGGTACCTTGAGGAACCGAGCAACGCTCGCCTGGGCAGGGCAGCCGGGTCCGGACCCACCGGGCCGGGCACGCGTGGCGGCCGCGCTTGTCTCACGAGGAGAGGGTGGGCCCCGCGCTGGGTGCTGGCTGGTGCGCGGCGTGCGGCGGCGGCGGCGGCCGGGAGGGGCGTGCGCCCGCCCCAACCGCAAGCCGCGCACGGGCCGGACGGCGCGTCGACGGCCTCACGCGCGCGCCTGCGGCCTTCGCCGTCCGCCCGAGCCCGGCTGCGCCGCCAGTCTCCCGGGAGAGGGGCTCCGCTTTGTCGCGCTCCGCCGCGAGCGCGCGGAAGGCCCAGGAGGCGCGCGCCGGCGCGCCGGCCTCCCCCGACGGGGCCATTGTCTTAGCCCCGCACTTGAGGAGTATTTGGGGAAAACTGGAGGAATATATTACCGACTCGGTGCGCGGAACAAAGGGGCGCGTTTCCGCAGGTCACGCTGAAGTGGCCCCGAGGCAGACCACTAGAGCCCCGGCCCCTGCAAAACTGTTCTCCCGGGCCGAAGGCACTTTGCGGGGATTTTCCTTTTAAGAGTAGGGGACGGAGGCCTGGCTCCCCGGCCTCACTGATCTGGACGCTCCCGACTTCGCCCCAGCACTTGCTGCGAATCGGTTGCTGGAGCCCTTTCAGAATGAAATATTAAGTAATAACACCCGTGGTTCCAGTCGCACGCAATCTGCTGGAAAGGGAGCAGAATCGAACTGCACCCGGGAGCGCTAGGCTCCGCCAGCGGGGAGAAAGGACCTTTACATAACAAGGGAAACGCTGAAGAAAAGCTAATTGGATTAAGTTCTCTGGAAGGGAGGTGAGGGGAGGCTCCTGGACCGGACCGCGCGACGCTGCATTTCCCTCGTCGTCGGTTTTGCAACTCCGAGTGAAATGTCACCTGGCGCGCCGCGTGTCATTTCCTTCACGCTGCCAGCTCCCAGAACTTTTTATTTTGATTTCAGGATGGCGATCTGGGGAGGTCTCCGAATTTCGAAAACAGGGAGGGGAGCGGATGTGGAAAAGATTGCTGTTTCAGAACCAGTTTGGGGTGTCTGCAGTTGGAGTAAAAGTGACCAGGTGCCTCCGCGACCACCAGCTACATCGAAGACAGAAAACAGAACGTTTCCACAACCCCACAGCTCTACCCCAGAACGCACAAGAAGTTCCAGTCGTGTGGACAGGGGAGTTAAAACCCCCCAACTGGGTCTTGGCGGGTGTGGGGTGCCGGGAGACCCCAAGTCCCTACGTGAGCCCCTTGTGAATATTTGACCACAAACAATGCAGACATAGGTTTAATTTTGTTCAAAGATGTTCGCCTCTAAATTTGGGGTGGCCGGGAGGTGAGTAGTGGCGCAAACCCTTGACATAAAAATATAGAGGGAGGGGCTCTTTTCCTTCTGTGGTGCCTTCTTTACCGACGGCAGAGAGTATTCAGGCAGGGCCCGCCACTACCCGCAGCCGGCTCGTGCGGCAGGAGACGCCTCTCCTTGCCTAGGTTATCTTCTGTAGGAGGGAAGACCGCGGGGCTCAGCCTTTCCCCACTCCCAGGGGGCCCACACCCACTCAGCGAGAGAGGGACTTGGCTCTTGGGATCAAAGATAAGCCCCGGAAAAACCGAAGATCCCCCTGACCCGAGGGGGTGGGTATCCTGGCCAGCAGGGCCTCTGGCAGAAGCCTGGAGGGGCTGGAAATTGCTGCGTGGACCGAAGGAAGACCATCTGGGTCGAGGCCCGGATGACCCCTACCCCCACCCAACATGCATTTCCAGCCTGCTTCGGAGGGAGGTGGGGAAACATTCTGGTGGTGTTTATTTGCTCCAAGGAAGGGACGCGTGTGTGTTAAGGGATGCAGAGGCTGGAAGGCACTTGTTGCTCCGCGCTGCAAAGCCCAGCCACAGATGCTCCTAGGCACGGTCCCCAGCATCTCGTTAAGCTGCCGCCTCGGCCCAGGCTGCGCTCACCGCCCTGCTTCTGCCTCTCCCCAGGCTTACCTCCCCCCAGAATCCCCAAGGCTGCATCCGGCTGGTGTGGACTGGTTGGGGACTGCAGTTGGGAATTTGGGGGGGGGGGCGCTTCCAGAGAACTTCTTCCACCTGGAAGGGGCGTAGGGAGCATTGCTTAGATCTACAAGTTTGGCGGCTCGTCCAAGGTGCTAGAAGTGGAAGGTGGAGAAAGTTCTACTGGAGAACGGAGACGCTGGGCTTTTTCGTTGTAAGAGACTCCTTGGTTTCCCTTCTCAGTTGTTACGAATTGCCGCGACCCCAAAACCTGACGCCCACAGCCCCCAAAGTACCTAGCGGTTTGCAGACCCGGACGCCAGGCCTCGCCGGCCGCACTGCGTCCTGCCCCCCTTGCAGCAGAGTTACAGCCGCGCAGCGGAGCGCGTGGTCGGATGCCCCTTCCGGGCGAGGAGGTTACACCCCGCCTCGGACGGCCCGGGGCTCCCACCTCCCGACCCCGCGCGGATTCCCTAGGACCACCGTGTTCGCCGCCGCCACTCCCTCCAGCTGCGCGTCTCCACCAGTCGGAGCCTCCGTCCCCACCTCCCAGGCGCTGTGCGAAGCCTTCGCCCTCCCCCGCCTCTGGGGAGTTCCGCTCGGCTTCCTGGCCCTAGCCACCAGCCTCAGAGCGCACCGCTATTCCGGGGCCCCCAAACCCGGGGGAGGAGCCGGGCCCGGGAGGGGGCGGTCGGCCCGCAAAGTTTCTGCGAGCGGCACCTCGAGCTCGCCGCGAGCCAGAGAATCTTTACGTAACTTTGTGTTCAGGGCAAGCAAAAGCGCGCTCCTCAGCGCGCGCGCACACACACACTCACACGTTTACACAATCACACGCTTACACACACACACACTTCCACGTAGCCACTTACATCGCACATCGCGACGGATTGAAAACTTGTGCACGCTCTCCGTTATTTCCTAGGGTTCCACTGTCAAGTTGACCCTTCTGAAGTTTTTGCAACTCTTTCTGAAGTTCCCCTTCTCCCTTTTCTTCCCCCCCCCCCCATGTCTCCCCCCAACCCCCACCAGTAGGACTGACCTGTGGAATCCATGTCGGGTTCCTCCAGTAACCCACAATGCATGCTCTTCCCATGGACAGCACGGGCGCCCCCCAAAAGTCCTGAGGTTTGGGGATCCCCTGTGCTAGAGATGCCCAGGGAGGAAGGGAGTGAGGAGAGAAAGAGACGTAGAGAGAGAGTGCAAGGGCGAAAGGATAGAGGAGGAAAGGAAAAGGAAGAGAAAGAAGAAAGAAAAGAGAAGAAAGAGGAGAGAGAGAGAGAGAGAAGGGAGAGAGCGCAGAGAAGGGGGAGAGAGAAAGAGCGAGCGAGTGAGGGGACACTCAGTAATCCAGCCGGGCAAAGCCAAACCCGTCAAAATGTTTGCGGATGTTTCATGGGAAAAAGCATCATTTTATAGGAGCCCCGATGGGAGCAATGTCATTGATAGGCCAGCCGGCCTGATGAATGGCCGCTCGTCAGATGGGGCCGTGGCGAGGCGCACTGTGAAGCCCATTGTGGGCCTGTTTTGAATAAGAAAAGCCGCCTCCGAAAAGGGGGGCTCAGAGCGACGCAATCCCAGCCCTCCGACTTCCCCCTTCTATTATAGCATTAGCAACGTTTTTCTTATTTAAAGTTCCAGAGGCCTTCTCCAGCCTTCGCCCGGCACTCATTATAGGCGAAATCAAAATTGGCTTAGATGTGGCCCCCTCCTCCCTCCCCACCCCTCCCCCATCGGGCCGGGCGGGGCGGTGGGGGGGGGGGGGCGGCAGGGGACTTCGGGGAGCCTGGGGAGTCGCCTAAGCGGCCACGAGTGGGCCCCATTCCTTTTCCTCTCCTCTTGTGCCCCCCCTCCCGGTTCGGTCCCGGGTCAGATGGGGGCCCTGGGAATGCGGGAGGAGGTATGCCTCGACTTCCTTCCACGCGGATCCGCGGACACGCGTGGGGGAGTGGAGCGAGCTGAGGGTGAAAGGTGTGTGTGTGGGGGGGAGACCTAAGACCCCAGCCCCTGGTGAGGAGGCCGCCAGGCAGGGAGGATGTGAGGGGCTGACTCGTCTCCTCCAGAACTTTCTGTCTTGCTCTGGATTTATCCATCTCCTTCACTGGGTCTCTCCCCTTTCCCTGCATCTCTCTCCTTCTCTGCTTCTCTCCCCGTCTCTGTCTCTCACTCTGTCCTTCTCCCGGCCTCTGTGTCCCTCTATTTCTCCTGTTTTGGCTGCCTATCTTTCTGTCCAGCCCCTGCCCCCACGTCTCTTTGTCTCTCCCTAGGACTCTGCCCCTCTGTCTCTATCCCCCTTGGTCTCTCTGACACCCCCCTCCCCGCCTCTTCCCGTAACTCTGTCAGTCTGTCTGTGTCCCAGACCCTCCCTCCCCGCCTCCCTCCCTCCTCCCGCCCTCGCCTCCGCCCCCCAGCCGGCCGCGAAGTTTGTGAGAAGACCGGCGTCCAAGTGGGGACGCGGTTTTCCCAGGGACCCCCTCCCCGGCTGAGTTTAAAGTGCAGAAAGAGGGGGGCGAGGAGCTGGGGGGCTGGAAGTGGAAGTGGGGGGGCAGGCTGCGTCTCCGCGGGCCCCGATAAAGTGGCCGTTCGCGGGCCGGCAGCGCTGTGATTAGAATATGAATGGGGCTCGGCAGGCGGAAGAGAAAGGCGGATTACCCCGGGTGCTTTGACCATGGACAGAGGCAGCGCCGGCCCGGCCGCGGAAGGGGCGGGGCGGCCGGGCGGGGTCCCTAACGCCGGGCGAGGGGTGGGGGGGTCTCTAACCCAGGCCCCCAAGCTGGGTGAGGTACCCGCGGTCCCTTGCAAAGGCCCCCAGTCTGCCCTCCCCAAGAAGGACTAAGTGGGACAATGCGGGAGGGGGGGCCACAAGGGGCCAGCACGTGCCGAGTTAAGGTCACGGCGCGGGAGGAAGGAGGCGGCGCAAGATGCGGGCTGGACAGAGCCCGGGTTGGGCATATTTCAGAGTCCTGGGTTCCAATTCTGCCTCGGTAAATTCCTTAATCCTTCTGGGCCTCGGCTTCCTTGTCTGTAAAACGGGGCAAAGATGCCCCCCCCCCCAAAGTTAGGGGGAAGAGTAAACGACGCAGTGGGTGTGGAAGGAGTCCAACACTCGCTGTTCCCTCTGCTTGCAGCTCTCTTTACCATCTACCCCTCCCAGCACGTCGCCGCGCGGCCAGCTCCTTCCCACCACCCTGGTCTCACCCTGGTCTCGGCTAAGCGTTGCCTCCTCTGAGTGGCTGTGCCTGAGCACTCTGTGCGGGTCCCTTCTTGCTCCGGCCGCTGCCCCATTCATTACCCGTTTGTTTCTGCAGGAACCGTATTCACTGCCACAAGCCCCGGAGCCCAGAACAGAGCCTGGCATTCATTCCAGCTGCGACGGCTGGTGACGGGAAAGCGGGCGATGAAAACCTGTGGTGACCGAAGGCGACAGTGGCGATCACCACACGTTATCGTGGTGTGCATGGCGGTGAAGACAGGAGGATTCTCTCGCACCCTCGATTTCTCCCTGGGAGATAAAAGCGGGAGCTTGACCAGTGCCTGCAGGTGCCACCACCCGGAGTGTTGGGTGTCCCTGGGAGTTCTTGGGGGATGCTGGGGGACCAAGGCGGCCTGTTATTGCAGCCGTTGTTATTATTCTTATTTTAATTATACATGAAAAATGCAGGTGGGGTGAGGTGGGGTGGGCTGGCGAGGAAAGTGAGAAAGAACTGGCAGGTGGGCAGTGGGGGCTGGTGCATGCCGTCCCCGCCCTGTGCTGTCTGACCTGGGATGACACTAGCTGTCCACCCTGACAGTGCTGCAGCACCTGGGAGCTTAAAGAAATGAAAATAAGCGGGTATTCATTCATCCCTTGGCAAATTTTTATTGTGCACCTACTATGTGCCCAGCACTAGTCTAGGAGTTGGGGACACAGCTGTGAACAAAGTAGACTTTTAAAAAATCCCTACCTTCCTGGAACTTATACTGGAATGAAGGGAGATAGACGATAGATAAAATATGTAACTAGATTCTATAGGTTGTCCAGCGATGAGGGCTATGTAGCAGGGGGGACCGGGGAGGACCTCTGTGAGGTGGTAACACACTTGGGTTTACAAACAGTGCTGTCTAGGGGCTGGTAACAAGAACGTGTTCATTTATGTAAATTCACTGAGCTACGTACACTTAGGATTTTATGCATTTTTCTGAATGTATTTCGAACTTCAATAAAATGCTTATTCAGATTCGGTGCGAACATCGCAATAGTAATAGCTACGCAATAGTAATAGCTACCATTTATGTATGGACTGTGCCTCCACTGTGATAGGCATTTCCATGCACTATCTCATTTAATCCACACAATACAACTGACATAAGATTGTTGTCAGCACTTTTCAGAGGAGGACCACTGGGGTTCAGTGTGGCTCTCTTGTCCCTGGACACAATAGTGAATGATGCAGTTTTTATTCTCCAGAGCTCAAAATCTAAAGCAAACATAGCAAGGCCTGCCTGCCGTGGGGGAGAGTGTGGGTATGGCGGGGACCAAGAGAGGAGATAGGAAACTCAGCCTAGGAGGCTGGTTCCCCCAGAGGAAGTGATGATTAAGCCAAGAGCCGAATTCCTAAGGCAGGTGAGGGGGTTAAGGGGTGTTACAGACAGCAGTAAGGACACGAAAGAGGGCATATGCCGTATGTTTGAGGACTGGAGCCTGGCATGGCCACACATGCCCACGGGAATGAGAGGTATTGGGCAATTTCTTGGGGAGGTAGGTGAGGATCAGATTGGGAGGGTCATGCTAAGAAATTTATCCCAGAAGGGTTCTGAGCATACAGGACTTGATTTGTGGTCAAGTGGTGCCCGCAGGTTGTTACTAGAGGCAGAGGTCATTGGGAAAGAGATCACAATGGTCTGAAATAGAGACTTCGTAGTGGGGACAGGGAGAGGTGACTCATCCACCACCCTTGGTGGTGACTGGATGTGGCCAGTGAGGGGCACAGAAGGGTGATGTCCAGTTTTCTGACTTGGCTTATTTATGCCATTCGCAGAAATCATCCAGTGAGGAGGGGGTGATGGGAGGGGCAGGATTAGGGATTTGGCAGTAAGACAGAGGTGACTTATGCTCATAACGCTTCCCGAGTAGCCCTCTAGCAGGCGTTCCCACAAAGGCGTCGAGTTGGCGCTGCTTGTACAGACCTGGGAGGCTGCTAGAGCCCTCGGAGTGGATGCGTGAGCAGCTCAGAAGGGGACAGTGCAGGGCTTATCACTTTCAGATCACCTGGCATGCCCTCTGCCTCCACTGTTGCAGCCTCCGTGTGCCCTGTCCTTCCCGAGCCTAACATTTTATTGTAATTGCTTGCCTGGTGTTTTATTTTCTCTACCCAGCTCACCACTGTCTAAAATTGTTTGTTTCCTTGTTCATTGTATGCCTCTCCACATCAGAATGCAAGCCTCAGGATGTCACCTCTGTCTCCGGACAGCATTTATTGACCACCACAAACAGCCCATCCATTGGCTTGACTGGAAGCAGGTGACACAGATCCGCAAGAGCACAGGATGGTGGGTTTCTTGAGCACTGAAGCCACCAGACGTGAGATTTACACTTTGCATGGTACTGAAAGGCTCAGAGGTGAACAAGGTAGACAAGTGTCCTCCTCTCCCCTCCACCGCCTGGAGTTTACATTCTACTGAGAGACACAATAAACAAAGAAACTAAGACAAACAATATTCCTACCTTCGTGGATCTTATATAGTAAAGATTATATTATTACAGTAAAGACATGAGCCCCAACCTTATGTTTGTTAATGATTCATTTGCTAATCAGGTAAATAATAATTTCAATAAACATTGCCTGAGCACCTTCTATGTACCTCTGCGAGGTGTGGGGATAAATAGTTTGGTATGACGGTGTTTGTCGGAAGTTGTCTTGGTTCGGTGAAGGAGAAAGTTGAGAACTATAAAACAGCTGGATAAGTGCTCTACAAGAGAGGTGCCTGGGGCTGCTATGGGAGGAAGGGACGCCCCCCACCCCAGGTCACTCTAGAAGCACCTGAAGGCTAAATTAATTTCTGCCCACAACTGTCTTTTATAGTCAGAAAATGCAAATGGATATATGCAGACTTTGAAAAGGTTGGCAGTTGGGTTTCTTGCCTTCTGAGTCATTGAACACTGTTTCTTAAATGTTGGTGTGCAGCAGAATCAGCTGGAGAACTTGTTAACAATACACACTGGTGAGCCCTGTCCTCAGGGATTCTGATTCCGAAGGTCTGCAGTGGGCTCGGTAACATGTACTTAAAATATTTTTATTATTATTACAAAATTTCAAACAAATGTAAAAGAAGAGGGAATAGTACCATGAACCTCCAAAATGATAAGGTAACTTCAATTATAATCCAAATGTGGTCACTGCTGTTTCATCTGTAATTCATCCAATGGCCCTCCCACCCACACCCACGAATAGGTTAATTTTGATGCAAATTCCAGACATCATATACTTTCATCCATAAATACTCTTAACATGTACCTCTAAAATAGAAGATTTTACAAAATCACTATCATATTACTGTTGTCACACCTAAAATATCAACAATAATTCCATAACCATCAAAAACTCATGGTTCAGGGGCACCTGGATGGTTCAGTCGGTTAAAGTGTCTGACTTCAGCTCATGATCTCATGGTTCGTGGGTTCGAGCCCTACATTGGGCTCTACGCTGAACGCTTGCTCCGAGCCTGGAGACTGCTTCTCTCTCGGCCCCTCCCCTGCTTGTGCTCTGTCTCTCAAAAATAAATAAATGTAAAAAAAATTTTTTTAATTCACTGTTCAAATTTGCCTGATTGCCTGAAATTTTTCAGGCAAAAGTGGGTTTGCTTGAATCAAGCCAGATCCACACGATGCATTTGACTGCTATGTCTCTTAAGTCTCTTTAAGTCTGGAGATTTTCCCTCCCTATTTTATTCCTCCTAATTTATTTGTTGACAAAAGCCAAGTTGTCTGTCCTGTTGCGTGCCCAGCATTCTGCAATATGTTCATTGCATCCCTGCTGTGTCATTTAACATGCTCTTCCATCCCCTATAGTTCCTGTAAATTGTTAGTTGGGTCTAGAGAATTGATCAAGTTCAGATCAAGTTTATGGCAAAAAATAGCACACAGGTGATGAATGTGTACTTCCTATTGTATCACATAGGGATTCACATGGTGTCCCTCTGGGTTGTTAAGAAGATGAGGGGTTCAGGTGTTAACACGCTCTAGGTTCTTTCCACTTACACTCAGTGTCCTGCTCTTCTTGTCTTCTGCTATTAGGACACGATCACAAGTTCATTCATTCTTCATGATCACAAGGTGGCTGTAATTGCTAAAGTACCACAGCCTCCCTCACACACTTCTCAAAGACTGGAAAAAGAAAAGAGATTATGTCCCTTTTCCTTCCTTTCTTAAGGCTTCTCTGAAGCCACTTGGATTTTTTCTCTTGTCCCATTGGACAATTAATTTCCCTATCCATCCCTTAACCGATACCTTCTAGTCTTTTTCTTTCATCTGTTTGCCTTTTCCTCATGCCTGGATCCAGGCACTGGATCGAGTGCCTGTTGCCACTCGATTTTTATCACTATGCCCCTGCCACACTTCTTTGCATCTGGTAAGCAAGGTCTCCCTTCCATTCTTTTCCAAATTGATTTAGCTATTCATGGAACTAGTTTTTTCTCATATATATTTTAGAATAAATTTGTCAGATTTACTAAAAATTCTTGAGATATTTTAACGAGATCCGAATTAAAATTAAAGTTGCTTTAAGTTGAACCAGCAGGTTTACATGTTATTCATTCCATATATGAACATAGCATAATCTCACACTGCAAAATTGTCACACTGGAAAAACTGTGCTCTTTAATTGACTTTCTTGTTAAAAAGTCTTTGCTTCGGGGCACCTGATGGCTCAGTCGGTTAGGCGTCTGACTTCAGCTCAGGTCATGATCTCACAGCTCGTGAGTTTGAGCCCTGCATCCAGCTCTCTGCTGTCAGCACAGAGCCTGCTTCAGATCCTCTGTCTCCCTCTCTCTATGCCCCTACACGGCTTTCACATGCTCTCTTTCTCTCTCAAAAATAAATAAACATTTGAAAAGGAAAAAGTCTTTGCTTTGGTTTGATTTCTTCCAGAAGGCTTTATGGTTGGGTTGCTGCTGTGTATGATATCTTGTTTGCTATATTTTATATGTACTTATTGCTGGTGTAGAGGAACACTGTTGCATTATTTTCTTGTAATTTTATTTAGGCATGTGCCAGTCATGGAGAGGTGCCACTCGGGTCTCCTTCGAGAGAACCTGCTGCAGGCAGCACGGTTGACTGGCATTCCCTGCTGCTACCACTCTGAATCCACCATCACATTCTTGCCTCCTGAGGCCACACTTCACCGACTGGGCACAGCAGGGTGATGGGGCTCGTTCACTCTTACGGGATGCAGACTTTGGCTTGAGGTCTCCCTCTTTGCCTAACGGAAACATTCTTAGAACCACGGGGACATCTGAGAGAAATTCCTACCCAATCTGCCTTCCTCCTTTCCTTTCACAGGAATCAAACATGCACCGCCGGGAAGATTCTCCCCATCTTTTTCTGTTCTATTCCCTAGTAATTACTCTTTATGAGCATTTCTCCTCAATACATTTCTCACACGTCTCATCTTGGTTTGGCTCCTGCTTCTTGGAAGATGTGTACTGAAACAAGGAATAAGTTACATACAATAAAATGCACAGATCTTGCTTACTGTTTCATGAGTATGACAAATGCTTACACCTGTATATCTTATTCTACCAACTATACTTGCTGACTTAATTATTTCCTTCAATGGTCATTAAAAAATATATATTATATATATTTCAGAGAATCCTTAGGCGATTATATGTATACGATCTCTTTATCTATTGAAATATGTTTTTTTTTAAAGTTTTCTTAATGTTTATTTATTCTTGAGACAGAGACAGAGCATGAGTGGGGGAGGGGCAGGGTGAGAGAGGGAGACACAGAATCCGAAGCAGGCTCCAGGCTCCGAGCTGTCAGCACAGAGCCAGAGGCAGCACTTGAACTCAGGAATGGTGAGATCATGACCTGAGCCAAAGTCGGACGCTTACTGACTGAGCTACTCAGGTGCTCATATAGAATTATGTTTTTATAAAAGTATAGCATCCTTTTTGTTGTATCTATTTGTTCTGATAATAACATTGCTATAGTCTTAAAAATTTCATATTTCTCTGGTTTGTCTTTCTCCATCTGTATATTTTTAATCTTTTTATAATCTTTTGCTTTAAGACTTTCTCTTATAGATAATATTACACATTAATCCTGAGCCTTTATATTTTTGTACTGAGTTTGATCTATTTCTACTTATTCCCATTATTCTTATATTTAAATTCTTAAAAAAAATCATATCAGCATTTTTTTCATGTATTCTATTCATCACACTTTTTTTCTGGTTCCTTTTTTTCTTTTCTTCCTTGTTACTCGCCATTACAAGGGGAAAATTAAACATCAAGTTTGGGTTTAGTAGTTAGGAGCAACTACCAGGAGAATAAAACTGAATGTAAAATTTCAAGCAAAAGAAATTTCAATTTATCTGATCAATTATAGTTACTGATTGCTGTGTATGTAAAATTTTGTTTGCTTATTTTGTTATAAGTTTTACCACAGTGACACTTACTGAGTTATTTTTTTATACCTCCATTTTTAGTCACAACTTCCTGGTGTTTTTTTCTTCTTACTACTTCTAAGGAGGTTTTAAAAGAGGGTCTTTGTATGGTAAACAGTAATTATGTTGACATCACATTTAAATGAGAGTTTAGCTGCATATAGAATTTTAAGCCCCAAGGTTTTTGGTGTTGTTGTTGTTGTTGTTGTTTTTACTGAAAATATTGCTATTTAGTCTCCCTGCAAATGTTGCTGTTGAGAAATAAGATTGGTCTAATTCTTTTTCCTTCGTAGACAATTTGCTTTGCATCTAGAAGAGTTTAAGTTTTTCTCTGTCCTTGATGCTATTAAGTGATACAAAACTGTACCTAGGTATGTTTTTCCTCATTTAAATTTCTTTAAGTACTTGCATTTGTACTTTGAGATTTTAAAACTTTCTTTAATCTGAGAATTCCTCTGTAACTAATTACTTAAATATTCCACTCTATATTTTCCCTCTTCTTCTGAGATTTCCATTATTTGAATGTTGTTGCTTCCATTTCTATTTTCCATGTCTCTTAACTTTTCTTTTTAATATTTCAGCTGTATGACCCATCCTGATACTTTCTGGAACCAATCCTCCACTTCTTTGATTTATTCTATATTTACTCTGCTATTCAACCTACTAAGTCTTTTGTTTCCATTTTCTTTTTCATACTCAGAAATTCCTCTCAGAGCTTCTTTATGCCTTTGCCTTTACAACACCATTTCTTTTTTATTTAATATACTGATTTTTATTTCTTGTTGTCTTTGGTCTGTTAAATTTACTTCATCTGCATTTTTTCCAGGTGTTTTTTTTTTTTTATATCCCAGTGGCCCTCTCAATAAGCTAATTATTATTTTTCCTATGAGTTACACTACAACACAGGGGACTTATACCCATTCTTCCAGAATAGAGATTCTCAACCAGAGGTGATTTTGCCCCAACAGGAGACATTTAGAAGTTTCCAGAGACATTTTGGGTTGCTACAATCTGGGCTGCAGGAAAAGGGAAGCAGTATTAGAGCATTGCTACTGGCTTCTAGTGGGTAACAGCCAGGGATCTCTTAAAAACCCCACAATGTACTAGAAATCCTCTCACAACAATAATTTATCTTCCCAAAACCTCACTACAGCCAAGGTTGAGAAATCCTATCCTAGAAGTATTAGATGCCTGAGCTGATGAGAAGGGCCAAAGCATAAACCATAGCTTCTGTCTGTCCTGATAAGTTTGACATGGGTTTTGCAGGGAGAGTGAGAACACATCTCAGGATATTATGATTCAGACTTCCATCCTGGATCCGCTCTTTTTCAAGAATTACCCATGAAGCAGGAGTCACCATAAAGCAGAGTAGGGCCAGCAGGGAATACTATGGGGATGGCCAGTCAGCTTGTACACACTGTTAACTGGTTCTTAACTGCCCAGCTTGGCTAGAGTGCCCACTCTGATGTTACATTGGCAGTCCTGACAATACCGGGATGGCCACTGTCTTTTCTGCTTCACTGTGGTACTAGACTAGGCAAAATCTGCCCAGGACAATGTTAAAGAGCACAAGGTGCATCTCAAAGTCTCTGCAACCCAAGTGCCCCTGGTCTCCATCCTGGAGACTATCCATCCATGATCTCCATCCATCCATCCATCCTTCAGTCATGTGTGGCTGTGAGCTTCCACTTCTCCCTCACACCAGGACCTAAACACCTCCTGTTGCTCCAGAGACTCTTCTCATATTTATGCTAGTTTCACACAACTTTCTTCTGGATTTTGTGGCATTGAAGGAAGGAATCAGGGAGGCTAAGCTGATCCCTCATCTTATCAGAAACTGGAACTCACAAATTATTTAGATTTCAAAACTGTATATACATATCTCTTTGATAAAACAAAAAATAATTTTAAAATCAAAAGAAGAACAAGAAACTGAAGAAACAGAGAATGTGCAAAAGTTACCATTTGAGTGGTGCCTGTGAGTCAGTATAGGTTCAACTTGAGTAAGAGACCCAAAACAACAGTGGCTTATTCAAGATCAAAATTTCTTTCTTTTAGGTATGGGTATGTGTGTGTATATGTATGCATATGTATATATGTTTATATATATATATAAAGTAGTTTTTTCTCTTGCATGACCTACATTCTTAGAATTAACTCATAGTCTAAGATGGTTGCTTTGACTCTATGTATTATGTATACATTCCAGCCAACAGGAAGGAAAAAGGGGGGAAAGAAGACCAAAGAGCATAGGATAACTATATTTTAAGGAATATGTTTCTGTTTTCTAGTTCAGTATAACAAACCACCCCAAAACTAAGTGGCTTAACACAACAGTGATTTATTATAAATCATGATCCTGTGAGCAGAATGCATAGTTCTGATTACATGGTGTTGACCAGCATTCTGGGACAGTTGATAGGTCCAAAATGATCTCAACCACATGGTTGGCAAGTTGGCACTGGTTATTAGCTAGGAGCTTAGATGGGGCCATTGCCTGAAGCCTCAGTTCTCCTTCATGAGCATTCTTCTTCACAGCTGCTTGAGCTCCCTCACAACATGGAATCTGCATTCAAAAAAGGATCATTCCAGGGGCGCCTGGGTGGCTCAGTCAGTTGAGTGTTGGACTTTGGCTCAGGTAATGATCTCACATTTCATGGGTTTGAGCCCCACACTGGGCTCTGTGTTAACAGCTCGGAGCCTAAAGTCTACTTCAGATTCTGTGTCTCCCTCTCTCTCTGCCTATTCCCTGCTCGCACTCTGTCTCTCTCTCTCTCTCTCAAAAATAAACATGAAAAGAACTTTTTAAAAAGGATCATTCCAAGCATGAGAGTCCCAAGAGGAAGGAAATTAAAGCTCTAATCCTCTTTTTTTTTTTTAATTTTAAAATCTTTATTTTGGCATAAGTTTAGAAATTTAGAATTTAGAAAACTTGCAAAGGTAAGATAGAGAATTTTTGTATACACTTTACTCAGCTTCCCCCAATGATAACACCTTATATAACCATGGTACATTTATCAAAACAAAGAAATTAATATTGGTACAGTACTATTACATAACTACACACTTTTATTTCGATTTCACCAGTTTTTCACAAATGTCACTTTTTTTCCTGGCTCTGTGTCCAATCCAAGATACAACAATGCATTTTAAATCACCCCATTCTGATCATTATATTGTACATTGTACATTGTAATGAATATATTCCTGAAAACTTAAGTGCCAACTGGATTTCTGTACATCGAATAGTTCACATCATAAATGGTAAACATAACATCTGTGCTGTGTTTTATAACTGCAGAGTTTATTTATATGCACTTTTTCACTTTATAGTCCTAAGTTATTGAACATTCGCACAGGAAGGATACTTAACAGTCATTTACATGTACAGCCTCATTGTTTTACTAAGGATGACTCAAAACGGTTACGTGTCTTGAATCAATTCACATAATTGGAGGTGAAAAGCCAAGACTAGGACCCAATTTTATTTCTCATTGAGTATTTTCCTAATATAGTATGTTAAGATTCCCAAAACTGGAACACTCGTTTCATGATCATCAAAAAGAATAGGAAGTACTGAGTCCTTCGTGAACATAGTTGGAAAGCAGCCAATCTCCTGAAAGCTCTAATCCTCTTAAGGCCTGAGTTTGGAACTCCTTGAATGTCTCTCCTGCTGCATTCTATTGGTCAAAGCAGTCCCAGGACCAGCCCAAGGAAGGGGTGGTGGTGGACAGACTCTACTTCTTGATGTGAAGATTGGCATGCACATCCCGGAGGGGAGGAATCGTTGCAAGCTATCTTTGGAGGCTAGCAACCATAGACATTTCCTGGAAGTTGTCATGGGACACCTCTGCTCACCTCCTGGCATCCAGAACTAAGCAGAAGTTACATGACCATAATTAGCTACAAAGGAGGTTGGAAAATCTACTTTTTAAGCTGACATCCATGTACCTGGATCAAAACTGAGGGTTCAACCTCAATGGAAGAATGAGGAATCTCTAACAGAGAGTTGAAATGAGTCATCAAAACATAAATAGCCTGAAGTGGTTACGGGGAACCAGGATACAAAACTGAGGGGCAGAAGAGCCAGAGACCGGCAAAAAGAATGGCAAGCGTAATGGAAAGACAAAATAGCTCATTGTGAGAATGCAGTTTAGCAATCTGATGACAAAACATACTCTTAGAAATTACATTTTATTCATCAGTTTACCATCGATTGTCAAACACTTATCAATTCCCCTCTACAGACCAGGCCCTGGGCTAAGTTCTAGGAATATAACAATAATAAGACATTGTTCCCATACTTGGGGATAGATGTAAGGCAAAGGCAAAAATAAAAGACAAGGCTTTGTGCCTCTTCCTCTGCCACTTCCCAATATAGGAGACCCTTCACTAATGTCACAGAAAGACAGAAGTAATAAAAGGCACCAAGAATCTTTGTTCAGAAGAGTGGTAAATATTTGCATATCTGGTAGAATTTTCTAAATCTTCATATTAAATTCCACTTTGCAAAGTAGCCACTCCTGGGTTTCCAGGCTAGGTTAAGCTCCAATTGTAGACATCTGTAGGATTTGTGTGCTCAGCATCTATCTCTTCACACTCATTCTATTAAAAACAGGTCTGTTTTTCTTCCATCTACTTCAGTCTATGTGGCTGAACTATATGGAATTAACTGCATTCCCATTCCAGGGGGTGGGCATGTGACCCAAACATAGCCTGGGCTCCTATCAGAATTCTTGCAAATGTGGGTTTAAGCAGGAAGGATAAATTGCCGGATCTGCTGGAGGCAGCTGAAGAGGAGAGCTTGCTTGAGGTTGAGTCCTGTTAGGATGGAAGCAGAACCAAAACATGGAGGGGCAGGCCCAATGACTGGATCCAACCATGCCTGAAGTACAGACTTTTCATGTGTGAGCCGATAAATTGGCCTTTTTGTTTAAGGCAGTTTGGGTTTTGTTTTTGCTACTTGCAAACAAGTGTCCCAATAAATAATCCCTTTTGTCAGAGACTTTTATCATACCTGTTCTTCTCCTTTGAGACCCCTTGTCAATGTCTTTTAATTACTATTTCAGTGTTGATCTCTTTCATGGATCCATCTCCTTTTGACCATGTGTTCATTGAGTGGAATGGTGAATAGGACTTTCCACACTATTTACTGCTTGCCTTCCCTCTTCCTGCTTGCCTCCCTCTTCCTGAACACAGGGCTGAATTCTCCAAGGTAAATATAAGTGTGTACTGCCTCCATCGCACTGACCTCCCCCCTGGTGGTGGTAGATGAATGCTATGCCACTTATCAACATTCCATTGGGGTAAAACTATCTCATCCATGTTCTGCCACATAGAAAAGCGTCTGTCTCATAATAAATGTTCCATAAATACTAGTGATATTAATGATAATAACTAAAAGTAATAATTTAAAAGCATAATTTAAATTATTGTTCTCGTGGGGCACCTGGGTTGCTCAGTTGGTTGAGCATCTGACTCTTGGTTTTGGCTCAGGTCATGATCCCAGGGTCATGGGATCAAGCTCGCATAGGGCTTCATGCTTCTCTCTCTCTCTGCCCTTCTCCCTTTGTACTCTCTCTCTAAAATTAAAAAAATTAAAAAAATAAATTATTCTTTTTATTTTATTTTTATATTAAATATAATTTATTGTCAAATTGGTTTTCATACTACACCCAGTGCTCATCCCAACAGGTGCCCTCCTCAATGCCCATCACCCACTTTCCCCTCTCCCCCAGCCCCCATCAACCCTCAGTTGTACTCTGTATTTAAGAGTCTCTTATGGTTTGCCTCCCTCCCTCTCTGCAACTTTTTTTTCCCCCTTCCCCTCCCCCATGGTCTTCTGTTAAGCTTCTCAGGATCCACATATGAGTGAAAACATATGGTATCTGTCTTTCTCTGCCTGACTTATTTCACTTAGCATAATACCCTCCAGTTCCATCCATGTTGCTGCAAATGGCAGGATTTCATTCTTTCTCATTGCCAAGTAGTATTCCACTGTATATATAAACCACATCTTCTTTATCCATTTGTCAGTTGATGGACATTTAGGCTCTTTCCATAATTTGGCTATTGTTGAAAGCACTGCTATAAACATTGGGATACAAGTGCCCCTATGCATCAGTACTCCTGCATCCCTTGGGTAAATTCCTAGCAGTGCTATTGCTGGGTCACGGGGTAGATCTATTTTTAATTTTTTGAGGAGCCTCCACACTGTTTTCCAGAGCGGCTGTATATTCTGCTCTTTTTCACTTAACAATGTATGTGGGAGCTCATAATATATATGTACATGGAGCTGGCTTGGTCTTTAAAAATATTTTTATGGTATTTCTTTGTATGGATGTTCCATAATTTATTTAATCAGTTCCATCTTTGTTGATATTAAGTTGTTTCCAATCTTTTTTTTTTCTGGTATAAACAATGCTACAGTGAATTTCTTTGTACATTCACTTTGCCTACATGTGCAAGTATATGTAGAATATATTTTACTGGAAACAGAATTGCTGGATCAAAGAGAACATGTATTTTAGAATCAGCTTACCAAGTTCCATGAACACCTTGCTGGGATTGTGATTATAATTTTATTGAATCTATAAATCATTTTGGGGAGAACTGGCATCTTTATGTTATTATCCTATTCATAAAAATAATAGATTTCTTTATTTAGATCTTTATTGTCTCTTAATTTATATAGAAGAGTGATAAGCCCAAATAAGTCAATATCTTCTAGAGACACAAAGTACGGAGGAGAGACTTGTCCTATCAGCAATTGGGACTTATTATGCAGCTATAGTTATCAAGATAACATGGTATAGGGGCAGGGATAAAAAATTTGAACACTGGATAGAATAGAGATTCCAGAAACAGATTCACTTATCTGTCATGGCAGATCAGTGGTGAAAAGAAGGATTATTCCACAAATGGATCTGAAAAAAAAAAAAATATTCATATTGGGAAAAAAAATGGAACTCATCCCTACCTCACACCACAGATAATTAACCCAGATGGATCCCAGACTTACAGGTCAAGAGAAAAACTTTATAAGTTTTGATATAAAATATAGTAAATATTATTCTGATTTTGGGAGATAAAAGAATATCTTAAACAAAAAGTGTTAACTAGAAAGAAAATATTGATACATTTACTTCTATAAAATTAAGAACTGTTCATCAAAGACACTGGAGAAAAAAGTGAAAATGCAAGTTATAAGTTGTCTGTATTGATATTGCTATATCAACTTTTTTATTAGCATTTCCTCAGCGTGTGTGTGTGTATGTGTGTGTGTGTGTGTATGTATGTGTGTGTATATATATATACGTATATATATATATACCCTTCCTTTTCAGTCATTATAGGTGATTTATTTATCTTTAGGTATATCATTTGTGATTGGTGTGTAGCTGGATTTTAAAAATCCAATTTGATAGTCTCTTTTTGTATAGTTGGTAAATTAACCTGTGTAGTGGGCTGAATGGTGACCCCTAAAAAGAGATGTCCATTTCCTGACCTCAGAGCCTGTGAATGTGACCACATTTGGAAAAAGGATCTTTGTGGATGTAAGCTAAGGGTTTTGAGATGAGATCATCCTGGATTATCCAGATGGACCCTAAACCCAATGACACGTGTCCTTATAAGAGACACACAAGGGACAGACAAAGAAAGAAGGCCATGAGAAGGAGGCAGGATTAGAATTATGTAGCCACAGGGTGCCTGGGTGGCTCAGTCCATTGAATATCTGACTCTTGATTTTGGGTCAGGTCACAATCTCACGGTTTGTGAGTTTAAGCCTCACGTTGGGCTCTGCACTGGCAGCGCAGAGCCTGCTTGTGGTCCTCTCTCTCTGCCCCTTCCCTGTTTGCTTGTGCACTCTCTCTTTCTCTCAAAATGAATAAAATAAATATGAAAAAAAAGAAGAAGAATTATGTACCCACAAGTCAAAGGTGGAAGCTGCAAAGGAAGGGTTCTCTCTTAGAGCCTTCAGGGAGCATGACCTTGCTGAGACCTTGATTTTGGACTTCTGGCTTCCAGCACACTGAAAGAGTAAATTTTAGTTGTTTTAGGCTACCAAGTTTGTGGTAATTTGTTATAGCAGACCTGGAAAACCAATATAACCTATTTACATATATTGTGATAAATAGGACAGTTGGATTTATATTTAACATTGTTTTGTGTTTTGTTTACCGTCTTTTTTTCTGCTTCATTTTCTTTCCTGCTTTCTGTTGGATTGATAAGGTTTTCTGCATTCTTTTACTTCCTTTTGTGCTGATTGTATTTCTGTTTTTCTAATGGTTGGCCTTCAAGTTTTAGCAGAAATAATTAATCTTATAGAAAGCCTAGTCACAAAACAAGAATCTTAACATGATTTAACTGCCCAATTAACATAAAGCCCACCTAATACTGATTCCTATAATTTGTTTCACTTTTTTTGTACATAAAAAGTTAACGGTTTTATCGTGTCTTGAACCCCACAGCTTTCCTCATTTTTCTTGCTAAAGAACACATTTAATGTATAATAATCTCTTTTAGTCTTGGTGTCATAGAAACGATTTTGTCATCACTCCCCTCCCTGCCCCCCTTTCTTCACTCTCCTACCAGCCAGCCCAGTGGATCCACCCAGCTCTCTTAGTCCTCAACAGGTCTTATCTGGCAGTTCCTGCCCCATGGTGATATTGAAGCAATGGCAAATATGCTGTCAGGCTGTCAGTGGATAGCTTGATTTAATTCCTGGTCATGAACCATGCTGCGTTCTTTGCCTCCCTAGGACCACAGCTTCATGCAAGCCTTGTACCAGGCTCAGTTGGCAATGGTTTTTCAGCCTTCCTGTCACAGATGTAGGAGCCCTGGTGCAGCCTCTGTTTTCCGGTGATGACCCTGGCTGCATAGGGTCCTGCTTAGACTCGGTGACCCTACAAAAGAGAAAATCCCAGCTGCCCTGGCAGGCCCCGAGCCCAGTTTGCCAGCTTCTGTAGCTGAGGTTTACACCTTGTGTTCCCACTGCATGGAGATATTTAATTTGTTTTTGAAATTGGCCATGCTTGTTAAACTTTCTGTTCGTGGATTTTGTCCATTATTGCTGCTTGAAAAAAAGGGAGAACCTCAATGCGTGAACTTTCAGAACCATATTCTTTAATTTTCCAGAAAAAAAATGTAAAGCATTAGAGTTCCTTAACATTTTGGTTCAATTCTACCTGGGAAAACATGTCAGCCTTTTTGGTGGAAGACAGCTGACTAAATCTTTAAAACTTAATGTTTTCTAACTAATGTTCTGTTTAGATATTTCTCTCTTTTCTAAGGCTAGTATTAGACATTCATGTTTTCCTGGAAAGTCATCTTATGTCATTTTGAAACTGAACAAATACGACATATAATTATTTTAGTTTTCTCTAAGTCTGAGATTATTCTCATCACTCCTCTTTGTCTTTTTTATGCTTTCTCATTTTTTTTTTTTCTTGATTAGGTTGTTTTTCATCCTAAACAACCCTGCTTACTTCTTATAATTTTTTCCTTTCTGATACATCAAAATCTATATTAGTTTTTCTTTCTGCCCTCCTTGTGTTTATTCTATTATTTTATTTTTTAAAAAAATTTTAATGTTTTTATTTATTTTTGAGACAGAGAGAGACAGAGCATGAGCAGGGGAGGGGCAGAGACAGAGGGAGACACAGAATCTGAAGCAGGCTCCAGGCTCTGAGCTGTCAGCACAGAGCCCGACGTGGGGCTCGAACTCACAGAGTGTGAGATCATGACCTGAGCTGATGTCAGACGCCCAACCGAATGAGCCACCCAGGCACCCCTATTCTATTATTTTCTAATTTCTTGAATTAGATTAATTTTCATTTTTTAGTATTTATATTTTTAAGTAATCTCTACACCCAATGTAGGGCTTAAACTTACAAACCTGAGATCAAAAGCCAGTCAAGGTGCCCCTAGTATTTATAAATATTCATGTCTTTAGCTATGAATTTTTCTCTCTACACTATTTTATTCATATCTTGTAAGTCTGAATATGAAGTGTTTCATTATGGTTATTTTCTATATATTCTATGATTTTTGTTTCGATTTCCTGTTTGATTTAACAGTTGTGATGGTTGCTTGTTTTCCTTTGCTTTCTAGTTTTGTCATTTATTGTTAGTTTCCATGTACTGCTACTGGAGAATGTTATATCTTGTGCGGTTCTTGAGAAGATACTGACTATCCGTTCTGTGAGCTCAATGCATGAAATGTGTCTTAAATATTTTATGTAGGTCTTCTCTCAGCTTATTTATTATTTTATGAACTTTATCTGTCATAGGTTGAGATAAAGTCTCCCATTTCTACCTCTTTTATTTCTTTGTATTTTTTGCTTTGTGAATTTGAATGGTATTGTAATTGGTATATAAATATATATAAGGCTTTCCTTGGATAGTTTTCTCCTTACTATAAATTGCCTTTATTTGCCCCCATTTAATGTGTTTTTTGCCCTGAATTCTATTAAGTGATAATTTTTTCTTTCTTTTTATTTATATAGCCCAGAATTTTACCCCATATCTCGATTTTAAACTTCCTTGGTTATCACGTTTTGTGTCTGCTCATTCCTGCAAATGGCTGAGTTTTGCTTTGTGATCTTGTCTGAGTATTTTCATTTTAATAAGTTTATCCATTGAAATTTATTCAAAACAACTGATTCACTTGATGTTTTTAATAGCCTTTTATATTACAATATGTTGTTCATTCCTTTAAAAATCTTATTATTATGTGATTTGTGTTTTCTGTATTTCATTTTGTCACACATCTCCTGATGATTTGAAAGGTTTTTTAGTTGACTTTTAGTTATTTTAATGACTAGTGTTTTCAAAGTCATAGTGGTTTAATTTTATATAAATAATCTTCTTTTTCTTCAGATAGCAAGGATCAATTCTTGATTATGTACAATCAAAAAGTTAGTATGTGTCTACCTCTTCCCAGCTTGCCTATCAAGTTTCTCCCTTCTATCACCAATTTTTCGTTAATTGTATTGTACTGTGGTTGTTAGCTCTTCTAGCATGTATGTCTAAATATCCTTTAAATATCCTTTACCTGTCCTTATATAACTTTATACCCTTAAAACCCGTTTACATCTGTAAGACTTATCAGTTTTAATACCGTTTGAACTCAGGTTATAAAAGACGAGCTACTCAGTACAGCTAAACTAGTCCATGCCTTCTGTCCTCTTCTCCTCCAGGCACTTATTAGTTACATTATTTCTAAGTTATCATGGCTAATAAAATGTACATGATTTCTAAAGTTGTTACAGGAGTGAGTCTACCTGAAAAAAAATTCAGTCCTCACCCCTAGTCTTTTTTTCCTGTTCATCTTGCATTTGGCTGGGATTGCCTACAGCTTCTTTAATAAGGCTTCTGGGCCTTATGTTCCCTGTATGTTCAAAATTATTTGTTTGCTTTTATTTTTGAAAGAAGAATTGGAAGGGTACAGATTTTTTACTTCACTGAGGAATTTGTAGGCATTGCCCAGCTGTTACCCAGGTTGGTGCTGCAGTGGAGAACCATGTGTCCAGCCCTAATTTCTCCCATCATGGTGATTTTTTTTTTTTTTTTACACGGAAGGCCTCAAATATTTCTTATTTCTCTTTGGTGCTCAGTAGACCTTCTAATTTCAGTGTTGATTCTTCCACATCAAATATTCCTGGGATATGAAGGGTCTGTCAGGCTGTGGTTTGAGGCTTTTAGTTTTTTTAAAAAGGACTTCTGGAATTGTATTCTTAAAGTTTTTTTTTTTTTCTCAATTTCTTTGGTCTTCTTCTTGGGATGCCAGTTTTGTATAAGCTTAATTCCATCATCTTCCAACTTGTCATCTACTCCTTTTTTAAAAATCAACTCCATTACAAAATAATTTATATACAATAAAAGGTTACATTTTAAGTTTACAGTTGGATGAGTGTCAAAAACATGTACACCTGTATAACCACAACAGTCAATATGGAATATTTTCATTATTCTAACAAGTCCCCTTTTGCCCCATCTCAATTTCCACCTCCCATCTTCGGCCCCAAGTAACCATTGCTCTGCTTTCTATCACCATAGATTAGATTTGTCTTACCTTGAGTTTCATAAAAATGGAATCACATAGTATGTACTTTTCTGGCTGGCTTCTTCCACTCAGTAAAATATTTTTGATATTGATCTACTTTGTTGCATGTGTCAGTAGGTTGTTCCCTTTTAATCCTGAGTAGTATTCCAGTGTATAAAAACACCAACCACAATGTGTTTAGTCATCCACCTAATTGGGCGGTTACAAGCCTGGGGCTATTATGAGTAAAACTTGTATGAGCATTCATGAACAAGTCTTTGTGTGTATGTAGGCTTTCATATTTCTTGTGGAAACACCTAGAAGTTAAACTGTTGGATCATGTTTAACTTACAAAAAAAACCGTCAAACAGTTTTCCAAAGAGGTATCATTTTTACATTTTCATCAGCACTGTATGAGAGTTCCAGTGTCTCCACATCATCACCAACATCATCTCTCATGTCAAATTAAGAAATGTTAGTCATCCTAATGGGTGCAGTGGTATCTCATTATAATTTTCCCCAATCCTTTCTTCAAAATTTTAGCATTCACTATTATTGTTTCACTTATTATTTTACCAGAATACATAGATGAAATGTAAACTTAAATCATTCTAATTACAGTTCAAAGGAACTCTCTACAATTTTTTTTAAATGTAAACTTTTATTTTAGGACAACTTAAATTTACAGAACTATTGCAAAGATCATACAGAGAGTTCACATACACTCCACATCTCCTTATTATTAACAGCTAACACTAATATAGTATACTCAGTTAACCGACCAAAATTGATTCATGATTAACTAAAGTTGGTACTTCATCCAGATTTCCTTAGCGTTGACCTAATGTCCTTTTCTGATTTCAGAATCCCATTCAAGATACATATTACATTTAGTAGTCCTGTCTCTTTAGGGTTCTCTTGGCCCTCCCTCTTGCCCTTCCCACTCAAACAGTGAGGATCCTGGCCCCCACCATAAACTACCATTTACTTATTGTTCAAATCCAGTGTATATGTATAGTGGCACCAGAATTGTTATCCCATACCCCCAGAGGGAACAACTTTATCAACTAGAGTACAGGGCTTATGTACACTTTCTTGTGCCTATAATCATAAAACTACTAATTTCCAAAGTTACTTAGGTCAGCACCTTTTCCTTCCACCCCGTTGCTTCATACATGTGTAAAACAGTTAGGCTTCTTTTGTCACATTCTACATTCTATCCTGGGATCCCCCTTAAATGATTTTTTAAAAATTTTACATACATTAAAGCTCACTCTTTGTGCTATAAAGTTCTGTGGGTTTTGACAATTGCATGGTATCATTCATTCACTATTACAGTATCATATACAATAATTTCTTCACCCTAAAAAAGTCTCCAGTGTCACTTCCTCCATTTCCCCCAAACCTCTCATAACCACCAATGTCTTTACCACCTCTTTTTGATCAAAGTGTTTTGCCTTTTGTAGACTCTTCCACTTAGCAATATATAATTAAGATTCATCCATGTCTTTTATGGCTTGGATTGTTCATTTCTTTTGATTGCTGAATTATGTCCCACTGTATGTATGTGCCATGGTTTGATTATCCATTCACCTATTGAAGGACATCGTGGTGGCTTCCCTTTTCTGGTATTTCTGAATACAGGTGCTATAAACATTCCTATGCAGATTTTTGTGTGTGCACAAGTTTTCGAATACAGTGGATGAATCTCTAGCAGCACAGTTGCTGGATAGAATGGTAGGACTATGCTTAATTTTGTAAGAAACTGCCAGACTGTCTTCCAAAGTAGCTGTACCATTTTGCATTTCCACTAGCAATGAATGAGAAGTCCCTTTGCTTCATACCCTCACCAGTGATTTATATTGTCAGCTAGGAGTCTTGCCATTCTAAAGGTATGTACTAGCATCTCATTGTTGTTTTATTTTGCAACTTACTAATGACAAATGATGTTGAGCATCTTTTCATATGCTTATTTGACATCTATGTGTCTTTGTTGAGGTGTCTGCTCAGATCTTCTGCCCATTTTAAACTGAGTTGTTTGTTTTCTTATGATGGAGCTTATGAATTGCTTGCGTATGCTGAGCACAAGCCTTTTATCGGATGTGTGTTTTGCAAATATTTTCTTCCAGTTTGTGGTTGTCTTTCACAAAGCAGATTTTTCAATTTTAATAAATTTTCTTTCATGGCTCACGAGTTTAGTGGAAACTCATTGCCAAACCTAGATTTTCTCCTGTTTTCTTCTAGATGTTTTTGGTTTTGAATTTTACATTTAGGTCTGTAATTCAGTTTGAGTTACATTTTGTGAAAAGTGTAAATCTGGGTCTAGGTTCATTTTTGTTTGCATGTGGACATACTGTTGTCCCAGCGCCATTTGTTAAAAAGATTGTTTTTGCTCTACTGGATCTCCTTTCCTTTTTTGTCAAAGATAAGTTGACTCTATCTGTGTAAGCCTATTTCTGGGTTTCCTAATTTGTTCCATGAATTAACATGTCTATTCTTTCACCAATACCACACTACCTTGATTACTGAGATTTATAGTATGTCTTGAAATTGGGTAGGTGAGTTCCCCAATTTTGTTCTTCTTTTTTAAGATTGTTTTGGCTACTCTAGATGTTTTGCCTTTCCACTATAAATGTTAGAATGAATTTTGGTTATATCTACAAAATAACTTCCTAGGATTTGGATTAGGATTGCATTGCATCTATAAATTAAGCTGGGAAAATGGACATCTTAACAATACTGAGTTTCTAATCCATGAGCATGGAATATCTCTTCATTTATCTAGATCTTCTTTGCCTTCTTTTATCAGAGTATTTCAGTTTCTTCATGAAGATACCAAACCTATTTTGTTAAGTTATGTGTTATGGTCCAGAATGTGGTCTTGGGTGAATGTTCCACATAAGTTTGAGAAGAATGCATATTCTGCTCTTGTTGGATGGAGTACTCTAGAAATGTCAAATAGATTGAGGTGATTGATAATGCTGTTCAAGCCACATGTCCTTATGATTTTCTGTCTGATTTATCAGTTACTGGAAACAGGGGTACTGATCAAACAAACTGTAACAGTGAATTTGTCTATTTCCCACTCAGTCCTATCAGTTTTTGATTTATGTATTTTGATGCTTTCTTGTTAGGTGCCTTCACATTAAGGATTGTTTTGTATTCTTAGACAACAGACTCCTGTATTATTATATGTCTCATATTATTCCTGATAATTTTCCTTGTCCTGAAACCTGTTTTGTTTGAAATTAATATAGCTACTATATCTTTCTTTTCTTTCTTTTTGAGACAGAGAGAGCACACAAGTGGGGGAGAGAGGTGGAGGGAGAGAATCTTGAGCAGGCTCCATTCCATGACCATGGGATCATGACCTAAGCCAAAATCAAGAGTCAGAAGCTCAATGGACTGAGCCACCCAGGCGCCTACATCTTTCTTTTGGATACTGTTAGAATAGTATATCTTTTCCATCCCATTATTTTCCCCTCCCTGGTAGCTATGCTAAAAACATGGCAACCTTTTTGCTTCCTTCTGTCCTATTTCTCAGGTGCTCCAAATAATCAGATGAAACCTTCCATACTATGCATTTTTTTTTTTTTTAGCTAGTCATGTTATACTTCATAGGATATACAATTTTTATAGGAAGGTATATGTACTCACAAGCTGACTCAATGCTCTTTGCAGAGACAATTTCCTTCCTTCCTTCCTTCCTTCTTTCTCTCATTTCCTCCTTCGTTTCCTTCTTCCTTCCTTCCTTCCTTCCTTCCTTCCTTCCTCCCTTTCTTTCTTCAAGTATAATTAACATACAGTGTTAGTTTCATTGTTTTTGTCTTTATGATGTGTGTAAACATTTTCTTGTCTTTGCAGATTGCATTCTTCTGTAGAGTAGTGGTTTGCAAGATAGCTTAAGAAAAAAATAGGAAACTTATTTTAAAGATATTAGGTATATTTAGGGAGCCTGGGTGGCTCAGTCGGTTGAGCGTCTGACTTTGGCTCAGGTCATGATCTCACAGTTTGTGAGTTCGAGTCCCATGTTGGGCTCTGTGCTGACAGCTCAGAGCCTGGAGCCTGCTTCGGATTCTGTGTCTCCCTCTGTCTCTGCCCCTAACCCACTCACATTCTGTCTCTGTCTCTCTCAAAAATAAAAAACATTATGGGGCACCTGGGTGGCTCAGTCGGTTGAGCATCCGACTTCAGCTCAGGTCACAATCTCATGGTTTGTGGGTTCGAGCCCCGAGGCGGGCTCTGTGCTGACAGCTCAGAGCCTGGAGCCTGCTTCAGATTCTGTGTCTCCCTCTCTTTCTGCCCCTTCCCTGCTCATACTCTGTCTCTCTCTGTCTCTCAAAAATGAATTAACATTAAATAAATAAATAAATAAATAACATTAAAAAACATTTAAAAAAATACTAGGTATATTTAAGAACACAGAGCTAGATAGTGACAATATCAGGACCAGATCATTTATTTTTAATCTCTCTGAATCTTTACATTTAAGGCAAGTTTCTTACAACATACAGTTGGGTCTTTTTTTTTTTTTTTTTTTTAATCTACTCTGACAATTTCTCTCTTAATTGGTATATTTAGACAATTCATATTAAAAGTGATTATTGGCAGAGCTAGATTAATAACACATTTACAACTGTAGTCTGTTCGTTGCAGTTGTTCTGTTTCTTTTTCTTCTGCCTTATCTGGTTTTAACTGAGCATTTTATAAGGTTTCATTTTATCTCCTCTATTATAATATTAATTATATTTCTTTTTAAACTTTTTACAGTTGCCCTAGTGTTTCCAAAACACATTTTAACTAAGTGCAGTCCACATTCAAGTCACACTGTGTAGCTCCTGTACAGGGAAGGCACATTCTTTTTTTTTTTTTTTTTCAACGTTTTTTTATTTATTTTTGGGACAGAGAGAGACAGAGCATGAACGGGGAGGGGCAGAGAGAGAGGGAGACACAGAATCGGAAACAGGCTCCAGGCTCCGAGCCATCAGCCCAGAGCCTGACGCGGGGCTTGAACTCACGGACCGCGAGATCGTGACCTGGCTGAAGTCGGACGCTTAACCGACTGCGCCACCCAGGCGCCCCTAAACAGTAATTCTTAAGATGAAGAAAAATAAAAATAGGAGATTTTCTTTTACCTTCATTTATTCTTCCTTCTTTGTATGGATGCAAGTTTCTGTCCTGTACAATTTTCTTCTGCTGGAAGAACGTATTTTTTAAATATTTATTTTTTCTTTTGAGAGAGACAGCACGAGTTGGGGAGATATATATACAGAGAGAGACAGAGGATCTGAAGTGGGCTCCATGATGATAGCAGAGAGCCTGGTGTGGGGCTCAAACTCACAAACTGTGAGATCATGACCTGAGCTGAAGTCAGATGTTCAACTGACTGAGCCACCCAGGCACTGCTGGAAGAAAATAGTTTAATATTTCATATAGGGCTGGTCTGGCAAGCCACATATTCCCTCAATTTTTATTTGTTTGAGAAAGCCTATTTCTTCTTCACTATTGAGGGATAATTTTGCAGAATATAGAATTCTAGGTTGGTGGCTTTTCTCTTTCAACATCTTTGATATTTCATTCTGCTTTCCTCCTGCTTGCTTGGTTTCTGGTGAGAAGTTGACTGTAGTTCTTATCCTCTGTGAGTAAGGTCTTTTTTTCCATTCTGGACTTTTTCCAGATTCACTCTTTAGTTTTCTGTAATTTGAGTATGATAGGCCCAGGTGTCATTTTTTTGGTATTCATTCTGCTTGTTCCCCAAGATTTTTGGATCTGTGGTTTGGTGTCTGTCATTAATTTTGGAAAGTTCTTGGCATTATTTCAAATATTTCTTTAGCTCTGTTCTTTCTTCTTCTGATATTCCAATTACACGTCTGGTACACATTTCAAAATTGTGAGATTGTTTCATGGTTCTTAGATGTTATGTTCTGGTTCTTTGTTTTGTCTTTGCATTTCTATTTGGGAAGTTTCTATTGACCCATTTTCAAGCTTACTGATTCTTTCCTTGGCCATGTTGCGTCCACTTATGAGCCCATCAAAAGCAATCTTAATTGATGTTAGAGTGTTTTTTATCTCTAGAATTTCCTCCTGATTCTTTCTTAGAATTTCTATCTCTATTTGCCATCTCTTCTTGCATGTTGCCTACTTTTCCCATTAGAGCCTCTTTTATTTTTAAGTTGAGTTGTTATTTATTTTGAGAGAGAGAGAGCAAGTAGGGGAGGGAGACAGAGAGAGAGGGAGAGAGAGATGGAGGGAGAGAGAGGGAGAGAGAGAGAGAGAGAGAGAGAGAGAGAGAGAGAGAGAGAGAGAATGAATCCCAAGCAGGCTCTGCGCCATCAGCACAGAGCCGGATTCAGGGCTCGAACTCACAAACTGTAAGATCATGACCTGAGCCTAAATCAAGAGTCAGAAGCTTAACTGACTGAGTCACCCAGGCAGCCCTCCCATTAGAGCTTTTAACATGAATCATGGTTATCTTAAAATCTCTGCCTGATAATTCCAACATCTGTGTCATATCAGAGTCTGGTCCTGATGCTTGATCTCTTCAGACTTTTTTCTTGCCTTTGGTGTGCCTTGGAATTTTTGGTTGAAATCCAGACATATTGTATTGAGTAACAGGGACTGAGCCTTTAGTGTGAGGATTATGTATTTCTGGCTAGGAGGTGGACTCTGTTTAATGTTTCCTGTAGTTACAGGTGCCATTTATCTTCTCTCTTGACTTTGGGCTTCCCTAAGTACTCCTCATCTGTGAAGTGAAAGTTGGTATGTATCTTGCAGCTCTTTCTAATAATTCCAGTTACTCTGCTGGAGCACTGTTGGAGAGGTGGTAAAGTGTGAGGGAAGAACATTCTGTGACCTCATTGAGAGCTCAGCATTCATGTGAGTTATGCCTCTGGCCTATGACCTTCACAAGTGATTCTCTACTGGCATAGATTTTCCTCTCTAAGTGAGACTGGAGGTTAGAGGGGGCTGAAGGGGGAGCAATGGCTTTCCCCCAGGTGGGATCAGGCTCTGATGTAGGTTTTCTCCCTGGAGCATAGTCTTTGTTATGGGCAACGCTCTGGGTTGAGTAACAATGGTTACTCTTCCCCTGCCCCTGCCAGAGTCATTAGGAGATTTTTATAACATCTTCATCTGATAACCTGATGGGGTTATGGAAGGTAAAGCCCACAAAAGTGTGAAGCCCCCCTAAAACTGAAGGCCCCCAAAGTTTCTCACTTTCAGGCTAGTCTACACTCACTCTCTAGAAATTCATCAAAATTACCTTTAAATTTTCCTATTGGTTTATGGCTCCAGCAGCTTCTGCTCCAGGTAAGCAGATCTTAGATGTGTCTCTGGATTTTCCTGTTTCTCTAGATTTCAAGGTGGCAGTTTGCTCTGCTGTTATAGACTGAATATTTGCATTGATCTCCCCCCCCCCCCAATTATATGTTAAAACTCTAACATCCAATGTGCTGATGTTAGAAGGTAGGCCTTTGGGAGTCTATTAGGTTGTGAAGGTGGAACTTTCGTGAATGAGATTGGCGCCCTTATAGAAGGGACTCAGACAGCTCACTTGCCCTCTTTCCACCCTGTGTGAGGACCCAGTGAGAAGTGGCAGTCTGCCACCTGGAAGAGGGCTCTCACCAGAACCTGCCCACACTGGCACTGATCTCAGACTTTCAGCCTCCAGAACTGCGAGAAATAAATTTCTGGTGTTTACAACCATCTTTGTTACAGCGGTCTGCCTGCAGACTTCGTTCTCTGCTGGGTTCAAAAAAAAAGTAGATTTTCAGGTGACTCAGTTTTTGCTTAATGTAAGAATAGGAATGACGGACTCCAAGCTCTTTACATGTGGGAGCTGAACCTGAAGTCCCCTAATCCTTTCTACCACTCTGATCACATGTTTTTCATGTAAAGGATTCTAGATAAGCTCTCACAAATGTAACCATTACATAGAAGGGACTGGGCTCTCATGAGTACAATTAAAAAACAGCTCTTTCTCCCATTGTCCCTTCAGGTATGACCGTGCACTAGTTCTTGCCCCAGCTCCAGGTGAAATCTCAGGCAGGATTAATAACTTTCTCACTGGTATTAGATTAAAATTTTTAAAAACTTGAGATATAATTCAAATACCACAAAACTCACGCTTTTAAGGTGTGTGATTCAGTGGTTTTTGGTATATTCACGAGTTTTAGCAACAATCACCACTATCTAACCCCAAAACATTTTCATCATCTCAGAAAGAAAATCCACACTCATTAGAAGTCACTCCCCAGTTACTTGCCAATGCCCCCAATCCCTGGCAACCACTCATCAATTGTCTCTGTGCTCTGACTATTGGACGTCTCATATAAATGGAATTATACAATATGTGACCTTTGTGTTTGGCTTTTTTTCACTTAGCACAATATTTTCAAGTTTTCTCAGTACTTCATTCCTTTTATGGCTGAATAATATTCCATTGTATGGATATACCATGATTTGCATATCCATTCACTAGTTGATAGACATTTGGGTTGTTTCCACTTCTTGGCTATTATGAATAATGCTGCTGGGAACATTCTTAGACAGTTTTTTGTGTGGACACCTGTTTTCAATTCTTTTGTGTACACACATAGCTAGGAGCAAAATTACTGGGTTATATGGTAACTCTATGTTCAAATTTTTGAGGAACTGCCACTGTTAGATTTTTTTTAAAGTCTTCCAGGCATCTATAAGAACAGCAAGTCTTGGGGCGCCTGGGTGGCTCGGTCAGTTAAGCGTCCGACTTCAGCTCAGGTCATGATCTTGTGGTTCGTGAGTTCCAGCCCCGTGGTGGGTTCCGTGCTGACAGCTTGGAGCCTGGAGTCTGCTTCAGATTCTGTGTCTCCCTCTCTCTCTGTCCTTCCCTTATTTGTACTCTGTCTCTCTCTCTCTCTCAAAAAAATAAACATTAAAAAAATTAAAAAAAAAATAACAGCAAGTCTTGTTTTAGTGATTTAAAAATACAGAATAGGAGCACCTGAGTGGCTCAATTGGTTAAGCATCAGGCTCTTGGTTTCAGCTCAGGTTATGATCTCATGGTTCGTGAGCTCAAGCCCCATCCTGGGCTCTGCACTGGCTGTGCGGAGCCTGCTTGGGATTCTTTTTCCCTCTCTCTCAAAAATAAATAAACTTAAATTGTTAATAAATAAATAAAAAAGTAAAAGTGCAGAATAATAGTTTAAAAATCCAAGCTCTTACCTAATTTACTAATTACAGTTCCTTGCCTTCTTCACTTTGGTCTGGACCCAAGCCTGGAGTAGAGCAAAGGGGGCTTCTATTGTCTCTACTTTACCGTTTCCACTGCCACTTACGGATCATGAATTCTGACTTGAGGTCTGCTGGGAGAGACAATTTGGTGAAAAGGAGGCACAGCCCTACATGGTGAGTTTAATTATCATCTGCACTGCTGCTGATTCTGTCACACGGCACTATGAGAATGTGTTTGGTAATGCCCTTGCGGGGAACTTCCTGTAATTCCTTTTGACCCGGGTAATGTCTCTCATATGCCCAGCCTTTTACAACTCAGTTCTCAATTGTGGGCAGTCTACCAATGTGACAGGGACTACTAATTACTCCCCAATATCAGTTTTCCCCCCCTTCCTCAGAAATAGAGTCCCCAACTAGCTGAACACATGACAACTTAGAGTAATGAAATTTCCCAGCCTTGTAGCTGGCCGTGGCCTATAACCACATTCTCACCAATAGTATGTTAGTGAGAGTCATGTGTGCAATTCCTGGGACTTGTCCCCAGATTTGGGGAGACTGCTTTTCTCCTTTCTCACAGCTGGCTGCAATGCAGAGGGAATGGATGGAGCTAGAACAATCACGTTGGGCCGTCTGGTACAAGCTATGTGTTGAGTACAGCAGAACGAGACCAAAGGATCCTGGATCCCTAATGACTTGAACCACCATACCAACCCTGGCCTGCTTACATTTGCCTGAGAGAAATTAACTCCTTTCTCTTTTAAGTCTTATGAGAAATTTTCTCTCACTTGTAGCAAACTAAATCCTAACTAATACAATCCTTCTCTAGCTCTCTTGGATTTGCACAAGCAATTCTCTTGCCTGGTGTCCCCATTACAATAGCATGAGGCAGCCTCCTTCTGTGAGTCCACTGGTCCTTGGGGAAACTCACACACCCCTGTCCCTGTCATCGGTAAACATGCACAGCCCTGTCCCTCTCCACTTTCTCAGTCCAATGAGCTCAGCCTCTCTTTTGTTTTCTTAGGCCTGTATCATGCTTCAGATTTGACCCCTGTTGGGCACCCTTGAAGTTCCTCTCTTTTGGGTTGAAGGGAGGAAAGAATTTCCCTCCCCCAGTATCCCTTATAGGTGAGGGGAAGGGAAAATGCCAAAACAACCCAATTCTTCTCTCCAAAGAAATCCTTCCCCTGTGACCTCTCCACCTTCCTTTGTGAATAGAGGTGGGTGATTCCTGAAGTTGACAGAACAGGCTTCATCATCTCAGCATACCCTGCATAGAGGGTCTAGCACTTTGACTTAGGAAGTGAAGATACTCTATTTTCCTCACCTTGGGGCTTTAGTCAAAAAGAAAAAAAAAAGACAGAGGACCCCAAAGCATCCGATTTTAACTTCCTTTTACATCACAGATTATAATCTCTGGTATATCCTCTTTCAGGAACCCTCTACAAGGTTGCCAATTCAGAATGGTTAACGAAGGTGTGCTTTCTTTACATCAATAGTTCAAAATTTTTATGGTCACAAATATCTTTAAGAAGTTTGTGAAAGTTGGGCCTTATCCTCACTCCTGCCCCCCCAAACCCCAAGCTACTTCAAGGACTCTTTTTTTTTTCTTGATGTATATTTACTTTTGAGAGAGAGAGAGAGAGAGAGAGAGGCAGAGAGGAGACAGAGGATCTGAAGTGGGCCCTCTGCTGACAGCACAGAGCCCGACGTAGGTCTCAAACTTATGAGCCATGAGATCAGGACCTGAGCCGAAGCCGGATGCTTAACCGACTGAACCAACCAGGTGCTCCCCCTATTCCAAGAATTCTTATACCAAGTCATGCAGAGGCAGGAGTTCTCAGAATATGATCCATGACTGGTTGACTCTGGTCATCTATCCAATGGTCCATGCATGTAGTAACAAGTGGCAGAGCTGGGATTCAAACCTGGGCCCTCTCTCCCCAAAGCTTCACTCCTAACTTCCCATAAAGGCATGTGAGTGGGGCCTTCTTGGGCTGTCTAGCCCATACCAGCCACCAGCTGGACACACATGGCATGGAGCTGCAGAACCGCGTGGCCAAGCCCGCACAGGTTCTTGACCCACAGAGTCATGAGAAATAAATTACTGTCTTAAGCTGCTAAGTTTGGAAGTGGTTCAAGGCAGTAATAGAAATACTTTCCACAATGAGCATCCAGAACGATCAGAACTACTGAATACATGTGAGTTTAAGATTTTCTGAGTGAAAAGTAATAGTTGAGAAAAAACAAGACAAGACTGATGGAGACTCTCACTTTGATCTCCAGCCATTCATCATCAAGCTGCATATAAATCCTGGGTTAAAAAATGACAAATATCATCCCTTTCACAGATTTAAAACAAGTGGGAATAGTTTAAAATATTGTTTTTTTTTTTTGTTTACAAAATTTGTTAACACTCTGTGTTATTTGACCTAAAATTGGTGGACCATGTATGTGTAGTCTTGCACTGATGGATGAAACCAAAAGCCTGAGAAGTATTGCCATGAGGACTTACCCATAAAGCTAGTGGGCATCTTGATCGTATTTCTAAGACATTTGGGGGATGGGGAAAAGCAGCTCCTGGAGAACTAGGTGATAAAAGGCAAGCTACAAAATACTATGGAATATCTGGTCCCACTGACAGACCCATATGCTCCATATACTATGGAGGGGTCGCATGGATATAACATTAGGTCAAAGAATCAAGTTGGAAAAGTATATATAGTATGTTTCTCTTTCTGGAGGATATATGTCTACATCTTAAAAACAATGAAAATACAAACATAAAACATTTAAATTGTTATAGAGAACAGGAAAAGAATCAAGACTTAATATAAAATGAAATGAAATTAAAAATTCCTAAAAGCCAAAATGAAATAACTGAGCCTAACTTTATATGTTATCAGCAGAAACCTCACGGAAAACAATTCTAAATTACTGTTCAACTAGTAATTTGACTATATATCCCTAGTGACATGTACTGTATAAAGATTAAAACCACAAGAATGTTAAATTCTCTTCAGTAGTCGTATTGTTGTTGGTATTGCTAGTCAGAGACTGTAGTGCAGGCATTCTGGGATACTAATTATGGTGTTGTTAGGAACTGGGAATTAGGGAGTTGGGTGTGGAAATAGATGTATTGTTGATGAAATTAAGAAACCTTGTAGTCCTGAATTGAAAGTAATAGCATGAACTCATGATATACTCTCCCTTCCTTTCTTCCTCTCTCCCCTTCTCTCTCTCTCCTTCCCCTTCTCGCTTATCTTTAACCAGCAAAAAGACCTAGAAACAATTACCTACTCAGTAGTAATCAGCATTCTTGGACTGTGGTCTTGAAATATCATTTCTCACAAAAAGAAGATGGTGCTCCTTGGAGAAATTGTTGATATTCCTGGGATAGGAAATGTACAATAGGAGACTGGAACATCATGGCATACCTCAAAGCAAAGAAGTTTTCAAGGGCTCCTGGGTTTCTATCCAAAGGACTCAGAGCAAACTTGAATAGTTTCTTTTGGCCAACGATGGGACAGTTTGAACCTCAGAAAGATAATAATTGCAATGGATTGGGACACATGAAATAGGCTTAATTTATGGGTTCATAATAATACCCTCCAAAAGCTCACTGGTCCCCTCACTGGTATCTCATTGGTCTCACTGAAAGTATGCTAGGGAAACAACTCATTATTTTGAGAACTGGTGGGTAAAGGAAAAGAAGCAAGCACTTACCCAGCCTTCACTAAATGAAAATATATCTCTGGGTAGTGAAACAGTTGATGAAGGGGAGTTCCTCTAAACAGGTGTATCCTAGCTAATAAATGAAGAAGTGATAGAATCAGCATATCACTATTTTGCAACCTCTACTGAAGAAATGGAGCATGGGGCATCAGTGGCTGCTGACATCCCAGAAAGAGAGACAAGATGTATGTGCCTCCAACTGGATGACCACAGCTACTTATGAGTAAATCTTGTTACAAAAATCAAACTTGAATCCAATCAAGCCTTTAGATCTAACTGCAAAGTTACAGAAGATGCAGAGTACAGAGAAGCATGTTAAACTATACTAGGGAAATACAATTGGCCAAGTCCACATTATGGGAAACTAGAGAGCAAATGTCCTGGCTCTTAAATGAATTGTGAATGAAAAAAGAGATAGGGACATGGGACCAGCATACATTATAAGAGACTTAAAAAACATTAACTAATATGAACTATTTGGATTCCAATTAAAATACCTGGGAAAAATATTTATGAGACAATTGGGAAATCTGAACACTAACTGGATATTTAAGGATAAAAAGAGATTATTGTCACTTGTTAT
This sequence comes from Panthera pardus, assembly GCF_024362965.1. Lineage (NCBI taxonomy): Eukaryota > Metazoa > Chordata > Mammalia > Carnivora > Felidae > Panthera > Panthera pardus. The sequence continues at coordinate 15,893,116 of NW_026526991.1, forward strand.
TTAGCATGACAATGGTACCCTGATTATGGTTTTTAAAGAGAGTCCTTTTAGTGGTACACATTGAAACATTTGTGGGTGAAATGATATTTTTAAATCCATGATTTCCTTCCCAACAACCTAGGAGGGGAAAGTGGATGGTTACAGATACAAAATCAGTAATGAATTAATAACTGTTGAAACTGAGTGATGGGTACATGGAGGTCCACTACGCTCTTTTCTCCAGTCTTGTAGATATGTGGAATTTTCCATGATTCAAGTTCAAACAATAGATTGTGCATGCATGTGTGTGTGCGCATTTGTGTAACTATATATAGAAAAAAATCTAGAATACTAATTGGTATTAAGACATCCTTCCCATCACATCTGGTTAGAGGGGAATAAAATGGGGGAGAATAATGCCTACCTAGCAGGGTTGGGTGGTGGATTGTTATACAAAGGGGCTACTCCATAGCGCAATCTAAATTTCCTCTTCTAGCAAGATTGATCAAGTTGGTCAGACTCAAAACCATGGGACTTGTGGGGAGGACACCGTGTTCTCATTATCTACCTCCCTGCTCCCTTGATCCTGAATCCAAGAGCCCCCGCTCTAGGAGTGGAGGTGGGGTTGGGGGGAAGGAGACCCCTAGCAGAGTCTGCCTTCTTTGTTCAATTAGTGCCCTCACCTCTTCCTCCTGATCTCTATGAATCCCCTTAGGGACTTGAGAAGACAAGTTAGCTAATCTCATCAGTCATGACATTGATCAGGGTGTTCATTTGTTAATTAATTAGTTAACGCATTCTCCCAGGAGACCTGCCTGCAGGAGTCTGACGGTGGGGACTTGAGGCTGACTGATGGAGAGAAAACTCTTGGAAAGGGCGCTAAAACATTCATATCAGAGGCTCTCTAGAGGTCAGAGGTGTTCTCTTGGTGTTGGCCTCTGTGGACCACTGAGTAGGAGGGAGACCAGGGGCTCCATGGCACCCTATTAAACTGCCACCTTCCACTCACCCTCCACCTCTGCACATGCTTAGCCCCTTTGTGGATGCCTTCAGACTTCCTCTTCCTGTCTCCCTGGTGCCCCACTCTGGATCCCCACTCCTCCTTCAAAACCCTTCTTTGGGTTGCTGAACACTGTTGTTTTTGGCTTTCGTTTGCTGCTCCTACTTCTCTCCATGCCCATCCATGCTTGTTGGTGTCTCTGAAGTTCCATCTCTGGCCCTCTTCCTTCTGTGCATCTCTGGGGGGTGGTGTCACACTCATCCCAATGCCTTTTATCACCGGCGACTTCCCACTCTGCCATGGAAGCTCCTGCCTCTCATCTCCAGTCACATGGCTGACTCTGGTGTCTCACAGGCACCCAACTCAGTGTGCTCCAAATGGCACACATCATCCCTCCGCCATCACTGGTTTTCTGCCTGTTGCTCATCTTGGTGGTTCACTACCCACTTGGGTGTCCAAGCCAGGACTTCAGAGCTCCTCCTTGATTCCTTTCTTTCTCTGACCTCCAAAGTCCTGTCAGTTCTAGTTCCTTGCTGTCTCCAACCATGGTCATCATTGTCATCATCCTCCTTCTCCTCCTCCTCCCCACCAGTCCCACCCCAGACTTTCCATTCATTGTTTAATGTCCACTCACTCTTCCAAAGCCAGCTCTGGCAGTCGCCTCCTCTGGGAAAGCTGTCCTGACTGCTCAGAAGCTCCCATTTTATGATGTCACAGACTGGCTTCCCTTCGGCTGTTATGATAGAGGAATCTAGTCTCACTGAGGCATTAGCTTCTATGAAAAGCATTTAAAGTGAAAACCCCATAAGTTAAAATTACTCTTGAAGACAACTTAAGCCACTCAGCACTGGAAGAGTTGGCTATTTCTTTGGCTGAGCACCCAATAAGGCAGTATCTTAAATTTAGGACCCAAAACGTATAAAATACAAGACCAGTACCCACAGTTGTCTGAACTCTAGAGACTCACATTACAGCAGAGATTTTCACACTGTGAGAGGCAGGACTATCTAGACTCAAAAGGAGAGTGGAGGTGAGAGCAGAGTTGCCAGCCTTGTTTAAATACTACCCTTCCTCTTCTTTTCCAGTGCTGAACATGTAGTTGAACTTGCCAAAGTTACATATGTGAATGGCAGCCTCTCCCCCACCCCCACCTCTTGTACTGTAACTTCTGTCTTCCCTCCCAATTTTGAGCATTTGATTCATGACTTCATTCTCAGGACTTAGAATGGCTTCCTCCTAGAAGAAACAGAGAATGTTCGTTGAATGGATTAATGGTTTAACTCCATGGACCTCTCTAGAGATGGAGAATTCCACAGATAATGAAACAGCACATTATGCCATCTGAACAAATGAAGTGAACCCACAGGGTCAAGATCTCTATTGGCTTATCAGGATTGTAACTGGAATTAATGCTCTAAATAAAGCAGGGTTCCCAAAGGAAGGCAGGTCTGAAAGGCTTAGATGGCTCCAGATCAGCTGATCAGCAGATAATATTTCTTTGAAGCCTCTCCTGTGGCTGGACCAACTCATGGACGGGCTCTGGCCGGGTTCCGACTGCTGGTCTGCTTGCCTCTTTTCTCTAATCCAGGTTTAACGAGATGAGCATCATTAAGAAAGGCAGGGTGATTATCCTTTAAGTGAACAAAGTGACTCTTCACAGAAGGACTGATTTTAATAACCCAGTGCAAGACCCCCTTTAAGGTACAGAATGATTCTGGCACATCAGTTAAGTGTTACACAAAACAGACGTGAGTATTCAAAATCAAAGGCGTTTTTCATTCATGTGAAAAAGGGATCAGTAAGCTGCATGAAAACTGGGGTGCATAAAAGTCCCTGGGGCCTCCGTCCACAGCAGGAAAAGCTCAGAGCATATTGGGCCCAGGGGGAGGCAACCTTGGCCGCCCATAACTCAGAGATAGAAGGCGGCGATCTTCAGGCGCTGCCTCTGTTTCATGTGCGGGCTCCTGTCTCTGATCTTTCAGCGGCTGCCTAATTGCCAGTGACTGTTTCTGTGGACACAAAGGTCTGCGAAATGTGTAAGGCCTGCATTTTTCCAAGGGAGACTTTTTCCTTTGCACATAAGCCAAAGATTCCTTCATACACAAATTCTTTCTTACGCAGGTCATCGGATTCTTATGCGGGAGATGTTAACGTGGGGTTCAATGCACACTGCCGAATGTAAATGTATATACACAATCTGGTAACTCGAGGGAGCAGGGATGCCGGACAGGAAGGCCAGCGATGCCATATGCATGCTCTGAATTTCCTTCACACGTAGAGACTGTACTCCTAACTCAGTACTGGGTGAATCAGTTGTTCATTTTCCAAGACTGGCCATGGCTTTACCTCGAGTCAACCACACCCTTCAACCCAGTCTCCACTGTGACCAAAGGCACACACATGATAGCGGATATATACTGAACACTTCCTGTGGGGGTCACATGAACAGACTAAATCAGCCCTATGAGTAGGTACTATTATCACCTCATTTTTCACAGATGAGGAAACTGAAGCTAAATAAGACATCCAAGATCATCTAGCCAGTAGATGGTAGGGCCAGGATTTGAAGGTAGGCAGGATTTGAAGGACTGCAGTCCTTGCTTTCAACCACAGTACACTCTTGCCTCCTGGTTGGTGGGTTATGGCTGGCTGAGCTTGGCGTTCAAGGGTCTGAGGCCAAATTCAGGTTTAGCAGAGTCGCCTGCCATGAATGATTAGGGAACTGCCTAAGGGGATCCAGACACAGAATAGAAGCACATGTATGTACATTTACATCCCTGACTACTTAAAAAGTCCTACAACATCTGTACTCTCAGAACTGTGCCTGTCTCAACCTCTATAAATATTTACTCCTAGATTTCTGTAACATCTGACATGGAGCACGGTAATTAGAGTAACTCTCCCTGCAGGCAGAGCAGGTAATGAATCACAAACAGCCTTCTGTTTCATTTTCTGGACCAGCGTTGATATATTTCAGGTCCTGATGGGTTGTAGCCCTACTTGGGGTATGCAGGACCCAGAGGAATGATGAAGGAAATTGTCCAGTAACTCAGAAAGACAGTTGCTGCTGCTGAGACTGCTGCTCGGGGGACCCTACTGCTGTCACCTTAAAGTGTGGGCGGTACGTCAGCTTGCTGGGAGGGGGCTTTTCACCCCACTGACTTCTAGGGCCTTAGCACCCCATTCAAAGGATGGCAGAGTCTTTGGCTTTGGGGTGGACTGAGGACAGAACAGTCCCTGCCGTCTTTGTAGGCAGGCAGATGCGAAGCTGGTTTGATGGGGTAAATGGTGAAAATCAGGGTGCGTCTTTGACAAAAAAAAAAAAAAAAAAAAAAAAATAGGTTAGATCTCAAACAACATCAGGCAAACATGGGTAAAAATGGAAATGACAACTACCTTATTTGTTAGTAATTTTAACATTATCATCAAATGTATAAAAGCACATTTTAAAACAGGGATGAAACTTATTTAACATGATGGCCGATATGATGGCCGTCAGTTTTATCTTACGCCACTTACAACTGGTACATTGAAGAAAAAACAAGGGCTGTGTCATGCTAACATTTGTTCGTAGAATGCCTCGGTTATCTAAAAGCACAGCAGCTATCCGTTTACTGAGAACCAGTCCAGGAACTAAACCTGAAATTGAAGCTGGAATTGTTCTCCTTGACTTTGCAGTTTAAACCACTCTCATTAGCATTGTCTGGTTCCGGGGTTCTCAACTGTAGGAGACATTTGGCAATGTCTGGAGACATTCGGATTGTCAGGACTAGGGGGTGTTACTGGCACCTAGTGGGTGGAGGCCAGAGGCACTGCTCGACATCCACGGGACAGTGGCTGACACAAAAATATTACTTGGCCCAGAACGTTAATAGTGCCAAGGTTGAGAAACTCTGGTTTAGTTTGGTGTTTACAAATATAAGTAGAGGAAAGGTAACCTTTACTGAGGGTTTGCCTGCCTTGGGGCTGTGCTCTCCGTTCTAAGGCCCTGTTCACCTGAACTAACTCATTACTTGTCACAGCAAACCTATGGGGTAGGTACTGTTCTTACCCAGGCCTGCGTGAGGTGGATGAGGCAGATAGGGAGGTTACACCCTACTGAGTGCCTAAGAAGACTGAGACCCAATATTAGAGAAGACTTGGGCCTCCCAGCTCTAGCCCAGGGCATGGCGGTGCCTCTGTTGCATTCACATGCACACAACACAGGGCAGAGTGGCTTCTGTCTCTGTTGATAACACCCCCACCCATTCATTTTCAGGGTAGCAGATAAGTTGCTCTTGGGGCTCCCCACTCTTGCAGGCACAGTATCTGCAAAGAGTTGGAAAATCACAGCACGAGACTACCCCTGCAGACCCTAAGGAAGCCTTGTGGCACCAAGGGCATCTCTGCTGACTCTTTTGCTTCCGAACAGACAAGGACCTGGTTGGCAGACTGCAACGACCAGCCGGGACAGAGACAGATGTTGCAGCTTTCCGAGGAGTGATTTCAGAAAGACCACTTTTGATGTGGGCTATCTTTGTGCGACTGGTCGGCAGCTCTGCGGGAGAGCTACGGAAGGGATAATGGAAAGCTCCAGGCTACAGCCTGTAGGAGGAACAGTCCAGTACAACATACCGTGTAAAGAGGAGTGGACCACCAGCAAGAAAGACAGGGAAGCGGGCAGCTAGTTCCCAAGAGGGGGGTTCTTTGGTACCCCTAAACATCCAAAGGCTGGCTCCAAGGATGGGATGGATGCAAAACTCATCATGTAGCTTGCTTACGACAGGAAGCCTCTGTTGCAACCACCTGGAGGACTTGTGAAAGAGATTGCTGGGTTGCACCCAAATTTCTAGCAAATTCCCAGGTGATGCTGATGCTGCCAGTCCAGAACCACTGTTTGAGAGCCACTGGCCTAGAACCTCCCAGTAGTTGTTAGGCTACCTGACTCTCTGAGGTCTGTCATCATTACTTAACTGCAAAGGACATTCTTACCCCACTTTCTTCAAATACAGTATTCATAGGAGCCACTGTTTCAAGCACAGCAAAGGCACCAAACCTCCACTCAAGTTGTATTAAGAACGTGAATGTAAGCTTCACCCCAGCATCCAAAACAAAAGAACCTGGATCTATCATCTGTTTTAATTTGTTCAAATGGTTCCTTGCCCCCATTAACGTGAACGATTGGGAGTCAACCAGACTCAAAATTTATTGTGCATGGAACGAGAGCTATCACCTTGACTTGAGAACCACTTGAACTCCTTTGACCACGGTCTGAGTGGGACTTGGGAGTGAAAATGTGAGTTTCAGGTTGTTCTGAAATTCTCTGCCATGATACCTTGATCACAATAAATCTGATGTGCATGAAGCAAATCTCGTAATTGCTTCTGGAGCCTACATCTGAAATCCAGATTGGTGGCTTGGTTTCGGCAACACACAGAATATACTTCTGGATTGCCACCATTTGTTTGTTCTTCCCATTCAAAAACTGTCTCTTTAAAGCTTGACTTTAATTTCCCATCAACCTTGGCCCTATGGGACTGATGTAGTAAAAACCCAACTTTTGGTCAGCAAATGAAATAAACTGTTTTCAAGACACATCTGGAGTAAATATGGATGGTAAAGAGGTGCTACTTTTACCATCACTTTTCTGACCATCCGTTTCACAAATTATTTACAGGTCTCTCAGAAACCGGCTTCTCTGTTACTCAGTCGGCCGAGAAGCGGCCAGGCCCAGCCACCGGCCCTGATGTGCTCGTTCTCATGTGACTCATTAGTGCAAATGGAGGTGTTGGCCCCAAATGCTCTGGAGCAGCTGAAAACTATCTCATTATGTAGCACCCAATCAAGGCCTTTTTCTTCTTTGTTTTTTTAAATGCTTTTCTTGACTCTCACCACATGGAAGCGTTTTGAGAACTGGTTCTGAGGGCTTCGGGAAGCGATTCCGGGACTCCCCGCGCCGACGACAGGCCTCACTTTGATGTCTGTGCTAAATGGCTGTTCCGGGGAAGTGCGCGTTCTCTGATCCCCCACCCTCCTTCCTTCCTATCGCCACCAAACATGGAGGCTTTCTCAAATAGGTTTTGCAAAACCGTACAGTTTCTGCACTTATTCCTAGTTTCCAAACTCTCTCTTCCAAAGCGGACCCAGTGTTTGTCCTCATTCCTGACGAAGCCGTACAGAAGGGCGGTCCCAGCAGCGCTGCGAAGGGAATATGGTCAATGATATAACATAACAAATGCCTGTGAACACCTGTCGTGGGCCAGGCACTGTGCTGAGCCCTTTAGATGTACTATCTCATGTAATCTTAAAAATGGCCCTAGGTGTCAGCACTGCTATCGTTCCCACTTTGAAGATGAGAGAATTAAAAGAATACAGTATGTTCTATCTGGGACGACAAAGCCATTAAGTCTTATACAGCTATTACGCTGTATAAGAGACAAACACAGGTTTAGAATGTGTGTCCTTTTTTAAAACTTAAAAGTGTAACATATTTAGAAACACGAAAAACCCAGAGTGTATATAGCTCAATGAATTTTCATAAAATAAACAGTCATGTAAAGAACACTCGAGCCAAAAAAAAACAAAAAAACAAAAAAATTACCAGCCCCCAGAAGCCCCTTTCCTGCACCAGTCACTAGCCACCCACCCTGCACAGGAAGTGTTATCATGATTTCTTAGATCTTAGGTTAGTTTTGTCAATTTTGAACTTAAATGGAACCAATATGTATTGTTTTGTGTTCAACCTTTTTTTTTATCCAATATTACAGTTGTGAGATGTATCTGTGATAGTGTAACAGTTTTTTCATTGCTGGCTAGTGTTCCATGGTGCGAACATACCAAAATTTATTCTATTGTCAATGGGCCAGGGTTATTTATAAACTTGGGCCATCACAAATGATGCTATGAGGAACATTTTGGAACATCGTGCCTACTGATGACATATATGGATACATTTCTACTGGGCGTGTATCCATCTGGGAGTGGAAGTTCTGGGCACATTCAGCTTGAACACATACTGCTAGCATTTCAACCTGTGCATTATGAGTTGGCAAATGACTTGAGGGGTATTACAGACTGAACTGTGTCCCCCTCCTGCAAATTCATATGTGGAAGCCCCAAATTCCCATGTAACTGTTTGGAGATAGAGCCTTTAGGGTGGCAATTAATGTTAAATGAGGTCACAAGAGCCCTAATTTGACAGGACGGGCATTCTTTCAAGGAGTGGAAGAGACATCAGGGCTCACTTGTTCTCTTAGCACATACCAGAGGACACAGTGGGAAAGTGACCGTCTGTGGCCAGGAAAGAACAGAGTCCTCACCAGAAACCCAACCTGTCAGCACCTTGATCTTGGACTTAAGCCTCCAGAACTGCAAGAAAATAAATGTGTAAGCCACCCAGTCTGTGGTGTTCTGTTGTGACAGTCTAAATAGACTAATACAAGGGGAAAAGTGGTACAGAAGTTTGGGCTCACCTCAATGAGCTTGCTTTCTATTTAGGATCTTGGCCTTTCTTGTTCTGGCGTCCTGGCAACTCTGAGCTCACAGCTTCGTCTCTCCAGCTCTTGGACTCTGCGAAAGCTCAGGTCAGGGCTGCGGCCTCTTAGTGGCTCTCATGTGGTTTTCAGCCCCTCATCCTTGTGCCCCTTCCAACATGGCAAAGCCTCGAGGGAAAACAGGCTTTGAGGGTGGCCTGTCAAAGTTTACTCTGTCATTACCGGAAATAGAAATCTAATTGGTAGTTGTTAAAACAAGGAACTTACGAATAGCTGTAAGAAACAGAACTCCAGCAGGACTAACTCAGCAATTCTGACCACTTTCAATTACAGTATTTCTCAGAGTCAAACACCTATTCAAGTGTAGAATCTGCTGGTTTTTGTAATATCAACCTGACACAGTTTTTTTCCTCTAAGGAGGTCTCTGTTTGGAACCCACACTTTCTAGATCTTTGTTAGAGAACAGAGAATTTCCTAAAAGGATAGGCGATTGCCCTCAGAATGATCAGAATTGCCTGGAATTGTTTTTGGGGAAAAAAGATGTTTAAGAAATACAACCATTCAGTGGCACTTGAATAAAATGTCCCATTTGGTGACTGAAAATCAGAATCACAGATGAATCCCAAACAATGCGCTCAGAGTCAGGAAGCCTGGTCCCAAGGCCCATCCTATTCCCCCATTAGAGGTGGGGCGCTGGGGGACTCAGCCACTTGGTGCCTCAGTTTCTTTGGCTGTATAAAGGGAATACTCACATTTGTCAAGTGTTTTCAAGTCTCCAAAGCACAGGTGATCATCTTGCCCCAGGAACACCCTCAGCACTGCTGGGGTTAACTCCCAGCACTGACTGCAGGGCTGAAGTCTCCGCCTCCTTCACTGGTTTCTGAGCACCAGGTGGAGGCCGTCGCCTGCCCTCTTTTTATCCTCAGTACCTTGCCTCACACATGGCGGGCACGGAATGATAAATGGCGTGCTCGGGCCTGTACCAAGCACACAGGGGTTCTTCCCACACCGGCCCCAAGTGTTCCCCAAAATGGTGTGCCACACACTGGAGGGCAACTGTGTTCCCGGCGAAGTTGGTAAGTGGAGTTGTCCCATCATGGGAAATGGTCAAAATCACTCTAGAAAACCCCTTAAACAGCCCACAAGGTACAATTCGGGTTTCGTACCGCGGCGCCTAACAGCATCTAGCACAGCAATCTTTAGGCACTGTCAATTTTAAGAACTAGAAAGGAGGGGCGCCTGGGTGGCGCAGTCGGTTAAGCGTCCGACTTCAGCCAGGTCACGATCTCGCGGTCAGTGAGTTCGAGCCCCGCGTCAGGCTCTGGGCTGATGGCTCGGAGCCTGGAGCCTGTTTCCGATTCTGCGTCTCCCTCTCTCTCTGCCCCTCCCCCATTCATGCTCTGTCTCTCTCTGTCCCAAAAATAAATTAAAAACGTTGAAAAAAAAATTAAAAAAAAAAAATACAGAAGGCCTGCACAAGAACAGCCTCAGTCTTTAAAAAAAAAAAAAAAAAAAAGAACTAGAAAGGAAACCAACGACCCAGCATTCAAAGTTCTCTGCCCCTGTAACACCTATGGAGCCCCTGAAATGACTGGAGACATGTGGTGAGGGCTGAGAAGGCCCACTCACCTACTGTGTGTCCCTCATCCATTCTGCTTTGACTGTAAAGCCTCTAGGACTTTTACACCAGAATTAGAGCTTTTCATTGTGAAGCAGACGAAGTGCTGTTCAGGCTGGGTTCTCAAGTCAGTGACTAGCCTGGCTCCTGGCACATCCCTCCTTTGGAGAGTCCGAGAGCTTGGTAAAGGCTCTGAAAAAGTTCTGGATACGTTTAACTTACATCCAGTTTCCCAACCTTATCTGACACTTGTTTCTTATTGGCACATGGTACCTACTAACATTCTATGAAACATCTTCAGTGTGCCATGCCACGGATGGAGCCCTAGACCATTACTGAAAGCTTTTCTGACTTATTTTATAAACAATCCTTGTTTACCTGCCTTCAGGGCAGAGAGATTCAGAACAGATTGGAAGGAAATAAGGGTGAAGAAGGTTGTCAGATTAAAAAGAAAATGGACGGCTAACATCCTGGCAGGTATGGAAGGCACAAATGAATCACAAAGCACCCATGGGCTTATTTTCAGGGGTTCAACAAATATTGTTGCATAGTATGATCATGGAGGTTCAAAAGAAGAGCATTTGGGTCCATAAGAGAAGGGGACCTCCTTGGTAAGTTTAAGATGGTAGGAATACATTTATTACATTTCACCAAGATGAAAATGTGTGGGCATCTAAAGGCAAGACTCAATAGTTGGGGAGATGCCCACAACAGCAGGTAAGAGAGCCGTCCCTTCATCCGCTGCTCTCGACCTTCCCCCCTTCACGCTCGTCCTCTCCCTTCACACACTGTTCCTAATCAGCCCTCTCGACAGAGGCCATGCCAACTGTTCCAACAGACTTCAGATCCTACAGGTGTCATAGAGTCTTGAGTTCTGTTAGCCGGGAAGGCACTGTGGGGAACATTAACCCAAAATGTTCTTTTTAAGGAGGAAAGTCTAATGAGTTGATTTCAAGATACCAGAACATAAATAAAAGTTTATCTTTTAGGTCACGTCCACTTGTGAATCAAATTCAGTACAGGAACGAAGAGACTGCATCCCAGTCCATACTGGTGGTGTCCTTCCCAGGGCCCAAGGCCGCGGAGTCAGTCTTCAGTGTAAGAAAGCCTCTCCATCTGTTTTTGTTTTTTTGTTTTTTTTTGAGGGAGAACATTCAAAGGAATTGTTCACAGGAGCAGGATCCTCAATCCCCTCTGCTTTCCACTGTGTCAGACATAGCGATTGTTCTCTTTAAGTAATCACCGTTTCCATCCTCACTCGTTATATTTGGACAGTTTCAGCCGGGGGATGATGTTCATGGACTGCAGCTCCTGGAAGAGTAGCTTGCAGGCATACGGGATGCGGAGGGAGGACACGTGGCACGAGGACTTGCAGTAGTGGCACCTGAAACCCAAGTCCGCATGTGTTAGAGGGACGGGGACTCAGAAACCAAGGCCTGCGTGTAGAAGTGCAAAGTTTCTCTACAAAAGTCTACCACCATCCCATCAGTTCTATTCTGTTTGTCGGGGTTCAGTCCTGCTATCAAATATGTGCAGACATGCGCCCCCCCACCCCACCTCCCGAAAAGCAGCATCCAAGGAAACAAAAGAAAAAACCAAAACAAGTATCACTCCTGCAGTTTTAAAAGCATGCAATTTTAATCAGTTACTACCATGCTTCTAGACCATTCTCCTGAAGATGCAAAACATCTGCCTATGTACTTATTTTGAATGAGGCCCAGAAATCTGAGCCATCTCGAAGTTACTCAGATTTAGACTTTGGCATTGTGGAAAGCTTTTTAAATCGATTCAATCTCCATGTATTTGATAAAAATCTATTACTGTACTATTCACGGCAAGATGCTCAACAATTACAATTTGATCTGTCCCTGAGACACTTGAAGTGTGATGGGGAAGATAAGACTTTCATATGGAATGTGGTGTCCAATCAAATGCGATTTATTTTTCCAGTGCTCTTCAAGTTTGGTTCTATCAGTAGGAGAAGCTACTGCACTTACAACGTTCTCTCCCTGTGTGCACGTATTCCCAATTGATCCCTACAACAGCCCGTGCTCCTAATCAACATGCCTGCTATGCCAAGGAGGGTTGTCTTTTCTCTTCCTTCAGGAAGAGCTAGTTCACTAAACCTAGGTTTTAAATCAATGGCTACAAATGATGAAGAGTCCCCAGGAAGAAAGTGAACTATCTTCTGCGGTTTCAGATGAACACAGGACTTCATCCTGTACCTCAAGGGTCTGGGGCAGTCAACAGAGTGCGTAAATGAGCGCAAGAGATGAATATGGACTGAGGCTTAGAGGATTCAGTGCTGACTAGGAACTGGAGGGGACTCCATCGTGAGCAGGAAGGGCCATAGTGGAAGGCAGTAAGGCGATACGAGTAAAAGTGTAAACGTGCATATTATTTGATTCATCGCCAAGTGGCAAAGATGAGCGCATGAGAACGTTCACGGTTTGTAACAGCACAAAGCAGGAGACTGTCCAAGAGGGAACTGGTTTGTAGTTACAGGACATTTACACAGAAGAATGCTGGGCAGTCATTAATCGTGATGATGCACACTCATATTTGTTGAACTATAAAGGTGTTCAGGACACACTCCGGAGTCAAAAAAGAAGTTTGCTCAACAGCCTGGTCCCAAGGAGGTCATCGGATGGGTTTCAGGAAATATATGAAGCCCCCAAAGTCATATGTAACAACGTTTTTTTTTCTAAAGACCTCCTTAATACATTTTTTTTTTAAGTTTATTTATTTTGAGACAGAAACAGCACAAGTTGGGGAGGGGCAAAGAGAGAGGGAGAGAGAGAAAACCCCGAGCAGGCTCTGCGTTGCCCCTCATGTGGGGCTTGAACCCACGAAGCCGCGAAATCATGACCTGAGCTGAAACCAAGAGTCGAACACTTAACTGAGCCACTCAGGCGCCCCAACACATTACTGTTTAAGAACTATGTTTTTAATGTGCCTGGCTGACCTCATTTATTCAGGCATCATGTGGATGCTTTAATTAAATTGGAGAAATGGATTTAACTGCAGCAACTTCTTGCTGATTCTAGGTCACTCTGTGACTTCAACCCAGGCTTATCTGTTCAGAACTTCCATACTTGCTGGTTCATAACCCAGAAAGCCCACTAATCTTTTTTATTATTAAATATTTCTCCATCACTTAAAATGCTCCTATGCATGTATGTATGTGCATATATAAATGCATATATTTATACACATATATAAATTAAAAGCTATTATATTACCTTACCCTGTGTCTGAACAATTTCAAAAGGAAGAAACTTGACACAAACAACAGTTACGTAAACTCACTTCTTAGGGCAAAGGTGGCAAAAGGAGGAGGTGGCTGTGGCTTCACAGGAGAAATCGCTGTCCAGTAAAATGTCCTCTATGAGCTAATTATCTTAATAGGGATTTTCTTTTTTCTGTTTTCCTTCCAGACCTCTCTTTTGTGACTTATGCCCTTCGTGTCTTCTGCAGAACAACAGTCTTGCTGTAAACATCCCCATAGCAATGCCTTACTAATGTGCAAATCACTGACAAAAGGCCAGTTTCGAGGTTCTGAACTGCTCTAATTACTCAGCCTTCATTGTGCTGTTCATTAAAGAACGACTGCCTCCCACACACGCCGTGCCCCCTCCCGCACAGCCCGCACAGCCCGCACGCACGGGCAGGTAATGATGGCAAAGCCACGGCATCATTATGCTCCTCTGCCAGAGCGCGGCACACGCGGAGGCTGCTAGACGACCACACTGGGGTAGGATTTTTTTCTGTTGGCAACAAGGGGACAAGCAGGCCACTCAAAATCAGACACACAGCATATCCAGGTCTGTTTAATTACAGGAAAGACCTTAAGGCGTGTAACCTGATTTAGCCCCTTTTCAAAGGATTGCTATTAAAATACACAAGGAACACCTGAGCTTCGAAATCAGGCACTGCCATCACATGATGTCTAGATGAGACAGAAATGAAGCAGGAAAGAAGAATTAAACAGAATAATATTGAGATCAATAATTGCTTTCATTAGTTTCCCTGAATATTCAGTGAAAGAGACAGGAAGGTTTTCAAAGTCTGTGAGTGAATCTAGTCTACTGCTCTCTTTCTGTCTTAGGTGGTGGGCACAGGAAAAAAAGCAGAGAGGATGGAAAAGGAAAGGACATTTTTTTTTTAAGTTTACTTTGAGAGATCAAATGAGTGAGCAGGGGAGGGGCAGAGGGAGAGGGAGAAAGAAAATCCCAAGCAGGCCGCACACTGTCACTGCAGAGCCCGACACAGGGCTTGATCCTATGAACCACAAGATCATGATCTGAGCCGAAATCAAGAGTTGGATGCCTAACCGACTGAGCCACCCAGGCACCCTGGAAATTCTTTTTGAAGTTTCGTGATCCCTATTGTTAATAAAGTGACTCTTCTGTACCATTTTTTCAAAGTAAATTACATAAAAATCCTTGTGCCAAATTGGAAGATTTCAGCATAGTGGAATTGGTCCCAGGGAGCTTCCTACCACATTTGTGTGGCTGTTGTTACACAGCCAGGACAATAAAAAGCAAATTCAATATGCATTTCAGAAGACGAACAGACGTCTCAGAATTGAGACAACCCCCCCGCCCCACCCCGAGTCACCAATATAAGAAAGAGCCAGGCTTATGCTTAGATTAATAATGTCACCCATTTCTGCACCCTCAGGAAAGGAAAGAGCTGCAAACGACCACCTCCTGTGTCTGTTTTTAAATGAAGTGATTTCTTCACAGACAAGTCTCATCAACTTCTCTACACCAAAAACCATAAAATAACTAGCTAAAAGGTTTTGTCATTAACCTAGCAAGGTATACACTACGTCCTAAGATGCCCCTCACTCTGACTCTTGATTGGCTTTATTCAGAATAACAAAGAGACTGGAGGCTTAGGATAGCAAGAAGTCCCTGCTTTTAGGGGAGACTCAGTGGAGCAAAGGTGGCCCAGGTATCCCTGGAACTCACTTGGGCCCAATTCTATCTCCCAGGGGACGGCGCCTCCCTAGGGAAAAGGGGCTCTGTGCTGACCGCTCAGAGCCTGGAGCCTGTTTCGGATTCTGTGTCTCCCTCTCTCTGACCCTCCCCCGTTCATGCTCTGTCTCTCTCTGTCTCAAAAATAAATAAATAAAATTAAAAAAAAAAAAAAAAAGGAGTAAAGACTGTCTCCTGTTCCTGCAGCACCTGCTTTGGACCTCGTGAGACCTCGCTCTGACAGAAAAGCAAGCCAAGACCGGCAAGCTACGGGCTCTCCTGCCTACAAGGTAAGTCGGGGCTCCGGGTCAGGATTGGCCCGAAGCAGACCAGTTGTTCCTTGGCAGGAGAGTGGAACATTTATGAAGAGGAAAGACCAAAAAATACATAGTTTCATCTTTTAAGCTGGACTTTGTGTCCTCAACTCTGCACAGAAATGACAAATTTCATGATTTACATACTTTATCTATTCGCTACCCTCCAGATGCAGGGTTAGTTATCATTTAGCAATTGTTTTTCACTAAGCAACCACCAGACCCCAGGCTGCAGGAGGTATAAACAAGAGAGAATGCAGTTAGAAGGAACTAGGAGATAAGTTCCCTGTGAGCAGCCATTCACTGGTCTTATTCACCCCCATATTCTGGGGCCCAGAGAGTATCTGGCACTTAGCAGCCTCAAGCTGTTGAATGAATGACTGAGACAGACCTCGTTGCTGCCATCACGGAATTCAGTCCCAAGTGTGTAGCAGTTTGCTACGCAGAGAGCACACAAACAGGTGTCAGGGTACCAGGTCCTGGTCCTGCCTGTCCCCAATTTGTCATATAACATGGAACAACACACACGGCTCTTTGGGCCTAAGGTTGAATAAGGCTGTTCAACACACGTTCTCTAAAGTTTCTAGTTACAGGGGCACCGGGGTGGCTCGGTCGGCTGAGCATCTGACTTTGGCTCAGGTCCTGACCTCATGGCTCACGAGTTCAAGTCCCACGTGGAGCTCGCTGCTGTCAGTACGGAGCTCGCTTCGAATCTTCTGTCCTCCCCTCCTCTCTCTGCCCCTTCCCAGCTTGCGCTCTCTCAAAAATAAATAAATCTTAAGAAAATAAAAAAAAGTTTCTAGTTATAAAATGCTATAATTCTCATAACTAACAGTGAATCTGCTAGGATTTTTTAGAGGTGAATAGTGTTATAAAAGATGTCTGAGGGGTACCTGAGTAGCAACCGACTCTTGATTTCAGCTCAGGTCACGATTTCACAGTTCGTGAGTTTGAGCTCCACATTGGCTCTGCACTGACAGTGTGGAGCCTGCATGGGATTCTCTCTCTCCCTCTGTGTGCCCCCCACCCCCAACTCTCTCTCTCTCTGAAAAAAAAATAATAAGCAAACTTAAAAAAAAAGTGTTCGAGATAACATTAAGAAGAAAACAAAGTCTATACTCCTTGGGTACTTAACCTCTAGTGGTGTAGAAAGCAGAACATGAGGTAGACAAACTAAACAGGTACATATAAAATCCCCAATTCTAGGAATGCATGGATGGGGAAGGTTGGAGAATATGTGGGTGTGCTCTAGGGTCACTTCTTGAGCTGTGATTTAAGAGGCAAGGGGTGTGAGAGACATATGGTATCCACTTACCAGCCAGAATACCCCAGAAGTCCACACTGCCCACAGACATCCACCTCAAAGGCATCACTTGAAATCATTAGTCTCTCTAGTAAAAGCATACTGGCTCCATAACCGATTAAACAGTCACGTTCCATCTCTCCAAGACGCAAACCGCCATCACGAGATCGACCTTCGGTGGGCTGCCTTTGAAACAAGTTAGACAAACGTGTCATTTTTACGTTAAACAAACAGAGGGGCCGCATCACACGCTGGCGGAGAGCACACGGCTTCAGAGGAGGGTTCGCCTGGGTGCAAATCACTAACTAGACGGTGACCTGGAGTTGGGGGCTTAGCTCGCCTCTCAGCCGCATTTGCAAAATGTAAAATTTAAGGCTCCCAAAGAGCCTTAAATGAGAGGAGATGTAATACTAGTGATTGCTACTGTTATTACAATTGAGTGATAATAAAAAATAATTGTGTAATATTATATGACATAATAAGCTAATATATAATCATATAAAGCAGCAGAGCTATCATTCCTACTACCATCGTGGTATCACTATTGTTAGGATAGCACAGTCCTCAAGTCAGTAAGATGGTCTTTTGAGTATTTTCAGGGATATTTCAGTTCTGTTATTTCAAGTGGAGAAACTAAGCAGAACAGACTGTGGAAGAAACCTGGGTCCCCAGTAGTTCCTGCCAGGGCTCCAGGGAGAAGCGGCTCCAGGTTATTAAGAAACAAACATGGAAAGAAGCAAATGGAGTTTTATAAAATTTGGACTAGATGAGGAATCATCTGGGAGGACAGAGTGCCTGAGCCAGAAGGGAAGTTCCCCAGAGACAGGGAAAGTCCTGTGTGTCCCCTTCAGGTATGAAAACACACTATTCCTCCTTAGAGGGGGCACTTCAGCTGGGAGCTAGGAGTCCCCTGAATGGATTCCCTGGGGCTGATGTATCTGCCGTGCTTGAGAATACTTTGAAAAAGTTAAGAATCTAGGACTCAGAGATACAACTGGGGGATTCTGAAACCACACAGGCAACCCCACCCAGGTAGTGACGCCACAATGTCTAAAAAAGAAAAAGTGAGCTATCTCCCTGGCTGGCTGATTTCGGGGTGACACTCCTTGAGCAGGAGTGGACCACAAACCTTGTTTGCTCTATCCCACAGCATCTTTTACTTTTTACCGTTGCCACCGATTTTCCAAAGAGAAAGGTAAACAGAGCGGGGCCAACATGTGCTCAAATTTTACCTTATGTTGTTGCTAAAGGTTACATTAGGAACTAGACTTGAGTTGCAGATTATTTGTTGAGAAACAATTTACATATAAAAAACTGACAAACAGTAAGTCTAAATGAAACAAATAGTCTACATGAACACACCATTAGTAGAAACTTCCTTATGTACGTCTTTACCTGCTGACAGAACACCTGGGGTAGGAGGGTCCCTCTCTCCCTGACCACTGGACAAGTGAAGGTGGCCGGATCATACATGAGCAGAACCCAGAAGTGAGATAAGGGACTAGGAATGGGTAAATGCACTGTTGGCAGTCTTCCCACAGAATGCACTAAAGTACTAAAGTAGTAAGTTTTTTACACAACGAAGCAAAAACCGTTTTGACACTTGTTATTCTGGAATCGATCTTAGATGTTATAACTGAAATGAAGGCTCTGGAGGGACTGCACTCAGGGGAGAGATACACCCAACCCAAGCAGGGTCTCACTGCTGGGATCACTGGTGTC
This sequence comes from Panthera pardus, assembly GCF_024362965.1. Lineage (NCBI taxonomy): Eukaryota > Metazoa > Chordata > Mammalia > Carnivora > Felidae > Panthera > Panthera pardus. The sequence goes on from NW_026526991.1 coordinate 15,911,506, forward strand.
CTGAGAATCTCAACTTCTCTTCCCTCTTCTGTAATTTTGAGCACAAGTGTCTATCATTTCAACAGCCATATGCAACTGCATCATGGGATTTAGCCCTCCACCCCCCTCCCTTGGTCTATAAAAGTAAACTCACATACCAGTTGTTTCATCGCCGGTCCTGTCCCTATTGTAACATCTATGCCGTGATCAGTGAAGGCAGGCAGGGAACTGGATATTTCCTGAGCATCCCCCATCGATGGGCACTATACATATATTCTATATTCAAACCTCTGACATTCACCAGCATGCCGTGAAATGGGCATTAGTGTCGCCACTTCACGTAGGAGAAAAACTGAAGCTGCGAGAAGCTAAGTGATGTGTCTGAGGCTTGTGGCAGAACCACAGGGTGGAGTTGAGTTTACGTCCATGTCTCTCTGGCTTCAAGGCCTGTGTTCCCTCTCCTGGCCCAGGATTCCTCGATGTTGGCATGAGAACCATGCTGAACTGGGTAATTCTTTGTGGTGGGAGCTGCCCTGTGCATTGCTAGGTATGTAGCATTATTCCTGGCCGCCACCCACTGGATGCCAGTAGTTTGCCCCCTGTCCCATCTGGTTGTGACATTCCAAGATGTCTTCAGACATTGTCAACTCTCCCCCGGAGGTAAACTTGCTTGTGGTTGAGAACTACTGCCCTGGACTATGCTTCTCCAACTAGTACTAAGTACACGTGATATAGTACAAGCAACGTAATACTAAGAACCAAGCACTAAGAACACGTGAAACAGTACCTGCAATTTCTTCCCAACAATTATACCCATTCATCAACACGCAGGCACTGTGCTTGGAACTGAGGGTGCGCTGGCGAATGGGGCACAGGTGGACCTCCTGGAGCTTATTCGAATGAGCAGGCAAGTACAGGTGCCTTATGCTCCAATAACAGAAATTTTAAGAAATGAGTTGTGGCTTGGGCTCCCAAACAAAGTACGTATGTGTTTTCTGTGTACACATGGCAGCCCACAGGAGTATCCACATGTGTATCTATGATGTGTAAGTGTGTCTACGTTCTTACATATGAACCTTTTTGAATGAGAACCACGTTTGCAAACAGGTACAAGGTCAATGAGCATGTTAGGTGACTACTGGCAAGACCTTCAATGGGTCTGCTCTTGTGCCTATGAAACGAGTTTTAATCGGCTGCTATTTTTTCATGCTAACCAGACATATATGACTTTTGCTGATGCCCAGCACTCCAAATTTTGACATCTCAGGGAAACAGAAACTTCACGGACTCAGCTTATTGCTATATCTGGGCAATGCAAGGTAGACTCGACTGCATTAGAAATTCTTTTTGTGAATGCTTTTCTCTTACCTGGTAAGAACAGCTCGTGGGCCCCGCGCCCGGGCATGCATCTTATCCAGCACCATGTGCTTCAGTTTCTGATAGTACACGGGGCCAAAATAGATGTACGCTTCTAAGGGCTCGCTGAAAGAAAAGGTCAGAGTTTTGGGCTAAGAGACCAAGTTTGGGCTAACAACAGACAGCCTTTTCCAGGACCCCTCCATGGCAGGGCCTTGCTTCAGACCAGGTTTATGAGTGAGTGGCAGACAATGATTTTCATTGTGCACTGAATGAAAAGGCAAGATCTGGAAATATAAAAACACCATGGATACGTTAGAAGACACACTGTTTAATTAAGAAATAAAACCTTAAACAGACTATGAAAAAGTATGTAGAGGAAGGTTCCTCCTTCACTGTCCTCGCCCTCATCAGGCTACTGCCTTTTCTTGCCTGGACTCTTGCACACAGTCCCTGCTTCTGCTCATATCCCTTAACGATCTTCTTTTCACAGACAAACCAGAGTGATTCCTTCTGAAGTGTAAATCTCAGCACTAATCTGTATCATCCAAATTGTGTAACACAGCAATAAGGTCTAACATAATCTGGTTCTTGCCCACCTCTGACTCATCTCCTGTTGCCTTTCCCCATTGCTCATTCCACTCCAGTAACACCGGCCTCTTCATTGCTCCTCAAATGTAGGAAGCGTGTCTGCCTCGGGGCCTTCGCATTTACTCTTTCCTCTGCCTAAAACATTCTTCCACCAGGTATTCACATGGCTGTCAAGCATCTCACCTCCTCAAAGACTTTCCTTTCCCTCACCACCTTATCTAAAGAGGAGTCCTGCTCCCACCCCATCACCGTGCCCCTATGCTATCTCAACGCTTACCTTGGCTTTGCTTCTTCAGAGCACGGATTACCACTTGGTATTACAATCCACGTTTAGTATTTCCCTGATTATTGCCTGTCTTCCCCACCTGAAGTAAACTCCTCAGGATAAGCACTTGGTCTCTTCTGCCACTGTGGCTCCAGCACTACTAACCCTGTCGGGCACATAACTGGTGCTCAGTAAACGTCTGTTAAAATACAGCTGACTCGATGCATCCTTTGAAAAACTATAGTGAAAGTTGTAAAGGACAGTGCATATTTCAGTGCTTTGACAGGAGAAACCTTTTTTCTGTAGTTTGGAGCAATAGCAGGCAGGGGATTAAAGCCTCTGAACAATGTGAACCGTCCCAGAACGTCCTCAGAAGAAAGGGGGCTTATTTTTAAAATGAAGAAACAGGCACAGAGGGTCTGAGAGGTTTATCAGAGCTGCGGAACGGGCTGAGGCAGATCCAGGGTGCTCCCTGCCACGCTGGCCCGTCTTGAACCCCGTACGTTGGGCCACAGCACGATGTGCGAGTGGGAAGAGCAAAGGCAGCGAGCTGTGTGGCAGAGGTTCCATCAAAGCTCTTGGTCCCTCCTGCTTGGCTTGTCTTCCACCACTTTCAGCGCCATAGGCTTTTCTAGCTGTCTGGCCACCGCACTGGCTTAAGGACAGCCAGGTAAGTGGGGTGCAGGACACAATGGACGGGGTGTCCGGAGACACCACTCCTGTCCCAGCTCTGTCACCCAGTAATTACATGACCTCTTTACCTCAGTCTTCCTAGTTGTCCAACAAGGAGGTCAGACCAAGGTTCTTTCCAGCTCTGAGAGTCAAGGTTCCAATCCTCCACAGCATGGTTGCTCGTGGCAGAATTTATGGAACTCTGTCACCTAATGCCACCCCATCCCCAAATGAAGAGAGCCGTGTGCAATTCTCCCTCCTGGTTATCTCAAGGATGTGGCGAGGGGTGAAGCTGGTGGGTGAATGTATTCGCAAGCCCTTTGGAGAACTTTCAACTAATAAGCTAAACTAATGTTTCTCAAACTCTGCCTCTTGAGATGAATGGCAAACACACGAAAACACTAGCTGGGGCGTAGGGGAAGACGGTGTAGACAGAACCTGAAGTAATCTATCAGAAGCAGAGCATAACCCATCCAAATCTGTTATTAAAATGATGTTTAGAAGGCCCATCAAATCCATTCATTGGATCTGCACAGTTTCTGGTCAACTCCATTATTTATGGACGAGGAACAAAGACCAAGACCATCAGTTTCGCCCTGACAACTAATTTTTGAAGTGGACGTCAGCTACCTTCAGTGCGTCACTTTGGAAATGGACCATTATTCTCTTCCTGTAATGTGATTTTCTAGAACATCTCGGGCACGATACACCTAGGGAAATCTATGTTATCACAGTTCGGATAGATCATTTTAGAAAGCACTCAGTATTTTCAAAAGATGCACATTCCAGCCATTGTAATCCTATCTGGCCGATCTACATGCAGCACAAATCAAGCCCTGGGTCCTTACGCATGCCTCCACACCCAGTTTCACTTGTGTTCAAGCAGGGTGAAGCCTCAGAAAAACAGTATAAACACCATGTCCCAGAGTTTTATCCGGCGTAAAACACAATGTGTGTCTTAACTTAAGCAGCTAATTTGATCCTTTAAAAGGATGTGTCAGTCAAGTTTCAAGACCCTGTCTGTTTGCCCAGGGTAACAGGAGGAGTCAGTGCTCAGCCCAGGAGAAGGCGCTTTCCCTTCCGCAAACTCACCTCAGGTGAGCGGAGGTCTGTCCCTTGGAAGATGTCAAACCCACTTCTCCTCTGCAGGAAACACACTCTTCACATGGTCTACCCTTCTCATCCTCTGTATCACCCACCTCCTCAGAGACATCTCCTAACCCATTCTTTCCCTTCATTTCGGTGAGAGCTATTTGTACTGATTTGTTCTCGGTTCCTTTACTGACAAAATCTTTACGGAGCACCTGCTGTGTGCAGGCATTGGAAATAAAACAGTCAACAAAACAGACAAGCCCTGCTCTCATGGAGGAGACAGGTAACAGTATTAGGCAGCATTATTACATGGGGTGTCTGATAATGATGAACGCGACAGAGAAATTTCAAGTAGAAAATGGGCAGTACAGTGTAAGTTTTAAATTGGGAAGTCAGGGTAGGTCCTGCTAAGAAGTTACCTTTTGTCATATTTTTGCAGTAAGTCTAGTCACAAATTTTAGTGGTTGGCTCCCTAGTTAAAGGACCGTGTTTATTTTGTTTCCCATTATATACCTAGTACTAGCACACATCGTGAACGAATACACAAATGCTAGGACTCAGAGCACTAATTATCAGAGCACTGTCAGAGCACTAATTACCTGATATTCATCCTGTTAATGCAGAGAAAGTTCAGTGGTTATGGGATTTTACATTATATACAATTAAAAGTTGTATCGATATCCTATTTTGGTAAATGAACTCTCTTCTACTTTTAAAATGATAGCCTCACCAGTAAGAACAGCACTCCTTAACTTGTCAGTTTTCTGATTTGGATTTCCTCCCCCCAGCACTGTTTTACTGAGATATAACTGACTTCTACTGTGAGCAAGTTTAAAATGAGCAGCATGTTGATCTGATCCACTCATATATTGCAAAACGATTACCACTGTGGCTTTAAGCTAACCCCTCCATCACAAATTCAGATTTTCTTGTGTCCGATTTCTTAAAAGAGTAAAACTTATCCTAAGGTGTACCACAAGGGCTCTTACCTCTTACTCTAATAAAATCACGCTTTTCTTTAAAATGTCTAAAAACACACTTACCCTGTGATGCCAGATGTAACATAGTCTTTCCCCAAGTAGTTATAACCATGGCGGACGAGGTCTTCACACACGTCCTTCACTTTACTGCCTCCAAACGCAGTGCCGTAGTGGAACCTGCCGTCCAGCACCCCGGCCTTGCCGGCCAGCAGCTCGATCAGCTTTCCCACCTGTGGGGTCAAACAGCCTTAGTGGGCAGCTTCCTGGGGTATAGGAATTCTGTCTGTTTAGCTGTGGCCTACTTCCCCAAACAGCTGTGAGATGGCAGTGAATAGTTACCACTCTCTCATGTGTGCCGCTTGGAAAAGCCTGACGCGTGGGATCCAAGTTTATGCCCCCAAAAGCCCCACGAGATCGGCACTGTTCTTTCCCTCAATGTACACATGAGGGAATGAAGCACAGAGAGGCTGAGCAGCTTTCCCAAGCTGCACAGCCGGTAAGTGGTGGAGCCAGGATTGCAAAACAATAACCATGGAAGGGAGATACAGTAAGGTTAACACAAGAGGTTCTTTTTGCTGAGGGGCACGTGCATCCCCCAGAAGACTGCTCTTGAAGGAAGGGCCGGCATGCTTTGCACTCCCTCTCTAGAGGAGGGTAACCTAGCACTGTCAGGAGCTAGGAACCTCTTCATTTGGCAAAAGGGTCAAAGGGCTCTTTCTAAAAATAACTTTCAGGCTCTCACGGCCAACACTCCCTACGAACCCACTCCTGCCTTCTTCCTAAAAAGCAGTACCTCTGAAAAGCGTACTGACCGTCATTCGTGATGGGAAGCCATGTGGGTTCATGATGATGTCCGGACAAATGCCAGAATCACAAAACGGCATGTCTTCCTGAGGGACGATCAAGCCACAAACACCTGGGGGAGAGAAGATCTCATGCCATGTAAAGCACATCAGCAGAAAAGAAGACTGCAGTGCTTAACTGGCAGCTCCCCACCGCTATCTCTACAGCCTTCTGCATGGTCTACATCAAGAGTCACAAGAGCCATTTCCCACCATCTTGCCAGATGATACAATTTGAAAACGGCCGTCCTCGCAGAGAGCGTTGCAGCCTGTGGACTGGCCTGCTGGCGTGACACCCGCTGGTGCTGTCAGGCTGCTCGCCCAACCTCTCCCGCCAGGAGACCCAAGTGCGACAACTCCGCTGGGCCCCGGCCCCGCCTCCGCCCCTGAAGCTTCAAGTCAACAGCGATTTCGATTTCGCTCCTGGTCAGCTAGTCTGCGATCTGCTACCTCCCGCCGCCAAATCACAGGAATCCGACTCCTCCACCAAACACAGAACTACCTGTCTGACAGATGTGTTCACATTTGGTTTTAAAAAACTGTGATAAGGAGGATCCGTGTGAGGCTGACTTGCTAATAGCCACCCAGAGCACTGGCTGATGGGCTAGTTTTTGCCAGGGCTTCCCTGGCTGAGCCTAAACTGCCCTAAGGAATTTTAATTCCTACCACTTACAACACATTAGGAAAATGATCTTTGATTGAAGCTGTAAAGTTGAACAAGAAAATTAAATGCCAGATTATTCTTGGAAGAAAAGACTGGAATTAGAAACGTAATTCTAAGAATGAAAACAGAACAAAAACCTACCAGTTCTATGCACACTACTGATGGTCTCTTACATTATTTTATTACTCTCTTCATATTATTCCAACCTGTAGGGGATTTTGTTGCTTAATTCCTCTGATTTCATTTTCTTGGTAGGAGGGATGGGGCATCTTTTAGATTGTTAACCACAACCTACACGATTTGAAATTGGAAAACTAGTGTACAATGGCATTGGGTGGAGAAATAAAGTCCTTTCACACTTACTAAGATAAAATTCCCTTTCCCTTGTATATAAAGTTATCAAGTATGTGCACCTACTGCACAGAAACTGCTCTCCAAGAAATTCTTCATTCCTGTTTGATTTCTACATAATTACTCCAACTATTCACAAAAATAAAATTTTTGTGATGTGTCCTAATCACCAAAAGCTAAAGTCTAAAGAAAAAGAAAGCCATGTGCTTTCAGTATTGGTTATTAATATCCCGATTTCCAGCGGCTGCCTACAATATGGTAATTAGGTTCGTGGTATTGAATTCTAGAGCACGTAGGTACCATAATTGGCTTTTTGGTTGAAACTGTACTGTTTATTATAAAGAACGTATGCTTTCCTACATGAAGAACAGGAACAATCATTCAGTTCAGTTTATTTCAAATTCAACTACGAGGTCTTAGAATTTAAATCAAGCAGAGTGTGTGACCCCTTCTTCCTTCCCTTCAAAAATCCATCTTGCCCACACTGAAATTATCTGACAAACACTTGGGCTACTGGGAAATCTACTCTGAAAGAGATCAAATTGTAAATCTAGGTGCACCGACAACAACATTGTGTAGCAGCGAACAAAATGTTAAAAATGGCAGTTCCTGCAGAGGCCGGTCCTGGGATGTGCTCTGGAGAGAATGTCACTTTGGCTGGTGAGGAGGTGGAGGGTTTGGCTATATCCCTTCAAAACAAAACCAAAGGAAGACCTCGGCACCCTTCAGTAGCAGTTCACAGGGGGGAGCCGGAGTCCACTGCCCCCCCCCCCTCCCACCCCCGGCAACATGAGGAGGTGGGAGTGAGGGGCAGGAGGTAGAGCAGCTCCGGAGGAAGCAGGGAATACTTATAATGGGGGGGAGGGTGAGGAGAGAGGTGATTTGCATTTTGGTATTTTTAGTTTTAGTTGACACGGTTAATCAAGCCAACTTAACTTAGCTATGAAAACAAAAGCAATGCTCCTTCCCCTGAAATCTGAATCTCTAATAACTTTGCTTGAAACCCGATTAAAATGTAGTACTGGTTTTCCTTTTTGGGAAGTAATTATATCAGCCCCTTTTTGACCCTGCATTTAAAAATACATGTAAGTAACTTTGGGTTTTTTTTTTTTCCATCCCATTATAGGAACTGCTTTGGCCACATCCAAATCAAGGGCACCTGTAAGCCAAAAATTAAATCTTAGCTAACTTAAAATTACTTTAGGCTCTGAAAACCCTTTTATATGCCAAGATGGTTCCCATAGCAGACAGCCCTGTGTTGTTTGTTTTGTGTGAAAGTGAATGATAAAAGATCCATGAAATCGACACAGAAAGCCAGAACAGCAGAAAGAACTGAGGGCTCTCCATCACTGGGGCTTCTACCCTCTGCTGACTCGCGGAACAATGGAAGCTACACATCCAACTGCAGATCTAACACAGCTGTGCATTTCATTAGATGAAGAGCACTAGTGACACAAGTAAATAATTAACTTATTCTGGTCCGCTGACTGTGCTTATGAGACCAGTCATAGCTGACAGATTTTAATACAAGTTAACACAAAGAAACCATAATGAGCTTAGAAGTTAAAACAAAATATTTAGACAGAATTTGATGATCTTGAATCTCAAATGAGACAGATGATTTTTAAAAGTTTGTATTTTACAGAATTCATTAGGGGCGGGGAGAAGAGAGCTCGCAGGCTTAGAACCAGACTTTTCTTTTTTTTAAAAAGGTACTTCTCAGTTTCAGAATTATTCCAATCCTTCATCAAAGCAAAGGAAGGTTTCTGGTCTTATTTTCAAATGAAACATTAAAACTATTTTCTCTGAGGATGGAGGCATAAAATTTCTCCCAACATTTAGAACTCTTAAGAAGTTATGGTCACTTTCCCTTAATGCTAGTTTAAAAATGTAAATGATATGCAGTCCGCTCCAGTGTGTTAACACTCCCCTGGATCCTTGAAAAGACGATGGACTACAAATAAACCATATCTAATGGAAGCTGTTGTTGAAACAATTACCGATTCCTACCTTAAATGCTTACACAGCATTTCAGATTTTAAAATAAAATTTCATCCCCTGGCTCAACGCTGGTGTCTTAACCCCATTGTTTATAGCACAACCTCCTGGCAGCGAAATGCAAATGCACCAGTTTAACAGGGCCCGGAATGTGTAATGGACTTACAGGGGCCAACTGGGAAGTAGACCCCAGCCTACACTCCAGACCTTTTAGGAGCTGAAAATAGGTAACAGGGAGAGACTAGAACACAATGTCAGAGCACAACGGTTCCACAGATACCCCATCGGTGATGTATTATTCCATCAACATCAATATTAATTTCAAATGTAAAGGTGAAGAAGTTAGGGAGTCTAAACCCACAAGTCTGACCCCCAAGCCACGCAGGAACGGCAAACCTGGGGACCCACTGTGACAGCTGTCTGTGTGCCACCCCCTAAGCACTGGAGGATCTTACGCCAATTTGTTATTTCTATTTCCGTAGCCTTGCAGAACAACATATAAATCATTTTAAGAATAGGTTTGCCCCACGAAAGTTGAGTTAATCCAATGAATCATTATTAGAAAGTATTTCTAATTATAAACAGCAAATGACTTGTTCACAAGTCATTTTTGGCTTCTTTTTTTAAAAACTAGTTTTAGTGTAATGGACCATTCTTAATTCAAATAGAAAAAAATAAAAGATAAAACAAAAGATAAGGAAAAACAAAAGCATTCTAGTACCATGTCAAGACAGGAAAGGGAATAGAACTGGCAGGAGAAAAGTGTAATGACATTTTTAGTTCAAGAGCTGCTTTTTTTTTTAATTTAATTTTATTTATTTTGAGAGAGAGAGAGAATCACAGACTCCGAACCATCAGCACAGAGCCCAATGTGGGGCTTGAACTCACAAACCGTGAGATCGTGGCTTGAGCCGAAATTGAGAATCGGACACTTAACCCACTGAGTGACTCAGGCGCCCTGAGGGCTCTTTTTGATGTGACTTCAGTGTGTTGAGAACAGACTAACAAATCATTTTCTATTTTGTTGATAACCAGGTCTCACTTGAACATCACAGTCTGCTTCACTGTTTTAATTAAAAAAAATATTTTTTGATTTGACAGAGAGGGGGGTGGGCAGCATGTGCATGGAAGTGGGGCTCGATCCCACAACCCTGGCACCACGACCTGAGGCAAAATGAAGAGTCAGACACTCAACTGAGCCACCCAGGTCCCCCTTGCTTTAACTTTTATTAGTAAGTCTACTGTCTCGTGTAAGCACTTTTGGATGATGTAGGCCACTCTGAGGCTGGTATCTTAGGACCCTTCCTTTCCTGAGGGAGGAAAGAGGATCCTGTCCCTCAGTTACCAAGCATATGTTCCGGATGAGGGCTGTGTCAGAGGTGGCAGGAGGGGGCTCAGGACTCAACCCCACCTGACAGGTGTCCTGTACAGATTTCAGTGACTGAATATTGAAAACGAAAACATTTATACAATTCAGCTGGAGACATTCTCATGTTCTAAATGATGCAGAGTACATTGGGCAGTGGGTTCTGCTGAAATAATACTAATCAGAGGCTAAAATGATCTACTTTGACCTTCTGTGCGTACTTACCTCTTAGATAAGCTATTTATTGTGCAGAGTTTAACGCTCTCAGCACTAAGGAGGGGTGAAGTGCTGCTGTGATTTTTCTTTATCTGTCCCAGTGTAAGAAAAGTGTTGGTGTTTTGTAGAGAAGTAATGGTATTATTTGGTATTAATGAGGTTCGCAGACTTGGGGAGGCGGGGAGGAGAGGGTTCCATCCGCAAAGGGCTCATCACCCCCTGGAGTCTCAGATCAAGGCAGAATATCAAGGAATCAGGGGACCTTCCTTTGACTCCCTGAGGTTCAAGCAATACAGTGTTCCTGTGGGAGGGAAAGCACCACTTTCTGGTGAGCCTTGGTTGTTTGGTCTTTGTAATGGGAACAATTAGCACCTATCTCATGAGGCAATTGTGTTAGAAGACCAGATGAACTAATGTCTGAGAGGTACTTTAAGGTCCTTAGAGAAAGGCAGCATCTAAACACAAGGAATTATTATTATATAAGAAACCTAATTACTCTCAGCAGGAAGCAAACTAGCAAAGCAGAGGAGACCAGTCTAATGAATAGAAGGAGCAGTAGCTGTGGCACTAACTGGATGAAGGGGCCGAAAAGGAGCTCACTCGGCTGGGCTGTTGAGATCATCTGACATCATCAGGATGGTGTCCCCTACCAACTTTACAACTCACAGGCCCCGGGCTGCAGACTTCCAGAGCGAAATGGTTTACTAAGTGATGAAAGGGGGGGTGAGCAGCGGGGATGCTTTCCAGTTTGACCATTTGTATCAAGTAAAACGCGTTTTTGCTTTGAATAAACTCATCTCGATAAGCCTTTGTATAGTCAGAAATGTGAATCTTTAAATCGAAACATAAAGGCTAACACAGGTGGTTCCTCCTTTCTTCCTTCCCTCCTTTCCAGTTACTGAATTGACCTTCTTTTATTTTTCACACCACCACCTTAAATAATCCCCAGGGGGAGGGGAGGAGACAAAAACTGTTGAATCATATTAGCTTTGTTTTGCCGTTGAATCACTTCCAGATCTATCACATCTCCTGCCATATCCCAGTTGACATAATTTTAATTTGGCTCTTCCTCACATCTTAACAGATAAATAATGCATAAGAAAACTTGATTAGCTTTCTTATTAAAACATCACTCTAAATGAGAGGAGGCGCTAGAAGACAATACAGTTTTTACACGGCTTTCCCATGAGCAGTTGAATGGTTTGATGTGATAAATTTGCATAGTCTGAAGCACACAAAGGGCTGATTAATTGAAACCCTTACAATGCTTCTGGAAGCAGCTATTGTAAAACAATAACCATAGGAACTTTACAAAATACACACGGCTCAATGTGTCAAGAGCTTAATAAAATGTGTTGAGGCTACACTATTTGGAAACAGAATTGGAGATTTTTATTCTGGGCCATAAAACACTAAACACCCTAATTTCAAAGCTTTAGTTGGATATTTACTGAAAGGTCAGAGGGTTACTAGCTAGCGACCCAAGACCAAAATTTGTTCTTAAGAAAGTAAATGAAATAAAATCTTCTTACAATTAAGGGGTCCACGTGGATAAAATAATCCTGATTTCTAGCATTAAACTAAGAGTTCCCAGAATTTGTTTTCAGACCAAAATTCTGAAGGGTCACTTGGCATCCTACACCTTGTTCTGGGGCTCACACTGTTAGCTCCTTCGGCCTCCTTCTCCCCTCCCACTTAGAATCTTTCATTCAGGCAGGATCAAGCAAAGTAGGGAGCCAAAGACATCCAGACTTTGAAGCTTCAGTCTGGCAGAGAGGATTTTAGGCGGCCTCAAGTGCTACATGTGTACAAGGTACTATTATTATTATTTTCAATCAGAGTGTTTTCATTCTCTCGGTATTAGAAAACAGAATCCAGAAAAAGGAAATAAATTAAGACCCGGAAAAAGCAAAGTTTTTAACCAAAGCTTGTTTAACCAACGAACTTTCCTCTCAGCTTTTCTGCCACTCAAGAATTGACATGTTCTTACTTCCCACAGCCTCTTTCTCCCAACCGTACAAGGATTCTGTGATGTGTTGGGAAGTCAGGGTAGTTTTTTTTTTCTTCTAATACACACTCAACCAAAATCTTAATACGTTAATTCAGCAAGTTGATGAGTAACTTTTATTAACGCAAAATAGAGAAGCGAGTGGCTTTGTAACAGAACTGCTGCTGACAGGCGAGGGTCACAGAGGACTCTTGCAAACCATTTTATCTGTAAATATGTGATCCTTATGAACCAAAGATACTCTGAACCAGTCCATGAAAACACTGTATTTTGATAAGACTATACTTCTATTTTAAAACAAAGGTTGGCTTTGCTCTGTTTAAACTGGCTGTCTGAGGATTTAGGGGGAGATTCCGAGGAGCGCAGGCCATTATCTCAGATTTGCAGTTATTAAAAAGCTTCTGTTTGCCAGGACAAACACTCTTGCTCAAATACAGTTTTTCCTCTCCTCAGGAATACTATTTGGTATTGCTGCCCAATTCTGTGATCTACAGGACCTTTGTTGGAGGTGCTAATCCTTTTTCACATGAGAGACTGAGAAATGTTCTTTCAGGGAAGTGATATATTGCTTCCCCCCCCCCCCCCCCACATCAAAGGAGTCCACTTTTCCTCCCTCATTGTGAATGGCAGCAAAAGTAGGAGGAAATCTGGAAATATAATAATTTGGTTTGCCTGTACACTGCAAGGATACTCAACTTGGGAACTCCCTAGGCTAACATAATTTCTGTTAATTTTTTTTTAAAAAGGGGGAAATCTGCTTGCCCTTTTTTAAAAAAAATTTTTAAATGTTTATTTTTGAGAGAGAGACAGACAGACAGACAGACGGACAGCAACAGCACATGAGCAGGGGAGGGGCAGAGAGAAAGGGAGACACAGAATCTGAAGCAGGCTCCAGGCTGTGAGCTGTCAGCACAGAGCCCGATGCAGGGCTCGGACCCATGAACCACGAGATCAAGACCGAAGCTGAAGTCAGACACTCAACCGAGCCACCCAGGTGCCCGTGTCCTTCTAATAAATGCAGTAACCATCAGAAAACACAAAGCTCAAGATAAAAATGTCTGCCTTGGATGAGTTCCCTTCATATAGAACTTATACATACCAAAGTTCAAGAGACTTAAATACGTAATTTTGATTTTAATAAAAACTCTTGTTTTAAACATGACTCCAATCACATTATATGTGAACGTCTTTTTCTATCTTCAACTCTACTGATGAAGACTATGATGAGAAAACATAAAGAACATTCCAGAACCACGTTCTACTCTCTTTTGCCCCATGCAGCATCACTCTGCCAAGTCCTTCTAAGGCATCTACAAATCTTGAATACTTGGGAAAGAGAACAAAACTTCAGGGTTTTAAAACTTCTCCCCAACTGAGATGAAAACAGACTAAATAAAACTGTCCTTCTTTTGTAAACAAGTACAACAAATTCGTATTTTGCAATTTTAGTAAAGAATGCACTGCTCTAGAGCTTCTTGATTCAAGACCCAGCTCTTGGGGGGGGGGGGGGGTGGCGGGGAGGGGGCGCTGACTCAGTGGCATTTAGTGAGGAGACATATAACAGGCTTCCCAAAGACCCAAAGGAAGGCTGTACTTCATTAACATTCTTTGAATTTCTCATTAGAAGACTATTGGAATTCCCTTATCTAAAGAGTGTGCTGTGAGCGAATCCTGCCTCCTCTGCCTTCGTGAAATACTTCTCCTTCCCCACATGTGGCTCTCGGCTTAGTACTCCTCCACTCCGGAGGTCACAGAAGGCAACACTGTTTGCTGAGGCTGTCGCATTTCTAACAGCTCCGGCTCCAACACTCTGATTCTTCGTGGGCCTTCTCGTATCAGCTACCTCACTGTCTGCTTATCGCACGGCACTGGTGCGGATTCCCAACTGACTACTCGGTGCTGACACTCCTGCCGCAGCTCACTGCCCGCTCTGTCCTCTTCAATCTTCTCTGTGAGCTCGGTTACAACACACAGCATGCTACTACGGTACAGCCTCCACCACACATTTGTTTCATTTAGCTACTTATTACCCTACCACCTTAAAACTGATCAGGCTCGAGGAGGATAGACACTCAGGTTCTGTGAAACTAGATTTTGAAGGCTCCTCTAATTGTCAGAGAGGAAATTATGGGAAGCAACAGGGGTAGAAATACGATTGACACACTACATGTATACTGAAAGAATCCTTGCTAAAATAACAACAGCTCTGTAAAAGTTAACTACTAACAAAGGACAAAAATCAGGCCATGTGCAGGGTTACATTTTGCTCTCTGAACACCAAAGATAACAAATACAATGCTCTAAATGCAGGAGGAAAACAGAAATGGGCATAAAGGTACATTAAATCAAACGATCTTTACATTTTCTCATACAGAATACACATGTCAGCTTCCTTCCTACAAAGGAAAAGATACAATTTCCAAACGATCCTGCCTGAAAATAGTGAAAAGAAGCCCAGCTAACACTGCTCTTACTCTGGCATGTGTCTGGGCCAAAAGGCAAACAAATCAATGCAGGGATCATGGTGCGACACATGTCCTGAAGATTCACATACTACTGAACCTCCATCAGCTCCTTTCATGACAATGACAGACGACCACAGCTGAGGCTGTGGACTGCCTTCTCCATCCTGTTCATGACGTCTCACTCGCCAACATCCAGCTGTTCTAGACCTCCTGCTGTTCCTCCCTGGACCCCACACTAAGGGCTGGGTCGTATGGCTCCTCACAGACGCCACCAGCTGTGCCTGCTGCACGTGAATGTTCCAAACCAGCCCACTGTCCTCACTGTCCCTCGGCTTCCCTCTTTGCTGGCTCTGTCACAGCTAGCCAGAGGAATCAGGAGAATGCTCAAAGTTGAGGGCTCAATACTTCCTTTCATATCTGCTCAAATTCTTGATAGAATTTTAACCAAGGCCATGAGAGCCTGGCCAGAGGACTGATTAAAGAAGGAAATGGGGACAGTGTTTTATAATGAGTTGATCCTGGATAGGAAGGGATTCCTGAAAAATATAGCTTTACGCTAGGAGTATGTCTTAAGATGGGGGTTTGGCAGACATTTCTGGAATAAAGTATGTGGGGACAGTATTTACTCCAAACTGGTGGTAGAGGCAAGCCCTGTAAAACTGCTTATCCAAGAATGGGAGTTTTGAGAAAATGACCACCTTAAGGAGGAGATACACAAAAGCTGTAAGAAATATTAGATTTCAGTTTCAAGAAAAGGTTGTCTCTCCCAAGGGGGGATTCCTAGAGACTATGGCAACCTTGGGAGCAGAGTGGTAGTGGGATATCAAGAGACAGGAGCCACCTTTAACCAGCTTTAACAGAATGGGAAATGTACTCAGATCAAAAACCCGGATTCAAATCCTGGCTCTGCCAGCACTGAGCGGAAGTAGGCAAACTACTCGCCTGAGTCTCCACGTTCTGGTTCTATAGAGTAGAAGTAACAACATGAACTAGATCTGTAAAGGTTAAAGGGGGGGAATGAAAATGCTTACAAATTATTAATAGGCAGAAGATAAAAAGTGCTATAAATTTACATGCAAATGCCTCCCAAATTTTATCTCTTGCCTTAACCTATTCCAAGTACCCACCTACCATCTTCACTTAGAGTCTCCTAAACATTTCAGACCTGAAGCCCAAACTCTCAACCCCCGCCTAACTCTGAACACCTCGTCCCTAGTCTTCCTTGCTTCGTAAACGTCAGCAGTTGCGCAGACCTCATCCTCTCCCTCAGTTTCTGCCCTTCCTCCCCCAAAACCTTGGCCACCAGCAAGTCCTGCTGGCTGGACCTTCGGAGCACACCCGGAGTCTACCACTTCCCTCTGTCCGATGCTCCTCCTGAGCACACACAGCCATCCTCTCTGCCTGGACCACCGACCACCTGCTTCCCTCCTCCCCCTCCTCAATCTGCTCTCCATGGGAATCCAAGGTGACCTCTAGGACTGGCAGTTAGATCTCCTCATGCCTCTCTTGTGCTCACCACCCAACAGCCCAACCGGCTCCCGGTCCACGGTCCACGTGGAACAAGTTCCTGTGGGGCGTGCCCCACCCCCCCACCATGCTTCCTCCTCCTCAAGCTTCACTGGCCAGAACAGTCTTCATTCTGTCTCCTGAAGGTACTGAGCTCACTCATGCCTCAGGGCTTTTGGACTACAGTTAATAACCCAGGCAAAAGATAAGCTATGCTCAGATAATTAAGAGTTGAGAGAATGCAATTAGTATCCCCTCTAACGACTTTACATTTATGCCATAATTCTGAGTGTGTGAGCTTTGAACATTTTTAAGTCAGTTTTCAATCTTCGGAATGATTAAAACAGCCAATCGAAACAAGAAGCTCTGGACACCAGATACAAGGTTGGTGCTCTAAATATCCTTCTCACTGGGTGTTAAAATAAGTTAGACACAATTTTTACTTCTGTTCTAAGGTACGTGTGCTGCCGAAGCGAGCCCTTAACTTCAGTTCTGTCAAGTGCAGGGAAGAAAACCGAGGACACCAGGCACTCCTGTGTTGAGCTTTCTCAGATAACAGACACAGGGGTTTCCAGTCAACATGGCAGCTGGGACACATCTGTTTATCTCCACGTCCTCTCTAAACCTAATATGAAAGTTGACAAAAATTAAGGTCCAGCCCTTTAAGAAAAACAACAGGCAAGAGATAAGAATTCTGTTGTGAGAACTGACGAGTGAAGAGCAGTAAATGGTGAACACAAGGAGCAAGGTAAACCCAAGTGCCTGCAGAAGAGTGTGGAGCGGAGAACTGGCTCAGCCCTCACCCCCACTCCTTGGAAGGCTCTGGAAACAGAGACACAAAGTACTGTGAAGAGCGGGAGGAGGCGTGAGGCTCAGTCACCGCACCCGGCAACAATTCCAGTGGGTGCTGGAATTTAAAAGGTGCCTCAACTGACCCCTCCTCACTGTTTCCCCATCATCACGCTTTCCCCACTCACCACCAACCCCGCCTGTGCTACTGTGATAGCATTCGGCTGGTACCACGCCTTCCCTTGTCCCCTACAGCTTTGTGTTTTCATCACTGGAGCCAGAGTAAGTCAGATCATAGTTCTCATCTGCTCAGACTCCTCCAGCAGCTGTCCACCTTGCTCGGAGGAAAAGCCAAAGTTCACGGCATGGCTTTGACTGCTCTGGGCTCACTAGTTCTGCTCCAGCCATGCCGGCCTCTAGCCTCAGGCCTTCCTCTTGCCTACGACGCTCTTTGGCCAGGGAGGGTGTGCTCCCTTCCTTTCCCACTCCCATCTTTTCAATAAGGTGCAGCACCCCGGCCATTCTACCTAAAATTTCAACTCTTAACCACATGCCTTCCCCCCACATGCTTCCTATTGTCCCCTTTTGTTTTATCTCCACACGTATCCTTATGTCTCTTGCCCACAAGAATGGAAGCCCCACAAGGTTGCAATTTTGTCTTTTGTTCACTTCTTGTTACCAGGGCTTAGAATAGCACCACTTAGAAGATACTTAATAAATACTTGTAAAAATAAATGTCTATATAAGACATCATCAGCTCTTTACTTTCTTCTTTAATTAATTTTTGAGAGAGAGAGAGAGAGAGAGAGAGAGAGAGAGAGAGAGAGAGAGAGGAAGCAGGGAAGGGGCAGAGAGAGAGGGAGACACAGAATCCAAAGCAGACTCCAGGCTGTGAGCATCAGCACAGAGCTCGAGGCGGAGCTTGAACCCACGAACTGTGAGAACATGACCTGAGCCAAAGTCAGATGCTTAACCTACTGAGTCACCCAGGCGCCCCTGACTTTTTATTCCCTACCCTGAATAGCCAGAAACCACAATCCTCCCCCAACCCTTCCTTAAGAATTGAACCACAATGACCTGACACCCCAGGGCAGCAAGCACAGCAGATGGTAGGGTAAGGTACCAGCCTGATACAGAGGAATTAAATCAAAGTCTGTGCACTAAAGAGTGGGTCCCAGCCCCCTGCCCCTACCTGGCTCCCTGAAGGGCAGCTGATGGTCTTAAGTACTGTCGCGACCCTCATTCCCAGCTCCAACCTTCTAGCAAAAGTTAGAAAGATCCTAATAGAAACTGGCACCGGCAATAATCATGGCTCACTGCCTGATTCCCCTATAGTGATGTCCACCAGTCAACAAATTCTATTCCTGGGCCATAAAGCTTCCAATTGCTTTTTAGGGTTCATGGACATTTCGGGTATTAGAGAAAATTTCCCAACAACAAATGAGAAGGGGGAAGAAACCCCTCAAGGAGTACAGACAATTAGGAACAGAACACAGTTGAAAAGGAAAACAAACAACTAAAACTAAAAATGAATATAATACTAAAAATATATACTTATGGCTATAAGAAAGACTATAAATTAATATTTTTGATTAGAAATTAAAATACAATAGGTTTTAAAAAATCTGGAAAATTGGGGTGCCTGGGTGGTTTAGTCAGTTGGGCATCTGACTTTGGCTCAGATCGTGATCTGACAGTTCGTAGGTTCCAGCCCCATGTTGGGCTCTGTGCTGACAGCTCAGAGACTGGAGTCTGCTTTGGATTCTGTGTCTCCCTCTCTCTCTCTGCCTCTCCCCTGCTCACGCTCTGTCTCTCAAAAATAAACAAACATGAAAAAAAATATGGAAAATAAAGTCAATCAAATCCTAGAAAGAAAAACAAGAGAAGGAAATGGACAATGAGAGTACAAGGAAAATGATGAAGGGAGATTATCAACAAAATAAGAAAATATCTGAAAATTGAAGGAACTTGAACTTCCAGAATAAGAAGGTACCTGACTTCCTAGGACAAGGAATGAAAATTTTAGAATTCCAAGAACAGAAGATAGTAAAAACTTCGGGGGAAAGGGATGGGAGGAAGGGGAAGAGAGAGAGAAACAGCACACTTGTGCACGCACGCGCACACACACACACAGATCAGGAAGAATAATGTAACATGGAATCTAGATAATAATACAGCAATGTTGTCAGGATCCTTAGAGAAAAGAATTTTTCAATCAAGAATTCTATAACCAACCAGGGTATAAATCAGCTAGGAGGATAGAACATGTTCAGATATACATGATCTTACAAAAGTTACTTCTTGCCATCCTTTCTCAGCAATTTAATGAACAGACTATTCCACTGTGGTGGGGGCAGGTGGTGGTGGGATGACATGGGATGAGCCAAGAAACAGGGGGCTCAGATGGGAATTTCACAAATGACTGCCACTAGAGTGTGTTATGGACTGTGTCCCCCATGCCTAGATCACCCAGGATACCTCAGAATGTGATCCTGTTTAGAGACAGGGTCTTTACAGAGGTAATTAAGGCTAAATAAGGTCATGGGGTGGACCCTCATCCAATATGGCTGGTGTCCTTTTAAGAAGAGAGAGAGACATGAGGAGGTAGTTGCACAGAGAAAAGGCCGTGTGAGGACACAGGACAAAGCGGCCACCTGCAAGCCACGGAAAGGGGTCTCAGGAGAAACCAAACCTGCCAATACACTGACCTTGGACTTCAGCTTCCAGAACTGTGAGGCAATACATTTTCTGTTGTGTAAGTCCTTGGTCTGTGATATGGGATTAAAGCAAACCAGCACAGAGTGCTTCCTACCCTTTCTTGAAAACATTTCTGGGGCACAGAAGATGAGGCTGCTCGCGGCCCTGAGCCAGGTTCTGCCCAGAACTCCTGTGACCTGTGGCAATCAGTTCTTAAGACACTGGCTAGGAAGCTGGGGCTCAGAGGAAAACCACCACAGATTGGAGCAGGAAGAATGGGGGTGCTACAGAGAAGGTCTTCTGGGGAGAAAAATGGTCCTAACAGACAACTGATCGTGTGGAAAATTGTGTTGAGAGACTATTGATGGTATAGAAAAATGGAAACAGAAATCAGAAAATCAAGCAAAATAGAAAAATATTGTTAATTTCTGAAAAAATAAAGTTAGACCATAAAGAAAATGCCCTCAACTACTTGGTTTGTGGGTGAACAACATTTATATAGTTGTAATAATACAATTGAAATAAGTAACCTAACATTATGATAAACCTGTGCAGGGAATGGAGGTGGGGAGTGAGAAGGAAAGACAGCCAAGTTCCAGCTCCTCCTATCCATCGTAACAGAAAATCAATGGGTAATAGCAAACATGGATGAATAACATAAATAGCTGTTTAAAAATGTTATTTCGAGGAGCGCCTGGGTGGCTCAGTCGGTTAAGCATCCAATTTCAGCTCAGGTCATGATCTCATGATTCGTGGGTTCAAGCCCCGTACTGGGGCCGGATCGGGATTCTCTCTCTCTCTCTCTCTCCCGGGATTCTCTCTCTCTCTCTCTCTCTCTCTCTCTCTCTCTCTCTCTCTCTGTGCCACCCCCACTCTCTCTCTCTCAAAATAAATAAATAAAAAATATTTAAAAATATGATTTCAAAATAGAAGAATAAAAATGAGAAGAAATCTCTTCTGGGAAGCAGAATTGGAGAAAAGGCAGGGACAGATGTTTTTCAGTTCAAAACCCCCTTTTTTGTACTATTTGATCTTTTAAACCACGTGCATTTATTACTTGATTAAAAAACTACACTTAAAAGAAACAAAAATTATGTTAAGCGTTCTACATCATTCCCTCTACTACTCTCTTAAGGCTTAAACTACCTATGTTTTGTTTGTCCATTTCCCCCCAATCTTTTCTTTTCTTTTCTTTTTTTTTTTTTAACGTTTATTTATTTTTGAGACAGAGAGAGACAGAGCATGAACAGGGGAGGAGCAGAGAGAGAGGGAGACACAGCATCTGAAACAGGCTCCAGGCTCCGAGCTGTTAGCACAGAGCCCGACGCGGGGCTCGAACCCACGGACCATGAGATCATGACCTGAGCCGAAGTCGGATGCTTAACCGACCAAGCCACCCAGGCGCCCCCCCAATATTTTCAATAAATCTGATGAAGCTGTAAGACAAGGGAATATCAAGGGAATCTAGGCTAATCAGAAGGTTTTCATCCTTGGATTAAAAGCCATCTGGAAAAGAATACTAGCAAGATAAACTCCTCACTGCAAGTGAAAGGTCACCTAACCCCAGGAGGGCTTCTTCCCATTTCATAGAGATGTACAAGTCAAGCCCCAGTAAGGTTCAACCGATCTCCAAAATCTGCAGTTTCACATCACTTCAGGCTGGAAACCACTTCTGTCAATGAACATTATCCCTATCATATCATTAGTTTGAAAAAATGTTACAGCAGAAAGACTCACTGCCATTACTTGCACCTGTAGAGGTCTGTATTTATAGGAGCTTACTAATCAAGTGTGTTTCTCATTTTCAAAAGTACTGCTTTGTCTATACTATACACACACATACTCACATACTATGTATAGATTAAAAACTGAGTAAAATCAATCCATCAAGAGTGCAGAATCTGTCCCTTTTCATTTCCCTATTTCAGTTCATTCACATATTTAACCATTACCACACACCTATCAGGTACCCTCCATGAGAGTGGCTCTATCAGGCTTTATAAGAATTTAAGAATGTGATCCCTGTCCTCAAGAAGTTTAGTGGAGTTAGAACACAGTGGATAATCACGGAAATGTTTGCCAGCCTTCCTCTCTTTGCACAACACTCTGGTGGAATAAAACACGAGGATTTGGGATATTTGAAGTTTGTAAACTGATTCAGAAAATGGAGACCTTCTCTTACAGTGTGCATTCTTATAAAGTGTCCAGTGCCAATATTTTATAAGAAGAGTTTCAAGCTTTGTCCCAGTCCAGGGAACAGGTCAAGAAAAATAGAGGCTGTAAATAAGATTATGGTTACCCCAGAATGACTTAGTAGTGTATCTCAGCAATTGCCTAGACCAAGAGAGAGGGAGAAATAGTTTCAATACAGAGAAGTTGATTTTCACTGCTGATTACTGGAAAACACTAGAATCTCAAGAAGTGTTTACAAACACTCAAAAGGTATTAAGAGTTAGCATTTTAGGGAACTGTATGAATTAGAAGTGTCAAATTCACATGGATAAAATGTTTTGTTTTGTTTTTTTTTTTTAAACAAAATACTGACAGCCTAAAACAATCTCGTGTCTGTCAACTAAAAAACAGTGTTAGTCTGGAAAAGTTTCACTGATGGAAGGAATGACAACTATGGATGGATTTATTTGAGTAAATGAATTGTAATATTTTATATACTTGTGTGGCAAGAAAATAAAAGTTGAGATCAGCGAGAATATGCCGTTATCTTTAAGCCCATCAGTTAAAACCACGAGGACATGGCACTAGGAATTTAGGAGTAAAGAGGAGACACAAAGCTGGAGAGCAGAATGCAAAAGAGCCAATGTCAGTGGTCACTGCCGTCTCTTCCTGAGCACCCACCGTGTGCCACCCACTATGCCAAGTGCTTAACGCTCAGGACAGCACGGATGTCAGTCAGGAGCACGGACTCCGGAGCCAGACTGCCAGGGTTCGGAAACCAACTCCGCCACCAACTGGGGACATTGGGCAAGCTACTCAGGTCACTGTGCCTCTGTTTCCTCATCTACAAAAACAGCAGCGACCTCTCAGGACTGTGTGAGAGAGAAGCCAGCGAGTCAGTGTGTGTGAAGTGCTGAGAACGCTGCCGGGCACACAGTTAGTGCCACAAAAGTGTTAGCTGCTGCTGCTGCTGCTGTTCTTCAACTAGTTAAGTGGCAGACGCGGCCCAAATTCGACCCCCAGGGCAAACGTTCCCCTTTGAACCGCCAAGGGTATGCGGGTATGCGTACCTAAGAGGGAGCCTACAGAAAGCAAGTTCATCAGTAGTGACACACTGCTCTGTTTCTTGAAGATACGAAAACAAGACACCGCCGAGCCACAACCGCGTGAAGACTCAGCAGTAACCTCCCAGGAAGAGCAGGGCTCACCAGCGGGACCACATGGAGAAACATATCTAGGCGAGGGGCCACGTGCAGCAGACGGGGAGGGCGCCGCGCTGGGATCCGGACACCCGCGTTCTAATTCAGCTCCACAGCCCCCCAGCTGGGAACCTCACACAGGCTGCTCACCATTAAACACAGGCGCAGACCATTCTGAGCGGTCTGCTCGTGCTGACGCCCTACGGTACTAGGACCCGACAGACAGCGGAACACATACGCACCTTCCACAAAAAAGAGGTGCTGCTATTTATTTTCTGAACGTCTACCTGTATCTTAGGAGGTACGTCGTCTAGAGTGTATTCGTAATTATAATTTTGGGTGGAGCAGCTGCAAAAAAATGAAATAAATGGCAAAGAGAAGCAACCTTACGGTACATTTTTCAATGCTATTAAAGTAAAAACACCAAAGTCTAAGAAATAAAACCAGCATAAATCTGGCTAACAATGTAATGATTTTTCCAACACACTGTATATTTTTTTTAACAGGGGAAAGTTACACATTTCTTATATACATGGTTAACAAATACTATTTTCAGTTTTGTAAACAAATCGAGGAGTGACACAATTTACCTTTTTGCCCGTGGCGGCTGCTGAACTTGTCTCCAATCTCCGGACGCCTCGTCTGCCTCAGGAGCATTTTGATCAGAAAAGCATCTTCAGCATTTGAAGAGATCATCACTTTTTCGATATATGAATCCGTAGCCCCTTTGTAGCTAATATTAACAGCAAGTCACTAAAACAGAGTTTTCAAACTGCCCTTTGTGAACCTATCACCCACAGGCCGTATTTTACTTAAGATCAACCACAGAATGTTTTGACCCTGCCATTTTGGACTCTGAAACGTGCCTTTCATTTTTCAACATTAAGTCCAAAGGTTACCGTTTCCCTTTTCCAGTCTTTGTCTGAGATGGCTAACCTTTAGGAAACACTGTGAGAGGCAGGCGTAAGGCAACTTAACCCACACCGCACACACCATTCCCACGCTACTCCCTCATGGCAGACAAAGAAACAGGATGCTTGGCAGCCTGGAAGGATCGCAGAGCCCTGAGGAAGGTTTCGTTTTCTTTTCAAGATAAGAAATATGGGAGCACACTTTCTAGCCTGTGGGGAAGGAATCGACAGAAAGCTGGCTGAAGACATGGAAGGACAGAAGAGAAAATGAGAGAGTCAGGTCCCTAAAAGACTAGATTAAATGCAGAACCCAGGAGGAGGGGACGCAGTTCTGAAGAAGAAAAAAGATCTCCTCCTCCAGGACAGGATGAAAACCAGCTAGCATAACCACCTTTCTCACCCTGAAACAGCTTTTTGTTTTGTAGTATTCGGGGCCAGGGCCCTCACCCCTCCCCGAAGTGGAGAGCCCAGTTTCTCCTCTGCGCTCCCACTCACCCCACAGACAAATCCACGGCACCCACAGCACTGCAGCCTTTAGCACAGAGGGCAGGAGTTGGGCTCTGAAGCCAAACTGTGGGAGTTCAAATGTTGACTCTGCTGCTTGCAGCTGTGTGACCTTGGTAAATTACTTTACCTCTCTGTGCCTCAGTTTCTGTGTCTTTCGAACAAGGCTATTGGGAGCACTTGGTTCATGGAGTGGTGGCCAGAACAAGTGAACACAGGTAAACTGCCCACAACCATAACCGGTACAGAGAAAGTTCTCAACGAAGTCACTGTGATCAGGATATTCACTGGACTTCTTTTTTTGTGCAGGCCTCCGCTAACTATGTGTGGTTCCTTTCAGGGGAGGGTCGTGGTTCACTTCAGCTGTGTTTCCAATACAAGTGGCACAGTGACTGGCCGGGAGCAGGGCTCAGCTGTGGGTCAGAACGGGTCTGCTGAACTACCTTCCAGGGCCCAGGAACCCAGCTCTCCCGTGTCACCCCAGACCCCCACTTCAAGAGTTCAGTTAACTCCAATCACCCTGGCTAGACTAAGCATCTTGTTACTTCTTCTGGTTTTGTTTTTATGTCAGAGTGTGGTTGCTATCACTGGCCCATGGCTCATCTCATGAGGTCTCCAATTTCACTGTATTTGAGACATCTGGAGATTAATGAGTGTAGATCTTTCATTGCACAGATGAAAAACCTGAGGCCAAGGTGTGAGTGCTTCATCCACATAAGGTAACACACCACATGACCAGTACTGAACCCAGCTATAGTCCCGTGCAGTAGTGATGCCACACTGTGGCCAGTGTGTTTAATTTACTTATTTAACACACATCTGATCCTATCACTCTCTACCGAAGGAATTCCCAAGTACTGTACAACCTAGCCCCAGCAGGCTACACTGGTCCTCTAAATCTGGGTGCTGTTTTGCCCAAGGGGCCTTCACCTCACTGTTCCCTCTACCTGGAACTCCTGCCTATTTGGCCCACAACTCAAACCCAGGGTGGGAGGCCTACATGATTCCACAGCTTGGTTTTATCTTCCACGCCACGCTGTCTTCATGACAACTATTATTACCCCCAACTGTAATTTCTATTCTCCAACCCTCCAAGAGCTAACTTCTAATTTCCCCTAGCCTTTCTCTTTTTTTTTTTTTTTTTTTAATCTTTCTAGGTATTTCCAAGGTGAAACCAATACATACGTGATGGGCACATCCTTATACTGTGGCTGCTGTGGAACATTACTTCCTTCCAGAGGAATCTGAGTTACTGTGGGCATGGACTTATTGACAAGCACTTGTTTGTTTTCTACCTTCTCACCTAAGAAAAAAAGAAGGGTGTTACAGTCCAATCGCTACCACCTCTGTGGAATGCGCACATTATTGGGGCACGGAACTAGGTGATTAGATTGGTCCATGAAATGCAGACAAGGAAGGAAAAGGTCGATATGGTATGAGCCAGAGTTCAACAGGGCTCGTCAGTAATTGTGGCAGCCCATTTGAAAAATCAGTGTGTAAAAAAATCAAGAAACTGGTTTAGAGAACCAAACTAACAGGAGAAACTTCGTGTCAATAAATGGCAATTTTATATATCTTGGGGTGTCAGAACAAGTCTGGGCCACTTACTTTTATTAAGTTACTTCACCTAGTCCTCACTCATTGCCCACTCGGACAACGAGGCAATCAAAATACTTCTTTGATTTTCCTGCTATTCTCACCTTTCTTTGCATCTTTTCCTGGTAAGCTCCAAGGCCGACTACTCTATAGTATTGTCACGGTGCTAGCTCTCTGACACAAAACCCAGGTTAACAGTGAGCAAAATTCTCCGAGAAAGAAACGCAGCCAGGAGGAGAGGAAGCCGTGCGCCACGCGGCTGTGGGCACCACAGCAGATGCAAGGACCCACCACCCAGGCACCATCGTGACAAATCACGTGGCTTTGCCCTCCCAGCAACGTCCCCACCACAGCCCATCTTTCCGCCTCGCTGTGGCCCTGCTCTCCTGCTCTGCTGCCAGAGCTCTCGCTGGGTCTCCCTCTGTTTTCGCCCCTTTCTATTCTTCTCTCCACACTGTGGTCACAACGATCATTTCAAAATGCGTACCTGACTGTAGTGTTGCTTTTAGGATCGTGCTGAAAACAGCATCATGATGCAAGGCCTGTGTCTGGGCCCTGCCCCACCTCCTGCTCTTCCTCTCTCTAGATTCTTGTTTACTGCCCTCCCCTGTCCTCTCCCTGTTTGAGCCGCACCGGCCTTTCAGAACCTTTAACCATCTATAGCTACAGGACACCACAGCTCAGGACACACTCCGCTCCCCTACTTACTAGTTAACTCCACGCATCCTCCAGATCTCAGCGCCCTTCGTTAGGGAAGGCGAGACTGCACTTCCTGCCTAGGTCAGATCCTCTTGCTATTAAATGCCCTCACAGATCTTTATAGGGTTCCTTAACCTGGCTATGGTGTGACATATGTTTACATGTGATCCTCTGGTCACTGTCAGCCTCCCACGCTGGACTGTAAGACTCAAGGGCAGGGGCTGCGGTGGCATCAACAAAATTCACTGCAAGTTTGTAATTATCACGGAGTCACACTTTTGGGGGAAGAAGAGTCTCAAGTCAGTCTGCATGTTAAATGCACAAATGATGAAAAACGCCAGTGTAGATGCAGGGAAATGGCATTTACACTCTTAAAGCATTTTGTTTTAAACATTTCCTTAAAGTGGCTTTTCTGTGCTTGAAAATTTTAAGTAGAAAAGTATAACTGGAACAGAACTACTACTATGTAAAAATATATGCGTAGAAAAATAGACTAGAAGGGAAATTCATCAAAAATGACCACGCTGTTTGAGTTAGGAAAGTGGTTTTGTAAGTTGTTATTTTTTTCTTCCCTGTTACCAAATGTTCAGAAATACTGATGCATAACTTTCATGATGCAAAGAGTATACATTTAAATTGTTTTTAAAAAGGGCTCTTACCTGGAGAACAGATACCATCCGCATCTAAAATTTCGTGTCGCCAGATGGGTTTCCTCGTAGCAGCGTCCAACATCGGCCCCATCACTTTATCAAAAGTCTGATTGGTATAGCGCTTCAATGTACATTTAGCATTTTTATATACAAGGCAGCGCCCAAAGCCTAAAATGAAACCAAACTGGGGGTCAGAACCACCAACACGACTATGAGAAAACATGTATTTGTGTTACTGAATGACCCACAACTTGCTCTACATTTGGGTCATCTGGGATGGGCCAAATAGCAACCTGATAATCCAAAGAACTGGCTCAGAAACTCTCCAACACCTACTATCCACATAAACACTGGAATCTCTACAACCATGTTTCAGCATGGAATACATCCTGTCATGATGGAGAAAGGTGAGAGAAACCTGAACATCACTGTGATTCTTTCAGGGCACAGAGCCACAGAATATGGGAACCGGAAAGGGCCCCAGAGACCACCTAGCTTAACTGCTCTATGTACAGTGTTACAAGTGCTACAAAATGAGGTCCAGGGAAGTCACGTGGCCTAGGTCGCCCAGCCAGTTGGGTGGCAGTGTGGAAACACACCATGTCTACTGATCAACCAAGATTCTTCCCACACACCCTTCTGGTGCATAACTTCTGCTAACCTTCTCTGAAAAGTTTTCCTTTTTCCAATTTTGGCACTCAGAGGAAGTCCCAAACAAGGGCACAAAAAGATTAATTTTTCTCCAGAGAGGAGAGAAAATGAAGAGCCGCAAATAATTTTAACAGAAGAAATCATTTGCCTGTGCCCCAAAGAGGAGAGTTTACTCTGATTATACTTTTGGATCACATTTATCTAGTGAATGAGGGAAAAGTCCTGACACCAACCAACAATCTAAATAAGCATTATGAGGGGCGCCTGGGTGGCTCAGTCGGTTGAGCATCCGACTTCGGCTCAGGTCACGATCTCATGGTCAGTGAGTTCGAGCCCCGCGTCGGGCTCTGGGCTGATGGCTCAGAGCCTGGAGCCTGCTTCTGATTCTGTGTCTCCCTCTCTCTCTCTGCCCCTCCCCTGTTCATGCTCTGTCTCTCTCTGTCTCAAAAGTAAATAAACGTTAAAAAAATTTAAAAATAAATAAATAAATAAATAAATAAATAAATAAGCATTATGAAAGATAAGCAAAAGGAACAGAAGGAAACCTTTAGGTGGAGGAAAAACTTCCCGCACTGAATCCCTCAAGAAGACCCATCTGCTGTAGAGTCACCCAAGATTCTGTGACTGCATTTCTTTTCTTTTCTCCCTTTGGCCAAGCAGTTATTCTAAACTGCATTCTCTCTCTAATCGCCCTAGGATATACTGAGCCATGTCAGAGTTTACTTAAATAGGGAGACACCTCAGGATTAAATGTCAGCTATTACTGATGAAATAAATGCACGGCTGTAAAATCCTTCACTTACGATTGTCCGCCAAAGGCAGAACTCTTAATAAGAAATCTAAGAACGTGGGTTTAGAAAATCAGGAAAAAGTGGGTTTCTAAATAAAGCCTCCGTGCTCGAATGTAACTTTTAAAATATGAAGGTGACCGTGTGATTAAGTAACAAATTTCGACATCTGGACAGGAGATGAGGATGTTAGTAGGTCTCCGAGAAAGGTCTCAGTCATTATGGCTCCTGGTAAATTGTGTGTGGCCATAATAAACTCCGCTCAGCGAGCCAGCTGCTTTGGAAACATTACATGATCTTGAAATTCCGTACACTGGCCATTAACTGCAACGTGTTAGAGTGCAGTGGGAATCTGAGCTGCCTGAAATCAAGAAGCGTTTTCCTCCAAGTGTGAATGGACATTTTATTTACAGGTGATAGCTTAAAAGCTAGAGGACAGTAAACTCAGATCATTAAATGGTGTTGCAGAGTTTCTGACAGATATCACAAAGTCTTCAGATTTCCACATAAACGTTACCAGTTAATCAGAAAGGAAAACATCTAGTTTTAAAGCATGGCTGTTGTCATCTGGAGGAAAAAAAAGAGGCATAAATTAAGTGCAGCCAACATT
This sequence comes from Panthera pardus, assembly GCF_024362965.1. Taxonomy (NCBI): domain Eukaryota; kingdom Metazoa; phylum Chordata; class Mammalia; order Carnivora; family Felidae; genus Panthera; species Panthera pardus. The sequence continues at coordinate 15,941,123 of NW_026526991.1, forward strand.
AATGCCAAAGACACATGTCTAGGAGTGCTATTACGGCTGCCTAGCAACTACAGAGAGTAAAGGGGAAGGCAGAGTGAGTATGCCAGGGAGGAAAAAGAGAGAGATTATGAAGAGAGGAGTCAGACTTCAGGTCAGGTGACAGCTAACAAACCATGAGCAGTGACTTGCAAAAGTAAACTGTCAGAAAACTGACAAAAAGATTGCACAGGAACTGGTAGGTCGGGGGTCTGTGCATGGGTATTTTTAACTTTTAGCATTTTGCTAACAAAAAGGTCTAACATTATGGGGTTGAGACATACAATTAAAAAACCCTTTAACACAGAAATATTGCTATGGCCTTCTCAGTTTGTTGTTGACTAACTAGATTATCCAAAAACCGTTTTTCATCTATTATAATTCCTGCTAGGAAATAAACAAATTCTTGCATGTTTTCTGTTGAGGAACTCTCTCAAGTCCCCAATAAAGTAAAATAACAACAACAAAGATACACTTAATAATACATTTAACAAATTACCTCTATGTAATATTCATTAAAAAAGTCAACACTGAAACTTAACCACCTCCTGTTTGTATGTTACAAAATTCAAATCACTTGAAACTGACATTAACATTTTGACACCAGGTGACTTTTAGCTGATTATCCTTATTATACCTAATTCTGCACACCGTGAGCTCTGTAGACCCACTTACCTCTGTCCAAGGAAGCCTTATTTAAAACAAGGGCATCTTCAATATCATAGCCGCTGTAACTCATCACGGCAACTGTTGCATTCTGTCCAGCTGGCAGTTTCTCAAATTCTATCAACTCAATGGTCTTTGTTTTAACCATGGGTTTTTGTGGATATGCTAGCAGATACATGAGAGTATCGATTCTGTTCCGCTGGTTGTATCCAATGGTACCTTCATTGATATTGGACAAAACAAAGTGTACATTCTATTATGTAAAATAATTAGGTAGCCATGTGTACCGAGATTAAAAAAAGGTATTAATTTCACTAAAATGAAGAAAACCTTCAGGTTAAACATTTCAAAAGCAATAATACCCTCATAGTGGCTAACGACTTTTAAAAGCAATTTTCCTCCATAAGGTTAAAAGTCCTATAAAAGAGGAAACATTTGCATGGGTGCCTGGGTGGCTCAGTTTATTGAACATCTGACTTCAGCTCGGGTTGTGATCTTATGGTTTGTGGGTTCGAGCCCTCCATCCGGCTCACTGCTGTTAGTGGGGAGCCCACTTCAGATCTTCTGTTCTCCGCCCCCACTCCCCCCAACTGCCGCTTCAAAAATAAATCTTAAAAAAAAAAAAAAAAAAAAAAGTCCTACAAAGAGGAAAAATCACACCCAAAGTATACCAACCTAACCCCATTGAGGAACCAGTCTCTACTGGTTTCATAGGTAGTCCACATTTCATAATTGCATAGGTAAATCCACATTTCTTAAACTCAGTTCTAGCATGTTATGCATACAGTTCCAGCTACTTGGATGAGAAGGTAATTAGAAACCACTGCCGAGTGCTGACAGGTAAGGATATATTTCATAAAAATTAATCAACCATTAGAAAAGTTCTAAATGAAAAAGAAAAGAGAAAATGGAGGAAAAGAAAGGAAGGAACGAAAAGGAGGAAAGTGAAAGCAGAGAAGAGTGGATTTACCCATTTGTTTAACTCTTCATTTACTAAGCAATGAACACACAACTACTCTATACCCAACAGGGGAGATAAAATGGGGAAAGGCATGGTGGCCCCTTCCTCTAAGAAATCCAAGGTCCTATCCAATCAGGTACAGGCTTTTCTGTCCTTAGCAATCAGACTTTCCACCTGTTGGGACCTTGGAAGTTGTTCCTGTCAACTGGAAGTGAAATTAGGATGTTATTCTTTGTCCCTTTCCCCCGTAGGGGCACACTAAGGATCAGAGACTTGCACCAAAAAAGGGTTTCACTCTCATGGTCTTGTGAATACATAGTTGCTCCTACTCAGAGACCTTAAAATGGGGACTCACACTTGCCCTACTCCTGAACTTATGTGTGGGTTACTGAGCCTCTTTAACTTCTCCCAGGTGTCTCTTCTTTTCCCTTGAGTGGCTAAGAAGGTAGCTTAAGTCACTTTTTCTCTTTCACATGCTTGCATAGGGACACATCCTCAATACCCACATGTCCCAAGATGCCCATGTGCCATTTAATGGAATTAAGCTCTAAGGTGAGCAGATATCAAAACTCATTATTTCCTTCACCTTTTCCTCTGTACTCATGTCATGAAATCAATGGTGATTTCAATTCAGGGATGAAAATAACATATTCACGCAGCAAAAATGATATGGGACTCCTTGCCGATTACTATTGAAAGAAATCATGAAACCTTCAGGGCTCACTATAGAGGCTCAGTAAGTGTCAGTAAACAAAACTGAATTGCATAATTTTATAATAAATATTTGCACTTAAATCTCTAGAAAACTTATCAAGATTCAGCTGAAAAAAATAGTTAAACGGAATCTCATGAACTTTTTGTTGAGTTTACACTAAACTGCCAATTAATTTATGTTATTTTAGTGCCAACTAATAAACTGGGCAGGATACCTGGTAATGGATCAGTTTCAGAAATAAAATCACTGTTGCCTGGATCGTGGTAAAGTTCACTGACAATAAGTTTGTCCTTTTACATGAAATCGTTTAAAATTTATGTTGAGATTTCAGCTCCAATTGTATCCTCCACCCAGCTTGAGACAAGGGTTCAGGCAATGTCCCACCAGGCTGCCAAACCCGTCTTCTGAAACCTGAGACAAGCATTATTATGCAGCAGGGAAGGCATTGATGGCTGCACCCCCAAACAATGGTGAAAGAGAGGAGATCCCACTATAAATTGTGCTACCAGGCCCAGAACATAATTCTCAGGCATTACAACTGACCTGACCACTGAATGGATGAACAGCAAAATGGTTTAGCAAATGTCTGGTGCTTATGATCTCATTAGAAATTCTCCTTAAAGGCTTTTTGAAGAATTTGTAGGAGCACATGTGTATATACATTTTGAACAGCACTGATGGGTGTGGTGTGTTGGTTAAAACAGGATTTATAAACTATGACTTCTCTATCATAAAACTTCAAAATGCCATCACACTCTATAATTTTTATAAAAAGCCTGATGACTATTTTGCCAGTAAGCAAGCTTTGTGAGAAAATGTCATGCAGAAATTAAAAGACTGGTCTGGTGAAGCACAGGCTCAAAATAGGATGCCTCTTACTGTTTTCAGCTTCCTTAAAAAGGGCGTTGTGTCTACGTAATAACTAATGCAAGGAGACCAGAAGCTGCGTTCTCCCTCCCACTGCTCCATTTTGCCCTAACTACAGTCTCATTTCCTCATTACCCAGGACATAATCTTTCTTACAAAATCGCATTTTCTTGACCATAACTTTCCTAAGTTGCAGGTTGGCACAGCAAAGTATGCAGATGTAGGTTAAAACAGTGAGGACATGTTTTAAGGTAGGATGAAAAAAGGTTGGTAAAGATACATGTAGCTTAGGAGAATATAAGGAAATGCATACTGAAAAACATAAAATGAAGTTTAATGAATTTATGTTTTCTGTCTTCCTTTGTCCAGTTTCTTTTTATTTGAGAACATTATTAAAACCAACAAACTTTATCATTTAAAGTGTAAGTATTGAGGAGTTCTGACAGATTTATGCCTCTGTAAAATCACCACAACAATCAGGATCCAGAACACTTCCGACACTCCCAAAAAAGATCCCTCCCTATCCACGACCCCAGGCAACCACTGCTGTTTATCATTACAGCTCGCACTTTCTAGAATTTTATATAAAGGGAATCATGCAGCAGGGACACTCTTTTGCTGCTGCTTTCACTTAGCATAATGACTCCAAGGTCCATCCATGTGGCTGTATCATATTCACTCTTCATTATTGCTGAGAAGTATTCTGCTGCACGTATAAACAGTTTATTTACCCATTCACCTGCTGATGGACACTGGCCTTGTTTCCAGTTTGGGGCACTTGTGAATAAAGCTGCTATTAACATTCATGCACAAGACTTTGTTCACTTCTCTTGGGTAAATACAGAGCAATGGGATTTGGTAAGGTTAACCTAAAAAACTACTTAATAATTTCCCAAAGTGTTATACCATTTATGTTCACACCAACACTGTATGTGCTTCTTAGCTGCTCTGCATCCTGACACTTAATATGTCTTTCCCATGTTAGTTGTTCTAATAAGCATGTTGTGGTGTCTCAGTTTTAATTTACATTTATCTGATGACTAGTAACAACGAATATACTTTCATGAACTTACTGGTCATTCCTATTACTATTACCCTTTGTGAAGTGTCTGGTTTTTGTTTTTGCCATCTTTTAACTGAGCTGTCTTGTCACTGAAGAGTTCTTTATATATACTGGATACAAACCCTTTATCTGATGTTACATATCTATATTGCAAATACTTGCTCCCATTCTGTGGATTAAGATCTTTCATAGAGCAGAAGTTTAATTTTGAGAAAGTCCAAATGATTAATTTTTTTCTTCTTCACAGCCTGCACGTTTTGAATTCTAAGAAATCTTAGGTCATTCAAAGTCATGAAGACTTTTGGGACGCCTGGGTGGCTCAGTCAGTTAAGTGTCCAGCTTTGGCTCAGGTCATGATCTCACGGCTTGTGTGTTTGAGCCCCACGTTGGGCTCTATGGTGACAGCTCAGAGCCTGCAGCCTGCCTCAGATTGTGTATCTTACTATACCTACTGAGCTGGCACTATGCTAGGCACCAAGGATACAGTAATAAATAACACAGACATAATCTTGTCTCGAAGGCGCTTATATCCTACAGTCTAGCAGGGAAGCCACCTTGATCATGGTCTGCAGTGAAGAGGAAAAAGTGAGGAAATAAGATAGTTTCAGTTGAGAAGAATTTTAGTAAGTTCTATAGATAATATTGCACAGAAGATATAAGGTAACCTTTTAGAAGTTACTCAACCAAAGTGGGAGTCTGTTTCCTTGCCAGAAACACAAAAGGTACGTATTAGATCTGACAGGATTATCATTATGATTAAAAGAAGAAATGCATATAAATCATCGGAGTAGTCAGTAAGCGGCATCATTCATTAACAATACTACTAATATTAGCAGTAACACAAACATCCCTTGACCTCTGCATTGTCACCTGTTCCGCCTCCAAAGCTAACCCTACTAACCGGACGACAGTTTAATTTTATCTCCATTAAGTATTCATTATTAGCATTCTAGTCTCAGGAAACATCATACAATCTTACATCTGAAATACCGACAAGGATTTAAATAAATTTTTTTTGGACAAACAGTGAAATTCTAAATACAATTGTCAGGGATAATTTGGTCAAGACGTCTTTTCATTCTGTACCCACCAAATTGATAAAGAATAAATATTCTAAAAAAAGAAAATCAAACCGAAAGTTGAATGAAATGTAGAGGAAGAAGTAGAATGAAACAAAATTTTATGAGGATCTTTGTATATTATGTATTTCTAAGATCTCAAAATCTTCTAGGCTACTTCTAGGACAACCCACTCTACTTTGAAGTGGGGAATACAAGAGAAGGAGCTATCTGCTCTGGAACAGCATCTACTGAAAACAAAAACTAAAACAGAAGCTACGTTACTTCCTGAGCTAATAAATAAATAAACAGATAAAAAGTCTGAGCAATTTAGAGGTGAAGGAGGGCTGGGAAGAGACCGGGCCTAGGGGAGGTATGTGATGCATATTCATGAACTGAGCTGATAGTGACTGAAAGATCCCTTTAACTAGGAGAAAGTGTTCCACTAGCGGATTGCCAATTAATAAAACGGGCAGGATATGAAAGCGTGACTCGTGGACTGGAGTCTGGTTCCAGGGAGTACGTCCAATGCAGCTCCGACACACAGCCTTCACTTGGAGCGCTGAGCGACCCAGGTCACCCTCGCCAATTCCACACACGTCTACCTGGCTTCTTGCTCGGAACCTTGTCACAACAGAGCCATATTCATGGAAGGTTAGGTCTTTCTTAGTAGCACAATAAGATGGTGTGTGGAAGCCTGTACTTTATTAACAACTTAAAGAACCTTAGATTTAAGAAACACCTCTGCTGGGGTTTCACAACTAAAGTGAGCTTTCTCTTATGTACAAGGTGAGGCTTTCAGTCTGTGCTTTGTGCTCATCTTGGTCTCCTTGGTAGTGACAGAAAAATGATTTTCTCTCATTTTCTCACTCTTCACTGGGGGCAGACGGTTGGTAGTGAAAAGTAGACAGCAAATCTTCCAGGTTGGCTAGAATATGTAGTGTGTTAATTCTGGGCTACTGTCTTCCACTATCCATATGGACTAACGGATGAACGGCACGAAAATAATACTTTAGAACATTCACACAGAATCCCTGAGATGTATACAGTCTTCAGCAATGGCTCCTACTTAAAATGGGATAGCACGACTTTTAGTTACCAGCAGCCGAGACTGCATGGAATTAAAATGACTCCGAGAAGTCCAACTCAAAGTGCTAGGTCTGCTTTACAGACCTGGGCCTCTGCTGTGGGTCTTCTCCCTCTGCTGGCCTTGTTCCTTTTGGGAGTTTTCATCTAGACCTAGCTTGGTACTTCTACAGCTATTTCAGCGTCCGAAGAGAAACGTGGTCATGTAATGTGCCAACTCTGAATGTACTTTTATCTTGATGCTTTTCTTCCCAGTCAGGTGTTTTATAATAACAAACAGTAACAAAGGCTTTTTTTTTTTTTTATTACTTAAGATATTCTGTGGCTTTTGTCTTCCTAGCGTCAGCAGTAACGTCAGAGGATTGTATCCAAGGAGCTAAATGTGCAGGACCCAGGGTCAGAGCAGCTGAATACACCAACCTCAGAAAACACAGACAATGAATTGCAAATGACACTCAAAACAAAACGAGAAAAAAAACCTTCACACAGAAAACTACAAAAGAACTCTACAGACACTGAATTGGCTTTCTGTACACACTGATCCTGCTTAACTGTGTGTGGTAACTAACCAAACGCTGCAGATACTCATGGCCACAAAATAAAGGCTTTTTTTTTTTTTCTTTTCTGGTAGGGAGACGAGTTACAAAAATAAAAATATTATTTCTTCCCTTCAAGTCTCTTCTTTATTTAAAAAAAAAAAAAAGATTCACCAAGTGGAGATAGATTCGTAGCCCTTTCTGTGTCAATGTTCAAACACAAGCAAAGAGTGGCATTAGCGATGAAGTGATTAGTCTTCCGTTAATTCTGCTGAAGGTTCTACACAAAAGGTGTATTGTTTCAGCCAGGATTCACATCATGAAACAAAATGGTTTGGTAAACCCAATAGAAGTGATAGCCCTTTCATGACACACAAGGTTCAGTACTGTATATTTCAACTTGTTAGCAAGTCACAAGCACAAGCGGGAAATCAGCCTACACTGCTGCTGAGGATGAATGGGAAAGGGGAAATTGATGAGCCTCGGCTTAGATTTTCCCACTGGGAATTATTCTGAACCGTCCAGGCATTACGTCATTCAGGTAAATGGTTGCAGGACAACATGTTTTGCCAACCAAAGCGCAATATAAAAACTTGAAAAGAAACATACACTATCTGGGATGAGATGTAGGATTGCTTAATTGTCAAGCAACGGTCAGTTGCAGCTGATTGCTGGCAACTGGGAAGCTAAATGCTTTCTGGTGGTTACTCAAAGGCAATGCAAAAACCTTTCAGTTTCTTTACAAAGCTCCTTGTATCATACTTTAAACCAGAAATGGCATACCATATTGATGTCACAGACATAAATGAAAATAGAACTTATTAAACTCACTAGGATTTAAAAAACATTTTTAAATGATTTTTAAGAAACATTTCAGAAAAAGTTTATAAGCAAAACTTTTTCTTGTTTTGGCCTGGTATCTTCGCCATATCACCTTCAAGATAAAACCAAAAATCGTTAATATGTGGTGCCCCTCCCAGTATGCCACCATACCCATATTAGGCTAAACACCCATACCAAAGCACCAAGATGCCCCATGCAACGCTTGCTTCTATTTTCATGCCTGTGAAAAATACTCTGGGTCTTTCAAGACCCGGTTCAGTTCTATTCTTCGGAAACAACCTACTCTCTAACCTCTAGTGACCTTTCAGCTCTCATTCCCTAAGATTGCAGCTGTTGGTCAACTCCAGCACCTATCACATATCTTGAATTATAGTTGTTCTTGTTGGGCTCTCCTACTAGACTGTGAACACCTTGAGGACAGGGCTCTGTCTCACCTCTCCATGTTCAGGTCCCAGACTCACTGTCTGGTCTACACATGATGTTCAACAAGTGTTATGGATGGAGAACAGATAAATTAATAGATACATGGAGGAGAGAGGAAAGAAAATGGAAGAAAAACGAATTCAGAAATTTGTATGACACGAACTGGTGTTTCAGAAGCTATGGGAGCAAGGATGAGGATGTAATGGGTGCAATGACTGTCACCCTGACCATCACTAGCACATTCTAATATATACCATGCATCTTCGGCTCTCTTCCTCCCTCTCTTCCCTCCACCTTGTGTTTTTCTGCTCTTTCTTCCATTTCTTCTGGTTCACAACTGACATTTTATAGAGCTTTTCTCTTCATGTTTACCGCCTTGTCATTCTGTGACATCTATTATATATCTCCTTGTTTGGTCAAAGGAACAAGTTCAGAGAGGTTTTCTCTATTTCTGTTTATGCTTCAAACATGGCGGGGCACCTGTAAGCCCTGCGGAGTTCACAGGCAACCCTCTGAGGTCAGTAACACAGGAATTAGCAATGTCTGACTTAACCAAGCATTTCATACTACTGGAGTAAGGATAAAGATTTAAGCCTTTTTCCAAGTATTTGCAACCAAGTTCAAGAAGGAAATCTTACCCATGGCTTGTTTCCCCATGGCACATTGGTATGTGTTTCTTGGGGACTGGTTATGATGAGGATATGGGATGAGGCCAGCACAAACGCCAAGAAGAGTGAAGGGCTCAATCTCCAAGTGGGTGGTATCTCTGTTAATTAAAAATTAGACATCTAAGACACCAAGGACTACAACAAATAGCTCTTAAAGAGTATAAAAATATTACTATCAAGGTCCCAATGGGGGTGCCTGGGTGGCTTAGTCAGTTCAGCGTCTGACTCTTGATTTCAGCTTAGGTCATGATCCTGGAGTCGAGCCCCACATCGGTCTCTACACTGAGCATGGGGCTTGCTTGAGATTCTCTCCCTCCCTCTGCCCCTCTCCCCTGCTCGTTCATTCTCTCTCAAATAAAAAAAAAAGTCCCCCAAGGACCTAGATAATAAAATTTATAAGTCTATATGAATATAAAAATTTATACACAAATACATGTAATTTATATAAAACCTCAATGTTTGCTGCTAGTAAAACTGATAAAAATAAAATATAATAAAATGAATTATTTTTTTCAGTAATAGAAACTTATTACTTATAGAAATGTAAGAGAAGGGAGATAGTTCAAAATACCCCTGTAAGAAAATAAAACATTATTACATACTAATAACAATAACCCTTATAAAGAAATCACTATATTGGGCATATCAAAATGCAATACCAAAAATATCCACATGGCTGAGTGCGTTGCTTTTCTGCCCTTTTCCAACTTGTATCAATGACAAAGTTGTATGACCATTTTCAAGAGGAATAGATCCTGCTGAAGAAGTTACTAGAAGATGTAAGGGGACCAACACCACAACCACCAGGTAAGTGTGGCTGTTCAGCACTTGTTCAGTTAGATTAGTATAACTAAGGAATGGGATTTTTCATTTTACTTAATTTCAATTACATATTAAAAACTCAAATTTAAATAACTCAGTTCAGTTGTTCAAAACCTCTGAGTTATGTTTGTAACAACTTACACTTGTGAGTCTACTTTTCCAAATGTAAATGTTATGAAACCAGATCAGGTATTTCCAATGAACATCTAGCCTTCAAACTGAGATGTGCGTTAAGTGCACACCAGATTTTGAAGACTTATAATAAGGAAAAAAATACATAAAATCTCAATATTTTTATATTGACTACATGTTGATATGACATTTTAGATATACTGGGTCAAATACAGTTATTAAGATTAACTTCACCTGTTTCTTTTTCAGAGTGGCTACTGGAAAACGTAGATATATGGGCTTGCATGACATTTTTTTATTAGACAGCTGAGCTGTAGGTACTGGACACAAAGGAAGACTTTATCTAGTAGGTGTTAGAATCTTCATTACTTTTGTAACACATTTTTGCAAAAATACCAGTTTTGGCTAAATGATACAGCAGCTCAGGTATTTTAAAAGGAAAGGGTAGCCAGACTGTTTCTGGGTCTTGCTGAAAGTAACAGTCATCACATCCAGTGTCTGTGGTCTCTGCTGATCCTCTATTCCTTCCTCAAGCATTTCTAAGACATAATTTTAGTCATTTCAATGGCTGGGGCACCTGGGTGGCTCAGTGGGTTAAGCATCTGCCTCTTGATTTCAGCTCGGGTCATGATCTCCTGGTTCCTGAGTTTGAGCCCCACATCGTGCTCTGCACTGACAGCGTGGAGCCTGCTTGGGATACTCTCTCTCTCTGCCCCTCCCCTGCTCTCTCTCTCTCAAAAAATAAGTAAACTAAGAAAAAAAAAATAATGTCAATGGTTTATAGTACCTGTGAAGTGATTTCCAAGATAGGGCAACCCATTGTGGAAAATTAGTTGCAATGCACATGGCAAAAGATTTCCCACTTATCCAGTCATCCATCATGATTTTTTTTTCCCCCAGTATACATATGAATTATGTTCCTAGCTTGGTTGGAGAGAATGCTGTCCATGTGGCTCTTGGTTTGAAGAACACAGTTTTGACCTTATGACCTGGCAGAACCCCAACTCTCTCAGATATGTTAGGCCTTTGTCGGCAGAGACGGAAAGGGCTCTAGGTTTGGTTTTGTTTTATTTAAAAGAGAAACTGCTTATAATGACATTTTATGGCTTACAATAACAGTTCATTTAAAATGTACAGTTTTGTTTAAATATTGGCCAATTTGAAATATGGGCCAATTTCTTCATGTAAATAAAAACTATGCAGATTGAAGCTGAAAATGAAAAAGGTAAAGACCTTTTCATAACAATACATCTAAGAGCATGTATCTTCTGATAATTATTCAAAGTCCAAATGCTCTGATTTTGACTTCTATAAAACAAAAAGGAATACTATTATTTGAAATTAAAACCACCATAATCTTCTGTCCTGAACAGGAAATAGGAGACTTTCTAGTCAATGTGCCTAAGGGCCTTAAATTTAGCTCAAATCAAGATTCTGTAACCTGTCGTTTGCAACAGCAGAAAAATCAGAAAACAGCCTAAATATTCAACAACAGGTTAAATAAACTATTTATGTGTAGTCAGACAATGTAATATAAAGAAACTGAAGTAATATATTTATATAGGTATATACACATATGCTAATATAAAAAATGTTCAGAATGATGAAGTTGGTAATGATGGTAGGTTTAAATCAAGTTTAAACATAAACTATGCTGCCTTGGTCCCATACACTGTGAGTGACCGTGTAGGTATGTTTGTATTCCCTTAGAAAAAAATCTGAAAGAGTACATTAAACCATTAGCACTGATTACATCTGGAGGCTGGAGTTTGGTGGGATGGGGAAGGAAGGGGATTCATTCTTTTTACTTTATGCTTGTCTACATTTAAAAAAAAGATCATAAGTACGAATTACAGGATGTCAATTTTTTTCTATTTTTAAAATAAAATGAATTTGATGTATGGGTCAGCTTGGTGATTGGGTGGTACTGATTCTAATGGCTGCATTCCCTTATCACAGCAAACAAGACAGAGAAAAATCCCTGCCTTTGTGAAGCTTCTAGCGGAAAGATAAATACACAGATAAATCGATAAAATACACATTTCACAGATTTTATTGTAAGGTAATAAGCACTAGAAAAATAAAGCAGTGAAGAGGGGTGTGCACAGAGGAGAGGTTTCTATTCTAAATGGGGTCATCAGGAAAAAGCACGGAGAAGGTGACACCCGAGTGAAGACCTGGGGGAGCTGAAAGAGTGAGCCATGCAGGGTATGAGTGTTCCAGGCGAGGGAACGGCCAGCGCAAAGGTACTGAGGCAGAAGCACGCCTGAGGTGTGAAGAGCCCAGTGTGGTTAAACACAGTGAGGGAGGAGGGGGAGGAGAGGATGCTGCAGGCACCAGGTGGGGCAGGCAGATGGTGCAGGAACTTGAAGCCTCTGCAAGGACTTCCAAGGGAGAGGGAAAGCCGCTGGGGGTTTGAGAAGAGTCGGGAAAAGACCACTTTCATCTATTAAGAACAGACTGCGCGGGAAGTAGTGCCAAAGAGTCAGGAGCCTTTTGCGAGGCCCCGGGCAGGCAATGGCAGCAGCCTGGACTGGCACGGTAGGTGCAGGTGGGGAAAAGAGGTCAGACTGCAGGGATACGGCAGAGGCCGACATGATGAGCCATGGCACTGGGTGTGGGTGTTGAGGAGAGCAGCGGAGGCTGAGAGACAAGGACGCGCTGCTATTCACAGGGTTACTACAGAACAGTTCTCTACAGGGGTTACTACGGAACGGTTCTCCTCTATGTCCACTCCGTCTTCACCTGGCACTATAAAAATAGTACTTTGAGACAGTCACGCCTTTAAGGAACAAAGATTCCGACTGAAAAGCATTATTTACTAAATCACAGTAAGACAAAAAGGGAGTGGTACATTTCATCTGGTGGCAGAAAACAGAAAAGTACTTTCTTGACTGAAGGCGTAAATAGTTATCAGGTGCCAGTAACAAACTCCTACCTATTAAACAATATAACTGAGAAAATTCCTGTTTCAGGTAAGCAGTATCATCAGTCCTGGGCATCAGACAGGAAGTTCTATGAATGTCCTCTACTGTCCTCTAAAGAGAACAGATGCTTCTAAAAATATCACTATTTTTGAAACATTGTGAACATAGTACCGTTTTTTTGTTTACATTGCACATAAGTTTAGAGACATCCTTAGAACATATAACGTCTGGAATTCCTGCACTGACAAGAATTCAGGTGTCCTCTCTAGAAGAGAGAAATACATCTTTAACGTAGCCTGACCTCTTAGTTCAATTTTGACAGTAATCAAATATCAAAATCAGAGAAGCAATTCCTTTCAAGAAATACACACTAAGTGTAAAATGAATGGAAAAGATAATGAAATCTAAAGACTGTTAGCAGTTGGTGTGATAGTCTTACAGCGGGATAAAGGATGGGTAAGGCTTTATTATAAGACAGTATACTTCTAACAGTTCCTACTAAGAGGAAACACAACAGAAAAGATGAAATGAAAAGAAAGCTCTTTCTATAATCAGAACAGGTTTTAATTATGGCTGTTACAGATCCTACTCACTTATTAATTGTATGTTCATAGAGTGCGATGTTACAATCATTTTCTTCATTCACATCTAAATATTCAACCAGACTCTCGTGTAAGAAATCTTCAAAATTCCTGGGAAAATATTGGTGACATGTACATGACTGAACAGCATTTCACTGCAGTGTTTTACATGCGATAATGGAGGATGCTGGCTTTCATTTACACCCAAGGCATCTTTCTCTCCCAGAAAGTGTCACTATATTGGGATGCCTGAAACATGTTACTCTTGGAGCATACAGTGATCTCAAATCACTGAAATAAAAACAGTAAAACATCTATGACACTTGTCAATCTGGCCCCCACTTCTGAAAATATCTCCTAGGACTTTAAAAAGCTCCTGTGATGAGAGACCCACCATGTGTAAATCAACATATCCCTGTTACTTCACAGTGTGCTAATTTACGCCAACACCCTGTGGTCCTCGCAATATAAACTGCTAATATTTTACAAAGTCTAAGCAAATTCACATAGAGAGAAATGGATTTTTAAAAGGCTGAAACATTTAGTAGAGAGGAATTAAGAGACTATAAATGACAACATACTTTTCTGAAAAGCTCAGATCAAAAAATGCCACCGCTGGTCAAATCATATATGCATGAGTATCAAGGAGATTGAGAAGTTTTGCTTTTGGCCATTTACCTGTACCCCTGAGCCAGCTCTTCCATATGTTTATTTGTGACTGCAGGCTTCTGTTTCTTAACAATTATGTAGGGTCTGGAATGGAAAAAAATAACAAATTCACAGTAGTTCAAGAGAAGAATTAAGTCAGCAAGGAAGTTTACTACAGTAAAATGAAGGAAGCTAGAGATACAATCAACCTGATTTCTGGACTGCCTGAGGACACCGGGTAGTCTCTGCACATGTGAAGTGCACAGAGGCCTATTTTCTCTCCCACATATACACAAAAAGACACACACACCAGCCCATGTGTGTATATATGCATGTGCACACATATATATACACACAGTATTTCCCCCAAGTGTCTTAGGAAATACTTAGTTTTAAATGAAAAGGCAAGGCAAAAACAATACTCAGTAAGATTGAAAGAGGAAACAAATCTTTGTCTTGGTTTTAAAAACCGTGTAGATGCATCAGACCAAAGGCATTTCCTCAGATTTCACATAGGAATACGTGATCTACCACCCAAGAGGTCGGCAGCAGAGAACTGTCACTGAGGACAACAATGGCATTCTGTAGCAAAGGTCTGATGAACATCAGCTGTTCAGAGTGGCTCCATTTTGGACAGACACCGCTGGGCTACGCTGGCAGGTCACGTAAAGCTACACATGAACCGAAAGAGGGGCTACACGTTTAAAGAAAATAGAGTTTCTTCTTAACGAGAGAATGGGTGTAAGGTAGAGAAAGCTTTTGGCTTCCACGTTCTGGTAGATTAACCTGTAACTGTCAGGGGTGATTTGCCTCCGAGGGCTTCGCCACCACGAGGAGACGCCGACACAAAGGATGGCACGCGGCACCGAAACGTCAAGGGCTGTCGCTATTTGGATAAGCAGCTCTTACAGCGGGGAGTGAGCCACCCCCAGACACTTGTGCGCCCTACCCGAAAGTCCAAATAGCTACTGGAGGACTAATGAGCGCTTTTAAACAGTTAAGAAGAAGAGCTACACAATTACAAAAGGGGAACACAAGTCGCTGAGAAATGAACTGAGTGAACTTTTCATGCAAATCAACATTACCTCGAAATCCTGGCTTCCGGGGAAGGAAGCTGAGACGTTGCCACCTCATTCGAGGGCTGCACGGAGCTCAGGCGGAGAGATGCCCAAGTGAGGACGGACACAGGTGCAGGGCAAGGGTCACACTCCGCTCCCTCACTTTCTTTTTGTTTTAATTTTATTAAAAAAAACACTTTTTTTTAAAAAATGTTTATTTATTTTTGACAGAGAGAGAGAGACAGAGCATGAACAGGGTTGGGGCAGAGAGAGAGGGAGACACAGAATCCGAAGCAGGCTCCGGGCTCTGAGCTGTCAGCACAGAGCCCGACGCGGGGCTCGAACTCACAGGGCGTGAGATCATGACCCGAGCCGAAGTCGGACGCTCAACCGACTGAGCCCCCCAGGCGCCCCTCCCTCACTTTCTACTCACTCGATAAATTCTACACATTCATCCTGCCAGCTCTACGTCATGCCATTATAAAATGACTACTAACAAAAGAATTCATTTCTTTCAGACTATTTCATAATACACTGGATGTAAGGAAAGAGAAAACTCCTCAAACAGAATGACCTAAGAAAATGTCATGGTTTTCCCTACCCCTGACTGAATATGTTAATAGCTATAAATAAGCATCTAATGTGAGCCTGGCACCTACAAGGCACTTACCGTACCTTCCATCAGTCAGCTCTTGGGATAATCCTAGGGAGGCATTATTATTATTTACATTTTTTCAGCCACGGAAAGTAATAAAGTCAGAGCCACCAAGTCGGTAAGTAGGAAGTCAGGATTCAAACTCAGGTACGTCCATCACCTCAGGTTCTTTGGTTGCAAAGAAGAGAAACCAATTCTGGCTCATTTACACAAAAATGGAACTTACTAAAACAAAACAAAAAATTTAAAGGAATTTACTGGAAGTGTAAGAATTTACTAGAAGGATTAAGAATCCCCAAAACAGGGGAGCGTGGGTGGTGGGTGGCTCAGTTGTTTGAGTGTCCGACTCTGGATTTAGACTCAGGTAGTGATCCCAGGGTCATGGGATTGAGCCCCATGTCAGGCTCCACACTGAGCATGGAGCCTGCTTAAGATATATACTCTCTCTTTCTCTTTCCCTTTCTCCCCTTCTGCCCTTCTCTCCCTCACTCATGCTCTAAAATTAGGGGGAAAAATGGTGAAATGCCCAGCCTCACGACGGACCCTAAGGATCCAGGACGGAAGGAGTAACAGGCAGTCTCTTGCATGTGTTGCCATCAGGATGAATCAGTTCCAACCACTTCTTCCTTGAGCTATTCTATCTGAGATCCAAATCCTCTGAGGAGAGAGTGTGACTGGTCTACCTGGGTCATGTGCCTGACCTGTGGCTGCGCAGGAGAGGGTACCTGACAGACCATCCCAAGAAGAGGGAGGAGCAGTCTCCAAAGGAAAATGAGGAGGGTAACTGGAAGAAGTTGGATGCTGGACAGACAATGGCAGCCCAGTCTCAGCTGTGACAGACTTCAAAGCCCAAGCCCTTCTCACCACTCCAACCATTGCTGGCTCACTAACTTGTGCCCTAACACTACCTGAGGTCCACAATGAAGGGCCACAGTAAAACACAGAGGCTTATGAATAAGGTAACATCCTCAGCTGATGTCCCCAAATATCCCCCAAAGACCGGATACCCTGTCATAGTCGTCTTTGTGCCCCCACCTCCTGGCCAGTACCCGTGAAGAACAGGCCCTTAAGATGTACTGAATGACTTAAGACACCTACTTTCTACTGGGCCTAATGCTACTTCCTCAGGCCTCCACGTTTTTTATTCTTGCCATTTCTCAGCATTTCTCCTTTCCTCCTTCATCCAAGGAACACAATCCCACTCATCCTTTAAAGTTCAGTTCATAGCAACAGAATACAGTGGGTAAAAATCATGATTGTTGGAGTCAAATGAATTGTGAGGACTTTCAAGTGAAAAACAGACCCCGCCACCATCTAGCTTTGGGTAAGTTATCTACTCTCCCTAAAACTCAGTTCCTCATTGGTTAAATGAAAACAATATTTGGGGCGCCTGGGTGGCTCAGTCGGTTGAGCGGCTGACTTCAGCTCAGGTCATGATCTCACGGTCCGTGAGTTCGAGCCCTGCATGGGGCTCTGTGCTGACAGCTCAGAGCCTGGAGCCTGTTTCGGATTCTGTGTCTTCCTTTCTCTGACCCTCCCTCCTTCATGCTCTGTCTCTCTCTGTCTCAAAAATAAATAAATGTTAAAAAAAAAAAAATTAAAAAAAAAAAAAAAAACAATAATCCAACCCACAGGGCGGAATGTAGTTAAAGCCTTACACATAGTGTATCTAATAAAATGCTAAGTAACAGCGAGCTAGCATTATTATTAGTGTGGTTGGTTGTTATTAGTACTTATTTCTGCCTTTGCCCACAGACTGAGCTCTCTGAGGGCAGAGACAGATTCCTGTTAATCTTTGAATCCTCAGTACCCAGATGCATATTCATGAGGGGTCTGCTAACTGAATTAAGTTTATCTCAACAATGAAACAGGTTGAAGTGGATTCAAAAACAAAAACAAGTGTATTTCTTTCAGAAGTAAACTAAAAAAACTCTTTTTAGCAACTTATACCTGCACAGCCTTCCCCCATCAGAGGAAATATAGACACATCGATCCGTGAGATTTGTTGAGATGGAAACAAATTCATTGACATATCCTGCTCTTCGCATCAGTCGAAACGTGTTCACTAGCTTCTTGTGGTCCCGAATGACACCCAGGATGTTACCTAAGCAGAAAGAGAAAAATTTACAACAGGCAGAAAAACAGATCTATACTGGTTTAAAATATCTACCTGATAAAGACGATAAGCAGCACTGAGTAGTCATTTGAAAATTCAGTTACTGACTCAGGCAGCCGGTCCACAGGCTGTAGGAAAGCAGCACAGCCGAGCAGTTCAGGGCAGCCCTGCCCCGTGCCTGCTGAAGTAGCAAAAGTTAGCCTCCTTTTCCTCACTGGTCAGCACCACGCTGAGGGCATGAATTCGAGGTCCAGACTCCCTGGGTTTGAACACTGGCTCTATCCCTTCCAAAGGGTTGATGTGAGGATTAAGTAATGTGAACCTGATCCTACGTAAAGCGCTTCGAGCTCTGCCAGGCTCCTACTAACCACTCTTCCATCATCGTCATCTGTGCAATGAGGAGGATGGACTCTGCACCCCGGGGTCAGCGTGAGGATGCAGAGAGGTCCCGGGCGACATTGCAGAGGAAGAGCTCTCTCGGTGTCGGTCGCTGGGATGTACTGAACAGCCCTGTTTTGCTTCTCACCTGCCCACACAGTGAAGGACTAATGCCCCCTGAACAGAAGGAAAAAGGAGAAGAGCACGGGAGCTAGGCGGTCAGGACAAGCCTGCAGGATGTGTGGCGGGACTGGTACCCAGACCACCAAATCACAAGGATGAGGCACGCTTGCTGCCAAGGCTCTGGAGGACTCAGAGAGGATGAAAGAAGCAAATGGAACACGAGCAGAAAAAAAGGGACCTCTCGCGACAGGCTGCTGACAATCCATCACCGAGTGGCTGAATAGAAGTCAACGTGCTGTCAGGGCTGATCTGTTTCTGCAGAATGTCTCACATATTTAACTTGAACTTAAAGAGTTCAAGGCCTTCAACTTAAAGGCCATGTTGAGCCTTTTCCACTTTGGCCTAGCAGTTATCTGTGGAAGGGCAGGACGCAGCCAGTGTCTGCAACGTTACCTTTAGCTCTGGCCTGGGATCCTCAGCACCTGATGCCCCAGCCAGTGGGTTAGACTGCTTCTGTTACCATTTTTCTACCTTTAAATTAAGGCCCCTGGGCCCAGAATTGAAGTACCTTTGTCCTTTAAATACCTGGATAATAATGGCTTCCCTCCTACTCCCCACCCAGAGACTGATCAGGATCAACAGGTATCTGTGATATACTCACCATTGAGGAAGACAAGAAACACATTTGGATAAGAGAGCTCTTCCCCACATAATAAATTCACGTCTTCTACTCCCAGGTTACTGGCTAATTTAACAATGGGTCCATCTTCCATGTCAGTTGTGATGTGTGTCATAAGGGCCAAGTTTTTAACCAAACCACATGCCTAAAAAGCAAAAGACAGTCATTTCTAAGAATGACCATTAGTAATACAAAGTACCGTTTGTGTCTGAAAATAGCTCACCGCTTTGCTGGCAGCAACATAAAGCAGTACAGCCTTGTAGGGGACACTTTGGGGATGATACAAAAGACTTAAAAACGTATATCCAGAGGAATTTACCCTAAAGTAATAAGCAAGGATATAAACCTAGATTTAGCCACAGAAGTGGTCAGCGTAGTACTATTTAAAATGGCAAAAAATGATGGCATCGTTTAATGCATCCTCAAAAAAAGCTGACTACATAAGTTGTTATTCCCAGACAACGGAACGTCAGTCATTAAGAGGACACTAAAAACAGTAAAGGATGGGGCACCCGGGTGACTTAGTGGGCTAAGCATCGAACTCTTGATTTTGGCTCAGGTCATGATCTCATGGTTCATGAGAAGCTTCTTGGTCATAAAAGGCAAAGACAAGACCCAAGAAATGCTCCAGAGTAGAGATTAAGGAGACATGGTAACCGAAAGCAGTGAGTGATCCTGGGTCAGCAAAAAGACATTGGTGGGATGAGTGGCAAGATTTGAATAAGGTATAGATTCTATAATCTGTAATGTATTCTGTAATCTATAGATTACAATACTGTTATCAATTTTAATTTCATCAGGCTGATAACTGAACAATCTAGGTGAGGGGTTATGGAAATTCTTTGTACCAATTTTGCAACTTTTGTGTACATCTGAAGTTTCTTCAAAATGAAAAGTAAATAAAATATTTTTGAATTTTTACACAACCCCCCAAAAATCTAAGATGAAATATGAACAAGGACATAACACAGCAAGTAAGAAAAAAAAAAAAGAACAGTTGAGACATGGGACATGTAAAGATTGTCTTCCATTCTTCAAAACCATCTGCTACAGTGATGCACAAGTTAGCTGAAGCCATCTCCGGGAAATTCAGTGCTCCAAAGCTCAAGAAGTAGAAGTTATGCAAATGTGACAAGCTGCATAATTGTAGTGTGCATTTCCATAGGGTTTAAGATAAATTAGGAGACGAATGATAATTTTCTAAAAAATTGTAACTCTGCCTGGCCTTCTATTTTCACCTCTCCCAAGTCATAACAAATTCCTACTCTTTGGAACTTACATCTTTTACATGTCATAACTAATGTACTTATTCATTCAGCATATATCTAAGGGGCCTCTACCGTGGACGAGGCTCTGTACTAGGAACTCGTGGTAGAATGTGAACCTAACAAGATTCCTTCCTCCGGAAACTCACAGTTCACAACGAACAGAATCGGGTAAAACCAACAATGGTCAGCATGAAGGACAAAGGGCCGTGATGTAGAAATGGTGATGCTGGGGGAGCAAACCTATTTAAGCTGCTTGGTTCTGTGCTCCCTGTTGGCTGCCCTGGCAAAAACCTGATGCCCGCCAAGCACACCTAAGGAAAATAAGGAGTTGTTTATAAAAAGAGATCCTCGTGAACAAAGATGATGGGCCTCCCAATTTTCCCTCACATTCTCATCCCTTCTTCATTGCATGGTTTGATTCTTGGGATAAGCTAAAACAAGAAAATTGGGATCATATTTCTATTTAGGTGAGGTACTAAATTGAATGCCTCTGTAGGTACTGGTTTTGGAATGACACTGATGTCGTCCTGACAGGCTGCATCAATTTTTTCTCTGCCAGAGAGTGACTGACCCAAAAAAAGGATATGGCCTGGGGGGGGACAGGGGCAGAATTAGAACACCACCAACAGATATTACCTCTGACACAGCAGAGACTCATTAGGTCCCTTACCTCTCCTTCAGGAGTGTCCGAAGGACAGAGCATTCCCCACTGAGATGGCTGAAGGGATCGAGGACCACTCACTTTTCTTGTTTTTTCAAACTGAGAAGAGATTCTTGTCATCATGCCCAGTGCAGATATATACGACAAGCGAGACAGCACTTGAGTCACACCCTGGCGGTCCATTTTAAATCTCTTTAGGGACCAATTTCCCTGTAGAGGAAAATAAATATATAAAAAGACCTAAGACCACCCCTGATCTGTTTGTATGTTGCCTGACACTTTCCAGCCCCTCTAAGAAGTTCATCACAGGAACTATTTGTGAAATGAGAGCCACAGTGCATATTCAAGAATCAAAATATCACAACTGAAATGAAAATTTAGCCTGGTCACTCCCTAGGATTTCTCTAGGGATTTAATGAATATCACCTATGTCTAGCAACCAGGCCAGAATGCTGTGATGTATCAGCCTTACCATGTCATAGCAGTTATTGTCTGAAGAACTAATTATATCCTGGCAAGCCAGTTCAACCAGAGACTTCCACTGGAAGCAATAAGCTAATTAACAGAACACTAGCAATTTCTACACATATTTTAAGGTAAAAGTAGCTGGAAGCTCAAAGAGATAATTTCATGTTGGAATGTGTCATTATTTGGATGTCTTCCAAAATCTGTCTTAATTAGAGGAAAATATACTAATAGAAAAGGACCAGAAAAATGACTCCAATAGCAGTTATCAGGGATAATGAATAAACTGTAAGCTTCTTAATCAAGGCTAAAAACTGCATATATATTCATATGAAGAAATATTATGTATCCTCTGCGGCTGTCATGTCAATTTTAAAATAGATTCACAGGAAATAAATCTTCAACATTAAATTTAGTTTATCTCCTTTGCATTCAATATACTGAATCATATTAAATCTATCACCTTATAGTTGTAGCAAATAAACATATACATTAAATATTCTGAAAGATAATTTAAAGATGAAGGTTAGCAATAATTAAATTTTCAATTCATGGTAACATGAACTAGCAGTAGAAAAGAGTATGCATAGAAAAGTAAAGTAGAAAATGTCAAAAAATCACTGATTCAATAATCTGAGTCAAAAGAAAGGACTACATCTGCTAAATGGTGAGTCTTCATTTTTCTTTTGAGAATCTGATGAAAGCTGTGTCTGTTCTCTTGGGAAAAATGCATGTAGGACCATGAACACAAAATTTTAAAACATTTCACTTACAGGGGGGCTCACAGATCCCAAGCTAAAAACTCTAACGGAGAAAAACTGCTAGAGTTTCAGAAGGAGATAAGGTGATCTGTTTGAATTCAAATGTGTGACTCTGGGGCAGTTCCCTCACGAACTAACGTTTAATCATCATTACAATAAAGATCTATCACTGCAGAAACTTTGAGTTCTTGGTAACATGGAAAAGAGTTAAATTCTAGGAAGAAGCTCTGTACATTTTACAAAGCAAAGAAACAGAGCAAACACATTTATTCCACAAGTTTTTGCATTGCTTCGTCAGTGAACTCCTTTTCTGCTCTGAATGAGGGTAAACTAGCAAATGGACTGATGCCCAGAGAGTAGGTGTGAGGAAGGTAAATAAATATTCCACACAGAGCTAAAATAAGGCAGCAGCTGCTGGCAAACGGGAAGTAGATGGGAAGTGAAGCCAAGGTGTCCAACAAGAGGGTTTGTTCTAGTCTTCTGCGTGAGTATTACAAGAAGGGAGAGGAGAGAAACAGACAAGGAGACTAAAAATTGCTCTTCTGAGAAAACGTATTTGTTGCAAATATTCTACTTACAGTAACACAGAATTTAGGAAGAGAACACAAGTTTTTCTGGCTGCCTACAGACTGGGGTACACCTACAACAAGGCCTTTTCAAATAAGCAGGCTATCTCTGGGAGGTAGAGCCGTGTCCCTAAGGGGTAAAAGAACTACTCCATAAAGCTATCAGGACCTGAAAATCATGGGTCAGAAAGCGAGGAAAAGTAATTCTAACTGATGTGCGTTCAAGTGCTCTTTGGAGGCTTCTCTTCAAATGTCCAGGGAGCTACTTTCACACAAGTTCGGGCCACAAGAGTTTAATGTGCCTAAATAGGCACAAAGGCCCAGTTCGTGTCAAGTTAGAGGTAGCTGTCACGGCAAGGACAGTTCACACAGACCCGCCTGCTAGTTTCTAAAGACAAGAAGTGAAGCAAGTCTGCCACTAATTCTGTCATTGTTAAGGGAATCGACGTGTTCTAGCACATTATCCTTTTGTCGGGGCAAACTCCCATCTATAAAACTAATTTTATGTCTGGCATACAAAACACAACTAGACTTCATCAGATAGACCTATAGTTGTTATGCTTTAAGAAAGGGAGCAAAAACCTATCTGATAACCCTTTATGAACAGCCAGGGGCCCTGAATACACAGCAGCTGCCGAGGCCTGAATTCATCACTCACATGAGGAACAGCTGATTAGCCCTACAAGGAACATAAACCTACAATGAAATGAAACATTTTGTATTGTTTTGGACAAAAACTGTCATTAATAAACCTACTTGCAATGTATCAGTTTTATTACAGAAAACAAGGGGAAGAAGTATCCTTTAAAAGAAGGGCTATTCTCAGTTAAACTAAAAAGATTTTTCCTCTATGTAAGAGTCTATTTTCTTACAGCCTTATAGAACATAGACTATAATTTGGCAATAAAGTTACAGAGTAACAAGATTCCTAGTGATAACATTTAAACTATGGACTGTCTTTCAAGGTCAAAAATGTGTGATTTGTAAACATCCTCCAAATAGAAACGTTATTTTTTCACCTACATTCCCAAAGTACTTTCAGTTTCCATTCCACTGAACAGAGGTATAAATAAGTTACAAAAGCCTCAACAAATGCGTGGAGACTTACGGTGGAAATGGCATTCACCATGCCATTGGTGATCTGGTCCTGACGCATGTGTTTCACAACATCGAACTGGGCAGCTCTTTGCTTAGGAATCACCTGGTCTGCAATCTTCTTCATTTCAGAATTAAATTTTTTGAACAAATCTTCAAAAAGAAGTGATAAAAGCTAAAAAGAAAAAAAAAGTATACAGTGAACTTTCAAAATGCATTACTAGTCTGTATGATAAACTTTAGGCCCTTATTAAACTGTTTTTAAAAAAGAGACAGAGAAACTGCTGAACAATGAAAAAATATTTTAAAATTCAACTGGATAAATATGTACTTTTCTATGCGCTTATCACTATGCTAGGCACTGGGAGTAAAGCAAAAATGATGACAAAATTTCTGTACTCAAATATATTTCATTTAGACCAGTCACTTCCAGACTTTTAGATTTCACTGACCAGTGACCTAAGTTTTAATTTTACAGATAAAGATAATTAAAACCCAAAAGGGGAGTGGCAGAGAAGAATTACCATTAAAAAGTCTCACAACACCAAAAAATGTGGTGCCTTTTGGACCTCTCCTATATCCCTGGTAAAAATGTAAATTGCTACAACTACTTGGAGGACAGTTTGCCATTCATTAATCTAGTCTTCCCTAAGCCCCCTAAGTTCCTCCCCAGGTACACCCCCACAGCAGTGCTTCTCAAACTTCTGCATGCATGGTAATCACGCTCAGGGATTGTTAAAACACAAATTGCTGGCCCCACCCCTACAGTTTCTAATTCAATAGGTCCAAGAATTTGCATTTCTAACAAGTTCCCAGGAGATGCCGGAGCTGCTGGTGGGGGAAGGGCACCTTGAGAACCACAGCCCTACAAAAATGTGCATCAGTACAGGAGATATTCACAGCATTATTTGTATGAGCTATAAACTTGAAGTCAAACAAGTAATAACGTAGTTGGACAAATTGCAGCATACTCGAAATAATGGAACACTATAGAGCAATGAAAATGAACAAAAAATAACCACAAAGTCATGGTTGGATCCTAAAAGCATAGTACTGAGTGAAAGAAGCCACATATATATATATATATATATATATATATATATATATATATATATATATGTGTGTGTGTGTATATATATATATATATATATATATACACACTGTATATGTATATATATATGTATATGTATATATAAACTGTATATGTGTGTGTATATATATATATATAGTATGATTCCATTACATAAAGTTCAAAACCAGCAAAAATTGAACTAGAATTTGATGGCCAAACTCTACAGAAAAGCAAGGATGTGAATACCATAAAAATGAGGCTAAGGGTCTTACCTTGGAGGGGGAGGATTTCAATCAAATAGGGATATGTTGGGGGTGGGGACCTTCTAAAGTGTTGAAATTTTATTTTTCAATCTGAGTGTTATTTACAAAGCTATTTGTTTTACAACAATTTATTAAGCTGAAATTTATGTTTTATGCATTTTTCTGTCTGTAATGTTTCTCAATAAAAAGGTTATAAAATAAAAAACACCCATGTACTGACATCATCTCATTTTCAAAAACACATTTTAACATCAAAAAATGGCAGAGCAAATAATCTCAAGAGAAAAACACAAAAAAGTAAATACAATTTGTTTCATAAAACTCACATCATCCATCTTTACTCATTCCTCTCCAGACCAGTGAAAACTGGACCACAGACTCACACCAATCATCAGACCAATGGTCTGGGCATAAGTCTACATAAGCAGAGAAGGATGTAAAGGCAATAGAGACCAAAGTAAAGTCCGAAACGACACAGTTCAGCCAATGCTAGGAAAAAAAAAAAGTGTTTAATCCCTTATGTAAGATTATTGGAAAACAGGATTAATGAATGATTTCATGAAAGAGATGAATAGCAGAGGTGGAAGGAAAGCTAGGATTTGGAGGGAGTAGAGAGCTTAAGAAAGTTTGCAAATTCCACATCCAGTAGGATGCAGAAAGTCACACGACAACATCCTTTCCACTCTAATAACAAAAACAGATAAATCAACTACAAAGTCATACATTTCTGGGGTTCAACAGAGAGGTAAGGCTGCAAGGCACCCAGGTGAGCTGAATACAAAGGGTAACAGTCTCTCCCAAGGGAGATGGGACACATGACAGAGATGAAGTCTGCCACAGAAGAAGAAATCAGTCAAAATTTTAAGGACTTCTTACAAGCCAAATGTGGGCTACCATGGAAGCTTAGATGCCTTCTGAGCCTCAGACCTACAAGAGGATCCATACCCCCAAGTTCTTGGCTGTGGAGTGCTCATGGAAGACTGAAGTAAAGCAAAAGACCTGAGAAAGACTCCTTCACTGGAACAAGCAATAAAACCTGATTTCCCTGGACTTTCTCTCACATGAAGCAAAATCTTTAAGTCACTGGAGAAGTCAGGAAACCAATAGTTCCGGGCAAAGGTGACCTGCACGGAGAGAAGGACAGAAGCAAAAGTCATCTGTCCCTAACAGTGGAGAGGAAAGCCCCCCTGCTCCCACCCTAAGTCTTACATCTAGTAACAAGCAACAGCATTCTACCGCTGGAGGGAGGCCAGCAAACCCTCTGGTCACCAATTCCAGGAAAAGGTACAAGGCCAGAGGAAAGAGGAGGAGAAGCCAAACCATCTTTCCCTGGGAGAGGAGCAGGAAACATGCCTGGGTCAAGATTCTGCACTCGTACATGGCAGGGGCCAGATATCACTGGGAAGGGCAGGAAACTGAAAGCTTTGCTTTATAAAATTGGGGAAGAGGACAGAATACCCATTCTTACTACTCGTACTCAACACTGTATTGGCGGGTACCATTCAGTACACTAGGGCAAGAAAAAAAATATGTAAGTGTTGGAAAGGAAAACTGTTATTACTTGCAGATACCATGTATGTCCATATAAAAAAAATCCCAAAGAGTCTTAAAAAAAAAAAACAACCTACTAGAACCAATGAGTTTAGCAAGCTTGTAAGATACAAGGTTAGTATACAAAAAGCTGAGAGACATTAAGAGAATCTCAATAGCAGAGATATACTATGTTCATGGATTAGAAGACTCAGTATTTAGATGTCAATTCTCCCCCAAATCTATAAATTGAAATGCAATCTCAATCAAAAACTAGCAGGCTTTTTATTATTTTTTTTAACGGAGACAGTAATTCTAACATTTAAATTAAAATGTTAAAATTCCTAAGTTTATGATGATAGAAAGAAAAAAAAAAACAACCCTTCATCTGTGGAGGTAACTAGAGAGCTAAATTAATACTCTGTAAACTGGCTAAAAAAAAAATCCAGCAAGCATTTATTCTGCCTTTTCCATATAAATTATGTCTCGGAAACCAAAGAGATGATACTGAAAAGTATTCTTTATTGAAAAATTCTAGCTAAAATAAGCAGAAAGAGTAAAGTATCACTATTTTCCATGCCCTAATTAAACAATGGATAATGGAATAATCATCATCAGCTGTTAAATAAAACCATCAGGAGAAAAGTTGATGGGGAGCTTCACAGATGAATCAGGGTCCCAAATACTGGATATTTGCCTGGAATTTCTCTCTCTCACATGAGAGAAAGATCCCAATGATCAATTCTCATGGCACCATGGGATCAAATTCCCAGTGATCAATTCCCATGGCACCAAATATAGATACAACTAGTCATATTCTTCCTGATAGGATATAACAGCAAACTGTACAATGGCATTCTCGCCAAAAAAATAAAAATAAAAAAGAACTTGAATTTGATCTAGTCTTTCAATTTAATTCCTGGTTTAAAAGAAATTTAAAGGAGAGAAATAGAGTTGAAAGTCACCATGAGGAAACCACCAGCAAAACCTAGAATTACAAAAAATAAATAAATAAATTCTCAATCAATAAGGAAAATGCAAACAACCCAAAAAGCATTTCAAAGAGGGAAAAACAGGAATGGTCAATAAGCATATGTAAAAGAGGCTCAACCTCATTAGTAATAAAGGAAATGCAAATTAATACCACAAAAATTTTAAAGTTTGATACTAAGGCATAGAATGGAGATGATCAGGAACTCATATACGGTATAACGTACAAATACTTGGGAAACTAGTTTGACATTCTCCAGTTAAACTGAAGATTTAACTTGACTCTAGGATTTGGCAATCTTATTTGTAGAAACTCTTGCATATGGGCACCTGAAAAAATAAATATGAATGTTAATATTTTTTAAAAAGGGAAATCATACAAAGGTCTTGACTGGTAGAATGGATAAAGTGTTATTTATCATCTATATCATATCATATTCCACATATACAATGGAATATAATACAAAACTGGAAGTACAGTGACACCCAACAATACAGATCTTAAGAACAATGCTGAATGAAGAAAATGTTCCAGAAAAAGGTACATGGTATGAATCTATTTTTATAAAACTCAAAAATAAGCAAAACTTATACTTTAATAATATATATTACATTTTTTAAATTAAAAATTCAGAGGATATAATAAAAAAAAAGTGCAAAAATTCAGGACAAGGGGAAAAGAGAAACAGAGTAAGGAAGAAATACACCGGTTAACGGAATGGTATTAACGGTTGATTATTAAGAATTATTAAGTCAGAGAGTGGCTCTGAGGGTGTTGATTTTATTTGTACCCTTCAAAACTTTATGTAACATTTTAATTTTCATGTTAAAAATTACATAATAAATATTAAATGATATTAAGCCATGGTAACTATCTGAAATAGTATAACCACAGAAACCAAGTCAATGGGATGTAATAGGAAGTCATAAGAACAGACAAGAACAGTTCTGTTTCCAGAATTGGTAGAGAAGCTCCTAACAGATGGGCTCATCTGCTAATAGTTATAAACTCCAGACAAAATATCAAAACTATCTGAGGCCACTGAAGAGCGTCTAAAAGCAGGCAGAAACTGGAGGAAAGCCAACATGTCTCAAAAGTGAATGGCACTGGGTGCATTTCCCGTTGTTAAGGCTTTTCAATTAAGGGGAGGCCACATTGGTAAGAAGGGTCAAAGCTACGTTGAGAAGCTAATACTCAGAGAGAGACCCAAAGTCTTACTGGATTGAAGATCCAGAGGAAAAAGATCTGTGCTACCACAATAGCTGGAAAGGGGAAAATCACAGAACCACAGGGAGGAAACCCCAATTATGTATGTAAACTTACAAATCTCTGGGTGACCCCTGAACTACACATTGAGAAGTGTGACCCAAATCTTCCCACTGCCCCAAATCTGGGTGGAGGTTGTAACCGATTTTTCCCAATCGGGTAGAAATAAACAAAGCTGAAGACTAGGTCATTAAGGCTGTACCGGTTGTGTCTTGTTCACAGGAAACATTCGTTTGGAGCCCTGAGCCACTCCATTGCCACAACACTGGAAAGGTCAGGCCCTGCCAAGACCAGCCTTCCACCCTTCCCACACCCTACAGCAGAGTACCACAAACTGACCTCCATCAACACCATGTAAAACAAAAGAATCACACAGCCAAATCCTGCCTGAATTCCTGACCCACAAAACTGTGAGGTATAATGAAATGGTTGTTAATTTAAGCCACAGTTTTGGGATAGCATGCAACACAGCAACAGATAACCAGAATACCATCTATAAAAAGTTCCCAAAACTAAACTGGTGGCTCACTACAAATAAACAGC
This sequence comes from Panthera pardus, assembly GCF_024362965.1. Lineage (NCBI taxonomy): Eukaryota > Metazoa > Chordata > Mammalia > Carnivora > Felidae > Panthera > Panthera pardus. Next base: position 15,970,624 of record NW_026526991.1, read on the forward strand.
AGGTACGCTTCTTCAACAATCAAATATAATAGATACTACAAACACTTAAGTGCCTCTGTACAATTAATTGCGTTAGTTTCTTTTTCTCCCTTTTGTAGGCATTTTTTTTTTTCCTTTACAGAGAAAGAAAAAAGCTTGATGTCTTTGTAATCTAAGTCACCTAAAAAAACATTAAAGTAATATCATGGGGGCATCATATATACACTATTTACTGAAGTGGGAATTCTGAACTCAGCGAAACCATGTAAGCTAAAGATTATCCAAGTTCCATACTGACTATATTCTTGAATGTTTATAACCCATAGGTAGCTTCTGGACTCATAACGAAGAAGATATTCAAAGCAAATGAGTTTTCTCCTCGAGCTACTAACTGCTGAAGAATTTCCAAAGTGGAATGTGATTTTATGCTTTTCCCCCTTAAGTTAGGACATGTCCTTCCACTTTTCTACTAAAATCAACTTTGCAGAGAGGAAAGCCAGGACCTTGGACTTGAATGTACCATGTCAGAAGTGTTCTAAAAAGAAAACTTCCTCCTCTGAGAGCTTAATCCTTTCTTCAACTCAGACCCAGCAGCTTCACTCATGGAAAGAATATGGGAATGGAAGCAGGTGCAGAGGGGTGAGCAGGATGAAGAGGCCCATTGCAGCAACTTCCTGTGGAAACTGGCAAAAGGAACTTGAATAAGCCTCCTGAACAGAAGCAAATGCCCTTAACCTAAACCACAAAGGCTCAGCTCTATTTTAATTAGTCCTTTACACTTAGACTTTTGTGTCTCAAATTATGACAAAGTTTCTTGGATCCCAGCTGAATTCGCCATAGCCCCCCGATTCAAACACAAGGAAACGCCTCTCGTCCTAAACAAGTAAAACATTAAGAGCACACTCCACAGAACTACTGCCTCATTAAATTTCTCCCCCTCTAGATTTTTGGTTAAGAGAAATTACGTTCTCCAGTTCACAGGGCAGTAGGAAACTACAAGGCCAAGTCACACAATAAGCCACATTATTTAGGTCAAGAGTAAAATGATTAAAAGAGATGAAACGCTGGTGATAATATTCAACACCTTTCATTGCTAGTATTAGGCCTTCCAGCCAGCTTGCGACAGGAACACTAAAGAGCAAATTATATTTAAGGAAAAAATGCTGACAGCTCATCAATTGATTTTCAATGAAAATGCTAAAAAAAATTAATAAAGAAGTTAAGCTGCTGAAATACAGTTTCACCAATTAGCTTAATGTCAGAGAATTCTAATTAGGCGTCTTGAGATTGCTATTTAGTGTTAAGCCTTCAGAGTGCCAAATTCTCCTTTTCACACAAACTGGTTGCAAAATTAAAGACATTAGGCAGCCTTAATTACATTATCAGAACAGCTGGGATTAGGCAATCTCTGAAGTCAAGACGGCATTCTTTTGTCACAGGGTGGAAATCCCTGGCTTTCCAGGGTGCCGGATTTTTGGTGCCGTTCCATATCTCACCCATACAAAGCAAGCTGCATTAGAAACAAAAAATTTGCAGACAAAGAATAGAGTAATGCTCAGCAAATAATGAACACATTACCGAAAAAGAAAAGGTAGGTGAAAAGATTAAGCCTGAAATGGGTAGGTTTTGCTAACACCTCTACTGGCGGCTGGCCTGCCAGCCCTCTGGTGGCAGAGAGACGAAGGGAAAGCTCTGTGAACCCACTTGGCCAGTGGATCCAGCTCTGTTATCTAAAGCTGAAGCACATTTATACTCCCTCATCCCATGGGGTGTGAAATTAGCAGCTATTGTTTTTACACATTTTTGCCAACACAATGCCTTTTATGTCTTTACATTGTTTATAAAGCAATGTTTTCTTGCACACGGGAACTCTCTTTTTAATTCTAATTTTTTAAGCAACAGGATAGTCTCTCCTCTCCTGACTCCATTACTTATGCTTCTAAACAATCAACATTTTTTTAATGAACTCATTTAACAGCATGATTTTTGCCAATTAAATAGCTAAAAATTGGGACTGATGGTGGTGGGGATACCCATGATACCCTGAACAGAGGTCAATCTGAAGGTGGCGGAAAACCCACCTGCTAGCATCAACCATTAACCACACAGAACTTCCCCAGTAGTCCAGACACTAACCTTCTTCCAAAACCTAAAACTGCTATCACTTTTTAATCCTACTTTTAAAGTTTTAGTTGTAGTATCTGTTATCCTAGCCACCAACATCTGTCACATGCAATACTGTCACAGCCTCTTAACTGGCTCATTCCTGGCCTGTTCGTTTCCATATCAGCGCTTTCTAAAATAAAAATCAGATCATGTCACTTCCGTGATTATAATTCTCCAGTGGTTTCCCACTACAAGGAAAACGAAATCCAAAACCCCTTCCATGGCCCACAGACTAGTTCTCCAATGTCCTCTGCACCCTCCCTGCCCCCACCCCCCCCAGCCCCACTGCCTCATGTACTCCAGCTGCCCTGATCCTCCTCCAGCCCCCTGGTGCTGGAACTGTGCAGGGCTGTGCACATGTGCAAAGGGCTATTGCTGGAATGCAGTTCCCAAGGTTGCCTGAGACTGGTTTCTTCTCATTCAATTCTCAGAGGCATGTCTGAGGGCTCAGCTTAAAATACAGCACTTTTTTCAGAGATCTTTCCTAATCATGCTGACTAAAGTAACATGCCTTTCCTCCACCAACACCCCAACTCTCTAACATTAGCCTATTTGGGGGTTTTCTTTAAACACATATGACTGTTTAATATCATCTCATTTCTTTGCTGTTTACTTGTTCACTGTCTCCCCTACCAAAATGCACTCTTGAGAGCAGATGCGTCAGAGAGTGTCACTCACCAATGCATCTCTGGTGCCTAGCACTTTACAGGGGGATTAGAAAGATGAATATAAAGTATTCTTGTATCCAATGAGCTTACTGTCTAGGGCGGGGGGAAGAAGACTGCAGGTAAAGAATTATGTAGACTTTAGCATATAAATAAAGACCTGAACAAAGTGTCTTTGGCATTTGGAAGACAGAGCAACTAACTTCTCCTGGGGTTCACAGAAGGTTTCAAAGAGGGTGACTCCAAGAATGAAGAATGGATAGCAGCTCCTCAGTTGGGGGAGGGTAAAGGGACACGGGAGAGGGGCAACTTAGGCAGAAGGCAGAACACAAAGGTGTGGAAGGATGAAAGAGCATCATGGAGTGTTTGGGAAGATGTAAGTGGCCTGCCTTGGCATGAGACAGGGCTAGAAAGGTACAGTGGGGCAAGATCATCAGGGACCCCGCTAGAGTCTACACTTTGTGCTACAGAGCAAACTTTCACGAATCCCCCAGAGGAGAGGCAGGGAAAGAGAGAGCAGGTAGAGAAATAAGCCCTTATACCTCACCTCGGCCAGAGAGGCTTCGTTTTTATTTAATACTGGGATTCTGAGTAAGCATTAATGCTTTGAAAAACCTTGAACCCCACACCTACACCTGAAGCTCAGGCCCGCTGACATGAAGTAATTAAATCACCTGTCCTGCCAACTCCAATCGCTTGTTACCATAGTAGTCTCTGTCATCCACTTTGTTATCTCCTTGGGCCAGAATCACTCTTCGCACCATCACTGCAGTGTAGATACATTTTGCTCGGAAATTGAATTCTTTAACCTGTAATTTAGGAGTTAGAGAAAATTTCTGAGACAATGCACATTAGCCACTATCAACTCCTTCCTTCCTTCCCCGTACATTTCATGCCATTCCCTCAAAGAGGTGGAGCCCACCACCCTCCCTGGGCTGGCCCATGGACTCGCAGTTACCACTTCCTTTCCCTGGGTCCTGAGGCACTGAGGCAGTCCAAGAGACTGTCTCTGTCTCTGCTGGAGACAGAGAGGCTGCCTGGAAAAGCAGTGGGGAGCCAGAGACACTCACTGTAGCTGTCCTGACTTAAATGGTCATCCAGAATTTAAAATTCTATTGAGACCTAGTTTTGATATTAAGAATTTTCTAATTCTTTGAATTAATCAAAACACATACAAATGGCAGAATCAGAGATCTGTATATTATTTAGCCAACAAGGTGTTTTAAAATAAGAAAATCCAATCTGAATGTATTTCGGTGATCACTGTCCACTTCCACAGATCCCTTGACTTTCCTTTATGATCAGTTCCTGCAGGGAGAGTATGTAACCCTAGAATTAGATCTTTTGTGAATACACATGAACAATACACTCATTATAAGCCAGACTACAGTATTTGGTTAGTAAGAATGTCTAATAAATAATTCTATCACTTAGAAAGGGTAACGTTATAGTAAATGGAGAGGAATGATTACTCCCTCATGGCCCACATCCCTCATGGCCAATCTCTGTTTAATGGTAAATTAATAAAAAGTAAATACAACTGGCCTTTAAACAACATAGGCATGTGGGGCATCGACTCCTTGCACAGTTGAAAATCCATGTACAAATTTTACCTCCCCCAAAACTTAACTACTAATAGCCTACTGTTTACCAGAAGCCTTATTGATACCATCAACATTCAACACATATTTTGATTGTTACATACTGTATTCTTACAATAAAATAAGAGGGGAAAAAATGTGACTAAGAAAATCTTAAGGAAGAGAAAATATATTTATGGTACTGCACTGTACTTAGTGAAAGAAAAAAACAACACATATAAGGGGACCCATGCAGTTTATTTTATTTTTTATTTTTTTTAAATATATGAAATTATTATCAAATTGGTTTCCACACAACACCCAGTGCTCATCCCAAAAGATGTGCTCTTCAATACCCATCACCCACCCTTCCCTCCCTCCCACCCCCCATCAGCCCTCAGTTTGTTCTCATTTTTTAAGAGTCTCTTATGCTTTGGCTCTCTCCCACTCTAACCTTTTTTTTTGTTTTTTTCCTTCCCTTCCCCTCTCCCATGGGTTCCTGTTAAGTTTCTCAGGATCCACATAAGAGTAAAAACATATGGTATCTGTCTTTCTCTGTAGACCCATACAGTTTAAACCCGTCTTATTCAAGGGTCAACTGCATTAAGCACAGGTTCCAGGGTCAAAAGATGGATTCTAGCTCTCTGTCTACTAACCAGCTGGGTGGCAAGACAAACCATCCAGCTTGTCTGGACTGGAGAATCTGTACTGTAAGTAAAGGTGGCTGGACAATGTGAACTCTAAAATTCATGGTCTATGGGGCACCTGGCTGGCTCAATCAGTTAAGTGTCCAACTCTTGATTTCAGCTCGGGTCATGATCTCACGGTTCGTGAGTTTGAGCCCCATATCACTATTAGCGCAAAGCCTACTTGCATGCTCTCTCTCAAGATAAATAAACTTAAAACCAAATCAAATTAAATTAAATTCAAGGTCTAGGAGATAAACCATCTAGTATTTTAAAAAAGTATCTATGATGGTAGCACAACGGTGAGAATGTACTTAATGCCACAGAACTGTATACTTAAAGATGGTAAATTTTGCTATGTATTTTACAATAAAAAGAATAAATAAGCAAGGCCCTATAAGCTTGCTTCATTTGAAAACATCTAATACCATTAGGGCTCCTGGGTGGCTCAGTTGGTCAAGCGTCCAACTTCAGCTCAGGTTATGATTTCATGGGTCGTAAGTTCAAGCCCCACGTCAGGCTCTGTGCTGACAGCTCAGAGCCTAGAGCCTGGAGCCTGCTTCGGATTCTGTGTCTCCTCCTCTGTTTGCCCCTTCCCCGTTCACATTCTGTCTCTCTCTCAAAAATAAATAAAAACATATACATATATATATCATATATATGTATATGTATATATATGATATATATATCATATATATAAATACACACACATATGTATGTGTATATATATGTATGAAACATATGTGAAAATTAAAAAAAAAAAAAACATCTAACACCATCTCTGCCCTTCAAAACCATGAAATCTAGTAGCAGCACTAATATAGGTATGAATATAAAAAACTGTAATTTTAGATCAAAAGAACCACAAGAGAGTAAACAGGATGATAATGATGGAATACAACTAACATTCCCAAAGTACAAATAAACCATTGATAATGGGAGATTATTTCCATGGGGGCAGTCCAGTCCTTTTCAGAGTCTCTCTTTTCTTACAGAACCAGATTTTAACTAATGTAAACTTGAATTCAAAATTCTTCAACACAAGGACCCCACAATGACCACAGCTCACACTTGTTCAGTGCTACTCACTGGGACGTGCGTCAGGATGGTAGAAGCCAGGAGTTCTCTTGCCTCCTCTATTTTGGTCTTCTTTGGTCCACCTCCCCACATCCTTTGCCTCCTTACTTTGTTCCCTATATACTTTAACGCCTATAAAAACAGAATATAATGATGTTTGAATGACACCACTAGAGGAAATTTATTAAACACCAACCCATACATAACACTATAAGCAAAAAGACAAGGATTCTGGTTATAGAGAATGCTGCATGAGGTTTAGTCAAAAATCAACATTTGTCACAGATCAATGACAAAAAGCATTATATGCTGTCCAATACACTGGTTCCCTTATTTTATAGTTTTCTTATTACAAAATTGATACATGATCACTGTAGGAAATTTAGAATATACAAATGAACAGATTATGCGTATATACACACATGCATTACATATATGAAGCAGCCACCAATCCTCCTCCCAGAGAGAACCACTGTCCACAGTTAACATTCTGGAGCTGTGCTTCTTTTCCCTCAAAAAGGAAGCACATCATGTTAAGACCTCTATCCTGAAAGCTACAAAGCATTGCTGGGAGAAAAGAAAGCCTAAGTAAATGGAGGGTTATGTCATTTTCATGGACTGGGAGGGTTTAATAGTGTTAAGAAGGCTTACTGTTACAATTCTCTCCAAACTGACCAAAAATCTATTGATTCTACAATTTACTTGGAAATGCAAAAGACCTAGAATAGCTAAAGTGCTCTTGAAAAAGGAAAGTTGGAAGATTTACATTACCTACTTTTGATTAGAAAGCTATGGTACTCAAGGCAGTGTGATACTGGCATAACGACAAATAGATCAATGGAAGAAAATACATCCAGAAATAAACCCATGCTTTCATGGTCAGATGATTTTTGACAAAAGTACCAAAGCAATTCAATCCACAAGGGAAAATCTTTTCCACAAATGGTGTTGAAGCAATTAAGCAGCTACAAAGTAAAAAATTAACTCTGACCTCTACCTCACAACAAATAAAATTATTAGTTTAAGTGGATTTTAGACATAAGCATAAATACTAGTACTATATTCTTGCCCTTGGAGGAAGAGAAATTTCTTTACACAGGACAGAAATCAATAACTGTAAGTCAAACCAAAAAAAAAAAGTTATGATATATAAATCTGTCAAGGGATTTATATCCAGAATGTTTTTTAAAGGACTTTTAAGTTCAATACTAAAAAGACAACTCAACGAGGAAAACGAGCAACATATTTGAACATACTTCACCAAGAAAGTCAGTCAGTAAGTCCATGAAAAAGTGTTAAGCATCAGTAGTCATCAGGGAAACGCATATTAAAACCACAATGGTACAGACACCACTAAACGCCTAGTAGAATGGCTAAAATTAAAAGGACTGACAAGACCAAATGTTGGGGAGGACGCGGAGCAATCGGAACTCTCACACGGGGGGGTGGGACTGCAAAATGGTACAACTGCTTGGGAAAGAGGTGTGGCAGTTCCAACTTTATAAAAAGTTATATTCACAATGGCTCTTTGATCCAACAATCCTATTTGTAGGTACTTATCCAAGAGAAATGCTGAAGTGTCCAGGCAAAGGCTTGTACAGGAATGCATACAGCAGCTTTATTCATCCCGAGTGAAACAACCAAGTGCCCATCAACAGGAAAAAATAAACTGTGGTATATTCATACAATGGAATGCTATTCAGTAATAAAATGGAACTGCGTGGATAAATGACATAAAAACAACTTGGATGAGTATCAGCCAGTACGCTCAGCAAAAGAAACTGGCCACAGAAAAGTACATACTGCATAATTTCACCTATAAAGTTCTAGAACAGGCAAAATTAATCTGTGGTGAAAAATCAGAACAGTGGGGAAGAAAATCAGAGGACAGAGGTGAAAAGTAGCTAAGAAGGGACATGAAGGAACGTTCCAGGGTAATGGAAAAATATTCTACATCTGATAAAAATTATGCACAATTGTGCAATTAAGACTTAGAATTTATGTATGCTGAAATGTACATATAAAAATGAAGTATTAAAAACTAATCAAATAACTGGTGAGGAGTAGGTAGACATTTACATGAAACAAGAATGTCAAAGCGTTTTGTAATTATCAAAGCTGTGTGGTGGGCACATGATGATTCATAACACTAATCTGTATACTTTGTATGTGTTGAGGTTTTCCCATAATAAAAAGTTCTTCAAGAAGAAGATGATGTGGTTCTTATTATTCTGTAGCAACAAATGAACACACTTTTTTGTTTGTTTGTTTTTTTAAACTGGCTTTCCGTTAGAAGAGAGGGCTAGGATTCCTGATTCTTTATCTTGAACTTCCTGTCCCCAGTTGAATGTCTGGGAAATTTCTTTTCTGTGCTTCAAAACTTAGCTCAGGTATCACTTCCTCTCTGAAGCCTTCCTAACCCTACTCCTTTTTCTCTACTTGAATTCCTTATGGATAAAGAACTAAGTGCTTTCTTTCCACTTCAGACCACACCGTAATTTGATTATTTATGGGTATGTCTCTCCAACTAGACGTTGTGTCATCTTTTTCTCTGATTCCTACTGACTGGTTCAGGGCCAGGAACTGAACAGACCCTCCGTGGTGAGATCGGGACATCAGACCCAAGATCTTCTCAGTTAAACATCCGTTAGAGCAGATGATAAACTAAGACTGTGCCAAGCCTTGCTGCAGGGACCTAGCAGCAAGTGGGGACCAAGTAACTACTGAAAGCAAGCCCACGGTCAGTGGGAACTGCCAAGAGACAGGCAGTTCAGTCGTCCCTAAACTAAGCTGTCCTCATTAAGTTTTGGTCTTCCAGTTCCCTTGGGAAAGAGGCTAAAGATCCTTCACTTTGAGGGAAAAACAGAGGAACACAGGGGAGCCCAGTATCCCTTCTATATAGCAAAAGTCAGCTCTTCCCTAAAATAATTAATAATGTTGCCAAGGGTTCATAGTGTGAGGGTTGGGGTAAGAGCCCAGTCTGGTCATGACTAGGCCAAGATGACACCCCCAAGTGCATCCTATCCTCCAAAAGGCTAATAATTTCTCCTCTCTATACCACAGCCCTTGACAAGGATGATCGAAAACATCCGTGACCAAGGCCCAGCAAAAGGCTCTGTGGGCAGAAGGAATGGAGGAGAGACTGAGAGCGGAGGCATTAAACACAAACACAATGCAGGTGGTTTAGCAATCCACTAAGTGCCATGTTGTCAAAAGTTCTATTATAGAAGAATACACCGCAGATCTGCTCCACGTTCACTTAGAACAACAAATAGCCACACTGCCCGAACTCGTGTTCAACTTACCAACCATTTCGGAGTATGCATTTCTCTATAGCCTCTTATTAGCTGCAAATAATTAATCAATGTTCTAGTCCAGCACACGGAGTACAAACCATGTCAACCTTACACCCTCTGTTTGTATATTCCCCTCACCTTTAACTGAACTTCTCTCATTCAGTTAGCTAACACTTTCTGTCAGCACCTATTTAAAAAAAATAAATGATTTTTCAACCCACTATTTAGCCTTTTCACACAAGCCACACCATGCTGTTACAGGGTTATTTGAGCAACAACGATGCTATCTGTTATAAAATGAATGTTCACAGATCTCACTGAATCCGCTGAACTACCATTAAGGTAAACTGCTCTTCCTCAGCATTTCGTAGCTTTGAAGGAGAGAGTGTATCTCCCCACATTGAGCCAACTCCTGGGTGTTTCTTAACGTTTCCTCTTCATGTTCTTGGAACCCTTATACAGTACAATTCCAGTTGGAAACAAAGATTCATGAACACTAAATATTTCGTTTTCAATAAAGACCACAGATAGAACCTCCTAGATCTAAACAACTTCTCCTGATGCCACCTGCCCAATAACTGGAGCTATTACTTAACTGCATAAAAAGAGGAAGGCAGTAATAACAATCCCTACTGGTTTGTGCCTTGGGATTATATATACACTGACATACAACGATCAACCTTCTTGAATGTTTTTCTGGCTCTAAGAAATATCAACACACACTAACAGATGTAAGTGGGAAAATGCTACCTCTACAAGCATCCTGGGTAACAAGGAAAAAGCAGCCTGGAATTTACACCTTGTTGAAAGTAACCCACAGAACAATGTACGTATGGATATGTAAGAACAGTCTGTTGTGCTTTGATAGCAGGGAATCCCTGCCTCCCAGGGCTATGAGTAAGGCCACCACTTTACATGGAACAAACTACTTTACAAATGTGGGACTAAACATTCTAAATGTGGGCATTAGGGCTCCCTGTCACCAGGGCAGGAAGTACAATTCATTTTCTTATGTTTAGCATATATATCTCCCTGTCTTCATCTTTGAGTGTTGTGTCCTAAAATCCCCAGGTTCCAACTAGGAATTCCTTAGCAGGTCGATGAAGGCTCTACAGAGCTCTACCCTGGTAAAGGGTTTCTGATCTTGAATTTTCTTGCTGATGATACTGGGAATTCAGAAAAAGGGATTCAGACCACACTGGACACCGAAAGCAACTGGAAGTAGGGAATAAAAGGGAAATTGAGGAGAACTGAGGGGAAAAAAAAGCCTTCTACACTGGAGTTGTTGTAGTTCAAAATCATAAATCATTTGGGCAAATAAATGAAAAAAGCACACTTGCTATTATATCAGAACAAAAGCCTCTTGGCCACATATCCCCCTTCCAAGTTAGACACCACAGGCTGATAATCTGTCAAGGCAAATTCCTTCTTCCAATTCCTAAAGCACAAGTCAAAGAAGCTTCTCTACTGGTCCTCCCCAACACCCTCCCACACCTACACCCCAAGAAGTGACTGCATCCGATGCTTTATCCATGGGCAGCATTAAATCTCCAATTCCCTTTCATAGCAAAGGACGACATGAAAAGACACACCTGCATCTGTGTGAAAATCTGAGCTTTCTGGCACTCTTCCAGACTGGGCCCAAATGCAGCCATCACGTGCTCCTCTGTTCCAATCATCTGTACAATTTCCTGGTCACTCTCCACACCCATGGCCTAGGAAGGAAAGAAAAGATAGAAAGAGTGTTGGCTTTGTGTTAACTCACTGACATTTGCTTATGCTAATTCGGCATTGTTTGTGGGTATTACTTCTAAGCAAAAGCTAGCTCTTTTCTCAGAAACGGTGCCATCTGGCATTGGCAGCCATAGCACAAGCTGCAGAAGAACCTGAAAACAGAAATTTTGATTCGGAAGACGAAAACAAACATTCTCAAGCACTTTTTGCATGTGTGTCATCTTCTAAAATGTTTAAATAGCCTAGGAGTTTCATCATGAAAAAAGGAGGTAGGAAGGTATAGTGGAGACACTGGTCACAATTACAAAAACAAACTGAAAACAAAAACAAAAAACAAAAACCCCAAAACAGCCAAAGGGCACTAATCAGAAAATACACATTGCTGAAAACAAACAGAACCCCAATTAATTTTGTCACAAGACTAATTTTTCTGAGAACTGTCAAATCGTTCACATTTAGGCTAAAGGGATTTTTCTTAAAGGATGTTTTACCTCACTAGTCTGGAGACATCAAGCTATCCTTTACGCAAGTTTAAAAAGAGGTTTTTTAAAACACTAAAAACACACGCAAGAGGTTTAGGAAACCCGCTTCTCTTAAGTGTTTCAAGGTGGCAGCCGGCAGCACAGGTCTTTGTAGATTCCATATGGCACGAAGGCTCACTCCTTCACACACTTGCCTGGAATTCTGCCACATCAAGAAATAGAGCATAATCTCACTACACCTCTCTTGGCGGAGAAAGAATCTGCTTCTTAGAAGTTAGGGGAAAAGTTATGTTTGCATTAAAATTCTTCCTTTAGCTATGCAGAGAAAACAGAACCAGGAATAACTATCTAGTGAGGATTCGATGCTCTGGTTCCTAGTTCTCCACACACGAGGGAGAAAGGGAAAACTGAATCTCAAGTTCCAGTAAGGAACATCGAGAACACGCGCCGGAGTACAACAGAGAGGGCACCTCTCTAGGTCAAGGGATCTCAGGTGTCCATCCGAAAGCAAGGTCAAAGACAGACCTCACAACCACTACCGTCCCGTCACCTTGTCCACCTCAGTTTCTTCATTTCTGTAACAAGAAGATTCAAAATTCTACAGTCCTCCGTTTGACTCTGAGCATTTTCTGATCCAGAAATTCCATCTGGATGCTTTAGGATCAGATGTCAACTTACTGAAAGTTCGAAGCTTTCGGGGGGCAGGGAGCTAAATATATGCTGTGTCCCCCCTCTGAGGCAAACCGTAGCGGTTTAGAAAAGGTTCGCCAATTCTTCGACCCTCTCTACGAAAGGTAAAAAACTAATTCTCCTCTTCGAGTGTGGGCTAAACTTAATGACTCGCTTCTAGAGAAAAAAAGGTGGAAGCCACAGAGTACAACTTCGGAGCCTGGTTAGAAACAGCACTGCAGCCTCTGGCTTGCTCTTTCTCTTAGAGTGTTCCTCTGGGGTGGGGGTGGGTAGAGAAGCTAGCCGCGGGCAGTGTCATGAAGACACCGGAGCCATCTATGGAAAGGTCTGATGTGGAGGAGCCACCATGAAGGCAGACCTTCCCACGCCCCAGCCCAGCCTTTGATGACTTCAGCCCTGGCTGACATCTTGACTCATGAAAGACCCTGAGCCTGAGCCACCCAGGCAAGCAACTGCCAAATCTCTGACGACAGAAACTATGCTGAATTTGCACAAAAACTAACAGACCAACTTTTGGCATTAGATTCACTACTGAAACTTAAAAAAAAAAACCCTTTTTAAACGTGTAACTTGTTTCATCCAAACATTTTTTTGTTTAGTGAACAATAAAGATGCTCTCAGGACACAAATCTCTTTTGTATACTTTGATTTTCATGTCCTTTTATCTCTAATTAAAATGATGCATTTGTTCACGTCGATGCTAGGCATAAACTCCACTGTTTAAAAATGACATAAATTCGTTAAGACACTCAGCACTTCATGGATTAAAGGAGAGCAATCCTCGAAAATGATCACTTCTAATTGTTAAACAAATGAAACAAAAACAAGACCCTAGATTATCCTCTGAACAAGCACTGAGTGCATGTGCTCTGACAGCTATGGCCCGTACGGACAGCTGTATACGTTTCCTCCTTGGTCTGCAAGAAGCCAGCCAGAGATACCAGAAGAGACTATTTCTCTGTGAAAAGCTAATCAGAACATAAATTAACTTCCACTTGTCAATCTCAAAATAATATTATATGGGTTCTGGGGCACCCGGGTGGCTCAGTAGCCTGAGCATCAACTCTTGGTTTTGGCTCAGGTCACGATCTCACAGTTCAGGAGATCAAGCCTTGCATCAGGCTCCACACTGACAGCGTGGAGTTTGCTTGGGATTGTCTCTCTCTCTCTCTCTCTCTCTCTCTCTCTGCTCCTCCCCTGTGCTCACACGCGTGCGCTCTCTCTAAAATAAATAAATAAAACAATTTTTAAAAAAAGAATGTTATGTGGATTTCAATGGAATAAAAATATAAGAAAAACAATACTAGGGCAACTAATTTGCAGTAGAATCCAATCACCCTTCTCTAAAATCTTTGATAATAAAACTTTGTAACTAATACACTACCCTCTCAGAGGAAAAGTGCAAACACTAAAAGAGAGCTATATGGGCAGATGCTAAACCGAGTACGTCCAGATAATACAGCAGGACAAGGTCTCACTGGGACAGAAAAAGAATCTTGGAGCTGAACTGGCAGTAGCTTTCTGGACCCACCCCCTTTCTTTAGGCATGTCAACATCTAAATCTTCTGAACTAAGGTCACCTGGATTATTTTAATAATTAATTTTTAGTTTAGAAATCTCCAAATGGGAGAGACTATATACTTCATCACCCATTTTGGTGTTTAATAATAATGAAAAAGTCCTTCCTCATTTGACATTATTATGAATTTTTGCTTCAAGTTGTCCCAAGGCTGAATCTAAGCGGTAATTTGATAACTGCATAAAATTTTCAAGTGTTCTGACATGGATCTAAACAGACTGCTTAGGCCCTCCAAATATTTCTAAGCCATGAAGTGAAGATATGCCAAGCACATGGTAAATGACACCATATGTGCAGAAAGAATCATCAGTGGCAAAGCTTTGCTCTACAAGGACTAAACTCTTCCTATACTGGGTCTCTGAACCACAGGGTGATAACTCAGGTCATCATCAAAAGCGCTCTAGCTCCAAAGACCAAACTGATTTTGTGACTGTTTAGCCTTGGGATGTCACAGCTACAAATAAATGGCATATTGCTATGGAAACGATAGCAAAATGCCCAACCATTTTGCTTCGCAGACATAATTTAGACATCTGAAAACTAGCTTTTATATATGGAACTCTTTGTACTCCAGATATCTGAAATCATTTCACCTGATAAGTCGGAAATAAGTGCTACATAATGACCTTACGAACAATTAGCAGAGACAATACGTTTCAGCAGAAGGTCACCCAGTCTGGCCATCAGCAATAAGGTGAACAAAAATAAGAGAATATGCTCTTTAAAAAGCGGCATGAAATCTCCTTGGATGGCCGCGAAGTGTGACTACAAGTGTGACGTTTAAAGACAGACGCTAATGAGCGGAAGAGAAAAACCTGCCCACTGATGGGGATATGCTGAAATATATCATGTGAAAGACGGGAAGGGATTAAGTCCTTCAAATACCTAATATTCAGAAGTCTCTAATCTTTCTTTAGACAGAAATCAATCTATTATTACTCAAAGTGGTCTTAGCAGATAAAAGAACTGTAATAGCCCTCTTTCACTCCGCAGTTTTTTTCTCTTCAAAGATCAACAATTTTAATGTAAGTTGGTTTCCAAGAAACAATGCCCAGCTCCCTTGAAATCTGATCTTTTCTGTAAAAACTTTCAGACTACAGATGCCATCACAGTGCAACTGCTGAATACTTGGGAATTCAAAATGTAAAGGGGGAAAAGATTCATGGGCAGGAGAACCTTTGTAGTGATTCAAGTCCATAAATAAGGCTGATCTAGGTCTTAAAAGCTTTAGCCATCATATTCAGACCCAGCATGAAACCTGGAAACCCTGCTGCTTCTGTCACTTTTAGCCAATTGTTGGTTACAATCAACAACCATCAAGTCCTAATGACTGTCAAGGTCTGTGTTAGGGCCACACAACACAAAAAGAGAAATGATGTGACTTTCCTGGTCGCCCAGTTTATTTTGCTCCTGCATAAGGAGAGCGAAGGCAAGAGAAACAGTATCTTCTTTCTAGGCCATCCACTTTTCAAAATATGCGTGATTTCCTTTGCTCTTCACAACAACCCTCTCAGGTGAAATTTTCACTTTATAGGGGAGTTATCCAAGATTCAGGGAGACTGGGAAATCTGTCTGGAGGTCACACAGCTAACAAGTGGAGAAGTGGGAACTAGGCCTATGTCTGTCTGGTGCTAAGCTCTCCCAAATCCCGTGCTGCTCCCCAGATGGAAAAGTCTTAGAAGTTATCAAACAAGGTTCCATCAGGCTTTTAAAACATCCCTCTAGCGGGAGACCACAAAACGTGACTACCTGCGACCAATGTATTTAGTTTATTCAAACAGAAAAATTTTAATCGGTTGTTTCAATTCTTACACGTGGCTGATTAGAATATAAGGTTACATTTCAGGAAGAAAGTTTGGCAACATGCACCGAGTTTTTTAAAAACACATATAATTTCATTCCCAGGAGTTCAGTCTCACAAAATAGTCAGCAACATGCACAAACACGTATGTGGAAGAATACTCAGGGCTGTGCCTAAGATGGAAAACTCGGAAAAAATGGCACCTGAATGTTGTCCTACAAGAAACTGGTTAAATAGATTATACCACCCACACTTCTGTACAATGCCTACCAGAAATAATGATGTAGCTCTGTATTTACAGATACAGAAAGCTATTCACAATTCACTGGTAAGTGAAGCAGAAAAAATAAAATAAAACCCATGTATATATTACAAAAGCAAAGGAAAAAGGGTCTGAAAAAAAGTGTAGCTGAAAATGGAATTCTGCTTCTCAGTGGCTTTCTAAATTTGTACAATTCAAGCACTGTTGTATAATCTCAACTACACATTACCTAAAAATGCATATTGCTAACTTATAGGCCCATTTTAAAAAGGATTTAAGTTGGCTCTAAATACACATACACATTTGCAACATAATAAATTTGAAAGAAACGGTCTTATCAAAATTTTGTTACCTAGCCAAAAAAGTATTTAATAAAGGTTTTCTGATTTTAATGTGTCCATGTGTCTAGTGATATATTTTCCAGGTGAATGACAGAAGACTATGAGCATTAGAATTAATTTGTAATTTCTGGTCTAAGGAATGCAGTCCTATGCATCTTTAAGCCTCTAAAACATCCATAAAAGTCCTTTGATGCATAGGAACACACTGCCCTCTGCTGGAGATGTAATTCTACACAGTCAGATGAAATTCTCTTTACCCACTAACCACCGCTATGGACACAAGACACTGCAGGGTACTAGGGGATCCTTACGAGAAATGCCAAAATTACTTCCATGCTTTAAAAATATAAACCTTGAAGAAATATAATGAAAAGTACATTTTAAGACTTCTCTTTGCCCCCCCCCCCAATATAATGGTACTGCTACTGTGATCATCATCGTCAATCATCACTGTCCTAAAAGGAAAATAAATGCCAGCATCTCAGAGAACTTAGAAGCACATTAAGTTGCACTAAACATTAAAAAAAATCTCCTACAATCTTCTCCATGTAATTGCATTCAGAATGCAGTTATTTCCTGAGTTAGAGAACCCAGCTGATCAATACCCAGGAACAGCCCGGGGCACCCCTCCCAGCGACCAACTAGAGCCTGACAGGAAGGGGCCCATCTCCCCGCCTCCTGGGCCCTGGCCGGGTCACAAGTCCAACAAGACAAGTTCAAGTCCTTCTCTCTTACTCCTCTGAGGTGTATACCCAAATGCTTTTTTCCTTTTTAACCAGCTTAGTTACCTCCATCTCAGAGGCTATTTTCTCCCCTTGCAGCCCCCAAAAGGTTTCAGATATCGTTAACTGCTGAGCAGGAATATTTAACTCCAAAGTAAGTTAACTCTAAATGAGAAACAAGTGTTATCAACCCCTAACATCACCCCACGTCCCCACTCTCAAGATCTCTTCAGTACTGACTTAAACTGAACTCTTCATTTCGATCAGCCCTAGTCAGGATTCACTTCTGGCCCATACACAGTTGGGCACGGGTCTCCTCGGCTGCTGTGCTCTCCGGAGGCACTGCAAACCCTGAATGAGAGAACACTGAAGCATTGCACCAGTGGGAAATGCACTTGTGTCCTGCGGGCCTCTGGTTAGGTTTTCCTCCACCCATCAATACAGAACCTTGTTTGACATGGCTTTCTCCTTAAGGACACCTTATTCAATGTATGTTGTTGACTCATTAGCACTGAACTCACAGCCAACGGCACTTAACTCATGCCTGAACGCAGCTTATCTGACACATGTGTTTTCTCCATAAGGCACATCATGGCCTTCTTGTGCTTTGAAAAGATAGACATCACTTCAGCCCCTGGCTTGGGGGCCACTTTAAACGGCAAAATCCCCCCTCCCCCAAAAACACAAAAATGTGAAAAAACATGGCACTAAAGAGACCATGGTAAGGGCTCCTGTTTACAGCTTGAGAGTGGAAACAAGAAGGCAGAATGTCACCTTCTTCGACCTCAGCTGGGAACATAGAGCTTGGGGACTCAAATTTGTCACTGCTCTGAGCCTGTGCATGTCTGTGAATAACTGTAAAACCACCACCAGTGATGATTTCAGGGTCACAAATAAATTTCAGCACGTATAACTGACAAGTGCAAAATTCACAAATGCTGAGGGTCAACTGTATCACATGATGGTATTTTTAAATTTCGCTTAGTGACTAATACTGCAAGTGCTCATAAAATGTGGGGAACATTTAGGTCCCAGAGCAGGTTAAACGGGCTACTGTGCAGTCACAAGTATATACCATTTAAACATAATTTCTGTGTGAAAATATCTTTTGGATTCTATGTCACCAGTTCATAAACAAGCTGAAAAAAATCAATTTTAAAATTCATATTTATGTAGAAACACACCAGACTCCCGAGTCCACAAAAAAACAAACTTGGGGGGGCGCCTGGGTGGCTCAGTTGGTTAAATGTCTGACTTCGGTTCAGGTTGTGATCTCACGGTTTGTGGGTTCCAGCCCCCCCATCCAACTCTTTGCTGTCAGTGAGAAGTGGAGCCCGCTTCAGATCCTCTGTTCCCTTTCCCTCTCTCTCTGCCTTTCCCACATGCACATTCTTTCTCTCTCAAAAATAAACACCAAAAACAAAAAACAAAAAAAACTTAAACTCTTTGACCTAGAAAAGTCTACTGCTAGGAATTCAGCCTATAGATACCCCTGCCCCTGTATAACGTGATACTACAGCATTTCTATAACAGCGAGAGATGTGTGTATCCACCGATGGAGGGATGATTAAGGAAACTGTGGTACAGCCATGATAGAACAGTTTGTCAGACAGAATGCAGTAGCTCTGTACCAACTAATAACACAATCTCCAAGACAGAAGTTACAAAAAAGAAAACAAGCTAAATGAAAAATGGTGTGCAATGTATGCAAGTGAAAAACAGAACTCTAGCAGGTACTCATGTGCTAGTACAGGCACAGACTGTCTTTAGAAAGATGCACAAGAAACCAGTAACAGTGGTGTTCCTGGGTAGAACAACTAGGTGGTTAGGTATGGGTGGGTGGAAGGTTTACTTCTCACTTTACACCCTTAAAGTTTTTAATTGTGTAGCTACTAAAAAATAGTATTTTTTAATATCTGAATCCTGATCTTAGTAGCTTTCAATTTAAAATATATTACATACCTGACAATTTACCTATGCCACAAATCTTTCTATTCCTAGAACTCTTTATCCTCCAAATTTCTAATTACGTATGGAGACAAACATATGAAACGTATGAAAACAATTTCCAGTAGGTACCTGCAGCCTTACCTTAAATATGATTACAATGGGAATATCCTCTGACAAAGTATTGTGCCGCAAATAAAATCGACCTTGCTTTACAGCCATATTGGTTCTGCTTTTTTTCTCATGGGTAGAGCTACAGGGAAACAAAAGTTGGTTAAACTGTGTCCCTGCCTGGTTTCAAGCTAGTCGCATGCAACAGCAATGATCAATAAGGTTCACCAATCAATAACCATCTGAAAGGTCTTTCCTAACAGATGCCTTTTAACAATGCACAACTCGCCACTTCCATGAATATTTAAAATCTACTACGATGTTTCTTTAGCTTTGAGATTATGGTGAAAGTTTTGTGGGTCAACGAGTGACACTCACCAATTCATTCTGATTTACTTCACTTTGATTCCACCTGAATTGCTTTGATTCAGTGTGGGGTATATTCATGAGCAATTTTATACATTTCCAAAGATAAACCTCAAAATGAGCCCCTATGTACTACGAGTGTTTAAATCAACAATTCAGTAAAATATATCTACACTCTTATTATACATTGAAGCCAAAAGAAACGAAGAAATCCCTTTTTATTGGTATCTCTATTAACTACAAAATTACCAATGGATCTAAAAACATTTCTGGCACACCTGGGTGGCTCAGTCAGTTAAGCATCTGACTCTTGGTTTCGGCTCAGGTCATGATCTCATGGTTCATGGGTTTGAGCCCTGTGCTAGGTTCTGTGCTGTCCTTCACTCACTCACATGCGTGCATGTGCTCTCTCTCTCAAAGAAAATAAACTTAAAAACAATTAAAAAAATTTTTTTAAAAACCCAAACCAGGGATGCCTGGGTGGCTCAGTCGACGTTAAGCGTCCGACTTCGGCTTAGATCATGATCTTGCAGTTTGCAGGCTTGAGCCCCACACTGGGCTCTGTGCTGACAGCTTGGAGCCTAGAGCCTGCTTCAGCTTCTGTGTCTCCCTCTCCCTCTGCCTCTCCCAGCTTACATTCTCTCTCTCTCAAAAATAAACATTAAAAAAACCAATAACAGCTCCAAGCTTAATCAGTCACAATAGTAACTCCTACTGATCACCTGCCACATACATGTGATGTTACATACCCACCCCACTTATACTGGCTCTCATATCCTACATACTAATACTTACTTTGAAGTAGTGTCTCCAAATCACGTATGAGGAAACAAAGGCTTAGAGAAGATGTGTAATTGCCCACCCAAGTGCCTCGTAACTACTGAACAACTTTGGGATTCAAATCCCAAATCCCTGGTTCCAAAAAGTAGTAAAATAGGAAGACATGGGTCGCAGAATTATTAGATCTGGGTTCAAATGCTGGCTACCTCTTCCGATCAGTAGGACCCTGAGCCCAAGGCCTGTTACTCAGCAGTAAAATGGAGATAAGCTCACTTATCTTGGAGGGCTGAGGGGACAAATAATGTAGAGCACCGTTACTCTGCCTGGCTCCTACTGACTGCTCAATAAACGGCCACTATTGTTAGCTGCCTCTCCATCAGAAAGGGGCACAAAGTCTGAGTTAAGCAATTCATTACAGGTCATCAGAAGACAAACTATTGTATACGGACATCATAACTATGCTACGATATTTTTTATTCCCAAAACTCATTAATTTGCAAATTTCAAGTTACCAGTGACAATAAATTAGTGAAAAGAAATTACAGGACACAAGAGATGCTGCTGTAGGAAAAGGAGTATGCTGTGAAAGAGGATGGTTAAGAACACTAACAATAAGATGTTAAGTCCATGACAGAATCCAAAAAATATTAAATATAAAGTAATCTGTGATTATATTCAATGTAGGAATACACATGTAGAATGATCAAAGAGTAAAAACAACATGGAAAACTGAAGAGTGGTTTTATTATTTCTTTTTTCAAAGTTCCTTTAATGCAACAAAATTCAACTTGAATAAAATAACTAGTGGCCTTTCGACCAAGGTCTTACACACTTTTCATTGCTAAAAATTTTACATCAATACTCCTCACACAATAAACTGAACAGTTAGATAAGTATTTTGCTGCCTGTTACCAGACATAACTGGCTACCTTTGTCCTGAAAGACAATCGTATGATGTTAAGAAATACTGATAATTCCGTTAATACCATCCCTGCTTTCCGTACCTGGTAACTGAAGCACCAACAGCCCCTTTCCTGTCAGCCTCCACAATGATCCTGTTCTTAGATAGCTGCTCTTGGATTAGAATCACTTTTTCTACTCCTTTAACGATGAAGTAGCCACCTGCCAAAAGGAAACAAGAAAAGTTTCACCACCTGTTCTTCTGACAGTGTGATTTAGTAACGACTGTGACCTTCTGCTCCATGGCACTGGCCAACACTCAATTAGAAGGGGTTTGCTGATACCGTTTTATGAACTGATGACCATATCAGCAAATGATTTTATAAAAATGCGCTACAAGAAAATAAACTTGAAGACAGGGAACAGATCTTACTGGCATACATATTATCAGCATCTGACAGACACAAGAGGTGAATGAAAAAAATGTGTTAAATAGTCTTCAGATTTCTTAAGCACAGAAATAAGGAACAATCTTCAATATAAATTCAAAATTGCCTACCTTTTCTAACAAATCAGTGACAACAGTAGACTAAGATTATGTTTCCTAAAATTTCTATACTCAATAAAACCCATAAAACATTATCATAGCTTTTTTTGCATACAATTCAGAATAAAATAAAGTGGACTTCATTTTAATTTCAGAATATAAACAAAAAAAGCAATATATTGACTTATGCACCATTTTGTTACAGTCTAGGAAAGTCTTGTTCTTTGTTAACCTCTTTCAAAATCTTCTATGATTCTACACCAGTGTAACTTTAAAGGAATAGAGTAAAGCAACTACAAATTAAGTCAACGTGAATTAAGGAATTAAATATTTTTCTGTTAAGTGCTAAGCTTGAAACTTTACAAAATAAACTGCCTAGAAATGAGTACAAACATATAATTTTTTAAAATTTTAACAAAAGACTTTTGGTTTTTGCCCCTTTATTGCATTTAAAATAGGCTGAAGTGAACTTTTTTCCACCTAGCTAAACAAGTAACTTCATAAGATTATTCTTGAATTTCTATGCATACCAAAAGAAATCATGGGGCAGAGACAAAAGTCTGACAAACCGTAACAATAAAACACATGTTGGAATGTTAAAGTTTCAAACCTGCAATCAAAGAGGAAACAGTACTCCTTTTAGAAATGTTGACCTCAGAATAAAGTTGGGGCCAAATTTCCAGACGTTCTGTGAACACAGTTTTGTCCAAGTTCAGGTGGGTATTGTTTTTCAGAAAAAATGTTAAAGCCAACAGCAAAAGCAAGCCCAAAAAAGGGTGGGAGAGCAGGAGACAATCCAAGGAATCACACATACCTGGATCTAAAGGACATTCATTCAGTTTGGCAAATTCTGCTGGCGTCTTCCCTGTAAGAACACAGTTTGAACTACGCAGCATTATGGGCATTCTGTTGAAAGTAAAAGAAAATCTCACATAAAGACTATCACTGGCAAAATGTCACGAACGGGTCTGCTTTCGTCTTTCACATTTTAGAAAAGGCAGAGGAGGGGTAGTTACATCAAGAGCCAAGTGAAATGAAGTATTTCCTCAGATAATTGCTCTTCTAGTTCAGATAACAAAAACTCCAATGTTGGTTTTCCTCAAACTTTGCAGACAAACTTTGGTCTTCAGAAACGGCAGCAACTCTTCACTCATGGTCAACAAAGGGACCCTCATTTGTTACGCAGAAATACCACAATGAATCAAAGTAAGA
This sequence comes from Panthera pardus, assembly GCF_024362965.1. NCBI lineage: Eukaryota > Metazoa > Chordata > Mammalia > Carnivora > Felidae > Panthera > Panthera pardus. The sequence goes on from NW_026526991.1 coordinate 15,993,547, forward strand.
AACGAGAGACTATCGGGACTTACCAGGCAATCTTAAGAAAGAACTACACAAGACTTCTACATGAAAAATATTAATTCAAAAATCTATGAATAGACTGAATAATAGATCTGCCACTGCTGCAGACAGAATTATTGAATTAAAAGAGAACTGAAGAAATTATTGAGAACATATTTCAGAAAGACAGAGGGAAGAAATGTATCACAGAGCATAAGAGGGAAGGACAGAGTGAAGAGGTCTCACAGGCATCTAATCAGATTCTAGATGGAGAAAACACACACAATGGGCAAGATGTCCTATTCAAAGAGAGCATAGTGGCTATGGACTTTCAAAAATGTATGAAAGCCATAAACTCACACAATCCTATCTACTCAGAATACATAAAAGGAAAGCCACATCAAAACACACAGCAGTCAAGATACAATCATCAAAGACAAAGATTTAAAAGCCAGAGAGAAGAAAAGGCCGCTTGCCAACAAGGGAAGATGACTGGACAGATAGCTGCACACCTGCAATTTACAGAGGACAGCGGAGGGGCATGTGCAAAGTGTCGAAAGTCCCCATCAAGCTAATTTGTGCGTTCTGTGAAGTCACCATTCAGAAAGAGGTCCACTTAAGGATATTTTCAGGCTAAAACAGAGAAATTCAGAATTTGTAATAAATAGTGTCTAAAGTTGACGTACCAAGAAATAAAGGTATAAACACAGCGTTTAAAGATCTGGCTGGGATGATCACCAGAATAAGAGAAATGGTCACGAGGTTGGGAATAAGACTGGGGGAGGAGGGATGGGGGGTTGCTTTGTGGCAAATGTTCTCATGTGCTATTTGATGTACTTGGATTAAATGGAAATCTTTTTAGTTCAAACAAACCCCACACAACACTTACACAAGGTAATGTCTGTAATGCAGACAGTGCATGGAACATATGAGCACTCTAATTCACAAAGGTCACTTTAAGGAATGCAAAAACTGCTATCTCCTATCCCGGAGTCCGGCACATGGCAGGTGTCCACCAAACACTAGTTACATGCATGCCCTTCCTTGCCTCCTCTTAACTGTGATTTAAATCCTAAATCGTACTAGTTATGCTTTGCTCCTGTCTCTCTAGTCCTCCCTTCACCATATTCAATCTGGGTAATAATTTATTAATGATCCAAGACTTAACTGGACACACTATGGTCTGTATATGAGAAAAAGGAAAGGTCTTAACGCTGATAAACAGTCCTGCTAAAACAAAGATTAATATTCTAATATCCCAACTTATTTTCCTAACTGAAGAGTGAGGACAGAAGCAATACAAAGAGCCCCTTCCTTTAGGACACTATGGGGGAAGGATTTGTTAAACCTGTGTGTTTCCATTACTCTGGACCTACCACAGCACATACCAAATGGTACCACAGCTATTCAAGCCTGCCTTCCTGGGCAGCTGGGAATGAAGACAGCCAATAGGAGTTGTATCTAAGTATCTTCTATTTACTGGACTACCCAGCAGAGTGTATCACAAGTGACCAACAAATGGTGCATATTCACTGAACCTGTGGATATTTATCATGTCTTTAGCACTTCTGAAGGGTGAAAAAAACACTTGGCCAGGAAGGGTTTGCACGAAGTTTAAAGTCCGACACCATTATCAAATTCCCAATATTGTGGGTTTTGTCCATTTCTACAGATGAGTCAGTGTATTTGCCTAGTTATAGAGAAATGCTATCTTATCTAATGGTTCCCTAACAGCCTGGTTCACTGAAATGCTATCTTATCTAATGGTTCCCTAACAGCCTGGATTTCAGAAGGAAATGAAAGCATTTTCCTTAGCTTTACAGAAAAGATCTCACAATTAAAAACAAAAACCACCACAGCATTGCACTGGACACTGCTCGAGTGCTCTGCTTCGGCTGACTCACTGGATCCCCAGAAAAGACTCTCATGGAGCAGACACCATTTCCCGCATTTTTCACATGAGGAAATGGGGCAAAGGGAACTGTAGTACTTGCTCAAGGTCACCCCATAGGGCTAGAATGCAGGCAGTGTGGCTCTAACTCAGATGTCATTTCTCACCTGCCAATGGGTAAGGCATTACGGATGATTCTTTGGCTGCCTCGGGTATATTCAATATCCACTGTGATGGGGGCAGAGTACGTCATGTCCCGCAGACGGCACTGAAAGAGAATCAGACAGTCAGTGCTCCTTCTCCCTGGAAATCAGAGTCCTGAAGCTTCCAAGAACTCCGTCTCTGGTAGCAGTATGACCTATGCTGAACTGGGTCTGTTCCATGTGTTGCTTTAAGGGCACTGGGAGTGAGGAGCCTACCTTCTCCATGAGGAACGATGCTGGCCACTGATCTAGACATCCCCACAGCATCTCTGCCCTATCAGCCCAAAAATGGAACAATAAATCTGGTACTGACTTTCTTCTCACTATCTGATGCCATCATCAGTCTGCTCCCCATCTCTGAAGCAGTTAGACTGTTCCTTGACAACTGGGTCCATGGAAATTAATCAATGTAGTTACCAATGTGGTTAACAACCAGTATGATACCTAAAGTATACACATACAGAAACTAACTGTATCACAAAATTCTTTTGTTTTTAAATTTTTTTTAGTACTTATTTATTTTTGAGAGACAGACAGAGCTTGAGCGGGGGAGGGGCAGAGAGAGAGGGAGACACAGAATCTGAAACAGGCTCCAGGCTCTGAGCTGTCAGCACAGAGCCCAATGCAGGGCTCACACCCACGGACGGTGAGATCATGACCTGAGCCAAAGTCGGACACCCAACCAACTGAGCCACGCAGGCACCCCTGTTCACAAAATTCCTTAACAAGTGGTATCTTATAGCACAAATCGTTCATCACATCATATTACAATTTCTGAATCACTTGGGGAACTCTGGAGATTACTGGTGTGTGCCTTAGTTTGACAAGGTGATGACTCACTAAATGCTCTGACATGGCACACCCCACCAAATCTTTGGCCCTTCTCTGAGCCGTGACCACATAGTCAGACACGGCACACTCCACCAAATCTTCAACGACTTCCCTGTTTACTGATGGTGATCAGGTGGCTTGTACTCTCAAAAAGAGAATCTCTCTGAACGTCAACCATACAATTCATGGTACTGAATCCTCCCTCTGGCTTCAAGTGAACCAAAGACAGTTAGGTTTAAACTTTTTCTGCCTTTCTTTCCCAATGCCTGAGATCCAAAAATATTAGATACCCTTATTACTGATGAGTATTTTATATTTAATTAGATTGAGCTGTCTCCTTCAGGCCACTCCAAAGGCGGTGTGGCCTAGAGGCTCAGAGTGTGCACCCTGCCGTCTATGCCCAAACACTGGCTGTACCACTTCAGTTCTGCACCTTGGTCTCCTCCTACGTACAAAGGGAATGAGAATCATTTTAATTCCCAAGGATATAAATACATATTTTTAGAATAGTTCCTGGTACAGGCTACCTTACAGACAGAATCTCATTTTTATTAAAAATCTAATGTAACACCCATGATAGGTAAACATGTGTGTGTTTTAACAAACTCCTCTCCTTCAAATGGAAATGAAATTCAACAGATGTGGTAAACACAGGGACCCTCTCCACAGGCCCCAAACTACTCCCGTGAGCTCCCTCTGCCGCCCTCAGCCTCTCTGTTATCACAGGACTGGGTTGTGCTGGGGGCTCTGCAGCCGCGCCCCGCCCCCCCTCCTGCTGTGGGTGCCCTGGCTGCCCACCCACCTGCTCTCCGACTCTCCCCATCTCTCCAAGGATCAAAATCCCTCCAAGAATCTTCATGCCCTTTCTCTCTTACTGCAATAATGCCCGTATGTTTTCTCCACCATCAGGAAGAAAAATTATGACAACTGCAGTCTCAGGCTTCTCAAACTACTTCAAACTACTTTGCCTTCTCTCTTCTCACGTTCAGTGATGTAGTTCAGAAAAGGACGTGGAATTTGCTAATTGGCTGCCTAGTTCTAAAATAATTAGAAAACTCCAGCAAATGGAGAAGGAATGGGGAAGCGGGGAAAGCCATACTGGTGCACACATTTTCCAACATTCCAAAGCTCAACACAACTTCACTTACTGTACCTATCTTACCCTTCCAGGCAGTCAAGTGTGCAAGCCCTGGTGTCTGTTTCAAGTATTCTGTTAGTTTACGCTCTCCACAAGTGTATGCGCTCCTTGAGGAAGGAGAGGGTCTCATTTCTTTTGTACACCTCTCAATGCTGAGGCACAAGACAAATGTTCAACTGACACTCGAAACTCGGTGATTAAGTAACAAAATTTACCTGTGTGAAATACCTGGTTACTTGATCGTACCTCCTGTTTAACAATGCTCAGACAACAACCCTAACTTTCTAACTTACTTGTTTAATGAAAATTACTCTGCTACTTTCCCTAATTGCTTTACATTTTAGTTCTACATCGACACAAACTAGATAAATCTACAAAAATCATTTTCTTTCCTGAATCAATTCCCAATTATGGACACCAAGTAGAAGAATTTCAAGAAGAATGTGGAATGTGTTAAAAGCCAACAGACCTGTTCCACAACCCTTTGTCTGTAGCTCTGCTAAAATCCTGGTAATTAAATTTTCTTCCTACCCACCTATCTCTTCTAATGGTCTGTGAGCCCCTGTCCTTGGTCTCCTCTGCCTAACACAATGCTTGCTGACCCTCAAAACATGTGCTCAGTCACCTGTGCAGATGGACAGCACATGGTACCAGGCACAAGTGGCTGGCTGGGGCAGGGAACAAGTGCGGGCAGGGGGAAGGCTGCCCAAAAGCTTAGAACAGGACACGAACAGGAGACATACCTATATGACAGCACAGATTAACTAGGATTAAATGAAAAACTAAACACTGCAGAATTGTTTCCTAATATAGTATTATACAAGTGCTAATTTATTTTGGTTAGCTTTGTCTCATAAGAGATATTTTCCCCTATTTTAAAGTCATTTCAAGAACATATATTAAGGGCACAGACTCTGAGTTAAGGCAAACAAATTCAATCATGGTAAGGTAGATAATTACCTCATGGGGGGATACCGGTCTAGTTACATTGAAGCTTTCTTCAACATCAGGGAGCCCGACATAGATATTAAGATATCTGAAAAGCAAATTATTCCATTACCAGTTACAGCTTTTCAACAAACATATAAACAAGCTATTTTCCTCCCAAATGCAAAGATTACACTTTGACAAATACTTATCTTGCTAAGAACGACAAATTAAAAATTATAATTGGGAGATCTTGAAGTCATAGTACGTACAGTTCTACAAAGGAAGGAAAATACTATCAGAGTATTTTTAAAGAAATTGCTATAAATCTCTTTTTAAAAAACACTGGAAAGATAGCTCCCTGAAGATGATTATTTAATGAAAAGAGCTATTATTCATATAAGAAAGAAGAGGTTATAAGAGGAAAAAAGATACAGCTCTTCCTTGACCTACAGTCTGGCTATAGCCCAATAAACCCAACATAAGTTGAAAAGTTGTTAAGTTGAAAATTCATTTAATATACATAACCTACCAACCATCACAGCTTAGCTTAGCCTATCTTAAACGTGCTCAGAAAAATTACATTAGCTTACATTTGGGCAAGATCATAGAACACAGAGCCTGTTTTAAAATACAATGTTAAATATCTCATGGAATTCACTGAATATGTACAGAAAGTGAAAAACAGAAGGATCGTAACTGTATCGTTGTTGACCCTGGTGACTGCGGGGCCGACTGGGGAGCTGTGGCTGTTGCCACCCAGCATCACAAGACGGGATTGTACTGCATGTTGCTAACCTGGGAAAAGATCAAAATTCAAAATTCAAAGTACAACTTCTATGAATGCGTATAGCTTTCACACCATCGTTAAGTTGAAAAATTCTTACGTTGAAGCACTGTAAGTCAGGGACCATCTGTATATGCTCGTTATGGCAAAAGAAACACAGGAAGAAAACAGAAACTAAGGAGATTGGTTACCTACTGGGAGTCTGGCAACAGTGTGGAAAGTACTGGGAATGGAGTGACAATTCCCCGAAAATACTTTTTTATATAGCTCTCACTCTTACAACCATGTTTCACATAGTCCAAAAGTTAAATGCATAATTAAAACCTATCAGGATGCAGAAGGGGACCCAAAATGGAAAACAAACCTTCCTGCCTTACAAATGCATAAGTAACTGCCCTGAGAAGGTGAGAAAGGAAATGACAAATCTAAGTAGCTTTGGAAACAGCATGTTGCTTGGATATTGTAAAGATAAAGACAAAGAAGCAATACACGGATATTGTACTCTAATTAAATTTTATTCTCACAGAGGTATGAGTTAGCTATTCTGAAACTACATATATTCTAGGATTGAATAAATAAGTAAAAATAGAGTGGTCAATGAGAGCCAGGTTTCTCATTTTAGACATAAAAGTTACAAATAAGGAAAGAGGTTAGTTAGAATGAGTCCTGCAGAGGTGGACTGAAACAGGAGGTGTTCGTACAGTGGGATTTTAAAAATATATGTAAAAATGAGTAAGACGTAGAAATATTGATGTGTGGATGCATAGGTTAGTATATACACATATATTTCCTTACTCTGCCTACCAAGGCTTTAGTATCCCTATCTTGGTTTTTAAACACTATTATCCAAAAAAAAGAGAGTAGGGCTTCTTGGGAAAATAGTGGATTCCAGGCTAAGACAGGGAAAATACCAGATCAACCACATCTCATGGTGCCAGAAAGTAAAGGAGTGCTTGAAAATAAGCAGCAGTGTGCCAAAAGGACATGGAAATCAACCTGAAGCCTCTCCCTTGGGCAAAGCTGGGACAAGTTAAGCAATAAAATGATACTGCTGGATTACGATCCATAGATTAAAATATACAAGAGTTCACATTAATATAAATAAAGTTCAAGAGATAAATAAAGGGAAGAAAAAGCTCTTCCTTACAACAGAATTCCAGTATTACTGGATAAGGAACGATAGCAAGAAATCCTCACCAACAGGCAAATACACCGCAATAACTTGTAACACCTGTCCTTGCAGGCTAAAGTTAGTAGGTATTTGCATAGTATCAATCAAAGGATCTCCCCCTAAGGCACTTATTACAAAAAGAAAAATAGTAACTTTATAGTGGACGAACCTGCATATACCATCTTAATCAAGTGAAAAGTTAAAACCACCAATAGTAAAATATGCTGACACCTGTACCCTAATATGATGCAGTGAGAATGGCATGAAACGTTACTTCTGTGCCAAAAATGCACAACCCAATCGAATCATGAGCAAACATCATACAAACTCAGACTGAAGAGCTTCCTAAAAAACGCTGGATCAAAATTCTTCAAAAGTGACAAGGTGATAAAAGACCAAGGAAGTGTGAGGAACAGTCACAGGCTTGGGGAGACTAAGGAGAGACCTGAGAACTAATCATCACGTACAGCCCTGGACGGAATCCTGGGCCTGAAAAAAAGACTTGAGCGGGAAAACTGGAAATAAGACATGCAGATTAGTTGACAGTATTATTATCAGTGCTAATTTCCTGGGTTTGCTAATTATGGTATGGTTCTGTATGATGTTAATATCAGCATAGGCTGCGCGCAGGATAATATGGAACTCTATTACTTCGGTAATTTTTCTTGCAGTTCAATATTGTTCTAAAAAATGTTTAAACCTTAATAGTTTCAGTACTTCTCAACCATTAACTCTACTTGTTATAATTAGTTTACTGATTCAAAACTGAGCACTTGATAATTACCTCCTTATTAAACAGATAAGGAGAGTTATTTTCATAGCGTTTTGGTAACAACCACATTCACTTTAAAAAATGTTAGACGTAATCAAAGTAGCAAATCAAGAGTAGTTGATTCCTTACTTCAAGTACCACATGGGGTCAGCATCACTTGTAACCTTTTCATTGGCTTTCATTATCTTCTTTATCTGTAGGGAAAAGAACACCATTAGGAATGTCTCTAGCTTAAATCAATTCTCCTCTCTACTTTTTTTTTTTAAGTAGGCTCCACATCCAACATGGGGCTCCAACTCATGACCCTGAGATCAGAAGTCGCATGTTCCACCAACTGAGCCAACCAGGCGCCCCTCTCTCTACTTCTAGGCCCTGCTGCTTACCTCCACATTAATGAAATAGTTGAATGAATCTATATGCTGTTTCACGAGGCCTTTCACCTAAACAGACAAAAAATAAAAAGTAGGTTAGTGACAAATTAACACCCTATGTTACCGACTCTAACCACAGATTTCTTCAGATTTTTCTCAAAACCAAAGACAGAAAAAAAAATCCATGAATTTCACTTAGAATTTTACACGTATGTGTCCTCATTCCATCTCTCCCCCATCCTACTAATACCCCTCAAATTTTCCTCCTTGAGAATCAGCCCGACACTTGGAATTCAAGATAGGAATATCTGAATATACCTAACGACTCTCCATAAGCTAACAAATAAGGCAAGATTTTCTCTGCATACTTTGAATTTGCAGAGATACTACATGTCCTGCTACTGAAAACACTGAAACAATAACAAAGACTCCAAAATGTCAGAATTTAAAAGGACCGTATGTATTCTCTTTTTTTAGTATTAATCTTCAAGCACAATTGAGTTCAGCACTGCTAGAACATTCCTAACACATAATCATAGAGCCTTTGCTTTAATTACACTTCCTTTTTGGGATCTCACTGGTTTACAAAGAAACCATCCCATTCAGAAGCAGTCCTAATTATTGGGGGAAGAAATTCAACCTTATGTTGATCTGAGGTCTGCCTTCCTCCAGTTTCCAGCCCTTGGACTTAACTGTCCTTCTGGAGAGAAAGGCCTGCTCTCGAGAGTCTGTTTATTTACTGTAACTCTCCTTCATGTTGTCATGTCCAGGCCAAACAGGAACTATTCAACTATGTCTCACATGCACGCTTTCCAGACCCTTCGACAGCAGATGGCCTGCTCCTGGGCACGCTCCAGTTGGTCAGTGTTCCTCCTAACACGGGCACCCTGAACTCATGGACAATGTTCTCAACAGTCTGACCAACACACCATGGGGCCACTGCCTCCCTCATTCTGGATATTACACCACCACTATAAAAAAATCAAGGCCACCTTACAGACTCATCAACTTAAAACGCAAAATGTAATTTTTATCTTCGTAAAGCAATGCTATTAAGTCAAACACACCCAATCCGGTACTTGTACAAAACTAAGTATGTTTGTCCCTCTTCACAGGTGCCATCCCAGCCCAAGAACAGAGCCTTGATTCTGTTGACCAACAGCACTGGCAGCCTCATAAGCTTTGTGTTCCTGTCTCCAGTTATATACTAAAATCATCATACCTTTATTCTTGGACAAATAAATGTCAAGGTGGTGCGAGTAAAGGAGAATCCCAACTTTGAATGCATGAATGAATGAATGAACGAATGAATGAAATAACCAATCTTATGTCTGTATTGAACCCTCTATCTCTTCTTGGACCTTGTGCCACCAATTGTGTCCTCTTTTTTTGAATGATAAATCACCCTTTCTCCTCTGCTTATGTATAGTTTCTTTAAAAAAAAAAAAGTTATAACTAAAAAAAGGTTTCCCTTGACCTTATTACAACTTTATTTCATTCTTGGTCACTCTTCTTAAAACCTCTCAGATAGCTTCCTATTGCTGTTAGAAGAAAAGCCAAAGTCCTTAACATGGCTTTCAAATCTGGTCAGAATTCCGACCCTGACAGCTTCCCCCGCATCCCCTCCCAGCACTCTCCCTTCTGCCTGTAACACAGAACTAAGGCAGATAAGACTCTACTCATTTTTCAAGTCTCCATTCTTTCATTTAACATGCTTTCAACACCCATCCACGCTGTAGTAAACCAGCACTTGATTTCTTACAGCCAAATAATAGTCCACCGTATGGATAAACCATATTATTTATCCATCCATCAGTTGATCGTCATTTGGGTTGTGTCCATTTTTTGGCCACTATGAACATTTGTGTACAAGATTTTGTGTGAAGACGTGTTTTCATTTCTCTTGAGTAAATAAGGAAAATTGCTGGATCACATGGTAACTCTGTTTAGCCATTTGAGGACCTGCCAGGCTGTTGTCCAAAGCAACATTTTACATTCCCACCAGGAAACTTCCAAGTTCCCCACATCCTCATCAACACTTGTTACCTTTCTTTTTGATCACTGCCATCCTAGTGGGTGTCAAATGATCTATCATTGTGGTACCCCTTACTTCTTAGCATAAGCTCTTGAAAATTGAATTAGATCCTAGACTAACCTTATATTCAGCGGTCTCTGTGACTATCCACTCATCCGTTCCAGCCAAACAGACTGGTCATTGGTCCCTACAGATGCCGTGGAGGCTCCACTTGAGCACTTGTATCAAGGCATGCTCTCGGTATTATACCTTTTTTGCTTGCTTAAATCCGGTCCTCCCGAGATGTGGTTTATGTCTCACCTCCTTTGGGAGACCTTCTCTGACCACCTGGAGCATCACCACTTTTGCCAACACCACTGTGCTACTGCATATACTACAGCCTTTCTCTAAAATTAGATTACCACTCATCCAACTAGCACCTTAGACATAGGTTAAGTCATGGTCTAATTCCTTGTATTTCCAAAATATAACAAATCACATAGTTGTGCAAAGTCAAAAATTATTAGTTGATGATAAACATTTAATCTTTGAAAAAAGATGAATTTGCCCTTTTTCATCTGAGAAATAACCACTAGTATTAAATATTACACAATTACCTTTAAAAATGCTGGAAGCAGCCTCCATTTTTCCTGTGAAGCAAAACAAGAATATCAGAACTCTGTGGCTGCAATCACAGTATTTTTACAAGTTATTTTAATATACCAAAAATGACTTACTTTATCACAGAAAAAGAAAATAAATCAAAATGAAAAGAACAATTTTAAAATTTTAACCACTTTTATGGAAATCATATATGTGTATGCACAAATATATATATATACATACATATGTATATGTATGTATACACACACACACACACACCACAGATTTCTTAAACAGAATATACTTTAATCTCTTGATGATCCAAGCATTCTTCATACTTTATTTTATTCTCAGGACACCTCCTGAGCAAAAGACAGGTCCAGCAAAAAGGGGTGGCAGGGAGTGCTCAGGGAGGGAAGCAAACAATCTGGAGAAAGTAAAAAACATTCTTCAAGAAAGAGGAGACGTGGGGGCAGGGGATTTGTGGAGTATATAGATCTGTATCTTCCTCTCAATTTTGCTGCAGCCCTAAAACTACTCTAAAAAAAGTTAGTCTACTAACAAAAAGAAGGGAGTCAGGCAAAACTAATCTATGATGACAGAAATCAAAAAGTACACTTGGAGGAGGGGTGCCTGGGTGATTCAGTCAGTTGGGCATCCTACTCTTGATTTTGGCCCAGGTCACGATCCCAGGGTCTTGGGATCAAGCCCTGCGTTGGGCATGGAGCCTGCTTGGGATTCATTCATTCTCTCCCCTCCCCCTTCTCCTTTTCTCAGTCTTGAATAAATAAATAAATAAATAGTAAAGGTGCTTGGGCTATAAACTCAAAAGGGTTCACAAGGGAACTTTCTAGGGTGATGGAAATGTTCTAGATCTTGTACTGAGTGGTAATTATTTGGGTATACATAACTGTCAAAACAAATGTAACTGAACACTTGGTATCTGTACATTTTGTTGTATGTAAATCTATAATGAGGAATGAGAGAAAAATCCAAAGTAGAGTAGAAAGATCTCAGGGCAGGATGGAGAAAGTGGTGGGAAAAGAGGCTGGAGAAGTAAGTAAATAGTGACCCGACTGAGGACAGCCTTATAAACATGGTCAAGACGTTAGATTTTGCCCTACGAGCACAGTGCAGAGATTGAAGAATTTTAACCAAGGAAGCAATATGATCATTTAAACTAATGGCTCTGGCTACAGAGCAGAGAACAGGTTGGAGTGAGACAAGTTGGCAGCCTAGGAAGTAGGACAGGACAGTGGTTCCAGATTGGACAATAGCAGAAATGAAGCTTCAGACTTGAATGGGTTTACTAGGCAGGAGCCTAAAGATGTGATGGTGGATTGGACACAGGGGGTCAGGAACAGGAATTTTTATTCCTGAATCAGAAGCCTGGAACTGTGGTTCTGGTCCCTTCACAGCTGTGCGAAGTCAGGCAAGATTTACAAATCCTCTAAGCTTATTCCTTCAGGTCTTTGAAAAGGCAGTCTTTTCATCTTAAGGATGAAGACTAAAATCAGACTGGCAGAGTCCAAAATCCAGATCAGCTACTTAACAGCTTTCTGACACTGGATTAATTATGTAACCTCTCTGGGCCTCCAAAGTCTTTCATTGGCAAAATGGGTGAAAACAGTGCTTATTTCAGAAAATCAGTAACACAATGCATATTAGGCTTAAACAGAACCTGCCACATAGCAAGTGGTCAGTAAATGCTGGCTCTTACTATTAACTCTTAAAGAGTTAAAAATCCAGTATTGCCTGATGATCATCAATGTGTTGTAGGCACTCATGTATTGAATCTGACAGACTAATCATAACCTCATTAATCGGTCAAATAAATGTAAAGAAAAGATTACAATCCAATAGATTCACCGATCATGTCACTCTCCGGCTTAATCCCTTCAATAGCATTTCATAGCTCCTTTGGAGGTCTATGAAAAATCAAAACCTTTCATAATCAGGACCCTCGCCGACCTATTTTTCATCTCTCTTCCTCCACTTTTCTTCACTCTAATACTACCGTAGTTCCTCGAAAACATCAGGCGGTCTGACCTACTATGTCACCTACCAATATTCAAGTGTCCTGTTCTTCTACCTGAAAGCTTTCCCTTCACGATTTCTCCATTTCCCCCATTCCATGACGGTAAAGCCTCTGAGGCCCAGAGGGTTTACATGTGGTTTTCCAGAAAATAAGACTACGTCCACAGCTGAACTTCTCTAGACAGCTCACTGGAGGGCAGTTATCTCTAACTTCTGATACACAATTTCTTTTTTCAAAGTGTTGTGAGTAAATTTCCAGGGCGTTTAAAATACTCCTAAAGCCCAAACTTGAATTCCAAGTTAAAAGGATTACTAGCCTGGGATTCAGACGATTTGCTTTCACCACCACCGGCAAAAGCGGGACCCCACGAAGGTGGCCTAAGCTCCCTGGACCTCAGTGTCTCCTCTAACCCGGGAGCGTGCACTACGTCCCACTAGGTGGGAGCGAGGGCCAATCCTTCCCTGACACACACGACCCCTGAAGGGCCCCCACCCCCAACCCAGCCGAAGGCCGCGAGTGCGGGCGGCTGTCCCGCTCCTCCGAGCTCTGCCCCTCCACGTGCACTCGGCGGCCCGCTCCGGAAGAGACCCGCTCCGTCGCGCTGAGCATGCGCAGAAGCCGCCGCCGCCGCCGCCCCCCCCCCCCCCGCCCCCTCCGCCACGCGAGCTCTTCGGGCAACGCCTCCTGCGGACGCTCCCGGCCCCTTCCGCTCTCCGCGTGCCCAGCCCTCACCTCTACAGTGGAGATGGGCGCAGCCAGTTGCTCCGGCGTCAGGTTCCCAAACTCTTCCGCAAGCACGTCCATGCTGTGCTGCTCACGACGAAGGGAGAAGCCAGCAGAGCCGCCACGCCCGCTTTCGGCTGCCCCAAGCAAACCGCAGCGCCCGGTAAGAGCGATGCGCGAAGGCCTAAATGGTCCCCGCCGCGCAGGTTAATTGGTGGCGTGATAGAAACGTTCCGCCTGCTCCCGGCCCGAACCTGCGGTGGAACCCGGATGTGGCTGAGGCGGAGCTGGGAAACTGCGCCCCCTGGTGTCACTTGGAAGTCTCTGTCGGATAATGTTGACCAGGGGACGGATTTGGTGCCAATTATCCCATAATTCAGACCAGTAAAGCGTATTCGTTCTAATTGTTTAAACAGTTCAGAGAAAAGGGTAGACGGGTAATTTGCACAACTTGAGCCACGGCTGCAGAGATTTTTGTTTAATCCAATCCAAAACTACAGGTTGTATGGTATTGGAAAATAGGAAATTTAACAAATGCTTAGTATTAAGAGGTTGGTTAAAAAAATTATGTGCGTGTGATGGGATATTATACAACCATCAAAATGACATAAAGTGAGGGGGATTTAACTCCCTGGAGAGTAGAGCATAACAGGACGGTAGTTAAGGCTTTGTTATATTCTCGAAGGACTAGAGAAAAGATCAGGACGCAGAAAATTTTAGTATGAAAATATGACATTTTAAATCAGTAGGCAAAGACAAGTTATCCAATAAATGATGTCGGAATAGCTGATTAGCCATTTAGAAAAAAACATCTAAGTAAATCCTCTATGGATTAAGTGTATTCATAAGATTGAGGTTGTGAAAGCCTTCAAGGACAGCAACACAGAAATCCTAAAGGAAAATATTCATAGATTTGATAATATAATTGTAACCACAGTTTTATTCCATGAAAATGCAGAATTTTCTGAACATATTTTTAAAATTCACCATGAATAGAGCCCTTTAAAAACATGAGTTGGAAGAAGACAAAGGATTGATAGCCGTACTTTAGAATGAACTCAGATCAATAGAAAAAACTCCCATGGGAAGAGAACAAGGCAAAAGATATCAACAATTGTATAATTGGTGCACAGTTTCAGTTTGGGAAGATGCAAAAATTATGGAATGGAGCAGTGGTGATGGTTGTACAACATCATGAATGTACTTAAGGGCACTGAACTGCACCCTTAAAAATGGTTCTAATGCACCTGGGTGGCACAGTAGGTTAAGCATCTGTCTTGATTTTGCTCAAGTCATGATCTTGTGGTTCCTGAATTCAAGCCCCACATCGGGCTCTGTGCTGGCAGCTGGCAGCCTGTTTGGGATTCTCTCTCTGCTCCTACCCCACTAGTTTGCTCACTCTCACCTTCTCTCGCAAAAATAAATAAATAAAACTTTTTAAAAAATGGTTAATTTTTCTGTATATTTTGCCACAGTAAATTATGAAAATTTGTAAATACACAAATGCCGTTTTCTCATCGTGACTGTATAACTCTTTCACGAGGTTAATTTCCAAATTAGCTGCTTCAAGTAAGTTTCAGTGCCTGTATCTCCAAAGTATTGTGCTGAAATCTGAAAGTAGGAGAAGGGAAAGAAAAATTTTAAAGGTTAATTAAAAACCCCATTCTTGAAGATCTTATGCGTTCACTTAAAAGGACACATACACTTTTGTATCATCCTTGTGAATTACCAGAGAGCAACCTATTTAGAATCTAGGCTGGAAGGGACTGTGAAGTGATTTTTAGATGGCAGAGATCTCAAGGTTGGCTCAGATGTGTTGGCTTACTGCTCCAAAGTCCTCTTGGCTTTTCATTCTCAAAGTGATTTTCCAATTTTAGCATGCATCTGAATCACCTGAAGAGCTTGTTAAAACAACCTCAGCTTGGATATTAGGCGGGTTTGGGCCAGGGCCTGCAAATTTGCATTTACAGTAAGTTCCCAGGTGATGCTGCTGCTGCTGCTGGCCCAGTGATCACACTTTGGAAATCACTCTTTAACATAAGACATATCACTTGATACCATATCCTATGTTTATGCATCTAATTCTTTACACCAGGAGCTCCTGGAACAGAAACCATCTTGTCTGTCTTTGTACTCCCAGGTTCTAACTCACTGTTTGCCCCTGAATAAATTTTTGTTGAATAAATTATTTGAAAGAAAATAATGTAGTGAGTGATAATAAACTTGATATTGTATTTCACATTTAAAAAAAACCCTTGATTTGTTTGTTTGTTTCTCTTGAAAACAGGTGAATCAGGTAGCAGTGAACCCAGAGTCCACACTGGCAACAGCTGACACTGAGTGGTGTTGGGGCGCTTAGACCACAGCTGCTACAATCCTTGCAATCCTTCCCTTATTACCCCTGCCTCCCCTCTTTCACCCCTACCAGGTATCAGCACTTGCCCCCAGGTCAAACCGTGACTTCTGATTCCCTAGGGAACTGAATTTTAAAAACCATAAAGCCAGGAACAGTCTCCTGACTCTTCTGTTTTCTGCTGTCACATTCTTTTCCTGAGATATTAGTACAAAAAGATTCGTGGTTTGAATAGAAGGCTGGGCATTTGGGGAAGGGAAATCGCAGAAAGAAAAATGGCTGACATCTTGGAATATTGTACCATCAATTAAGTATATAGTGTTGCGGTAGCCAGATGAGAAGGTGACTGATGCGGTGGAGAAGTGGGTAAGGAAAAAGGGGCATTGGTTAAAGGACAGCAAAAGAAAGGGGGAAGCAGAGGTGTCCAAGCTGGGCTTCCATTTACTGACTGAGCATTTACTCTTTGCTAGGCATTGGAATAACCACTTCGTGTGCATTCTCTGATTTAATGATCAACCGCAGGGAGGTAAGTATGATTATCTCCACTTGACAGGCGAAGAGGACTAAGGTTCACAGGGATTAAGAAATTCGCCAAGCAGAGCTAGAATTTAAATCCATAATTATCTGACATGCTTTCAATTGCTCTATCATAATAGCACCCTGGATGGATGGAGTGGCAGAAGATATTTCAAGCAGAGAAAAACAGCATGACCAATGGCTTGAGGACTTTACATAGGACCACATTCTGGCAATTGAGTGTGATCTCCATAGGGCTTGTCTATAAGGAAGTGTCTGTAGGTGACACTAGAAAGATCCATTGGGACTGGGCCATTGTTAGCCCTTATGCCATGTTAAAGAAATAAGACCTTATTCTGAGAGGCTTCAACATGAAGACACTGTAAACAAAAAAGGATTATCCTGTCTTCAAAACCTTGATGCACCCAGACTGGGAGAAAACATGTGTGATCCTGGTTTCCAAACTTGAGTAAATTCACAATAGAACTAGAAAAGGCTAGAACAATGTTGGAGAAAGAATATGGGCTCTTCAGTCTGAAAAGGCAAGGGCAAAGAGGGCTTCTGTGAAGCCTATCATTTCATAAACAGCAAGGTGAGGGTGAACACGGGCCGAAACCTCTACTGTAATCTGAAAAAACAGCTTACGTTTTGATCAAGGGTGGATGGTCTGAAGCCTTTTGCTGCCTGACATGGCCACAAGCCCTTCTCTGAAACAGCCTTGCATTGTGTCATGGGACCCAACCATGCTGTAAGAACTGATTGGGTCAGGAACCTGCCAAAGACAGCCATGTAGGGGAGCTGACGTGGCCCCTACCCAGTGCAGGAGAGTAGGGAAGAGGAGTGTCTGTACTGACTAATGGCAATTAGACCCAATCACTTCTCTCCTGGGACGTTATTAATTAAGAGGTACCAAGAGGGAGGGCCGTCGCAGAAAGAAGTAGCGAAGTAAAACACCAAGGAAGCATTTGGTAGCATCACAACAGTGAGAAATACTTTTGATCGGATGACCTAGAGAAACCAATATAGCAAAAGGTTTTAGCGCACACATTCCAGGGTTAGACTCTTTGGTGGGTTTAAAGACACTGACCAGCTCTGTAACCTCGGACAACTTCTGTAGCTAATCTGAGCTTCATTTGCATCTATAGAAATAAAGATAAAGCCTGCCCTACAGGGTGTTATGCAGTTATAGGAGATCATGTGTATGAAGCGCTTAGGGTATTCCTTGCCATATGGTAAGTGCTCAGTGGCTATTATTATTTTACTTGAAAGAAAAAAGAATTAAGGGCACCTGGGTGGTTCAGTCATTTGAGTGTCCAACTCTTGATTTCAGCTCAGGTCATGATCTCAGGGTCATGGGATTCTCCCTCTCTCTCTCTCTCTCTCTCTCTCTCTCTCTTCCCACCCACACTCTGTAAATAATAAAAAATAATTATATTCAGATCCTCCATCAAGCCTGCAAGTGCAGCTGGTGAGACAGATTCCTGTGTTTTCTTTCTTCTTTTTAAAGCTTTGCGATAAATCCCTCGGTTCCTTCCCTTGAAATCTGAAAGACGCATAAACTTAGAAATGAACAAGATAAAGCTTCACCCCAAAAATAGAGAACAAGAAGACACAAGTCAGTAATAGCAAACGTACTTTCTAAAAGGTTAGATTAAATCATGGAGGATAAAGTCATTAGTGATTACCAAGTAAAATAAGAACATGTTGGGTTTGTCACTTTCCTTTGCAGTTGGCACTAAGGACAATAACTTCAGCCTTCTACATACCCTTGAGTTTCTCTGCCAATGACAATCTTGGGCTTAACGAACCGTGGTTCTGATGAGGTATGACAATTTCTGCTCTTGTGTACTTAAGTACCTGACCATCACATCTCACAATACTAAAACCTCCTGAAGCTTGAAAGAGATTTAGGACTAATAAATTACAGTTATTTTAATGTATTCTGACTACATTATGCTTCAGAGTTCGCAGATGATTTTGAATACATTATCTCATTTGATTCTCACAACATCTCTTGTGAGGTAGGGTAGGAAACAGAGGCTCAAGGAGATTTAAAAAACTGGCTTGAGTTCATAGAGCTATTAAGTAGAGGAAATGAATTCAAACTCCGGTCTTGTGATTCTCAGTCCCATGCTACTTTTACTAAGCCATGAATAGAAAATTTTGGAACTTAACATCCCCAGAGGTGGAACAGGTTGAACTTTAGTCTCGAGAAGGGTTTGAGTTAGAAATAAAAATATGTTGCACAAAGGTGGCGCACTCCACACCCATGGCATACTTTGCCAACCAGGCACAGAACTCTACTGCTCACCATGGATCTGGCTTCAAAATCCTCTCAACATGGCGCTCTGGAGAACTACTATTAAAAGATCAGAACGGGCACATGGTTTTAAACCTATTTTCATGAAAAGAAGATTCATGGGGCTTATTTAAGAAAGCTGGAGGGACCAGAGGTAGAGATTGCTAATGCTTACCAACATATCAGCCTCTTCTTCCTTGACCCATAATCTTGCCTCCCTTGCAGTTAGATGAGTCCGCATGATAGAGTTGTGGCCAATGAACCATGGGTAAAAGTGAACAATCCTTTTCTTTCCTTATCTTCTGAGGGAATGGAGACTTTGAAGAGCTAGGGGACAGCAGTCACAGGACGGTTGGAAGTTGGGCTTCTTCTACTACTGAATGGAGTAGCGCCTCCCCCAGCCCACCACCCTACCCCTGCTTTGAACTATAATTTGAGAAATGTGGGTATATGAGGCCACTGAGATCTGGGAGCTATTCGTTTGGCAGTTCATCTACACACACCAATAATGGTCGACTTCACATGCCGCTGCCCTTCCTTGAATCATCTTTTAGCATTATTCTCAGAGGCAATGTGGGATTGGGTGGGTGGTCACACACATTTCTCACATCCAAATTTTAAAGCCCTCACAAATGTATATTTTATGGATTTTTTTTCCTCTTTCTGCTCCTCAACAACTCTTTTCCATTTGGAAGTAATCTCTAGTTGGGTGACCTTGATGGGACCATGGGAGTCCAAGGGTCAGCTATTCACTCCTTCCATCTCCTGCAAATCAGCCTGGGAACTTGGCCTAGATTCTTCTAACAGCTTGTTCATACCTGGGACTTTGAATCTTGAGCAAATTAGGCAAAGAAGCAAGGACAGTAGAGAAATAAATCTCTGAAGCCATAGGACTGCATCCAGCTTGGCTAGAGTCCTGCAGCTTGCATTGCCTTGGTTCCTGCCCATTTTCCAAGCCTGACTCCCCAGATTAGGACGATTCCATGAGGTCCTTAATACCTATGCAGTAAGCTCCCTTTCTGCTTCAGCAGGCCTGGGTCCATTTCCATTGCTTATACCATGTGTTCACGTGCGAGTGCACATATGTATTCACACTCCACACAGAGGAATATTCCCGCACCAACAGCAAGTGTTCTTTGCCAGGGTAATCTTTCCAAAACATAATTTCCAAATACATAATTTCTAAAACACAACCCTCTCTTATTTCAAAAGATTCTGATTCTTTATCTATTTCAGGACAAACCCCCAAAATTTTAGCATAACATCCCAGAACCTTTTTACCTCTCTTGTTTCGCCTCTCCTCACCTCCACTCTTCTACCATATGCTAGTCATTGGCTTGCCATTTCTCCACCCCACTATATTCACCATGCACTTGACTTATTGTGCCTTCCCCTTTCTTAGCCTCCTGGCCATTCCTGACCCATCCTGTTGTAGCTCAAGAATGATCTCCATGGAATAGAATGGGATGGTATTTACTCTAGCACTGTATGTACTTGTTTTCGTCTTTATGATACTTTGTTCACGAGTCTGTCCTTCTTCCTAGATTATAAGCTTCTTGAGGACGGTGTCTATCTAGTCATCTGTGTATCACACAACGCTTAGGATACTTGTGGTCATACAGTACATGCTCAGTATGTATTTCCTGACTGCCTGAGTGAACATGACCTGATCTCTGTAAGGCTCTGACAATCACCAGAACAATCATTGTAGAAGAACCACAATAAAGACTGTGCAATATTCCAGCCCTGAGCTACCAAAAGGTGGTTTAGAAAACAAAGAGGGGACCTGGGTGGCTCAGTCAGTTAAGTATCAGACTTCAACTCAGGTCATGGTCTCACAGTTTGTGAGTCTGAACTGTGTGTCAGGTTCTCTGCTGTCAGCACAGTGCCCACTTCAGATCCTTTGTCCCCTCGCTCTCTGCCCCTCCCCCACTCATTCTCTCTCGCTCACCCTCGCTCTCTCAAAAAATAAAAAAATACAAAAAACAAAGAGACACTGGCTATCTTCAAATAATTTTTAATGTTTTAAAATTTAACTAGTGCACACAATACATGTTTTAGCAGAAGAATGAAAATGTGTATATGGTGTTTAATAAAATTGACATTACAAAACAAGACCATGTTAAGAAAACCTCAAAAGTAGAAGTAAACATTTAAGTAAAACAAAAAAAAAGAACACAACATGCTAAGGGATATGCTTTTAAAAATCCTAATAAATGTAGTTGCCTAAATCCAGACTTGAGACATTGAGATTTACCTTGGGACTTAAAAAAAGAAAGAAAGAAAAAAAAAAAAGCAGAATGCCCTTCATTTTAAATGCATTTTTAAAAATGTCTGCACATTGTTTTCCCGCTGGCAATTGCAGTATAATCAAGTATACAAGAATACCAACTGGGTTCCAATCTGATAATAAAAAAGTACACCACTCAGTCTTCCTGTTAAGTATGTGGTTTACCTCGGAAAGCAACAAAAAGTCACACTACACATTACTTTTCCACGTCAGAACCCTCTGCCACCCACGCTCCAAAGTGAACACAATTGAAAACTACCTTGACTTAAGAGAAAATGAAAAAAAAATTTGTTTTCAGCACCTTATGGTTTCTAAGCACAGGAAAACATGGGCAGAAGGGAAATACAGGAAGACGACAGGGGGAAATGGGTAAGACCAGTGATGTGCTCTTCAGGAAAATTCTACTCATAACAGCTGCTTAGATGGGTAGAATGGCAGATGTATATATTGGTCATTGTGAGAAAAAAAAAAAAGACTTTCAAAATTTCCTCAAGTTTTGGCAGATCCCTCCAACATGTAAAGATTGGAGATAATTTATTCACACAATCATGTCCTAGAACTTTAATTAAGTAACACCATAATGGTGGAGGTCAGAGTGAGGAAAAGGAGGTAAGGTAAAAAAGAGTACTTCCTCCTTTTGACCTCCTACCCACTCTTCCCTACCAGACTACTAAGATTCAGTGGGTCCTTAGAAAACAAAATAATCCAAAGGTGTTTTATGGGAATAAAGTACTTTCTAGATGGAGTCTGCCCAGACTGTAGTGCTTCCCTTAACATTTTCGAAGAAGTATGTAATTCTCGGACAAACAGATTTCTCCAAAACCCCAATGACAACCAGTGCCAGCTTGGCAAAGTTTTGACTTAATGCTCAAGAATGTCAAATGATAGTGATGCTTAGAAGAGCATCTTGGTCATAGCGGGGTAAGAATCTAATCAGCACAGGAGGCATTTGCTAACAAGTTATATGGTTAAAAAAATCCAAACTTCAACTATTTCGTTTTCACATGTGAACTTCACTGACAATGGGGGATCTCCTGGGGATCTCGTTTACTGTTAAGTTCCCTTCTTATTCTAAATAAACCAATTCAAACCACTCCTGCCTTACATAAAAATATTAACATCTTATATAAACCTTACCAATGGCCTGAGAAATGCAAGGACATTCACTAATAAATTTGTGCAAAACTTGTTTCTCTCAGAGAGCAGGGTAAGTTACAGGCAGAAACCAACCTCTAGAATAAAATTTTAGAAGGGATTTTTAAAAATATATTTTCACTAAATGAACAATAGAGGTTTTACCTAAAATGTGTACATAGCTTTAAAATATTTTTAATAAATTTAAATTCTAGACAAATACTGGCAATTGGTAATATAAAATGTGATTTGGTACATTTCTGGGCTTTATAAACTTACTATGTAAGTTTCTGTTACACATTAATAAAATTTAATCGTACATTTCAAATACAATTATGCTTATGTCACATCATTTATTCAGAACATCAGTCCCCTTGGTTATTCTCATGACTTGCAACCCTTTTAAGAAGTTGTAACAAAATTAAAAATCATTAGATTTGATAGTGACAAGTGAGGAAATACAACTCCTTAAAGGTTGAATGAACAAGCCACATATAAATGCTTAAGAAAACATTTACAAGTATTATATAGGTAATATAATTAATTATAAATTGCTTTCTGTCCATTAAAAACATCTCTTTTGAACTTGAAAATGATGCAGGAATAGGGTCTCTATGATGTGCATGTCTTCTGCAATGCTAATATTACTGGATTACACAAATTCAGGCTAACGCTGCACCACAAGCAGGACTGAGGATGTGCCACATCTGTAATGCCACTGGTGGAAACAGACTGGGTACCAAAGTGCTAGATTTCCAACCTTGCATCCAATGTCAGTTCCTCTTTAGTTAGCAGATGAAGCATCAGCCTTTCCCATGGCTTCCTCACCGAAGAGCAGCTTTCGAAGTATATTTGC
The DNA here is from genome assembly GCF_024362965.1 of Panthera pardus. Lineage (NCBI taxonomy): Eukaryota > Metazoa > Chordata > Mammalia > Carnivora > Felidae > Panthera > Panthera pardus. The sequence continues at coordinate 16,016,458 of NW_026526991.1, forward strand.
ATAAAATGGTCCATACACTTGCTTGTTGAGATTCACAATGTTTGCATATTGAGAGCCTAGCACTTCTAGCTCCTGCTGAATGATAGCAAGGCCTCCTGGCACGGGAGGCATGCATTTTTGAGGACTTGGAAGACAAAGTAGGCTTTTCATGTATAGTTGGATTCGTTTATCTGGAGAAAAATAAAATATCTTTATCTGACCCTTTATTAAAGAATATGAGTTTTTAAAAGGAAATCAGAATAGTGATTATGGTAGGTAAATTGCAATTAATATTCCCAATTCTTTGCCCTCCCTGTATCCATGCCCTTTACAAGTTGGTTTTGCAGCTCTTCCATGGAAGGCTGGAGACCACTGGAACTGAGGAGGCCTTATAGATTGTTCTGGCTGATAGAGAATGCGGTAGAAGTGTTGGTATGCTAGTTCCAGGCAGAGGCTCCAAGAGCCATGGTCCACATCTGTTCTCTCCACCCATCACTGCACGTGAACAAGCCAGGGCTGCATGAGAGACCACATCGAAGGAAGCCCAGCTGTTCCATCCGAGGCCATCCCAAACCAACCTACAGCCAACAACCTTGTCACACTTGAGAGAGTCCAGCCAAGACCAGCAGAGCAACCTAGCCAAGCCATAGCTGTCTGAATACGCCTGTGCGAGCCCCCAAGACCAGATGAACTACTCAGTTGTCCCACAGACCTGTGAGCAACACTAACTATTTGTGTTGTTTTAAAATACGGAGTTTGAAGTGGCTTGTCACACAGCAATGGCTAACTGACAAAAAAAATGCAGGACACTTTTAGAGCAAGATGGGGCCTCTTTTACAAAAACTCAATACCTAATGTCCATAATTTTAGTTATGTACACAACAGCTGAGTTTGTAAGCTAGCTCTGCCGGCTTGGCCCCACACAGTGTTTTTTTAAAAACAGAAACCATTTAAAATCAGGGGATTTCACATAGAAATCCAAACTTCTGGTTCCTCTAGAAAGATCTAGAAGTCAGGCAAACTTGGGCACCCAAAATACCACATGCCAAGGGGGACCACACTTCCAGGATTTCCCAGAACAGTCAAAGTTTACACCTGTTGTCCTGGCATAATTAACAAGAGTGCTCTAAAAAGCGTCCTGGTTTGGACAATAAATTATACGGTTACCCCACCTATGACCAACCATCTAGAGGCACCGAGGAGTGGCTGCCCCAACTGGCACTCCAGTTGGCCATCTTCTCTGTCCTCCTAATCCACTGCTTCGATGCATCTGCGTGTGAGGTGACTTTACAAAAGGATGCGAATGCATAAACAAATTGGGCTGCAACAGTATCAGGCAAATAATACCAGACCAACCAGACCCGCCACAGGCCACGCTGCCCCGAGGACTTTCTTTGGCCGTGGAAACAGAAACTTCACAAAGTAAAGTTTGCTAAGGAGAACACAGTCCACCAAATATGGACAATGATGACATGAATGAAACTCTTATCTCCAAACACTTCTCCCAAAAGTCACATATCACAACCGGATCTGACCTAGAACTCTAAGTCCCAATGTCCCATGTCCTTGTCTTAGCCAGAACTGTTTTCTCTTACTAGACTGCTCTTCCCTCTCTCCTCATCTCTGCCCAAAGGCCAAAGCATCCTTCAACGCCAAGCCTAAAGTTACCTCCTTTCCATGGCTTTCCCTAACATCTGTCAGATAATCATGCTGTATTACTGTTACTTGGGAACGTGTGTCTCTCTCCCTTCTTAGATGGGGAGCCCTCTGAGGGTGAGGGATCTTTATATCCCTGGTCTGGCATATGGCAGGCACATCACAGATGCTGACTGAGTCGAGGTGAGAATGAAATGAAAAATCTCCGTAAAGGTGAATACACCCAATTGAAAACAACAGAGTCAGGGAAGACCGGGGTGGGCGAAGGCAATCAAAGAGGACTTGGTCTGACCTGTAATTTGTCAACAAGAAGAAACCATTTGTGTATCACTTGCATAATTGAAAATCACTTCAAAAAAACCGGAGATGGCTCCAAGCATGCAAATAGTCTCCATGGCAGGTAATCTATAAATAATTTTTATCTGGTTTCCATACACATTTGAAAAAAACCTGGCTTGAAAGAAAACTTTTCTAATTATCTTTATAAAAGGCTAAGAACACAGTGGGAGCTGTATCCCATTGTAAATAAAGAGCGCATCACTCAAGAACAAAAGAGGGCAGACTATGGGTATTGGGAACAGGGGAGGAAATCCATGGCCGACTGGTCCTTCTTATGTACCCAGGATTCCTCTGAGTGCTTAATTTACTCCAGCTCTTCTGCAAGCAGAAAATTAAGGGTCAGTTGGGTAATAAATTTCCTGTTAGACCTAAGTCTTAGAAGCCCAGGTCTGTTTTCAACACAGATAGAGTCCGAACACCTTCCTGAAAGATTGCTGAAAGAGTAAGACTCTTTCAAAATTGTTATTATGCTGACAAGTGGCTCTGTCTCCTCTATGGACGAGTCAGTTTTGAGGCCAAGACGAAAATGACAGAAGCGTCTGTCCACTTAGGAGCAGCCAAACCAAGTCCCTGCCAAAGGCGTGCCCTTGGCTTCCAGGATTGAAGAAGAGACCTTGACGTGAGTCAGCTGAGTTGCTAGGCGATGATACTTTGAGGTTAAAAAATGCTTTCATTTTTTATGAAAAATGCAAAAGAGCATTTGCAAAAGAGCAGGAAAGTTGGACTGGGGATAGCTGAGTGGGAAAAAAAGGTGCTTTACTGGATATTAAGAGGCCACCGTGGGGTGGGGCCATCCAGCTGGGGCATCCCAGCTTCCCTCTCCCTTCTGAAACTACAAGTACTTCCCTTATCCAAAGCAAAGGCACAGAGGACACCTGGATGCTTTGGCCATCATGCCAACCAGTAGCAGGGCTCCAGTTCTGACTGGAGTGCCCTCCAGGAGTAGTTAAGAATATGAGCTCCAGAGTAAGACTGGCTCAGGGAGAGTCCCTAGTCTGCAACCAGCTGGTTACATGAGAGACATTCACCCAGTCTCAGTCCCCAGTGCCCTCACCCCTTCCACAAAACAACTGGATCCTTGAACATGGGGATGAAAGGCACTGACCCTCCCCCACCATGGAGTCAAAACTAGGCATCTAACTTTTGACTCCCCAAAAGCCCAACTACTAATAGCCTACTGTTGACCAGAAACTTTACTGATAACATAGTTGACTAACATGTATTTTGTATATGTATTATACACTTTGTTCTTACAATAAAATAAGCTGGAGAATAGAAAATGTTAAGAAAATCCTAAGGGAGGGGTGCCTGAGTGGCTCAGGCGGTTAAGCGTCCAACTTCGGTTCAGGTCATGATCTCATGGTTTGTGAGTTCGAGCCCCACGTCGGGCTCTGTGCTGACAGCTCAGGGCCTGGAGCCCGCTTCGGATTCTGTGTCTCCCTCTGTCTGCCCCTCCGCTGCTTGCACTCTGTCTCTAGCATTGTCTCAAAAATAAATAAACATTTTTAAAAAGTTTATAAAAAAAGAAAATCCTAAGGGAGAGAAAATACATTTCCAGTGCTGTACTGTATTTATTAAAGAAAATTTGTATGCAAGGGGGCCTGCTCAGTTCGAACGTGTGTTGTTCAAGGGTCAACTGTACTTATGAAATGTCATCTCTGAGTCCAGCCTGGTACAGGGATACAGCAGAGGAGAGACATGCGTCCCACCCTCACGAGGCCTGCACACCAGTGGGGGCTAGCAGCACGTGGAAGAGACTGCAGACAGCCTGCCCCTCTTCCTCCCAGGAACACAATCTCCCAGGTATTGGCTGTTCTGCTGGAGACCACGGGCTGTGAGGACAGACACGAGTTGGCAGGGAAGGGCTCAGCCACAGGTGGCTGCGGCTATGCTGTGCCTGTCACTGCCGTCCACAGTCACCTCCCAGTAGCCCACGGTGCTGCTCCCCAGCACTGCTCCTTTCTGGGGAGGGGTTGAAGCCTTGAGCTTTAAGGGGCCTAGATCCCAGCATTCTATGTCCCTAGTGGGTAAGGATGAGAGAAACTATGTGAGAGCCTCAAATAAATAATAACAAGTATTTGTGTGCTTAGGGAAGTCAGTGTTGTACTTTGAAAACTTGCAAATTAGTCCTAGAATGTTAGTATGCTCCCATTCTGTGCTCTTTTCCTCCTTCTGGTCTTTGTTCTTCACTCTCTGTAGCAGACACTTGCTTTGTGCCCCACATCATCCTCTCCCCCCTCCTTATGGCCATAGCACCTGGATTCTGTTTGGGGGAAATCATCTCTTCCCTACTCTCAGACCAGGTGTTACAAGGAAAGTGGACTCACTCTGGTTCTAGGAAATGAACACACGTCTCAGGCTCAAGTTCCTTCCCCTCCGACCACCGTGACAGATTCAAGAACATGACATGATGTACAGTCATGCCAAATGGAGCTAATGAGACTCATTTCTGGGGTCATTCTTTGAGTTAACAGGGAAGCGAACACCTTGTTTTTCTCTGGACTCCAAGGTGGAAAGATGCAGGCTAGAGCTGAAGGTGTCTTGCTAGGATGGAAAGAGTCTATCTGTGAAGACAGCCAGCCCGAAGGGGGCAGTGCGGAGGGATGGAGGTGGGGAAACCAATGCCAGTGACACGGCCTGAGCTCCGACTAAGCTGTATAGGTAGCCAGTCCTGCTCTGCTCTTGTTGTTTATATGAGACAATACACTTCCTTCTTGCTCAAGCTAGTTCACTTCTGTCACAGGTCACAGAAAGAGTCCTCACTGATGCGTTCTCCATTTTCCCAACTCACCAACACGATCTGACACTGAAATAGTCACTTGCCTGGCAATCAAGCACAAAAAAAAAAAAAGCCCCAAATCATGCCTGCCAGCTCCATAGCCTCTTTACTCATTTACTCGTTGTCTCTTTCAAGCCTGACCCAAAAAAGAGGCCTCAGCTCACTTAGCCTAGCTCACAGAAGAACTGGTACCTGCTTTCTGTGAACATATTGCCAGGTTTGGATTGTTGCACTGATCTAGGATTTTTTTTTTTAAACATTTTATTTATTTTTGAGAGAGGGAGAGATAGAGCATGAACAGGGGAGGGTCAGAGAGAGGGAGACACAGAATCTGAAACAGGCTCCAGGCTCTGAGCTGTCAGCACAGAGCCCGACGCGGGGCTTGAACTCACGGACCGCGAGATCATGACCTGAGCCGAAGTCGGCCTCTTAACCGACTGAGCCACCCAGGTGCCCCTGATCTAGGATTTTAACACTACTGGTAGCATTATGTTATTTTCCCCATAAAAATCTATTGGCTAGGAATTTACCCAAGGGATACAGGAGTACTGATGCATAGGGGCACTTGTACCCCAATGTTTATAGCAGCACTCTCAACAATAGCCAAATTATGGAAAGAGCCTAAATGTCCATCAACTGATGAATGGATAAAGAAATTGTGGTTTATATACACAATGGAGTACTACGTGGCAATGAGAAAGAATGAAATATGGCCCTTTGTAGCAACATGGATGGAACTGGAGAGTGTGATGCTAAGTGAAATAAGCCATACAGAGAAAGACAGATACCATATGGTTTCACTCTTATGTGGATCCTGAGAAACTTAACAGAAACCCATGGGGGAGGGGAAGGGGGAAAAAAAAAAAGAGGTTAGAGTGGAAGAGAGCCAAAGCATAAGAGACTCTTAAAAACTGAGAACAAACTGAGGGTTGATGGGGTGGGAGGGAGGGGAGGGTGGGTGATGGGTATTGAGGAGGGCACCTTTTGGGATGAGCACTGGGTGTTGTATGGAAACCAATTTGACAATAAACTTCATATATTGAAAAAAAAAATCTATTGGCTGGATAGTAAGATAGAAGGCTCTGGAACAACCGCCCCCCCCCCCCCTCTATTACATATACACGCAGAAGAAGCGGTGAGTCCCAAACCTTTGAAAGTACAAACTCCTTCTTTATATTTTTAATATGTATTCTCCCAAAGGAACGGGTAATTTGTTTATGCCTAAAGCGTAACGGACACTTGACACTAGTCAAAACGATAAAGTTAAAGCAAATTGGAATCGAAGTAGAAACCGATAAAAACATGAGGACCCACCAATCAAGGACCAGATAGGATTGTCCTCCTCTTCAATGCTTGAAAATTGAGCTATAAGATTAGCTTGGATCTCAGCATTTAAAATGGATAAACCTCTCTCCACCAGGGCCTTGTTAACCTCAACACAAGTCTGAACACCGATAGAATTCAGGACTTCCTTCAAGTTAAAGGTCCTAAAAAACAAAACCAAATTGCATCAGTAACACTTTTTCTGCTCATCAGTTTTTATTTATTTTTAATATACCAACTTGTTTCAAATGTCCATCACTTTTCATTTATACAGACAATAAGTACCTCCATTAGCACGAACTTAGAATATGGTAACTTCTCCTAAACACCAACCTTTGTATGCAGCAGATTTTTTAAATGGTTAAAGCACTCAATTCTGTAGGTAGTGTTTAGTTGGGAAAGCATTCAGAAAAGTGTGGTCCCTGAAAAGAAGTCTGCATCCTCGTTTTCATGCAGGACCATCAAAAAGGAAAATAAATTACCTATTTACTCCTTAGAATAAACCCTGGGGTCTGACTGGATTTATTCATTGATTTGTTGTTGTTAAACCTATGCTTATACAATGAGGTAAAGTCAATTCCTTTATCCATGCCTGAACAGTGCATCTATAACACCAATCAAAAACAAGAAATGAAGATATTCAGAGATTAATACCATAATGACAAATTACCTAAAATTCTTGACCTCTCATGATCAAAGATAAGAAGCTCCTTCCTACTGTTACTTTCAAGTAACCAATCAAAAATCCCAAATACATAGAGTCCAGAAAATCATAAACAGTAATTGGTAGGGGGTTACTTAAAAAGTAAAAAAAAAAAAAAAAAAAAAAAAAAAAAAAAGAGGTAATGAGAAAGGGCATGTGTTGGGTCCACACTATTGAGGAATGATCATTAAAAATGGTCTCTTGCTGTCCAGAAATGGTCTTTGTTTTTTTATTTTTTAAGAGAGAGAGAGAGCATGAGAGAATGCAAGTGAGGTAAGGGCAGAGGGAGAAGGAGCGAGAGAATCCTAAGCAGGCTCCACATGCAGCATGGAGGCCTGTTGCAGGGCTCAATCTCACAACCATGAGATCATGACCTGAGCTGAAACCAAGGGCTGGATGCTCAAGCAAGTGAGCCACCCAGTCGCCCCTAGAAAAGGTCTTTAAGATAACTACATGCAAAGTTGGAATTAAAGGGTGAGAGAACGGGGGTGGAGGTGGGAGATTCAACAAAACAAAGCAAAGCATGTATACAGGAGATGCTTTGACAACAGGCCATTAACAGTGAACATTGTCCAAGTACTTGCCATGGGCCAGACACCTCCCTAAGTACTTCACAAGGAATCATCTTAGTGTCTCACATTTGTAAGCAGGCACAGTTATCTCTTTTTACAAATGAGAAAATGAGGCTCAGAGTGTTTTGGGAACTTGCTCAAGGGCACCTAACAAGTCAATAGCAGAGCTTGGACTTAAACTCTGGTCTGTCTGACCTGAAGCCTGACTTCTCAGTAACCACTTTGCTATATGCTTTATATTAATACTTGAGCAGCACTGTGGGTTCTCGAATAAATAAAAATTCCTGGAAAGTAAGTTACCCGGTATGGGGAAATGCCAAGGTAAGACCAGCTGCAAGCCCAGAGGAGGTTTCTCTTCATTACAGGTCTTGGGTCCTGGAATGTGAAGTAAATGAGCCTGGATGCTTAGCACAGAAGCAGCAGAAAGGGCAGGGCCTTGGTTTCCCCTTTCCTCACTATGCAGCTAAGGTAAATCTTTCTCTCTCTGAGAACTCTGGATGCTGTAACCACTCGGGCTCCTTTTGGCTCTTGATATTCTGGGATTTTATCAGGTAATTTACGTGCTTTCTGAGTAATGGGCAGCAGGATAGGTGCATCTCCCTTCAAAGACAGGAAGGAAGAACGTAAGGCCTTGAAAACACCGGAAAGGGAAACCAGCAGGAGGAGCTGACCCATATCAGACCCATGAAAACATGTGATCATTGACTAAGACTAGGAATTTTCTGACTTGGATAGGATTCCCACCAGGATGATCTAAATGCAAAATCTAAATGGAATCCTAGTGTTCAATGAAGGTTTGACACTGGGAAATGAATTTAGCGAAAACAAGTCCTTCCCCGGACTTGTGTAGTGTCTCTGAAGGACAGGAGGTCACTACTCCTGAAGACTTTACAGCAGGCTGGATCAGTGAAGTTGGTAACCATTTCACTGCAGAAAGACGACGGAGTCAGAACTGAATAGGAAAGCCTCCCTGATAGGGCCTTCTGAACACTGAGCTCGGAATTCTGGTTTCTGTGGGTTTGGTTCACAGCGCTGTCAAAGAAGAGCTCTTGTCCATGCCCGTCCCAAGTGGAAACGGGACACTCACCCTGGCACTTGTCATGGAAAGGACCTCTCCCTCCCCTATGAAAGGACATCGAAGCCTTCAGAGATATCAAAAGAAATTCTAGAAAAAGAAGTTGTAAGATAAGCTTCCCTAAAGCACAGTCCTGAATATCACACGCAGACGTCCAGGGTTATGTGCCATCTCTGAAACACGTGCAGAGCCTTAAGACGGGGATGAGCAGATAAAAATTGGAACTTACTCTTTGTTCATGCCTTCGAGTAGAACAGCTGAAATCCTTTTTAACCTGTTTGCAAGCTCAGGAAGGCCTTCTGTAAGAGCACCCACCATATTGTTGGTAATTAGGGACAGGCAGGCAATAATTTTCAATTGATTCAGCTTTTCTGTCAGTTCCTGAAGACGTGCTCCATCTGTCATGAGTGTCTAGCATATTTATTTTAAATGTAAAAATAGAAAGGGAAGCTCAATACCATGAAAATGTAAAACAAGCAATGTTACATCCAAACTCCCATTTCATCTGATTTCAGGAAAGTCATTAAACCACACGCAACACTAGACAGACTGGCTTAAGAATTAAAATATTGGAAGACTTGAGGGAAGAAAAAAAAATCACTCACCTCTGGTAATTCTTTCTTCTGATAATCCCACTGCAACAGTTTTAAATAACTGTTATTTAGCACCAGTGTAGGGCTCAGGCTTGGCTTAGAGCTATTTTCAGCCCCAGGAGTTAAAGCCGTCTCAGAAAGAGAAAGCAGTTCATTTACAGATTCTTTTATCCATCCTGTAGTTTGATCAAGAGCACCTGAAAGTGAAGAGGCCACATTATTTGTCCTACAGCTGACAGATCCCTCCATGTGTGCATTCTACATGACAGACGTTACGTTAGGAAGTGGCCATGAATGAAAAGACAGGCGCAGCCCTTGAGGAACTTAGAGTCCAGATGGGGAGACGGAGCTGTGAACTAACAATTACAGCAGACATGATAAATGCTAGAAGGCACACGGAAGTGGAGAGAGCAGAGGTTGTCCGGGACAGACTCTAAGGAAGAGCTCTGGACTGACGCCTGAAGATACAAGACAGAGGACAGAGCTGTCACTCCAGGACAGGCGAATGGCCCATCCAAAACCCCAGAAAAGTGACAGAATATGGCACATTCTGGATGCTACAGGCAAATCTGATTGCTGGTCCACAGAAAACCAGGGGGAAGAGACTGGTAGCAGGTGGTATTGGACGGGCAGGCAGGAGCCAACTCACACGCAATCTTGAATTTTGTGCAGAGAAGGTATTTAGACTAAAGGCATTGATTATTAAACATGTTTGGGTCCTGGACCCCCTGAGTGATTTAGAGCTATGCCTTTCCCAAAATGCACATGCATGCACTTTACTTTCAACCCAGTTCTAAGGTTTCCCAGTAGAAACAATTGGCTTTTTATACCACATTTCTTATAACACTGTATATTTAGTAGAATTTATAAGGTGGAAACTGCTTTTAAAAAAAAAATGCAGTATGAACACAGGTGTGGATTTTTTCTTTTAAAGCACCAGAGAATGAAATAAAGAATAATGACCCTGAAATTCTTCCTCAGACCCAGCGCCTGAACTGAGGTAATTTATGAGCAGCTGTGTTTGCCACACTAGAACACCACGACCCCAGAACTTTGCAACTTTGTGTCTCCTCAGTTGGCAAACGTTGTGGGTTTTTCAAATTCTGTTCATAAAGATGTAAAAGACATGCAGTCTTTTATTTAAAAGATATCCAAGGGGGGGCGGTTGAGAGAGACAGAGGAAATCTTCATGGGTATAATTACAATGTGGCATTAATAAGCATTTATACTGCACTCTTAATCATTTACAGCTGACACATTTAAAAGCCCTTTTAGTTATCTCAAACAAAAGCAACAGTGTACCGTAGTGCTTCCCAAATCGTGGCTGATTTTAGAATCACCTGGGGAGCTCTAAAAATAAAAAAAAAAAAGATCTTGCACACAGCTCCTGGAGATTCTGATTTAATCAGTCTGAGATGGGGCTCAGGCGTCTGTGTTTAAACACCTCAGGTGATCTAGTCCACCGCCAGAATGGAGTATGACTGGTAAAACAGAAAGGACATGAGTTTAGAGTGAAGCATCATCAGCTTTCCTCTAAGGGATCTGCTGAGTTATCACTCCCACAAGCTAGTACACAGACCATTCTATGTGGCTCCAAAAGCAAGGTCAACCCCAGGAGACACTTGCACCCTTGGTTTTTCATGTGGGCAGTAATTCTCTCCATTTACTCATTTATCCAATGATAACTGAGCACCTACTATACACTAGGTACCGTACTTAATGTCAGGGATTCACAGTTGAGTGAACATGTTCCCTGCACCCAAGAAGCTCTTAGTCTACTAGAGGAACATAAGAACAAGCAATGGCTTTACAGGCACATTTGCCTAAGAATTTCCCAGGATCCATGGAGGCCCAGGCACACAGCACCTGACTTCACTTTCCACCAATACACGGTGGGTGCTCAAAAACTTCTGCTCTCTGTGTCTGGCGTGAGAGACCCAGTAGGTTTCCAATTTATTTCAGCATCTCTGGAAGTAACCGTGGCTTAGGGAATGGCTCAATCTCCTTCAGACTGACAAATTGATTGGTCTTCCAGGCCTGAAGCGATCTTTCCTTTCCCACCGTCATCCAGTAAAATGTTTACTAATGCCCACAGTGCAAGGTGTTTCTTGTAAACTCAGAAAGCAGAAAAGGGAATACTTCTCAATTCATTTTATGAGGCCAGCTTTGCCCTGATACCAAAACCAGTCAAAGGCATTACAAGAAAATTACAGAATGATTTCTTTCTAAAAATATAGATGCAAAAATCCTTAAAAAAGCACTAGCAAGGTAAAGTATTAGTAAGGCAAAGTAATACACCATGAATAAGGGGTGGGATAAACATCTCAGGATTGCAAACTTGGTTTAACATTAGAAAAATATTGGGGGCGCCTGGGTGGCTCAGTCGGATGAGCATCTGACTCGATTTTGGCTTAGGTCATGATCTCACAGTTTCGTGAGATCTCTGCACTGAGCCTGCTTGGGATTCTCTCTCCCCCTCTCTCTCTCTGCCCCTCCCCAACTCGCACTCTCTCTCTCTCAAAATAAATAAACAAACTTTAAAAACAAGAAAAATATCAATCACTGTAATTCAGCACATTATCATAATAAAGGAGAAAAAATGATCACTTCAGCATACAGAAACAGCATGTGACCAAATTTAACATGGGACCTATTTAGATAAAAGTTCTCAGCAAACTAGAAATAGAGCTTCCTCAATACAGAAAAGGACATCTATGAGAAGCTGCAGCTGACATGGCTTAAGTATGACATATATCATACTTAAGAGTCAAACGATGAACATTCTTCCCCTAGAAAAGCAAAGATGCCCTCTCTCAAGACTACTATTGCACATCTGATTGGATGTCCTAGTCAGTGCAATAAGGCAAGAAAAAGAAATAAAAGGCACACAGGTTTTTAAAAAGAAGTAAAGCTGTCTTTATTTGCAGGCAGTGTGATTATAGATACAGAAAACCCTAAGGAATATTCCAAAAAGACTACTAGAAGAAGTGAATTTAGCAAGTTCTCAGCATGCAAAGTGCATATTCAAAAGCCAATTACATTTCTATATACTAGAAAATAAAAATCTTACAAAATACCATCTATAACACCATCAAAGAACATAAAATAAATGAGATTAAATTTCACAAAGTAAGTACAAGACTGGTACACCAAAACTAAAATGTATTGCTGAAACAGGGGCACCTGGCTGGCTCAGTCAGTTGGGCGTCCAACTTCGGCTCAGGTCATGATCTCACGGTTCGTGAGCTCAAGCCCCGCATCGGGCTCTGTGCTGACAGCTCGGAGCCTGGAGCCTGCTTCTGATTCTATACCTCCCTCTCTCTCTGGCTCTCTGCCCTTCCCCCGCTCTCACCCTGTGTCTCTCTCTCTCAAAAATAAACATTAAAAAAATTTGTTTTTAAAATAAAAAATAAAACGTATTGCTGAAACAAATTAGATTTGAGATACCTAGTTCACAAACTAGTAGACTCACTATTATTAAGATGTCAATTCAACATAATTCCAGTCACCATCCCAGCTGGCAGTTTTGCAGAGACTGATAAACTAGTTAAAAAAGCATATGGAAATTCAAAGGACCTGTAATAGACAAAACAATTTTGAAAAAGAAGAACAAAGATGGACCTCTAACACTGCCTGATTTCAAGGCTTAGCCTCAGTATCAGGATTGTGTAGTACTGCCTAGGAGAAAACATATAGATCAACAGAATAGGATAGAATCCAATTTAAAAAAAAAATGAAGTAGGGGCACCTGGGTGGCTCAGTCGGTTAAGCGTCCGACTTCGGCTCAGGTCACGATCTCGCAGTCCGTGAGTTTGAGCCCCGCGTCGGGCTCTGTGCTGATAGCTCAGAGCCTGGAGCCTGTTTCAGATTCTGTGTCTCTCTCTCTCTGACCCTCCCCCGTTCATGCTCTGTCTCTCTCTGTCTCAAAAATAAATAAACGTTAAAAAAAACAATTAAAAAAAAAAAAGAAGTAAAGGGGCGCCTGGATGGCTCAGTTGGTGAAGCATCGACTCTTGATTTCGGCTCAGGTCATGATCTCACCGTTCGTGGGAGAGAGTCCCATATCAGGCTCTGTACTGATAGAGCAGAACCTGCTTGGGATTTCTCTCTCTCCCTCTTTCTCTGTCCCTCCTGTGTGCATACTCTCTCTCTCAAACAAACATTTAAAAAAGTGATATGTGCTACAACATAGGTAAATCTTGAATATACTATACTGAGAGAAGTCAGACACAAAAAAGCCACACATTGTATGATGTGATTTATATGAAATGTCCATAATTGGCAAATCCAGAGATTAGAGACAGAAAGTAGTCCAGTGGTTGTCAAAGGCTAAGGGAAGGGAGGAATGGGAAGCTGGTAGTGAGTATGGGGTTTCTTCATAAGGTGATGAAAATCTTTTGGAATTAAATACTGATGACGGTTGTATAACCTTATGCTAAAAACCACTGAATTAAACACTTTAAAAAATTAATGTTATGGTATGCAAATTATACCTCAATTAAAAAAAAGAATAAAGAGTTTAGAAACAGACCCACAAATGTATAGTCAATTGATTTTCAACAAAGTTGCCAAAGCAGTTAAGAGAGAAAAGATAGTCTTTTTCCAGTAAATGGTGCTAGAAGTAGATACACCTATGGAAAAATGTGAACCTTGAAATATATTACCTTGAAATGATTCCTAAGCCTAAAACTATAGACCTTCTAGAAGAAAATATTCAAAAAAATCTTTATGACCTTGGGATACCTAAAGATTTTGTAGACAAACCGTTAAATCCACAAATAAAATAAAATGTTATAATTTGGACTTCGTCAAAATTAAAAACTTCTCTTTTTTCAAAGGTTAGTGTTAAGAAGATGAAAAAGGCAAGCCACACACAGATGGGGGAAATTTTCACAACACATACATATATCTGACAAAGGATTTGTTTCCAGAATATATTGAGAGCTCTTCAATTCAATAAGAAGACAACCAAATTTAAAAACGGGGCAAAAGATTTGAATGGACACTTCACATAAAAAGATAAATGGCTATTTGCATGTGAAAAGATGCTCAACATCATTCATCATCCGTGAAATGTATCTTAGAACCACAATGAGATACTACTTTCACACCCTCTATAAAGGGTCAAATTTAAGAGACTGATAATACCTAGTGTTGGTGAAAATGTAAAGCAGTTGGAACTATCATACATTGATGGCGAGTATAAAACAGTACAACCACTTTGGAAAATAACTACCAGTTTCTTATAAAGTTAACCACATATTTAACATAATGACCCAGCCATTCAACTCCTAGGTGTTTACACAAGAGAAATGGAAACATGTGCACACACAAAGACTGGTACACAAATGTTCACAGCAGCTTTATTCATAGTAGCCTAGGACCAGAAACAATGCAAATGTCCATCAACAGGTACATGGACAAAGTATGGTATAATCATATAACAGGATACTTCTCAGTAATATAAACTATTGATACATACACAACATGGATGAATCTCAAACATCTTACTAGTTTAGTAAAAGAAGTTGGAGAAGAAAGTGAACACAGAGTGTCATTCCATTTAATATGAAGTTCTAAAAGAGGCGAAGCTGATCTACAATAATGAAAGTTTTATCAGTGTCTACCTTATGGGGGAGGTTGACTACAAGGGTCAAGAGGGTTCTTTTTGAATGACAGAAATGTTTTATATCTTGTTTGTAGTTGTAGTTATAGGGGCATATTCTTTTGTCAAAACTCAGAACTACACACTTAAAGTGGGCACATTTTTTATTGCATGAATAGCATACTCCAATGAAGTTTAAAAAAGGGATATAGGTTATGGATTGGCCAACTAAGTCACTGAATCTAACCCTAGTAAACGCAGGTTGAAGTCGCATACAGCTTCATCAACACTAAACACACATACAAATATTTACATTATGTAAGAGCCACTGATTGTGCTATTTAGTACTAGAAATAGTAGTCAGGGGAATGTCCTGTAAAACCTCTCTGTTGAGTATGAATGAGTTTAGTATTTGAGTCTTCCAAGATGAATGTATCGAACGTAGTCATATATAGATTCTTCAAGGAATACAATTCCTTGAAGTCTGCTGACTTCTAATATGGTAGCTAAGCATGAAATCTGGTACCTGAGATTGAACTCTGAGTGACCCCTAAAAAGGCAACAACTCCACATCCTGGATTTGGGGGAAGGCCTGTACAATTCTGAGCAGGCAGTATTCACATAAACTAAGAGAATGGTGCAGAATATGTGAATGGGAGCCCCGATGTTGTGCAAAGATCGCTCCCCTTTTCAGTATTCTGGAAAATATTCAGATTAACTACCCTGATTTTCAGTTAGAAGAATATAGCTCCTTTATCCATGGCACCCGCTCTTTTATGCCTATCAACACCTCACCTCCCTTCTTTTGGTACTGATTTCTTTCTTTCTTTTTTTAAGTAGGCTCCACACCCAACATGGGGCTTGAACTCACAACCTCCAGATCAAAAGTCACATGCTCTGCAGACTGAGACAACCAGGTGTCCCTTGGTACTGATTTCTTTGAGAAATCATTTTCCCTCTTTCCATGCTTTCTTTTGTGAATATCAATTAAGAGGCCCCTGACCAGGAAAGCCCCCTGACCCCCTGGGGTTGGCCTAGCAGAATCACATGCCCATCAGACTTTCCTGGGACCTGAAGGGTGACTATAGCATTCGAGGATGGGCCATTTTATTTTCTTTCTTTCTTTTATTTTTAATTTTTTTAATGTTTATTTATTTTTGACAGACACACACACACACACACACACACACACACACACACACACACAGTGTGAGTGGGGGAGGGGCAGAGAGAGAGGGAGACACAGAATCTGAAGCAGCCTCCAGGCTCAGCACAGAGCCTGACTTGGGGCTCAAACCCACAAACCACGAGATCATGACCAGAGCTGAAATCGGACACCTAACCGACTGAGTCACCCAGGCGCCCCAAGGATAGCCCATTTTAAAGTACACGTTAACGGTTCTGATGATGGAGCTGGGAACTTTCCCTTATTTTTTCCTGCCCAGGTTCCTGATGCTCTCCTGGTTTCTGGCCTTGTTCAGGCTCAGGTATTTTAGCTTTTTTTGTGAACTGCCCCCGTCCTTCCATTCACTTCCTTTTTTGCCAAGTCAGCCAGAGTTAGTTTCTGTTGCTTGCCATACAACCCAGTTGATGTAACACAAAAGTGAAAAATCCAAAGAAAGCAGCCAAAGCAGCAGCTTGGTTAAATCTTGGCTTGGATGCGGGAGACTTGGCTTCCAGTCCTCGCTCCCCTACTTATTAGGAGCTCTTGTTTTTGGGCAGGCCATCGCTCAGCATCAGTTGGCTCATCTTCAGAATGTTCCATTAGTAGTCCTTGACTGCCTTGTGTGCCAGGCAAAGACAATCACAATGCAGTTTCATGGGTTTTTGAAAAATATTTACGTCTCGTAGGATTTTTGAAAGAATCACATGAAATGAAGTTCTATGAGAATATTTTATCAGATATAAGATATTATCTAAATAAATAAAAACCTTTTCTTGCTGAGTATCTTAGAAATTACCTGTGGTCTGGCCCCCTCGGGGTAATCTGTTACTCTTTCCACAGGTAATTTAGTTGTTGGACCTGATGTGGTCATCTTGTTGATGTTGTACATGTGACCAATCAGTGCCTAAGACTTGTAGATCAGGCAATTACATAAAATCTCTCTGTTGGCAAAATAAAATCTTTTCTGAAATCAGTTCAGAAATCTACAGTACTCCTCTCTATTAACTTTCCAATAATTATTTTATAAAAATCACATACACACAAAAATCCAACTCTTCTGTCCTTCTGCATGTGCCTGTGAGGCTCTTATTTTGATATTAGGGCACAGTGGCCGACTTTTGGCAAAGTGACTTGAGGATATAATTAACAGCTGACATACACTCTGCTTCCTGGACTCTTGATTTCTCTGGGAACATATTTAGAGCTGGGCAATAATGACCTATATGCACAACTGGATATATTCTATTCTTAAATCTCTGGAAATATCCAAGTCAATGTGAAACGTACAAATGCAGGTCACTAAGCCTGAGTTTTAAGGACAGAAACAAATCATTTAAGATGATCAAAACTGTCATTCAACCCAATATTAAGGAATTCGCTCCAAATGACAAGCTATCTTGATTCGAGACATGGAGACATTTGCACACACCTGTACACACACATGTACACAGGCACACAAATGAAACCAACCAATAATGTGCTGGAAAGGAAAACACTGCTATGAACATAGTTACCGTAGTTCAGGTTTCAGATTCAGGTTCTATGCAGGGTTCTGTTTCCACTAATCCCTCTCTCCCTTTAGAGCTAAAACAATACAGCCCTGAAGTCACAGAATTTTTGTTGTGGAAGGATGGTTGGAAGTCATCTAGTCATATCCACCACTCAGTGCTAGCGCCCCCTCTGGAGATCCCCCAAAGGCGATCAGTGTCTCATTTGGAGAGAGGCAGTGCTGCGTAGCGGTTGAGCGTACAAGCTTTGGGGCAGAGACATGTCTGGGTTATCCAGGCTTCAGCAGTGACCTGGGGTAAGTACCTTAACCTCAATTTCTTCATCTGTAAACAGTGAGTGATACTAGTACCAGTTTCACAGGGCTACTGTGAGGCTTGAATGGGCTAATCAGAGTGTTGGCACATAGTAAGGACTTAGCATATAATAAGTGCTCAACAAAATGATAGCTGGCACTGAGTACTATTAGTACTAGAGGGGCCCATTCCAAATTTAAAACAGCTGTAGCTGCTATAAATGTCAAAACTGGCTGCCTGCTACCCCCTCCGTGGATCCTAGTCTGCCCTGCAGAACTTAACCGGAAGTCCCTGATTCAATACCAACAGGGAAGGCAATGCTCACCGCCCAGGCGCATCCCGTTACCAAGCAGAATACACACAGCTTCATGGACGGCTCCTCATGTGACCCTTCGTAACCCATGCCCTCTTCCCCGGACATGCTTCAGGCTCTTGGAGTCCCTTTAAAAGTGGCACTTGTTTGGCTTTGTTTACAATTAAGGCTACCCTACTGACTATCTTAACAGAAAAGCTCCGTCCAAGAGGGGTGGGATGAGGTGGGTGGGTCACCTAACGGCCTTATATTGTGGTTAATTACAGCCCAGAAGCCAGCGTTAAGAGTCTGCCAATGAAGGAATCAGTCAGCCAGCCTTTTACCAGCTGTGCACCATCTGGCATCTCAGTTTCCTCCCCTGTGAAATAAGGGGTCTAACAGTACCTACTTAACTGAGTAACTGTGAGGATTCATTGAGGTCCTACTTTCTCTACTCCCAGTCTCTCCTGACCCCTCTTCCAGTCCAACTTTAATGCCCACCAGTCCATCGCAACTGCTCCCATCAAGGTTATAAAGGATTCTCATACAGTCATACCCACGGTCAAGCCCTGGCCTCATCTTTCTTGACCACCTAGCAATACATGACGTAGCAGATCATGCCTTCACTGTCTGAACACTTTCTTCACTTGTCCTACAGAACATCACCTGCTCCTGGCTTCCTTCACTTCTCTGGCTGCTCTTTCACAGCCACCTTTGCTGGTTCCGTCCCTTCCTCTTGAGCTCTACTCGTTCCTAGTCTCTTTTGCTGGATCCGTCTGCTCTTGTCGATCTCTAGATGCTCTAGAGTTCCAGGTCAGGCCCCTTCAGTATCTACACTCACTCCCAGGTAATTTCACCCAGTGCAATACTGTGGATAAGAGTATGAACAGTGCACACAGACCACCTGGGTGAGTCCCAGCTCCATAACTTATAAGTTGTGTTATGGAGGCAAGTGATCTAACCTCTCTGTGTCTCAGTTTCCTCATCCATAAAATGGGGGGTAATTTCCTGAAGTTGTCACAAAGATCAAATTAGTTAATACAGGTAAAGTGCTTGGCATATAGAAAGCATTTTATTCATGTTAACTATTATTCAGTTTTGTGGCTTGATCTATCACAAATATACTGGTGAGTCCTGAATGTGTATCCCTAGTACCCACCATTCCCCTGAACTCTAGTCCTTTATATCCAAACACCTACCTGACATGCCCATGTTGATGCCATGTAAGATCTCAAGGTTCATATACGTGAACCTGAACCCCGATCCCATACCATCTCCTTACCTGCCTTCCCCTAGTTGCCCACCCCACTAACAACCATCACTGTTCACCCTACTGCTCACGCGAAAACCTTAGCATCATCACCTCCTCTCCTTTCTCCTCATCCAACTTCCAGCAAATCGTCTTGTTCAACTTTCAAAACACATCCAGAATCTGACCCCGTCTAACTACTTCCACCACTGCCAGGTGAACCATTATTTCTTGCACAATACCGCCTACATGGTGCCACTGTTTCCCTCTCTGCTCCCGTACCATCTATTCTCTCTCTACCCGGGAGCCAGGGCGGTCTTTAAAAATGCAAATCACATGTTGCTCCCCTGCACAAAACTCTCCAATGACTTCCTGTCAAAACTTGGAATAAACTCTAAGCTCTCATTTCCTAGCAAGGTTCTGTATGACCTGCCTTTGTCTACCTCTTGGCCTCGTCTCCGCCCACTCTCTCCCTGCCTGCTCTACTCCAGCCACACTATCTGTGGTGTGTCTGTCCAACTTCACACACACGCTTCTGTCTCAGCGCCTTCGTACCTGCAGCTCCCTCTGGCTGGAATGTTCTTTTCTCACATCTTCATACGCCCCTTCCTCTTCCCTTTGCAAACTCTGCTCAAACGTTCCTTCTTAGAGAGGTCTTCTCATCTCAGTCTACCTTGTCTTAAAAAACACCACCTCCCCCACTCCTGCCCCATTGCTATCTGTCCTTTTTCCTACTTTTCTTCATAGCACTTAACACATCTGACAATACATGCTTATTTGTTTGTCTGTCATGCCTACTAGAATGTCAGCTCCCCAGGGGTCACGACATTGTTTTGTTCACTGCGGTATCCACAGCAACTGGGATCCACAGCAATCCTAGTATCTGGGGCACAGCAAGTGCTCAATAAATATGTATTTTTTTTTTTTTAATTTTTTTTTCAACGTTTTTTATTTATTTTTGGGACAGAGAGAGACAGAGCATGAACGGGGGAGGGGCAGAGAGAGAGGGAGACACAGAATCGGAAGCAGGCTCCAGGCTCCGAGCCATCAGCCCAGAGCCTGACGCGGGGCTCGAACTCACGGACCGCGAGATCGTGACCTGGCTGAAGTCGGACGCTTAACCGACTGCGCCATCCAGGCGCCCCTAAATATGTATTTTTTAATACATGAAGAAATGAATAGTGCTTGAGACACAGCAAACAGCTATAAATTTGTGATGTCAATTTTAGAAGTTACAAAAATGTTTAACAGAAAAGTCAACATTCTTTAGTGACACTCCTTAAGATACCAAAATATAACGCATCATATTTCCACTTAGTTTCAACATATACACATTATATTGTACTTACTTGGAGTTTCTTCTAAAATTTCTTGGAACTTGGTTCTCTCATAATCCACCAACTGGCGTTGAAGATGTGGTCTAAGACTCCTAATTGTAAAATTGACCATGTCCATTTTCATGAGGTCCAGGACATGAAATATTTGTCTAAAAATTTTAGAGTGAAAATAGTTAAAGAGGTGATTAAGAAATTAAGCTGAAATTCATTAACTGCAATCTATTTTACAGGCTGGAAAATATAAACATCCCCTAAATGGTTTTGAAATTCCAACTGCCATTGGCAAGGCCACTTTTCATAGAAGGCATTACACATGCATCCCAAATTTATTCTTCACAGATCTCAAGAGTATTTGCTTTAGCAAATACAATACCTCCAACTGATCCATTACACCCAGCAGTGAACTGGTAGACAGTAGAAAGCATAAGCAATGAGTCTTAACAATGAGACAAAGATTCAAGAAGGAATTTTCACTGGAAAGCCCTAAACTTTTAAGGAGTCTGTACATAGTGTACTTGGTTTTTCCTCCTAAGGGAACGCGGGTGGGGTGGGGAGAAAAGAAGAAAAAGGACAGGGAAGTAAGGCACAGGGGAAAAATACTTCAGTTTCGAATTGGGCACGCCTGGGCTCAAATGCAGCATTGCAACTGACTAGCTCTGTGGCCAGGCATAAATTACTCAATCTCTCCGTGCAAGTTTCCTCATCTGTGCAAGAAGAGACAAGATCAGTCTTGGAGGGATGTTGTAGAGAGTCGATGAGATTATGAACGCATCATGGAAGGAACAGTGGTCCCCAGTAGGTGCTTGATAGATGACCAGGATGAAGACCACAAATGGGATACCACACGTGGGTAATAAGGTAACTCAGAGCATGGATTCTGCAACTGAAGAGTCACTGTATGCCAGAGCTGAACACAACTCTACGGACACATACAGCCCATTTCACTGATGGAGTAAAGTGTGACTTTGAGAGGTTATCGACTTGCCCCAGTTAGTAACGTAAGTTACCTGCTCTACGCATACCAGTTTCCTCCTCCTACCTTTCCAATACTATTACATAAAACTTAATTTTCAACGTGGCTGTATTCACAAAAAAAAAAAAAAAAAAAAAAAGGCGGGGGTGGGGGGAGTTCCTCTCATTGGTGAAAACTATTATAGACTCCTCTTTCCTCTGGGATCACAAAGAAGTTATTGTTTATACAGCCAGAATTAGACCCTTACAATTTTAAAGTATACCTCATTTCCTCAGGGAAGCAGTGGCAGAAATGGTTAGGTGACCACCAAAGGTCTGTGCTTTTTCCACAGTATATATTTGTGGCTAGGGAAATGTATTTCCAGACAGCAACCACGTTTCCCAGGCCTCCTTCAAACTAGGTGGGACCACAGGACTGGTTACAGTCAGTGGAATCTGTCTCTTCTGGGCTGAAGAGGTAGAACACTGGGTATGCCTTCCCCGATCTCTTTCCCATTCACTAGCTGAATGTACAGGACTCCAAGGGGCCTTGGGCAACAGTGGGATCAAGGATAGAAGGAACCTGGGTCCCCAAATAACATGTGGAAAGCTGCCTGACCAAGAACCCCTGCTTCAGACTGTGACATGAGAAACTTATACTGGTTAAATCACCAAGAGTTCAGGGGTTATGTGTCATAGCAGCTACCATTACCCTAACTCATAAAGACCTCTTCCTAGATCCTTGACTGGATTAGGTCCCTCTGCTAGAAGCTCTGTTAATCCCCTGTACATCCCCTCCCATAGCACTTACCACAATTGCAATTCCTTGTCCGAGGTCTGTTTTCCCATTGGACTGTAAACTCCCTGGTCAGAGACTGTATCTGTCTTTTTCCTCACTGCATCTCCAGGGCCCCCCACAGACCAACTAACAACTTTGTTAGGTCATTCTATCTGAAAATTCTATGTTCAGGGCAAATGACTGACTTGCTCCTTGCTTCTCTGGTTTCTCCTAGGGTCAAGGATTCCTTTGGAAGACCAGAAATTATTCTGTGTTCCTCAATTCCACACTTCCCTTTTGAATGAACTGAAAGGTACTCTCAGAAAATGCAAGCTGTGAGCACCTGTCTGGCTCAATCGGTTAAGCGTCTGACTTAGGCTCGGGACATGATCTCACAGTTTGTGGGTTCAAGCCCTGGGTTGGGCTCTGCGTTGATAGCTCGGAGCCTGGAGCATGCTTTGGATTCTCTGTCTCCCCCTCTCTCTCCCCGTCTTGTGCTCACTCTCTCAAAAATAAATAAATAAACAAACAAACAAAAAGAAAGAAAATGCAAGCAGGGAAAGTGCTAACCTCAGCACCTCCACGATGTCGTTGGTAGCCTTCAGCTCTCTGATGTCGTCATCTCGCACAGGAGCACAGAGCTTTCCCATGATACTGATGACATAGTTGGCCAGGCCTTGGATGTCAACAGCACTGTGCTCAGCCTGCTGCCTGATTAGGTCTGTGTCTAAAACTTCACAGATCTGGTTGCGAAGCCGGTTGCCACCAGGAGTCAGAAAAGAAAGGAGAATCTACACAGGGAAAGGAAAGAAAAGTTACTGGCATTCTTACGTGAATAAGGGTTGTCATTTTTTATTTCAGTGTCTAGAAGACCAAGCTCCTTGTCCATATTTTAATGCCCTGGGTGCCACAGAAGTCTACACTGACTGGTGGTGGGTCAGAGGAGCACTCCAATGTCTCAAATCTAAAAAGAAAGCTCTACCTTCTGCATTAAAGCCCCCCTCCAACTTGCCACTACTCATGGGAAGTTACTGAAACTACCAGAATGAGAGCAACTGGCAAGAAAGCAGTATTACTGAAATAACTTCAAAAAGTTTACAAATAAACCATGTAAGGAAGGAATAAGTTGCAGATCATGGCTCCAAAGAACCATTTAAAAAAGAGCAAATGAGGGGCGCCTGGGTGGCTCACTTGGTTAAGTGTCCAACTTCGGCTCAGGTTATGATCTCACTCTCACGGCTCGTGGGTTCGAGCCCTGCATCAGGCTCTGTGCTGACAGCTCGGAACCTGGAGCCTGGAGTCTGCTTCGGATTCTGTGCCTCCCTCTCTCTCTGCCCCTCTCCTACTCGCACTCTGCCTCTCTCTCTCTCAAAAATAAATAAACATTAAAAAAAAATTAAAGAAGAGCAGATGGAAACACCCCATGGGCTACGTTAGTATATTTTACATATAAGATATTTATTATATATTCCTCAGGCAACCTATCCTGAGTATTCACCACACAGCAGACACTGTGCTTACACACACAGCACATGGTTAGGAGGACGGGCTCTGAGCCCGAGCACTTCGATTCCAATCCCTCTCCATCCCTCAAAGCTGGGTAACTGTGGGCAAGTGAGGGAACTCAGCTCCTTTTTATTCAGTAAGAGTAACAGTGGTAACTACCTCACAGCATTATGGTAACGATAAATGAATAATCTAGCGTATGGTATAGAGCAAGGGCTTCGTGAATGTTCACTAAAACTCCGCCCTATCACTTAATTCTTACAATTCTCAGAACGCTAAGACTGAAGGATTGGAAAGCTGTTGCTAAACCCATTGCTAAACCAGGTTTCTAGCTCCTGAGTCTGTGCTCTTGACTTGCTGTGACCAACCACTCGGTGTGCTAAGCGTCACCCTGCGCTCGCTCCTTCCACTGCCGGAGTTCCCTTGCCTCCACCCCGCCCCGGGGAAGTGCACTTCGGAAAACACCCTTCCAGTGACCGGACTTACTCAGTTTTCCAAAAAGAATCTCCAGCACCCTTTGAAGGACGCAAAAACAGTCTTCGGGGAAAAGAATTACTAATTAATACAGACAACATCAACTTGCCTCTCTGATTTCTTCAAACAGTTTGATGGCATGTTCATACTCCGGAGGCTCGGCATTCAGTTCTGACTGCAAGACGTCCCAGAAGGCCTGGTGGACAATGTGCTTCACTCGACTGGCCAAGCTACAGGAAGGAAATGAATTGTTTTTAAAAATAAGCACTATTTTTCCTGATTATGAAAGAAATGTGTTCATTGTAGAAATCTTACAAAATTAAGAAAAAAAAAAACACCAGAGAATAAAAATGGCCCATAATCTCATTTTAATCTTTTGACATATTTCCCTTGTTCAATGCATGTTTTTATATAGTTGAGAATAATCTATAGGTATAGTATACACTTGTGTCATTTAATATCCTGTCCTAGGAGTTTCCCCTCGACTTTAAAAATGCCTTCTTGCTACAGCTTTCAGTAAGTTCTTAAAATCGTACCTTTGGGAGATGCCATAACTTGCCCAGCTGCTCTTTGGATCTTTAGACGTGTTCTAGATTTTTGGTCTGAGCTATGGAAAAGTTGCTCTTTCCTCAACAGCTAAAGTTTCATTGCACAGAATAGAACAGGTTGGCCCCAAGGAGACATGCATGGGACAGGCTGCCAACCGCAGCTTAGATGTCCCATTTAAAGTCAGCCAGACCACACTGCTGGAATAGGAACCATCCCAGGAAGAGCTCACAATAGAATAGGTGGCCACTTTGCCTCACCCCTTATGTCACTGAACTAACATAGGTGCACATTTAAATACACATCCCTACTGAACTCCTACACCATTTGGCAACAGTTTTAGGAAAATCACATATTTCCCTGCACTGTACTTACTTAGGTGTCTCCATCCTCTACATAGGGCACACATCTCTCCCAGGCAGAGGCCATAACTTCTTCTAAGTACCTGCCACTGTACCTAGCACGGTACCTGGCATACAGTGAGTGTTTGATGAAGGCATGATAAATGAATTAATAACTTCATAGTTATGCACATGTCCTTATTTTTCCTTTTTAGAGTACAAATAGCTAAACATACAATAATGCCATGAGACATTAAAATCAGCTTTCTGAGGAGTGTGAGTTAAAATTGCTTCCATAACTGCAAATGCTATATTCTACTCAGCAACTTTAAATGTTAAAACTTATTCTAGTTTCCTGACTAGATTTACTCAGCATAAATGCTATTTCTAGTGTTGACCCTCCTGAGCAACTTCAGAACAATGAGAAAGGCAAACACTGCTGGGATGGACTTTCACTCTTGACTTTACCAGCCTTATGTACGTGGCTTGAATGGATCGACCAAGGAAGAGCTATAACTTTATAGCTCCTGCAGGGACATCAGAGTTTAAATGTAAGGTTTCCTAAAGGCTGAAAGATATTTTTCAGCTTTTTAATTTTCTGGAGGATGATGGGGTGGGGGGGGAGGGGAATGAGATCAATCAAATCATTTACAAGCATTCTTGCTAAGTATCAGAAATCAGACATATTTTGCCAAGTCTTTTCCCCCAAAGACAATATTTAGTAGAATATGAGAGTCAGCCACATTTTAAAAGGTAACAACTTGGCCATTTGTAAAAAGCCATCTGAAAAATCAACAGCTCATAACATGCTATTTTATTTTTAAATAAAGTTAGTTGTCCTAAGTTTGCATTTCACTTTCCTTGCTCACATTTTCCAGCTAAGGCAGAAAAGGAAGGAGAGAGGTATTCCTATTTCCCAGAGTATCAAAATCCTTATGGTCCAGGCGCTCGGATGCCCATGAGCACGCATTTGAAGCGTTTTAGTCCCCATCACGTCCTTGGGGAACGTGAGGCTCAGAAATGGTCTCAGCAGAGCCAGGATTCAAATCCAGAGTCTGCCTGATCCTCAACTGCTTTTGCTATGGCCTGTATTCACAGCTTTTGAATTTAAAGCACAAATACTCCCACATTGTAAACTTCAAGCATTCATTTTTATTAGTCAGTCAATAAATGTTTATATGACATCCAATATGTGCCAGGCCCTGTTTTGGGTGCTGCGGTTACTGTAGTAAAAAAGAAAGTTGTCTGTTCTCAAAAAGCTTATCTGTTAGCAGGGACAGAAAGACAAAAACAAAACACATTAAAAATGAATAAGGCAATTTCAGAACCATGAGGAAGACAGAGTAAGACAGTGTGGTACACAGTGATGGAGAGGGTGCTGCCTTCACCGGGAGGTTGAAGAACGCTTCCCTAGCACAGTGACCTTTCAGTTGAGACTTGAATGAGGAGAAAAAAAGCAGCCAGTGCAAATCTAGGGGAACAACATTAAAAAAGAAGGAAGAAGAAGGACAAAGTTCCTGGGACAGGATCAAGCCAGTATACTCCGAGGTCAGCAAGGAAGCCAGTTTGGCAGAAATGCAGCAGGCAGGAGGGGCAGGAGTAAAAGACGTGGTCAGGAAGTGGAGCCTTGCTGCCATACTTTCTGCCAAACATATGGGTTTGTAGAAGTTTGGGTTTCTTATTCTAAGTGTAATAGAAAACCACTGAAGGATTTTAAGCAAAGAAATGACCTTCTCTGATTAACCCTTCAGAATGATCACTCTGGCTACTGTGTGAATGGAGAGGATGGACTATGGGGGGCTAAGGACGGAGACAGGGCAACCAATTAGGACTGAAAGAGTAGAGGTCAGACAACGATGGTGGCCTGGCCTAGGGGTGTAGCAGTAGAGCTGGTATGAAGGATTGTGGTGAAATGCAGTTACCATGGAAAACCAAACAGATATACCTATTTTGGCCAGTAATCTTAAAAAATATTAGTGATTATTATGAATAATGTCCTCAGGAGCAGGACTACAATCTGGATTTTAAAGAAGGAAAGTTGTTACGTTTCCTATTTTTCCTGCTTTAAAACAAATAAGCATAAAACCTCTAAATAGAATCAAATATGACATGTTGTCTTAACTGATAGAAGGAATGCCTCTGGATTTATAAATGATACTGTGAGGTTGAAGATTTAATGCCATTATTCATGAGCTAACTTTGCCTCTAAAGATGACTTACCTGTAGTTATGGCCTCAAGCCTTTTCTCTTCTCTGTCCCAGGGGATTTATGAGCCAACAAAGTCAGAGAGGTTGAGGTAGGATATAGGGTGTGGCTCTTACTAAAGGTCCCCGGGTTTTGGGGAGGGGGCGGGGACTGAGGTTAACCAGGGATGCCCATGTAGTTGTGATTCCTACCACCAGACGCTTCTGGATCACCTGTTCTTAGCACTTTGGCAGCTCAGCTACATTGATTTATCTTTTGCAACCTGAATATCAGTTTTTAATAAGCCAATCTGCAAACATTTCTTGAGTACGTACTGTATGTCAGGCATTCTGCTAGGCAATGGGGATAGAGCCCCAAATGATATAGATATAGTTCTTCCATTATGGTGTTTTGGTCACATGGGAGAGACAGACACTGAACATAAAGACTTCTTAACAAAGGGAGGCAGAAGGGGCAACAGGAGTCCTTAGGAAGGGGATTTAATGTGGTCTGGTATGCTCAGGAGTGTCAGGAAACGCTTTCCACAGAAAGTGACGTACACACTGAGTTCTAAAATTATGGGTAAATGTACCCTAGAGGAGTGGTTTTGAAAACAAGTATAAGACCTTGTTAGAGAACTAACCAATGTTCACTCTCAGTGGATATGTACAAGACTTCTAGGAATCAGTGTGAACGTGTGTGTATGTGTGTGTGTGTGTGTGTGTGTGTGTGTGTGTGTGTGTGTGTGTATGTGTGA
The DNA here is from genome assembly GCF_024362965.1 of Panthera pardus. Classification (NCBI taxonomy): domain Eukaryota; kingdom Metazoa; phylum Chordata; class Mammalia; order Carnivora; family Felidae; genus Panthera; species Panthera pardus. Next base: position 16,044,464 of record NW_026526991.1, read on the forward strand.
GGATCTGCAGCTCAGTTTACACACACAAATGCCTCCGGGTTACCTGTTCTCAGGGAGGGCATCTTGTTTCAATTGAAAGTTCTCATTTACAGCAATTTCATGAGCAAGTGTCATGTTTGATAAGTTCCTTGCTGCAGCCATCACTTCGTCAAATGTTACTACCCTGGGAGGGCTTGTTGCTGAAAGAAAAACAAAATCCGGTTCATGTCATGGAAAAGTTGTCATCCAGTGAAGCCTCTGAATGCAGACAGAGTGTAAGTTATCCCAACGTACACATGCAGGGTTTTACAAATAAGAAGAATACATACTAAATTGGGTAGATTCCTCTGCTTACTACTTAAGACTTCAAAAATTTAAGAACTCCTTTGATAGTTTCAGTTACTCTATTGATAAAAAAAATTCTCAAGTGTTTTAGAGACTATCTTATTAATAGAAGCTATTATAAGTTACCTTTCTTTTATTAAATCACCTTATATTTTAGTACCTATTGATATCTGCATTTATTACACGTACTCTGCAGGAACTTGATAAGACTACTTTTATTCTGTAATTCATAACTCATTAATTTAAGCACATTCAAAATGAAATAACGGATTTCTTAAAACTATAACTTCTAAAAGTATAGGTGGTATAGCATAATGCTTGGGTTTGGCTCCAATTTTTACCAATTGGTTGTTATCATTCGACTTCACTAGGTATAACATATCTCCTCATAGGGCTGTCTTGAGGTGATTAGTAAAGAAGAACATAGTAAGAACTTAATAAATGTAGATGATTAAAATAAAATTAATCTGGTAAACTGGATAATCTACTTTTCAGTCAGAAGTAGTAAATAAAGAATTATTCTGATTATTTCTAAAGATTATTCTAGACAATTGTTCTAATAAGTCATGTCTTTTAAAAATCACTATTGGAACTCTTAGCTTCAATTACTTAAAAATCATTTCCTCAAAAAACAATACTGACTGGCAATATATTGCTACCTAAAATAATTTCTAAAAGAAGAGGAGAAGGAGGAAGAAGAGGAAGACCATGAGGAAGAGGAGGGGGAAGAAGAGGAAAAAATGGTGATATATGGAATTAGCAAAGTCCCTCGTCAAGATGCCTAGGTACCCTGTTGGAGGCATCAACCCCATATATATAATATAAAAAATGACAAAAAGCACAGAAAGCTGGGTGACTGCTAGTTAATTCCTTTCCCAATTCTCTGGCTCATTAAGATTCTTCTCAAAAATGTCTGTACTCTGGGGTCCAATAATCCAATTGTATCCAAAGGAATTCCTGGAAAGGCTTTATGTACCATAAAGCACTATTTGTAACAGCCAAAAAAAAAAAAAAAGGAAATTAACTAAATGTCCAATGATAAATCAATGATTAAATAAATTTATTATATAGTCATTTGATGAAGTAATTTACATTTTTTTAATTTAAAACAATTTTTTTTTTTTATTTTAGAGAGAGAGAGTGAGCAGAGGAGAGGGACAGAGGGAGAGAATCTTAAGCAGTCTCCAAGCTCAATGTGGAACCCAATATGGGGCTCAACCCCATGAACCGTGAGATCATGACCTGAGCAGAGATCAAGAGTCAGACACTTAACTAACTGAGCCACCCAGGCACCCCTAAATGTCTTAAAAGTATATCCTCATAGGTAAACATTTTAATTATAATTCTAAGTGAAAACAGTCTACACCTACATATACACATGTGTCAATGTGAAAAGTGAATGTGACAAAGTGCTGCCAGCTGTCACTTTTGGGTGATATAGGCAAAATCTTCTTTTCTCTACACTCATGTACTTTCCACATGTTTTAAAAATGAGATTGCACAAATTTAAACACAAATGAACAAACTTTTTGAAGTGGGCATTTGATTATGTTGTTGTTTCTTTCTGCATTTGCTTTGTCTTTTAAGATGTTACATTTCCTATACAAGATGTCAATTAAAAAGCTAAAAAAGAAAAAGAAAAAACACTGGCTTTACACACCTTTATAGCTGTCACACACAAAAGGGGAAAAAGACGTCTCCTGCACTGTGGCCACTTTTTAAACTCTTTCTTACGTCCCTGGTGTAGTAATTCTCCTCGTGGCTACTTTTCTGGGGTGATTTGCACAACAGTTTTTGAAATCAGTAGGAAACCCTTTAGATTATTTCACTTCCTGCCTGACCCTTGAATTGGGGCATGTTTCCTTTCATTTAAATCGGCAATGATTAGAGAAGACCAATTTGAATTTATCCTTGAATGTGTCCAAGAAGTGATCTCAAGAGGGAGTGGCTTTCCACTGCTTAAGAGAAAAGACAGGTGGGGTTTATGGACCTGATTTATAGTCAAAGCAAAGCATATCAGAGACTGTAATGAAAATAAAAATGGTTAGGTGGTAAACGTTAGTGGCTACTTACTTCTGCCTTTGCAGTGCTATTATGGTACATTTAGAAACCGGGGGAGTCTATACTTTGCTCTCATTCATTTAGGAGTTTTAAAATCCAGCACACATGTCTAGAACCACCTCCCCTCGGCCACCCCTAGCCCCTGCTCCCCGTCAGCTTACAAGCAGGAGAGCTGGATTTGCTGGAAGAGTCGCTCGTAAAACTCTGCCTGGAGCACTCAGAGTCACTGAGGGAAGCCATGCTTTCGGAAAACCGGGAAGAGTCTGAATCGCTTGGCTGATCTTCACCCACACATTGCTTCTCACCATTGAAGGGCATTTTGTGTCACGCGAGTGTGGGATAACACCTGCATAGACAAACAGACCCTGTGTCAACACTCTGTGGGGCTTCCACTAGCATCACGGATGCTTCTTCCAACATAGACGGCTTTGCCCACACGTGTCACGGTGTTGGAAAGGCCCCAGAAGATAACCTCTCCTTTCCCATAGCAGCCCGGCCAGGCCACCAAGACAGCCTTCCAGAAAAGGGACCCCATAGCCCTGAGTGGGAACTTACTCAGGACAGACGCAGTGTGAATGAGGAGCAGCTCTCAGCAATAACAGATCCCTTAAAAGTGTACAGAAGACACACAATCTCTCTCTTCCTGGGTTGCTAAAACATGGCAAGTTAAGAGTATGAGAGGATGGGGCACTGGGGACAGACCACCTAGGTTAGAAGCTGCTGCTGTCTTTTGCCATGTGCCCTTGGGAAAGTCACTTACTTACCCACCTACCTCATGAGTAAAACTGGGCTGAAAGACTGAATTTATAGGGTTCAGTCTTGAAGATTAAATAGGATTAATCTTAGCAAAGTACTTAGCATGGCACTCACATTGTAGCTATTCTTACTGTTCCTTTGGCTTTGTTTTAAATAAAATAGTTTTGAAATCAGCCTCTTTGGTTCCTTATGAGCCCCTTGGGGAAGGGAGAAGACTAATTAAAATCTCTGGCTGGCAAGTCTGCACGTTCTCCATTTTCCCATGGACTGCCATCATATAAAGACTAAAGCCTGACCCTGGGTCTGCATTTGACAGTCGACTAAGGACCCACTACCACCCCATGAACAAACAGGCATCAAAGATCCTGATTCACAGGTCGGTGGAACAGACTTCGGGACAAGGGGACTTACCATGCCATAAAACCAGTCCCTTGACTCTATCTACATCCAGTGCTATTCTGGAACATCAGATTGCCTCCCAGACAAAGGCAGGGCACTTGGGCCCAGTCACCCTCTAGAAAGGGGATCCTGGGCACATGGGATACCCTGGCCTAAGCCCAGGAGGCTCAACTAAAGCCCAGCAGGCACTGACTCTGATATGTGTGGCGTTAGCTGAAACAGAGAGGAAACTTGGGCCCGAGGAGGAAGGCACCTCAAATCCTGAATAGACAATAACGATAGTAAGGATTCACTGAGTCTCTTTAAATCTGAACCAGCCCAGGCAATGAGGTATACAGAGCTTTGAAAGCCGCAAGAACTTGAAACCACGGCTGCACATAGTATGTCTGGAAATCCTGAGCAGTTTCTTCAAATGATTCCTTATATATATTGAGTGCGCACTGTGTAGCAGCACAGGGAAAGGTAACAGTGAATGGAAGAGACAAGGTCCTACTCCTCTGTCTCTGAAGTCCAGTCACCTACAACTGTGTGTGCCAGAGGCCAGAACGTGAGAAAAGGGGAAACAAGGCATTGCTGAAGCACAAGGAGAGGCCGCATGGGACTATGGGGGAATCTAGCCTTTGTTGAGAGACATGGTGCCATTTTTTTAATCCCGTGTGTGGTAACAGAGACAAGGATGAACCTGAGAGGGACTTATTAAAAGGTCAAATGCCCAAGGGCATTTGCCCCTGGCCTCCCTTAAACAACTTTCTTCAGTCCTGCCAGTTGTAAAAGTGCGCCCTTGCTCGGCCCATCATTTTCACAAACAGAAAAGCGCTAATTGGAGGCTGACTGTGCCAGGAGTTGAGTGAAGCCGCCAGGAAGCTACCATGTAGAGATAGTTGCCTTATCCTAGGGTCCCAACGCCAACTACCACGAACACAGGCTATAAGATAACCTGGACCCTTGCAACTCCAGTGGGGAAATAACCTCCTTTACCACAGGCAAGCTAGATTCTACTTGAGTTTTTTGTTTTTTTAATGTTTATTTTTGACGGAGAGGAGAGAGAGAGAGAGGGAGAGAGAGAAAGAGAGGGAGAGGGAGAGAGAGAGAGAGAGAGAGAGAGAGAGAGAGAGAGAGAGAGAGAGAGAGAAGGGGCAGAGAGAGAAGGAGAAAGGATCCAAAGCAGGGTCTGTGCTGAGAGTGGAGAACCCAATGCAGGGCTCGAGCTCACAAACTGTGAGACCATAACCTGAGCAGAAGTCGGCTGCCTGACCAACCACCCAGGTGCCCCATTTCTATTTGAGCTTTAATTCCCATCTGCTGGGGGGAAGGGAATAGAGGACAGAAGAAAGGGATCTGCCCTAACTCTTCCACTGCCACCAAACCCCAATCCTAAATGGAATACTTGCTCTTTCCTCTAGATTTCTCTCTCTCTCTCTGCCAACATTTTATGTCTCACTGATGGCATTTCTTGAAAATGCTACCTTCCTCAGGAAGCCTTTACCCTCTGGCCAGAGTGAATGACAGACACTCTTCTTTGTACATCTGCAACACACGTCCCGTATCTCCACCACAGAGTCGAGTCCCTTGTACAGCTATTTTCCTCCCATGGCTACTTCTGACTCTCCTTAATAAGGCAGGGCCTGTGTCTCGTCCATCGCCAGTGTCAAGTACGTGACAAGTATTCACTTGGTGTCAGCTGAATCGGAATCATTGAATCCCATTTGGTACAGCTTCAACCAGAACATTCGCAAACTGATATCACACACTTGCAGGCCTTGTACTGTGACAGTTCAAGCACTGGAGCAGGGAACCTACCACCTAAACTTTCTTTAGTAGGTGTAAGACTCAATATTCCCTGGTCCTGGCCACGCTCTTATTGATCTTAAACTTGGTTTCCGTCTTATTATTTTTTGCAGTAATTCCACTATAACAACTGTGCTCTGTATGCTCTACTCTTAATTTTCCTTCACTTTGGCTGTTTTTCCAAGTAAAGGTGAATAAAAGCTTTCATCCATTGGAATTTATGAACTAGGTTAATAGTTATAACTGTCCATTTCATTTTTCTACTCCAGCCGAACAGCACACTTTGTAGGTTCCTTAATTGTGTTTAACAAGGCAGCAAAGTACAAAGGTTCAAAAATAAAAAGATGTAGGCTAGGAGTTATAAGTCTAGAGTCTGAGGCTTGGGTCTGTCATTAATTTGCTGTGTGACTTTATGCACATCACATCGGCTCTCTTCACCTCATTTTTCTGAGCAGGTTGGGCTGGCTGTAAGGTCCCTTTCAACTAGGAATTGCTAAAATGCTATAAACCCAGAGTTCCATGAGGCTTCACTGGAAGTTCTGAGACATTAAATGTGCTTACAGCAGACATACTTAATGTGCAACTATGCTTCCTTCCAACAATTCACTGGAAGTAGAGTTTCTGGCACAGGGGATGCAACAGAAAACATAAAATAAAAGCTTCAAAATGTTTAGAAACTCTTGTTTGGTTGGCAGAAGCCTCCACAGCACAAATGGGCTTTAGTGCATCCAAGGAGAAGCTTTTCTTTGAAGCCCAAATGCCCATTATTATTCTATAAGGAAACGGCTGTTTTCTTAAGGCATACTAATAACACCCAATGCATAGGGCAAGTGTGAGACTTCATTTAGTCAGTACATGTAGAGTGCTTGGAACAGTGGCTGACACAGAGAAAACTGGATACAGATGATGACTATTATTAGTATTATTTGCATTTTTTCTTGTTACTATCATCATCATTTCAGGCATTAAAAACTACTCTAGAGGGGAGAACTGTTTTATCCCATGATGATAAAATAACACTGCTAGTTAACCCAGGACAGAACTTTTGCGCTTGTCTGAAATACAAAAGCTAAAAGCAAATGGCCCATCCCAGTGTAAATGGTCTTCTGCAAGTTCCTTCACATCTGTTTTTACTTTTCTTGGTCTCGGGTTTCCATATAAGTCATCTGGGGACAAAGCTACTTGACTCAAAAGGCCTTGAGGGTAATTAGACTGCTTTAAAAACTATTTTGGATTCTTACAACAGTGATAATAAAACCAGTCTATTTCTTTAAGAGAGGTAATGCTTCTCATACCGACAAACTTAGATCTACTTAAACTTCACCGCTGGGAATTACAAGCAAACCACACAGCTTTTCAGAAACACCACTTCTCATCCTACCTGGAGGATTTACTTACTGGCCAAAGGTAAAGTCAAAGGTGAAAGCAGCGTATAACTCCAAGCACAGCCTCCAATACTATAGTGGGTCACCATCAAGGAGAATAATCACATTTTTCATTGCACTGTTCTTCATTTAATAATAATAAATTCAATATTATGGAATTCCTTCCAAGACCAATGACTGGGATGCAGCAGACACTTAAACATTTATTGTTGAATGAATGGCAATATGACCACTGACATTTTAGAGAGGAGGGAAATGGGTGCAAGAACCTGAAGGGGATAGTCCTATGTCCCACCACAGATGGAGGCGAAATGGGTTGATTCCTTAGCCTGTGTCCACACTACCAACTTCACTTCTTTATTTCCTTTTTGTAGCAGACTCATCTGCAAATGGTCCTGCATGGGTTCAGGATTATAAAGATCCACCAGTGACAACGCAAATGTCCACGTCCAAGAGGCAAAAACACTGGCTCTGGAGTCAGGTGGACTGGGTTCTTGATCCTGATTCTTGATATTTACTGACTGGAGAGAGGGAACTCCGGTTTGCCATTTGCAAAATGGGGATATTAATACATCTGCCTCGTAGAATTGTTGTGAAGATGAACTGAAATAGTCTATGTCAAGTACTTGAGCTCCTAGTAAGTGCTTGACAGCCAACTATTATTTTATTACCACTAGAAGACATTATGATTTCCAAACATGTCAATGTCATAATAACAAAGAAAGGCTGAGGACATGTTCCGGATGAAAAGAGACTTGACAATCGAGTGTAACAGATGATCCCAGACTGGATCCTGTACCAGAGGGAAAAAAAATGCTATTACTGGGTCAAATGACAGCAGGTAACAATACCTGAACCTACTGTCTGTGTAACAATGTTAATTTACTAAAGTTGATACATGTACTGTGCTTATATATTTAGGAATTAAAGGCCATGATGTTTGCAACTTTCTCTCAACTAATTTAACGAGAGAGAAAAAGAGAAAACAATAAAGCACTGCAGCAAAATGTTAACAGGTGATTATGAGTAAAAGGTAGACGATAGGGAGTTCTTTGTACAGTTCTTACAACTTTTTCTGTAAGTCTGAAATTATTTCCAAGCGGAAAATTAAAAGAGAAGTACTAAACCAAAATTTCAAGTCTAATTCAGAACAGTCTGGGCTCCTGCAGTTTTTAGATTTTGATTGTTCCCACCGCTGGGACAGCTTAGATACCACTCTATTACAAAAGTTCTTCTAGACAGACTTGTCCCAATGTCCTTCTTGAACAGTGCCTAGGGAATAAAACAGGAAATAGGCCAGAGCCCTTCAGAAGAGGCAAAATAAATCATCCCTTTTAAGAGCTCATCTCCAGGTGGTTTCCCTTTTCTTAAGAAGTTTCCTGGCAATGGTTTATATTCCTCTGTGATCTGGCCTCTACCCACCTCATCCTGTATCACTCTCCCCCTAACTCTTCCTGCTACAGACACAATGGCTTTCTTCAGGTTCCTCAGACCTGCCAAACTCCCCATTCTGGAACATTTGCACCTGCTAGAGTCTCTCCGCATCCCGTGCCCCCCATGCCATGCCCCAGCATGTTCTCCCCGATCTCCTCGTGATTGGCTCCTTGTTGTCATTCAGATTTGAAATTAAATGTTACAACTTCAAAGTGACCTTCCCTGATATCCCCACTCCATCTAAATCAGCCAACTAGAGCTAGGAACACTTCCTGGGATAGAGGGGGAGCTCAAGGAATATCGTTGATGAACAAATTAGGCCACACTCCTATTCATATTACCACTTAGGTTTTCCTTCTCTCCTGCCTCACTCACATTGCTCATATTCCCATTATGCAGTCACTTAAAGTACTATAGTTGCTGTTTACATAACTGGCTCCCCACTAAATTTTAAGCTGCTTACAGGAAGGGCTGTCTCCCCTTTCCAATTCCAAACACATTTTCCAGGCACCAATAATTCAAACCAGCAGAGACTTACAGTTCCAGAGCTTAAAGCAATGTTTACATCGTGTCTTTCCATTCTCTTAATGCTCATTGATAACAAATAATAACAATCAGAGCTCATAGCTATTGTGTGCTTATTATGTCCCAGCCCCCATAAGCATTTGAAGTGTTTTATCTCCTTGAGTCTTCATTATAACCTTGCTAGCTAAAGTATTGCTATTATCCCTATTTTATATATAAGAACCTGAGGCTCAGAGAAGTTAAATTACTTGCTTTAGGGGTCACAGCAGTGGCAGAGGCACAACTCTAATCGAGGCCATGGATCCCTAAAGCCCATGCTTTCTACCACTCTAGGATGGCTGGAGAAAATGTAGTGTGTTGTTCATTCTTTCCATTCTCTGTCTGCCAAATCGATCTACCCAACACCACGTGGACACTTACATATGTGGTAACGAGCTGACCTTACCCCGGGGTGGCTGCTCAAAGTGCTATACCATGAAGGGCATCACTGAAAGAGTCTATTATCCAAAACAATTCTCAACCACCCCACTAGAGTAAAGGAAAATCCTCTATCAGGGAGCCGTTCTTTAAGCACTGCAAAATCCCTAGTTAAAACTCAAATATCATCAGAAGTCTTCACTGCTTACAACTAGTATCAAAAACATTTTGAGGTGAACTACACAGATTTTCCAACAACGCCCTGTATGAGGAATGGAGACCATCCGGTTAAGGCTGGGTGGTGGAAATGAGAAATTTCACGAACTATCTAGTGGATGTCATCCTTGAAGACCAGATCAAGGTCACACGCAAAGACAAGCATTCACATATGTGTAGTAAAGGGCAAGGAGTCAGAGGAATAAGACTGGGCTCTGAAGGAAAAAAAAAAAATTGTAGATGGTATGGAACATCTCCATCTTCTGCAAAATGCTGCTTTAGAACCAGGCCCAGCCAGCAGCGCTAAAAAGTTATTCATATGCAGCAAGGCATAAACCACAGAGCAGAGAGATAGGTTCCTGCTCCATTCAGCTACAGAATGCTGGTCTTCATCAAATTAGAGCCAACAGAGAGCTAGATAAAAGCCAACAAGCCAGTCATTGTCTAAGAAAACAGATGTTCACGAAACACATAACATGACAGCATCAGGGGGAAGGATTTCTAGGCACTTTTCACACTTGGAAACACTTTTCCTCACACCCCTGGCTGGTCTGTTTTAGTACCTGTGCTTCCTCCTCTGGGGGCCCCAAACCCTCACAAAATGGCATTGAAGCTGCTTCCACATGTGACTGGGTATCTTCAGCCCTGGGCCACTGCATGTGAGGCAACCTCCACCGGCTGCCAGAATGATGGATGAAATCCCTGGAGGCAAGAGGAAAAGGCAAGCACAGAGCCTCCTAAAGTGGGAACCACAGCGATAACCTGGTTATGGTAGCAAAGAGCAAGGTCTCTGGCTGGGCTGCAGACCATGGGGCCCATAGGGATCTTGGGGGCTGAGGGGCCCACTGGGGACAAGGACAACTTGTCTGGTTTCTCAAGGTTAATGTAACAGAACAACCACCTAAGATAATTATTTCCCAAACTTCAGTCATTTGGGTACCACTGCTGACGCCTGTTTCCACATCTCTACCCTAATTTGTCAATCACTGCTATGTTGACTAGATTTTTGCATTTGAATACTTTTATTTTAAAAGGAAACTTTAGATCATTGTGAAATCGCTCCTTTAATGGAACAGCTTTTCCAAATACTAACGAAAACACGTAACCATGCTCGTCCACGTGCCACCTCCAATCTGCGCTGTCCGTCCACCCACCCCATGGAGCCACCCAGAGGAGCAGTTTGGGGAAGCACAAGCCATCCCCGAGAGGCCAGGGGTTCGAGCCCGGGCCCGACTGGCATCTCCCGCCTCTTCCCCCAACTGACCGTAGAGGGACGCCCCAGGAGTCTGCACACCCCCAGGCCAATCCTCCAGCCCCCCCTCCCCTCCAGCAGCACGCTTCCTGTCAAAACAAACCCTTGGGGGAGGGGACGGCGGAGGCCAAGCAGAGTGCCTGGGAAACCCCGGCAACAAACCCCAAACACACGCTTCGAGCCGCACCCAGCCCCCACCGCGGTCCGGCTCGCCCACCCCAGATGGGCAGGGGGTCTCAGGCGAGGCTGGCACCTTCCCGGGGCCCGGATGGTGGAAAGCTGTTCGCAGCGCGGTCGCTGGCACGGATCCAGCAGGTTGTAAACGGCGGCCAAGCGGCCGCGACCCCGCAGCCTCCGGGGCCCGAAGCCCGCGGCCACCCTGACACCCGCCGCGGCCACTCTGTACCCGCTTCCCGCTCCCACGCGGGATGGCGGTTTGAGGTCAAACAAGGAGATGGGGGGGAGCAAGAAGCGGGACTTTAACGCCCTCTGGCACCGGCGTCCCAGGACAGAGTTCCGAGGTGGGTTGGGGGAGGCCCTCGGCTGCCCTGTGGCGAGATGTTCTCGTCCACCGACCCGGGTCCGGCACCTCAGAACCCGCGACCCCCTCCCCCGGGATGGATACGCACCGGGTCTGGCGCGGAGACAGGTGGAGGAGAAAGGCGACTGAGTGAGCCTGGATCAAGGATCTCTGGTGTCCCCTCACCGAACACCGCTCAAACACCTCGAAAACTCACTCACCAGTCCAACAACCCCCAACCTCCCCGCCCCCCTCCCCCCCACGCGGTATTTAAAGGGCCGGGAGGGACTTCGAAGAGTCAGCCTAGGCGTAGCAGTGTAACCGGCGAGAGGGGGAAGACGGACCACGGGAGAGGGGGAAATCCAAGTCACTTCAAGCTCCGATAGCAGAGCTCTGACAGATTTGATTTACTACCGAACATTTTTCCTCACGTTCGCATGAAAGAGGCCGAGAAGAGCTTGGATTGACGGTGTTTTGCATGCCAGAGGAAACGGGCCCCCCCCACGGGCTTCAAGTGGTGCAGTCCGGGGAACTGCTAGGGGCGGGGAGAAAAGTGTTTACGGAACTGGGGCAGCCGTGCGGCTGGGAGCTCCCGGAGATGGAGGCGGGGCTGTCGGGAGCTGGGGGCGGGGCCTAGGAAGGGGAGTACGGGGCGGGGCGGAGCGGGGTGTTGGGGCGGGGCGAGGCTGCGCGCTGATCTACTCGTGGTTGCTCCCGAGAAGCGCAGGACTGTTTTGGCCCCCGGGCGCACCTGCGTGGATAATGGTACAAGCTACCCCTCGCGGGGTAGAACTTCTACCCGAACACCCCTCATCTAGACGGGGCGATCCAGATTGGGTGCCCACCATCACGCCTTCCGCACAGCACAAGCCAATAGACAACAGGGCAAGTGCGCTCCCACGCGCGTCAGACAACCAGCAGTGTCACCTACGTTTGTGTCTGCACCTCCACATAAACACCGGCCCAGATTTGCATATGGTTGGACTGAAAGATTAGCTTTTGGGAGTCACACCCACCCAGGCTCTCTGAAGACGTAAACTTAGTGTGCACGCAAAAGATAAAGCATCTCACTTCCTCTAGAGTGCTTGGCAGCACCTCTCTGTTTGACAAGGGTTAATGTAAATAAACAGTCCCAGGGTGGGCTCTGTTTAGTTCTTGTGGGTGTGCTTCAGGATGTACAGAAACAACATTCCCCCAACCGCAGCCATAAAAACCACTGTGTCTTCTGAATATTGGCATTGCTTGGGATATAGTGTCATGCAGTGAATTTTGCATAGGCTGAAATATTTCAATTTCGTGCTGAAATCATGTCCGAATTGTGGAGGCAAAACTGAACCAGACAAGCAACATTTTAAAGGAGGATAGAAAGTTATCTTTGGGGCTCCTGGGCTGCTCAGTTGGCTAAGCGGCTAAGCGTCTGACTCTTGATTTTGGCTCAGGTCATGATCTCACCAGATTGAGCCCAGGGACCAGCTCTGTTTTGACAGCAAAGAGCCTGCTTGGGATTCTCTCTCTCTGCCCCTCCTCCCTCTTTCTCCCCCCACCACTCAAAAATAAACAAACCGATTGGATTCTCTCTCTCTCTCTCTGTCTGCCCTTCCACCCCTCCCCCGTCAAAAATAAACAAATAAATGTAAAAAAAAAAAAAAAAAAAAAAAGGCCAGTTATCCTAGATGGAATAATTTGGTGTTACAACATGGACTTGTTTTGGGTTCAACCCTGGCTCTGACTTAACTACCCGTGAGATCTTGGTCAACGGATAACAATGATAACTATCTCATCCGGTTATGGTGAGGATGTAACAAGATAAAACATGTGAAGTGCACAGAGCTGTACACAGTAAGTCTAGTCAGTGTTAGTTATTGAAACTATTAGACAAATCACTCTGAACAAACTTGGCTGATATCTATAAACTTGTATTTGTGTCTCCTTATGCCACTCTCTCCTCCCTTCTTCTAAAATATATAACTTGATACAAACCAAGAGATTAAGGAGAGAATGCTGTTGCCACCCATAGATTCATTCTTGTGAACATGCTCATTTTTATATTGTTTGTTGGAATCAGCAGTCAGGATGACAGAAGCCTCTGATTTCGATTCTTGCCAAATAGTAACCGCTACTCAACAACCGCCATCACCACCCTAAAAACTCCACAATAGCTTAACCAAAAACATTTTCCCAATTTTTGGGCACTGTGACAATGACGCATTGTGGTTTTGCTTCTCTTGTTAGCTTGATAGTGCTTGATGAGTGTTGTTTTTGTGTTTTTACATAACTTGGAGCAGGTGAGCATGAGTCAGGAAAGTTGTCCAGTCTACCTGGGTGACCAGCTGCCTGACCCTAGGCTTGGCACTTATTTTAAAGCTCAAATACATAATTCTCAAAGCCACAAGGAAGCAATTTTTTGTCAAAGCAGATGAGTCAAGTTTCGGCATGTGCTGGGGTGAGAACCTTAACGTAGAAAGGGCGGGGTAACATCAGAGACCCAAGCTCAGAGAGGAAATATCCTGGAAGCACAATCTACTGCTACTTTGACATTAAATAACTTGCTCTCTGGAAACCTTTTGGTCAATTACCTGGCCAGCTGCCCTCATACTGGCTTGCACATAAAAGACACTTTGAAAAAATATAGTACTATAAAATATTAGGCAGTTCCCTTCAAAATGAGCCTTGTTTCACATTCTTGCTCAGAGAGTTCAGGCAGTCATAGAATAAAATCCTCCTTGCTCAGATTATGTTCACGACCTTCTGGAAAAAAAGGTCAGAGGCAACCTCTTTAGTAAGTTACATTTTTTATTTTCACACCTGATTTTTCTAACGTTCCTTTTGGAACAACTTAGAAAGTTCATAGTAATGCAGTTGGTTTGCCACCTACAAATTACACAATAGTCTAAATCTGTTCTGTTGCCTTTGGCACATGACTAAGGGCTGATGAAAATTATTGCTGGATGGAGACATAGAAATACTCATTTTCTTTTTACACATCTTAAATCTGAGTTTTAAATTATAGCGAGTCCTTGAAAAAAATCAGAAAATCCCCAAATGTAATTTTAATATGGACTTGCAACGTCTCAACCATTTACCTTGTATTGTGGTTCTGCATCTTGCGCTGACTGAGCATCATGTAAATTCAACTATATGTGCTCAGATAGGACAGGGTGCAGGGCGCAGGACAGAATAATTTAAACACTGGCAGTGATTTTGCCCCTTGTTCTCTCCATGGGAGTCGTGAGGCTCCTCTTCCTGAGTTGATCTCAGTTTCCAAGCTTCACATTAGGTTCCAAGCTTTTTACCCAGGGCTGGCTTCCTGGGTGTCTCAAACTGTGCTGATGCACAAAGCTCTACACTTGGAAGAGCCCTATACTTAGTTTAATGCTCTGCTGCTGCCATCTTGAAATTCTTCACAATTTTTCAATAAAGAGCCCGCATTTTCATTTTGCAGTGGACCTTGCAAATTATGTAGCTGGTCCTGATTTCACCCCATGGAACATCAGTCTAGAGTTTAAAGGTACTTACTTCCCATTCACCTGTTCCCAAATGCAAATCAATTATTTTCTCTAGTGCTCAGTTGAAGAAATATATCTGTTTCAATGCCACAGGCAAACAAAACAAAACAAAACAAAACAAAACAAAACAAAACAAAACTGGCCCACCAAAGGCCCACCAAAGGACCTATGAAAGATAATTTTGACTGCGCCTGATTTTGACCTTAGGTTCTCCCTTTGGAAACTAACCTCCTCACATAAGATATGACTCCATTGTAGTAGAAAAATTGATTACATGGAATCCCATCTCTTTTTCTCTCCCCTGTCCATCTTTCAAAAAAATTTTTTTAATGTTTATTTATTTTTGAGAGACAGTGTGAGTGGGGAAGAGGCAGAGAGAAAGGGAGACATAGAACATGAAGCAGGCTCCAGACTCTGAGCTGTCAGCACAGAGCCCAACGCGGGGCCCAAACCCACAAACTGTGAGATCATGAGCCAAAGTCAGACGCTCATCTGACTGAGCCACCGCTCAGTCAGAGCCCCGCTCTCCCCTCTCCATCCTAAGGTGCTGGGAAGGACTAAAAAGCAGTAAGGGTTGGGGGGAAAGACAGTAGAAAGTAGAAAGAAGAAAAAACAGTTTGACTGATATAAACTGGTGACTAAATGTTCAAAATTTGACCACATCTTCCCATCGACTTTTGTCATTCTTTTTCTTTTGGTCTTAAAGATAAAGGAGATTTAGATCATTGAGCAGTTTTGATGGTTTATCAAAATGTTGGTGCTTGATTAAGTTTCAAAAGCACCAGAAACGGTTCTCCCCCTGACTTCTCTGAACTGAATCAGTATAAAATTGGAGGTTGCTTCTCACTTCAATTGCTTGCACCCTCACATCTAGATACAGACCCAGACCCTCTCCTCTCACATACTAAAAGGAAAAGCATTTTTAGAAAGCACCTGTCCCTGTTCACCCTCCATGGGCCCCCTTCACTTACCTGGAAACCACTGTTGTCCCCTGGAAAGCAAAGAGAGTGAGGACCAGGACTGAAGACAAGGCTGGTCAGGGAGTGGGAGGGGCCGAGGTGAGGTGAGGCTCTAAGGAGCACCTTTGAGACACCAAAGAGGTATTGGCACAGAGCCCTGGCCAAGACAGCCACTGTCTTTGCCCCACCTCTGGGCCAGCAGGCTGTCACTCTCTAAGTGCCTGCCTAGTCCATTCAACCACAGATGAACACTCACCCACCCCCCCCCCCCACTTTAAAAATAAATTGGAATACCAGTGGGATGCAGGAAGAACTTCTAAAGTAAGAGGCAAAACCCAGGAGACATGAAGGAAAGGATTAAGAGATGTGTCTCCTTACACAGACTGTTTAACATAAAGACATGAGTTATAGAACAATGATTGTGGGATTGATACCATTTCTGCTTAAGGGAGAGCTTGTATGTGAGAGAACATGTGTCTATTCTGTATTTATAAAATGCATGGAAATGGACTAAAAAGTTACCCTCCAAACTGTTTAGGAAGTAAGTTGGGAGATGTTCCTGATTTATTCTATATACATACCAATGGCTTATTTCTTTTACACTGAGAATGTATTTATTCACTCTTTGCTCTATAATTCACACAGCTATACGATGATCATTGTACGTCCTCTTAAATATACCTTAGTGGTGGTGAGCTATGAACACTACCCAATACATATTTATCTTATTCATATTTTTAAAAGTCGTGATAAGATATGGAACTTTTCATATCAACTATAGAAAGGAATATATTTACAAAAGGCCCCTCACTATGGTATGTCAAAATTATTTCTGCTGTGAAAGTAAAAATTACTACTTTTTAGGGTTTTCCCTTCAAGTTCAATTCTTAGATAGTCCAGGTACATGGAGTTTACTTTCATTTAAAAATGCATAGTGTGGGGCGCCTGGGTGGCTTGGTCGGTTAAGCGTCCGACTTCGGCTCAGGTCGTGATCTCACGGTCCGTGAGTTCGAGCCCTGCGTCGGGCTCTGGGCTGACAGCTCAGAGCCTGGAGCCTGTTTCAGATTCTGTGTCTCCCTCTCTCTCTGCCCCTCCCCTGTTCATGCTCTGTCTCTCTCTGTCTCAAAAATAAATAAATGTTAAAAAAAATAAATAAATAAAAATGCATATTGTGCCCCAACATGTGACCTCTAAAGCTTTTCTTCTTTTGATGGTAAACTGGACAGGCATTCTTTCCCAAAGTGGTATGAGTCTTAAATAATTATACTACCTTTTGAGGATGAAAAAATGAGAGCCCTGGACATTCTGATGTCTGTAGCTTTTACCTGAGTTCCTTTGTGTCCTACTGGAAGGTATTACATGAGGGCACTGAGGGTTTATGACTGACCAAAGAGATATTCAGTGACTCACTGAATTGGCAGGTCAAGAATAGAAACCAGAACTCATTTCATGGCTACTCTACAAACATGCACGTATACATACACACACACACACACACACGCGCGTGCAGTATCACATGCAACGTATTACCCATTAGTGACATAATTATCTAATTTCCATAACGACATGTCAACAAGCATACCAGCTCTGTATCAACTAAGTGCCTGAAGTATTTATAATCACATTCCATTACTCTAGAAGGGTGCTTGTGTTTTCCAGAAAGCAAGGAGAATGGATTGCTGCCAACTCTCCTAAAATATGAAGCTGTTTATGTTTCTCTCATACATATGTATGAATCTGCTTCATATATATATATATATATATATATATATATATATATATATATAGTACAAGAAAAATCTGGAGTAAAGGACAATTATAAGGCATTCCTGGCCATGACATTGTTTATGTTACAAGTTCACCTGCATGTACATAATCAGCAAATCCTGAAAAGCTGAGTACAACATAACTGTGTACACATAGATATTAATACTGAAACCAAATTACTTATTTAAAGGAAGGCTATAGTGGTTATATTTGTAAGTTAAAAATTTTAAAAATTTACAAGTTTATGTAGATCAAAACTTTCAAGAGCAAATCAATTAAGGTACAAACTAACCATATATAAAAAAACAAATGGAGTATGGTGGAAAGAGGGAGTGCTTTGGATTCAGGCAGACCAGAGGGCTTAGAGCCATGTGGTAGCATTCATTATACATATGTCTCTATCTGCACAGGTGTAAAATGGGGACAATGATATTGTGGGGGCCATTTGTTATTTTGGTGGCCCAGCATCCCAAATGATAGTCCTTAGCAGATCATCCTGTGGTGTGGTCTTAGTTGTGGGTGATATCCTTTAGTTCTTTCTCAAGCCTGGTTTTTCAGCCTTCATCTAAACTCCATGAACTACCAAGGAGCATTTGAGATGTCTATTCAAAGTAGGTGTCTATTATTTGCTACTAGACATCTTGACTAGAACACATTCCCCACAGTTTGTTGGAGAATTAAAAGAGATAATATGTATAAAGAGTTGAGTAGAGTGCCAGGTACATTGTACGGATCAATAAACTATAGCTACTATCATTACACTCTTTTATTTGCTGGTATAATATTTACAGTTTTAATTGGTCCTGAGCAACTTAAAGGTATGAGATGTGATGATTTAAAACTATGCCAAGGAACTAATTTGAATCCACCAAGTTGGTGGTTACAGGAGCCATTTACTTAGCTAATGAGAGAGCCTAACAAATCACTCAATATTCACATATCAATGTGAATATTGTTATTCTCTACTCAGTAGACCAGTAAGTCAGGATCCTTTCAGAAAAACAAGTCTATTCCACTTAGTTCAATTGAGGGAATTCCATAGGCAGCAGAAATTATACACAGGAAGAGCTAAAAGTCCTTTTATGGAATGGTGAAACAACCCATATTAGAGAATCAGTGGGAAGCTACATCCATCCCTAGAGCTAAAGGAGCAAAGGGACAAAAACAGAGCCTGGGCGTTGGGGCCGCCCAGTGGGAGGGGAGATCACAGAAGGAGGGACTGAGGAGAAGAAGGTAGAACTCTAGAGGAGATAAGCCAACACTGGAGAGGTTTCCTCCAATGGTTGGTGGTTGAGGGTTGAGGGGAGGAGGAGGGACGGGTGTAGGGGCGGGAGTAGGGGTGTCTCCTTTCTTCTCACCCTCCTATCTCCCTCCAGGACCACCATTAGCCAAACCTAGCCTGGAGCCAGTTAGCAAGGGAGGCTGGGAAATGGGGTATCCAGGATTCAACACCCCCCCACCCCACCCCCACCCCCGCCCACCTGCTCCCAAGACACCCAGCAGAGCAGGGGAAGGGAAGAGAAAGGATCTCTGAGCAAGAGAGAAAAAAACCAGATGAACAGTTCGGTAAATTTCATTAAAGGTAAGAAAGAATCATTTATACTTTAAAAGTTAACATCTAATGGCATTTTATTAGGGGAATTACATTCTAGATGGATATTTGCTAATTGGGACACACAAGAAATAACCCAGGAAGATGCCTAGGGCTTGCAGTGATCCCTCTTTCAACACTTATTCATTTATTCAATCAGCAACTACTGATTAAGTGCCTAGTATGCCTTAGTCTCTCTGCCAGGTACTGGAGATTAAAAAAAAAAAAGTTAAACGAAAAAGACACAATTCTATTTCATAAAGTTACGTTTTAGTGGGGGAGCAATTTATACCATGCCTAGTGAAAGCCTGGCATGTAGGAAGCACTCAACAAATGCTTATTTTATAAACAATTCTATAAATGAATAAAGACTATATCGGTTAAGCACTTCACCCCAACCATTGTTCTGGACATTATTACCGATGAGCATAAAAGGTGAAAATAAGGACTGTAACTGATATTTTAATTACAAGAGAAGGGTGAAAGAGCTGATGAAAAATGTATTAGAATTGGAATCTGATTCTCTGCGTTTACATGTTCTATTTAATTTTAAGAAATACTTATTGAGTGCTTACTATATGCTAGATATCAATAGGTGCAAGGAAAATATCAATGAACAAGAAACCACGATCTTTGCTCTCATGAAACTCACAGTCCAGAGGAAAATACAGGTAAATAAATGGGCTATTTTATGAACAGTTATGACGAGTGGTATGAGCGGCTAAGAGCCCAGACGTAGAGTCAAATAGGCAGATCAGGGTTCTAATGCCTGCTCTTCACAAACTGAGTGATTTGGGGCAGGTTAATTTGGCTAAGTTTCAGTGTTATCTGCAAAATGGGCGAGTAGTGATCCCTTTTCCTTCGTATTAAGCACGTGAGAAAATGCACATGCCTGGTACAGTGGGTGCTCAGTAGAGGTTAGCAACTGCTCTTTGTAGCTAATAATAATATACACTACATGAAGAACAATTCCCCCCAAATGTAGATATGTACCCAAACATTGTCCAAAACCTTAGCAATAGGCAAAACAAGGGGCGTGTGGGTAGCTTAGCTGGTTAAGCGTCCGACTTCAGCTCAGGTCATGATCTCACAGTTTGAGAGTTCAAACCCTGTGTCGGGCTCTGTGCTGACAGCTCGGGGCCTGGAGCCTGCGTCAGATTCTGTGTCTCCCTCTCTCTGTGCCCCTCCCCCATTTGTGCTCTGTCTCTGTCTCTCAAAAATAAAGAAATGATAAAAAAATTAAAAAGAAATAGGTCGAACAGATTATTGGATGTCTTTTCAATATAGTGCTGTGTGGTGGTAGAGCAGACCCATTCTAGGATTAACCGATTTGCTAGCACTGTGTACCTTTTTTGGACTTTCTATTTACTATTGGTTCAGATATTTTACAATTTTGGAAAAGAAGACATTAATTTATTGAAAACTGATAACAACACAGATGCTTTTTGTCTATTACCAATACGAATGAAATGATTTCTGTTCCATAGAAGAGATGACCCTAGAGGTTCCTGCTTATTGCCCTATAAGACATTAGCCAACTTGGTACCTAACCCACTTACCTTGTTCTAAGATTTTTTTTTTAATGCCTTTGTGATGACTTATGTAAACCTCTGTTGCTCAAATGCTCCTTAAATCGGCTTTATCGTTTTACTGGCTACCCCTTTAATTAATAAAATGAATACTTTTTTTAAACCTTATGTTTCTGCTATTTTATACAGTCACGTTTTTAACTTTTTGAAAATTTTCCCTTCACAAATAAAGGTCAATCTAGGCTTCCATGGGGGAGCATACAGTGCAGAGCTGAGGACCAGGCAGGGCTCCCCAGAGAAAGTGGTATCTAAGGAGGGACAGAGATAAGAAGTTCTCAAGCTGGGGCACCCAGGTGGCTCAGTCGGTTAAGTGTCCGACTTCAGCTCAGGTCATGATCTCATGGTTCGTTGGTGAGTTTGAGCCTCATGTCGGGCTCTGTGCTGACAGCTCAGAGCCTGGAGCTGGCTTCTGGTTCTGTGTCTCTCTCCCTCTGCCCCTCCCCCACTCGCACTCTGTCTCTGTGTCTCTCACAAATAAATGAACAATAAAATTTTTTTTTAAAAAGTTCTCAAGTTAACTCAATGGATTAGATGCAAGCCCATAGACACATTATTTGGGTTAAATTTACTGTAGAAAAATTTGGTTGAAGTCGGCCTGATGTGGAAGAAACTTGGTATTGCTTAGCTAAAAACGTGGATTGGTTTAAACTATTTCAAGGGTGTTTTTACGGTTTTCAAAAATGGCAGTAAAGGGCTCACTCTGGTGCCACATGCAGACTGGGAGGTTCCTCGAGATGAGCAGTTCACTGCATTTTCTAGATCGAGGCAGACATGCTCAGAGATTTCTGCGCGGGCCCAGAACTGAAAAAAGCTTGGTGTAGAGGGCATTGTAAGGAGTGGGTTTCAGCCCCCAGATATACTTTGTCAGAATTTGCATGCCACAGACCCTGGGGCTCTCATGTGTCTGACTTCACTCATTTGCATGATTCACTGGGCCTTTAGGCACATCTGCTCTCTCCGTGAAGAAAACACCGCCTCAGCCTGTTAGCAATATTGTCACCCAAGAAATCTTGCTAAACACCACTAGATGGAAAAAACAGACTTCAGGCAAACTTTTAAAGCGTGTATCAATCACATGTGCCCTGTAATGATTTGATTACATGAAAGTCACTCATTTTAGACGGTGAATTCCTTGTGTTTAAGGACTGTAATCAGTTCATCTAAGTTTATTTTTATTTATTTTGAGAGAAATAGAGAGAAAGCATGGGAGGGACAGAGAGAGAGGAAGAGAGAGAATCCCAGGCAGGCTCTACACTGTCAGCACAGAGCCCGATGCGGGGCTCGAACTCACAAACTATGAGATCATGACCTGAGCTGGAATCAAGAGTCGGACGCTCAACCGACTGAGCCATCCAGTCACCCCTCCAACTCATCTTTATAAGTATGGAGACAGGCAGTTTGAATATCCAGTTACTGAACTGGGATGCTCATCCCATGTTGCTTGATTGTGAACTGATTGGTATTTGAGGTGTTCTTCTTCACGAGCAGGAGAGGTTGTGCTTAATTTCACTAGTGCTTTAGGTCTACCTGGGCTACTGGTGTTTATCGGTGGTCCTCTCAACAGCCACCTCTTACACGCAGACTGCCTGGTGGCCATGGCTGAGACCACCCTGTGTCTTCTGAATATGGTCATTGCCATGCCTGCTCCATAAGAACCTGGGATGGGGGTTCTTCTTCTGAAGCACATTGAGCTGTGCCCTCATCCAAGCGCGCCTCTCTTCAGATGTTAAGAGAACAGGAGGTACTCCTGCGGTGCATTGAAGCCTGCAGTAAGTGATGCTGATGTTTGCCCCAAACCCTCTGTCAGATAATAATCTATCTTTACATCAGTCTGTATTCCCTTACACAATGCCCGTCCCATAGCAGGCATTCAGTGCTGTGCATAGTGATCAATGAGATGACCTTAGAGGCAAAACTTCTAAATATTGGTTGGGAGGGCAGAAAGCTAGTTGATGAAAGATCAATGATTAAGAGGAGAATTAACTCTGATAAGCTTTATAACTGTTCTTGTCTTCTTTTTGTTTTGCTTGAAAAACAGGAAATATTCAGGGCGCATGGATGGCTCAGTTGGTTAAGCATCTGACTCTTGATTTTGGCTCAGGTCATGATCTCACAGTTTGTGGGATCAAGCTCCGCATTGGGCTCTGCATCGAGCCTGTGTGGGATTCTCTCCCTTTCTCTGTCCCTCCCCTGCTCACGCTTTCTCTCTCTCTCTCAAAATAAATAAATAAACTTAAAAAAAAAGAAAAAGAAAACCAGGAAATATTCAAGTTAATCAGAGGGATTGGAGAGCTAATTGTGAAATTGAAGAAGGAAGTGTATTCTGTTATCTGTTTAAACTGGAAAAAATCTGGTTGTCCCATTAAAGAAGAACAAAAGATACATGAATGCTGAATGTAGAGGTTCTTGAGGAAAATCTAGATAGATAGATTTTCTGGAGCTAGGATAAGCTGAAATAAATGTTAGGCAAACCAAGAAAGATTAGGGACCAGTTAGGACTACACAGAACTTTGTGAAAACTGATGTTTGATCAAGCAGTGTTTCAAACAGTTATAACTACTTATAAAGACACAGAACAATCTAAATATTTCCTTTAGGGAATAGCAGGGGTAGGAGAAATTGGCATAAGAGAAATTAGCATAAAAGAGTCTGGATTTATTAAAATAAACCTAGATTTGAATTGTAGTCTTATCTATTAGTTACATGATTTTAGGCAGGCTGCTTCATCTTACAGAGTCTGAGCTACTCTACCTATAAAATAGAAATAATAGGGGTGCCTGGGTGGCTCAGTCGGTTAGGCACCCGGCTTCGGCTCAGGGCATGATCTCGCGGTCCGTGAGTTCGAGCCCCGCATCCGACTCTGTGCTGACAGTTCAGAGCCTGGAGCCTGTTTTAGATTCTGTGTCTCCCTCTCTCTCTGACCCTCCCCCGTTCATGCTCTGTCTCTCCCTGTCTCAAAAATAAATAAACATTAAAAAAAAAATAGAAATAATAATACCTAATTACCCGGAAATCCTGCAAAAGCAAAGTGAAATGTAGGTAATATGAACATGCATCAGAAATTGACAAACCATGCATATCCATTTTCTTTTCCCCCTGTTGCACATCCTCCCTTATGTTTAGATATTGACACGTGACTGAGTTCTGGTCAATAGAATGGAGGGGAGTGACGTGTGCCACTTTCTAAACTGACTCTTAATTTTTTTTTAACATTTTACTCATTTTTGAGAGACAGAGACAGAGCGTGAGTGGGGGAGGGGCAGAGAGAGGGAGACACAGAATCTGAAGCAGGGTCCAGGCTCTGATCTGTCAGCACAGAGCCCGACACGTGGCTCGAACTCTCAGAGCGTGAGATCGTGACCTGAGCTGAAGTTGGATGCTTAACTGACTGAGCCACCCAGGTGCCCCTAGACTGGCTCTTAAACACCACTCTCCCCATACATGGACTGTGCAGATAATGTGGAAGCCTAGAAGAGAGGAATCACAAGATGGAAGGACCCTGGGTCCCTGACTGCCTTCTGGTCAGAAATACCCACTTGGACTTTATGACAGTAAGATGTAAGCTGTTATTTAGATTTGGAATAGTTGGCTTTACCTTGACTTATTTCATATATATATATATATATATATATATATATATATATATATAATTTTATATATACCTTCATTTATTATACACAATGTATAAAATGAGTGATCTATTTATGTATATATTTACAAACATAAATATATCATTTATTATACATAATATATTATGTATAATATAATTATATACCTTCATTTATTATATATGATATATGATAAATATATAAACTATGTAATAATATAACTATATTATATGCCTTCATTTTACATTATATATAATAACATATAGCATATACAATATATAATATATAACATGCTTAGGCCTACCGTGGGAGGGGCTTCAAAGAATTTGTAGACAAATTTTATTTTATTTATTGAATTTATTTTTTTTGAGAGAGAGAGATAGAGAGCAAGGAGGGGAGGGACAGAGAGAGAGGGAGATAGAATCACAAGCAGGCTCTGTGCTGTCAGTGCAAAGCCTGATGTGGGGCTCAAACTCATGAACCCTGAGATCACGATGATCTGAACCAAAGTCAAGAGTCAGGTGCTTAACCGAATGAGCCATCCAGGCACCCCTGTAGACACAATTTGAAACTACCACAAACCCTGCTTATCCTTTAGGGACATCAAGCCACCCATTGATCCTTGAATTTGTGGCCAACCTTCTACATACTTCTTGCAGTGCCACTGAGCCCACAAATTTACTTCCCAAATTTCTACTCACCATTTAAGATTCAGCTTAGATGCCATCTGCATTATAATGTTTTACAGCCCCACACTTGGAAGTAATTACACCTTCTTTGTTCTGCCCAGTGGGCCCCTGTTTCAATTTCCCTTAGGTGATCTGAATACGTATTTGTTGACAGATAAATGAACAGAATAATAAAATCTCAGCTGTGAAAGTGACCTTAAGTGTTACTTACAGCATCCTTTATGAGTTTATTCTTATTCATGTTCTTTTCTCTTCTGAATTTTTCCTGGCTTGAAAGTAAGGAGCAAGTTTGACTTACTTTTATAACCACGCCCCACCCTTCCACTGTCAACTCTTCCAGAACTACTCTGGCCACAGTAGACTTTCAAGGAGGGATAATAAAATGAATAAGCCTGCTTCCCTCAACACACACACACACACACACACACACACACACACACACACACTCGTGTGCATATTTTGCTAATTTGCTACTTTTCTATTAACTAGGTGATATTTGGTTTGAAGCAGTTTGGAGCAGTTGGAAGAGATACTTCCAAATGCTGAAAGAACATAAAGTGCTCTTAATTCACCAGATGCCATCAGTCAGAATTAATGGTCTTTATCATGGCTACTGTCCAATTAACAACCACTTTCCTGGAGAAGATTGATGGTGTTGTTCCAAACAGACAAGGGTCACCCCTCAGCCCATCCTTTCACACTCCTCCCTTCTCTGACTTTCTCTTCTCCAAAGGCAGAAGTTTCTGGGCCACAGCAAATGGATTAACCAAGATCATTCTGCTCATAGTAGATATCAGTGCTCAAACAAACAACTTACTGTTGAGCAGTTTTGATTTGTAAACGGGTGAATGTTCCAAAAATTTTCAATGGATACTTTACAAGAATATCTAGTTAAAGTTCCTTAGGTGACTCACAAAACACTGTTCAAGCAATAATGTCTTCAAAACGGCAATTGGTTATATTGGAAAAAAAAAATACAATGCCAGCAATGAAATAAAACTGAAAAAGAATGAGTATAGTTTTTACAACAACTTCTCCAGCATGTTTGCTCCAGCATGTTTGAAGGAAAAAGCTAATTTAAAGAAAGAAAAACTGAGGTAGTAGCAGAATTTGGGGGCATGTTTACTAAAGTCTTCTTGACCTTTTCCATGACTTTGAAGCTTGATTTATCTGGTTCGCTTTTAAATCTAACTCTGATCTCCAACTCTGCACTTTTTTTTTTTTTTTTAAAGTATAGGCCTAGAGTCCCAGCCCTCACAAGCTTGGGAGTGGAAAATGATGTCACACTTCCTTCTTGTACTTAAATTATGACAGCATGGGGGCCTCCCAACTGTGTTGCTGGAAATGAATCTCCTTTAAAGCATCGCCCAGATATTCCTGAGCGGCAAAATGTGCCTCTGAGCCTACAGACGCCACACAGCACTAATCCCGCTTGTCCCCGCCTACTCAGATTCCTGAGTGTCTACATCCAATGCTCACCGAGATGGTTGGCCACCTCTGCCTGTAAGCCATAGGACAGCCAGGATCCATGCCAAGTAGATTAACTCTGTATGCTTCTGAAGCTTCTGAACTTTCTGTTTGGGCTCCATGCTGAGGTGGAAGTCATCCTCCCTCCCTGACCTTGGTTGCTCATGCTTCAGGCCCCACGAGGTCTGGCTTTATCAGTTCCCACACAGCTTGGTATCCAGGAGACAGTTCTGTTAGTGTGCAACACAATAACTGTAGCACTAATCAGATTCTAATCAGACATGACTCTTGAAAGGGTTATATTTTATTTTCTTCAAGGGAATGAAAAGAGAAGATGGGAGGCAGGCTTTCCTAAAAATATTAAGACTCAGAAGAGGAGTGAAAAGGAAGAAGAGGCTTTAAAGGGATGTGTATCTTTATGTGCATGTCCTACTTGGCCACTGAGTGAGGTAGAGTCAGGCAAGTTATCATTAATTTATTCAGCAAACTTTCATGGAGCACCTGCTGTGTGCCAGGCACTGTTTGTATCTGGAGAGCCAAGCAGTGAATGAAGTAGTCAAAGTCGTTGTCCTCAAGGAGCTCATATTTTAGTAGAGGAGGAAGGGGGCACAGAAATAAATGGATCCATATGATAATTTCAGGTGTGACAAGTGTTATGGTGAAAAATGAAGCAGGGTAAGGAGATGGACAGACAGGTGTGGCATGCTATTTTAGGGAGCTTGGTCAGGCGAGGCCTTAATGCTAAACTTATATTTGAGCAGAAATCTGAAGGAAGTGGGGGCATAAGCCTGCAGGTGTCTGAAGAAAGAATGTTCTAGGTAGGGGGAATAACAAATGCAAAGGGCCTGATATGGAAGCATGCTGGCATACTTAAGGAAGAGTGACTGGTAAGGAAAGGGTCAGGGGTGGGACATGAGGTTAGAGCTAACCCAAGCCAGATCACACACAGCCTGTAAGTGATAAGAAGTGAGAGAGAAGGGATAAGAAAGGGATAAGTAAGTGATAAGAAGTTGGAGAGAAGGGATAGGTTGTTGCACATGTTTTAAAAGAACCATGCTGGCTGCTGGGAGGATAACCAGGTATGGCTGGGCAGGAGGGAAGCAGGGACACCAGTTAAGAGGCTGTGACAATTATTCAGGCTGGAGACGGTGC
This sequence comes from Panthera pardus, assembly GCF_024362965.1. Lineage (NCBI taxonomy): Eukaryota > Metazoa > Chordata > Mammalia > Carnivora > Felidae > Panthera > Panthera pardus. The sequence continues at coordinate 16,071,869 of NW_026526991.1, forward strand.
TGGGAGATGGGGTCTTGCTGGTGGCCTGGTCCCTGTGGATGGAGCATGCCTCTGAATAGCAAATGAGTGTGAATCTTGAACCTTGTATCTTGTCCTGGGGGTACACTTTGAGGTGCAGCTCTCTGACTTCCATGTCTCACAGCAAGAAAGAGATTAACTGGAATGGATATAATTGAATGAGTAGGAACATAGGGTCATCAGAGACCCTCAGGAAAATCCCCGAGTGGGACCTGAGACTCTGGCATCTCCTTGTAATTCTTTTTCTGTGTCCAGGAAACAGGCGGGACTTGTGGAAGATCATTTGTCTTAAAGAGTGCATGCCAGAGTGGCTACTTCAGTTTAGCTGGGATGCTTTCAGCTCTGAGGAACAGAAATCCCACTCAAATGAACATACACAATGAGGAAATCATCTCCCATGCAGGATCTCCAGAGGTATTCTGTTTGCTCGCTCATTTTGCTATCAGTAGCTTCATAGAGAATACCCCACGACCTGCTTGACTCTTCCTTTTTCCCCCAACACTTAACTTCCAGTTATGTGCACTATGAAATGCACTTACTTATTATGTTTTTAGTATTGTCTTTCTTTTTCCATTAGCATTAAGCTCCGAAAGGGCAGGGATTATTGTTTTGTTCCTTACGTATCCTAAAAGCCTAGAATGGTGCCTAAAACCATGGATGCACTTAATAAATATTTGTTGAATGAATGAGGAAAAGAAAGAAACGTCTTCCTTTGGATCTCAAATGAGGCACATGGGGGTGTCATGATGGCCCCATAGTTTCTCTCCTGGGGACGTAAGAAAAAAAAAGTCAGGAAACTCTGCATTTACTGGAACAGTTTCCCTGTGGCAGCCAAAGGCACCAGGCTGTAAAGTGCAAACCATACCCCATTGTTTGTTCCCCAAGTACTGAATGAGGAATGCTAGGTTCAGGATAATTCCAAGGATCTTCGGGCTTAACCAAGTGGTGGATATCACTTGACAATGTATTTGGTAAAGATTAGAGTGTGTGGTCCCTCTGACTGGTCTCAGCCTCTGGACTTTGTGTCCCAACCAATGGCATCCTAACTTTGGCAGGCTCTACATTCATGACAAAAAGAAGCACTCGACACCATTCCCTTTAGGCTGCAGATGTGGTCAGTTCATTTTATTAGTGTCTGCTTATTAAGCCTCCCTTCCTTTGTTCTGTGCACCGTGAAAGATGCACAGTGACCAAGAGATAGTTGTGGTTCTCAAGTTTAGTGAGGGAGCCAGTTTGGTGCAGGACGCAAACATACAAATAGGTAACTATAATAAAATGTTATAGGCGTGGAATTGGATGTATATACAAGGCACAGTTGGAAGAAGTGATCAACTTCATGTGGAGGGAACAGAAAAGACTGCAGAGAGGCAAGGGACTAGTACGTATGGTTTTGAAGGTGAAAAGAAGTTTACCAAGCACCTATTGGATAGGAGAAGGCACAGTGGCACTCCAGGGAGAGCAAATAGCAGGTACAAAGATACAGATGTAGAAAGCAGCACTGTGTATTTAGAGAACCACAGCTGATTATGTATTTCTGGAGTACAAAGTGCCAGGAGGGGAGTTACCGAAATTGAGGCTGAAAAGCTGGGCAGGGGCTGGAGTAGTTAACACTTTGTATGCTCCGATAAGGGGCTCAGGCTAATTTTAGTTGATGAGTTTTCAGGAGCAGACTGAGAGAATTAGATTTGTGTTTAGAAAGATCACCGTGGCATTCAGGGCAAGATGGATTTCAGAAGGGCAAACTGGAGTCCAGGAGAACCACTCGCACAGGAGAAATAATAAGCCTTGCCCAGTTCCTACACTGCCCACCAGGTGGAGCAAGTAGGCCAGAACAGCTTGGTTGCTGGCTGGTGGGGTGGAGCAGGAGAAACCACCAGCAAAGGACTGTTTCCAAGAGCAGGAAGCTTCTAAGTCAGGTGTTCATAACTCTGGAAATAACTGTCTTGATTAAAAAAAAAATCTCTAGAAAAAGCTGGAAGTCACTTAAATGTCCACAAATAGAGAGCCTGTGTGCTATCACAAAACATCCAAGTATTGGATGACTGAGAAACCATTTAAAGGAATGAAGTAGCTTCATGAACACTCATGTGAAAAAAAACGTCCACGTGAAAAAAGCCAGTTGTAAAATAATGTATAATATGATTCTTGCTATGCAAATCTAGAGAAAGATGATGATAAAATTGATATTAGTGGTAATTTCAAGAGAGGGTTTGGGGGCTATTAATTGTGAGTGAGTGTGTGTGTGTTTGTGTGTGTGTGTGTAACCATTTTATTGAGGTATAATTGGCATACGATGAGCTGCACATATTTAAAATGTACAATTTAATAAGTTTTGACATACATATACAACTATGAAGCCATCACCACAATCCAAATAGTGAATATATCCATTGCCCTCAAAAGTTTTCCTCACATCCCTTTGTAAGCCTTCCCTGCCATTCTTCCCTGTCCCCCATCCCCAAGAAACCATGGATCTGCTTTCTGTCACTAAAGGTTTGCATTTCCCAGAATTTTACATAAATGGAATCATGCAATATGTCTTGTTTTTCGTCTTGCTTCTTTCATTGAACAAAATTAGAGATTCATCCACATTGTTAAGTATATCAATAATTAATTCCTTTTAATTACTCAATAGCATTACATTGTATGGATGTTTCACAATGCGCTTATCACTCACCTGCTGATGGACATTTGGATTATTAATAGCTTGGGGCTATTATAAAAAAAACCAGAAAACAAACAAAAAACCCACTAGGAAAATTTGTGTACCAGTCTTTGTGTCTTCATATGCTTTCATTTCCCTTGTGTAAATACATAGGAGTGGACTGTCTAGATCATATGGAAGGTGTAGGTTTAATTTTTTAATAACCTGAAAAATTGGTTTCCAAAGTGGTTGCACCATTTTACATCCTGCCAGCACTGTATGAGCATTTCTGTTTGTCTATATCTTTGCCACTATCTGGCATGATCAGACTTTAAAATTTTAGCTCTGAGCCTGGGTGGCTCAGTCGGTTAAGTATCCGACTTTGGCTCAGGTCAAGATCTCATGGTCTGTGAGTTCGAGCCCCATGTTGGGCTCTGTGCTGTCAGTTCAGAGCCTGGAGCCTGCATCAGATTCTGTGTCTCCCTCTCTCTCTGCCCCTCCCCCACTCACACTCTGTTTCTGTCTCTCAAAAAATGAATAAACGTTAAAAAAAATTGCTTTAGGGGCGCCTGCGTGGCTCTGTCGGTTGGGCGTCCGACTTCAGCTCAGGTCACGATCTCATGGTCCGTGAGTTCGAGCCCCGTGTCGGGCTCTGGGCTGATGGCTCAGAGCCTGGAGCCTGCTTCCGATTCTGTGTCTCCCTTTCACTCTGCCCCTCCCCCGTTCATGCTCTGTCTCTCTCTGTCTCAAAAATAAATAAACGTTAAAAAAAATTGTTTTAAATTTTAGCTCTTCTAATGGATGGCTTAAAGTTTCATTTCTCCGATGATTAACAATGTACATGTTTCATATACTTATTTCCCATTTATAGATCTCCTTTGATGAAGTGTTTATTCAAATTTTTGTGGGCTATTGACATTTATATTTCACTTTATACTTCTTAAATTTTTTTTTTTTTTTTTGAGATAGAGAGAGATAGAGTGTGAGCAGGGGAGGGGCAGAGAGAAAGGGAGACAAAGAATCTGAAGCAGGCTCCAGGCTCTGACCTGTCAGCACAGATCCCGATGCAGGGCTTGAACTCATGAAACATGAGATCATGACCTGAACCAAAGTTGGATGCTTAACCAACTGAGTCACCCAGGTGCCCCACTTCATAAAGTTTTAAATTTTACAATGAGCATATATCTCTTTTGTAATTAAAAAAAAACAATTTAAAATATCTCAACCCAGAATACAACAATAATTACGACTTGAACTTTGAACTTAATGGCAGTATATTATGCTAGGGTAAATGCAAATCCTGATTATACCCTTAAAAGATGACATATTTGGTTTTCTGTTTCAAATTACTAGGAAAAGAGACCTCAAAATCATTATGATTCTTATTTCCATTGATGAATGCATGTGAGCGATACCGTGAGTTTAGACTCCAATGAGGCGGGCTTCAAAACTCACAGCCCTTCTACTTATCAACCCCGTGTTCTTGGGAAAATGCTGAGAGCTTCAATTTTTTTTTTTTTTAAAGAAAAGACATGCCCCTTATCCCGTAAGTTCATTATGAGGATTAGACCTGATATTGTAATGAGCATGCACAATAAATAGCACATCCCACGGTTCCACAAATATTAGAACTTCTACGATAAGCAGCTTGAGTGTCTTGACAACCAGATGTTCAATGCTTAAAATTCAAACAAGGGCTAAAATAAAGCACAGTCACAGTATTTTGTAAACGAACTTTTGAAACTAGTGTCAAGACAGGCAACCTCCTTTGTGATAACAGAGGTCACTGGCCCTCCCTCGTCCCCCTTTACTTTTAAAGAATCTGAAAGAAGAGCTCTGGTTTGCATTTGGTTCTGAAAGAGGGGAGAACAGGAAACAGGAAACTGAGGCTGAAAATTGACTTGACTGAGTGAACATTTAGCGCATGTTGACTTTCTTTGGACGAATCCTCAATCTCCTCTGTTGCTCAGCCCACCAGGTGGTCTTGCAGGTGCCCATGGTACCCGGCAGGGTGCGGCAGAGATGGTGCAGGGCTAATGTGCTGCACGTTTCAAATTGGAGTTAAGGGCAAGTCAGGGCTGTTGGATTAGTGTCTGTCATAAATTGCTGTATGTTGTGTATTGCAGTGGAAAGAATCTTGGCAGCCACAGCCCAAGAGAAGCTTTTGGAAGGGAAATAAATGTGAGGAACATCAGCTGAACCCATGGCTAGAGAAAGGAACTCAGAACTTAAGACTCCTTCATGTCTGGCCCTTGCTTCTTTAAGAGGCCCAGATTTACAGGATGCACCCTCCCCTTGAGCCCCATGACCCTTTGCGTCTTCTTCAGTTATAGCACCAATGGTCTGGTATGGTGGTTACCTGTTCTATAAGCTGTGAGTTCTTAAGGAACTTAATCATTAAGTTCTTAAGGATTATCGTTTGTGTATTTTTCCAATTTTGTGTATCTTCAGCATCCGGCACAAAGCAGATTCTCAATGAAATTTATATATGTGAGAGTAATAGAGGAGGGTAAAATGTTTGCTGTCCAGCAACACAACAGTCCAAGCAGAGTGGATTCAGTTTCAGTGAAAGGTTCTTTTGTTTGGTGGGGCACCTGGAAAGGTTGAGCTGAGTCTGGAGCTTGGGGCTTGAGTGAGCAGGATAGCTGTGCATTATGGAGGAGGGTGGAGTTGGGTGTCGGGGGAGGGTGGGGTAGGAAAGCAATGGGAGGAAGGGAGAGGATTACGTGAGATACTCATAGAGCAAAGCAGACAATAAATAGTACTTCTCCAGGGCCTGGTAGCCAAAGGGTTTTGTTTTGTTTTGTTTTGTTTTGTTTTGCTTTGTTTTGTTTTCATAGGGATGTTTAATATTCATATTGAAGTTGTTTGAGTTGCAACAGTGTAAGCCTGTCCTTGCCCTCCAACATCCTTGATAAAGTCTACATGTTCAGATAGGCCTGTAGTGTGGGTTCACTGTAGAAAGGAGGAAGGGGTTGAGTTTCCACCTGGGTCAGGGACAGCAAAAGATGAGACCATTTTCTGAATGAACTGGGGCAGTGGAGCCAGGAGTTGGAGGTAGCAACAGCCATAACAAAGTCAACTTACAAAAGTAAGTGGAAATCTTGGGTAAGGCTTTCCAACTTCTCTTTAGACACAAATTTGGGAGTCTTAGCTCATTTTTTTTTTTTGTTTTAGTTACAGTGATTTTATTTTGTTTTATTATTTTTTTAAACGTTTATTCATTTTTGAGAGAGAGAGAGAGAGACAGAGCTGTATGGGAAAGGGCAGAGAGAGAGGGAGACACAGAAACCGAAGCAGGCTCCAGGCTCTGAGCTATCAGACACAGAGCCCGATGTGGGGCTTGAACCACCAGGCTGGGAGATCATGACCTGAGCCGAAGTCGGATGCTCAACCGACTGAGCCACCCAGGCACCCTAGCTTATTTTGTCTTACCATGCAGAGGGATCACAGCTGAAGTGTATGGTGCAAAATGAAGGAGGTAGGAAAGGAGAAAAGAACCAGAGTGAGGAGAAGATGCTTTTCCTTCACTCAGGCTTTCTGGTCTACCTGAGGTATAAATGCTATATGTGGAAAGACTGCCAGTAATGTAGGACAGCGTAAGAGTAACGGAGGGAGCAAACATCAGCGTAAGAGCTTAGGGGCAGGAAGTAGAAATTCTCACAAAGGAGATCAGTCTTGAATTAACCTTGAAGAATGGATCTACTGCTTAAAAGAAGTTTAATATCTATATTTCCATATATAGTTATATGTAAATTATTTATCTATTTTCTTCTCTTATCGAGGAGAGTGGGGTGGGTAAGATGCTTTGGCTCTGAAATCAAACAGACCAGGCTTAAAACCCTGGCTATCAGCTATATGACTTTGGGCAAGATAATTAAGTTATCTGAGCCTTAGTTTCTTCATTTGTAAAATGGAGATAATGAAAGTAGCCACCTCAGAGAGTTGTTGGGAGATTTAAACAAAATAATCTATGAAATGTGCTATGTAGTAGGCCTGGCCCAGGATAAACACTGAGACATACTAAGTGGTATCTATTTGTCTGTACATTTATTAAACACAGCTTGGAAAATATAGGCAAAAGCAGAACTAAAAACCTTTGATAGTTTCACTACCCAAAGAAGAAAACCACAGTTAATGCTTTAGAGTACACCTTTCCAGTTTTCAGTCAATGCACAATTTAGTTTGGCCTTTTCTCTTTTTGTATTGCCATTCCGAATATAAAATTTAAATCTTAATTTTTACTTAGTTAACGTAAGATTTTTTTCCATATTATTATAATCCTTTCAAAACATTTTTAATGACTGTGATACATTCTGATTGCGTATTGTAATTTACTTAGTCATTCTCCTATTGTTAGACATTTGTGTGGATTTCAGGCTTTTCTCCCCGCCACCCCCCCCCCCCCCCCCCGGATTCTAAATAATTCAGTAATAAACAAGTCTGTACCTAAACCCTTTCCTCTATTTTGTATAATTTCTTTAGAAACAATTCTTAGAAATGAAGTCACTGATGTAGAAGGGATCAACAGTTGTAATGCTCCCACTTACCGTCAAAAGAGTTTTGTAGGCATCAGGTGAAGGCGGAATGTGATTAACCAGAGGCCCAGGCACTCATTGGGTGATCTTTGCCGGTGGGCAGAGGCACCAGGCAGAAAAAAGTCTGGAGATGGAGATCGTTCTCTTTTTTCGGCCAATCTGTTGAATATAGTCTGAGGGAAACCTGACCCAGAGCATGAATTCCGGGAGGAGGTCTGGATGGGCTTTTTAATTATCTATTTATATTTATATTTATTTATTTATTTTTCTCTCTTTTCTTCCCTGTGGCAAGCAGGCTTGGGATCCTCCTTGGCTCCTTCCCGGACTCCTTGCTGGGTTCAGAGGCAAATGGACTTTCTCTTGGGATCTGTTTCTCTGTGGCTGCATCTCATCCAGCATGGACAGATATGCACTGTGTCACCTTTCCTTGCAAAATGGCTTACCCAATATCCTAAGTGTCTGGCTGTGACCTTGCCGAACAGCTTCATGCACAGCCTAAAGCCCAGCTAAAAATAAAAATAAAACTCCCTGTGGCTTTTGTGTCCCTTGGGGACCGCCTGGGGAGGGTTTTCCATTTGTAAACCGGAGATAAAAGTCTCAGGTGGGATTTGGGTTTCAGCGTCTCTGGCTGCATTGCCCAATATTCTCTGGATTGCTAGTGACAGAAATCCAGCCCAGGTACCTTAAAGGAAAGTGATGTGCTGGTAAATGTGTAACAACTGGCCCTTGGACGGGGGCTGCGGCAGGGGCGGGGGGTGGTTAGAGGCACCGATCTGCAGTGTTTTCAGACTTCCATGGGCCTGAAAGCCAGAAAGAGCCTACTCTGGTACACTAAGGGTGGGAGAGATGATGGACTCAGGTCACTACCCTGTGAGAAGAGCCCAGACACGGAAAATGACCTCAGGAATGATGGGGACCGGGGAGTCTAATGCTAACAGGATTCCCTGCAAACCAACCTATTTTTTTCCTACTATAGATATACTCCTTCCATATTACAAGAGACTACTGGCAGCTTCCAGAATCATGTCCTCAATCATGTCCGTGTCCAGAGGGGAAAAAGGGCTTCTCTTCCAGACAGGGCTGGTTTGAAGAATCCCAGTGAAGGCTGACCAGGATAGGTGCATTGTCTGAGGGTCATGGGGTCTGTCAGAAGGGGGAGGTTGAGTTTCTGGTCAGACAAAACCAGTAATTCCCATTACAGTGGCCATCTCAATACTATTAGAACCTGGTTCCCATTTCTACGAGTCTTCAAAGTGGCTGAATCAATGACAGCATTAAAGGGCTATTTCATCCCACTCGCCTTAGTATTATATTTTATAGTTAAAAAAAATCTCAGCTAATTTCTTAGACAAAAATAATAGCCCATCAGTATTTTAAATACTTCTGTTTCTCATATCACAAGGGAGGTCTGCAATATGCTCCCATGTGTTGAATAATCATATTTCTTCTTCTGTGACTGATTTTTATGTCTTCTTTTTTTCACTCAATCTCCTGAGGTTTTAGGCTAAAAAAAAAAAATCTCTTCTTCAACAAGTACTACTATGATAGGAAAAGATAGGATTCAGTAGGCAGAGAGGGAAAGGTTAGGACCTGAGGTCCCTGGGTGGGGAAAAACACATATTTTGGAACAAGGCTGGGAGTGTCTGACTCCGGCCAAACCCCCTCTGGTGTAAGGTTCCTCTTAAGAATGTAACAGGCCCCACCTACTCCCCCTCAGGTTTCCCTCAGGAATTTGACAAAAGACCTGACTACAAGTAAGTAGACCATAAAACGCATGCCCCACAAGGAAGGATATGGCCATAGACCGCCCCTCATACAATGGAATTGAGCCAGTCAGGCATGGACAACCCAGCACCTAGAGCTCAATCGAGTCAATAAGTGTAGGACGTGAGAAGGAACAAGGGGGAAGGGGAGGGAGGGTTGACCAGAACCTTATAAAACAAGGTCCCATGCCTAGTGCCGCGGGTATTCACCTTCGAACGACCTCTCTGCAAAGAGACCTTTCATTCTATTCTTTCTCAAACTCTAATAAACTGTTGCCTGCTGCTCATTTTATTCTGTGTCCTCCTCTTCATTCTTCGAAGCGGTGAGACAACAAACCCTGGGTGTTGGGGTAAAAAAAATTCGTGCGGCCTTACTATAGGCCAAGTGTCTACAGACACAGGAAATACAAGACCAAACAAGATAGTTTCCCATCTTCAGAGCTCTTATCCTATTCATATGGTCTTTTTAGAAGATAATATTACTAACTTTTGTCGGTCATATTTACAGCAAAAATTCTTCCTATATGCTATCCTTCTTCTTTAATAGGTAGCTTTACATTTTTGTGTAGTTAAATCGGATCCACTTTCCCTTTAATAAAAACTTTTTCTCTCATGCTTACAATTCCATTTCCCCTACCCATATTCTAAGCTAATATTCATTTTATTTATTTCCTGTTTTTCTAGGCTTGAAACTTTGTATTGAATGATTTAATTTATTTGTAATTTATTGTAGTGTGTGGGTGAGCTGAGCATCTAAATGGGTCTTTTTTTTTCTTTTCTTTTCTTTTTCTTTTTTTTTTTTTTTTTGCCAACATTGGACTTAATGAAGTCTTCCTTTCTCCGTTGATTTGTAGAGATGACAGAATGAATTTTGCTCACTGGAGAGGTGAGGTGGGGGTTGTTGAAGGGAAACTGGGTTTGCCGAATTTAAGGAATATGTATGGAAAATGGTGAGGAAGAGAGAAGTATGGGCATATATGGGGGTGGGGTAGAGCTTTTCTGGAATAAAGAGTCCGTCTAGTGCAGTGATTCTTTTTTTTTATTAAATTTTTTTTTAATGTTTATTTATCGTTGAGAGAGAGAGAGAGAGAGAGAGAGAGCACGAGCAAGGGAGACACAGAATCTGAAGCAGGTTCCAGGCTGAGCTGTCAGCCCAGAGACTGACACAGGGCTTGAACTCATGAGATCATGACCTGAGCTGAAGTCGGGCGCTTAACCGACTGAGCCACCCAGGTGCCCCAATATATTGCAATGATTCTTAACCAGGGATGGACATACCTGTTGACCAGGCAGCTTTAAAGAAGTACCCATGTTTAGGCTCTTCCACTGGTAGGTTGATATGAGACTAGGGTTTACCTAGTTTTTAAAAAGCTCCCTGGGCACTGCTGATATGGGAAACTTCAGGGGATAAAGCTAGTCAGATGAATAGGGAGCAGACTGAGGGAGGTGTCAATGCCAAGCCCAATTGAACTGTAGGTCCAGGAAGCCTCTGAGAGAGAGTAGAAGGAGCATGGACTCTGGACTCAGGCAGACATAGGTTTTAATCCCATTTATGCCATTTGCAGGCTGTGTGATTGGGGCAGACCACTGGTCTTCTCTGAATCTTATTTTTCTGTCCTAAACAAACTTAATAGTTACCTTATAGGATTGTGATGAATCAGTGGGAAATCAAGTATAAAATGCCTGGCTCAGCACCTGACATTTTAATTAATTCTCCTTTCTTCCTCTTGACCAAGCCTTTGGCCCATGCCAGGCCTGCCTCATGGCTGCCTTTGAGATGAACTGATGCAAGATATTTCTAGAGAAAACATGCAAATACATGTCAGGATGAGAAACAAAGAGAGGTCCAAGTGGCCTTTAGTTCCAGACGTTTCAGCAGCCTTCCCAGAAGCTATACCTTTTTGGAGACAAACCCTCCTTCCTTAGAGAAATGTAGAGAAGCTTTGGACTTCCCAAGGGTCTTGCCTTCATAAACTTGGCAAAGGCAAAATCTGGCTTCACTGTAGGCCACTTTGGCTCAGTAGCAAAGATAACCCCAGCTCCTGGGCAGCTTAGTCTATAAACCAAGGATGGCTGTTGTGAAAATAAGGCAGGCAGAGTCACTTTTATGAAAGAAAATTCTCACGCAAATCTGTTTACAGAGAAAGAATCTCCTTTCTCCAGAATGGAAAATGCCATCACTTCTCCGAAGATCCACCTGCCTTAACTTCATGCCATTGGTATTCATTCAGCGATTTGACAAATATTTATTGATATCACTTCTGTTTGACAAGTACTTTGGAACTGGCCTCTCTATAGCACTTACTTGAAAACAGTTTTCCGTGCTGCCCTGCATATAAGTTGACACCAAATATTTATTTTTGGGTGCTAATTAGTACTCCTTGGAGGAATGCTAATTAGGAGGCTAATCGGTATTCTTTGGCGGTCACTCATCCAAGAGGCAGTGAGGATGGGGAGAAAGGGAGAGGAGTTTGGAATCAGAAGCATGTGTCTCAAACCCTAACTCTTGATAGGAGTAAGCTATGTGACTTTAAGTCGATCATGAAAACACACTGGGCCCAGGTCTTACTTTTCTCTAAAATGACTTTCTTACTCTTAAGCCAGTGCTCTCTTCCTGGAAGAGCAGATTCGGTAGGTGGAAAAGAAGAACAAACTTATTCAGTCTAGAAGATAGAAAGTTGCATGGTGGGGCACCTGGGTGGCTCAGTCGGTTAAGTGGCCGACTCTTGATTTCAGCTCAGGTCATGATCCCACAGTTCATGGGATTAAGCCCTGTGTTAGTGATGGTGTGGAGCCTGCTTGGGATTCTCTCTCCCTCTCTCTCTGTCCCTCCTTCCCCTGCTCTCTCTCTCTCTCTCAAAATAAATAAATATAAACATTAAAAAAAAAAGAGAAACTTGCATGGTACCCGAGAGGAGAGAGAGAGAGAGAGAGAGAGAGAGAGAGAGAGAGAGAGAGAGATGGAGAAGCAAGCCAGCCTGCCAACGGGGAGGGTGTGTTTGGGAACGAGAGGTAACACTGTGACAATGGAAGAAGGGCACTTCTGCTTGGTACACCGGTCACACCCTAAAAGTGCAGTATTTTAAGGTGGGGTCTTGGAAGTTTCTGGATGATGGAGGGGCTTGAGCTTCTGAGTGGGTGAATGGGCGGGAGATGAACACACCGAAGTCGTGTTGCAACTGAATTGAAAGTTTCCTCCGAGTGGAGTGCTCGTCCGCTCCCCCTTCACTTCTGACAAATAGGTCAAAAGAAGGGTGGGATTTCTTTCACTTGAAGAAAGAACAATAGGACCTAGGCTTATTGGAGCAAGAGGGCCTTGAGTCATTAAGGATCTGCCTTTCCAAGAGACTTGAAATCTCCTGGCTGACAGAGGTTCAGAGGGGAGTTCATTAGTTCATTACTGACTCAATCTCTTCCACGTGCTGGACAGGTCTCCAGAATTACTGTGATGATCATTGTGTGTGAAAGCTTCCGGGGAGCACCTAGTGGCCTCACTCTCATCCACCCCCTTCTAGGTGAAATCTTTTCCGAGGCTCATCTGGGTTGTAAACAGCAGGCACCTAGTTCTGGCTGCTGGGTCCCATGTGATAGCCCAAAGCTGATAAACCCGGAATGTGCTGTTCCCCTAAGGGGTCCCTATGAAATGAAGCGGCCCAGGGCTTATCAGAAGTCACAGAATCTCAACTACTAGACTCCCCTCCCTACCTTTTTGCAGGTTGAGGAATTCAACCAAAGCAATAGAATACTGCATTTACATACAGTTCTGGTATCGTTTTAAGACCTAAGGATTTTCAGAGCAAAAGGCCAATGTAAGGAAACAATAAGTCTCTGGTACCGTTCAATTTCAAGGGATAACTGGGTGTTAATGGTTAGGGACCCAGCCTGCACAGGACAGTGAGATTCAGTTCACTAGGCAGTTACTGAGCTCTTATTAGATGCCAGGTTTGGGGCTGGATACTGCCAAGTGGTGACGGTGGGAGAGATCCAGAGAAAATAGTGATAATGACAGTGATGAAAACAGTTACATGTGCTAAGAGCTGACTATGTGCCAGACATTGTGCTCATTTGTTTATTCCCCAAAGAGTAGGGGCTCCATAAATACTTGCTGGATGAACTATTCACTCACCCTAGCTACACTGGCCTCCTCTCTGCTGCTCAGATGCACCTCAGGGCCTTTGCAATCACTCTTTTCTCTACCTGGAAGGCTCTTCTTCCAGATATTTGCGTGGCTGGCTCCCTTACTTCCTTCGGGTCTTTACGCCAATGTCATCTTCTCAGTGAGATCCCTTTGACCAACTGATCTAAAATAGCAACCCGGGGCGCCTGGGTGGCTCAGTCGGTTGAGCATCCGACTTCAGCTCAGGTCATGATCTCACAGTCCATGAGTTCGAGCCCCGCATCGGGCTCTGTGCTGACAGCTCAGAGCCTGGAGCCTGCTTCAGATTCTGTGTCTCCTTCTCTCTCTGCACCTCCCCTGCTCACACTCTGTCTCTCTCTCTCTCAAAAATAAATAAACATTAAAAAAAAAATAAAATAGGGGCGCCTGGGTGGCTTGGTCGGTTAAGCGTCCGACTTCGGCTCAGGTCATGATCTCACGGTCCGTGATTTCGAGCCCCGCGTCAGGCTCTGTGCTGACAGCTCAGAGCCTGGAGCCTGTTTCGGATTCTGTGTCTCCCTCTCTCTCTGCCCCTCCCCTGTTCATGCTCTGTCTCTCTCTGTCTCAAAAATAAATAAACGTTAAAAAAATTTAAAAATAAAATAAAATAAAATAAAATAAAATAAAATAAAATAAAATAAATAGCAACCCCAATCCCACAGCCCTCTTGTTTCCCTTTCTCCACTTTACTTCCCTCCCCACCCCCCTTAGCACCATCTGGCATACTGTATTTTACTGATGTGCTATTACCTGGTTTCCCTTGCTGGCATGAAAGCTCGACAAGGATGGGGATTTTGAACTGCTTCATCATTGCTGTAGCCCCCTTGCCTAGGTCAGATGCTCAGATTTGTTCAATGCATGAGTCAGAAGAAAATAATACTTTTTGGGTCAGTTACCTATGCATCAATAGCCCTAAGGACGGTGCAGTGAAATGAGACAGACAAGGTTTTGCCCTCTAGAGATTCAGGGCCTGGTAGGGATAGGATATTGCGCTAATTACATACTAATCTCCATTCTGCTGAAACAGAGCATGCTGGGTGCTTTAGGGATATTGTTTCACTGAAATCTTACCACAACCCTAGGCCATTGGTACTATAAGCCACAGTTTATGGATGGTATTTTAGGTTTTTTTCTATTGCTGAAAATATCCAGCTAGGCTCGGAATTATAGAAGGGCTAGCTTTATTTAGTTGGCACACACGAATGATGATTATGTATATGAAGCTTACAGGTATAATGGTCTTTTTCATATGTGTGATCTCCCATGAATCCTGCAAAGTATTCATCTTACTCTATAAATGAGGAAACTGAGGACGAGTTAGGTAACTTTCCAGCACCATACACCCTAGTATGTTTTCCAGATAGGATCAAACCCAATCTGTATCCTTACCACTCTCTCTCATTCTGAGGAGCCCAAATGATGGAGGGACTGATGGGGGCAGGGGACAGGTGGTCAGGGACTAGATTTTCCTTAGAAGGAGGCTGCTGGGACTTCCAGATTGGAAGGCCGGGGAGAAGAGCTTGAACAAAGAACAAAGGCTTGGAGGTGGCTGTGGGGCAGGGAGAGGTGGGTCGAATAGAATCCTAGGTGGGAGGGGAGGTGTAGCTCCCATACCCTCATTCCCCGCCCCCCACTCCTTGTCCTGCGCTTTGACTGTGATACAGAGGTATGGGAGATTCTTGAGCAAGACTGGGGCAGGAATGAAAATGTTCTCTGCGGGGCTGGGTTTTTACAGCAACTCTTCTATCCTGTTTAGTTAGAAATCCATCATAGCCATGTGCCTCTTATATTTATCTGGCTAACTTAGCAACATACATTTGTAACATGCTGTCTGAACCTATCATAAGACACTGCATTTGCACATATTACCCACTTCTACTAAACTTTCAAGACTTTGAGACACTCCCAACATTTCACCCCCTGAAGAGTGGGTAGTCTGACAGCGCAGGATGCTGAGAATCAGAAGGCATTGTACGTTACATACTGTCATATCCATGCAATTATCCATCCAGCATGTTTTGAGTGCCTCCTACAATCCAGGCAAGCTGCCTGGCACGAGGGATAAGAAAAGGAACAGATTAGTCTCCGTCCTGAAAGCTCTAGTGTGGATGACAGCACATAAACAGGCAATCACCATACATTGTGGTAGGTGCTATGACCCTCTAGGAACTGGAGAAGCACCAGGGAGGGACATTTTATGCAGGTTGGGGGTGGGGGTGCAGGAAAAGGGTCAAGGAAGCTGTGTTCCTTAGAGAATATGGCAAATTAGGGCATCTGTAGGAGAGCTCAGTCTGGCTACAGAGAATAGGAAGGGATTTGAGGGAGAAATGAGGCTAGGGTGAGAAGCAAGGGTCAGATTGTGAAGGATTTATACATATATAATTTTCATTTCATTTCATTTCATTTATTTTTATTTTTTTCCCCTACAGCACACCTAAGGGGTGAAACACATCCACGAGCAGCATGGTGAGAGGGAGCCGTTGTGGCGGTGAATAACCAGTGATATAGCCCTGTCCTCTCCTTCCCAGTTCAAGATTCATGATGCTTATTAAACATGTGGATTTTAGCAAAAGGCCTTGGATAAATTACTCCATCAGACTAGGTTTGTTTTCTTATCTGTCTATACATTCATGTGCTAAATGGGAGTGTGAGCTCTCAATAATCTAGCCATGATTCCTACCATTCTCAAGTTGTGTCACCCTGTCCAAGTTGCCCACCCTCATTGGTGAACTGGATTGGTACTACTGTGGCATCTCGATCAAAGGCTCACTGAGAATGGAAGGCGGTCATACATGTTAAGCCCCTGGTATAACGCCCGGCACACAGTAAGTGATCGGTAAATGTGAACTTGCTGTGATATGGCAGGTACCCTGCAGCCTAACGGTGTTAGCAACCACTCTCTCTGTCATCCCTCTCATCACCGTCGTCATCGTTGCCATCATCATCACCGCTCCCTCCACCATTCCTGAGATCATCATAATGATATTGACATTCTACGAGGTCATTCCTCACTGGGTTCCTCCCCTCCACTGTCCCTCCTTGTGGTCCTTATGAAAGGGAAGGCCCTACATGGAGGGATTTTACTCATGTGAAATTCATAACATTTATTGAGCTCCTACTATGTGCCGGCCATTGTGTTCTAGGTAATAGGGGACACAAGAGTGAGCTAAGTAAAGTTTTCATGCACAGAACTTCCACTCTAATGAGAAGAGGCAGGCGGTAATAAATAAAGAAGCAAATATGTAGTTTGTCAGAGAAAAACAGGGAAGACGGACGAACAGTGTCTCAGGTGGGGCAGTTGTTATTTCCCATGAGATGGTCAAAGACGAGCTCACCTACAGGTGACACTTGAATTGAGGTGACGGAGGACACCACCATGGGGATACTTGGGGGTAAAGTTCATCAGACGCAGGTTCTGACATTACGAAGGCCCCATGGTAGGAACATACCTGGCATATTGAGGGGTGATAAAAAGGCTGCTGTGGCTGTACATCAGTGATCCACGGGCTAAGAGGGGTTCACATCAGAGAGGCAGCAGCAGCCCTGTCATGGGGCTGGGGAGGTCATTGCAAAAACGTTGCCTTTTACTCTGACATGAAACGTCATTGGGGGGTTTTAGAGAGAGCTGTGACATGACCCGGCTTATGTTTTCAGGGACTGCTCTGGCTTTTGGTTTGAAAACAGATCACGGGCAACGGGTCCTTTAGCAGGGGGGCCAGCGTGAGCTGGTGGCGACTTGGATCAGTGGCAGTGGCGCAGGTGGTGAGAAGCGGAAGATGCTGGATGTATTTCAAAGGTAAAGCCAACAAGGTTTACTAATATATTGCACTGGATGTTGGGGGTGGGGATGGGTGAGAGACAAAGAAAGAGTCAAGGAATGATTCCTAAATAACTGGATGGATGTTACTGCTGGGACGAGGAAGACTGAGTGGAGCAGGGGTGGAGGAGAAAATTGACTTAATGTTCACATCGCCTCTATAAGGTAGGTGCTACGGTTATGTTCCATAAAACTGGGACTCAGTGAGGTGAAGCCTGTGGTCCATACGCCATGCACAGTGCTGTGAGCTCCAAGAAAGAACTCCCCTGCGGCACGGGGCTATAGCATTTGGAGCTGGGGAGCTCCTGAGGGTGGGAACTGCTGAGCCTGTGTCCTAGCACTCCAGAGCCAACTACGCAGGAGGCCCCCACCTCTAACTCACACCCTGTTTGCAGGGCATTCAGGCACCTGTCCTAGCCTCAGGGGGCTTCTTGTCAACCTGGAACCAAGAGGCAGTCAACAGTAAGTGGTAGAGGCTTTCTCCTTAGGCATTCCAACCAAAATGCGGACAACCAAAAGGGCTGCAGGCCTGCAAATCTCTATCTTAGAATGCATGGTCCATGCAGTCGGAGGGTGTTCAGAAGTGTCTTCGCACAAGCTGGGGGAAAGGAAGAGATGTCTCCAGCTCCTCCTCCTCTTCCCCACCCACGTTCCTGACCATCCAATATGCTTTAGGGGGGGAAGAAGAGGACAAGGGATAGAGGTAAACAAAAGCAGGAGGCAAAGGAGAAGGGAGACTTCCTTTAAATGCATGCTGTGCTGATTCAGAAAATGGGGTAGGAGGATGGAAATCTCCAAGAACCACTGACGCTTTCTGGCCCTAAATGATGCACGTCCACGACTACGCACTGATCTCTGGGTTCGCCAAACACCACGGTGGAACCACGCTTCAGAGGAAACACTGCCCGCTTTCTCAAGTCAAACACATCAGCGACTGTGGTCTATAAGCCACATGTGGTGCTGGGGGTGCCAAGAAATAGTGATGAAAGAAAATGGTTGAAATCTAGACATAGAAGCTCTATACAGCTCTACTTTTGCTCAGTGACACTGCAAGTTGTATTAGCCACTGAGCCCTGCTATGTGCCTAATATCATATGGTGTCTCTCCTTTAACCCTCACAGCAACCTGGTGAGGTTGTTTTTATTACCCACCTCTCACAGATGAAGACACAGAGGTTCAGAGAGGTCACACTCTCCAGTCAGTCATGGAGCTGAATTGGAAACCAAGTCAGTCTATTTCGGAGACTGTGTCTTTTTTTTTTTTTTTTTAAGTTTATTTATTTATTTTAAGATAGAGAGACAGCGAGCAGGGAAAGGCTAGAGAGAGGGGGGGAGAGTATCCCAAGCAGGCTCCACACTGCCAGCAGAGCCCCATGGAGGGCTCGAACCCATGAACTGGGCGATCATGACCTGAGCCTAAATCAAGAGTTGGACGCTCAACCAACTGAGCCACCCAGATGCCCCTCAGAGGCTGTGTCTTAACTATCATACTTTACTGCCTCCCAGAGGAAAGGGTGAAGAGGGAAACGCTGAAAATAGTAACACTCCCCTCCCCCACCTGCTTTGCTTCCGGTGCTCTGCAGAGGCAGAAAGTTGAGAAACCTTCCATGCTTTCTGGCCTAAGGTCTGTATCAACTTAAAAAAATATACAATTATTTCTGATATCAGATGCCTGTTTTTCTCTAGGAAATAAATTAATAGAATAAGAAAGGTCTTTAGAGATGCAAAGAGCTGACCTTGAAATCCACAGAGAAGGGTAAATATACTTCTCAAGGTCAAGTTCTTCAAGGTGGCAGAAGTAAGGTCAAAAGGGCAGCGCTCCTGCCTCCCAGGCCAAGGTGGGGCTGGGTCCCCAGAGCTCCTTTGAAGGTTATCATTGCCCTGCCCTAATGGATGAGTGCTTGAAGGAGGAGGATTGCTTTTTTGCATGCTAGAGGTTTTAAACACAAGCTGAACTCAGCCGAACAGTTTTTAAACAAGGCTTTTCTAGCACCTTCTGATGAGTAAGTCTCTGCCATCTCCTTTCCCCGCTCCTAGGTCATGTGCTCTTTTGAACTAGGAGAGTCCTACTATCACTCCTTGTATTTAGCTGGAGTGGGTGCTCCTCTGTCTGGGGCAGATGATTATATTTCTAGTTCAGAACCTGCTGTAATTGACTCTGGCCTCCCACACTACTATGCCTCTTCTGCCTGCCTGCCTGGCTTCTACTGACCTCTGCAATTTGGACCCATTCCACCCAACTCCTCTTCTTCTTCCCTATATCGTGACACACTCCCTTCACATCAGATCGGGATCGTGGGCTCACCCCGTTTCCGCCACAGAAATACCCTCCCTGCTCTCTTTCTGTGCAAATCCGTTCTTCACAGCTTTGCTCAGACCTTGCTGCCCCAGAAGATTTCCCCATGTACCTACAGCCCCACGATATGCTTTCCAAGCTCCCTTTACATTTATTTTTTCAAGTACATAATTTGGCCCTTGAAGTGTTTCTGCACGTTCCTCCAAATGCAATTCAGGCCCCTTGAGGGCAGGCCCATGTGTTCATCGGTTCACTAGAGATTTTTGAAAGCACTTTATACGGTGAGATACAAAGAGAAGTAGAAGCAATGGTTGCTTCTTGTCCTCAAGGAGGGGAGGCTAGTTTGTAGACGTCTGTCTGGCACAGAGTGGACCCTCCACACAGGTTTGTTATATTGAACTATATGATTATATATAAATATATATAATGCCTCTTCTTGCAACTATTAGCTGTCTCTAAGTGTCACGAGAGGCGGTGTTATAGGGAAGGCATCATGAAAGAAGTGGCATTTGAACTAGGCCTTAAGGACAAGGAACGTTATTTTAAAAACAAAATTGGCAGAGGAAACAGTGTTCCTACAGCACCGTCAGGCACACACAGTGCCAGGCATACAGCAGCCACCAGGTTCAGGGGGGAAAGCAGTGGCCTTCTGTCCTTGCTCCAGCACCAACTAGCCTCAGCGAGAGCAGGCAAGTTGCTTAACTTCCCTGCCCCCTCTCCTTTCCTTCCCACTCCAAAGCAGCATGGGCTCTGGAAGAAAGAGATCCAGGTTCAAGTCATGGCTCTGTGACCTTGATCCAATCAGCTGGGGAGGGGGCTCAGTTTCCTTCCTATAAAAGGGGTAAAATAATCCTACCTTACAAGGCTGTTTGTGAGGGTTTAAGTACACATTTAAGTTGTTAAATGCCGAGATGTGTTTTATTTCTTTCAACCAGACTAGGGGTGGCAGCCCCCATCTTCCTCCCTGCAGACTTCCCCAGGGCACAGCACAGAGTCCGTCCGTAGTTGGGCTATGGACAGACTGCAGGAACCCTAAAGAGAAAATGGGGGTGCAAAGGACTTCAGAAAAAAAAGTAAACAGCATGGACATGGACTGACCAGGCTAAGTGGGATGCTAAGTGGGATGTTTCCCTGAATAGACTTAAGAATCTTTGCTAACTCTCCCTAAACATGCCTCTGCAGAGCCAACTGGTTTCTCGACAGCTCCTTCTGCCTCCGCCTTCAATCTCCAGGAAAGAGTCAAGGCCCAACCCCGTGGCGGGCTTAGAGGATGGGATGGATGGGGAGGCGGGATTTCCCCAACTCCCAGGGGCAAAGTTCGGGAGGTGTCCGTTCCCACCTCCTTACTCCCACTCCCAGGGACCGGGCTCCCGGGAGTCCCCCTCCGCACCCCCCCTCCCCCCCCCCCCCCCGCTTCATTTCCTCTCTCGGAATAGGTCGAAGGAAGGGGGTCTCGAACTCGGCCCAAGGCAAAAGCTCATCCCCGGCTCTCCTCCCCGCCGATCCGCCTGGGCCACCGCCACTTCAGCCGCCTATCCCTGGGGCCCTCGTGGCCCTGCTCAGTAGCCAGTCTCGGCCGCCGGTCGACCCAGCCCTGCGCTCCTCCCTTTGGCCACCTCGATTCCCGGTCCCCGCCTCAGCAGACCCAGGCCAGCCGCCCTCCCTACGTCCGCGCCTCTTGCCCCCTCCCACTCGGCCACTTCAGTCGCCTGCCCCGGCCTCCGTAGACCCCGCCGGGACACCCGCCCCCCTCCCACCAGCCGCCCCGGACCGCGCTCGGCCACCACCCTCGCCTCGGCCCTCCCACCCGGGGCCTCGTAGACACCCCCACCCCCGCCGCGTGGACCCCGCCGCGCCGCCCCCGGCTCGGCCCCCTCCCTGGGGTCGTGGCGGCAGGGGGAGGGGCCGTGCCGGCCCCCGCGTGCGTGGCAGGCTCTCCCGGCTCGGCTCTCCCGGCCTTCCTTCTCGGGAGGCGGGGTCGGCGCCGCGGCGGCGGCGGCGGCGGAGGCAGGCCCCCTCCTCCTTCCTCCCTCGTCCGGCCTCCTTTCTCGCGCGCCCGCCCGCCGGCTCTCTCTCGGCCGCTCCGACGCCAGCAGCGCCCGCGTGCCGCTCGCCCAGCCCCGGGGGAGCCCGAGGAAGTTCCCGGGCCGCGCGCCCCGCTCGCTCGCCTCGCAGTCCGCGGCCTCACCCGCCGCCGCGCCCGCCATGCCCTCGGCCAAACAAAGGGGCTCCAAGGGCGGCCACGGCGCCGCGAGCCCCTCGGAGAAGGGCGCCCACCCGTCGGGCGGCGCGGATGACGTGGCGAAGAAGCCGCCGCCGGCGCCGCAGCAGCCGCCGCCGCCCGCGCCGCACCCGCAGCAGCACCCGCCGCAGCATCCGCAGAACCAGGCGCACGGCAAGGGCGGCCACCGCGGCGGCAAGTCCGCCGCCGCCGCCGCCGCCGCCTCGTCCTCGGCGTCCTGCTCGCGCAGGCTCGGCCGGGCGCTCAACTTTCTCTTCTACCTCGCCCTGGTGGCGGCGGCCGCCTTCTCGGGCTGGTGTGTCCACCACGTCCTGGAGGAGGTCCAGCAGGTCCGGCGCGGCCACCAGGACTTCTCCCGGCAGAGGGAGGAGCTGGGCCAGGGCTTGCAGGGCGTCGAGCAGAAGGTGGGTACCCCGGGCCCCCACCCGCGGCCCCCGAGCCACGGCCGGGCCCCTGACTCTGCCCAGGCCTCGGTGCCTGAGCGGGGCCCTCTCCACGGCCGGGGGATGCCCCGTCCCCGGTCCCCTCCCCCCCCCCCCCACCCCGTTCCCGGGCGGTCCCCAGACCCTCTTTGTTAATGGCCGCGGAGGAATGGGCCCCGAGGGATGGGCCGCTGGGAGGATGGTCAGGCCAACGAGCCAGGGTGGGCCAAGGGCCTGTCACAGGGCATTAGCGGTGACCTGTAAGGAAGCCGCCGGGCTCTGGGGAGCCCATTCTTTTTGGATTAGAAACCGCTGAATGGGCAGAGTTATCTGAAAAGGAGGTTGGAAGGGACGCCAGCGCATCCCTGGAAGCCTCGGGCAAGGCCACACCTGGGCTCTCCCCGTGGGAGACGTCTGAGCCAGGTTTTAATAGATCCAGACCCCGGGGAAGGAGAAACAAGTAATCATACTCATTTGCGAAGTTCAAATGAAATATTACATATCTTCAGGCCCCTTGCCTTTTAGTGGACCAATGTCTCCATGTGGGCCTTTGAAATAGCATATACCAGCTTTAGAGGAAAGGAAAGGCCCAAAATACTAGAGGGTACTGGTGAGTAATATCACAAGGCACATTTACATGATGTTAAGAGGGCTTACTCATTATCTAATCATCATAGTCACCCTGGCTGGGAGGGAGGACTGGCAGTTTTGACTCCTTTTTCCAGATCAGAAAATTGAGGTTTAGAGAGATTAAGTGAATTGATAAAGATCCCAGCTGGTGAGTGGCAAACTGCATGAGAATGCCTAGGCCACTGCCCAGTGGGGGGGTCCACAGAGGCCTCTCTCAGGTGTGGATGGACCCAACTTTCACCACCAAGCTTCTCACGTTCCACCCTGTCTGTGTTTTTCCACACCAAGCGCAGCTCTCTTGGCCTCCTACCTCCTCCTCCGGCCTCCACGAATGTCACCGCTCAATGAAAGTTAGTTGTATGATCGAAACAAAAAATCCCGCCACCACTTCTGAGCCCGGAACTGCTGCCTCCTTTTCCCAGCATGCTGCCTGCCCTGCCAAGTTTCTATCGACTTTTGTGGAGTATGTATGCAGGACTAGGAATTTCCTCTTAAGACTGGCAGAGCAACTGGAATGAGTCAGCCTGCTCAATGCTGCAGGCCAAGGGAGGTGACTTTCTGTAGGGATTTAAGTAGGCAGCGCCGCTTTGCCTATCCTGAATGTCAAGTCATTCTTAAGAAGTAGACAAACTGCTGGAGGATAATCACTAGCCTCTGTTTCCTCTCTTTCATCCACCCACTTACCAATCCATCACAATATTTATTGAAGTCTGATAGTGATAGGGCTGCGTGTTGGCCCTGTGGGGAGTACAGAGGTACAGTAGACAAATCCGGTTTTGCGAAGCGGCACATAAGTGGGTCTCAGTTGAGGGTCACCGTTGTGTGAGTTCCGAAGGAGAGAGTGTGTAGAGTTTGCCTAGGCCCGTATGCCCAGTGGCCAAGGTGGTGCCAGTCTAGATCTAGCTGGTGGTCAATAACTGTTGAGACAAGGAATGAAGACACAGGCAGGAGGTTCTATCTTGAGTATGTCGGGACAGCAGTGGCTACCTGGCCTGTAGCAGGACGGGAGAGAGAAGCTGAGGCCCAGATGAAATTGAGGTCTTGAATCGATGTTGAAGACATTGGGCTTCTTTCTGCTTCTCTCCTGCCTCTCCCTCTTTCCTTCCCTTCCGGCTCCCACCTCTCCTCTTATGGAAGCTGTATGCAGATGACTTTCCTCCTTGGGGCTCAGTTTTCTCATCTACACAGGGAGGGGAGGGCTCTGTCCAGAGTTTTAAGAATCCACCTGGCCGTAGACTCTTGAAACAGTGACCTTTCTTTTTCATTTAGCATGTAGGCCAGCTGTTATGTAATGCCTCGTCTTTATTGGGTACTCCTGTCTTTTGACCCTCCCAGCAGCTCCAAGAGGTAAGCACTAGGATACTCCCCTTGCACAGATGAGGAGCGTGAGACCCAGGAGGCAGAGTAACGGCAAGGTCTCCCGGCTAGTAAGTGGCAGGGCTAGTGTTCCTCCTGCAGTTAGCTCCTGCAACACCCTCAACCGTTTGTTCATCTTGTTGTCTTTCCCATGCCTTGCCAGGTTCGTAGTAGGTCTTCGGCTAAGGCTGCTTCCAGTGATGTGGGACTCAGAATGTGCCCAGAACAGTATTAGGATTTGTCACGGCGTGTGGCCATTTCTGTCCGCACCTCTGAGGTGGCCAATGAAGAAGTTCCTTTGCTCTGAAGAGAGTAGTGCTGGCTGCTCTGACAACCTAAGTGTGAGCCCCTTTGTAACTTTGTATGATGCTCCGTGTGGGGTGGGGTTTGGTCCTTTGCAGGAATGTAGACCTGCAATATTATTATTCATAAGTAGTATTCGGTACGGGTTAGGCGTCCGTTTTTATTTTATAAAGTTTATTTATTTTGAGAGAGAGAGAGAGAGAGACAGTGCAAGTGGGGGAGGAGCAGAGGGAGAGGGAGACAGAGAATCCCAAGCAGGCAGAAGGCTCCACGCTGCCAGCGCAGAGCCAGATGCAGGGAACCTCGAGATCGTGACCTGAACTGAACCCAAGAGCTGGACGCTTAACCGACTGAGGCGCCCAGGTGGCCCCATTGTGGGCTAGGCATCCTTTTAAGTGCTTCCCAGCCACCCTCTGAAGCAGGTCCCTTTTATTAGCGCCGTTTCACAGATGGACCCGCTGGACCTGGAGTGGTCGTGTTACCGTTCAGGGTCACATGCAGACCTTAAGTATTGGAACTGGGATTGGAGTCAGAGCAGTGTGACCTGAAGCCCTCTACTCCGTGTAGTGGGTGCCCACCTGGCCTCCGTC
The DNA here is from genome assembly GCF_024362965.1 of Panthera pardus. NCBI lineage: Eukaryota > Metazoa > Chordata > Mammalia > Carnivora > Felidae > Panthera > Panthera pardus. The sequence continues at coordinate 16,096,643 of NW_026526991.1, forward strand.
TGCACGTGCCCTGCCCGATGCCTGGAGCCTGGGCAGAGAAGCTGGTCTGTCCTTCCATGGAAGACTGAGCGGGGACTTCAGAAATGTTGGCCGTTCAGCCTGAGGCCCTGAAGGGCCAGTGTTGCCCTGGCAGATCCGGGGTGGCGTAAGGTAGGAACGGGCCTCCGACGGACGGCTGGATGAGAGGAGCGGCTGTTTGTAGAAGACGGAGTCCTCTGGTTGTATTTCTTTGTTTCTCATTTTGACTCTGGAGGAGTCCGGGCTTGTGGCGGAGGCAGCGTCTGAGCCCACGGTGCACTTGGAACACGCCTCTGCTCCGGCTCATCCCTGGAGGTTAAGAGCTCAGTGGTGAAGTCACCCATTCTGGGAGTTTGATGCTCAGCATGACCGCTTCCCAGTCTCCTCATTTGTAAACTGGAGATCAGTGGGAGCCACCAACTCAGGAGGTTATTACGAGGGTGGAATGAGATGATGTCTCGGAAGTACTTTGCATAGTTTTCGGTACACAGTAAGTGCCTCGTTGAAGGTCAGCTACTACCGTCTCCCCTCGTGCTGTGAGCTCCTTGAGCGCAGGGATCCTGTTCTAGCTATTACTTTTCTCTGGTGTCTTGCCCACCATGTAGTGGGCACCCTGCATATGTTGGGGGAACAGATGCATCATTGCATATTGATTATAATGGGGTCTTTGCATGTAAAGATGAACAGTGCACAGCACCATCGGGAGGGGGGCGATTTCTGTGTTCTTTTTATAGTGTTGGAGGTTGGGGTGTTTGGTTTCCGCCATGATTTCTGAGCTAGTCCGCTTCCTGGCCATTTGCAAAGAGTCAGCCCAGGTTAGGGGTGACAGGGATCAGAGGGGAAATGGACCAGCTCCTTCTTCATCAGGCTTTGCTCAATTAATTAATTAAATCCTGATTCATTCAGAAAACACTGAAAACACTGAATGAACGCCTGCTACGTTGCAGGTACTGTGCTCACCCGTTCATGCCTCTTTTCTGAGTGCTGTGTAGAACCGGCAGGTACTGTGATTGAATAATTTAGTTTCAGAGGTGATCTCTCTCCCGTACCTTCTCAAAGTGCCCTTTATGGCTCAGGTCATATTTGGCTTAACAGGGAAATTGTCTAGTATTCTCGAGTCCCTGAGAACCGGATTCTAATCTGTGTTAAAATCACAGACCGTTGGAAGCCACAAGGGACTTTAGAAACCTATTTGTTAATAGACGAGGAGCTTGGGACCTGGAAAGTGAATGTGACTTATTCGTGCTCACAGAGCTGGTTATAAGTGGGGCTGGGACTAGAGCCCAGGTGTCCTGTTCTCATTTCTATAGTGTTTCCCTTTGGCATTGGGCTAAGGATGGTCTCGGAATCTCCAGACTTCTGAGCTACTTCCAGAAGAAAGATTAAACAATAATGAAGACCATATCTGCTGTTTGTCGATCATTTACTATGTGTTAGGCACAATTGAAGCTCTATGTATATATTAATTCACTTAATCCTTGCAAAACGAGCTTATGAGTCAGGTGCTATTTTTGTTCCCATCCAGCAGCCGAGGAAACTAAGGCACAGATGTGCTAAATAACTTGCCCAAGATCACACAGCTAGGAAGTGTCCAAGCTAAGATTTAAACATAGGCAGTCTGGTTCCAGAGGCCCATGCTATTTTATGTTTTAACTTCTTACCGTGGAGGTATTTAGGCATAAACAGAAGAGATCAATGTAATGAACCCCAGTTTTAATAATGCTCATTCTTTTGCTCTTCTCGTTTCATTTTTTCCCCACCCCTTCCCTCCCATTTTGTTTTGTCCTTTTTGGGCTGGAGTCAGAGCAGGGTGACTCTGAAGCCGTCTCTTCCACCCCTTGTCGGCTGTCCCCCTGGTCTCTCTTGTTCTCAGATGCTCTGGGCGTTGGGAAATAGCCCAGGTCTGCTGAATGACCGTAGGCTGGGCAGAAAGGCTGGCCTGTCCTCACTCAGAAGATCCGGTGGACACAGGCAGGTGCGAGCCTGCAGAAAAAGCTGGCCGTTCAGGTCTAAGCCCTCTGAAGGGCCCACGTTGCTCTGGCAGACGCGGTGGATGTGGAACCAGGATCTAATTTTGACTGACACATTAGTTCCCCTAGAGTATTTTAGGATTTATTTCTGACAAATAAGAGCTCCTTCTTTTCCCTTTCCTTTTGGCAAAGCACAGTATATCATACCTAACAAAGTTACTGGTCATTCTTGATTCTCATCTGATACCCAGTTCAAAATCCGATTTCCCTGACTCTCTCAAAAACGTCTTGCTTTGTTTGAATCAGGATCCGTACAAGTCCACACATTACATTTGGATGATAAATCTCTTAAATTTCTTTTAATGTGTAACAGTTTCCTGTTTTTCTGCCTTTAAAAATGCCATTTAATTATTGAAGGTCCTGGTGATCTGTTGTGGGTTTGGCTGATTGCATCCGCATGGTGTGTTTTCCTCTTGCACGTTTCCTGTGAATTGGTGGTTAGAACTGGAGACTTGAGAGATTCAGATTCCTTTTTTTTTTCTTTTTTTGCAATAAAGTGTCCTGGGTGGCACTTTGCACCACGTCAGGATGAAGCCCAGGTCAGTGGTCCTTACGTGGTCAGCCTTGGTGCATGAAACCGCTCCCTGGAGTGGCTCCCAGGTCAGACTTTGTTTAGGGGAGAATTCATTTAGAACGAGTGTGTCGTGACACATGGGATCATAATGTGCTCACAAAGTCTGAGAATGCTGAGGAATCCCCAGATCCACAGTCATATTTTCGGGTGAGGACAGTGACTTGGTCAGGACCCCCAGCTAGAAGGTGCCTGTGCCGTCGTCTCTTGCCTCCCAGCCCACTGTCTCCCATGTGCCTCCGCTTTTTTCCTGTGATAAGTTGCAAGACTCTTTCAGTTCCAAGAGCCAGAAACTCAGCCTAACTGGCTGAAAGTGGGGGGGAGGGTGAGAGACAGAGAGAGAGAGAGAATTTATTGGCTTAAACTAAGAAGTTCAAAAGCAGATTCCTAAAGGTGTAGCTGTATTCAGAGATTCAGATTGTGTCTTCAGAACTTGAACTTGCTGTCTCTAGTTCTGCCTTCCTTGACTCATAAACTGGTCTACTTTGTGTGTGGTCTGAGCCTCTCCAGGCTTTCCTCATCCTATGGCTAGCAATCCCAGCGGAAAAAAGCTTTCTTTACCAATGTTTTTTTGTTTTTTTTTTTTTTTTTAAGTTTATTTATTTATTTTGAGAGAGAGAGAGACAGAGAGAGTGTGTGTGAATTGGGGCGGGGCAGAGAGAAGGAGAGAGAAAATCCCAAACAGGCTTTGCACTGTCAGTGCAGAGCCGGAAGGGCTCTATCTCACAAACTGTGAGATCATGACCCGAGCCGAAATCAAGAGTCAAACACTTAACCGACTGAGCCACCCAGGTTCCTCTCTTTACTAGTAGTTTTAACAGAAGTCGTGGAATTGACTTGCTGGCCTGCCTTAGGCCACATGCCCATCCCTGGGCTAATCACTATGGCTTTGGAAGGGAAGGAGGGGTGGGTAGACGGAAAGTGCCGATTGGTCAGGCTGGTTACAAACCATCTCTGGAGCACTTGGAACGAGCCTTCAGGTTGGCCCCCAAACCATGTGGACTATGTGTGGAAGGAAGTTTCTCCAAGGACAATTATCGTTCTGTTCCAGAAGAGGGACCTGGAAGCTGGGCAGACAAAAAGAAATATAGCCTGTTGCATAAAACTTCTCAGCTCTTCTCAGCAGTTAACATCTGGATTTTGGTTGCAGGTGCTGTCTCTTCAAGCTACATTTGGGACTTTTGAGTCCATCTTGAGGAGCTCCCAGCATAAACAAGACCTCACGGAGAAAGCTGTGAAGCAAGGGGAGAGTGAGATTAACCGGATCAGTGAAGTTCTGCAGAAGCTCCAGAACGAGATTCTCAAAGACCTCTCTGATGGCATCCACGTGGTGAAGGATGCCCGGGAGCGGGACTTCACGTCTCTTGAGAACACGGTGGAGGAAAGGCTGACAGAGCTCACCAAGTCCATCAACGACAACATTGCCATCTTTACTGACGTCCAGAAGAGGAGCCAGAAGGAAATCAACGACGTGAAGGCGAAGGTCGCCTCTCTGGAAAACTCCGAGGGGTACAAGCAGGATCTGAAAGCCTTGAAGGAAGTTGTGAAGGAAATCCAGTCCTCTGTGAAGTCCAGAGAAAAGGACATCGAGGCCTTGAGAAGCACCCTCCAGACCTTGGAATCTGACGTCTACACAGAGGTCAAGGAGCTGGTGAGCCTCAAACAGGAGCAGCAGAAATTCCAGGAGGCAGCCAATTCGGAGCACCTCACCTTGCAGGCCCTCACGGAGAAGGTTCTCCAGTCGGAGGAGGCCACCTCCCGCCTCCCTGAGGAGATCAGGAGACTCAAGGAGGAGCTGCGCCACCTGGAAACTGAGGCCCTCAGGCCGGAAGAAGGGGTTTACAAAAACTCTGATGCCTTAGAAGCGCTCCAGGAAAAGAGTCAGGGATTGGACTCCAGGCTCCAAACCGTGGAAGACGGAGTGGATGCCGTGCAGACGGCCTCCGCGCGGCACAGCGAGAGCCTGGAGGCCCTGCTGGCCAAGAGCGAGGAGCAGGAGCGGCGCCTGGCCGCCCTGCAGGAGCGCGTGGCCGGCCTGGGCCCCTCGGAGGATGACGCGGGCGGCCTGGCCAGCACGGTGAGGAGCCTGGGCGAGGCCCAGCTCTCGCTCTACGGCGACGTGGAGGAGCTGAAGAGAAGCATGGGCGAGCTCCCCAGCACTGTGGAGGCTCTCCAGAAGGTGCAAGAGCAGGTGCACACGCTGCTGGGGCGGGACCCGGCCCGGGCGGCCCCCTCGCCTCCTCAGGACTTCCTGGACAGACTCTCTTCTCTAGACAACCTCAAAGCCTCAGTCAGCCAAGTGGAATCAGACTTGAGGATGCTCAGGACTGCCGTGGACAGTTTGGTCGCCTACTCGGTGAAAATAGAAACCAACGAGAACAACTTGGAGTCAGCCAGGGGCTTGCTAGATGATCTGAGGAATGACCTGGATAGGTTGTTTGTGAAAGTGGAAAAGATTCATGAAAAAGTCTAAGCGAGTTGTGTCTGCAGGGTGCGGATTTAAAGTCCAGTTTCTCATGACCAAAAACTGTGTTGTTTTCTCCCACGTGTCCCGCCCCCCCCCCCACCCCACCATGTTCTTGTCCCCTCTTAAAAAGCAGTGGACACCCCCCCGAACACCAAGGCATTTTATATTCTCATGCCTGCTTAATTTATTTACGATCATTACCACACACCATTGGTTTCTCAAGTTTTCTGCTTCTGCTTTTGGTTGGTTTGCTGAAGGCCCAGCCCCTGCAAATCAGGGGCGCCTTTTAGAAGGGATGTTTCTCGTGTCAGAGAAGAATGGCTTCAACTGAGGATTAACAGAAGCAGATTAACTGTAACCTCAGAAAACCCTGCCTGGCTGGCAGATTTCAAGGAAAAAAGTGGGGGGAGGAGGCACTTTTCTTTCTAATTGTCTTTAAGGAAAATTGCTTTTCCTTTTTTTTTTTTTTTTTTAATATTTCTGGCCGAAGTTTTCATGAGCTGTCACTCACTTCTCGTCTTCCACTTTAAACTGGCTAAAATTCACAAGTGTCAGCTCTCCATTGGGAGGGGAGCAAGCCCCTCGGGCTTTAGGTTGAAAAGAACCAGCTGCTTGACTTGATGGTCACCTCCAGTGGCGTGGGGTGTCTTTTCCATTCCTGAATCATCCTGTGATCTCAAAGGTAACTATGCAAAGAATCCAGATGGTTCTGAATGTGAAGGCACAACACCCCACGGAGCTCCCCCGTGGCCAACCTGTGTCATCCCTTGGTAGGGTCCCCAAATAATGCACAGGTTGAGAATCCCGAGAAAGGGGACTCCTTGGATTCTTTCGGGAAATGTGTCTGAGAGCTGTCCACAAAGGCCTGGGCCGTCTCCCCAGGGAATGGAGGCCAAATGTTTTTATTTTACCACAGTGTCCACGAAGAGGTTTGCTGTCAAGGCAGACCCCCATCTGTCAGTGAGGAAGGTGTGCATTTTCTGTAGTTTTTTGCTGTTTCCCTTTACCTTCGAGCTGTACTGTTCTTTAATGGCTGTCTTGCCCTTCAGAAAAGAAAAAAGAAAAAAGGAAAAAAAAAAAAAAAGAAAATTAAGAGAAAAAAAAGGTTTGTTTAGTTTACTGTGAAATGAACTGTATGGCTTATTTACAGTATTTTTAATTCTTAATAAACACTTGAGCTTTGTTACGACTTTTCTGGAGTGGTTGCTTTCTGAGGATTTAGCAGTTCTGATACACTAATTAGAAAGATAGGGAAGTTTTCAGCTGTAAGGCTTTGTTTCGATTCTGAAACCAAGATTGCTTCATTCTTAGGCCTGGGCACATAACTTTTGATTGACTGTTAGCAGGTTTGGTTGTAGGTCACTGTTTGACTCTAACTTTTAGTCACAGCAGAGGGTCTCAACCCCGACTCCCTGATAGAATCTTCTGGGAACTTGAAACCAAGCCTGGGCCTGGCCCCTGGGATTCTGATTCAACGGTACGTGTAAAGAGGGCTGGCACTAGCATTTCCGAGGCCCCCGTCTGATTGTAAAGTGCAGCCAGGCCTGACAACCACGGTCTTAGACCATCTTAGTGACCTTCAGCCCCCGGGTTTCCTTCCCAGGTTGCTCTCCACCTCCCACCTAATATCGGATGCTGTTTATGGAGTACCCGTGTGCTGTGCATCATGCCAAGCCCTTAACAGGTCCCTGTATCTTCCTTCTAAATTTCCCGAAGGCAGGCAGTATCGTTCCCCATTTGACAGAGGAGCAGCAGGCTGGGAAGCATCACATAAGACCATTAGCTAGGAAGTGGTAGGGCTGGGATTTGAACCCAGTCCTGCTCTTAACCTGTGAACGCCACCCCCCACCAGCACCAGTGCAGGGCCAGCTGACCCGTGCAGCTGCTGTTGCAGAACCAGGGGCTGCAGGGGCTCCTTTCTTTTCCACCCAGGGTACAGAGGGAGATGAGGACCTGAGTGCCTATGTGGTCTCTTGTCCTTTCTGCCTGGAGGTCCCCTCCTTCCTGAACTTCTTTGTCAGTCATTCTGGGTCTCAGGCAGCACAGCATCAACTCTGCTGATGCTTTTCCAAAGCAGTTTGCAAATCAGGATGGACCCTTTATTGGTGTTAGAAGTAATTTGTAATTTAATTTATTATTTTTTTTTAGAGACAGCATGAGTGGTAGAGGCAGAGAGAGACTCTTAGGCAGGCTCTATGCTCTGTGCGGAGCCTCATGCAGGGCTCCATCCACGACCCTGGGATCGTGACCTGAGCTGAAATCAAGAGTTGGGCGCTCAACTGACTAAGCCACCCCGGCACCCCAGTTTGTAGTTTTATTTTAAAACAGAAGAGTTTGTGATTTTATTTTAAAACAGAAGAGTTGCAAGGTATAACTAGTTTAATAACTAGTTTTGCCTTCATTTGGGGACGGTGCTGAATTTCCATGCATGGAGAAAATGAAGTCCTGGTTTCTTTTCAGGTTAGTCGCTTGTATCAGGCATTTTCTTCATCTTCCTCTTGCCATCATTTCTTCAGTCTTTAATCTCAGACCGTATAGTGGTTTAATAGATGCTTATTTAATATTGTAGTAGAAAACCTCTACAAAGGGTCAGAGAAGTAACCGAATTTAAATTTAGGTGGTGAAAATAAAAAGAATGTATTACAAATTCACATAGTCCTGATGGTGGGGCAGCTGGAGGCAGAGTTTATCCCAGACAACAATCACAATTCAGTCTTGCTCACATCCTTCAGTGCTCATTCCTTCAGTGAACATTACTGACCCCACAGCTAGACGTTCTGCTACGTGAATTCAGGATGCACGTGACCGGATCCTTGTCCGGATCCGGGCCTATAGGCCAAAGGGCCTACAGCTCAATGGGGGCGATGGGCATGTAAACTGGTAGACATCCCAGGGAATTACAGGTGCTATAGCAGGTATAACGGGGCGCACAGGGGAATTGCCTAGTTCTGCCCGGGTTCAGCTGGGATGGTTAGAACAGGGTTCCCACAGGCCAGTGGGAAGTCTCTTGGAATGCCTTCATGGGTAGAGGTTCCCACCTTCAGTAAACCGGTTGCCCTACCCTTTGTACAGGGAATAGGCACAAGTTATTGATGGTATCGATTAGACTGCAGATGATCCAGCACCAGGGTAAGAGGCTGCGGTGAAATTCCCTAGGCAAGACTGTCAGCACACTGATCCCTGAGACTGGGAAGGATGACTCACAGGGTGGTTGTGACGGCGGGATGAAGGCACGGGGGGAGAGGGTATAGCTTAGCACAGCATCTGGTACACAGTGAGGGCTCTGGGGGCTCGCTCATTCGCAGTCATACCTAAAGCTAAAAGAACTGAAATAGCTCTGTGCTGCTTGGTAAATAGCTGTGGCCCTGAGCTCTCAATTCTCTCTAGGGACCGCTAGATATACAGTCCAGCAACGAATAGGTTAACACCCTGGCACAGCAGGGTCCTGAGGGACCAGCCCCATGACCGGCATTAGTTCTGATGAGCGGGCACCCATGCTTTACCAGTGGTTAAATATTTTGAAATCACCCTGTGTCCTCCTCAAAGCATGCCTCCAGGTCATCGATCTGTTTTTCGAGTAACATTTGGGCACCCCCCCCCCCCACCAGACATCTCATGGGTTCCAAACAGAAGTCATGATTTCCCCCAGGAGTAAGTGGGGCCACTGCTCCCTGCAATTGCTTGAGCCAGAAGCTCAGGGGATCCCTGTCTCCCTGCCTCTCCACATCCACTCCTGTTGAAGCCCTGACACAGCCGCCCCATCCCACTTCTCCTAGCCTCCTCTCCACTTCATCACCGGATGATGTCTGAATTCCAGCAGGGCCCTCACTGCGCCCCTGCCTATTAACTGGAAACAGGAACATCAGGTGTGCATTCAGTAGTCATTCAACAACTTTCAGAGAGTGCGGCTCTCTGCCAGACACCAAGGAGATGACTGAGAACAAGACAGACAGGCTTCCGGGGCACCTGGGTGGCTCAGTCGGTTAAATATCTGACTCTTGACTTCGGCTCAGGTCATGATCTGTGCTGCCAGCGTGGAGCCTGCTTGGGATTCTGAGATTCTGTCTCCCTCTCTCTCTGCCCCTCTCCCACTTGCTCTCTCTCTCTCTCTCTCTCTTTAAAAAAAAAAAAAAAGATAGGCTTCCTGCTTTCAGGATTCTCATGATCCAGTTGGGAGGAGACCAACAGTAAATATGGAAGGAAACGGATATAAGTGTGCAAATGGCGGTACATGTCCTGAGGGACGGGAACAGCTCAAGTGGCCTCTCTGTCTCCAGCCTGGCTCCCATTCAAGGAATTCCCTATGGGTGACCAGTGTGATCTTTCTCAAAAGCACATCTGCCTATGACCCTTCTCCACTAAATCCTTCAGTGTCTTCTCTTTGGCTTCCGGAGGAAAATTCCAGCTCCCTGGTGTGGCTGAGAAAGAGCTTTCTGACTGCTCTCTCCCTGCCATCCAGCCTATCTTCCATGTACTCTGCTGGTAGGTGCACCGATCAATGGAACCATTCCTCACCTCAGTGCCTTTGCACACTCTTCTTCTACTCAGAGCTCCCCACCTCCCTGCACCTGAACCCCAGGCTGAATTTGGGAGATTTTCCTACAGGCTCTTACGTTCCAGGCTCCTCGCTATGAAAGGGCTCCTCCCTCTGCATTGTGACTGCTTTTTTGTCTGTCTTCCCACTGGATGTTGCACTCCACGGATGACTGGGTTGTGTCTTTTATCTCTGTATCCACAATGATATCACTGTGCTTCGCCCACATCAGTCACAATAAAAATAACAAACATTTATTGAGTACTTACTCAGAACCACTGTTCTGAGGGTATGTGAGGACAAACTCATTCAACTGTTACAGCAGTCATTAGGGAAAGTACTATTGTTATCCCCATTTTCCAGGTGGAGAAACTGAGGCACAGAGAGGTTAGGTATCTTGTTCCAGATACTTACTAGTTACAGCTGGTAAGTGGACAGATTTAGAACCCAGTGGTCTAAGTTAAAAACCTGTGCTCTGAACTACTACTGTAGACTGGTTTCTTTTCTCCACTTAAAAACACCTAGCATCTGGGGGAGTTTACTTTTCATTGAAGGACAACGTGCGTGCTTTCAGGCACTTTCCGGCATGCACGTCTGAAGTACACAGCTGAATGAAGCTCTCCACATGTCACATCACATACGAACCACCAGATCAAGGTATACAACATTTCCAGCACTCCAGAAACTTCCTGTGCCCTGCAGTCAATAACCCCCAAAGATAGCTACTATTCTGGCTGCTATCACCATAGGCTACTTTTGCCCATTTATGAATTTCATATAAATCATGCCATATCACCCTTGGTATTCCTTAAAAAAATCATGTTTATTAAGATATAATTCACATACCATAAAATCCACCCTATTAAAATGTACACCTGTTCTTAGTATAGTCACAGAAGGCTGGACACATTCCTATTCTGATAAATCTTGCCCCTGCTGGATATAGAAAATTGTGTGGCACATAGGTGTTCAATAGCCAGCAGATGTTTGAGTACACATGGACTTTTGAACTGGACAGTGCATTCTGGGATCTCCATCTTGCTGCTCAGTGACTCCGAGAGAAAAGGGAGGGTGCGGCATGGTGTGCAGGTTCTTCCGCTCGCCTCTCAGGCTGGGTCCACAGGAGAGAAGATGAAAACCACAGAGGCAGAGGGTTCGACGGCCCTTGCCCCTCCTCAGGCTGAGTTTGGTCAAGGGATTGGTTCTGCGAGTGACTATTATGTACTGGGTATGAGCTGCATCTCCTCTGGGAGGCGGGATGAAAGATGTGGGTCCCAGACAAACAGGGGACACGGTACGTAATCACATGTAGTGTGACATGTGCCTGTGGGAGGGACTGACGAAGTCCTGCACCTTTGTTGCGGTCTGCCCAGCATCCAGTCATCCTTTGACTGGTAATAATTCCCCTAGTTTTCTCTAGAGAATCACCTCTACCCCACTCTGAGTCCATTTGGCTCAGAGAAGAATGACCATCACAAGCACATGACCCAGTTTTGGCCAATGAGAAATCCCGTTTTCCTAGTTCGATTTGTTCAAGATGAACACCGGTGAGCATCTGACCTGCTGACTACTGTGGGGACTTTCTAGAAAGGAGTGCCCTCTGTCTATTGGGGTTGCCTAGCTGGCAGGACGTAAGCCCAGTGCCACCAGGGGCCACCTTATACAGAGAGACCCCTGAGAATGAAGCCAGCATAGAAGAAAGTGGAGCATAGACATGGTAACAGACAGGTTCCTGATGACATACTTTGAACACCTGGATCCATCTGTGCCTGAAGCTCCACAGGCCATGTTTTTTACTACACAGAATGCCATACTGTGGTGCCACATTTCATATGCATACAGGGTGACATGGAGCCATGTAAAGAATGGACATAATAGCTTATGACTAAAAAAATCAGAAACACCTAAAAGGTCTGGCATCCTCATCAATAATGGATGCAATAATGACACTGTCACTTGCTCATACAATGGACCTCGAAACAATAATAAACGTGAATAAATTAGAATCCTGCACATCAGTGCAGATGAATCTTTCAACTGAAATGCTGAAAGAAGAAGAGCTTCAGTGAAAATACACAGTATGAAAACTTGCATGTAAAATTAAGAAACCCTGTAAAATAATCATATAGTAAAAGTATCAAGAAACGACCAGGAGACAGAATATCCATACTCATGTTGTTTGATTTCTTAGGCTAAGTAGGGGCTACTTGGGTGTTCATGATATTATTCTTAGTGCCTTTCCTCTCTCAACATTTTATTATGAAAATTCCAACAGAAAAGTTGAAAGAATTGTCCAGTAAGTACACCTTAGCCCAATGAACACTTTGCTACATTTGTTTGTCATGTATGTCTCCATCTCCCCATTTTCTTGATTCATTTTTGTATGCCAGAAATATTTTGTAATTAAAACCTTTTAAAAGGTGGGCGGGAGGGTGGGGAACGGGGCGCCTGGGTAGCTCAGTTGGTTAAGCGTCCGACTTTGGCTCAGGTCATGAACTCACAGTTTGTGAGTTCGAGTTCCACATCCAGCTCTGTGCTGACAGCTCAAAGCCTGGAGCCTGCTTCAGATTCTGCGTCTCCCTCTCTCTCTGCCCCTCCCCCGCTTGTGCTCTGTCTCTCAAAAATAAATAAATGTAAAAAAAAAAAAAAGTGAAAAAAAGGGTAGGGAAGAAATACAGGGGGAAAAGTCACATTTTTTATTGTTTAAAATAGCATAAATCAGAACACAGACAGTGACCTCCATATACTTCACAAAGGGCTCTATTTCAGTTTTATTAATTCCTTTTCATACCAGTGATTCCTTTTCATAACAGTGAATGTTCCTCACTCATAACATGTGGCGGGTATTAGCAAAGGCTGAAAAGGGGTTTCGATCCAACTCCTTTATTGTACAGATGGGGAGGCTGAATCTGAGAGAGAGAACATTGCTCCCTTCCCCACCCCCCACCTGCTCTCAAACTAAGAAGAAGGCAGGGCTTACTTCCTTCTCTTCTCTCCCAGTATTTGTTTAGGCTCCATCCCAAGCCTAAGCAAATTTCCAAAATGCCTAGAGCAAGCAAAGGATCAGGACAGCTGAGCTCCTGCAGGCAGTGAACTGCATTCTGGGTGGAAGGGGAGTGGCACCTTGGCGTGCTGAGCTTGTTGTTCATCAACACCCAGGGGCAGTACCTGTTGGGCAATGAGCTATGGGGAAACCGTGGCCTGTGTTTAAATACCTGGTAATGTTCTGTTGAAATGCCTGTTGGCAACCGGGTACATCCCTGCATTAAGATGCTTACTGTCCCACTTAGAACTTAGGAACATAGGTCACTCTTAGAAACTCGGGAACATAGGTCTTTCTTTCTCATTTGCTGGGATGGTCCTGGCATGCACAGGGTGCTCAAATCTTCCCTTTCTTATTGGGGTGGGGCAAGTGATTTGTTAGATTTTGTCACTGGGGAGGTCAGCCGGGCTGGGCTGATGTCTCATATAACCTTATATGGACTGTTCACTCTTAGAAGATGGCTGGATGCACCAGCCAGGAATCGGGGGTAGCTCAAACTCTTCAACTTTCGGCTGTGGAGTTGCCCCAAATCAGTAGTTCTGGGGGCTGTGGGAGCCAGAGATGCCACTTGAAATGAGAATTTAGCGCCATCTGGTGTCTAAATTGGGATTACAGGAACTTTTTTTTTTTTTTTTTTTTTAGCTGTTGTGTTTCAGAAAGGAGGGATAAATCCAGTTGCACCATTGAAATACACCAAGAAAACCCACTATTTAAAAGACCAACGAATGTATTACTATATGACACAAACAACTTTGTAATATGTCCACTCTCCCTCTGAAAACTTAGATAATGATCAAGGATTTTGTTAATTGGATTCTTGTTAGTAGAAGGGCCTTTCTTTTTTTTTTTCCAACGTTTTTTATTTATTTTTGGGACAGAGAGAGACAGAGCATGAACGGGGGAGGGGCAGAGAGAGAGGGAGACACAGAATCGGAAACAGGCTCCAGGCTCCGAGCCATCAGCCCAAAGCCCGACGCGGGGCTCGAACTCACGGACCGCGAGATCGTGACCTGGCTGAAGTCGGACGCTTAACCGACTGCGCCACCCAGGCGCCCCTAGAAGGGCCTTTATCCTTCCCATATCCAGCTAGCCCAGAAAGGCAGGCACTGGCCCTTAGAGCAGCTCAGCCCAGGGTTGTATGCTTAGTGGTTAACATAAGCAGTAGCCATCCATAGTTGTGTATCTGTGTTTTATATCACAAGTCAGGTTGAACGCATACTATCTCACTGAATCCTGGCAATCATTTTAGGTAGTAATAATGGCCATCTTTGATTTGTTGACCTTGTTACTACAGCTAACAGAGCTTCAGTAACTTGCCCTGGGGTCACATAGTCAGTAGGACCGGGATTCAGACTCACATTTGTCTGTCTCTCAGTCCACTAAAAATCACACCCCCTTTTCTATAGAGAGAAAATCGGCACTCCATAATGTCCAAGGCTACAACTCCACATATTTTTACTGTGTATATAATACTGGTGGTTAGGGGTGGGGTTCTGGAGCCAGACTGAGTCCAAATCCTAACCTAACTTTCGGTCTGACATAGGGAAAGTTACTGCAGTGCTCCATGCCTCAGTTTCTCATTATAAATGGGGATGATGCTAATGAGAACACCCACCTCATAGAGTTGGGTGAGGCTCAAATAGTTACTACAGTTAAAGTGCTTAGAGCAGTGCCTACCACATAATAAGGAGCTCAGTAAATATCACTTAAAACTGACTGGAAGGCAGAGCGTTGAAACTATGAGGTTTGTGACACGAGCCTGCCTGTAGTTGGCCAGCAGAATGTGTGTTTAGAATTTGAGTGTGGGCACCTTCAGGTGGGCCTGTGTCTTGTGGATTCTCACGATTCCCACCATGCACACACCGCTGCTTCTCCATCCATTGAGGACAGTTGCCTGGCTGTCAAAGGCATTTGGAATTTTGATCTTTGCAGGGTATGAGATGACTGAATAGAAATCCTGACCCTGAGAAACGGAAATTTCGGGCTCTTTGTGAATCTCTTTTAAGGCCTGTGACTTCACAGTTTTCCATCAGACGAGATCTTTGGGTTCTGCCATCGTGCAGCATGGTTTCTCCCGCCAAGAACAGGGGGTCTTCTAGCCAAGAACCAAGACCCAGGGCAGTCCCTCTCCTTAGCCTGGCCCCCGTTCCACGGTGCTTCCTTACCTCCTTGCTCGGATGTCTACCCTCCTCCCATCCTTCCCCGGGAGGACTGGGCTCCCTGAGGTAAGGAGGGTGCAAGAGAGAGTGAGTGATATTTGCCAAGAGAGGCACAGCTTAGAACCTCAAGCCCTGGAGTCAGTCTGCAGAGAAAGTCAGCCCTGCGGAGGTGGGTCAGAGCATCCCGACGGTCTTGAAAATGAGGCACAGACCAAAAAGGCAATTAATTTCCTTCCACTGCCAGAAGAGGGCAGTGTAGCACAGAGGACAGAGGAGAAATTGGTCCCGGGAGCTGGGGGTTCTAGTCCAGACTCTGCTTGGACGTAGCATTGGTGTGCAGAATAAGCTTGGCCTGATTTTTCCTGATGGCCCCTTCTAGCTCTAAGGTTCTGCAATCCTGTCCGGAGAGAATTGGAGTGAGTTGGCCAAGAACTCCAAATAGGTTTATGTAAGGCAGAAACCAGAAGTGTGTGTGTGGCGGGGGGGCGGGGGTGGGGAGTGGAGGGGGAGAAAGGAATGAGGGATGGGGTGATGGTGTGTGCAGCTTGGCATTTTCTACTGCAGGGGCTCAAATCTCTCTAAGCAAATCCAGCAGGGGTGGGGAGGAGGAGCCTTAAACTCTTAGGGTCACGTGCTCTAGATGGGCGGTGTGTCAAACCACCCCAAATAGTTTGGAATCCAACATTATAGTCTGCTTGGGCCATTGTTGGGGCAAATGCGTAATCCCAAAGAAGCAATTAAAGTTACACACTGGTGGTTTGCCCATCTCTACATTTTGTTTCTTGATGGAAATTCCTTCCAGAAATGGCTTGATGCAAGGCTGTGGTAGCTTCGGGGTGCCCCTCGGCAGGGATACAAGATGAAGCCCGCAGGCAAACCCCTTTCTGGCTCAGCCCGGCTCCCACGAACATGCCTTGTTATGCTTGGGAAGCCCCATCCGGGTCCTGGGGCTCCCCACTGGCTTTGGACAGGGTCTTTTTCTGTTGGAGTCATTAGAGTGGATGCCCCGGAAGCCAGGGACAGTGAGAGCGCTGTGAGTGCTTAAGAGAGCACTAGGGGCCTAGCTTGTCATTAAGAGATGAATGGGTATTTTTGGTGGTTTTGTTTTTATGTATCTCCATTGGCCTCTAACACTGCCAGCCTCACCCAAAAGCCAGCTGTGAAAGTATAAATCTGGGTAGGTGAGCCTTGTTCGGGAGTCTCCTACCATGCCTCCCATTTTCCAGCTTATTCCTGTTGGCTGTGGACATCTTGCCTCACTCTGTTACTACCCTTGGACTTCCTGGAGCTAGTGGGGGCAGGATAGTCCAGCGGCTAGACGCACAGACTCTGGAGCTCCACTGTCTGGGCGTGTGACTCAGGGCAAGTTACCTAACTTTTGTGGCCTCTGTTCCTCACCTGTAAAATGGGACTGATTATAATAGGGCCTACCTCACAGTATTCAGGAAGATTAAAGTGCTTAGCACATTGTAAGTAGGGACCTGTTACAGATTTTTGAAATATATGCATTCATATCTACATTACAGAAACTAATGTATCCAGAGGGGGAAATATCCCACAGGGAAAGTACATTTTAAAAAATTATTATCCTCACTTCTGTGTCAGGCTAATGTGGGGAGCAGGGACTGGCTTTACCCATCTGTTGGAAACAACCATATATTAAGCACATAACACATGCTTATGACATTTTTACTGGTGTTCTTGTTTTTGTGTTTTAACTCATTTCTTTGTTTTTTTAAAGATTTGATTTTCTTTTTTTTTTTTAATTTAAATCTTAGTTAGCTCACTAATGATTTTATTTTTAAGTTATCTCTACACCCAGCATGGGGCTCGAACTCACAACCTCAAGATCAAGAATTGCGTGCTCTACCAACTGAGCCAGATAGGCGCCCCTCAGCTCATTTCTTTGTCACAACAAATGTGTGAACGATGTTCTATTTTTAGTCTCATTTTACAGCTAAGAAGATTGAGGTGCAGGACTTAACCAAGGTCACTTAGCTAGTCAGGGCAGAGTCAAGATCGGACATTCCAGGGGCTGTTCTGGACCGCTGTGCTCTCCGGCCTGAGTATGCAGCTCGGTGGTCAGTAATGGTTGTTGAATGAATGACCGGGAATGAGATACTCTCCATCTTTCCCCTCCTTGTCCTGTATCTTCAGCCCCTTCTCTCCTGGCTCTATCCAGTCAAGTCTTGAACATGATCATGTCTCTCCTGTTCAGGAAAGACAAAGAAAAGAAGACCTCCAGTGCCCATCTCACCTCTTGCCTCTGAGACACGGCAGAATTCTTGAAGGCGTCGCCTAGGCTTGTCTTCTTTTCCACCCTCTTCACTCCCCTCTACCTGAATTCCCCTTTGTGCTGTCACAACCTTTTCTGCTGAAGCCATCAAGGTTTCCAAGATCTGAGATCTTTCCATCCTCTTCTCCTTTGACCTCATGCCTGTGTTTACTGCAGGTGCCCACTCTCTCCCTTGGTGTCCACGCTACTTCACATGTCTGGCCACTCCCTCTTGGGGTCTGTGTGGGCTTTTCTTCCTTGACCAGACCCAAGGGCTTGGTCATGGGCAGTCCTCTCCCCTTAGTCTGTTCTCTCTCCCTGGGTGATGTCATCTGTTCCTGGGCTCAACATGCCCCTTTCCTAAGCCAAGGACACCGAGGGTTTATCTCCAGCCCAGACCTCTCTCCTGAGTTCTCTCCAACTCTGGTTAAATGTGTACTTGACATTTCTACCTGTTGTCCAAAGACCTTACAGAAGACTCCCCATCATTGGAATACCCTTTTTATTTGGTGGAAGGGGCACAGATATTCTGTCTTTTATTCCTAGCCAGTCACAAACTTTCCATTTGGAGCTGTGAGTCTTTGAGGTACAGAGATAATCGGAGGTTATTTACATCAATGCTGAAGAAATTGAGTGTCCAGGGTTGAGGTGATGAATGCCCTGGGGTCATGATGCCCCTGGCAGCATCCACCGCAGGATGTTTACACATGAATTTTGCTTCTCTCTTGTCTGAATATTTTCAGTGACTGGGTCTCCAGTCTTTCTGATGAACTGGTGAGCCACCAGATATCCTTCTAAGCCAGAGTTGTTTTGTGTTGATTGCAGGCAAGACCCATGAAAGGTACAAGCTCAGAACTATGGTAATTATAAAGTTATTTGTTCACCTGGTGTATCTCCTAGACCCTAAGTCATGTGTATGTTGGTGACCACTATGATCTCAGCCCTATTACGGTACCTGGCACTGCTATGCTCTGGATAAAGATTTATTGAATGTACGCATACGTGCGTATATTACAGAGGCTGACGTATGTAAAAAAATCCCACCTGGAGGAAGGCTGTGGTAAGTTCGAGATGTATGTTAGGAACCCTAGAGCATCCGCTAAACTCACAACGCCAAGAGTCAAATTATAGCTAGTGAGCCGACACAGGAGATGGAATGTGAAGGGAACAGAAGGGAGGGGTTGTAACAGGGTGGGAGAAAACTCTGTGGGCTGACGAAAAGGATCATTGCCCGATTGTGGCGGTGGTTTTGCGGTTGTAGACGTACAATGGAACCTACTAAATGGTACACTTTAAACACGCCCTTTATGCGTGTCAATTATTCTCAGTAAGGTTGTTTAAAAATGTATCTCTTGATGGCAGGATTATGAATCACTTTCATCTTATCATTTTTTTTTTTTATGTGTTCCAGAATGAAAATGGGGACAATAAAGCCGGGCAATCTGGTTTTGTAAAGGCTCTGTATCTAGCCCTCCCTTTGGTCATCCCTTTCTTCTCCTCACGGAATGTCACAAGATTCTCCTGTCCTCCACGCTTTTTCCTTTTACCTTTTCTGTAATCCACCCAGCCAGGGATCACCAGTTTCATTACCTTCCAATGTTCCTTTCAAGCCTCTCTCCCCAGCTACCCGTCAGCTACAAGCTAGCTGGGCCCCAAATCCTCCACCAGGCATTTAACACTGTCGGTTGACCTAGCAGCTTGCTATGGTGGGGTCTGGTCAGCCTATTCCAGAGGGCGGGCACATTTGAGTAGTTAGAGGCAGGGGGCTCCCAACCAAGCCTGGAGGGTGCAATGGAGGGTGAGCTAGGAAGAGAGGGGCTGGCTGCCCCTGCCCCAGGGTCCTAGGAAAGAGAAGACTTTGGGCGACACAGACCACTGAATCTCTCAGAATATGTCAGAGTTTGGGAGTGGGGGGTGAATCTTTTTCCCGGCCGTACATTCTGAAAACTAATATGTATAATCCCTATACTACATTTCTCTCTCCTTCCTCCCCCCTCCCTCCCTTTCTTCCTTCCACTCTCTCTTTCCCATTCCTTTTCTTCCTTTTCTACCCACTTCCACCAACCCACCGTCCCTTGTCCTCACACTAGACTCCCCTCTTCTTTATTATCACTCTTTCTTGGTCCACATTTTCCAAGTCTGTGGTCTTCCGGAACTACCCAGCTGGCTAGAGGGCTCCCTGGTGAGGCTGTTTCTAACAGGTGTGTCCCATTAAGCCCTAGGGGTCCCCTAGACCCCGCCCTCAGATCTCATTTCCGCCCTGCCCCCCTGCCAGGGCCCATCCTGGTCCCTTCTGCATACAGCTTCAGCTTCTGCTCAGTGCAAGAGAGGGCTGCCTTCAGCAGGTGCCCCCGGTGACCCGTCTGGCTGCCAAAGTCAATGCTCCTGATGCTGGGTGAGAGCCCTCTGCGTGGCAGAATGTTTATGGAACTTCTCTGTAGAAAAACCTGGAGCCTAGCAGTTTTAAACCATGGGGAGGGATCCTGAGAAAGCTCCCCCCACCCCCGCCTTTTCGGCATTTTATCCAAGGAACTTTCTCAAAAGCAAAGGCAACTTACATTGTTTATGCAGAAAAAAGAAAAACACACGAACCCAACAATAACACAGGGTAATCGCAGAGGATGAGTGTACTGCGGGTGATGGTTGAAAAGAAGCTGTTGTGTTTTTTATTTCTTAGCGCTTTTCATGTTGGATGTGAAATAGCCACGACTATGCTAAATTCCTGTGGATGGTCCTGTTTTCCGCCAGGCTGGATCTGGCCGGGACAAAATCTTTTGGTTCTGAGTAAGGGTGGAAAGCATAACGTGTATTTATTGGAAAGATCATTAAGTTCCTTGACCTTCTTCAGGCTCTGGGTGTCCTGGGGAGCTGTGATCCTGAAGCTCCAGGTTCAGTTTTGGTGACATCCGGCTGTGGTTTACTGAAGGTTCAGTGACCCTGGCCCCTGGGTAATAAAGCCCTGTGTTTATACTTCTCCCCCTGCTCGATTTTGAACTACCTGCTGGCATGCCAGGTCACTCACCTTGAATGTTAGAGGTCGGGGCGGGATAAATGGCAGGCAGAGAGGGATTTTAGAAGAACCTGCCCAGACGGGCTGTGCATCGGTTTCTTATGGCCGCTGTGACAAATGACCACAACCTCAGTGCCTGAGAACAGCGCAAACTTATTCTCTTAGGGTTCTGGCAGTCCGATTCTGAAATTGGTTTCAGTGGGCTGAAATCATGGTATTGGCAGAGCTGTGTTCCTTCTGGAGGCTCTGGAGGGGAATCTGCTTCCTGGCCTTTTCCAGCTTCTAGAGGCCACTCAGAGTCCTTGGCTCATGGCCCCTTCCTCCACCTGCAAAGCCAGCAGTGTGGTATCTGCAGACCCACAGGGCATCACGCTGAGACTTGGCTTTTGTCACTAAATCTCTTTCTCTAACTCTTCTAAGGACATGTGATCAACTGGACTCCCCTAGGTAATCTGGAATAATCTCCCCATCTCCAGCCTTTAACTTAATCACAGTTGCCAAGTCCTTTTTGCAAAGGGAGGTGACCTATTTAGAGGGATTAGGATGTGAACATCTTTGGGGGACCACATCTGCCACATGGGGACCACGTCTTCCACAGACCCCTTTGAAAGACAGTTGCCTTAAGTCATGTGGCGAAACCCAGAGGACAGAGGGGACTTGCTTTAAGTTGGAGAGCTGGTCACTAACAGAGATGGGACTCAGTTCCTGGTTTAGGGCCCCCTTCCTGTCTTTCCACTGCACCAGAATGTGAGGGTGAACTTTTGAGGGTGGCTGGGGGTCCTTGCGATGCATGTCTTAACCTTGTTAGAAGGGAGGCAGTGAGACGGCCCAAGCCCAGGCAGGGTCAGCAGGATTGGTTAAGAAATTACAGAAACTATAGACTGAGCCTCACTTTGTGCTAAGACTATGGTAAATGATTAAATACTTTACTTCACAAAATCATTCCCTAAACACTATGCAGTAGGGCCAAATATAAGCTGCATTGTACAACTAAGAAGACCAAGGCTCACAGAAATTAAATAAATTGCTCAGGAAAGCAGTGAACCCAGATGCAACATCAGTGCTGTCTGACTTCAGAACTCAGGTTCTTAACGACTACAAAGGAAGGACTCAAAACACGCTCTTCCGGGGGAAGGGAGGGGAGAAAAGTGTATGGTTTTCTCCCAATGAAATGGACGAAAAACCATACATTTTTCTCCCAATTTACCTACAAGGGTGAGTTAATTCAATACCACTCAGAGGATAGAACAAAAATTTATGGAGAAATTCGAGGCACAAAGAGGTTGAATAACTTGCCTAAAGCCACACAGCCAGGAAGAGGTAAGGCCAGGACTAAGTGCCTGAAGCAATCCAACTGTTGGGACCTCTGAGTCAAGGATTATTTATGGTATGAAAGGGGTGCTAGGAGAAGGGGCCCCTCCTTCCTTCACCTTCTCCACAGGACAGAGAGAGAAGCACAGAGAGGTGTCACCTGAACAGAAGATGGTAAGACTAAGTCCAGCACTCCCATGGCCAGAAAAGCCATCCATGATGGCCTGGCCCCTGCCTTCCACGCACATCTCCTACCTACCCCCTTGGCTTGTACACTTCACCATACTGGCCTTCTTTCAGTTATGCTAACACTCCAAATGCCTTCCTACCTCAGGGCCTTTGCACTTGTCACTCCTCTGCTTAGAACACACGGCCTTGGTTCTTACCTGGCTGACAACCTCTTGTCATTCAGACCAGCCACGTCACATATCACCTCCTCAGGAGGCTTCCCTGACCATTCAGTCAAAATTGCCACAACACTTCCACTTGGAATCATCACTTTGTGTCACGTAACCCTTATTTTTGTTTCACTGCATTTACTATTATTTGATTGTCTTTTTCATTTACTTTTTTTTATTATTGGGCTGTGCCCCAGCCCTATCTCCCACCCCCCGATAGGCTTCATTGTGCATAGGAGGACTCGGTCTGATAATTTATAGCTTGCTTGGTGCATTGTATGCCCGGAATAAGTGTTTGCTGAATGAATGAATAAGAGTTGACCGGGTGGAGGGAGGTGGAGGGAACTGGGGCAGTGGGGGTTGCTCAGCCTTCCGATGCGGCTGGAGATGGAGGGCGGAGGAGATGAGTTTTTGAGACGGGCAGGGCCAGCTCCCACAGGGCTTTGTCTGCCAACCCCAAGAGCTCAGAGCTTGTCCTGACAGAAATGGGAAACACCACTGAAGGATTTTGTGCAGGGATGTGTCACTTTCATATAAAACAGCCTCTCATGTTTTATAGGCCACTTTGGTTGCATATGACGGATGGATTAGACCAGGGGAGGCCAGAGGCAGGATAGCAGGTAGGAAAGGGTTGTGGAGTCCTGATGAGGGAGTAAGAGCCGGAACAATTTGTTTAGTCTGGGGATGTTGCCAGTGGTTTTTGGGTGGTTCCTGTAATTTATACTTTTCTATATACCTATGCTGGTTCTCCAGCCACATTGGCCTCCTCGCTCTTTGTTGCAGATGCTCTTCGTGTCCTGCCCATTGGTCCTGTCACTTCCCATCCCACCTCATGCCTGAGGCACCCCACGGGTGTCTACAGCCCCGCCTGCTGGCTTGCGTGGGAGCTAACACTTGGGGACCAGCCTCTGCCATTGGCCAATGTTGACGAATGAGCACCTCAGTCCCTTCACCCCCCGGGGGGAACAGCTCTGAGGCACATTCTGCACCATCTCTCAGAGGTTCCCAGTGGAACTGAGCCCCAGGGGCAACCTGTTCATGAAAGACTCCTCCCTCTAATGGCTTCCTGTCCTTCCCTGTCTCACTTCCTCATTCCCTTCTCAGGGTTTCTGGGATCAACTGCCAAATAAATCCGCCACTTTCAAATTCCTGTCTCAAATTTTCGCTTCTGGGGGATTCCATCCTGAGACACTCTTCCTCACTCCTCACACGCACCCTTGTTTTAGATTCTTTGGATTCGCCATCCCTGGCTGTCTCTTCCCCTAGGATTTTGGAAGGCTCGTTCCTTTGTCTCCTGAGATCTCTCCTGAGAGGTCACCTTCACTATCGATCAGGGTGGGTTCATTACGCCGAGGTAACAAAAAGCTCCTGATCTCAGGGGTTCGCCCAGGAATGATTTATTTGTGCCCATGCTACATGCCCACTGGGGGTTGGCAAGGGTATGCTGTTCACGAGTCCCTTGGGGCCCAGGCTGATGGAGGCTCCATGGCAACACAGATTCCTCAATCACCACAGCATGGTAGGGGCCCTGGAGAAGTGACCCTGGTCACTTCTGCCCCCAGAAGCAAAGGAATGGCTGTCCCTGACAGGAAGCAGAGAAGTACAGTCTTACCTCAAATCCAGGAGGCAGAGAGCTGGTCATATGTGCTCAGCATCCCCAGTGGCTCCCACATCTCAGGGAAGTTGTCTCTGACAACCGGAAGGAACTCCATATGCGCTGGTCATGTTTCGTGCCTCGATCTGGGTGCAGGCTGCATGGGTAGGTTCACTTTAAGAAAATGTGTTGAGCTGAGCTCTTATGACTTGCTCACTTCTCCTTACGTGTATACATTTCAAGAAAAATTGCAAAAATGGCAGTCCTATACTTGCTATGCCTTTTCCACTTTTTCTTCATAGCATTTATCACCATCTAACCAACGACATATTACATACACTACTTTATATTGCTGGTCTCTCACATTGGAATGTAAGTGCCATAGGAGAGAAGACATGTAAAAGTTTTTTAAAACGTTTATTTATTTTTGAGAGAGAGAGACACACAGAGTGCAAGCAGGGGAAAGGCAGAGAGAGAGAGAGAGAGGGAGACACAGAATCTGAAGCAGGCTCCAGGCTCTGAGCCGTCAGCACAGAGCCCAACGGGGGGCTCGAACTCATGAACTGCGAGATCGTGACCTGAGCTGAAGTCGGACGCTTAACCAACTGAGCCACCCAGGTGCCCAGAGAGAAGACATTTTCGATTTTTCTTTTCACCCAGTCTTTCACTGCTGTTTGACCGGGTTCTGGCATGTGGTAGAGACTCAAAGTGTAGGTATTTGAAAACCGGTTGTAATGTTCAAAATATGCCATAACCAGTAGGCACAGGCATGATCCAACTGGGATGGAGACTTACTGTACAAAAACTGGTATGGGCACACTGGCTGAAATGTTAGCCCCGACTGGGACAATAACGCAGCGTGTCTTTTGCCGTGTGTTAGGCACGTTCCCGGAACAGGTCTTGCCAGAGCCAATGGCTCTGTGATTAGCAGAAGAAAGGGGAACTCGTAGCTTCTTAGCATTTAATGCTGTGCCAGGTCCTGGGCTGGGCCTTTTATAGCTATTATTTAATTTAACTCCACGGCTTATCTCGTTTTATTTCAAAATAAACTCAGGTTGCACACCCGGACGTTCTCTCTCTTCTGGGCCTCTCCGTTCCTCTCCCCGCGCCCGCTTCAGCCGTGCACCTGGCAGGTAAAAAGGCTCTCCTGGGACCACAGTGGGTGATGAAAAACAGGTTAGGGAAAGTGGGCTGCCATGCGGCTCAGGCTGGGACAAACACCTCCAGCAAAGCCAGAAAAGGCCAACACCAGGAGAGCCAAAGGGGCCTCCTTTTCTATCTGTATCCACACCTCATCTTTCCCTGTCACCTGTGACACCTAAAAGGGTTTACACCGAACCCGCTTGGCTGGCCCAGGGACTCATAAATAATGGCCTAGAAGCAGTGATTCTTTCAACTCATTATGATTATTGTTTTATTGAAGTCGTGGCTCAAGAACGCTAAGCCTGCCTTTTATGAGTTTTGGCTTCAAGACCAGGCCTCTGGTTCTGGTTTGGAAAATAAGTGTAGCATGAACGCCACAGACTGCACGTTCAGTCGTTTCTTGCTCTGCTCTCTGGGCTCCCCAGGATATCAGGGAGTCAGTCCAAGAACTTGGCAGGGGTTTGGGTTCTGTTAGGCTTTTTTTTTTTCTTTTTTTTTTTTAATAAAGTTTATTTATTTTGAGGGGAGGGGAGGGAGGGAGGGGAAGAGAGAGAGAGAGGGAGGGGAAGAGAGAGAGAGAGAGAGAGAGAGAGAGAGAGAGAGAGAGAGAAAGTGGGGGAGGGGAAGAGAGCGAGGGAGAGAATCCTAAGCAGGCTCTGCACGGTCAGCGCAAAGCCCGATGCGGGGCTCGAACTCACAAACTGTGAGATCATGACCTGAGCCGAAATCAAGTGTCGGATGCTTAATTGACTGAGCCACCCAGGCACCCCCGGTTAGGCTTTTCAAAAGTATTTTCGGTGATGATGATCCCAGGGAAGAACAGAGACTCCAGAATTAAGAGTTCTAACAATTCTTGTCTGGAAGGATGATTTCCTTTCAGTATTCCTGCCCCACTGTCACCAGGCACAGAGCTGAAAACCGACTTATTTGGTTGATCGATCAACAACATCAGTGGCCATGTTCCCATGCTCTAGGCACCAGACCTGGAGCTGGATGAAGCAGTACACAAGCAAAGATGATGTGTTTATGCCATCGTTCATCCAGTGATTACTTACGGAGTCTACACTGAGGGCCAGATCCTGTGTTGGGTGCAGAGAAAGCAGAGAATGATATGACATGGTCTCTGCCTTATAACCTAGTGGTGAAGAATGTGAGGTGGGGAGTCAGGTAGACATGGGCTCAAATCCCACACCTGCCCTCTGGTAGCTGAGTGTCCTTGGGCAAGTTGGTTTAGCTCTATGTTTTAGTTTCTGTGTCTGGAAAATAGGGATAGTAGTAGTGCCTTTCTTGTAGGGCTGTTATTAAATGACTTAAATATTAGGTCTTTGGAATAGAACCTAGTAAGTGTTCAGTAAATGTTGGCTATTATTATTAATAATTCTATTAGCAATCTAGCAGGGAGACAAAGAGGTCAAATCTCACAATGTGATAAAGTCTGTACTGAATGAAGGGTTACCGAGACACGGAGAAGAGAATGGTAAACTCTTCTGATGGAGTGAAGGAAAGGATTTTCAAGAGTGCAAGTGGGGGTAGGAGGAACTGGGGGAGAATGATCAGCAGAGGGAACATATGAGCAGTGACACAGGTGTTTGGGAACTCAAGATGTGTTACAAAAACCAAGAAACCTTGAGAAGGAGTGATAGGAGGGGACACTGGGCCAACTTTGCCAAAATAATGTGGGCTCTGGAGCCAGGCAGACATGAATCTGAATCCCGGTTCTGCCACTGATCACCTCAATCTCTTCTGTTCTGACTCTTGTTGAGTCCCTGCCAAACGGTGATCATTTTGCCTATGTCATACAAGCCATGTTTTCAAAGCCATTTCAACATGGGGGAAAAATGGTATCGCCAAATTGTGCCCCCAAAATATCTTTACTTTTTCCCCCCTTGTACTTTGTGAAACTATAGATAGGTTCACGATTATCCCCAACTCTGTCTGAATAGCTCCAAGAAGAATCAAGCCTGTGTTCACAGGATCCCTTTCAGAGGTCTGGAGATGTTGGCCACACTGTCCTTTCTTCCCTGGCTCTTGTTGACTTGTCTGCTTGAGCTGCTGCGTCAGGGCCACTTTGGACTCAGTCTCCCCGTTATCTCAGTTAAACAGCCTGTTGGTCCACTTTCAATGCAGCCTCCCTGATTCCAGTGCTCAGGCTTGAGTCAGAGACAGTTTGTGAATAGAGCCTTATGCTCAGACTCAACCATGTAACACTGGCCCATTGCCCTGGGCTCTTGCTTGTGTGTTACTACTCTTTCTTCCAGCATTCTTACACTCTGTGTGTGTGTGTGTGTGTGTGTGTGTGTGCATGTGTACGTGCACCATGAACCCATCTGACAGTTGGGAAACGCCTATAAATCCCTTCTCAGTGTCAAAGTCATAGATGTAGCTGATACCTACTGTAGTTTTCTGCCTACATTCTAAATAAAAATATGATGCTATTTTTGAGTTACAGGTTGTGTAAATAAAGGTATAATTTTTTCTTCTCTAAATTTATAGACTTCCTGAATTCCATCCATAGGCACTTAGGAATAAGTGGACCCCAGATGTCCCACCTCTATCTTACGTGGCAAAATAAACTACCTCAAAACTCAGTGGCTTAAAACAACAATATTTTATTATATCTCATAAAATTGTACAGAGGTATCTGGCCAGGGCTCTGCTGGGCGATTCTGCTGCTCACGTGGTATTAACTAGAATCACTAGGTGGCATTTGTCTGATGGCTGGTCTGATCTGGAGGCTCCAAGAGACCAAAGAAGAAGTTGTGAGTCTTCTTCAGAGGCTAGATCTAGAATTGGAGCAGCGTCGCTTCCACCATACTCTATTTGTCAGAAACAGTCACGGACCAGCCCAGATTCAGGGGAAATAGATCCCACCTCTCAGTGGGTGGAGTACCAAAGGATTTATGATCATCTTTAATTGGCTAAATTTCTGCTCCCCCAATGGGGGGTTCCCTGGTCCCTCACGCAAATGGACGTCTGGCAGGCTAGCCTCATCCATCTGCTGGACAAGCCACACATGGCAAAATACTAGGTTGAACATGACTTACCTGCCTAAGCTGCAAGTCCCTTACCCCGAGGACTGTGCAAAGATCAACTGTGGTAATACATGCAGGTCCGCAGGATAGTGACTCGTGCTCGGATGATGTTTTCTCCACCCCCATTCCCTTTCTGTTTTTTGCAAACACAAAAACAAATACTCTCAGCATTCAGGGAAGGCAGGGCTCATTTTATGTGGCATGTCAGGAAAGCTTTTGAGGAGTTTAAAAATAATAGCTAATATTTATTTGGGGCCTTTGTTATGTCAGTCCCTGTGTTACAGGCACATTTAATCTGATCTTCTTAAAAGTCTAGGAAGCAACTGTCATTGTTTCCTTACTTTTCAGAAGAAACTGAGGCTCAGTGACATTGAATGATTTGTTCAAAATCACACAGTCATGATTAATATAGGTGAGATTTGAGCGCACGCAATGTAAATGCAGGCCCTGCTTTTAACCATCATATTATATTGGTTATCTCTTGCCATGCCACAAATTTCCCCAAAACTTATAAGCTTAAAACAGCAATGAGCATTTATTATCTTACACAGTGTCTGTGAGTAAGCACTTGAGGAGCTGTTTACCTTGGGTGCAAAGAGTCTCTCATTCTGGTTCAGGGTCTCTTATAAGGTTAAAGTCAAAGTGTTAGCTGGGAGTGCAGTCATGTGAAGGCTTAACTAAAGCTGGAGAATCCAGTTCTCAGAAGGCTCGTGCACATGGCTGGCAGTCAGCGTGGCTGTGGGCAAGAGACCTCCATTCTTCACCACATGGACCTCTCTGGAAGGCTGCCTGGTGCCCTCACAACATGGCAGCTGGCTTTCTAATGAGTGAATGAATATTCAAAGATACAGCCAGGTGGAAATTGTGGGTTTTTTTTTTTTTAAATGACCTAGCTTCAGATGTCACACATGACCATTTCTACAATATTCTTTTGGCAACATAGTTCAGCCTTATTCAGTGAGGACAGAGGCTGCACAAAGGTGTGAATACCACAAGGCAAAGATTACTGGGGACTGTCTTGGAGGCTGGCCACTACAATAGATTGTTTAACACACAGAAAGTACTCGATAAAATATGTCACATCTTTGGAATGGTTATTGATGGAAGTGATAGATTTTTGAGTTGGATCTAGAAGGCTGGACAGTATATTAATAGAAAAGATAAGAGGGAAAAACTAATAATTTCTCTTTGCTCCTTCACCCCTAATCATTATAATTATTGTTAATTGACATCATCACTGTCCTTGGCAACATCCACATCCTCATCATTCTAGAGATGTCCTAGACTACCTCCAGGGACAGAAGTGCAACATCCACACATGAACGGTGTCAAATATATACTATAGTATGGTGAAGTGAATGGTTGAATTGTGAGCCGTAGCAAAGAGCTACTCACTTGCCCTCTGGAAAGGCTCTAGAAAAGCAGGAACTGGTAATTGACCTCAGGACTGGGTAAAGTGGGCTGGCCTCAAATGCCTTTACTGTTATGTTCCCTTGGTACCCTGAATTCATAATTTCTTGTGTCACAGGATGTTTAGTTTGACTTTTGGTGTTTTGGCAAAATCCTAAAAGTGGAGACCATCTGTTTAGTACATGCTAAGAGATTGTGAAATCAGTTTTTATTGAAAAGAATTCTTAGCTTATCAGCCACATAGAGGGCATACAATGGGGTGGGGTGGGGAGGATCAGATTGAGAGACGCTGGAGAATACATACTCAGAGTGGGGGAAGGGAGGCGCGTGCCTCTCTTCCCTTCCTCCAAGCTGGACGAAGAGGACTTCTGAGAATCAGTTGGAAAACTCCCTGGCATTGAAAGGATTCGGTGACTGGTGTACAACTCATGACTGGAGGGTCTAGAGAGGGGCCCACAGGAGCTGCCTTGCTGAGAAAGATATTAAGGTGGACCATATGCTGGTGTGAACGGTCCTCCCAATGGCAATGGGGGCCAGGATATGGTCCCAGGAAGGAGACCCAGACTTGTGTCATTTTGAAAGGGGTCCCCACCCAAGAGATCCCTTGCAAGGTACAAGGTGACCCCAGCAAAGGATCTGTGAATAGGATAGCAGAAGCCAGGGCTTGAGAGGTCAGCAGGGAGAGGCATGGCCCTCATCAGCAGAAGCCAGGGCTTGAGAGGTCAGCAGGGAGAGGCATGGCCCTCATCAGGGAATTGCAGGAGGCCAATTCCATCACTGGCAGAAGGGAGTGGGGAGAAAGTCCTTGGAGGAAAAGAACCAGAGTTTGGACCTTGGTGTGAATTCGGCTAGTAGAGATGACCTTGGCTCCATAAGACCTCACCTCTTTACCTTTCCCGTTTCTGCTTACTGATTCCTGAGCCCCTTGCCCCTTTCCCTTCCCCACCCCTCCCTGAGGAGCCTAAAGAAGCATAGTGGGCTAGGGAGAAAGACAAGAACCAGCAAAGGAGCACACACAACCCCCTCCTCCCCTGCAGCTTCTGAGCCTGAGCCAGTCCCAAGTCCACAGTGGGGAGAAACTGTTAACCGGATGAGAGGTTGGAGCTTTGTCATTAGACCGAATGGGACTTTGCAAGTTACTGGAAGCATGAGGCTGTCCTTTAACACCAAAGACTGACCAGAATAGCTATAGAATCCATCTAAGATGTCTAGGATTTCCAGGGAATGGAAAGATAGAGTGGTTTTGAAGGGGCAATGAGGAGAAAATAAAATTGCTTTTGGCTGATTCCAGTTTATTCAGTAAGCTGTTACATTTTAAAGATGTTCTTTCTGGGAGTGCCTGGGAGAGTCAATCAGTTAAGCGTCCCACTCTTTGTTTTGACTCAGGTCACGATCTCACAGTTCCCAAATCGGGCTCTGTGCTGACTGTGTGGAGCCCATCTGCGATTCTCTCCCTTCCCCTCCCCTGCTTGTGTGTGCTCTCCCTCTCTCAAAATAAATAAATAAACATTAAAAAAAAGATGTTCTAAAAAAAAGATGTTCTACCCTATGAGGGAAAGATTCCATGATTGTGTCGTTCATCATCGGATTCTTAGCACCCATACAGTGTGCAGCTCATAGCAGGTGCTCAGTGAAACTTTACACTGAGTTCAGTTGAAAGGTTTAGGCAAGAGTTGGGAGAACGCAGTGGTAAGTGTAGTGATTTGGTGGGAGAGGAGGAAACCACCTCCTCCCCACTTACAATTCCGGTGAGGAATGTATGATGTGTTGGCAAGAGTGACATATTCCAAGCTTTGGGCTCTTCCAGTCCCGGATCTGCTACCAGCTGACTGGTTATGTTGGGCACGCCATTAGAACACTCTGGGCTTCGATTTTCTAGTCTAGAAAACAAAGAGGTCAGTTGGATTGGTAAGTGGATTCCAGAGCAGGCTGTATGCGAGAACCAGTTGGGGTGCTCTGTAAACACAGATCCCTGGACCCACTCTTATTCTCATTCTGACTGGGGGTGGTGGTGTCTAGAATAGGGCTCCGGATTCTACAGGGTTTCCTAGGTAGTTCTGATATACCGGTCAGCTACTAACCACTGCTGAAGATGATTGCTAAGCTCTGTTCCAGCTTTAAGGGGTGCAAATCGATTTCCTTATCTAAAAAATGGGAATAGTCTCAGTGTCTGCCCCGCAGAGTTGGCGTGAGGACTAAATGGAATGATACATACAAAAGGTCGAGAGCAGCTTCTGGCACATGCTACTTACTCAGTGAATACTGTCTCATAAATTATAGAAATAGATATCTGCCTGTAGAGTGGAGTTGTCAACTTTACAATTGGTTTTAAATCCACACATATAATGCCAAATGTTTTCTTGTTTTCATTTTCTTTTCTTGCACATTTCGAGCCCGGGCCATGCCCTTTCTCCATCTCATGTGTTTGTAATTATTTTCTCTTTAAAATGTTTTCTTATCCCATCCCACCCACATCCCACACTTGCAGTTGTGTTTCCCCTTCCACTGAAATCATGGACATTTCTCACTAACTTTCTAGTTCTCAGGGCAAACTTCCACAAAGTACCTCTGCCCCCAGCGTCCCTGATACGAAATGTTTTAGAAAGTCCCTGGCGTGCAAGGCAAGTTTTCTGTAAGTTGCAGAGCAAGCTGAACAAGGGCTTAGGGCAGTGGGTGACTTAGCTGCATGGTCAAGGCCTGATGGACAGAGGGATTGCTGTTGTCCTGGTGAATGTTGATCTTGGTCATGCTAAGCTTCCCGGCTGGTTTTCATTGCATCCTGCCTTGGCCAAAGCCAAACATTTTGTGCTGGGCCAGCAGTTGTGAAATCTACAGCAGATCCAGTGGTATTGTGTGTCTATTTTTAGAGGCCGTGTCCTGGGGACCACAGAGAATGGGGGTTCTGTGGTATTTCGCTGCTTCTCCTGGGCCTTGCTGTCAGGAAGCTGACCTCATTTCTCACTCACCATCAGTAATGGACTGCAGAACCAGCTCTGGACTTCTCCAGAACCGTCTCAGGCTTTCTCCCAGCACCCCCTCATTACTAAACTGCCAGTATCCACGTGTCTGCTTGGATGGAAATTGATTCTGGCCTAAGGCACTGCTCCGATGGATTTCTCTTAGAGCTGCAAAGAACAGGACAAAGGCCGGTGTATCATAAATCCCTGCAGGTCCCTGCTTTTGATGAGCTATCCAGTAAGGGGATGATTAATTAGATTTAGAGAGAGTGGGGTTGGGTAGGCCCCAAGGTTTGTCAAAACCAGTCCTAGACAAGTGGTAGGTATTGTGTCTCTCACTCCCCCTCTCTGTTCTCACCTACCCCTTATTCACCCGTATTGCGGCACTTAGCAAATCACACTGTCAGTGCCCTGTGCATTTTTCCGCATTTACTAGTAGATTGTAAAGTATGGCCTAGGCACACGAAAGGAGCTCAGACAATGTTTGTCGAGTGAGTTTTGAACAAGCTACACGAGGGCTTCGTCTTATCCACCATTTATTTCTAGTGCCACACTGGACTTGGACATGGTAGGTACTCTGTCATAGTTGGGAATGAATGGATTTCAGCGTCTGTGGCTTTGGAGTCCGGCAGATGTGGTTTCAAATGCTGGCTCCACAACCAGATGGCCTCAATCGATCATCTGCTTTTCTGAGACTCACTTCTCTCCTCTGCATCGTGAGGATAACAGCGTCTGTCACACACAGTTTATCTTGAGGGTTGGATAAGCTAATGTACGAGGTAATGAAGAAATCTGGTAAAGAGAGCCCCTTGGAGAATCCATGGCGATTCTGGGAGAAAGGAATATAGAGGTGGTAAAGTCACAGGGATGAGAGCAGGAAGAGGGAGGCAGGGGAGAGGGTACAGTGAGGGCCAGTGAAGAGTGTAGAATTCATCCGTTTCCTCAGTGGTAATAGGAACGACTATTGACAGTGAGTATACTCTATCTTTCTGGATCAGAGCCTTAGAGGTCCCACTAGGGAGACTGGTTAAGGCTCCTGCCTGGTTCGTCCATTTAGCCTGGGGTATAGAGGGTCCCCTCACTCCATTGAGGGAATTCCTACTGGGAGTAGTTCTGGGACAGGATGCAGGTCACTGGGTCCAGTGGAATGTCAGGACATTGGGAGGCTAAACACAAACCGAAATGCTCTGCCCAGATCTGAAGCTCAGACCTGGTTGGGTCAAGGTGAATGGGTTTCTCAGACCGTGACTTCTCCAAAATCCTTAGCGTCTGTAATCAGTTTATATACTAAGAGCTTGAAATATATTTTATGGAATATTTGGCGGAGCAAAAGTCTAGATAGTAGTCCCACATGATAACAGGGCTTCTCTTACATTTTGTGTATTCTCAGGAGTGTTTAAAAAAGGGGATAGAGAGGGAAGAGAAGCATTTGAGAAACATTTTTAAAAATTCCAAATTATCAGAGAAATTGTGATGTAACAAAGGTTACGTATGTATCAGATCTATCAGTGTCTGATACCTTCTAGATATTCAGTTAACCAGTATTTTTTATTCTCTGTGGGATTAGAAGCTGGTTAAAAAAAATCAGAATAAAAGGAAGGAGCCCCAAATCCCCAATTCCAAATCCAAATCCAAATATGTTGCAGAATCATAATTTCTTGCATTTGCTTCCAAGGCTCTGTTCGATCACCGCCCACCAGCTTTCTTTTCTTACTGGACGCCAGGGAGAAACAAGCTCAAATAAAGATTCTGGAGAACTTTCTCTTTGGCCCTATCAGCCAGCTCTCTGCTGGGAGATATACTGTGTGAGTGAATGGAGGCGGACAGAGAGGACTGTGGACATTCGCTCCGCACTTGCCAAAGCAGAGCTTCAGGAGAGCAGCTGGGGTCTAGGGGAGAGCTCTAGTCTGGGAGCCGGGAGACCGGGGTCCTCATCCATGTTCTGCCACTGGTGACCCATGTGACTGTGAGTGAGCTGCTTAACTAATCCGGGCCTCAGTTTCCTCTCTGAGTAATGAGGTGCTTGAACAAAACCACCCCCAAAGTCTTGGCAGTGTATCTTATTACTGTTCCAGTTAGTCACTGATTTTCTCGTAAGAGGATTACACATCCCCACCCATTGCCACACGGTATCCAGTGTTTCTTCCATTGGTACTGGAATTGGCCATAACTTGCTTTGGCCAATGGCATATGGGCAGGCATGACAGATATGACCCCAATGGGAAGAAGCTTTAAGAGGCACTGTGTGGTTCAGTTACTGTTCTGTTACTTTCTGCCATGAAACCAAGTTAGGAGCTACTCCCCGGCCTGGATCCTGGGATGGAGAAGTGATTTGGAGTGGAGCCACAAGGCCAGCCTCAGCCTACAGTCAACAAGCAATGTGGGAAGTAAATTGTCATCCTAGGCCATTGGAAGCTGGGGCCGGCTGTTACTGCAGCCTTACCCAGGGAAAGTGAATTAGTAGTCTTCAACTTTGAAACCCTGGGTCCTCTCACGTCCAGTGCAGGATGGCCTTGATCATTCCTCTCCCAGCAGATGGCATGTCCATTCTCAAATCAGGTCTGATTATATCCCTTAAGACTCTTTTGGTTACAGTTTCCAGAAAACCCAACTCAACCAGCACAAGATCAAAACAAAGAAATGAACAAAAGGAGTTGATTAGTTTATTTAACTGAGAAGTTCAGAATAGATTTGGTCCAGCTTTATCCAGAGTGTTATCACCAGAATCCTACCTCTATCCATCTCCTGACTCTTTTCCCATCTTTGGCTTCATTCTTGGACTTTATATGGTAGTAGGATAACCACATTAGCTACCTACTCTAGGCTTAAATCTTTCTAGGTTCAATACTGCCTAGTAAAGGCACTCTTTTGGCAGTGGTGCTTATACAAATCCCAAGATTTACTCCAATTGGACCGTCTTGGGTGAGTATCCATTCCTGAAACAATCCCTACAAGACCAGAGGGATGGAATTATTGTGATAGGCTTACATCTAAATCAATCACTGTGGCTTAGGGATTCTATGATCTGGTTGGCCAGGTCTGGGTCATATGCCCTCCCCATTTCTAACAGTTGTAGAGGGGTGGTTCTCCAAAAGAAATCTGAGCTACTATTGCAAGGAGAAAGGGGTTGGATGTTGGCAGGGAAGTCAGCAAATGAGTGGTATACTAGTTATGTCACTTGTATGATGTTAAAACAAAGAAATTAAAAAAAAGAAAAATGAGGACATGTCAAAATAGGGTTGGGAAAATTGTGGTACATTTTTAAATGTTTTGGTTAATGAACACTTTCAACACATGCAAAAAGAGTTCCAAGGTCATAGAATCTCATTTGATGATCAGGGTCAGGAGCCTGAATTTGGGGCCCTCTGTGACGGTGAGGCCCAAGCCAAAGGGGCTTCCAGTCACACTGTCCACCTCTTGACCCCTCAACTCTTCCCACCAGATAGTTACAGTGTCTGAAAAACATGTGCTCTCCCAAATGCTGTTCCTTAGCCCGAGATGCCTTTCCCTTACCCCTGTCCTTTGCCTGCCCTTTAAATTCATGCCCTTTAAGTTTAAGGGTAGCCTGGGTGGTTCAGTTGGCTAGGCATCTGACTGTTGATCTCTGATCAGGTCATGATCTCTGGGTTTGTGGGTTCCAGCCCCGCGATGGTCTCCACACTGATGGTGTGGATCCTGCTTGGGATTCAGTCTCTCCTCTCTTTACCTCTCCCCTGCTTTGCTCTCTTTCTTTATCTCAAAATAAATAAATATCATACAACTTCACTCATATGAGGACTTTAAGAGACAAAACAGATGAACATGAGGGAAGGGAAGCAAAAATAATATAAAAACAGGGAGGGGGACAAAACAGAAGAAGAGACTCATAAATATGGAGAACAAACTGAGGGTTAGGAGAGGGATGGTGGGAGGGGGGATGGACCAAGTGGGGAAGGGGCACTAAGGAATCTACTCCTGAAATCATTGTTGCACTATATGCTAACTAATTTGGATGTAAATTACAAATAAATAAATAAATAAATAAATAAACATTAAAAAACAAAAAAAAATCAAAATAAATAAACTTTAAAAAACAAACAAATAAGTGCAAAAATAAATTTAAGCAACCAAGCCTTCAAAAGACCACACCTGCATCACTTAGCCCAGGGACTGTTAATCTTTTTATGCCTTGGAACCTATTTTTAAAAAATGAAATAGTGATATAGTCACATACGTGCTTCTTTATTAATGTATTTTATAACAAGACCCGGCAGCGAGTCTAATCACTACCATGGTTTCTCTGGAATGATGCACATAGGTGTTCTTTCAAGGTTTCTGCCACAAATGAAATGTGATATTAGAGTATCTGTGATTTCAACTTGTGGAAAGGTCACAGGTACGGCTAATACCGCTGTGGTTTGTTGCCTCCACTCATAATAGAAAGGCATGCTTCATTTCAGTTAGAGGTTAGTGAAAATCAGATATTTTTTTTTTCTCGTCCAAGTCCAGAGAGCCCCCCCTTTTTTTTTAATATATGAAATTTATTGTCAAATTGGTTTCCATACAACACCCAGTGCTCATCCCAAAAGATGCTCTCTTCAATACCCATCATCTACCCTCCTCTCCCTCCCACCCCCCATCAGCCCTCAGTTTGTTCTCATTTTTTAAGAGTCTCTTATGCTTTCCAGGGAGCCCTTAACTTCAATCTACAGACCACGGGTTAGCAACTCTGCCCTAATCTAATTTAGATGCCCCTGACCGCAGATCTGGAAACATGCTGTGTGTGTCTCTCTATCACGACCCTTTCTCCTCTTCTGTTCTCAAAGCTGGAGCGTGACGTATGGGCCCCATAAGCCAGCCCATAACCCACCCTTCTGTCCTCTACAGGAGGTGTGGGGGCGCTGGGGAAGGTTGGAAAGGAGGCTGGCAGCCTTCAGCCTCAGCTCCAATCTCCGGCTCGATTCAGTGCCAGGCCAAACTGGCATACTTCATCCCATAAAGTTCCCACCCTGTGGAGAGAGCAATCCAGTGTTTCCTCATTGATGTTTCCCTGGCTCGACCCTTGGAGGAAGTGCTCGAAGCCTCTGTCTTCAGTTTCCACTTTCCTGGTGTTCATAAAGTGTTCCCCGAGGAACCCAAAGCCCATCTTTCCTTCTGGACTGAGGGATTGCACGGGGAAGGAGGAACTTAATAAGATGCTAGAGACCATCAGATGTTTCTTTATTCTCGTGAAGGTTTAGATCTCCAGAATGAGAACCCAAAATACCCAATTCTTGCTCAGACCTAAGGCTTTCATTCGAGTTTTTCTTCATCACACCAGTCTTTCCTCTTTACGCCCTCTCTTTCTCCCACCCTATGCCATGTCCTGATTGGGTGGTTTTGTTTTATAACCAGGCACCAGGAAATGACACGAACCACAGACCTCCCAAATGAACACCTGCTCCCTGTATTTTTTGAAGGGAAGGACGGATGAACTCAATGGAAGGGCCGATCATACATTAGTTTAACAACCTCAGAGAGAAGAGAATATTGGCTTTCCTACAGTTTTCTTTTTTACCACCAAAAGGTTAAAAAGTGAAAATAAAAAGGCTGTGCTGTTAATGCACACTTTTACCACTGGGCCCTTTGTAGTCAGGCCCCGAGGGCCTCTAGCCCACCGTGTAGCAGTTTGGTTCAGGTTTCATTTGGCGACTCTTTTGATGTGCCACTTTTGTTCCAGGCAATCTATTGGCTTCTTCCTGGAGCCAGTTAACTCACCAGGTGATGGGGCTTTAGTTACAGGCTTTGGCTTATTGGGGTTTGGGGATCTGCAGATTGTGGGTAGACCAGAGGTCCCAGCAGGTGGTTGGTTTGTCCCGCAAGACATTTAAAAATTTGAGAGTAAGAGGCCTGCTTTTAAAAAAGTTAGGGTGTTTTACATACAAAAGCCTGGATTTTCAGCCTCTTCTGGAAAATTGCAAGGCCTGGAGGTATTGTCCCACATTCCCGTGCCCAGCTGCCACATTCACATGGGTTGGGGTTCTTCGTTGCCCACAGCCACCCTCTGCCCTCTGTTTAAAACCCTTCAGGCTTGGGGTACCTGGGTGGCTCAGTCGGTTCGGCATCAGACTCTTGGTTTCAGCTCAGGTCATGATCTCACAGTTGATTGGTTGGTTTAAGTCCTGCGTTGGGCTCTGCACTGACAGTGCGGAGCCTGCTTGGGATTCTCTTCCTCTTCCTCCCCTGCTGTCTCTCTCTCTCTCTCTCTCTCTCTCTCTCTCTCTCTCTCTCCCCACCCCATCAAAATAAATAAATAAAGATTTAAATAATTATTTCAAAAAACCCTTCAGGCTTCCCCTTGCTTTTAGGATACAGACCAACATTCTTCCCATGGCCCACAAGCCCGCACAGCCTGACTCCCAATCTCATCTTGTGCCAGGAATAATAATACCAATAATAATAATAATAATAATAATAATAATAATGATAGCAAACACATAAACAACAGCACTGAACATGTGCCAGGCTCTTTCAATCCTTAGGACAACCCTGGGCAGGAAGTACTGTTATCCTCGCTTTACAGGGGAGGAAAGGAAGGCACAGAGAAGTCAAGTCACTTGTCCAAGAGCACACAGCAAGAGCTGGGAAGACTAGGACTGGGACTCAAACCCAGGCAGCCAGCCCCTTGGAGCTGCTGTTCTTAACCACAGTACTTCCTCTCTTGCACCCTAGTCTCATGGTTCCCTCCCAGCACAGGCTTTTATGGGCGCTCTTGCCCCCACCTAGCTTGCTTTCCTGCCCTTTCCCCAACCTTCTTCACCACTGGATTTCCCCTCATCCTTCATTTCCAGCTCCGATGCCACTTCCCCAGGCCGGTTCTTTGTGTCTGAGCCCCCGGAGATCAGAGCTTTGGCTCCTTTCCTCTTGAGCAATGCTCTCCGACAGAAGACTCCGTGAATTCAGATGAAAACGCTCCATGTATGTGCGGACCAGTCCGGTAGCCACTGGCCGCATTGGTTGTTGGGCACTTGGCTCGCGTGACTGAAGAACTGAATCGTTCCTTTTGTTCAATTAGTTTGTCTTAATTAGGTCAAAGTTGGAGTTCAGTACGCCCTCGCTCCTGTTGGTTCGATCGGTTTCTGTCTCAGTCACAGACCCTAAGCTCCACCAGGGTAGACACGATGTCGTTTCCTTCCCATTGCTTCCCTGACCCCGTGGTCGGTGCCCCGCACGTCCCAGATGCTGGCTGCACCGACAGACTGTAGAGCTTTCGTCTGTACCGGAGAATAATGTGGGCAGAGGGGCAGTGGGACGCCCCAGGGTGGGTGGTGACATTGCTAACCATGGACTTGGGGCGGGGGCAGAGCTGCATTTGAACCCAGCCTCCAAAGCTTATGGGCTCCGTGAACCTTGGTTCTCTCACTGGGGACGTGGACATAGTCTCTAAGAGGATTGTTGTGAGGAATAAAGGAGTAATGGTTGATAAAAATAGCTAAGATTTATTGCCAGCTTACCATCCTTCCAAGAGCCTTCCACATATGATTTCATTTTTTCCTCTCAGGGAACTGAGGCACAGATGGGCTAGGTGACACGGGACACGTAGGCGGCACTGTGGTGTGGCTGTTTGAGCTCACCTGTTTCCCTCCCCAGCGCCTGCGCGTTACCATCCTGTAATGAGTCTGTGGCAGAAATCCCTAGCGCATGGAACAGTTGCCCACTCCCGCATGTCCCTCCTCCCCTTGCCAGCTCTTCCCTGGTCCAGATGCAGCAGTGAACCCCCCTGTCACCGTGAGCCCCTTCTGGGGGTAGCTGTGGGCAGCCAGGTGCTGTGAGGCCCAGGTGGCTGAGCCCACCAGAGCAGGGGGACTCTGCCCTCAGAATAGGCCTGAGGCCCTAAGGCTTGAGGACAGGCAGGGGCCAGCCCTTCATGAATGGGCTGGTGACCCGTTCAATATCTTGGGTGACCCTGCTGCTGCCCCTGACCTTGTGTGGCTCAACTGGTCACCGTGAGCCCAGTCCAGCTGTGGGAGGTTGGCCTCTCTACCCTCAGGCAGGGAATCTTCCATTTAAGACTCCTCAGAAACTCTTCTTGGAGGGATTCAGACTCAGAGTGGGGGGCTGGGGGTGGGGAGTGGGGAGGAATGGAGAGGAGGAACGGGGAGAAAGGGGAGAAGTGAACGGAACTTTTGGGTGAGAGGTAGGCTCTGTCCAGAAACAGGGCATGTGGGGGTTTGTAACCTCTCGGGCAGCACTTTGTAACAAGGCCCATGCTGATAATGACAGCAATTATCACACCTTACACGTGCCAGGCCTTGTTCCCATTGCTATTACTGAACCCCATTTGACAGATGAGGAAACCAAGGAACAGAGGTTAAGTAACTTGTCCAAGGTCACCCAGTAAGTGGTTGAGCCTGAATTCCAATCCAAGCAGTTGGACTTTAGAACCTAAGTCTGCATGAAATAAACTCAGATTATCTCATTGCCTAAGTGCTTGTCGGGAATGCCAAAGCTTACCTATCTAGAATGCCCTGTTTATTTCATAGCTGGCACGTTAGAAGTCTTGAGAAGAGTGTTGAGGATTTGCTCAGAGATGTGCCGTACTCGTGACCGGAAATGAAGCTGTGTAAGAACCTGGTCCCCGACTTCGACTTCACTCACACAGTAAAGAAAAAATCAAGACTCCAATTACGCGAAAACAACCAGAATTCCACCTCTTCTCTGGCTTCTGACAGAGACTCCAATGAAGCATTTCCAGAAGCACGTCCTATGAGACACTCTGAAAGAAGCGTCTGGAGGCAGGTGAGGTCTGGACAGTGCCTCGTGAGCTCATGGTGTGTATTTGCTCACTAAAGGAGAACTTTCTACATCATGGAGTTTGGGTAAATGTTTGAGCTGGTGGAACTTAAGGAGAGAGAACTAACTATGGCTCAATTTGGGGAAAAGGGGATAGAAATCAGACAAAATTGGGAGGGCATACAGTTATGGGGAAAGGTCACAGGCTTCAAGTTGGGCAGACTTGGAGCCTTACCTTACTGTCTGCTGATTCTGGGTGAATCCTTAGAGACCGCCACCTCATATGGACAACGGCCCTCATGTACATGTGAGTGGAGACGAAGTCATTGAAATACCTAACCTGGAGGAGTCAACTTGACCAGTGATAGCTATTAATACTTTTAAAATAATGACCACCAGTTCCAAATGTGTGTTAAGAAAACGCAGGTTCTTTGGGAATTAATACGTATTACTTGTCAAAAGTTTCTGTGGCCAAATAAGTTTAAGAAACGCTTAGTTAGTTAAGCAAGAGAGATCAATTTCTCTCTGCAGGACTTCTCAGTGCCTTTAACTGGGGTCTTGTCCAACTCCATTTCTGTTCATGTTTCTTAGGTTTACTAATTCTGATTCCTTTTTAAGGGAAAACTTTACTTTTCCATTTATTTTTTGGGAACTATTTCCCCTTTGTGTCCTCTAAATCTTAAAGTACCTGGAATCTTTTGTGGTTAACCAGCAAGGTTTCCTGAGCTAAAGGGTTGATTGATAAGTGTGTCACAGGAAGAGTTGTGTGGGATAAAACCGGAATTTATTGAGTGAGCACTAACAATGTGCTAGTTACTTTACACACATAATCTTATTTCTTTCTCACAAAGGTCATGTATACGCTTATTATCCTCATTTTATAGATTGGGAAACAGAGGCTTGGAGAGCTCAAATATTCAAGGCTACCCAGGTACTTTATGGTCCTGCTGGGCTTACAACCCAAGTTCAGGCTGACTCCAAAGTTTATGCTCTTGGAGTGGTGGGTAGAGGTTGGATTTTAGGGATGTTGGAAAGTGAAAAGTAATTGAATAGAGGAATGAGTGGCTCCTTGAATATAAACAGAGGAGCCCAGGGGAACAAGTGAGTTGCCGGACCACCTGCTTTCCTCTGGAGTGCTGGAGATGGGGACACACCTGAATAAATGAACGGGGTCAAATTTCTTAAAGGGTGACCAGCCAATAAAATGACAGTCTTCATTTAAATTAGGGGATAGAAAATGTGGGTAATTGAAAGAAACTGGCTATTTCGGCCTCCTTTGGCTCAGCCCTGGACCTTACCTGTGTTTAGTTTGGATCGACTGTGATATTCCTGCCTTGTTCTAACCTTCGTTTTGTTTTGTTTTCTTTCTTTCTTTTTTTCTTCTAATTTCAGAAAAATGACTTGGGAATTGGTTTCTGAGAAGTGACTTTTTCATTTTACATGGGATTGCTTTAATAACTTAATATTATTGTCATTTGCAATAATCCCTTGAAAATTGGAAATAAAATCTTTAGGGCACAAAACAAGCTTGCTTTCTCGCTTATTTGGGACTGCTGATTCTCCTTAGCAGAATGAAATGGCACTGGGGAAAATTGAGCGTAGGGAGGGAAAAATGGAAAGTGGGCTTGAAGCCAAAGCATTTGGGTTCTCGTCCCAGCAGAGCTAAGACAGACTTGGGGCTTGGCTGTGTCACCTTGGGCAAGTCCCTTGACTTCCCTGGGTGTCAGTGTCTTCATTTGTCAAAGAGAGGGTTGAACTACGTCATCTCTAAGCTGTCTCCTGACTCTAATACTCCACAACCATGAACTTATCGTGTGTGTAGGGATTCACAAACACACAAGAAAACCTCAGGACCACTGGCAAGATCAGGCTTGAGGTGCTGGGTCCGGGGATTACCGGGGGCGGGGGGGGTCTCTTTCACGACAGCAACCCCGGGGAATCAGTGCTTGCTGCGGCTCCTATGTCATACCCTGCAAAGACCGTGTGGCATAGTGGTCACATGAAGGTTTGAGCCTCAGCCTGTCCACTCTGCTAGCTGAGCGGCCAGATGACATCACCTACTTTTAAAAAGTATTACCCCAGAGTTTGTGATACACAGTTAATTCCGGAAATCCCTGGTGCCGATCAACTCTCAGGTGTTTCCCACCTGTACGGTGATTTCATACCAGTTACCTTTTTAAAAAAATCTTTAAAGTTTATTTATTTTGAGGGAGAGAGAATGCATGAGTAGGGGAGGAGCAGTAAGAGAGAGAGAGGGAGAGAGAATCCCAAGCAGGCTCCGAGCTGCCAGCATGGAGCCGGATGCAGGGCTTGATCCCGTGATCTCACGGGGCCCTGAGATCATGACCTGGGCCGAAACCAGGAGGCTAATACATAATATTAACTATTTTCTTTTTGCTCAATTGAGAGATGTTTGCCGAGGCCCAGGCTGGGCAAGGCACTATATAAACTGTTAGACGCTTAGCTTATGTCTGTTTTTGTAAGAGTATACATCGTCCTGGGGTGAACACTATTACACATAACAGGCTTTTTTTCTAAATTTGAGATTATCTCTTAGGCTAGGTTCCCGGAAGTTGAAGGCAGCTGACTATGGCTATCTCCCCAAGTGGCCTCCCTTGGTGCCCAGTATCTCCCCTGTGAGGCAGATTCCTCTGGCCTAGAGAAGGGCTCTGGCTGGAGGCCTGGACTTATTATCGGAAAGTGGACTTTGAATTCTGCCTCTGTCCTCAAAGATCCTGGAAAGGAGCTTCTCCGAATCAAGTCTCCTCTGCCGGGAGGAGCCAAAGCGCCCTTTCTCTTGACGTTGTGAGAATCCAAAGGCACGTGTGAAGGTGGTCCCTGTGCAGGTGGTGCCAGTGGGGTCTAAAGAGGTTTGGCCACCGAATTCCTTCACCTCCCACTCTCCTCTGCTCAGGCCCACAGCCCTCCGCTCAGGTCTAGCTGATGTTCGCCCTGGGGGGCTCTTCTCCAGTCCTGCCAGATCTTCAGATTTTTGAAGGAGAAGCC
The DNA here is from genome assembly GCF_024362965.1 of Panthera pardus. Taxonomy (NCBI): domain Eukaryota; kingdom Metazoa; phylum Chordata; class Mammalia; order Carnivora; family Felidae; genus Panthera; species Panthera pardus. The sequence goes on from NW_026526991.1 coordinate 16,140,352, forward strand.
AAAACATTTGGATTTTAAAGCGATCTCCCAAGTTTGAAATGTTAGCAAACGCTTACTTTCCCTTTAAGACTTCCTCCAGCTATCCCCCCTCCTGGGGAGTTACCCCTCACCCCCCAAACCTGCTGCTTCTCTCCATCCCTCATCACCTTGCATAACCTCTTAGGAGCTGCTTACCTGTCTGATTCTCACATTCGTCCCTGAGTTATTGGGGGGGGGGGGACGGATTACCTGGCCTGACCCATTCGCCTTCCTGGAACCTAGCACAGGGCCAGGTACATAGAGATGCTCAATAGACATCTAGAATGAACTGATGGATCAGTGACCAATGATGAGCTAAAGCAGGAAGACGATATGTTATGATGTAGAACTTGCAGATTTAACGTCCAGGCTGATAAAAACGACACCAAAAATCCTTGAGACTGTCTGCACTTGAGACCACAGAGCCCAGAATGCTTGTAATGAGAGCAGTCAGATTTCTGCCCTTTCATGTATGTTAAGCAAACTGCCCAATGAACCCCTCCGTCCTTTCCCCTGTCCCCCCACCCCGCCCCGGGGCTGCTACTCTGCCATCCTTGCATACCCCTAAGTGGACACAGATCATACGTGACACTCTGTAAAATAGTGATGCCCATGCATAAAGACAAGTAACACACACACACACACGATGCCAGGATATAAATGACATCAGTTGTGAGGGTAGCCAGGATACTGGTGGAGTTATTTTTTTTAAGTATATTTATTTATTTTAAGAGAGAGAGAGTGGGGGGGGGGAGTGTAGAGAGAGAAGGAGAGAGAGGATCCCAAGCAGGCTCCGTGCTGCCAGTGTGGAGCCTGATGCGGGGCTTGAACCCACGAACGGGTGAGCTCATGACCTGAGCCGAAACCAAGAGTCTGACACTCAACCGGCTGAACCACCCAGGCACCCCTAGTGAAGTCCTTTACATGCAACATTATTATGGTTATAATAGATAATTCGTGTAGTTAGACGTAATTTTGACAGTGAACCATACAGAAAGGTACAAAGAATATTAGAACAAACGTCCATGTACCTATCACCTTGGATTACTCTTAACATTTTATCTTATTTGCTTTAAATATTTTTATGTGAATAAAAATTTAAAAAATTACAGATAAAGTTGAGATTCTCTTCTCCCTTCTTTCCCAATCCACTTCCCTCTTCCTCCTTCTCCCCACATTTCCCGCCTCGTGCATTGCAGGTGCTGGTATCATGCGTCTAGATGGGGCCTCCTCCCCATCTTTCTTTTATACTTGGCAATGTTGTTTTGAATGATAAAAATGAGAAAAAACTTTACCTTTCTTTACCCAATCCCTATTCTGTTAGATACTAGAACGAGAGACTGAAGGTCTCAGTTTTGAGGTCTAGAATATTCTAGCAAGCGCCTCTAGGAAGTGCATGGTCCCTAGACCCAGGAGGTGCTTTACAGAGCAGTGTTATTTGTTTACTGGGATTATGCACCTTTGGAACAACTAGAGAAACAGTGCAGTGTTCAAAGTTTACAATATGGTGGGTATTTTATTTTTTAAAAAAAATTTAATGTTTATTTATTTTTGAGAAAGGGAGGGAAAGCTCGAATGGGGGAGGAACAGAGAGAGAGAGAGAGAGAGAGAGAGAGAGAGAGTCCAAAGCAGGCTCCAGTCTCCAATCTGTCAGCACAGAGCCCGGCGCGGGGCTTGAACTCACGAACCATGAGGTCACCACCTGAGCTGAAGTTGGACACTTAACCGACTGAGCCACTCAGGAGCCCCAACATGGTGCGTACTTTAAATACACAACCTCATTTAGTCTTTCCAGGAGCCTGTGAGGAAAGTATTTCATCCCCATTTTACAGCTGAAGACACCAGGGCTTAGAGAGGTGATGATATATCCCAGGCTACTCAGCTAACAACAGGCACAGCTGGATTCGAACCCAGGTCTGTCTGACTTCAATGCTCATGCAGGTGAGAGACAGCTGATTAACAGAGGTGGCAAACAGATTCAGGCCTGCTAAGCAAGGTTCTTGTTCTCATTAAATAGGGCTTCTCTTTGGTGCTGTTTTTTTTTCACTCACTCATAATTTTTTTGAAAACTTCTCTCCTTAGGGCAACATTTTCCATCACAAAAGGTGATTTGCTTTGGAAAAGTTTGAGTAAAAACAGCTCTATATTTCTTGCTTTCCAGAGAATGGAAAAACACATGCTCTTTAGTTGTGTTTTTAATAGCTACTCTAAGAAACAGCACACAGACACTCACATAAATTATTTCTTCTTGTTAACCACCCCAAATGCCATCCACAGTGTTTCCAAAGAACAGCTGGGAACGTGAGTTAAGAAATTGAGTAATTTCTTAACATATTTATTTTCCTTGTGAAATCTGCATCCTCTGCTTTAGAAAAAGAAATGTGTTTGCGATTTCTCAACTTGGAGTTATTTAACATTTTCCAAGGGCCAGCAGACTTCCAAGTGCTTTGGGGGGCATTTAAGTAGACATGGTTCCTATCTCAGATCTAATCCCATGAAGCAGACAAAGATATAGGCAGATCTATGAATGAATAATGGCTAGGATCTGTACAGTGCTTTGCAGGTCAAAAGTATATTCGCATATGGTATTTTATCCAGAAGCCCTGAGGGGAGGGGAGGGGAGGGGAGGGCACATTGGGAAGAACCAGCATCCCCATAAGCAGAGGGAAGGAGAGGAATCGGCGAGCTGAGGGGAAACCCGAAGGAACGGATGTCTTAGATTGGGCTCAGTGAGTCGCTTAGGCAAAAAGGGGATTCAGTGGGAGGATCCTAGGGTGTCTCAGGAAAAGCAAATATGTGCTCCTTCTCTCCTCCTTCTTTACTTCTCCCCAACCCCCACTTCTCTGGCAGTGGCTTCTCATCTCTGCTTCCTACTCTGCTCCTCTGTTTTCTTCTTTCCCTCTGTCCACGGGCTCTCTGTGCGTCTCTGTGTACAGGACACAGAATGACCGCCTCAGCTCTTACCCGTCATCTTGACTCAAGCACCAACAGAGAACCAGAATTTCTTGTACCTGTTACAAATTTTAGATGGACAAAACCCAGCTGGCCCAGCTCGGGTCAGGGTTCTTGGAGAGGGGCCGTGGGGGCATGGGTCAAGGGGCCAACAAGCGTTTAACGGGCCTTTAAGTACCAGGCAGTGTGCTTATTGTCGAGACCTGACTGAATTTTTTAAACTGTTGTCCAGTGTTTCTAGAAGTGAGGCACGGTGCCTTGATTCGTGATTTCATCTCATCCTTACAGCAATCCTTTGAGGGAGGCATTACTGCCCCCATTTTTTTTTTTTAACATAGGAGGAAACTGAGGCTCGGAAGATTACATTATTTGCCCAAGACACATAGGTAATAAGAGCCACAGCCAGTATTCACACTCAGGCCCGTGAGGCATATATTGCTTCTCTGAATGTTAAGGATTGGGTGATGCAACCACCATTATTTGAAAGATGTGTGAGAACAGGGGAAGTTCATGTTTCCTTCCCAAGTTTCCATGGAGGCTGGTACGCTCTTGTTTACACAGAGATCCTCCCTGGGTCCTGGTTTAGAGTATGTTTTGAGCCTGTCTTGGTACTTCGTCCGTTGGCTCTCCGACTCCTTCCTACTTCAATCCCAGCCCTAACGCAAGTAACAGCTAGACATCTCCCCCCACTCCTGCCACCAAAGGTACCCTGGCCTCCAGGCTGCACTGATTTCTAACTTGTTTCTTTGCACCCCTCAACACAAGATAACTGGCAAAATAAGGCTGTATCCAAACAAAGCTGTGCCTTTGTCAGACCCTTCTATGCTGTGACGTCTTGGAGGTGGGGAGAGATGTGTGCTTACTGACCACAGGGCGATCGAAGGTGGCCTTGATGTTCATGGTTTCAGCCACCGAACTGTTTCCAGGACTGTTATCTTTGCTTGAGGCAGTGGAGGCAAGTAGTAAAAACCTTGGAGGCAGCCGTGTCTTTACAGCTGATAGGAGAATTCCATTTGGGGAGAGAACTTTATTGGCGAAAACACTGATGAAACTGGTTGGGGTGTGGCCCTTGGAGTGCACCCCGAGAGTATTAGGAGATCCCCCAAATCCAGGGTGATTTCCTTATCTAGACTGGGCACAACTTTTTAATTCTTTAAATTAAGCAACAGAGCAGAAGCTTCTGGACACAAGGAGATGTTGGGACCACTCGAAGACTGTTCTCCTGACCTTTTGTATCAACTTGGAACAACATTTGGCTATTGCCACACCACTCTCAGTCCTCAGCTTGGGACATGACTTTGTTTTCGATCTGTCTGGAGAGATCTCCCAGCTTGGGTTGGGGCAGAAGAGATTCATCCACACACGGATATCTGCTTTGAAGGGGGAGGTGGTATTTTTTTAAAGTATGTTTATTTATTTATTTAATTAATTGATTTATATTTTATTTTAGAAGTGGGGGCAGAGAGAGAGAGAGGGAGAGAGATAATCCCAAGTAGGCTCCATGCTCAATGTGGAGCCTGACATGGAGCTCAATCCCACGACCCTGAGATCATGACATGAGGCAAAACCAAGGATGCTCACCTGACTGAGCCACCCAGGCGCCCCTGGGGAGGTGGCATTTTTATGAAGTGCCCTGGGGAAACTACTATTAGAGGGATAACAGTAGCTCAAAACTCCAAAAGTTCAGTTGAGGTGGCTTTAACAGGTCTCTCTTAGCAATTGAAAATTAATGTTAAACAACAAGGATGGCCCAGTAATTGAATGACTATTATTTATAGTAATATTCCAAGTATTCTATGTTCCATTTGTGTTAACAACACAAAATACATATTCCTGAAAAACATGTGCACAGATATCAGTGTGACTCACTAGAGGCATAGAGAGATAGTCAAATATATTTTCATCTTTTTCCTGAAAAGTAGAGGTGAAAAAATCTTAAAATGTTCATTGAGGTTGAAGATGCTCAGTCAGGAAATAAAAAACACACTAGGTATTTCTTTTTCTTTCTTTTTTAAAAAAATGTTTATTTTTGAGAGAGAGAGAGAGAGAGAGAGAGCACATGAGCAGGGGAGGGGGCAGAGAGAGAGGGAGACACAGAATCTGAAGCAGCTTCCAGGCTCTGAACTGTCAGCACAAAGCTTGATGTGGGGCTCGAACTCACGAACCATGAGATCATGACCTGAGCCAAAGTTGGAGGCTCAACCAATTGAGTCACCCAGGTGCCCCTCACACTAGGTATTTCTAACAGAGGGAATTTAACTCAGGGTTTTGTTATAAAGATGTTAAAAGGGCTGGAAAAACAAAAAGGAGAAGGAGGAGGAGGGCAGGAAGAACAATAGGGAAGATGCTCGGGCACCACAGCTACTGGTGTGCCCGACAGGAGCTGCTGCCCTGCTGGGGGTGCCGTTGCAGTGAGGTCTAGGTCAGTTGAAGAGGTGCCTTCTCAGCCTTGGCTGCTGAAACGAAGCTGCTTCTGTCAGGGTGGCTGGTGTCCAGAGTCACCCAGCTGCTCTCACTGTAGTGAGCCCCAGCCATCCCACCAGTCAGAATGCCAGAGGAGGAAACTTCTCACTTCCTCCCACCCGCCTGCTCATCTCCAACCAACAACATTTTCCATTGGTGGAAAGAACCAGGAAGCCAGTAGGCAAGGGAGCCTGGGAAATGTAGTTCGCATATACGTAGCCCCAGGTGTACAGACCAGAGCACAGAAAGGCAGCTGCAGAGATGAGCATCAGTAAGTAAATTATGAGCCCAGTCTATCAATGGGGGATTTGAACAAAGGTTTCCTGGATCACCAGGGCATCAAAGAGAGTGGTGGAGCTTGAAAGAGAGCTGGGTGTGGAGGCTATTGGGGAGAGCCATGGGGGCTGTGGTTTGGGGTCAGGAAATGGTCATGCAGGAGAGCTGTGACCCTTCCCCCTACCTCTCCTAGTTAAACATTCTACTTACTTATTTAGAAAACTGGTGAAGGGCTTAAATCCAGTTTGATACCAGGAAGGGCCAGACAGCTTATGAAGGCCCAGAACTCTGGAGGCAGAGATAGGAGACCATGGATGAATGAGTCCCTGAGAATGTGCCCACACGTTGGATAGAATTGTTCTTAACTGTGACTCTGTCTCCTAACAGCGTCCTGTGTAGATCTCAGGGGTTGGGGGGTCCAAAATGATATCTGGGTTACAAATAGGACCTTTGTTTGGAATTAGAAGACCTAGTTTGTACCTTTGCTCTGCCCCTTACTAGTCATGGGACCTTTGACAAGAAACCTGTCGAGGTTACTTAATCTCTCTACTTAGCTCAAATTCCTCCTCTGCGAAATCGAGATAGGAGTGGCTGCTTTGCAGGGTTGTTCTGAAGAGGAAATGAGAGAATGGGTGTAGAGCTCCTCGTACACTACCCATAGAACAAACTTTGGGAATGTCTTCTCTGCCCTTCCAGGACCAGCTCCTGTGTCACCTCTTCCTGGAAGCTTCCCCAGCTCTCAGGCAGGATCAGACTGGATTTATTTTCTACTCTCAAAATCCCATATGCTTTCCTTTCTTGGAGACCTCCTAGCAAGTTTCTGGGTGGAGTGTTTGTTGTTATGTCTGCCCCCTTCCCCCCTGACCAAGTTTACTTGACCTCCTTGAAGGGATTCACTTCATTTTACTCACAGTCTTATTCCTCTTTAGTAGCAGAATTTTTAGCCGGGCACGTGGCTGTCCAGCATGAAGACTCCATTTCCCAGCCTTCCTTGCAGCTAATGTGGCCATGTGATCAAGTTGTGACCAATGGGATATGACTAGAGGTGAGGGAGGAGGTCTGTCTGCCTTCTCCCTTTTCTTTCTCCTTGGGCTGGAGTGCAGACCATATGGATGAAAGCAACATCTTCATATTAGTTTCCTGAGGGCTTCCATGACAAAATACTGCAGACTTAGTGGCTTGAACAACAGGATTTATTGTCTCACAGTTCTGGAGGCCAAAGACCCAACGTCAGGGTATTGGCAGTTAGTCTCTTCTGAGACTGTGAGGCAGAAGCTGTTCTATGTCTCTCCCCTGGCTGCTGGTGGTTTGCTGGCAATCTTTGTCATTCCTTGGCTTGTGGAAGGATCACCCCAATCTTTGTTCTTCACTGAGTACTCCCTGTGTGCATTTCCTGTGTCTAAATTTCCCCTTTTTGAATTTTTTTTAAGTTTATTTATTTATTTTGAGAAAGAGCGTGAGCTGGAGAGGGACAGAGAGGGAGGGAGAGAGAATCCCAAGCAGGCTCCTCACTGTCAGTGCACAGCCTGACGCGGGACTTGAACCCATGAAACCGTGAGATCATGACCTGAACCACAACCGAGTCAGACGCTTAACCAACTGAGCCATCCAGGCACCCCTAAACTTCCCCTTTTTGTAAAGACAGCTGCCATGTTGGATTGGGGGGGATCCACCCTACTCCAGTATTACCTCATTTAAACTTAACTAATTACATCTGCAACAACTCTATTTCCAAATCAGTTTACAACGTTTTTTTTAATTTTTTTTTTTTTTATTTTTATTTATTTTTGGGACAGAGAGAGACAGAGCATGAACGGGGGAGGGGCAGAGAGAGAGGGAGACACAGAATCGGAAGCAGGCTCCAGGCTCCGAGCCATCAGCCCAGAGCCTGACGCGGGGCTCGAACTCACGGACCGCGAGATCGTGACCTGGCTGAAGTCGGACGCTTAACCGACTGCGCCACCCAGGCGCCCCTAAACTTCCCCTTTTTGTAAAGACAGCTGCCATGTTGGATTGGGGGGGATCCACCCTACTCCAGTATTACCTCATTTAAACTTAACTAATTACATCTGCAACAACTCTATTTCCAAATCAGTTTACATTCTGAGGTACTGGGGGTTAGAACTTCAACATACGGATTTTTTTTGGGGGGGGGGTGGAGCACAATTCAACATGTAACAGTCTCATAGTGGGTGCTGTGATGTGCTGCTCAGATTACCTTTCAGGAGCGAAGGGCTCATTGCCACAGCTGCCCACCCTCAGCTATCAGCCAATGCTGAGAATCGCCCTCAGCTGAAGAGAGTCTTCTGGACCAAGGTCATACACCCTCCCACGGGCAGCCAGTATCCAACGACTAGTCCTTGTGTGTGTGTATAAAGGCTTGGCTCCCTCGTCTCAGTATGAAAAACCTGAAAGGATATCACAGCCTCAGTGGTCTCCAAGGGGTCGGCTGAAGCCTTGGCCGTGCCCGTATCACAGCCCGACTCCTCCCTCTGCTCAATCCAGCCGGTACCCCTTTCCACAGGTGTGGATCCTGCACGCTGACCTCCAGCTTGGAGTCTGCTTCCTGCCGTGCCCAAACGTCAGTAGACCCTACAAATTCAAGCAGAAGAGTCCTGTGTCCCCAAGCCTAAGGAGCTGCCCTATCAGCCCTGGAGTGTTATGTGAGAACAATGCTGCTCCTTCATTCAAGCTGTGACTACTGGTGGTCTCTGTCACCGCGTTACCATCCGTATCCTCAGCGGTTGTGGACGCTGCGGAGAGACAACTGCACTGGGCAGGTGAGTGTCCTCCTGGAGCTCTGATGGTCCTTCTAAGCCTGCAGTTTCCAGGATTCCCAGATTCTGTGCAGATGGCATGGTGGGCAGTGGTCCCCAAATCTGTGCATCACTAGGGAAAATGAAAAATACAGGTTTGGGGTAACCTCCAAGACCTCTAGCATCATTGTGGTGCAGCCAGCTGGACAGCCGTCTGCCGGGGGCACGTGGGATGCACTGGCATGGGGGAGCTCATCGAACTTTGCTCAGGAGACTTTGTTAAAGCTCTGAGTATCCCTCTTTCCACCTCTGTTACGTTTTTGGGCTTCAGAGTCCCCATCTCTAACACAGGACTAAGTTACTTGAAAGTCCCTTGCTTCACCTACTTCAGAGAGTCGTACGGGGCCAAACTGAGCCCGGATGAAGGGCTTTACAGGGTCCAGGACCACTGTCTAAAGACACAGGATGTGATGATCGCGATTGGTATTGACACTGAAAGGCTGTTCTGGTCACAGGTTGTGGGAGTGATGCTTGACAGATGGTGTTCCCTGAATGCTCCCAGGGGCCTTGTTACTGGGGGATTTTCCGCTGAATGCAGTTCTCTTTCAAAGCTTTGTTTTGAAACTGGAGCGTCAGCGAGGAGCCTTGGTTCATCCTGGATGCGGGCTGAGCAACTCAGCTCGCTGAGCGTGGGGCAGTCCTTTTATCTAGGCCTGGACCTTTGGTTGACCTGGGAAGAGAAGCTCTTTCAGTCCCTAAGACAGTTGGCCAAATACAAGCTGTAGGTTCATTGCAGTTCCCAGAAGTCTCTGGACTGAGTTGACCCAAACTCTGCCTTTCTCTTGGATTCGATCTTTGGGACTGGGGTGTGTGTGTCTGTGTGTGAGGGAAAGGGAGTGAGGAAGGGGGTGGAAGAGGGAAGGGCAGGGGACATCACAGCATATTGGAGCTGGAGGAGGCTTTAGATCCACCCAGTCCGAAGCTCTTCACGTTACCAGCCGTGTCACAAGGCTCAGAGAGGTTTAGAATTTTGCCTAACATCACACAGCAGATTAGGAGCCGGCTAGGCGCAGAACATAGGAGTTTTAAACTTCTGGGCTTGGGTCTGTTTACCACCCACAGGGTCTGTCCACTGCAGCTACCTCAGAGGTTCCTCAGGGCTGGGGAGTAGAGCAGAGGGCTGGACTCATTTACTTTAACCCAATTTTACATCTCAATAACCGGTTCCTCCCTCTGGTGCTGCTAGATCCTTGTTAGATTAGCTTCTCCTCGGAGGTAGCCATGGGCAGTGACCTGGCTGACCTGGGTTGGCCCTGCTTTGAAATGCAATAGAAAGTTGGTTCTGTTCTGGCGGAGGGCAGCAAGGGAAGCGTGACACCCTCCGTTTCTCAACAGACTGCCCTGACCACTGCCTGAAATGCTGCCATGAAAGGCCTTCTTTAGGGTTGCCTTTCTAGAACTCCTCTATTTGAAACGTTAATAAATACTTTTCCATCTGACCTGCTATTGTTGCCTGAGAGTGTCTCAGATCTCAGGGCAGGTCCTGAGAGACGATTGAATGGAGCTCTTGTAGGGGTGGGGGTGGGGCAACGGGGAGAATAAGGAAGTCAGGACCTGGTTTGTGGGACACACATTTTTCTCACTGCCTGGAAAGTCCAGGGTCTCCTCCCACAGATGGAAAGCAGGGGGCTGGGGAGGCTTCAACACCTGAGTGGGGAGGCTACTGGGGGACAGGGGTCCAGGCAGAGGACTAGCTGACACTTCTGGTCATTTCAGAGGCATGGAAGGGCTCTTAAGAGCCTTTCCTAATCTCAAGGCCTCAAGGTAGCCTTGGTGAGAAAGCAGAGGTGGGCTCAGAGCAGAGGTGGGCCGTAGGAGGGCTTGCGAAGAAGGTGGGGGTCTTTGCAAAGGCAGGGGAGTCCTCTCCCACCAGTATATTTGCAGGGGAAACAAGAACTCTGCCCCCTCAATATATTTGCAGCTGCCTCCCCCACCATTGGCTCTGCCTTCTCACCCATGGATCAGCATTTCTTTGAAAACAGAGAGAACACACAAAATTTTAGAGTCATGAATATCATAGAAAATCCAGAAACGCATTAATAAAAAACAAAAACAATCACTTATAATCCTGTTGCCCAGAGAAAACCACTGTGAGCATCTGGGCTGTGTTCTCCTGGTATTTGAGGGTGTGTGTGCATGCGTGCATGTGCACATATATGTGTGTGCACGTGCACATGCGAGTACATGGGTTTGCACACATGTGTGTATGTGCACACATGTACACGTGTGTACATATGTATACACATGTGCACATGTCCGCGTGCATGTGCACTGTGTGTGCATACGTGTGTGTGTATGTGTCTGTATATGCATGTGTTTGTCCATGTGTTTATAGGATCCAGCAGACACAGCCCCCTTCCCCATCCGCTCTCTGAACATTTTGAGAGAGTCTGCAGAGCTGGCAGGGAAGATCTAAATGAAGAGGAGGGAACATCACAGAGGCGTGGGTAGAGTGAAGGAACAAATACGCAGTGGTGTGGCGCTTCGAGGCCAGCAACGGCTGAAGGACGTGCATGCCCTAAGGATGCCAGGAAGGCAGAGGGATTCCATTTGGAGAGGCTGTAGCCTTGAAGCGGGCTACAGAGCAGGGTGCATGGCCACAGGAGGATGTGGAAACTGCCAGCAATCGGGCACCCTTTGGCCCTTGCTGGTCCTTCCATTGGCTGTGTCCTCTGAAAGCCAGAGGTCAAGGCTGCCCTGTGGTGTAGGCCACAGGGGGCAGCACCACTGGGGCTCTTTCCCAGAGAAAGCGCACAATGGATTGGTGGTGGTGAGAGGTGCGAAGGAACAGACAACGGAGACTTCCATGCCAGGGGAGGGGTGGGTGAGAGCTGGAGGAGGCTGATGTTGATGGTCAGCTACTTTACAAGTAAGTAAAAGTCAGGGATGGAGCAAAAGCCTCTCCTTTGCTTTCACCCAACTCCTTATCTGTCCGTCCACCAATCCATCCATCCATCCATCCATCCATCCATCCATCCATGTATCTAGCATGTATATCTCTCTCTAAATTCCTGTAGGAGAATACTGTAGGCAGTGTGAGGCAGCAGCTAAGTGCAGGCTTTGGATCCAGTGCCGATGAGCCGGGATCGTGTCTGGACCACTTCACAGTGGTGGGAGTCTGTCTGAGTTGGTGATCTGACTTCTCGGAGGCTCAGTTTCTCCATGTCTCAATGGGCCCAGTGGTGGTTGGGAGGCTTAGGTGAGTGAATCTGTGTAAGATGTTTGGAACAGTGCCTGGCACATAGTAGATGCTCAGTTTGTAGAATTGTATTAAGAACAAAGGAGTAGTTGGGTCATATCACTTTGTGGAAAAAAAATAAAAAGAGCCAGTCACCGGGTTATGGGGTGGGGGCTGCTGTCAGCTTGCCCCCCCCCTCCCCCATTTCTCTGGTTGGCTCACCCCAGGTTAGATTGCACTTTCCCAGTCATATCTCCAGGGGTGACTCTCCAAAGGGTCTTTCTGGGCACTTTTCTTCTAGTTTATGCCTTTGAAAATGAAAATCCTCCTGGGAAGGGAGCCGTTCTCACTGAGGTGCTAAGAATTTATCAGATCTTGGCTGGCAGGCAGGAGACATTTAGTGGCTCAGGATCAGAAAGGAGAGACCGGGGAAAGGAAGGAAGTAAGAGGAAGGGGGGAGTGTGACAGAGGAGCACAGGGAATGTGTGAGACACACAGCCCTCCCAGGGCCAGATGGGCACTGCTCCTTGCCTTCCCATAGGCCTCCGCTGCCAGAAATGCAGGGCGGCTCAGTGAGGTCAGCCAGGCCCCCTCTCACATTCCTCCCTGCCACTTTGTAGGTCATGGGTCTTGCAGAGAGCCTGCTTTCTCACCTGGAAAATGGGAACGATATTCCCAAATTCGCTTGTAGTGAGGTTACACACAATAACGCACCTGTGGAGCTTGCGACGGTGCCTGGCACAAAACATACGGTCACGAGAGCAGCACATGGTCACGAAAGACAAAGCCAGGGGCCCCGGGTAGACATTTCTCCAAAGAAGATATACAAATGGCCGATGAGCACATGAGAAGACGCTCAACATCACTGATCGTGAGGAAAATGCACATCAAAACCACAGTGAGCTATCACCTCCTCCCCAGTAGTGGGATGACTTATTTAAAAAATACCTAAAAACTAAGTGTTGGTGAAGACATGGAGAAAACGGAACCCTTATGCACTGCTGATGGGAATGTGGAGCCGTGCACTCACGCGGTTCCTCAAAAAGTTAAACATGGAGATTCCATGTGATCCGGCCATCCCATTTCTGGTACGTGCCCCAGAGAAATGAAAGCAGAGCCACAAGGAGGTATGCGCACGCTCAGACGCAGAGTAGCGTTACCTGCAGTAGCCCAAAGTGAAAGCAAGCAGATGTCCCCTGATGGACACACGGATGAACCCCATGTGGTAGACACATACGCTGGAGTCTTATTCAGCCTTGAAAAGGAGGGAAACTCTGCAAGAGCAACAACGTGGCTGAGCCTTGAAGACGTTACGCTAAGTGAAATAAGCCCGTCACAAAGGGACACATATCGGTTGGCTCCCCTTCTGTGAGGTAGCTAGAGGGGTCAAATTCCGACCGACAGAAAGTAGAATGAGGGTTGCCAGGGGCTGAGGGAGGACACAGGAACAGGGAATCCGCGTTTGAGGGGAACACGGTTTAGATCATGATCTCACGGTTTTGTGAGTTCGAGCCCCCACGTTGGACTCTGCACGCGGACGATAGGGCCTGCATGGTATTCTCGCTCTCTCCCTCTCTCTCTGCCCCTCCCCTACTCGTGCTCTCTCTGTCTCTCTCAAATAAATAAACTTAAAAACAGTGATTAGAATGGTAAATTTTATGTTATGTATATTTTGTTACAAAAAGTGTACAAAACCAAACTGAGGAAATTATAATGATTATTAACGGCAATCACTATTATCTTTCCGAAAGTATATCCTTTTTTATTTTGTAAACACTCTTGTCTTCCCTAGTCAGCGCAATGCGGGGCTCTCCATACGTGAAAGCTTCCAACAAAACAAACCAAAACCGCTAAGCGAAGAAATAAAAGCCATGGCAGTTATAAGATCTTCTCTCCCCCCGGGGGCGCCTGCGTGGCTCAGTCGGTTAAGCATCTGACTCTTGATTTTGGCTGGGGTCATGATCTCACGGTTCATGAGTTTGAGCCCCGCATTGGACTCTGCACTTACAGTGTGGAGCCTGCTTGGGATTCTCTCTCTCCCATTCTCTCTCTGCCCCACCGCCCCCCCCCCCTCAAAAAATAAATAAACTAAAAAAAAAAAAAAAAAAAAATCTTCTTGTCTGTCTTCCTTCTCCATCTCCTTCTTTCTGGAAGGCAGGTCCTCTGTCTTTGCACTGTTCTATTTCCAGAGCCTACCAAAGTGCCAGCATACTAGAATTTTTTTCAATGAATGAACAACAAAGGCTATTCCTAGGAAAGGCTTGTCTCTGCCCTGCTACTTACACTCCTAGACATGCGTCTTCAGGCAGCTGGCAGGTTACACAAAAACAGCAGAGCAATTAAGAAGCTAATAAAAAAGACAGCCCCTCCCTCCCAGAGGAGGCAGAGCTATCTGAGTTTATTGAGATAGAGCCCACTAGGTGAAAATTCAAAACCTTTCGGGGCAGAGGAGCCAAGACTTTGCAAGAAAACAGCAAAATTCTCATCCCTTTCTACAAATGCTGAGTCCTTCATCACTAACCAGAAAAACAAGTGTCCTCTCCAAGATCCAAGTCACTTTCAGAGGGACTGGCCTCATTCCCTTTGAATTACATAAGAGGCTTTCCTGGCACTTTATTTTATTCATTGAACATTCCTTTGAGATGCTCTAATTCTGGGATACACAATAATCACTTCTTGGTAGAGCAGGATTTATCGTAGGGTTTGAGAGCTAGTGCGTTAAAATCCTTGGAGGCGGGAATGGAAGACCTGTTTGCCTGTTTGGTTTCTCTGCACAGAGCGTTTGGAACCATTGTGGCCCTTTCTCATCTTGCAGACCACGTGACTATATTTGGCGGGAGAGAAGAACGGAAGGGGCAGAAGTGGGTAGGGCTTACAGCTGCTGGCTCATGCATCAGTGGTCGGCTCCAAGATGGCCTGGTGCTGACTGGTCTAAAATGGCACCAACTGGGTTGGCTCATGTCTGCTCCATGTGGCCTCCCATCCTCCAACAGGCTGGTCCGGGCTTGTTCCTGTGGCCCAAGGCCTCAAGAGAATGAAAGCGGACAAGGCCCCTTGAGGTCCAAGCTTAGAACTATCTGGACATCACTTCCACTGCGGTTTATTGGCCAAAGAAAATCTTAAAGTCGGCACAGATTCAAGGAGGAAAATATGATTGCATGATTGCAGGCCTTCCCCCCCCCCCCCCCAATAATCTACCTTTCTAACTGTACAAGTTTGCTATCATCTGGGATATCATGTGACTGGGAGGAATAATGAGATAGCACTCAGCATAGCGCTTGCCATTAATCATGCTCAGGAAATGTTGGATAAATACATAAAAGCATCTTGTTAGGCAGAGAATATCATGGTAAAAATAAGATATCATTCTTGTCCTCAAGAACTTAGAGCCAGGAGGGTAGACAGACTCATAAATGGGTCATTCTAACACAGTGTAGTCAGTGTGGTGATGGTAGTTTGTGGGGGATATTGCAAACATATCCATATTGCAGTAAGATGAGGGCTTCCCTCAGCCAGCCTGGAAGCAGGGTGGGATGTAGAAAAGCTAGAGGCAGTAAAGTGGAGTGGTTAAGATCATGGTTTCCAGCCATTTTCTCCAAGTTGAAATCCAGTGCTGATATAGCTGTGTGACCTTGGGTAAGTCGTTTGACATCTCTGAGTCTCAGTTCCCTCATGTTTAACATGCGGATGTTAAAAGTAGTGCCTACCTCATAGCGTTTGCATGAGTTTTAAATGAACTCATGTTTGAAAAGCTCTTCTCACAGTGACCAGCACATAATAAGCGTTATATGAGTGTAAACTAGGATTATTATTTTTCATAATTAGTAGATGTTAGTCAGATGGGGGCCTGGGAGAAGTCACAGCACTCTTGGGGTTGGGGGCTTGGTGAGACCTTACTCACTTCTCCCCTTCATGTTGTGCACTGAGAAATGAACACGGCAGTCAGATAGAGGCGTGATCAGTTTCATACTGAGCTAGAACTAGAGACCTCAGCTTGGGCTTGAGGCTGGTGTGGTGTTCCTGCTCCTTTTGCCCCTCTAATAGATTGGCTTACTCACCCCCTTTCAGGGGCTAAGTCCTGCCCTGGTGAGTTTATCACAGGGCAGGAGGAGAGGAGAAAATTGACTTGGGTAGTATGCAGGCAGACAGGTTCCCTGGGAGAGACCCCACACGGGACGGTCCCCCTCTTCCCGCCTCCCCATTCAGACAGCGAGGGATTATGGAGGGAGGAAGTGAATTTTCAATACTCTTCTTTCCCAACAGAGGAAGGAAAGAAAGCTCTCTTGATCACATGTAGACATGAGAGGCGGCGCAGTAGACTGTGTCCTTATCTAGTGGATATTCACTGTCCCTCACTTCTCCACGGGAAATGTACACACCCCTGCCTCATGGACGTTTGCTCCCCAGCGAGACTTGCACTGGCCGACACAATGGAGCAGAGCGATGTCTGTCACCTCTGGCCCAAGCCTTGAAATGTGCTTCTGTTTGGCTTGGCCTCCTGGGCATCTGCCTCTGTCATGGGATCAAATACATACCCCTCGTACTTGTCTTTCAGCCTGGATCCTGCGATGAAAAGACGGGTGCAGCAGACTTGAACCTGGTCTGCGGCCTTGGGGGGCTGAGCCCAGCTGTGCCCAGCAGAGCCACAGAAGAGAGGGAAGCACAGACACAAGAAACAGACATTTCTTGTTGTTTGTTACCGCAGGAAAAGCTGACAACTAAAAGTGTGTAATTGGCTGATGGTCAGTGACCACTAAGTGGGAGGAAGAGCATGAGCAAGGACAGGAAGCCGCAAGCAGTTCAGGGAGACTAGAGCAACACGATGGGGTTCAAGGCCGGAGAGCAGGCAAGGGACAGTCTGGGGAGGATAGGTGTCAGCGGTCAAGGTCTTTGCAGTTAGACTGAAGGAAATGGGAATTATTGAAGGGCTATTTAGGACAGTGATGTGAATAAAATTTGAACTTTTAACACATCCAGCTGAATAAGCAGGAAAGCAGGGAGAAAGCTGAGACCTAGCTCCTCCCTTAAATAGCAGGCAGAACTTAGTGGGGCCAGGTCCAAACTGGAATTTAGGTCCTGAACCCTGTCCCTACTTGGATGTGCCCGTTGAAAAGGAGAAGGGAGAGGTGAGATCAGGTTTCCGAGGCAAGCTGCAAAATAACAGGTTTGCTGTGGGAAGACCACTGGACCCGGAATTAGAGAAGGTAAGTGTGAGTCCGTTCTGCCATCTGCTTAATGTTACTGGCCTCACAGCATTCTGTAGAGTTCTGCGGGCAAGTAACGAAAACTTATTGGAACTATGGAAGCAAAAGGAGGAATTACTGTAAGGCTACAGAGATGCTTTACGGAACTTAAGAAAGAGATACAGCTGGGCCTTAGGAAGAGATCAGCAGTGTAAAATTCATCTGGGATCATACAGCTTGTCTCTGCCCATCGGCTTCATTCTTTGTAGACTGACTTTCTGTGCTTTGGTTCATGAAACGTGCAAAGGTGGACACCTCATAGCTCGTGAGTTTACATCTTCTCTGTTCGAGTAGTCAGCCAAGACTGATCTAGACTCACTTAGATAACTAGAAGAGACACTTTGATTGGCCTGCCTTGGGTTTATTGTCCACTCCTGTCTCCATGAAGTCAGGGTCATTGCGCATAAACATCATTAAGGAACAATCATATGGGCAAGGTATCCTGCTCGAAGCAGGATAGTAATGGCAAGATTCATCTAGGGGAGTATCTCAGAACACAGACTCACTTGCTCAACAGAGACCTCAAATGCAGTGGCTCACATAAGATAGAAACAAGATAAATATTTCCCGTGTAACAGTTCAGTTATAAGCAGTACAGGGCAGAGAGACCACAGCTGAAATACTAGCTGCTGGGGTGCATTTATCTGGTGGCTACGACCTGTAGCTTCACCCACCATGTGGTTCATTATGGCTCATCGTCTGATTCACTTTCAAGATGGTGGAAGGGGTAAGACTCCATCCTCTCTAAAAGCATGACCTCAAAGCTGCCCATGTCTCTTTTGCTCATATCCCATTTTCTAGAACCCATGTGGCCAACTGACCTGCAGAGAAGGCTGGGAAATACAGTCTTTATTCTGGGGTGCCATGTACCCAGTTAAAAACCGTAAGTTCTACTGCCACAAATGAAGAGAAGTAGAATGGTGTGGAAAAACGAAACATCCTCCTACAGCATAATATTTCTTACCTCGACAAGTTGTTCTGGGGATCAAATGACCTGGTAGAAAAGCTTTATAAACTGTGAAGCATAATGTAATGGTATGAACCATGATAGAGAAACCTTCTTATGAGTTATTTGTAGTCCAATGTTGGGATGAAGAGGCTTTACTTTTGAGTCAGGAGTTCCTCATTTATTATTTGTGTGACTTGGGTGAGTAATTCAAACTTTCTGGGTCTCAGTTTCATCAAAGATACAATGGGGCTAACAATGGTGGGCTCAAGGTCACTCAAGGGTGTTCAGAAGAGTAATTAGACAATGTATGCCGAGTACTTATTACTAAGCTGGTCTATAGTGTTCAACAGTTATTAGCATTTACAGTTCCTCCTTAAAGTTAACCATTCGATTCCCTGGGTTGAGCTTTAACTGAATTTTGACATCTAATGGAAATCAAGTCTCTGAGAACTTTTCTTGATTGCCTCCCTAGCAGCCTTCCCCAACCTCCTTTCTCCTCCTCTGCCTCTTGCTGTAGAGACTGAATATGCCAGTATTTGCTTCCCTAGGCTGCTTTGTAGCTAAGTGTAACTATGGAACCAATTTTGGTCAATGGGGTGTGCTGGGAAGTATTTTCATCTCTCATCAAGGGAGAGAAAGACATATGAAGGGAACTTCCCCTTTGCCCTGGCAGACCTCTCACCCTGCCACTTCTTCATTTCTTTGCAAGCAGTAGTATGAGAATGTGATGTCTGGAACCATGGCAGCCATTTATGACCATGAGGTAGATAATAACCCTAAGTATTTAAAAAAGTCAATAAGTTAAGAATGGTAGAGAAAAAGAATATTAAAAGCCTGTGTTCTTTTTTTAAATTTTTACATTTTTATTTTAATTCCAGTTAGTTAACGTACAGTTATATTAGTTTCAGGTGTTCAATATGGTGACTTAATACTTCCATACATCACCATGTAGGAGTGCTGAGCCAACCCTGGAACGATTTACCTCCAGCCTTCTCATCATGCAAGATAATAACATGTCTGCATTGCTTAAGTCATTTTTTTTTTTCCCTTGTCACTAAACGCATTCTCATGGAAACCCTCCCATCATCGGAGGAAGGTACACCATCACTAAGGCTGTTCAAAAACACGTGCCACATGCTAAAAAGCCTCTTCCTCCAACAAGTACAGCAAGTGTACCCCCTCTTTTGGTGACCACTCTGACATGGACACCATTAATTTTGGATTTATGCATTTTTAAAACGTCCGTCTCATTCCTCTATAGTTATATTCCTGAGTCAGCTCAGCTCTGTTCGACATTTACTTAGTACCACAACTGTATCATGGCATTAAGTGACACACATTGAAAAAGAGACCCAGATCCTGCCATCGAAGATCTCACAGCCCAGGGAGAAGAACAAATCGATGAACAGATAATTCCACAAAATGGAAAAGGCAATGGTGGTAGGAAGTACAAAGGAGGGTAACCAGCCACATGGCCGGGGGAGAAGGAGGGGAGCAAATCGTACCAGAAAATAGGATACTTATTAAACATCTACTACAAGGTGTGTGGAGTATATACACATATATACTTTTAACTGGAAGTACCAGTTCTGGATCCAACATAGGCACCTGAGGGCTGCTTCCTCCCAGCAAGGACCAGCATCTTTTTAGCATCAGCATATTAATTCATACATCCATACAAGGCGGCAGAGAGTTGGATGGGGAAAGCACAGCCAGCAGGAGTGCCCCTAGTCAATGTGTCTAGGATCAACAAATTAGAGTTTGCTTCTTTGCATATAGCCAATCAGAGTGAGAGTGTGAACAGCAACACCCCCAGGGAAACCAATCGGAAAGGGAGTTCCTCATTGCCAGGAACTGAGCTTTCTTAGATGACATTGGTTGGCACTGCAGGGGCCATCCCGTGGCCTCTGCACCCCTTCCCCACTGCCCTAAGTAACTCTGAAGGTCTTTGGCCAGAGGCCCTAGATCATGCTCTGATGAGAATACTTGTATTGGATCCAACCCACGGTGATGGCGGACACAGCTGCTGAGACGTGCGTGAGAACTTCTGTTTATTCCTACAGGTACCTCCCTGGATGTTAAGGCACTGATCAAGCCTTTTATCCCGAAGGAATATATGCATGTACATTAATAGGTTTAGTCTAGGCAGTTTAGATAATTTTATATTGGAAGATCTTTTATTGTTAAATAGTCCGTGTGTGTGTGTGTGTGTGTGTGTGTGTGTGTGTGTGTGAGATCTAAAAAGTGGACTCTGATGGGTTTCTACTTATGACAAGGCCAGTAGAGTGAAGGAAATACAGCTCACTGTAGCCTTAGACCCCTGTGGCTCCGACAGGGTGCTTCTAAATGGGGACTATGCCAGATACTTCTGTTAAATGTGCAGATTTTGTGGGCACCACTGTCTCTGTAATAAAATACCATCTGTAGGTTTCACTCAATAGGCCAGAGCCACAGTCAATGTTGGACTCCACAAATCCAGGAAAACACCCTCAGAGGACAAGGTCACCCTTATCCTGGCCATCATTTCCATATGCCATTTACTTGCAAAACTGATGGACAGTTCTCCTTCCCTTATATCGACACTTCTCAAGCTTATCTAATTCTACAATTAGAATGTCATCCTTCTGGCTAGAGTCAAACAGGTAATCTGTGTCTTATTAAAATACATTCCTCAGAGAGTGAGCCTTTACACTTAATAACCATAAAAAGGATGTTTTTACATCGCCTCCTCTCAGTGGATGCCCTTGACAATCCAGTAAGATGGGTTTGACAATTATACCTATTTAATTGATGAGGAAACAGATGCCCAAACAGAAGCCAAAATTGAAAACCTTGGCTGGGATTACACATTTCTATGGATGATCTAGGCTCTGGTGCCTCACATTGCTCATCTGTGAATTGGACACAATTATGCAATCGCTTTAACTCTCTTGGATGTTATCGGGAAGCCAGAATGAAGCATACTATGTTTTCCTTGTTTGGTTCATTCATTCATTTAGCAAATGGTTCTTTGTAGACCTGATCTAAGGGACAAAGGGCTACCAAGATGCCTGAGGAGAAATTGCTGTCAAACAGTAAAAAATAACAATATTCCCCAATAAGGCATACCTTAGTATAATCATCTTCAAATTACATTTGTTAGGTATTAGTCCCATTTTGGAGCTACAGAGGAAACTGAGGCCCAGAGAAGTTAAGCAGTTTGCCCAAGGTGACACAGCTAGTAATAAAGGGAGTTGAGGTATGACCCAGATCTGACTCCAGAGCTTTCCTTCTCCATATACATGGCCTCTCCTACATTGGACTTTCTCTGCATTTTATTCCTTTCAACTGTGGCTGGGCCTATTTTATTTTATTTTTTCAATGTTTATTTTTTTATGCTTATGTGTTTTTGAGAGAGAGAGAGAGTGAGCAGGGAAGGGCAGAGGGAGAGGGAGACACAGAATCCGAGGCAGGCTCCAGGCTCCAGGCTCCGAGCTGTCAGCACAGGGCCCAACGTGGGGCTCAAACTCACAAACGGTGAGGTCATGATCTGAGCCAAACTCAAGAGTTGGGTGCTTAACTGACGGAGCCACCCAGGCGCCCCTGGCTGGACCTGTGTTAGATAGATGCAACTGGATGCTAAGGAGTCACATAGTCAAATGGAGATCTGAGCCAGCAGGTGGGTCCATGACCCAAGCAATTTGGTGAGAGCTGCTGGAACATTTTAGGTAAAGGCCTTGGGGGCCCAAACTCTGGACAATTGCTCTATCTTGCTGTGACCAGGTGTGGGCTGGGTGGGCTGGTCGCCATCTCCTGCCTCAGCAGCAGACTCTTGTTTCCCTTCCTTAACTACCCAGCTGGCTGCCTTGGTCCGCTCTGTCCGTGTCAGGATCTGGTCCCTGGGCCTCATCCCCTGTGCTATGCCTGCTGTGAGTGGCTGGTACCACAGCTCAAGAGCAAGCCTGCCGGTGGCCCAGGGCCGGAGGTGAGATGCAGAATGTCAGGCTGGAGGGGACTGCTGGATGGAAATACCCCAAGGACACATTAGTTTCCCTAAATGCCCTTCCGGCATAATGAAGGTGCTGAGAATCCAACCAGCTGCCCTTTCAAAAGAACACTGAAGGGGCTGCTCTTTCGGAAAGGGCAGGAGGCCAAGCTGAAGCCAGGCTGGATTTTCTTGTCCTGTCCTTTCCCCAGCTCTTCATTTTGGCTCCCAGGACCCTAATCTGGATGCTGAAAACTCATGGCCTTCCATTTCATTAGAAACAGGAGATGGAGACCCTGAGGCTAACCATACACAAAATATTTTAAGAGTGGCTTTCACAAACATGCTCTTTATTTATTTTTTTTCATTTTCACTGTGTCCGTGTGATGAAAGGTATCATTATGCCCATTTAATAGATGAGGAAGCTGAGGCCCAGAGAGACTATGTGATATAGCAGGAAGTGCGCAGGATGAGGAGTTGGAAGATTGGGGTCCTAAGGTGGCTTTAATCTCATAAAACAACAATGGACACGAAGGTGGAGCATTTTGCAGTGCAGAGAGTTTTTGCATCTAGCTTTTTAACTCATGCACACAACAAACCCCATAGGGAATTTTATTATTAACTCCCATTTTGCAAATCACACTGTCAGTGACAGACCTGGCCCTGTAACGTCAGATTCTATTTTTTTTTCCTTGTATCGCTTCTCCCGGAGTTCCTCAAATTCTTTGAGTCTCTATCCCAGGAGCTCGTAATTTTTTGTAAAGTGCCAGGTAGTAAATATTTTTGGCTTTGACAGTCGTATGGTCTGTGTCAAAACACCCAATTCTGTTCTTATAGCTTAAAAGCAGGCCATCGATGGCCATAAATAAATGGGTGTGGCTGTGTTCCAATAGCTCTTTATTTACGGCAGTGAAATCTGAATTTCACTTAATTTTCAGAGATCATAAAATATTGCTCTTATTTGATTTTTCCAATGGCTCAAACATGTAAAAACCATTCTCAGTTTGTGTAAGGCACAAAAAAGCCGGCGAAGACCATAGTGTGCTGGTCCTATTCTATCTTTATCTGTGAAATTGGGGAGCAGTAACGCCTCTCTCTTGGGCTTGTGTGGATTAACTAAGACCATACAGATAATGAGCTTTGCACAGAGTACATCATCACCCTTATGCCACCCTACGAGAGCATGAACTTCCCTGGGCCTCAGTTTTCCCATCTATAAAAAGGGAAAGTTTGGCCACTTGTCACAGTACTAGTCTATAAATTTCTGCCAAATTGCTTCTTGATAAAGAGCTTTGACCACTTGCCTTCTTCCTGTCCTAAGGGCATCCACGCCTCCTGGATCTCCCCTGAATGAATTTTTCCACCCCACCTCGGTTTTGCCAAGTTCTTTTTCCCAGTCCTGGTCGTTGGATATTTTGTGCCTTGGCTCATTGGAGTGAGCTTCTGTTTTATGGAGTTTTTAATGGGCAGAGACTCAGCCACTTGGTGGTGCTGTGGGAAGATGTTTTTTTCTTATAAAGCCACCTGGATGCTTCTCCCCGAAAACTTCAGGAATCAAGATAGGGACGCCAGAAATGGTGCTTCAAGGGAAAAGAGGTGTGGTTCGTCCCCGCGCGTGTGTTTCCAGCATTTGTCCACACTGTGTTAATTTGGGCCGTCTGGGCTCTGTGTTCAGATTCTAGGAATCCTGAGCCGGGCACCTGCGTTGGAGGAAGAAGGGACAGGCAGATCTGGTGAGGTTCCCGATCCATCTGAATACCTGTAAGTTTCCGAGGCTCCCCCTTCTGCTGCCGTGGGGGAGGGAGCGTCTCTCTCCTCCCCATGTATAACATGCAATATCTTTCGGAGCCATCAAATGGCCTTTATCTTTCGGTGAGCTGACTTTTTGTGACTTTTACAGAACTGCTGTTTGTGAGATGTGATGTCACATGGATACGCCCTGGGGTATAAGGCAAATACCTGGGTTTGAGTCCTGGCTCCTTATGCGTGCACTGGGAGACCTTGGGTAAGGCATCCCGTCTCTCAGCACAACCAGTGAAATACGGGAGGCGGGGGTGAATAAAAATATCTAATCCCAAGAAAAACAGCATTAGGAGATCTAAGAGAGACCACTCGTGTGTGAGTGCTTTGTAAACTGTAAAGCATCACATCAGGGGGAGGCATTAGACACTTCCCGAGGGCAGGGGACCGTCTTATATTACCCTTTATCCCCAGCCCTGACACGGTGACTGCATCGCCGTGGACGCTCAAATAACATGTGCTGGTTGAATGGATGAACAGGTGGATGTAGAGAGTCATGGAGGGAAGGGCAGATTGGAAACGTGCCTGTTAGATTAAGGGTGTCAGAGGATGAGGCTAGAGAGGGAGCAGGAGGAGTAGGTCCTTGAAAGGAGTTTGGGGCTTTTGTCTCATCTGTCAGGAAGGCAGCTAATGCATCCGTCACCAGCTGGCCGCCTGGGCAGCCCGGCTCCCCTTGGGCCCAGCTGCCAGGCCCTGGGCCATCTGAGGCCTGGGCGACTGCTCCAGAGCAGGGGGGCCAACAGCTTCTGCCGTCACAGGCAGGCTGGTGACTTGTGTGGAATGCCCTGTCTCTCGTGCCTGCTTTTGGAGCCTAAGTCCCTGGTGACAGTAAACATAGCAGCCTCAGGGCCTGACACTGAGCTGCCCTGGGTCTTAGCAGGGCAGGGCCGAGGGGACCTGTATCCCATGGTTAGAAATATAAATAAAAACAAGACAGGTAAATATAGGCATTCGTGTAGGAAATCTAGATCCCAAGACTATTTTTTCCTGACCTAGTTATTTTTGTTTGTTTGTTTGTCTGGGACAGAATTACTTGGGAAATTTAATTGCTTTACCTGGTTATTAAAGACCTGATAGAATGGATCTAATATTATTATTTAAATAGAATAAGAATAGCTGTGATTTCGTCAGTGCTTACTACATGCCAGCGTAGGTTTTGTACTTGAGTGCATAGACATAATCTTAGTACTAGAAGGTAAGCATTAACCCTGTAGGATCATATCAGACAACTCTGTATGGTCAATATTAGCATATACTCATTTTACAGATGAAGGACCTGAGCTCTAATCTTTAATTGCTTACTGGGGTCATAGAGCCAGCAGATGAAAGAGCTGGAACTGAAGTTATCCATCCACCCATTTGTTCATTCCACGCATAACTACTGAGCACCTATCATATTCCCGGCACTGGGGATTTATGAGAGCATCATATACATAAAAATCCCTGGTTTTCCAGACAAACACAACAAACAAATAGAATGTGTAACAGATGACATGCCAGTAAGTGCAATGGTGAAGAATGAAACAGGTAAAGGGGTAAGTAGGACCAGTGTTGGGATGGAGGAGGAGAGGGTGGGCTGCAATTTTAAACAGGATGGCCAGGAAAGACCCCATGTGGCTTTGACATCTAAGCAAAGAGTTGAATATGCTGGTTTGCCGAGCTGCTGGATTAGAGAGTAGAACTTTGATGACTTTGGACTTTGTCCCACGGGGCAAGTTGAAAAATTGGAGTCCATGGAAGATTTCTATGGATCCACCTTTCCCTTAAGTTCTTTCTCTCTTTCCTGGGCTCTGCATTTCTAGAGTAAGAAATAAGAAGGTAAACTAGGGAGGGGGTAAATTTAGTAAAATCCATCCATCCATCCATCTGTCTGTCCGTCCATCCATCCATCCATCCACCCATACATTTATACATCTTTCCACTCATCCCTCCATCCGTCCGTCCATCTGTCTGTCCGTCCGTCCATCCATCCATCCATCCATCCATCCATCCATCCATCCCTCCATTTATCCATCCATCCATCCATCCATCCTTTCAGTGCTCATAGATTACAAGTCAGATCTATACTTCTATCCAAATGAAGAATAAGATCTAGATCTATACTGTTGGATACAGTAGCCACTAATCACGTGTGGCTATTGGGTGCTTGAAATGAGGCTCTGTCACGGGGGAATGAAAAATTTAATTTTATGCAATTAACTAAAATATAAGTTAAAAAAACCCTGGAGCAGTGTAAAATAATTTTTTTTATGAAATACAACTTTATTGTTTTGCTGGGGTATATTTCAGTTTGACCATTGCAAACGTAGCTCTGAATTGAGGTTTACTTTAAGTGGAAAATATACTACGGGTTTCAAAGACTTCGTACCAAAAGAAAGATATATAAAATATCTTATCAGTGGGGTTTTGTACTGATTACATATTGAGATGATAATATCTTGGGCATCTGAGGTTAAATAAAATACATTATTAAGATTAATTTCTCTCTCTCTCTCTCTCTCTCTCTCTCTCTCTCTCTCTCTCTCTTTAAACCTTGTTTTTAATGTGGCTGCTAGAAAAGATAAAATTCCATATGTGGCTCACATTATGTTTCTAATTGGGCAGTGCTATTCTATCCCTGACTATCCTGGAGTTCCCAGGCAACGGGGCGGAGCTGGACGCATAACTGAATGATTGTAATGCCATGAGGTAAGTGCTGTAATAGACCCAGGAACTGAGTACTCTGGGGACAGAGAACTGAGACTTTCATTCTGTCTAGCATAGGAGCAGAGGAGAGGTGATGTCTTAAGCTGGGTCTCCAAGGTGAGTAGGAGTTTGTTATCTGGAGGACAGGGAAGAGGGCATCCCAGGCATTGGGCACAGCATGTATAAATGTGGAGTGGCATGAAACAGAGGGGCCCCTGGAGCCCATGGTCCTTGGTGGGGGGAGGTGGTGTGGATATGAATCAGGAAGAGTACTGTTAGGGTCAGACCTTGCAGGGAAAGGGAAAGAGCATTAATCAGCCACAAAAAGGTATACTTGTTGGGCACCTGTGTGCCAGCCATTCTGCCAGATGCTCTCTCCTACATTAGCTCGTTTGTTGACTCCACCCATATTTGTTGAGGGCCTACTGTATACCAGGCATTGTTCTGGGTATTGAGTATATAGCAAGGAACAAGGCAAACGTAGTCCCTGCCCTCATGGAGCTGACACGCAGGTGATAACACCCAGGACAAGGAGGAAAGAGGACAAGTTGAGGTCGAAAGAGCTCCAGCGACTTGGGCACATCACACAGCTGGTGAGCGCCAAGGCCAGGGTTCTAACCTGGGTCTTTCTGAGGTCAAAGCCAATGTTCTTCTTATCCTGGGATGCTGTCCTGACAGGCTAAGGAGTTTGGACTTTGTCCCGAAGGCCACAGGAGATCAGCAGAATCTTAGAAGAGGGAGACACAGAATCAGATAGATATGTGTTTTAGGAATGAACCACGGTGAGCACGAGGAGGAAGGCACTGAGGAGACTGAGGTGTTGTGGTTCTTGCGGGAGCCTCCCCTTAGCCTTTTTCATAGTCCCCTGCCCCTATCATTTCCCTCCCTCCTCAATCTATTTAATTTTTTTAATGTTTATTTATTCTTGAGAGAGAGAGACACACACACACACAGTGTGAGCAGGGGGCAGTCAGAGAGAAAGGGAGACACAGAATCCAAAGCAGGCTCCAAGCTCCGAGCTGTCAGAACAGAGCCTGATGCGGGGCTCGAACCCACGAAGTGTGAGATCATGACCTGAGCTAAAGTTGGACACTTAACCAACTGAGTCACCCAGGCGCCCCTTAAATCTATTTTTAATACAATGGCTAGAGGGAGACTTTTCAAACCCAAGTCTGATTATGTCACTCTTCTAATCAGAATCCACCAATGGTTTCCTGCCTGACTCAGTATAAAACCCAGAGTTCTTTCATCATTCCACAAAGCCTACAGGATTTTGTCCTTCAGTCACTCTCTGGCCTTAACACCTACTATTCTCCTCTATTTCATTCCACTCATGATGACCCCCTCACTGTTTCATGAACATGCCAAGGATATTCCTGCCTCAGGACATTTGCACTTATAAGGCTTTGTGCCTGGGAGGCTCTTCCCTGAGGTATCCGTATTTATCCCCCATATAGCCAGATCGTACACATGCTTGCTTCCTTAGGGACTCTGCTCAAACCTCACCTTGTCAGAAAGTCTTCTCCTTACCACTGTGATAATTTTCTACCTATTTAACTTGCTTTAGTCTTCTGGCCAGCCCTTACCATCACCTGACTGGTAGTACATTTATTTGTCAGTGGCTCACTATTTATCTGTCAACCTAAGGAAGACAGGGTTTTTGTTCACGTCTGTATCCCCAGTACCTAGAATCGTGACAGATCCATAGTAAATACTTAGCTAATGTGGTTGAGTGTATTCACCCATCCAGGGAGCAAAATGTGGAAATGAGCTCTTTCTATCTCCCTGCCTGGACAACCCCCCACCCCCACCCCACGTAACCCCAATGACATCCAAAGGCTATTCTATGATAGCCAATTAGAGTTATTGTCCCACATGACCCCAGTGCATCCCTGCATGTGATATATGTACTCTCCACTTTCCAGGGTGGCAAGGTGTGGTCTCTTGCTTCTGGAGTCCTGCCCGCACTTCCCCTGTTGATGGGGAGTTTATCACTCTTCAGTTTCTTTTCTCCCCAAGAGACCCTTCCAACGAATCCCCACTGTTTTATGCCCTCCGAGACAAGCTACCTTCTTTTCCAGTACAATGTTCAGGACAGAGGAAACAAAGTCAGTGGAACCACTGGCAGTCATCTGCTTGCTCTGTCTTCTGCACACGTGAGCAGAGAAGGGAGGAAAAGAAGAAACGGGCAAGGGGCTCGAAGCTGCAGCCTCCAGAAGGAATCAAAAATTGTCAGCACAGAGGGGCATCAGAGGTCATCTCGCCTGGTGATGTCATTCCACAGAGAGGCGAAGGCACCTGCCCGAGGCAACACCCCCGGGGACAACAGGGACCAGAAACCCTACCTCGTCCTGTTGGCTGTCTCCATACTACGGTGGATGCCTAAACAGATGCTGTCCTTCCCAGTTGGATCCCCTGCCCTCCCCATCACCAAATAGGTGAGAAACATTGCAAGCGTACTTGGTCTGGGTTATTTCAGTTGAACCCCTGTAATAGCAACTGATTCTACTTATAATTCTGTTCCTGGCCTTCCCTTGTAACCTGTTAGGCACAAGACCGAATATAAGATATCGATAGCGTATCATAGGGAAGGTGGCAAATCGTATTAGCAGCTGACATTTATTGGGTGCTACCACCATCCCAGGCTGTTTATTGCATTAGCTCAATCAATCCTCAACAAAAACCTTTTGAGCTGGGTATTTTGAATGTCCCCATTCGAAAGGCGAGGCAACCTGAGAAACAGAGATGAAGTCACCCAAGATCGCACACCTCGTAAGTGGTAGAGCCAGGATTTGAACTGAGCTGGTTTTGACACTGGAGACTAGGCTTGTACCTGCCCTTCTTCCTGTTTCTCTAGCTGCTCAGCAGGGGAAGACACATAGCTTTCTGTTTTGACTTGTGAGTAAATTTTACTTTTTATCTTAGTCCTCTGTTTCACCTTCAAGGAGCCAGGAGCCTGGGTTCTCCCAAGAAGTTTGGTGGCCAGCGGTCAGTTAAATGCTGTAAATTGTGTTTATTACCCATAGGTTGGAAGCTTCATGAGGATGAGACAGGGCCTGTGTTAGATGCCTGGCGTAGAGGAGAAAATTAAGAGATATTGTTGAATGACTAAATTTGTCTTACCGGTTTATGACTGTTGATTACTGTGCTTAGTGGATCCCTGATACGTGTAATCCAGGAAAAATGAAAAGAAAAATTCTGGCCCCAAATGATCTGCTTTCTCCTTAAATAAGTGAGTAGACGGAACATATAAAAGTGGCACTTTCAGTTCTAAGTCTTCAGATGGTTGTTAGGATCTTCCATTTTGCTTTTCACGTGTAGATACAGACTTAGCGTAAGCTGTATGTATTAGTTAGGGCACTAGCTGCTGTAACAAATAAACCCTCTAATTTCAGTGACTTCATAGAAGATTATTTCTCACTCATGTACCAGTCCAATGTTCTGGTGCGAGGTGGGTCTTCATTCCCCTTATTCAAGGTGATTCAGGGACACAGACTTTTTTTTTTTATTTAAAAAATTTTTTTTGTAATGTTCATTTATTATTGAGACACACACACACACACACACACACACACACACACACACAGAGCATGAGCAGGGGAGGGGCAGACAGAGGGGGAGACACAGAATCCGAAGCAGGCTCCAGGCCCTGAGCTGTCAGCACAGAGCCGGACCCAGAGCTCAAACTCACAAACCGTGAGATCATGACCTGAGCCAAAGTTGGTCGCTCAACCAACTGAGCCACCCAGGCGCCCCTTTTTAAAATTTTTTAACTGTTTATTTATTTTTGCGAAAGAGAGACAGAGCATGAGGTTCAGAGAGAGAGGGAGACACAGAATCTGATGCAGACTTCAGGATCTGGCTGTCAGCACAGCTGTTTATTTACTTTTGAGAGAGAGAGAGAGAGAGAGAGAGAGAGACTGGGGGAGGGGCAGAGGGAGAAAGAGACCCAGAATCTGAAGCAGGCTCCAGGCCTTGAGCTGTCCGCACAGAGCCTGACTTGTGGGGCCTGAACCCATGGACCGTGAGATCATGACCTGAGCCGAAGTCAGACGCTTAACCGATAGAGCCACCCAGGTGCCCCTGGTGACACAGGCTTCTTTTATCTTGTGACTCCACCATCCTCTGGTGTCTTGGAGCCCTCTGCTTCCAGCTAGGCTTTTTTTTTTTTTTTTTTTTTAAACACCCTGGTCTGGAAGAAATGAACATCACTTTGCTCAAATTCCATTAGAGAGAACTAATCACATGGCCAGGCTTGGAGGCAAGGGAGGCTGGGAAATCTGTCCCCAGCTGACCAGCTGTCTGTCAGCTCCTCTGTGAAAGGACAAGCATGAATATTTGGTGGTTAGCTAGCAAGCTTCTGCCACAGTGAAGAATATGTAACTTCTCAGGTTGCTCTTTAATGTAAGATGTCTACCAGGCAAAATTCTTAAGTCAGAAACGTCACAATCTTAGGTAATTTTCCAAAACCTCATCTAGAAAAATGGCAGACTAGCGTCAACCAAAGCATAGGCATTCATTGAGATGAACTGAGATGCCAGGTAGCTTGGAATAGGGGTCAGAACAAAACCCGAGTCAGAGACTTGGGTTCAAATTCTGACTAAAGCAGCTACTGCCTGGTCATAAGCAACTTGACCTCTTTGAGCCTCCCGGTTCTTAACAGCCAAACGGGGGATCATAATGTCCACCTTGCAGTTTTACGATGATTGGAGGTAATACACAGAAAGGTCCTGGCAGACAGATCGTGGATACACGATACTGGTATTACTATGTTTTCTGAACAAGTATTTCTCAAGAAAGCAAACGTCCTTTCTTTTAAAGGCTTTGAAAACAGAAAGCGTAATACAGAACAAGTCATTAGCCTTACGTAAATATAAGTTGTAGCACAGTGCGGATGTCATGCTTCCAACTTCAGATGTTATAACCTCTGTCACGTAGCCAGAATGAAGCTAGGAGTCAGAGTCTAATCGAGTAGTATGATTAAACTGATTTTAATTGCCTCAATGCTAGTAGGAGTCATGCAAGATGAAAAATAAGCATAATAAAA
The DNA here is from genome assembly GCF_024362965.1 of Panthera pardus. NCBI lineage: Eukaryota > Metazoa > Chordata > Mammalia > Carnivora > Felidae > Panthera > Panthera pardus. The sequence continues at coordinate 16,171,743 of NW_026526991.1, forward strand.
ACAATGACTGATTGAGTGCGTACTTTATATCCTTTAACCTTCACACCAGCCCTCACACATACTATTGTTACCATCCCTAACACCACCACCACACTTAAAAAAAAAAAAAAACTTGTTTATTTTCTTAAAAAATTTTTTTTTAACGTTTTTTCATTTTTGAGACAGAGAGAGACAGAGCATGAATGGGGGAAGGTCAGAGAGAGAGGGAGACACAGAATCCGAAACGGGCTCCAGGCTCTGAGCTGTCAGCACAGAGCCTGACGCGGGGCTTGAACTCATGGACTGCGAGATCGTGACCTGAGCCGAAGTCAGACACCCAACCGACCAAGCCACCCGGGCGCCCCTATTTTCTTTTTTTATAAATAAGTAATACAGTTTATTATCGGTTATGGATCAGGTAGCAGGGAGTCCATTCAATGTAACAAAGAAACATTGAACAAATATTCTCATCTCAAGTATAACTGCATAGTTAGGAACTTTCCCTGAAGGTCAAAGATTTGTTTTCTTTTCTTTTTTTTTGAAAACTACTGGAAAACACTCCTCACCCAATTTATACAGGAGATAGAAACTAGTGAAAAGAAATCAGAATTTATATCTGAGTAGAAATTGCAAGGTAATTAGGTCACCAACCTTACAGAAACACTTCACACCGCATACTTTGTCATAAATTATAGGCACTTTTGTATGCGTTGACCTTTATTTGAAAACTTGCTGTCAATTGCACCAAAACAATATGATATATTACGTCAAGCATTTAGAGACCATGATATAATTAGGTTATATTCAATAGAGAATCAGGGGAGCTCAGATTTTAAAGACCCTAAAATTCATACTGAAAAATCACCTTTGCTCTAGAGGTAACAGCACTTGCTGTCCTGGCAAATGAAGGAAAACTGTGTGGGTGCTTTTAAGCTCCCCACCAACCCCCTGCCCCGTCTCTTTCTCTAAGGGTGGAGAAATGCACTTGCTAAATGAGTACTTTGTGGTATGGGCCGAGTGAAGTATTGAATTGCCTGGGGAAAGGGGAAGATATCTGGAAATGTAGAAGCAATTAAAGTCAATAATTGTACAATGCACCGAATTCCTCAAAGATAATGGGTTTTCTTCAGAGGCCAATCAAATGTGCTGCAAATCACTAGGAATTGCAGTGCCTGCCTATAGAAAGCCTGGTGGTGGCAGCTCCCCATTTATGAGTTTCATAGGGAGTCCCCCCTCCGACTTCCACCTGCCCACCCCGCAAATGTAACATCCAAGTGTCACAAGCCGCTGTGGCCTTCTGCTGACTGTCAGTAGTCTCTCATCCATCCATACACTCAGGCCCGGAGGACAATTGCCTGGGATTTGAACCCAGGCAGTCTGACTCTAGAACTCAAGCTCTTAATCAGGCAGCCTGGGATCTTGCTGGAGGAAACACTTTATCTATGTGAAAACACTTGAGCACAATGTGTGATAACATTGTGCTGAAGTGTGGCTCAGCTTATAAATGCTATAGGAATTCAGTCTGGAGAGGAACTCCCAGTGCTCGGGCATGACTGTGTGCCAGGCATGGGACTGGGTGTTTCCACCCTTCCCATTTAAGGAGAGGTAGCATGGCACATGCAGAAGGGGAAGAGCATGAGTTTTGGAACTGCACAGGTAGGGTTTAAATCCTGGCGTTGCTATTTATGACCTGTGCAATCTCAGGCAAAGTCAGTTTTCTGATGTGGTGGCCTTAGTTGAAAATAGGGAGTATGACAACCACCTTACAGAGGACGGTTTACTATCATAAAATAGTATCAGAATACGTTGTGCTATTCATTCAACAAATACTGATTAAGTCGCAAGCATTTGGAAGCAACACTATTTAGCCAGAATGCTACATTACACTGTTATAATAAACCCCTGATCTCACTGGTATAACACAGCATAAGTTTAATATTTGCTCACACTACTTTTCTTTTTTTTAAATGTATTTATGTACATATGTATGTATTTATTTAGTGTGTGTGTGTGTGTGTGTGTGTGTGGGAGAGAGAGAGTGAGCGAGTGAGCACGGGCGAGTGGAGGAGCAGAGAGAGAGAGAGAGGGAGACACAGAATCTGAAGCGGGCTCCAGGCTCTGAGCTGTCAGTACAGAGCCTGACAGGGGGCTCGAACTTGCGAACGGTGGTGGGGGGAGATCATGACCTGAGCCGAAGTCACCACCCAGGCGCCCCTTACGCTACTTTTCTAATGCAGATTAGCTGGGCCTACTCTGCCATCTTTACAAAGACCCACACTGGCTTGGTGAGGCTCTATCTCTGCATTTCCACGGTTGTCAATGTAAGATTGCCAGGGTTGAACTTTTGGGATTCTCAAGACATGCGGATTTGCCCATTGGCCCTTAAAAGTTTCTACCTGAAAGCAATGCGTATCACTTCTGCTCTCATTCCATTGGCCCAAGTGAGTCATATAAGGTAGTAGATTCCTACCACATCCCTTGGGAGTAAGGGGGGCGGGTGGGGGGGGGGAGAACCAGGAAATGCTTGATGAACAATTGTCATCACCACTATGCAGTCTGTTTACCTGTAAAACAGATCGGGGAAACCCTATTTTAAGAAGAAGACACAAAAGCTCTGAGAGGTTAAGTCATTTGACCAAGGTCACACAGCCTATCCATGGGGGATAAACCGATACTTTGCTCACTCTGACTCTTTAATTTACATGCACAATGTCTAGAGACTTTATATATAAGCAGAATACAGTTTCAGGATGGGGGTGGGGGGGCCTGCAAAGTGTGGTGGATAGAATAGGATTTGCATAGACATGGCCTTCCTGTTTGTATTATGCAATAACCAGTGTGCTCTCGGGGAAGGCAGGAGGGGGCAGAGAGGGGTTTATGTCATCATCAGCAGATTGACAGAAGTTTGGACAGAGAAGGATGCCTAACGCTGGAGTGTGGCAGAGGCACAGGTTTGGGGGACACGATGACTGCAGCACTTTAGGCCATTTCTCTGGCAGCAGGGAGGGGGCTCCCAGGCAGGACAGGCTGTCGCAGGAGCCCAGGGTAAGGTGATAAGGGGTAGACATGAGTGAAGACAGCAGGAATGCAGAAGGGATGAACCTGAGAGCTGCAGAGGAAGGTGGAGAGCGGCTCACTGGTGGAAAAGTAAAGAACCACCAGGCGGTTTGTACAACGCACGGGACATTCTTCATACCTCATGCTCCCTATCCCAGTCTGGTATACTGCACCATTATAAAAAAAATTCCCTAAGGCCTCTTTTTCTCTTGCCTTGCAGCTTCTTAGGAGAAGGTCTGTATGGGGGTGGGGAGCAGCTTCACCGCGGTGGGACGCCCTTCCGCCCGACCCTCGGCCTGCGGGGTACAGTCACCGTTACCACCTCCGAGATCTGGTCCTTTCAGTTAGAGGAAAACTCCCAAGGCCCAAGGGGACCAAGAGGCCTGCCGGTCGCCTCTTGCTCAGAGGGCTCCGGCCCTGCTCCCTCTCGAAGTCCCCGGTTCGCCCACCTCCGAAGGCAGCCTTCGCGGGCAGGGTGGGCGCCCGGCTCGGTCCTGGCGCCCCTGGATCCGCACCTCTTCCACGCCCCCAATTGCCTTCCCTTCCCAGGCGGCCGGAGCCCTGGCTGGTGTCGGAGGGCAGGCAGTCCCGCGGCGGGCCCCAGGTTCAGCCTCCGGGCCTCCCTTCCTCCCCGACTCCGCCTTTCCTCGGCGAGCGCGCGGGGCCGGGGTCGAGGCGCCCCCACCCCCCCCTTGGGGTCCTCCGCCGAGCACAGCCGCCCCAGCCGGAGGAGGGGGCCTCGGAGGCGGGGTGCCAGCCCCGGCGGGGCGGGAGGGGTGCGCACTGCGGCGGAGGGGCCGTGACTCACCGCCTGTAACCCAACACCCGCCCTGCTCCCCTCCCCCAGCCTCTCCTCCGTCTCCGGCCTGGCGGCCGCGGCGACACCTAAAAGAAAATGAAGGGGCGCCCGGGCCCGTGGCGCCCCCGGCCGGATCGCGAGCGGGGCCCGGCGGCCTCCGGCTCGGAGCGCTCCCGCTTCCCCCGTCTCGGGGCTCGGCGAGCCGCCGCCGCCGCCGCCGCCCGGGCGCCAGCAGGCAGGGAGGCCGAGCGGCCGGAGCAGGAGGCGGCGGCGGGAGCGGGCCCGCGGTAGCTGCGGCGGGCGAGCCCGGGGAGGGGGCGCTGGGGCTTGGAAGCCCCCGGGCCCCGGCCCGGCCGAGCGAGGACAAAGCCCCCTGGCCGCCGCTGCGGCCTACCCCGCGCGGCACAAAGGGCGAGTCGCGACACGCACCCATCCCCCTCCCAGCTCGGGTGGCCCCGGGCCCCGGGCGGCGGCGGGGAGGTGGGGAAGCCCCGGCCACGCCGCCCCTCGCTCCCCTCCCCCGGGGCCGGCCGAGCGCGCCGCCCCCCGCCCCCGCCCCGTCTGCGCGTCCTCCCGGGGAGGGGTCGGGGGGCGCGGCGCCCCACATAACACTCCCCCTCCTGCGCTCGGAGCCACCCCTCTCCCCTCCCTCCTGCAAACACCGCCGCCTCCCCTGCCACCGCCGCCACCTCGCCTGACGCTCCGCAGCTCGCCGCGGCCGGGGGGCGGTGCGCGGACCGTGCGCGCCAGGGGCGCCAGATGTGCAGTCGCCGCTGCCGCCAGTGACCGAGCCGCAGCCCGAGCGGGATCGGGCCGCCTCCCCGATGCTGCGGGGGCGACCTTGAGCGCGCCCCGGCTTCCTCGGCGGGGACCCCGACACCGCGAGCGCCGTGTCCGGTCCTGCCCTCTCCAGCCCGGCTCACCCCGCGTTCGGACATGGAGGGGGCCGCTGCGCCCGCGGCCGGGGACGGCCCAGACTTGCGGCCGGGGGCGCCGGGCTCTCCCCCGGAGGCGGTGGCGGGGGCAACCGCCGCCCCCGCGGTGGCGGCGGCCCCGGAGCCCAGGAAGCCGCACGGGGTGAAGCGGCATCACCACAAGCACAACTTGAAGCACCGCTACGAACTGCAGGAGACCCTGGGCAAAGGCACCTACGGCAAAGTCAAGAGGGCCACCGAGAGGTTTTCGGGCCGAGTGGTGAGTGCGGGAAGCCCCCGGGGGCGCGGGGTCGGACGCGGCGGCGGACCCAGGGCGCGCGGGGCGGGGGTCTTGGGCACCGAGACTCTCTCGTCGGAGAGCGGCTTCCCAGGAACCCCCAGACAGACTCCTCGCTCTCCCCAGCTCGCCGTGGCTCAGGCGTGTCTCTCTCTCTCGAAACACTTGTTACATCCTGTCTGCGCATATTTTGGGGGTTTTTCTCCCAGCAGCAAAGTAGTGTTTATGATTTGCAAACACTTTGCAACGTTGGGACCGTGGAGGTCTCCCTCGCGGGCACGCATTCAGACCAAGCCCTGGAATGCCTCGCTGCTCTAACTCCGAACAGACCCACATCCTCAGCGGGGTGCTGTGGTTCCCCAAGTCCTGTGTCCTGTAGATGAATGCGACCCCCCACTCCCACTCCTATTCCCTATCACCCTGATGCTGCTGTAGCTGCAAGGGAGGGTGGGCTCCTGCCTCTGTTTTTTGTTTGTTTGTTTGTTTTGTTTTGTTTTGTTTGTTGTTGTTTGTTTTTAAAAGAGAAGGTTTGGGAGCAAAAGTTAAAGGCTGCTGCATGCCTGTGGGTTGTGACAGTTTGCCTCCTGCTTCTGGGAGGACTGAAATGCCCAGGGCATGGGTAGCCACACCGATGCCGAGTTGCAGCCGACTCCATTGCATTTCAGGTCCTGGTTTCAGGGCTACTGAATTGCGGGGTCTGGCCCACCCGCCCCACTCTTCGTGACAGCTGAAACCCTGCCAGGGTCCCAGCCCCATTTGCAGCTCCTTGAGTGCCTTGGGGTCTCTGCGTTGTCCTGAACTTGGTTTGTTGTCGTTTTCCTTTCTGCAGAACAGGCCCTTGAAATCCACACCGCTTGTGGCTAGAGGGTTGGGTTCAAAGTGACTGACTGTTGCAGAAAGATTTCGTGTGGTGTGTGGCAGAAAATTAACATGGTTCTTTGATTTGAAGCGTATCAGATGTATTTTAATCGATTTAGGGCCAAAGTCAGGAACTAATTATGATACTCCTTGCGTGCACTTTTGGGGGGTGTTTCGGGGCCCAGAGTTGCTTATACACTTAACAAATGACCACGGCAAAAAAGCAAAACGAACTGGCGAGGGAAGTGGTAGATTGATGTTGGTATTTTTCTTTTCAATCTCTACAGGAACAGTTCTGGTGGGGGTAGGGGGTACCAGTCAGAAAGTTTAGCCCCTCAATTCTCAAATATTTGGATACCTGGATAACTCCCCGCATCCTAAGTTTCCCTGTTTGGGCTGATCCAACTGTATTCTATAGCTTTAAAAAAAAAAAAAAAAGGGTCTGTGATAGGTTAATTGGAAATTCGAGACGTTGTGCATTGTATTTTGAAAGGGGTCTTCAGTAAACAAATCCTACAGCCAACAAGTGGTTCAGAATTCATTCTGGGCAGGTGCCACTTTTTTGTACGTTGAAAATTCTGTAGAGACGGTTGTAAAGATGTACTTTGAGGAACGCACTTTCAGGTTGGTGGAAGAAGAGGCTGAGAAACGTGCACTTCATTCATGCTTTTCTTCTGAGGTGATATTCCCCAGGCTGGATGTTGAAGAAGCAAGAAGTAAGCCTCGCTCCTTGCTCGTGTTGTCTTAATAGCTGTTGAAGAATCGCGCTGGGAAGCTGGAAGGCGGAATAATGAAAAACAGACGCGGCTGGAGCTGCAGGTTGAGGATGTGAGCCTGTGAGGGGTTGAGTGGTAAGGGTGTGTCTGGAGGACACAGAAGCCCGAATGCTGGGGAGCGGCCGCCAGCTGTTTGAAAGAATGAGATCTCGTCTTATGGGAGACACCTTTCTGAGTTTCCTGGGGCTTCCTGTCAAGCATTCGTCTTGCTGTCTGATCCACAGACGAGGCTAGAGTGAAAGGGATTGCATCAGGAGACGGGAGCCTGCCTTTCTCTTTTGGTGGGTGTCTTTCCCTTTATTTGCAGAAACTCTGAACATTCCGTCGGGATTTAGTTGGACGGCCGCTAGGGGGCGCCCTGAGAACGGGAGAAGCTCCTTTCTCAGCAGGGAGACTGAAGTCCTGCTCTCTTATTGTCCAGCTCTGGTTGTTTCCCATTGTGCTCTTAATTTCAGCTAAATCTCTTGTTTTACTAAAAAATTAGGTGAAGATTTTGAGTCTGGTAGCAGATCCCAGCTCAGAAGCTGGAAATCCTCAAACTGCTTTCTATTTGATACATAAACTTACGAATGTTAGCACAATCATGTGGTGAGAACCTTGCATTAACCAGATGGGAAAACTGAGGTTTGGAGATGGGAAGGCCTCCTTGGCCTTGAGTCCTCCCCCTGCTGAGCACAGTGCTCACAGATGGTGTAAGAACTTAAGTGAGAAACAGGAATTGTCAGGTGGAAAATTCCCTATGCCTGGCTGAACAGAAAATAAAACAAACACACAAAAAAATCGGTCAGCAAGTCGTTTTTGCCTGTCCAGCGCTTGGCGATTCAGAATCTGTCCAGAGCAGCAAGAAATTTTCATCTGAAGTGTGGACTTGGAGTTTGCTTCTGGTTCTAAGGATGCACCTTGCTTTTTGGGGTGCGGTTGAAGAAACCCGAGAGAGCACTGTCTCCGGCCTGCCTTTTCAGTCTTCTGTTTTGTTTTCATTTGTGCCCACGTCCTCTCAAGAGGTGCAGAGGCTTGAAGCTGCTTTGCCTGTGAGAGTAGCTGGCGTCCCAGGTGGGAGATGCTGTGGAATCAGTGGGACACCCCCTCCCCCTGTTGAAAGCAGCTCAGAGGCAGACAAGTGTTTAAAAATGAAAATGTTGTGGCTTTTAATTGCACATCTGGAAGGGCCTTCGGAATCAAACAGAGCACTGCACAACACCGTCTTCTGTGTTCTGTGAAAGCCACTTCCGAAGAGAGTTGCAGGATCCCAAGCTCAGAGTGGCCGACTCGGCCTGGCCTGGTCCAGCCATGCTCCCCTCTGATTCCCAAATGTGGTTTGTGGCCACTGCCTGAGGGTGTCAATGACACAAGGGCTCCGAGTGGCTTGTTCCGGAGATGAACACATCCGACCAGGAAGCACTCTCGCACAGGGGCTGAGAGCCCTGGCCAACATTCAAATCCTGACTTTTCGCCAGCTCTGTGACCTTGTGCAGGCTATGTTACTTTGAAACCTCAGCCTCCTCATCTGTAAAATGGGCTGGCAGTGGTACCATTTTCATGGACCTGTTGTAATAATTGAATAAAATCGTCTATAGAAAGCCTCAAAAAGTGAAATTCACCAATTTAGTTGCTTTCTTTTAGCAGATTCTTTTTTTTCCTCATCTCACGTGGACTTTCATTTAGATTTTAAGACCATCAGAGGGACATGGTGCATGGGACAAATTAGCCTTGTATCACTCAGAGTGGTAGGGGAAACAGTCGGCTTCTCGGCTTGATTAGGGAACACAAGGTGAACAGAAAAGTGCGCCCATGAGGAGCCGAGACAATCAGCCAGATTGTGATAGGATCTGAAAGCATTTCTACAGCCTTGAATTTGGGCTTTGTTTCTTGCACAACTTTTGTTTTGATACAGTTTTGGGCAGGGCTGCTGAGTGGAGCCCTGTGGCATAACACGGCATGCATTTTCTTTGAGCCAAACTGCGCAGACCTTCAGGCTGCTCAAACTATTGCCAAAAAAACCCAAACCCCCAAAACAAACAACATTTTGAGGAGAGGTGTCATGTGATCACCTCACCGTCAAGGGTTCGACTTTTCCCCTGCACCAGGTCGTCTCTCCCGAGCCGGGGGGCGAGGTCTCCAGGAGGGGTCTGGCCCGGGAGTGGCGGATCAGCGGGCAGAGTGTGCCCCTGGTTTGCCGCGGCGTTCCTGGCTGCCGGAGCTCTAGCTTGGGTGATGGGGCGTCTTCACTTAGCAAAGGAACTGCTTTCACCAAAAATGGGTGTTTGAAACCCTAGCCCAAAGTTGCTCCTAGCCTGGTGCCGGGAAACTGCAAATGAGGGGCACAATGTAGTAAGCGGGCCTGCTGAGGCAGGTGACGTGTGGCTGTCCCGTGGGGGTGGCTGGGGTGCCTTATTGCAATTATGGCCCCAACCCACTTTCAGGGAGTAAAGGGACATTGGCAAACACGTGGTCCAAACTTCTCCTCTTGGAGACGGGAAAAATAAGGCATAGAATCGTTAAGTGATTTCTCTGCAGTTGCACAGCTAGGAAGTAACCGAGCTGGGTCTAACCAATCTGATTCTCACTTTGGTGTTTTTCCATCACTTGTTTAATAAATCTTTACTAGAGCAAGATGTGATGCTCACTCCTAAACAGCTCGTAGTCCAGTAGCAAAGATAAAATGTACTTACAAATTTTGAGCTAATTCTGTGCAGTTCAACCAAGAGTTATTACCATCTCCCCTGTGTTTCTCTCCGTGTGAAAGGCCGGGACACAGGCATGACTGAGACCCACGGGGCTACCCATCTGGTGGAGGAGGCAGTAAGCAGTCACTAGGTCTGAGTACCTCCTTTGTGTAGGACTGGATCATATCAGGTGATTTTCACGTTGGAATGTAGCTCCCTGAAGCTTAGTACATTTCGCTGAGTTCAGTCCTGGACAGGAACACCCCCTCCCCGATTGCCGCCGCTGCTGTGATTATTACTGGCTGATATTTTTGAAAGCTTGGGGTGTGACGTGCCATGCTAACTGCCTTACAGACATTTCCTCTCATCGAAGCCTTACAACAACCCTGAGAGGTGTGCAGTCTAGCTAGACCCATTTAACAGATGGGAAAAATGATGGTTAGGGAAGTTGGGTAACTTGCCCAGGGTCATACAGCTAAAGAATGTCAAGTAGTCGTTTTCGAAACCCGCTGCTGCTACAGAAACGGAGAACTTTCCTCATGTTGCACAATGGATGGCCTCTGGATTTGGGCGTGGTTCTTTGCTCATGGTGTCAGAAGACCAGCCATGGGGTGATTCTTTTCCCTGGGCGGGGGGGGGGTTTCTTTGCGCTGTTTGGGAAGGGGCAGTGGCATAGTGGAGGATTAGCGAGGGCAGTTGATGTTCAAGATGACCCTTGATTTGGGTTTCAGGAGACTGAGATACAGGGAATTTCAGACAAAGGGAGATTTTAGGGTGAGCAGGCCGTGTTGCTTAGGATGCAGGGTTTGTGCTGGGAGGCAAGATTGACAAGATAGGATGGGGCTAGTAATAATAATATTTCATGATGGTAATAGCAGCTAATACTTTATGAGGGCTTATACCATGGGTCAGGTACATCGCCATGTACATATTACATTTTTTTTTAATGTTTATTTGCTTTTGAGAGAGACAGAGTATGAGCAGGGGAGGGGCAGAGAGAGAGGGAGACACAGAATCCGAAGCAGGCTCCAGGCTCCGAGCTGTCAGCACAGAGCCCGACACAGGGCTCGAACTCACGAACCGTGAGATCGTGACCTGAGCCAGAGTCGGATGCTTAACTGATTGAGCCACCCAGGCGCCCCCATTGCCACGTACATATTAACTGATTTAATTCTCATAATGAGCCCATTTTCTAGACGAGGAAACCGAGTCACCGGCTGTGAAGGTCACATGCAGCTGCAGGGTCAGGGTTTGGACCCAGGCAGTGTGAACGCAGAGACCTTGACCATATCTCTTCCTCTAGGTGGGCTGACCTGGGTTCTGGTCGCAGCGGGGCTCTGAGCCCAACATTCTGGTGTGCTGGCTTGGAGAGGGGAGGCTAGCCTGCAGGTTTTCGCAAGAATTGAGGTATGAGAAGATAAGGATCGGAACCGCGTTGATATGTCTGCTTCTGGCAAACTGCTTGTTGGGCCGTGAGTATGCTTTAATGAGTCAAGTCAGGGAGCTCTCCATCTGGACACACACTGAGTTCTTTGTTCCTTGAGTAGCCTCTGATTGTGGAATCCCTAGCGGGTCTGGAGAGGTCAGCTGGTTCACCTCCCCGCGTACAGGTAGAGATGTGCCCACACCGCACAAGACGTCTCACTTCCTCCTGGGAAGCCGCAGGAAAGGAGGATTGAGGCAAAGTATCTTGTCTGTTGGGAAGCCCTGTCTTATTACCTCCTGTCACTGCCTCACGTAGTGCCAAGCGCATAGTAGGTCCTCAACAAAGTCTTGTAGGATGGAACTGAAGTGAATGCATTGAGCTAGGGAAGATCTTAGGAGATGGAAAGGCCGTAGGTCATCGTCTCTGACCTCAAGGAGCTTTCTGATTTGCTGGGAAGAAAAAACAACGGCTGGAAACGAATGGCCGGTTACACAGCGAAGTCTGCAAAGCCAGGCAGACCATTCTCCGCACGGATTCCCTTTCTGTTACATGTGCTCAGGCACTCGTTAGGGAGAGAGACGTCTGTCCAGGGCTTGTCGGCTTCCTGGCCGTGGCTTCCTGTCCTCAGTGGCTCCGGAGTCAGACAGCCTCAGTCTCATTTGTCTTTCCCACATGAAAGTCCTGGAGCATCTGTAAGTTATGATTTGTGAAGTATCTGTTTTAAAGCAGAATGCATTTATCATCGCGCTGGCCCAGACGACGCTACACAGGGCAGGAATGAGAAGATCCCAGGCCCCAGAGTAGGAGGGGCTCGGCCAGATGACCCACCCGTGAGCAGAGTCTGGCTGTATTGATAACATTCTCTGGAAACGGCCCAAGAGCAGCCAGATGTTGACTTCACGGCGGGGCCCTTCGGTAAACTTTTAACTGCGTTTTAAAACGGGGATGGCCAGTTCCACTCGTCAGCCTACCCAATGATGCAAACACACATCCACACGGAAACGTGAACGCAAATGTTCCCAGTGGCACGATCCACAAGAGCCCTAAGTAAGAGCAACCCAAACATCCGTCAACTGATGAGTGGGTAAATCAAACGTGGTGTGTTCTTTTTCTTTGTGGAATGTTATATCTGATCCATTCCACAATTCCATTTATGGAATACTTATGGGTTATTATTCAACAGTGAAAAGGAATGAAATACTGAAACGTGCTGTAACACGGATGAACTCTGAAAACATGCTCAGTGAATGAAGCCAGTCACAACAGATCTTACATGGCTTGATCCCATTTCTGTGAAATGTCCCAAATAGGCCAAACCGTAGAGACAGAAAGTAGATGAGGGGGTGCTTAGGGCTTGAGTAGGTTGGAAGGAAGTGGGGAGCAGCTGCTGACGGGCACGAGGTTTCTTTCTTGAGTAATGAGAATGTTCTAACATTGTGATGGCAGTTGCACAAATATGGGCATATACCGAAGATCCCTGAGTTGTACATTTAAAACGGGTGAATTTGGTGATATGAAAATTATATCTCAATAAAGCTATTACTAAAAAAACAAAACAGGGGTGCCTGGGTGGCTTAGTCGGTTAAGCGTCTGACTTCGGCTCAGGTCATGATCTCACGGTCTGTGAGTTCAAGCCCCGTGTCGGGCTCTGTGTTGACAGCTCGGAGCCTGGAGCCTGTTTCGGATTCTGTGTCTCCCTCTCTCTCTGCCCCTCCCCTGCTGTGCTCTTTCTCTCTCTATCTCTCAATAATAAATAATGTTAAAAAAATTGACAAACAAAACAGCAACAAGCCGGGGCTCAGGGGGGTGGGGGGAGTAAGGGGCTGGGGGGTGGAGGCCCATGTCTGTCAGGCCGCCAAGATTCCAGTCTGTGGGTCCATAGAAGTCTCGTGCTAATGTTGGACAAGACGAGGAAAGCAGTGACCTGTGTGCCGTGGCCACGAGAGCACCCTGGAACCGGAATGCCCGGACCCACGTTCCGTCCCACCGCTTGACAATTTTGTGACCTGGGGGTGTTACTCATCTCCTTTAAGCCTCTGTTTCCTCAGCTGGGGCTTATGATGGTTCTTCTTCCCCAGACTGTTGAGAAGATGGAAGAAGATGCCGCGATGCGGCTGAGCCTTTAGACCCGTGCCTCACACATAGCGGATGCACAGATGCATAGCGGATGCAGCTGGGGCTTTTGCTGGTCTAAAAGGGCACATTTGTCTGAATTAGAAAATGGCGTCCCTCTAGGCGAGTGAATAGGAAAAGGCTCCCCTCCTGGCCTGCAGCAGCCCCAGACTGATGGCTCTGGGAGAACCGATGCCATTCATTCGTCCCTCCACCGGGCCCCCGGGTGTATATGTTCTGCACACCGCCACCTGGCATACCTGGCGGTGGCTTTCAATATTCTTATTAGCTGCCACTCATCGCTGCTCTGTGGCTGAGTTGTGATATTCAGACACGACATATAAAAACACATAACAAAGACACAACATATGCTGGGGGCTGATGTACCTTCTTTTTCTTTTAATCTAGTGGTAAAGCAGATGTATTGAATGAGTGCGTACTAAGTGCTCAGGACTGTTGGCAATTTCAGAGGAGAGAATATGACAAGTGCTGCCACCGAGATCCTGAGAACCTAGTTGGGGCGTGTGAGTAATACATCTGGAATAATCTGGGAACATGCAAGGCAGGCTATCAGTGGGGTGTAGAGGAAGAAGTTCAGTGTCGTCCCTGCTACTTGGCAGCTGGATGATCCTGAGCGAGCCACACTTTGTCTCCGAGCTTCTGTTTTCTCGTCTAGAAAGTGTGGCTGCCGGCATCCCACCAAGTGGGATTGGTAGGAGAGATAGGATTTGGAAGCTTCTGACGCAGAGCCCGGCGCCTAGCAGGCTCTTGAAAACAAGGGCTGGTGCTACTATTTTGGTGAGAAGTACCACATAGAGTACCCGGTGACCTTCTTATCTTGGATCATGACTCTCCCTGCTAAACACGGAATTTGCCACGTCCTTCAAGGTTCCCACCTGGGTGTCCAGACTCCCACTTCCTTATTACTCTGTCTCGGCCCTTGGTCCGTTCCCTTCAGGACATGTAAACTATGGGGCGCCTGGGTGGCTCAGTTGGTTAAGCGTCCGACTCTTGATCTCTGCTCAGGTTATGATCTCACGGTTCGTGGGTTTGAGTCCTGCGTCGGGCTCTTCACTGACAGTGTGGCGCTTGCTTGGGATTCTCTTTCTCTCCCTCTCTCTCTCTCTCTCTCTCTCCTTCTCGCTGCCCCTCCCATGTGTGCACACTCTCTCTCAAAGTAAATAAATTTAAAAAAAAAGAACATATGAACTATGTGGGTTTGACGAATTGTCTGTGTATGCCCTCCCCTTCCTCCCCCTTTAGGAGGGAAGCAGGGGTGCCTTCTTACTCCTCACTGCATTCTGGCCTGTGGCCTGGTGCCCTTCCTATAGTAGGTGCTCAGTAAGAATGAATGAATGAATGAATGAATGAATGAATGAATGACTGGGGAGTGCAGCAGCAATCCTGAGAAGGGAGGCTCTGTGACCATGGGAGGCAGCAGGAAAGGTCCCTTGGGTCCCCACCCTCTTCCCTTTCTGGGTCACCCCCCTCCTCACCACTGTGTGGACAGGTGTGGAGAGCCTAGCATTGTCAGGTAAGTGCCTCTCTCTTGCAGCTCTGCACCCCTGCTGGAGAAGAATAGGAGGAGGGAGGAACCTGTTTCCCACCCTGGGCAGCTGTCCCTGCCCCCCCACCCCCGCCCGCCCCCCACCGCCTCCTTGGGCTGCTCCCACAGCCCCCCATCTGAGAAGCCTGGTGGTCAGCTCTGCAGAGGAGGCAAGCTTTAGATGCAAAGTGCATTTGCAAGATTTGCAAACCGTTTTCTCCCTGGGTTGTAAATCAAGTGCTTTAGGAATTGTAAACCGACTGGAGTGCAGAGTTAATGTATGTCTGGAAAAAACACCATCATGATTTGCCTTTTAAACTCAAGAGAAGAATTCCATGTCGCTTACTTTCATTAGAGATACTGAGACAGCATGAAGTTTCCCCGGGGACCGTGCTAGGAGGCATGTGTGGTAGGTTCCCCCTTCCCTGGGAGGGGAGGGGGACAGCCGGGTTCCAGTGTCTCAGAGCCCAAGGGCAATTTCCCAGTGTGAAGGAGGGAGCTGCTTCTTTGTGTTAGAATTTTCTAAGGGCCCCCTCCCCTCCCCCACTCCCTCTTCTGTGTCAAGCTCCTCATATTCAAGTGGCTCCAAAGCCACCAAGACCGCTGATTGCTGCAGGTTTGGAATCCTTGCTGGCCATTGTCTTTCCCTCATGCCCTGGGCTCAGCTCACGTGTGATTTGCCTAAGTGCCAAGGGACATGACTGCCAAGGGACACTCTGTGTCTTCTACAGGATGGTGAAAAGGAAGTGGATGATCCAATCTATGGATCTGAAAGGGAGCAGGGGGGCGGGTTGGGTTTCAGAGCCTGCCTGAACCTCCTGTGTAACCTTGAGATGGTCAGCCTGGCTCAGTTTCTTCATCTGTGACATGGGAGTGGCTGTGAAGATAAATGAGCTGTGTGTCAAGGTCTGAGAAAAGTGTGTGGTCCACAGCAAACGCTCCTTAAGTGTTATTCTTGGAAGGAGCCCTCCTGGGAAAGGCAGGCCAGCGTGCCGGCTGTCCTCGTATCCCCGGCCGCCTGGGTGCTGCGTGTCACTTGAAGTAGGTACCCTAGTGTTGAACCCCCTTTCTTCACCTGTAAATCGAGGGGCTGAGACAGACTGTTCTCCGGGCTCACAGGAAGAGAATCCTGGGATTCACTGAAGGAAATTGGTAGAATGTAGATTTCATTTCCTGTTGCTTGGTTTTTGGCCAAAGGACTCCTTGTTGCAGGGGAAGGGAAGTGTCTTTATTTCTCAAAACTCTTTTCCGATTGTCTGGTGCAGGCTTTGACAAGTGTAAGGAGACTTTTCCCATGCGGAGGGCCATTACCTTCCCGGTTCTCGGATCCCATTGGATCTGTATACACTCCCCTTCAGCTCAAGGCAGGCACCGCTTTTTCAAGGATGTCTGTGAGGCAGGTTCTGTGCCAGATTCTGTGTGAGACAGAAAATTCTCACTTTTAAAGAACCTATCAGTTTTCTCATGTGGAAAGTGGGACGGTAATAGCAGAACATGCCTCCTAGGTGGATAATTACCTTGTAATGGTTCTTAGTAGAGTTGAAAGTGAACTTTTCCTTCAACTAGCAGAATGAGTGGGGCGGAAGAGGCTAACACTCCATTGAGTAGGTGAGCTCCGAGCCCAGCATGTGAATGTGTTTGGATGGAAAGGCAAGGCAAGGATGTGCTCACTCTAGGGAGAACCCCAGCTTGCATTTTCTTCGTGGTCATGGGATATCTGTTTCCCAGGCAGAATCAAATGGGACGTCCTGGGGACGCCTGGGTGGTTCAGGCAGTTAAGCGCCCAACTCTTGATTTCTGCTCAGGTCATGGTCTCGAGGTTTGTGAGTTCCAGCCCCGTGTTGGGCTCCGTGCTGACAGTGCGGAGCCTTCTTGGGGTTCTTTTTCTCTTCCTCTCTGCCTCTCTCTCTCTCTCAAAATAAATAAATAAACTTAAAAAAAGCAACATTGAGGGAGGGAAACCTCCCTCATTGCATGAATGGGCATGCAAGCAGCTGACAGCAGAAATCCTGGAGAGGGGAGGAATTAAGTGGAAATCTCCACTGAGACCCATCCACCTTCTCGAATGTGTAGGAAGGTTCAGAGCAGATGGAGGGTATGTTCCCTAACAGTCTTAATAGCAGGAAACATTTACTGGGTGACGAGTGTGTGTGCCGGTGCTGTTCTGAGTATATGCCTTCTGTCCTCTATCATCAGTGTGTTCATTTTGCAGTTGAGGAAGAAGAGTCTTAGGAAGGTCAAACGACTTGCCCAAAGTCTCAGAGCTGGGATTTAGGGCAGGGCTATCTGACATCAGGGTCATGGTCATAATCCCTCGGTTCCCTAGCCTTTCGTGGGATGGGACCTTGAAAGCTTCTGGAGCCCCCTGCTTTGGTTTTTTTCACCCACACACTGGATGGTGAACACCCACTGAACCCAGGCTCAGAGAAGTGGTCTCCAAGCTTGTGAACATGGCAATTGGAGGAACTTTGTTGCATAATCTCAACTAATTCAGTTATCCTTCTCGTTTATGTCCTCCCGGTGCCTAGTTCAGGGCCTCACACACAAGAAGGATGCAACAAATACTTGTTGAATGGCTGTGGGGCGTTAAGAGTCAGCGAATAGTGTCAGGAGTCTTGGGGTCCGTCCCATTCTTGCCACAAGTTGAACTGTCCCTGCTAGGCTGCAAGATGAGGGCTGTCTGTAAGATGAGGGCTCTGGGGCAGATTTTTTTGTCAGGATTGATTATTCATTCAACAAACATTTGTCGAGGGCCAGCTGTGTGTCAGACACTGCTCTGCTCTGGGTGATAGCGAGAGAGTGATGGTCGGAAGATGGGGTTCCTGCTCTCCCAGAACCCCCTTCCCAGCCTCTTCCAGAGTCCGCATTCGGCGAGTCTGTGTGTCTTGTGCCCACGCTGCTCTGAAGTGGCGGTCACCGAGGCTTCCCTTGTCCCTCCACTAGAATCCCAGCTCTGCCAGGGCAGGGATTTCGTCGGTTTTCTTACCGATGAATCCCAAGTGCCTAGCCCCATGCCTGGTGAATGAATGTCAGTGACGTGCACGCACGCAGGCCCAAATGAATGATTCAGGTATCTCTCTTGCTAATAAAATCACTGCCTGTGAAACTTCTGGGGCTCAAGCCCAAGAAGAAAATTAAGGCACAGAAGTACCATG
Organism: Panthera pardus; assembly: GCF_024362965.1. Lineage (NCBI taxonomy): Eukaryota > Metazoa > Chordata > Mammalia > Carnivora > Felidae > Panthera > Panthera pardus. The sequence continues at coordinate 16,189,329 of NW_026526991.1, forward strand.
TTCCAGGAAAAACTCCGTCTCTATAAAAGCAAGATGCAGCCAAGGTTGGGAAGGCAGGTTTATTATCTCTGCTAGCTGTGGGATTAGGGAGTCAGGCAGGATTCCTCCATTTGTCATCTGGTGATGCTTTTTGCAAACCACAGAGAAAACAAAACAAAAACAAAAACTCTGCCCCTCCGCCCCTCTCCCCTCCAGCCCCCCTCCCCCCGCCGCATGCCTTCTTTATTTCAAGCAGAAAACGCACTTGCTTCTTAAAACAGCTCATGAAGGAAAAAATTATAACAAATATCTTGCATTTCTCTGGTGGCGGCACAGACTGAATTCCTTTCAGCCCCACAATGAGTTCTAATTTTATGAAATGTTTGGATTAGCCACCAATTTTCCGGTGGAATTTAGGAGGCTTGTCCTTGTCCTTATGCTTGAAGCGGAGAAATCTCATAAAATCCATGCAGTGTCTTGGGCCCAGTGGGACGTTCCAGCCAGGGACAGAATGACCGACCAACAAGAGAGTGGCGGGGCCGGGAGAGATGTCTCTGGCAGCTGTGGGCAGGCTTTGCGGGTGGTGCTGTGTTCCTGAACTGCAGTCTCTGGGGCTTGGCTGGGCTGCATACCTCTTCCAACTGATCATGGGCTATAAAAATTCCAGCCCGAGTACAATGCCTTGTACCTGACCTTGTACTTTCAATTCTTGGAGCCAGAGAACATTAGGGCATCTGGTAATTGGGTGAGAGGCATTTGATAACACATGGTGCTCTTAAGCGCCCACCCCGCCTCCCCGCCCCCGTAGTACATATTGCCTGTGTTATCATTTCCCGTTTCCATTTCTTGTTCTGCCTTTAGACCTGTGCTGTCTAATAAGGACACATGTGGCTGTTAAAATTAATCACAGTTAAAAGGAAAACTTTAGTTCCTTGCTCACACTAGCCCCCTTTTAAGTGTCTGATAACCCTGTGCGGCCAGTGCCTACCACTGGACGGTGCTGAAAATGTTTTTTCCGTCGCCATAGAAATTCCAAAGGGCAGCACTGTTCTAGATGCGGAGTTTAATGGGAGAAGTGTGCCACCCCCTTACTTGGCGTTATTGGCTCCATACGCAGTGTTTGTCACTCTCTGTGATTATCTCTGAGCGACCTCATTCATCATCTCTTCTGTATCTTGGGTCTAGAACACTGCCTGGTATGTTGTAAGCACCCAGTAAAGATTTTTAGGATGAATGAAGTCTGATTCAGCATTGGTCTGCATGTGGCTTATGCATAGGGGGTCTTCAGATAATCGAACCAACACTTAAGAGGATTGTAATCATTGAATGGATTCACCTGGTATTTGTTGAGCACGTACTGTGTATCCGGCGATGTGGGAGGCTCCGGGGGTGATACAGACACGGATCCTCTAGCTTAGCCGATCCAGCGGTTCTTAAATTTGTGGGGACATGTGAATCTCCTCTGCTTGTCGAAATGCACCATCCGTGGCATGTACCCCAGAGAATCTGATCCAGCACGGCTGGGGTAGGACTTAGGGGGACCTGGGAGTCTTTAGCATTGTAACCGAGCAACTCAAGTAAGCCTGGTGGAATTGGTTCGTGGTCTCTGCTTTGAAAAACACAGCTCTGGGGGCGCCTGGGTGGCGCAGTCGGTTAAGCGTCCGACTTCAGCCAGGTCACGATCTCGCGGTCCGTGAGTTCGAGCCCCGCGTCAGGCTCTGGGCTGATGGCTCGGAGCCTGGAGCCTGTTTCCGATTCTGTGTCTCCCTCTCTCTCTGCCCCTCCCCCGTTCATGCTCTGTCTCGCTCTGTCCCAAAAATAAATAAAAAACGTTGAAAAAAAAATTAAAAAAAAAAAAAAAAAACAACACAGCTCTGGACAGTGGGAAGCTAGTTGCTGCATTCATCTGGATACACCACCCCACTTTCTTCAGTGCACAGCTTTTCTTGTGGTAACCGGAGCACCCTATGACCTTGGGGTTCTTATATCGGGCCTGAAGCTTGAGGTCTCTTTGCCTGATACCCTCCCATGGGGTAATAATAATGGCAAACAGTTACGTAGCAGTGATCGTGCCTGGCTGTAGCCTAAGCGTGTTAAATCACTGACCTAAGTTCATCCCCGTGCTAACCCTAAGAGGTGCACACCATGGCTCTTCCCATTTTACAGTGGATAGACTGAGGCACAGAAAACGAAGTCACTTGCCCACGTTTGCGGTACCCGTAGATGGAATTCAGACCCTGAAATGCTGTGACGCCGCTGCTCACAGTCACTGGGCTTTGAGCAGCTGTCTCCTGAATGTTGGACGGGGCTTTATATCCTTTTCTGCCAGTTGCTTGCAAGCGAAGTTCAGGTGTGTTGATGAAATGCCTGTTTAGGGGATTAACATCTGTGGCCATTATGAGCTCTGTTGATCTACAAATGCCCATCTCTGGCCTCGAGGAGCGGAATTAACTCACGCCATTTGTCAGATACTCCCTTGAGCCCACCACGTGCCAGCCCTGCGCAGTACCGCCAGGTGTAAGGGACTCGCACTTGACCTAACGGGGGACACGAGGGATAGGCAGGGGCTTCCTGAGAAAGTGTCACACCCAGGATAGGCTTTCTTCTGGACAGGGAAAGCAACGTACATCTTAAAAACTAGGTGTTCCCTCATTTTGCTGCGTGTGACTCTTGCTGTTTTACATAGTTCCGCTGTATGCCTGTCACCCAGTAGGGCCTCTGTGTGTGTGTGTGTGTGTGTGTGTGTATGTGTGACAGGGGTCTTTCCCCCACCATTTTTTAACCACTTAGAAATTCAGGAAACCCCTTAGAGTGGGGAGCGGCCCAGAATTTTCGACTCACTTGTGAGAGCCTTGAAAGATAGACACTTAGAGAGAAAGATAGACACCGATAGGTACTCCCTATGTGCCTCCTACAAGACACACTGAAGGAGGGCAGCTGACACGTGACTTCTCATTTCAAGCAGCTTTGTCATGGGGTGATGGTAACTACCAATTTGCAGTGAAAGAAGAGTAGCTGATCTGCCCACGGGGTCAAGGCGGCACCTGGGTTAGCTCTGGTCCGTCCGACCCCGCTGAGGGCAATTCCCACTACACCACTTGTTCTCAGTCCTGGCTGAGCAGTGGAATAAATAACCTTTTGAAAGCTCTCTGGAGATGGGGCCTGGGCATCGGCATTTTTTAACAGTCCCCCAACGTCACTGTCATGCAGTGAGTTGAGAGCCCCTGGCCGGCGCACGCTGACTGCAGAGGTCCGAGGGTCTGTACTCCTGAAGATGCCCCCGTTGGTGCCTGGCCAAGTGGGGACCTTCCCCACAAGAAGGCAGGTCCCCTCCCCGAGCCTTTCCACCGGTTTGCTTTCTCCAGGGAGGAGTGGTGTGTCCGAAGCCATCCCACTGGACCTGGGCCGGGACCTTTTGCTCTGTTGCATCAGAGACTGCCCGTAAATCGGCAGCTGGCTTGTTTTCTTTCTAGGCCCCAGTTGTAGCGACCTTTGTGTGTCTGTTTATTTCAGGGAAATAATTCCATCCTGCAAAATCAATTCCCTGGGGGCTACAGAAGTACATTTGGAGGGATTTCTTTTAGTGGGGGTGACCTGAAATGTCCTCTTGAAAGAGGACACAGCTGGTCCCCTTCTCCTACCCCCTTCTCACTCTACCCTCTGACATTGTCCTCTCGACCTCTTGAGATTTTGAAGGTCTCATTGTAGTTTTCTTACTTACGCATATCTCTGCATAAGACCCATTTGTTAACAATAATAATAAAAGTAATTTGGAGCACTTAGCAGCATTGGGCACACTGCTCGGCATTTTCTGTGCGTTATCTTATTGTATTTTACCTTTTCCTGGCAGTGAGAGAGTAAAGTTTGCTATCTAGGGCTTTTGATCCCTAGCATGGAAGGGCTTACAATCATGTCATGATTTGCTGGCCTTGTCGGAGGATGCAGGGTTCCATGGACTGTAGAGGCCGCCATATTGGGGCAGTCGACTCGGCGGGGATGACAATGGGTAGTTGGCTGATTGCACAGAGGGTGTAGGGAAAGCAGAGGGTGGTGCTACAGCCTCTAGTGTTCAACCTACCTTGAGCCTCAGTCAAAGAAATGGAGAATATGGGTTAATCTGATGCATCGGGTAAGTGGACATACTGAGTTACCATAGAGAACTCTAAGTGTATTTTTGCAGGTAATTGAAGCTCACCCACTGAAGAGCCAGTCTTTTAAAAAATTATAGCCATTTATGATGGAAATCTCTTATGCTTTCTTTCCTTCTTAAAACAAAGTACCTTGAAAATAAGACTTTTTTTTTTTGATGTCTTTGGGGAACTTCTCCTGAATGGTCCTCAGAACTTTGTTTTGGAGTTCTTGTGTCTGCTATTTATAGTTTGTCTGCTTTCTCCCTCATCAGCTGTCATTGCTTTTTGTGACCTTTTTAAATGATAAAATTCTTCTTCCCCTATAGCAAAAATAATGCGTGCCCAATACTGAAAGCTCACACAACACAGAAAAGTTAAAGATTAAAGTTGTCCTGTCTTGATTCTGTCGGTGAGGCTGCCTCTGGCGGCCTTCTACTTCCATTTTTCCACTTCCCCAAAGATTTGCTGTGACCACGCTTGTTATAAATATTAGTAGGAGAATTGTGGGTTACCATCTGTGGGGGCTCAGTGCATGGATTCGATGACATTTCTTGGGTGGCTTTCCTAAGGGTTTATTTCCCTTCCTTGTATAATCTTCACAGCTGAACAGGCCCCAACGGTGACTTTAGTGAACTTCCGTTTTCTCCTGTAACAGGATGAACCATTGTGGGGGGCGTAGGGCTGGCCAGGGTCACTCAGGGAGCCCGCGTCCAAGCTGGGTCCAGTACATTTTCCATTTCACCGTCTCCCTGTGTTTGCGGGTTAAGGGATATGTGGCATTGGAATGAAGGAGATGCTGCTGTATTTGAATAACTAAGACCAGGAAAAGACCTACCTTGGAGGGGGCTCCAATGACAGATTTTTAAACTTCTTTTCTGCGGGAGTAAGTAGCAGAATGTGGCCTCCTGTTCGGCACACCAGACCCACTCTCTGTTTGAACATCAGTCTTAGATTAATACCGAGATGGACTCAGAAACACACTTGAAAGCAACTTGCATTATTATCCGTACATAGCTTACATTTTATGACCTGCTTAAAGATGCAGGGAGCATAAATCTTGGGGAGGACTGTCTTATTTACTTGTTCGTCTTTTCTGCAGATGGGATGCTTGCATCAGAGCCGGGCTGGCCTCAGATGTCTGATCCAGGACATTTTAGCTGAACTGTATGAGTCCATTAAACAAATGTAAGGGTTTTTGGGAAAAAGGGCTGTGTCTCAAACCAAATGTTTTACATAGAGAACATCTGGGGAATATTGGTATTTGTGTGTACAGTACATCAGAAAGCAGCTTGGTGGGGCTCAGCTGGGATGTTTCTGGCCTGTGGTTGCTGGATTTGACAGTTTTGTTGTAAGGGAAAAGTTCTTATGAAGTGTTGCCATAAAGGCAAGGCTCGCTCCAGGAAGGGCTGTGCTTGCTTAGCCGCGCACTCAAATTGTTCTGATTAGCTCCCTGGCCGGCTCGTCCACGAAGTCTCAACAGTCTGATATCTGAGCTCGTTTTCCCCAAGGCCGAACTCCTGGAGAAGGGAGGGTCGCAATGCCAGGACTCAGGGTGTTTCTTCTTTGCCCCATGGTTCCGGAGGTTTGATGAAACGTAGGAACAGGTGTGACCCAGCACCAGCCACAAAATCCAAGTACCTGGGCTGACAGTTGCATGTTGTCTTTATGACCCTGTGGGGGCCTGGGGAGTCCTTTTCTCTTAGTGTCAATTTTCCTGTCCTGCAAAATGAGTCGCCTGTCTCATGGGGTGGTGGGGAGAGTACAGTCAAGTAGGGCAGCATTTCTAACATAGTGTGTGGGGGTTGTTTGCACACCCGGGTATTCCATCCATGGGTTTGTGGTCTTACCTACAAGTACAGAGGCGATGTAGACTGGAGTGGAATCCGGGATATTATCTGGGTGGGTTGTCTGACTTTAGCAGCTTGCAGATCTTGGGCCAGCTTGGTGGTAGTGAGTGGATGGATGTTCTCATCCTTACAGAAGTTAAGACAATATTATGTTCATCATGTCTGATTAAATTCAACACCACTAATGTTCTTGGAATGTCTGCTGTGTGCCAGAGTCTTTCCTAGATATTGGGGACACGAGGGTGAACAAGGCAGTTAGGGTTCCTGTCCTGTAGGCTCTGTTTGCTGTGTGTGTGGTATTGACCATGAATGATCCTCCCTTTTGTTGGGTTATATGTTGACTGTGATTCAGGTAGCACGGATGAGGACTAGTATATTCATGTGCTCAGGCGGCCATAACAGAATTCCATACATCAAATGGCTTAAATAACAGAAATTAATTTTCTTACGGTTCTGGAGGCTGGACGTCCAAGACTGGAGTGCTGGCAGGGTTTGGTGTCTGGTGAGGCCTCCCTTCTGTGCCTGCAGACGGCCACCTTCTCACTGTGTCCTCGCAGCTCCTTTGTGGGTGTTTGCATGCTCGCGGGGGTCTCTTCCTTTTCTTATAAGGACACTCGCCCTGTTGGATCAGGGTTCCACCCTTATGGCCTCATTTACCCTTACTTACTTCCTTAAAGGCACTTCTTCAAATATAGTCACATTGGGGTTTAGAGCTTCAAGGTCTGAATTTGGGGGGACACAATTCAGTCTACAATAACTGGTAAATATTTTATACACGTGAACATTCTTTGGCAGAGAATAATGGCTAGACTTTTTCCACCAACATAGGTCAAAATGATCCTTACGGAACCCCCAACCAGCCAGAAAAAAAAAGGCAAAACTGCACGGGAATAGGATACAGCTTTATTGTGGTGTGAGAGGAAATTATTGTAAAAATTACATCTGGATGGTTCCTGAGGATGGCATCTTGACTCATACCAGTCAAGTGAGACATGGCCCATTTTATGGAGGAGGTGACTGAGTATAAGGCATGCACTATGTGTGAGCAAAAGGGACAGTGGAGATGTGTCCTTTTTAGGGATGGAAAAATGAGTGGGTAAAGTAAGACTCAATTTTGGTCTTATTTAGGAGTGTGAGTGAGACACGGAAGTAGAAGTGTGTGTGTGTGTGTGGGGGGGGGGGTGATGCATGGAAGGACTTCTCAGGAGGCCCCACCTCTGCGCACATATATCAGTTCACCTGTGATCTCACAAAAAGACACTTTTCTGGGAAGGGTCTTGGGAGTCCTAGAAAAAGCATCTTCTTGGCCAAACTCTAGGGTCATGTGTTTACCTATGGGCATCAGGAGGGACTGGTAGTTTCCTTGTCCATGCTAAACCCTCTGTATTTTCTGGTCCCATCCCCCACCCCACCTGCTCCCAGGCACCTGCCTTGACTTCTCTAGCCCATGACACCGAGGGTGCTTGCCTCCCTAGTAACCTTGTTCTCTTTTCTCACGCCAATGCATTGACATCTCCCAGTAGAAGTTAGGGGTCTTGGTTGCTAATGACAGAAATGACATTGCTAATGACTCTGTGACTCATTTAAGGAGAAAATTAATTTGTAAGGTCTGGTGTATCCCACAGGACCAGGCTGGGGGAAGGAAAAAACCCAATGCCCCAGCCATCTTCAAACCACTCAAAATTCAATTCTGGGGAAAGAGCGTCTTCTTAGCCAAATTCTAGGATCATGGGTCCACCCACTGGTATTGGGAGGGTGCTTTATCTTGACTGACAGTCTCTTTAAAACTGTGTCTAATGGCATCTCAGAGCAAAGTCAGGGCATTTCTGCCAGTAGAAGGATGAATGGGTGCAGGACAGGGAGGAGCTCCCATGTCCCCCTCCTTTTCCAGTTGGATTACAAGCAACTTGAAGGGAATGCCTGGGTCATGTTTTGCAGGACCTGAATCAGTGCCTAATCCAGAGCAGATCTCCCAAAATTGCTTGCAGGAGAATTGACTCATGATTGCTTCATTTTGGGGCCACACCTCCCAGACCCTCCTCTCCGATTCTGCCTCTTGCCCAAGTGCATTGGCTGGGCTCACAGAGAAAACCAAGGAAGACCAATGGATGTGCTTTTGAAGATGGAAGCATTTAAATATTAGCTTAAAACAAGACGTGGGGTGGGGATAAGGCGGTGTCTTCAGAGACTGATACAGCTCATATTTATCAGATACCCACTATGTGCCAGGCACTGTGGCACTCACTTTGTGGGTGAGATACAGAGCTTAAGAATACAGTTATTAGGTTTAGTGAGACCCAGATGTCCTATGTATTAGTTGAGTGCCCTAGGGTGAGTTACTTCACCTCCCTCAGTCTCAGTTTATATTCATTGAGAAAGCAGAAATAATAACATTTTTGCAAGAATTTAATGAGTGAAAGGTTGAGAAACAGGGTGGTGCCCAGTGCCTGGCCCATAGTCAGGGCTTATAACCAGTAATTATTAGGCTTACTCTCAGCTATTGTGAATTATCTCCCAGTGCTTCTGGGTACTATTATTATCTCCATTTTATTGATGTATTTATTTGCTTGTAAATAATGGAAATCTATTTTTCACAGTTCTGGAGGCTGAAGTCCAAGGTCAGGTGCCCGGGAATTCTGTGTCTGGGGACGGCTCCCTGCGTGGTTTGTGGATGACCATCTTCTCACATTGTCCTCATTTGTCGTAAGGGACCAGGGAGCTCTCTGGGGTCTCTTTTCTAAAGGCACTAATCCGTTCTTGAGGGTTCCACCCTCATGACCTAATCACTCCCCGAAGGCCCCATTTCTAAGTACCATCATGTTATCTCCATTTTAGAGACAAGGTCAGGCTCAGTGATTCCAGGACAAGTAGGGATTCAACACTTGAGAGGCAGATAAATAAAAGAAGACTCAGTGGCAGGTGGCTGTGTTTTGACATTTTTTTAAGGGTCCTTTTCACCCCCCCCAGCTATATTGAGATATTATTGACATATAACATATGTAAGTTTAAGGTGTAGAACGTGACGACTTTATACACATATATATTGCAAAATGTTAACCCTTAGTTAGCCATTCCATCCCCTCACATAATTATCATTGTGTGTGTGTGTGTGTGTGTGTGTGTTTGCGTGTGCGTGCATGTGCACAAGTTCATGCATGGTGATAACACTTAAGATCTCCTCTCTTTAACAACTTTCAAGTACGTAAGGCAGTGTTGTTAACTGTGGTCATTACACTGCACATCAGATCCCCAGAACTTATTCATCTTGTAGTTGGAAGTTTGTGCCCTTTGACCAACATCTCCCATTTCCGCACCCCTCGGGCCCTGGCAACCACCAACGTATTCTCTATTTCTATGAGGTTTGCTTTATTGGATTCCACGTATAAGTGAGATCGTACAGTATTTGCCTTTCTGTGTATGATTTATTTCACTTAACAAAATGTTCAGGCTCCTTTTTAATATCTTGGAGTCCATTTGAGCCCCAGCTTTTTGCCCGCAAGGCACTGGAGGGTAAGGTGAGTAAAACAGAAATGGTCTCTGTGTGAATGGCAACCGAGGTCAGCAAAGCAGACCTATATCTGCATTCTGGGGGCTCATGGTAGGGGACAGATCTGGAGGAGTTGGCCAGCTGAAGAAGCTAGTTGCAGATGATAGGGAGTGGAGGGATCCCGGCAGATAAAATGACAAGCACAGGAGAGCCTGGGTGGCTCAGTGGTTAAGTGGCTGACTTCGGCCCAGGTCATGATCTCACGGTTCGTGAGTTCAAGCCCCGCATCGGGCTCTGTGCTGACAGCTCAGAGCCTGGAGCCTGCTTCAGATTCTGCGTCTCCCTCTGTCTCTGCCCCTCTCCTGCTCTCACTCTGTGTGTGTATCTCTCTCTCTCTCCAAAATAAATAAACATTAAAAAAACTATATTTAATAAAAAAAAAAAAATGAAAAGCACAGATGTCCAGAAGCATCACACTCTCCACTCGGGCTGTTCTTTGGGTCCCGGTAAGAACCACAGTCCCCTGCCCCAACCTCCCTGGGGGTAGGCACTGAGTGATGGGTGCTGGATGAAGCTCATGGAGGTCACCTGCCTAAGGGGGTGGCAGAAGATGCCCCGCTGGGGACTGAGCGTGCTCCTTGGGGGTCAGGCTGCATTGCCTGGGGCTGGGCATGTATAGCTGGAGGTGCTGCTGTGACAGGCATGCCCGGCAGGTTTGTAGGGAGTTGATTAGCAGGCTGGGAAGCATCGGGGTAGATTGTGCAGTGGGGCTCTGGAGCAGAGCCCAGCCTGCTCACTCTCTGGGCAGTGGACAATGAGAGCTTCCTTTGGACGGAAAAGAAACTCTGGTTTGTGAAAAGATGCTGAATGAGGCCCCCAGAAGGACAGATTGTAGCCCATCCATTGTTCCTTACCTGTCCGGTATGTCTTTGCACACTCTGATTGCCACGATTCAGCTTTCCGAATAGGAGCTCTGTCAGGATGAAAATAACGTCTGAAGAATCTTTCCTTTCACTTATTTATAAAATCATCTGTGGTTAAAACATGCAATATAAAGCTACGCCCCCCCCCTTTTTTTTTGCACATTCTATATATTTCACCATCTTAAGAAATTAAAAAAAACACTTTGTTTTCTTTGTTCTGCTCACCCGGATCAGCTAAATTCAAGTGACTAATTCTTTTTGCCCCCCTTTGGAAAACTAATTATGTTTCTCAGGTCTTTTATGGCCCTTGTGCATTGTTCGCAAGGTCAGGGCTACAGCAGCAGCCTGAAGTTAATATTTAAAAGCACTGTTTTCAGTGAATTAAGAAATAATGGGATAAAACCCTCCCAAGTATGCCTATTCATGTGTGATATCAAATCAGGCTTCAGAAATTGGAACGAGGTTTGGACTGAATTAGACTAAAGACCGCGTCCCCTGCATGTCTGTGGGCAGAGAGCCCCCTGACATTAGATGGAGGTGAGATACTGTGCCGTGCTGTGAGACAGGTCCTACTTTGCCAGCACGCTTGGGAGTATCTCCCCATGTTGGCTTATTACTAACGCAGCAGGTCTGGGGCTTGGCTGCTCTGGGGCCTGCCTCGTGTGTGCATGGCTAATCTTTGGGTGGCCGTTTTAGTCCTGCTGCCAGCTGTGGCTTGGAATTTGATTAGCACTCCTTGCCCAGAGTATTAATCTCAGACTGAAGTGAGATTCAGGAATCTTCCTGCAGCTCCAGTGCTGTTATTAACTCTGTGAACTTGGGCCTGTGCTTTAACCTCCCTGGGACTCAGTTTCCTCACCTATAAAATGAGGGGGTTGGCATAGAACATTCTGAGGTCCTCGCAGCTCTGACATCTGATGTAACGGTGATCAGTGATCATTACACCTCATGCCTGTGACTGTTTGCCTTCTCAGCCTTCCACCCTGTACACAATCTGTCAACCTGGTGGGGCTGGACCGCTTGTCATCCTCATCTGCAGATGAGGAAACTGAGTCTATGGTAGGCTTGCCTGAGTACCACTGTTCAGGGGCCCCTGGCCAAGTTGCCGTGACTGACGGCAAGGCCAAGGTGCTGATGTGGTTTCTTGGCAATTCTGGCCGTGGTTCTGCTGGGCTTGGAGATTGATAAATACAAGTTACACAACCCTAAGCATATCCAAGCCGGGTTACGAACGGCATCAGAGTTATTGGATGCTACCGGTCGAGGCTGTCCAACCTCTGCCCTCCGGCCAGGCCCTTCCTCTCCCTCCCCAGGACAGTTGGAATCTGGAAGAAAAGCAGCTGCACTTTAGAATTCTGAGTTGGTGTTGCATTTGGCTTTTAGAAACGTGAAAGCCCAAAAATAAACAGCTGCCTGGCCACTCGAGTTCCAGCTAAACAGGCCTGCGTTTTCCGTCTCTCTGTGACTCTGCTGTGGTCTGTGTAGCATCTCTTGTGCTAGCAGAGGCCTTTTTTACACAGGGGGGCTTAGGGTTGTTCATTAGAGCCTGGAGAGACTTCTGGAGGCTTCTGCTAAGAGAAGGCTCCCCACAGCCCCAGCCACATCCTCTGTCACAGAGCGGTCAGAACGCGAGGCTCCGGGGCTCGCTTCCTCTCTCCTCCTTTGGAGACATTTACTTTTTCAGGTGTGGGAGCCCCAGGTTGTGTGCAGAGCATGAAGTAACCCGTTAGCAGCCAGCTTCTGGGGCCTCGCAGCATGGGAGCAAACCTTCCATTTGCCGGGGGTTAAATTAATGCGGGTCGCAGTGTCCCCTCAGGGAAGCAGCTTGTGTTCAGTCCCCCTCTATATAGATGGGCAGTTCATTAATTCTCATTAATCATCCAGTGTTGAATATGACCGTGTAGTGTTTGGGTTATGGCGTAAGAAGTGCCATCATGGCGACATTAACTCTGGTTTAAGTAACATAATGGCAGTGCTCATGCTTCAAAGTGCGGCAGAATCACCTGGGAAGCTTGTAGCAACTGCTGATGCTGGAATTCAGTACATCTGGGGTGGGGCCCGGAAGCTGCATTTTGACACTCAGCACCCACAGCCCCCACTGGGCTGCCGGGGCCTGGTGCAGGTGGTGTTCTCGCTCCCCACTCTTTGAGGGAGGAACTGTGCTCCCAGACAATCAGATTATGTGTTCTGAACTGGCTTGTTGCTTGCTTTTGCCATGGCCGCTGTTGTTAACTTTCCATTGGCCTTTCTCTGCACCCCTGCCCCCCATCCTTTGATTCCTGCCTGGTCAGCCATGGCCGCTATCTGGTGTTTACAAACCCCAGCGCAGTACAAGGAGTGTAAATGTGCCTGTAATTTCTGAGCTGTGAATTCCACTTCCTTTGTGGCATCACCCCATGCAACAATGACACGCTTAGGCCAGTCCTTGAAGAGGGGGTGTGGAGAGCAAGGGAAGCCTTGTGCACGTCGATAAACATCCCAGGCCTCTCTGGGGGTCCTGTGAGCAGGCCCTAGCCCCGTCGGATAAAAATCTGATTTGCTGTTCAAATTCTGGAAATAGAACACATTTTTCATGGCAGGAGAAAAACAAGCATCATCGGAGGACACATCATGTCTGATGGGGAGTTTTTGGAAATCAAGGATGGAGAACCGACTTAGAGAGGATTATATTTTCAGAACCTTTTACAAGATTAAAGGGCTGGTGGTGGTACAAGGGGGTTGCCGTTCTTTGAAGAAAAAGCTTTTCCTTACACACGCCATGCTCCCTGGCGTCTGGGCGCATCTCCTCAGCGCGTGTTGATACAGCTCTTGGCTTCCAACCTGCTTCTGTCTGAAAAAACATCCATGTAATGACATGAATCAACAAGCTGGAGAGGAAGAGGCCCATGGGCCCTGTGGAGGACTTGGCTCAGGTCCCTGTAGGGTCGGTTGCATCATGGCAACTTGCTCGGGTGTTGTCTCGAGTTGGCCAGGCTCCTCACAAAGAGCTGGGGGTCATTTAATTAATTAGGGGCTTTGGCTGCAGGATGGCCTCCTGGGTGGCATCACCGTGGTGATGGCCACGCATAGCCTTTCTGAATGGAAGCCATTTGGTGATCCTGGGGTCTTTGGATCTGTGTGGCCGGTGTGGAACTGTGCCTTGCCATGAACTCTGACCATCAACCAGATAAGAGCAGGAACCCCTACACCGGCCTCCGCCCTGATTTGGCTGCTTACCTCCACTGCAAGTGGCCTCCGGGCCCCTTGGTGAGAAAAGATCCCCGAGCTGCTCTGACTCAGTGCCCTGGAGCTCCCGTGGAACGTGGCCGGGTATGAGATCACACCTTGTGAATGGCCGGGAAGCTGCCAGCTCCTATTGCCGGGATTAGAATGCAAGCTTGTTCCTACTAAGTGATTCTAATGCCGTGTTTATGGTCATGTTTCTTCCCCGCTACTCAGACCCCCAATTCTGCCTCCTGAGACCTCACATATGACCCTATAAAACTTCATGTGCTTGGAGGGTCCCTTCACACTGACCTTTGAGAGCTTCTGTCACTTGCCGTGTTTGCTGTCTACCCCAGCTTCATCCACAGCTTCTAGAATCAGCAGGTGGTGGACTCAGGCTGCCGCGGGTGAGGTCTTAGCACTATCTTTTACAAACTGTGTGAGTTTGGGCAGTATTTGTCTTTTCTGTGCCTCAGTTTCCTCCTGTAACAAATGAGGTTTTAGTTAGGATTAAATGAGATAAGGTCCCCTGACACACAGCTAACACTTAATAAATGCTAGTTACTGCTATTATTAAGAATATTGCCACTGATCTTAAACTGTTGCTATGTCCTGGCCAAAGAGCATTAAGACCTCACTACTCAAAGTGTGGTCCCTGGACGTGCATCGCTATCATCACCTGGGGGTGCACTTGCCAGAAGTGCAGAATCCCAGGCCCCACGCTAGACCTTTGCATTCGCAATCTGCATTTTAACAAGCTGTCTGTGGCCCCTGTCTGAGAAACACTGTTCTAGGACAGTGTCTGCAGGCTGACGTGGCAGTGAATGAGCATCTGTGGGAGGTGGCTGTGGAGGGAAAAGGGCAGTGATTCTCCTGGTCAGAGCCTGGCAAATGTAGAACCTGCCCAGAAATACCTCCACTCCCCAAAGCAGGACAGGAAGACGGCTGGCTGCCCCCCTCTCTGCAGGCGCACAGGCTGGATGTGAATTTTAACCTGCTCTTGCTTACTTATTACAAATCTGGGGAAGGGGAGGAGGTATGTACCGAAAGGGGAGGGGAGAGGCCTATAAGATGATTTGCTGTGGGTTCGTCCCCCCGAAAACATGGTCCAGGACCCTGTGTCTGCCAGGCCTCGTTTATAGTCATCACCATCAGTAAAAGCACCTACTGTGCTCCAGGCACTTTACTTAGGTTATTCCCACTCCTTACAACAGCCCCAAGAGGTGGGCATTGCTAGCCCCATTTTACCGATGAGGACACTGAGATCTGTGATGGTCAGGCTCCCGGAACGAGGTCAGCTAGTCAGTAAAAGCCTGGCTTTCGCAGCCACCGTCTGCTTCCCAGAACCCTGCCCAGTGACCAAGCTCTTAACATTCACAGCAGCCGCTGTGGCAAAGGACACCCAGCAGGCTGCAGAACAGGTGGCTGATGGTGATTATTCCAAAAAGGAAAAACTGCCTCCATGGAAGAGGAGACTGGGCCTGTTACATTTAACAAGGGTTGGGGACTGGCTGGGCTCAGTGTGCCTCTTAAACAGGCAGGCACCGCAGGGCAGAATTCACAGGTCCGCAGCCAGCCCCGCTGCTGCCTACGGTTTAAACATTAAACTATAGGGTGGCCTTATTTAAAGGCAGACCGTTTTATAAGGCACACGGTGCTGTCTAGACTTGGGAACATTTATGAAAGTGGTTGTACTGCGCGTGAGTTCCCGTCACTCTGAAGGCGGAGTGACATCTCTCTGGCTCGTGCAGGAATGAATTGGATGTTTTGGGGGGAGGGTGTATGGTTTCAGACATTTGGTAATCTCTTCCTGCTGGGCCCTTTCCCCACCTCTATCTTTCTTTGTCGATGTGGGCGAGGACTGAGGGAAACTGGAGAGAAGGTTTTCTCCAGAATTCTGGCACCCGTGTGTGTTTCTTTGGTAGCCTTCGGTCACGAGGAAAATTGCGTGATCACTTGTGTAATTTTTGCTTGTGGCTCTTGTCCTTCCCCTCCTCTGCTCCCCACCCCCCACCCCAACCTTGAGGGCTGGGGCAGAATCTTGCTGGTTTTCCCTTTTGTGTAGTCCCAGCACTGTGCTTGGTGCCTGGTAGGTACCCAAAAGGAGTAAGTGAATGAACAGTCCACATGCAGAGAGGCTGAAGTGGATGTCTTGAGGCCATCTTCTGGCCTCATTCTAGGCCATTCTATTCCCCTGGTCACCTGCACAGGTGACCATAAGAAGGAGATGGGGGCGGGGGGGGGGGATAGTCCTGGGGTTGCTTTATCCTTCTGTCTGGTCTCAGGCTCAGATGCCATGGTGATCATGGTGGGTGAGCCCCAGCTGCTCTGGGCTTCCTGACATGTCAGGTGAGGGTACAGTTTAAAGACCTGGAGAGAGATTCTCCTGACTTTTACGTACTTGGGGAACATATGTTCCCTAGGCCTTTACTTGCTGGCCCATGAGGAACCAGGAGGAATTCAAGTGTGCTCCAAGAATGAAAGGAAGGAAAGCAGGAAGGCCCTATATAGGGGGCAGTCTCTTCAGGTTAAACATGCTGCCGTTTATTGAACACTTATTCTGGGCCAGGCATGTTCCAAGCACCTGACGTTTCATCCTCACAGGGTACCTGTGAGGCAGGTCCCCTTCTTTCCCTACTTGATGGATGAGGAAACTGGAGCACAGAAAGCTTATGTCACCTCTCCAAGGTCACACAGCTAATGAGTGGTTTTAGCCCGGACTCAAAGCCATGTTCCTGACCATTACACAACACGGCTTTGCCTTGTGCTGGCTCAGGTTATCCTTCGACTTCATGAAGCAGGCACCACCTTAAGTTACAGGAACTACACTTATAGATCTCTTTCTCCTTTTATAAACAACTCTTTAAAATTGTGACAACCATTCTTAGCTTTCTGGGTACCTACAGAAACAGGCCATGAGCTGGATTTGGTCACAGGCTGACTATGCAGCAAACCAAGAAGCATTTCAGATGGTGCAGAATGTCCCCACGAAGATGAAGTAGGGAAAGGTGTGGAGAGAGGGAGGTGGCCAGGAGCTGCCTCATCCCCTAAAGGGGTCAGGGAGGGTTTCCGAAACCTAAGGGATCCTGGAGCTGAAGCCTGAATAAGGATGTAAAGATCCGTGACGTGTAGAACACTTGGCATAACGTCTGCACCGTATAGGAAGTGCTCCACGACCACCTGCTGTTATTACAGTGGTTGTTACTGTGTCCGTGGTTTGCCATTAACTGGCTCTGCGACCTTGGGTGGGTCATCTCACTGCCCTTGGGAGTTGAAACGAGAGTCTCCCCCTGGCCTTGACAATTGCATGGTTCTAAGTGATTTCTAGCCCGCCTTGTTCGATGGACTTCCCACCGACCCTTTGAAAGGGGGGGGCAGAATGAGCCCTCTTTTACATTTTCAATAGAAGATTCATTGTAGGAAGAGGGAAACTTTTGTGGAGGGACAACCACCATGGTTATTAACATTTATGGAGCCCTTTTAGTTTCCTCAGTGCTGAGTGGGGTTTTGTTAGAATGTGAGCACTTTCCTTTTCACACTGGGCTGGAAACATCCCCCTGGCAAACGGCGCTGTGAGACAGTCGGCCTCCTGCCCCACTGTTGGGGGGAACTGACCAGTGGGCTTATTTTCTTACCCCCCAGAATGTCTTTACCCTCCCCTGACCCTGGATGGGGAAAGAATTTCTTCCTATTGTCCTTTGACAGTAGAGCCTCCTTGAGGCCAAGTTCAGCCTGCTGCATAATCAAAGGGGTGGTTTCTCCCCTGGTCCATCTTTAGTCCATGGAGGAATGCAGGAGGTGGTCCAAACAGCCACCCACATCCTCCATGGCCTGTGTGTGCTCACTGTCTGCTTCCTCCCAGAACAAGCTCCCAGGATCGCAGGCCCTGCTCAGACAAAATAAAGCCTTCCAGTCATATCTTTACATTTGACGTCAGCGCAGGGAGGCTTTTCTCGCTGCATACTGAATGGGGCTTTCGGAGGGCCTTGAGCCCGGCACCCTGGTGAAAAGGGGCCTTGAAGCTGGAGGCTCATTCATCTCTGGGCAGCCTCCTTTTATCCGGCCTCCGCCTCGGGGTCTGCTCCCAGTCTAGGGGAGGACGGTGCCTCTCCCTGGGTTTACAGCAGGGCGTCCAGCGTTTCCAGTCTGCTTTGTCCATTCCTCGATTGCCCTTGCAGTAGGGTGCCAGAGAAAAACGAAGCATCTTCCCAGTGTGCCTGTCTTGATGGTGGTGTTTGACTAGAGGGGTCCTTCTTTTTATGCTCCGGTTTCACTGTCGCCTCTCTGGTCTGGGCTCTCATCACCTAACCGCAGACATCACCCCTGCCTCCCCCTCCCATCCCTCCTTTCTCCTCCCTCCTCCTTCCCCTTCTGTCTACCTAGCACCTGCCCGCCTGCCCACACTAAGGGTTTTTCAGGCCTGCCACGTGCCAACGAGGAGTTAAGCACGGGAGATAAAGCAGTGAATAAGATCCCCGATAGTTCAGAGCCAAGTAATGACACAAATACTGATTTCATTACAGCTGGGGAGGTTTTTGCAAAGGAGGGATATGTGGGCCTGCTAGTCCATTTACATTTGTTGGGAGGGCAGCAAATGGCAAAAACAGCAATAATAATAGTAGCTGCCCAATTCTCATTGAATTATAGATGGGCTGATTGTAGTTTCCATGTATAGTGCCTGGTGGGGACCCGGTGTTAACCAGAAGATGCAAACGTTCCCAGATGTGAGTAGCTTCCTGCTGAGGCTGACAGGGCTTCCCCCTGTCATAATCGAGGTGTGGTCGTGGGCTGTTGGTAATGAGGATGCTGTCTCTCCAGAGTACTTCATGTCTTTGTGATCCAGAGGGATGAGTTAAATGCCTTTCATCTAGGAGAGGGTGGCCCAGGTGAGAGCTGACGTCATAGGAGGACCACTTTGGAAGGGACTAAGCTGGCTGTTGGTAACAAGCTTCCTTGTTACCCACGGACACCTTCCTCCCCCCCCACCCCCCCACCCCCAGAGTACTTTTTGCCTCCCTTAGAGCCAGGGTGAACTAAATTACCAAGCAACTTGTTTAGGAGCAAAGATGAATCCACTGGCCAACATATTTTTCCTCATTAGATTCCTGTTGTCATTTAATGCCTTTTTATTTATGTGTTTCTTTTGAGCGATTGCTCTGCTCGTTGGCCCTGGCAGCCCTCTACAGTTTGCATTTGCAGACATTGGCACGGGGATCATCTGGGGCCAGGCAGGGAGTCTGGCTGTCCCTCCCTTTGTTTCATCCTGATTTTTCTGTAGCAGAGCCTTTTTGTCTCGTCACGTCACGTCACGTGCGATGGAAGGTGCCCGGGGCCAGAGGAAGGATGAAGGAAGGATTTGGCCTCTGAGCAGTTGCACAACCGCAGCATAGGCTGGAGTCTTAAAACCCTGCATTTGAGCAGAACTGGCTTGGAGAGGCACCGTGCAAGGAAGCTTTTACCAGCCATTGCTGCGGCAGCTGCCCGCTGGGGCTGAGTGATACTGATTTCACCCATCCATGTTTAATCATCTATACCCTGTAAACTGAGCTCTTCGGTTTCCTTTTTTCAAAGCATCAGGATTCCTAGAGTAAACGAATTTGGCCACGTGAAGCAACCTCTGCTTTATGGAAAAACAACAACAACAACAAAACAAGGGAAACAAGACCAAAATAAAACCCCCTAACCCAGCGTCCCAAACCCCAGGCTCTTGGACTCTGATGTTTTCTGTTGTCAGGAGAAGGGTGTTTTTGCTATAAATGAAAGACGTGACAGGGGGTATTTTGAAGCTTTGTTTTGGTTATTGTCGGTTCTGCCAACAAGTAACATCTGTATTTATTTTCCAAACTCCCCCAATGGCTGATTTGCATCTGTTTAGTCCTCTGAGTAACATTTCATTTCCTGACTTTATAGGTTGCTATAAAATCCATTCGTAAGGACAAAATTAAGGATGAACAAGACATGGTTCACATCAGACGAGAGATTGAGATCATGTCATCCCTCAACCATCCTCATATCATCAGTATTTATGAAGGTCAGTGATTTTTTTTTTTTTTTTTTTCACCCGCGTGTCAGTTACCATTTCTCATACCATGGGGCCTGCCAAGATTTTTAGGTAATTGCCCTTCTGGGCAAGAGCCAAGTAGTTTTTTTCTTCATGATGCAAAAATAGCTGGGTGTTATCTCCTATTTGGTTACCTCGAACGCAACCAGACACACGGAGCACGGCTCCCTTTGGTCATAAATAGCTCCGGCTGGTGCCTTCTTCCGCCTCCCGGCCAGTTCCTTGGCGGTTGCTAGGCAACCCGCCTTATTAAAAGCCAGTATGCGAGACAGCCATGGTTTCTGAAAAATGGCGGTTTGCTGGGTGACCAGGGTCATGGTGGATCCATTGTAAAGGTCATTGCCTAACGCAAATGCCCCGGTGGTGGAGTAATGAGTTACTCCAAGTTAGGCTCTTTGAGTTGGGAATTAGCTTTGAGCAGGTCCGGGAAGTACCAAGAAAGAGGAGGGATCTCTTGGCAGAGCAGATGCTTCACAAATGGAGTCCACGTCATAAGTGGTGTTTGTGGAAGAGTGGGGCTGGGAAAAAAGTCACAAAAGTGCTTGAACTTCAACTCGTTGGTCCTTCCTGGGAAGAAATGGAGAGTATAAACTTCCTATAGTCTATCTTTTCTTTTTTTTAATATCTTGTAAAAAAATTACTTGGGCAATATGTATTTATTGCAGGAATTATTGAAATACAAAAGTTAAAATTTAAAAATATTTTCAGGGGCACCTGGTTGGCTTGCCAGTTAAGCATCTGACTTTCGCTCAGGTCATGATCTTGCGGTTCGTGGGTTCCAGCCCGGTATCCGGCTCTGGGCTGACAGCTCAGAGCCCGGAGCCTGCTTCGGATTCTGTGTCTCCCTCTCTGTCTGCCCCTCCCCTGCTTGCACTCTGTCTCTCTTTCTCAAAAGTAAATAAAAATTAAAAAATAATTAAAAAATAATTCAGTTCTAACCCCCCAGTTCTAATATCACTCTGGCTATATTTATTTATATTTTATCTACTTCTCTATATCTGTACATGATTTTTATCCAAAGTTAGATCTTACTGTTTATACCATTTTTTAACTTAAAATTTTTTCATGTTTTATACCATGCATCTCTTTCTATGTCAATAAATATTCCCTGTAGGGACAGTTTGAAAGACTTTATAGTATTCCATTTATGGATGTATCATAATTTACTGAATCTAATTCCTTTTCTTAAATATTTAAGTTGTTTCAGATTTCTAGTTATTATAAACAGAGCTTTAGTGATCCTCCTTGTAATCATTTTTATATTCATTTCTGTAATTTTTTTTTTTCTTATGAGAAATTTTCTAGGCTTGGACTTCCTGAGTCAAAGTGTTTCTCCAGAATATTTTTAAATATACAGTTGAATCAGAAAAATGGACCTATTTTTAATTTGGTATAATCATAATATTTTTAATTATGGTCTGAGCATAATAAGTTACACAGTAGTGGCTAAGAGGAAGCCAGATGGTAACCTGAAAGTTTTTCTGGTATCTATTCTAAGTGCTCCTTCTTCTGGTTCTCTGCTGTTTTTTGCCATTTTTCCCCCTGTTGTTTCTATTTTTTCTCCTCATCCAGAAGTAAAT
Organism: Panthera pardus; assembly: GCF_024362965.1. Lineage (NCBI taxonomy): Eukaryota > Metazoa > Chordata > Mammalia > Carnivora > Felidae > Panthera > Panthera pardus. Next base: position 16,210,540 of record NW_026526991.1, read on the forward strand.
GTTGGTAACAGGTTTTATCTTGATTTTTCTGAAGCTCATTTTTGGAGCCCTTGAGGATAGAATGCTTGAGGGAAATCTTCGTTCATTCATTTATTCTTTCCACAAACATCCCTTGCAGTCATTCTCCAAGTGCAGACTCTGAACCAGTAACATTAGTATAAATTAGGATTGTTAGAAATGCAGATTCAAGGGCCTCACTGAGGATCTGATGCATGGGCAACTCTGGGGTGGGGCCCAGAAGTCTGTGTTTTAACGAGGATGGGAACCAGTGGCCTACCGAGTGTCTGGTTAAGCACTGTGTTAAATGTGGTTAAAAATCTCATTTTCAAGGCACAATACAAGGCATGATAGAAAAATACTATGTAGATATACAAGCAACATATCTAGCACTGTGGAGTCCTGGAGCTTAGATGTTTTCATGACATACAGGCTGGGCCATGAAGGAGGTGTGTTTTTGTTTTTGTTTTGTTTTGGTTTTTTTTGAGGAAGAATTGGCAAAAGTAGAATTCTACGTTGATAAAATGAATCTGAATATGCCTGTCAATGAGGGGAATTTCTAGAGTTTAGAAGTGAGTGGAGATACAAAATGCAGGATGAGAGTGAGTTTTATACAATTCTGAGTGTTTTTCCTCCATGTGACCTGATTACCATGAAAACCTGAAGGCAGCTGTAAAGGATGACCAGTACAATGTGGACCCGTGTGGGTGCCATGCTCTGTGTGCGGTGTTGTGCTTGGGATTTCTTGGCTCAGGGGAGGAGCCTTCTTTATCAGGAAGTTGGAGAGAGTGCAAGCCCAGTATGAAGTTTGCAGATTATTTGGGAGATGGTCTGTGATAACTGAAGTCTGGCACAGAGAAGCCTGACTTCTTCACTGGCATCGTGCTCACTTTGGCCTTGGGAATCCTGAAGGTGGAATGGAGAACAGGAATCTGTACTCTCAAGGGAAGGACAGAGATGAAACTTAATGGAAAAACATTCTCTTATCAAGGTCAGGTTGGTCTCGGTTCAGCTCCTGCTGGAGGCTTCAAGAAGAAGAGAAGCCCTTGCTTATAATTTTAAAGATGGGTACCACATAATTTAAAGTTCTTTGGGTGACTAGAAATAATTTCCGTCAAGGTCTCAGGCGGGAGTTTGGGCCTCAATTCATAAAACCCTATCAATAGGTTTTCGGGAGTCAGGAAAGAGCCTGAGTTCTGACATGAGACTCTTGTGTTTTAGTCCCAAATCCTTCACCGTGGCCTCAACATGAGACTTTGAGCAAGTTGAGGGGTTTCTCAGGGCATCAGTAACCACACCTATAAGACGGGGGTAACAGTTCTACCTCTAAGGGTTGTTGACAGGAGTAAATTAGATGATACATGTTCTGGTAAGCTCAAAAAAGGTAATTATCGTGAAGACAGTGTACTCATTACAAGTGGTTCCTTTGGCCTGGTCCATTGGCAAGGGCCAGTGGGTGAACTGCAGAGTGCTTATAAATCCCCTGAAATAGTGTATAACTGCACTGTCCAATACAGAAGCCACTAGCCATAGGTGGATATTTAACTTAGAATTACTAAAATAAAATGATTAAAAATTCAACTTGTCAGCCCCACTACTCACATTTCAAGTCCTCGATAGCCACATGAGTCTTGGCTGCCATATTGGACAGTGTAGATTCAGATCTTGTTCATCCTTGCAGGATAGGACCATGCTGGTATGTAATGTTTTAGATGTTGGGCAGTGCCTACATCAGTTTTTTCCGAGGAGAGGGTGGGTAGGTTTTGTTAGATTGTCAGAGGGATTCCTGACCTCAAATAGGTTAAAAAAAACCCTCTACTGCCACCAAACATTTTATGGCCTGCAGAATACCATACAAATGAAATGAATTGTTTTTATCCAGAAAACTCCCAGGGACTTAAATGTGGATTTTTTTTTTTTTTTTGGCTTTTAATTTCTTAGAAATCTCTGGTTTCTGTTCTGTTCTCTTTCCCTTCTCCCACGCAAGTTCTGTTTCTCCCACATCCACTAAATAACTGTGGAGGAGGGCAGCTCCCCTCCCTTCCCCGGAGGTTTGGAGCCAGGGATCGCCAAGGCGCTCTTCTAGCCCCTACACCTCCACCTGTGACCCCACAGTCTCCAGGGTCTTCTGACTTTATCTGCTTTGCTGCCCAGGACCCTGGGACCCGGCTTTGAGAGCTAAGTTGGATCTCTCGATCTCATCTGTAGAACTCTGTATAATTTGCAAAGCGCCCCCACGTCTCACCTTATTTGCTCCCTGTGGCAAACCTGTGAGGTGGGCAGGCCGGGTGTCCCATTTTCCAGTTGTACAGACTGAGACTCTGGAAGGTTAGGACTTGCTGGGTGTATCAGTTTGGTGTGGCAGCCACAACAGGACGCCACAGACTCGGTGGCTTGCACAACAGAAACGTGTTGTTCCTCTGCTCTGGAAACTAGAAGTCCCAGTTCTGGGTGTCAGAGTCAGAGGGTAGCTTTCCTCCAAGCCTTTCTCCTTGGCTTATAGATGGCCATCTTCTCCCCGTGTCTTCATGTGGTCTCCCCTCTGTATGCATCTGTGTCCAAATTTCCCTTTCTTATAAGGACACCAGTCACGCTGGACTAAGGCCCATTCTGATGTTCTCATTTAATCTTAATGATCTTTTTAGAGGCCCTGTCTCCAAGTAGGGTCACATTCTGAGGTCCTGGGCATTGGAATTTCAACCTATGAATTTGGGGGACCCAATTCAGTTCATAACACAGGGTATCATGGCTAGCTGGTGGCCCTGGCACACAGGCCTAACGACCCCATTTGTCTTTTCCTCCGCCGGGCCTCAACCCTGTATTTCTGATCTTGTGTCTTAATTTGCAGGCTCCGCAGCCTACCTCTGTGCCCTAGGCATCCTCCTTAGGTTGGCCTTTTCAATCCTTTGCATCCCTGGGGTGTGGTAGGGGCAGCATGGTGGCAACAATGTTGGGGGACCTGAGTGTGTGGTTTCTCAGCCAATCACAGTGTGAAGGGGAACCTTTTCCCTGGAAGCTGATTGGTTGCCTGACAGGCCAATCAAGAGCCTTAGCTGAGTAGGAAATGTACAAATTTGCCAAAGGAAAAATCAGTGCTTCGCATCTAACCGGCTGTTTGGACATTAGCCAAGTGAATAGGACTATTGAAGATCCTTACAATTTCTTCTTTAGCCAGGACTTGTATGATTTAAAGCGTGCGCACTCACACACACACACACACACACACACACACACACAACACACACACACACCAGTAGCAGCAGCAGCCGTCCCAGCAGTAGCAATGTGGCAGAGCAATGATGTATCTAACTCCGTATGTTTAGGAACTTTGGGCTTTCACAAGGGGAAGGCACTATCTTGGACTGTACTATCCATGATATTGACATACTAGTGCCAGAGAAAAAGCAATTCATTCATTAACAAAATAAAAATACAAATTGGATGCTTATTACATGCCAGGGCCTGTTCTAGACACTAAGAATATTGGGGTGAACAGGACAAGCTCTGGTCTCACGGGGCTGACATTCAGTGAGTGAACAGATACGTGGCTACTGAGCTGAAGCCTCAGTGGAACAGGTAGTGAGCCCGCCGAAGTTGCGGGCATGCCAGGCAAGGGGAACAGCATGTGCAAACGAACCAATGCTCAGAGGAGGGAAGGACCTCGTGTTGACAGAAGTGACAGAGGGTCTATGAGGCTGAGGGAGCCAGTGAGCAGGAGGGGGTGGAGGAGGCTGAGGAGGGCCAGATTTTGACCACATTGACTAAAGGAGGGCTGTGGCTTTCATTCCAGGAATAGGGCAAAGCCACCGGTTTTGAGGAAGAGAATAGTTTTTATTTGCACTTTAAAATAATACTAATAATAGCTATGAGTTATTGAGTTTTACCCTGTGCTAGGATGTGTGCTTGCATCATCTCAGTTAATTCCTTATGTCCACAAAATGCATACTGTTAACAGCTCTAGTTTATGGTAAGGAAGTTTTGTCTTAGCGGCCAAATAACTTCCCAAGGTCACACCAGCTAACCAGTGGTGGACCCGAGAGCTGAACCTAGTCCCTGGCACTCTGAGGCTGGTGCTCCTGATCCAAGCCAGATCATCTAGTGGTCTGCAGATGCCCCTAATTGGGGACAAGCGTTATTCTGGAACCCATGATCGAGAGAATTCCCTGGCGTTCATAGGGGTTGCTGCCCTAAATATGTGAGAGCATTAAATCCCAGCTTTGTGGGTATTTTAGAAAATATTTCTGCAGACATCTCAGGAAGAAGTGTGGGGCCCAGATCTGGTAAACTCGAAGATCAAGTGTTTCCTTTCAAATGTTTCTTTCTCAAACCAGACCCTGGGGTTACTTTCCTATTGACCTGTGGGTGAAGGTGATTAACCCTCAAATTTGTCAACTCTGTGTCAACACAAGCCGTAACTGGTTTCTAATGCTAAGTAAATAAAAGAGGATAGACCTACACCTTCTAGTATGTGGTACTAAGGATAATCACTTAATGGAGAGAGAAGAGGAAAAAAGAAATCTCCGGCACCATCTCTGAGATGGACCCTGTTTCCAGTCAAAGGAATTCCATTCTCTCAGCAGGGTGGGAATTGACAGTATGGAAATAACAGCTGAAAAGGAAGTGCCCGCCAGAGCTTTCAACTCGGCTGCCTAGGGTGGAAGAGATAAAAACAGTTTTTGCCTGAGGTTCTGATTTCAGGACCCAGAGCGCAAACATCAAAGGCACTTTGTCTCGCCCTGGCTTCCCCTTTGAAAGCCTAGGAGACCGATCCGCAAAACCACCAGAAATGAACTTCTTGCCGCACCGCACTTTAGGGAAACTTAGCACCCTGTCTGGTAACAGCACCCCTCAGGGTAGGGGTGGGGGGGAGGGGTGGGTGGAGGGAGGGAGGGGGATGGGTGTGTGTGGAGTGAGTGGGGGAGATTCCCCTGGTGCCTTCACGTGTCTGCCCTTGGTTTTTGTTCCTGGAAATCTCTCTTCCTGGCCCTGCAAGATTATATCGCCTCACTGGCCCTTTGCATTGCTATATGCTAGACCGGGCCAACTCTTTCATCACGTCTCCTATCTTAGGTAAGGGTGGTCCTGGCATTCTGGAACCAAGTGGGAAGCCTATTGGGCATTGGTCAGCTGTGATCTCCCACCTTTGGAAGAGTTTCTGAAGCTTAAAAAAGCAAAACCAAACAAACAAACGTGCCTTCCTCGATAAGCATGTGGGTCTTGTGAGCCTTAGACCTGCCGCCCTGGAGAAGATGTAAAGGAGTCTGCATTCTAGAAAATTCTCTGAATTCCTACCATAAAGACACTTTGGGTGGGTTTTCTATCAGTTAAAAGCTCCTTCCACCTTCCTAGATGTGTACATTACAGTATGCTTTTTCAAGCTACCTTTGCCTCCTGAGGATGTGATAGACCTTTCCGGAAGGGCATATTATTGTTCTTGCCTCCTGGCGAAAATCACTGCCGTAAAACTGCAGCCAGAGATGCAGAGGAGAAACCAAGAGACAGGGTCTTTGCAAGAGCGCAAAGGCTGTACTGTGCGCTGCAGGCTTGGAGGACAGCATTCTACCTCCACCTCTCAACTTACAGCCAGGGGCGGTGGGGCTGGTGCAAGACGTGCGTCCCTGGGATACAGCAGAGGTCCTGGAGTCCCAGAGTATGGCTGCCTCTGGAAAGTAACCCCTTGAGAATGGCAGAACCCTGATAAACTCCAGTAATGTACGTGAGCCACAGTTCTCAGAGGGAGCCCAGACCACAGTGACAACATGGCTTGTCCCCCCCCCCCCCCCCCCCCGCCCATGGAGGTGGAGTCCCCTGTTCTGTGTCATAACCAGCCCTCTGGGTGACTGTGATGCACTCTCAAGTTTGAGAACCACTCTATTAGAGAAACAGCAGCTCAGCAGGTCACAAACAAGGCAGGGCTCATTTCTAGCATCAATTGTTTGGAAATGCCTACAGTCGAAGCAGTTCACATTTTTCTTCTCAGGTTCGAGTGCCTTAATCCAGCTTTCTCAGGCAGCAAGCAGATCCTGACTGAGGCCTTTTTGAAGGCAGGGGATGGCAGAATTGATCTAACAAGGGCTGTTGGTCATTAATTCTACCCAGTGTTCTCATTCATTCATTCATTCGCTCGTCTAGTCATGCATTCATTTGATCACTTATTACTTTCACAAAAATTTATTGAGGACTTATGTCCCAGGTACTTTGCCAGTAGGGTGAATATATATTTTATTGATCCAAGTGGGCTTCGATTTGAATGAGCCAGGTGCTCTTCTAGTTGCTATTATGTGACCTTGGGCTAGTGACTTAACCTCTCTGAGGCTCAGTTCTGTTATCTATAATATTGGGCCAGTAGCTCCATACTTTCTAGATAAGGGTGTGAGGATTAAACCAGATCATGAATGAAATTGCTAAGTACAGTGGCAGGTACATGCTTAATAAATATGCTTAATAAAGCATATTGATTATTCCTGATGTGATGTTTAGGGCTCTGAGAGGTCTTTTCATGGCTAGAGTATCACCTTCTTTTGGGAGGTGCTAGAAGAGAAGGTTGAGGCCAGATCGCCTACATCAGGGATTCTGGATGCTGGATGCACACTGAAGTTTCATGGGGCGTCTGTAAAAAATGCTGATGCCTGGGCCTCACCCCTGGGGATTCAGATTTAATTGGCCAGCCTGAGAAATATGGACTTAATCCCGCAACCAAGAGGAAATGAGCCCTGCTCTAGAAACTTGTCTTGGTCCGATCATTTGTCATCGGTGAATTCCAGAGAAGAACGTGTGTCTGGCAGTGATCCCCAGTGAGCAGTGAGCGATACCTTCGGGCTTGGGTTTACTTACTTAGCCATTTGGTTGCTGCCCTCATCAGGGACTCAGAGCCCCATGAAACAGTTTGTTGAACTTGGCAAAGTAGTGTATTATGCTTGTGTTTACTCTTTTGAACCCATGGCGAATCGCTGAGCATTTTAACACACTGCCTTTGCTGCCAGATTCGCAAGTTCCACGCGACGTCTCTGCAGACCGGATCCAAAAGTAAGGACTTTCCCTGGTTAATAACACAGCACCGGAGTTTTCTTCACTGTTAGTCAGACGAACGAGCTCTTCGGCCCTGAATCTGTCCAGCCACGTTTCTAATGAGTTTCCTATTAAGTTAGCTATTTGACCTTCAAGTGTATTATTTTCATTGTTTTCATTTGATTACACCCAAGTCATTTTTCTAGAGGCTGGAGATTAGAAATAAAACAACTAAAAACTAATGCTACTCCGTGGTTGTCCTGCCTCGCCCTCTTGGGTTTCCTGGAATTCAATATTTTCTAATGCCTCAAATAATACCACTTGAAGTTAATTTTTAAAGAGAAAAAAAATGGAACTGTGTTGTCGTTTAATATAGGATCTTTTGAACTTAAGTGGGATGGCTCTGCTAATTTGCCTCAGAGGTCAGAGGCATGCGTTGAGGAAGACGTCCCTGAGTCTTCGTCTTCTATTTCTCTGTTCTCCCACCTCCCTTTCATCCCTCAAGAGCACACTTGTGACCTCAGGTGCAGATTTTGCCCATACATATCCTTAATAGTCCTGGATTTGATTCAGGCATGACTAAGACTCGCTCCTTACTAATAACAGGCTAACACATGTACACGTGCTGTGATAATCTGCACAATGAGGATAGGTGATCTTCACTTACCAGATGAGGAAACCGAGGCTCAGAAAGGTAAGGTAACTTGCCAAGGTCCTTCAGCCGGTAAGTGGCAGAGCCTGGATTTGAACCCAGGTAGCCTGGCTCAGGGAGTCAGGTTCTTAACTATGGTACTGTGTTGCATGATGAGGCAGATCAGAATTCAGAGTTGACAAGATAGTCCTGAACCATACGTGGTGGAGCAAACAATGGCTAGAAGCAGAGGTGTGATAACAGCAGGGCTGACTTTTCCACCCTGACTGCTGGTAAGGGTGGGATGAGCCCCTGTAGCAAAGCCCTCTGTGGGGAGGGGAACAGTAAGGTGGTCTTCACCGTGGGGAGAGGTTCTACTATACTCGTTGCCCAAACTGCATGCTTTTTTTGGAACTTCACTGTGTCAAGTACAAGAGCCTTAGTATCAGCCTGGGGTGGTTCTGAGATGTTCTGATCAATTGTCAGGGCTCTCTCAGATTCAGGATTGGGTGTGTGTGTGTGTGTGTGTGTGTGTGTAACAAACAGGCCCGGACAGAGCAATAGAGAAAACGATCAGGGAGACTGTGGGGCATGGCTGATGAGTGTGTGGTGATGGTTGATGGAACGCATCACCTTATAGCCCTGCTTGTTTCCATGGAAATACCTCCAGGGGGTGGTTGTGGAAGGAAGATGGAGTCCAATGGCTGGGCCAACATGGTGCCATTGATTCTCCCTCCCATGAAGCTCCTTCCTTTTTCCTGGCCACATCCCCTGCCCTCCTAGGATTTGTTATTGGGCTCCCAAGTAGCACTGATGGTCCTACCAGGAATGGATGGTTCTTGACAAGCCTTCTGCATCCTTTCTTCTGCAGGTAGCTCATACACTTTCTTACTATTTCTTCTGCCTTCTGTGGGGTCCACTGCTGGTAGTGGGTGGCCTGGTTGGCTATGGTTCTCCTTGCACATGCCAACCGACATCCAGAGAGAGTTTTGGTTTAAGAAAAGACAATTAATGAACTAAAGAGCCTTTCATTGTCTAAGCCAGGAAACACATTGATTCAACTCTGACCAACTCATTGACAGTGGAGAGCTGCCAGCCCAGTTTAATTTTCTCGCTCTCACTGCCATGGGCTTTCGGACTTAAGGGATCAGAGGACCATTTTATGAAGCCATGAGCCCATGAGGTGCTTGAAATTTAGTTCTGGGGAGGAAACTTTTGAAGAATGGATCTTGTATTGACTAAAGGGCCTATAATTAGGTTGCAGACAGTTCTTGCAAAGGAAAGATAACTCCATTTCTGAAATGAAAAATAAACTACTTTCCATGAGGATCCTATGACCTTTAATAAGAGCACATCTCTGAGGAGTGGAACGGTGTGTCTGTTTGAGGTTTCAGGAAAGCAGTAAAATGCTGTCATGCAGGGAGGCAATCCCATGGAAAGAATGAACTAATTTCAGATATGGAGTTAATTGAAGGCAAAGGCATGAGGAGAATCCTGACTGGTCCATTCTAGGCCCTTGGCTTTGTCTTTGTCTTTTTTTTTTTTATGTTTGTTTTGAGAGATAGAGAGAGGAAGAGAGAGAACATGAGTGGGGGAGGGGCAGAGAGAGAGGGGGACAGAGGATCTGAAGTGGGCTCTGTGCTGATAGCAGAGGCCCACTGCAGGGCTCGAACTCACAAACTGCGAGATCACTACCTGAGCCGAAGTCGGACGCTTAACCGACTGAGCCACCCAGGTGCTAAGGCCCTTGGCCATTTTGCTTCACATCGACAGAAACTAATGTTCCTCTTCTGACGTTACATGTAAACCAGAAAGACATCCTCCATTTTTTGTAACCTGCTCTCCACGGAGCATCCTGTAAAACGATTCCCACCCTCTCCCTTCCCAAGCCCGTCTTCTTCCCAAATGGCCTTGTGTATTTGGTTCTAAAATGGCTGGCGGATGGTTAAAATCCCAAGATCTCCTCACTCATCAGTGTTTCTCCCAGGCCAGAGCATTGTTTTGTAATACTCATTTTCTCGAGTTATACAAGTTGTGTTATTCCCCCCGGGGGCAGCAGGAGGGAGTCGTTAGGAGCTGGGTAATTAGCTTGGTTGTGAAAGCCAGACAATCAGAAGGCAGAGCTGGACTGTCAAACTGAACATCTGATGAAATTCAGAATTAATTTGGAGAAGTAGCTGTTGCTATAGTAACCAATCCCCACTCTCCCTTGAAATGGAAAATAAACAGAAAACAAGAGAAATCATTCAAGTTGGTGTCTGGGAAGAAGGCCTTTCTGCGGGACAGTAGAAGAAAATGGACAGAGTTTGCATATCAGTCTGTGCAGAAACAATGGTAAAACCATCTCATGCAAGCAAAACTCTCAAGGCATTTTGGGTGGTCCAGTTCCATGCCTGTTTCTTTAGCAATCTTTTCAAGCCATTGGAGTTATCTCACAGATTTTTCTCTCTGATCATCTAGGTACTTAAAGTCTGTATCACACAGGTTAGCACTTGATTTATTTTATAAACACTGCTAGTTGTATCCAGCTAGGTTGCAGCTCCTCAGGGCAAAAACAGTGACTTATGTTGCCTTTGTATCCCCTTTAACTAAACAAAGCAAAAAGTGCTCCAGATTGGTAAAAAGGCATTTTCAGAAAAGCAGTGATGCTGGTCTCTTCAATGAAGGAGGCTCTTTATTGAGTATTATGCAAGGAAAGTAAATGGATGATGGTGGAAAGTGGTGGAGAGTCGTGGGAAGAACAGAAACTTGTAAGTCATATAAATTTGGGGTCAAATCCATATTGGTTACCCGCCCAACACAAATGCGTACAGATGAGCATCGAAAGACATGCACAAGAATGTTTATGGCAACACTATTCACAATGACCCGCACCTGGAAACAGCCCCAATACCCATCAACAGTAGAGTGGACACAGCCCTGACATACACAACGGAGTACTGGTCAGCAAGGAGAGTGAACGATCTTCCATTACCTGAAACAGTCATGGATTATTACAGTGTTGAGCTAAATGCAGCCAGCCGGACACAAAGAAGATATACTGCATGATTCCATTTTTAGAAAATTGGCAAAATTTATCCCTGATATTGACCGATATTCATCACGGAGGATGTAGTCTTGCAGGGGGTCAGCCCTGTTGTTTCACCATCGGAGTGCCGGCTCCCTATTTATGAAGTGGGGATAATGTTAATACCTATCTCGTAGGATTGTTAGGATTAAAGGTGACAATCCATGGCATGCAGTAATTGTCCACTAAGTGTTAACTATTGTTATCACAAATAAGCCTTCTGAGGAAGGAGAGATTACCATCTGACAGGGAAGGCTCTTGAGGGGAAGGGAGCTCTGGTCTATTTCTTAGGCCCAGGATCCTGGGTGCTGCCCTGTCCCTTGCTCCGTCTATTTATGATGGTTCTTCGCAATGTTTGGGCATATCTGACTACCCCCCCCCCCCCCCCAGAACTCCTTGTGGGCATTCAAGGCCTCTGCGGCTCATTCATAGCACTCCTCTCCTTTCTTGTCCCTTAGTTCCTAGCACCTGCCAACTGCCGCTGGTTCTGCTCCTGTCTCTGCCCTGGGTCATGCAGCTCCTTCTGCCTGGCCTGCCTTCTCCAGTCTTAACCTGGTCAAGTCTTCTCTCAAGTGACTCCCCCCCCCCGTGCCATTCCCATCGTGGGTACTTTACAGAAGTGTATCGTTACACTTAAATCCTGGATCTGCAGCAAATGGACATGGCCCAGTGCTGTGGGCTGACTCAAGTTGAGCTAAGTTTCTATTCAGGGTTTTGATTTTCCTGGTAGGCCTGGCATGTCAAGGGCCATAGTTTTCCTTACCATTCTGGAGCCACTGGGCTTCTGGGTAAGACTGGCCAAGAGACACAGGCTTTCATTTTTCAGAAAGGAAACCCTTCCCAACTGGTGGAAAATAAGCTTTTGCTTAGTGACTAATAACATAAACACAGACAAGATTTCTGGGCTTATAAATAACCAGTTGTAAAAGTGCCCAAGGGAAGCGGCCCTTTTTGCCAGAAGAATGGCCAAGAGTTCCTATCACCTCGCTGATAGTGACCTTAACGTGGGCAAGGAGTCTGGGGCCAAGGGCGCGGAAGCTGGTTATTCTTCAGGATAGACCCCCAAGGCCTTGCTCTTTCTTATATGTTAGAAACCCTGGGCTCTTATGGAAAAAATAGTACTTGATCTCTAAGGCCCTTCCTGCTTGAAAATTTTGTGATTCTGCGGCAGCCACAACACGTTTTAAAGAGCGATGGCAGCGGGGAGAGCAAAGTTGTAGGGTTTTATTTTGCAGGAGCTGGCTAAGAGGCAGATGAAGTAATTCTGAGGAGAGCTCCCGTTTATGGAGCACTGGCCGAGGCAGCACGCTGGAGGAGTAAGACCCGTGAGCTCACGGAGTGCCCTGTGTTTGACTGATGAGACCAAGGGTCAGGGGGTTCACGTATAGGTGTATTAGTGTAGTGGCTAAGAGCGTGGTGTGTGTGGTCAGACTGCGGGCCTCGGCCTGGCTCCGCCTCAGACTCTGTGGCCCTGGCAGTTATTAACCCGGGTGAACCCAGAATTTCTCACGTGTGCAGTGAGGATACTCATAGGACCAAAGCCATATGACACAATTCCTGCAAAACACTGATCAGCTCAGTGCCTGAACACAGTAGCCTTCAGTAAGCGCGCTATTACCAGGAGGGACTGGAAGCTTCATACATATCACCGTGTGGCCTCCTTGGTGAGTCATTGAGGTACCAAGTCTGGAACTGTTGTTTGCATTTAGCTAATCTAGGGTTACAATCAGGGCCTTGACCCTGAGGCTTGGCTGTGCTGCTTCCTGTGGGAGGGGTGGGGGTGGGGTCGCAGAGCCCAGCGTGGCCACTTGGACAGTTCTGTCACCCGCTGCCCGCAAGCCCGGCCTGCAACAGTTGAGGGGCCGATTTTATCACTTGGATATTACCTCGTTCACCCATTGTTCCCCAGCCTGGCTCCTGGTTAGTTCCTCTGGATGTCAGTAGGGGTGTTGAAATGGCCAAATCAACCCGCCAAACTCAGAGTCAAAGAAACCAGACTCTCCTAGGGCGATGGAGCATTAATTAGCATTTTCCAAACATTTTGCCTACGTTTGATCGCGGAACCCTATTTTTCCTCCAGAGTCTCTTGCAGGACTGTGCTCCACAGCACATGCATCTGGAACCGTTCCCCGGCCCCCCTCTAAATACAGAAAGCCAGCTGAGGGGCAAGAGTGAAAGGCAGGAGACCAGTGAGGACGGGGCCTGCAGAGCAAGGGGTGGCTGGGGACGTCAGACAGGACAGAATCGAGATGTATTTTAGAGGGAGGCCTAGCAGGACTTACTGATGGAAGCTGTGTAGGAAAACGTCCGGTGCAGTGAACTGTTGAAATGAGTGTGTTTATGTCTGCATGATACCAAGTCAGCCGATTGGAAAGAGACCGAAACGGTCCTGTGTCTGTACCAGGCGAGTGACCCACACCTTCTGATAGTCACTGAGGGGACCAGTGGTTTGGCCTCCCCTGGGGACGCATCAGACTTTTGTGTGTAGGGGGGTGAGGCTCCTTCTTTATTCCCCTGTCAGGGAACCTTCCCTCTTTCTTCCTTCCCCACCTTTTAAAATTAGAAAGCCCGCCGTCCTGTCCAGGACATATCGCTCCATCATTTTTGGAGCCTGAGCCATGTCTCCCGAGGCAGCTTTTCCAGTTTCCATAGTTTATTGTTAATGAAAAGGGCACAACAGGCTGAAATCCCTGGCAGGAGCCAAGGCTGCAGGGTACCCCGAGGCCAGCAGACGCAGAAGCAGCCAATTTTGCCTGGCTGTTCTCCTTCCTCCTCCTCCTTCCCCCTTCATTTTATCAGAGACGTTTGGCTGGACTTGAAGGAGCCAAGAAGGAACTGGAGGGGCTTGAGCTTCTAACAGCCAGTGACAAGGTGTGGGAGGACAGAGGACCCAGGCCTGGGGCATGTTCCAGTTCCATTCCGTTCTCATTGAGTGTATCTGGGAGTCTGGCTCAGTGCTAAGGCCCTGGGGTCCGATAATATCAATCGTCACAATACTAGCTAATGTCACTGAGCACCTGCCATAAGTGCAGGCCTTGTTCTCAGCATTTAACAAACCCAGTGTCAATAAACACTCCCAACAGTTCTAAGAAGTGCTTACTAATGTTATTTACATTTTACAGTTGACCAAACTGAGGCACAGAGAGGGCGGGCAACTCCCCCAGAGTCACACAGCAATTAAGAGGCAGACCCAGGAATCCTACTTAGGCATGTCTGATTCTAAAACCAAATGTTTTATGTCTAAAAGTCCAGACTCACAGTCCAGGCAGAGGAAATGGGTATGTAGATCAGCACATAAATGTATGCGGTTTGAAAGTGATACACGTATTAAGTAGCCACCGTGAGGGGCAGAGGGAAGCAAAATAGAAGCCATATTTGAGTTCAATCTTGACAGATGGGCCGGAGTTTCCCAGACAGGTAAGACAGGGAGGAGTAAAGGCAGGGGGAAGGAGGTGGGAAACAGCAGTCATTGGGGGGGGGGGGGGGGGAGGGGAGAGAGAGAGAGAGAGAGAGAGAGAGAGAGAGAGAGAGAGAGAGAGAGATATTGTGAGAAACGACAAATGGTCCAGCACTGGTGGACATCAGGGGCCTGATGGGGGAATGGTAGAGACTGATGAGATGGAGGGATGTAGGCAGGGGTCCTTCAGGGACGGTCTTGGGTACCCTACAAAGGTTTTTATACCATGTCCCTTGGGAGTGATGGCTTTCAAAACAATTATTCTTTATTTTGTCTTTGCTCAAAGGATGTCCATCTTTGTGAAAGCCCAGTGGAGCCCAATAGCAGCAAAGTGGCTTTGGTGCAGGTGGTGTCGAGGACCTAGTGCCTGTGCTTTGTGGCCTCCCCTGACCAGCACCCATGGACATCTGCTTGATGCTCCCTCCCAAGGACTTAGTCTGGCAGAGTGTGAACATCACTGCTAGAGAGAGTATCAGGGTTGGGGAGAGAGAAGCGGTTACAAGTGTTTTGGAAAACAAGTTCCCTGGTTGTGTGGGGGTTGAGTAGGAAGGGGCTGAGTCAGGGAACCCAGCCTGGCGGGGGGGATTGCAGTGGTCCTGACATGCCACCACATTAGGCTATGTCATCACGGGTCCTCACCAAGGCCAGAAGCCAGAGGTGAGCCGTGTCCCAGTCTGGCAGCTCAGCCAAACTGTGCAAGTCTCCGAACTTCTCTCGCTCGCAGTGTCCTCATTTTTCAATTACTGGTATTTCCCTGAAAGTTTGCTGTAAGATCTAAATGAGTCAGTACATGTGGGGCACTCAAAACTGTACAGGCGCCTGGCACAGAGTAAAGGCTATGTAATTATTTACTGTAACTGTCCAGAATGCATTTAGGAAGTTTTGAGCTCGCTCATTCGATAATTGTTCATTGAGCTCCCATGTCAGCACTCTGGGTGCTGGGGATACAGCCGTGAATGAAATAGACCAACCCTCATTTACATTCTAGTGGGGGTGACTAAATCAATAAATATGCAGAATACACGGAATAGGGCTGGGAAGGGTCCACAGGACCACACAGGACCTGGTGGGCCACATTTGGAACTTTGGGTTTTATTTTGAGTGAGATGGAAAAGTCTAGAAGGTTTTGAGCAAAGAGGTGACAAGTCCAGCCACCCATTTTGGGTTCAGAGTAGCTCGTGAGGTCCAGGTCGCTGGTCCATATCGAATGGTTAATGGATGGTAGTTGTTTGTCGTACAGGGGGCTGTTCTGGTGGGCGGGGCTTAGGAAAATGATCCTGATCAAGGGCAGGGGGCCATCGGAGGAGAGAGACACCTTTCCCTTAGGGTTACAGAGGTGTGTCCAGTAACAATAGCGTGATGTCATCATCTACCTGGCCGGAACACTCGCCCAGCCCCTCGTGACGTGGAATGGCCTGACTGCTGTCTCTTGGCCCCTGCTCAGTGACATCTCCGTCGTCCTCCCTCGCACCCTCTGCGGTCATAAGTGAGCTTGTTGGATAAACAGGGTGTTTGTGTGTTGCCGTTCCCCCCACAGTGTTTGAGAACAAAGACAAGATTGTGATCATCATGGAGTACGCGAGCAAGGGGGAGCTGTACGATTACATCAGTGAGAGGAGACGCCTCAGCGAGAGGGAGACCAGACACTTCTTCCGCCAGATCGTCTCCGCCGTGCACTATTGTCACAAGGTACGGCTGCGCCCCGCCGGGGCTTTGCTCACAGATGGTTTTGATGGTGCCACGTGATCCTTTTCATAGAATTCAGGTGATATCTGTTCATTGTCATATGCATGGAGAGCTTATAAAATAGAAGAAAATCACGATCCCCCGTGATTCCAGAATCCAGGCATAGCCCACAAGTGACACTTCTGTGCATTGCTTTCCAGTCTTTTTCCTCCTACTCCTAACATCTATTTTTTAATTCGAACTTCTTATTTTGAATGATTTCAGAGGTACAGCAAAGTTTCCAAGATAATACAGAGAGCTCCCATTTGCCCCTCATTCACTTTTATCCTAATGGGAACATTTGACATTACGGCAGTACATTTGTTGAAACCGAGATACTAACATTCAGGCATTGGTGTTAACAAAACTACAGATTTTATTTCGAATTCACCAGTTCACCGCCCCCCCCCCGCCCATGGCCTTTCTCCATTCCAGGATCCAGAGCACCACAGTATGTGTATTTTTTATATTGGTGTCTTGCCTTTTCACTTAGTATTTTAATGTAAACCATTTTCCCACATTACTAAAAATTCTCTGTAATTATTGTGATTGTTGGCCATTTAGGCTGGTTCCAATTTCTGGTTAATATATTGTAGTGATCGCTATCTTTATATATTAACCTCTTCCACTCATCTGAATGATTTACCTGAGGGATATTCCAGAAGTGGCGTTACTAAGCCGCTGGTTGTGAACTTCCTGTGCTCTCGGTATCTTTCCTCACATAGATTACACCCACAAAGGTTACGTACCTACACGTACGTTTTATTGCAACACGCCTAATGGGATGTGCTCATGATACAGCCAGGTTGGATACCCTTTGTCTCTGGAGAAGGAAATGAAGGGCACAAATGATTCCAAGACGTATTTCAGCCATCATTGTTACTAATTATGTTAATCATGATCCCATCCTATTCATGCTGTTTATTTCAGGAACATTCTTTCACTTTGAGGACAATAGTGACTTGAATCCAACATGGCGTCCAAAATAGAGTCAGCTTCTTCATTCAAATGATTGCCACATGGGGCCTTCTGGCTTGTTAAATATTCTGGTTAATTGACAGTGGCTCTGTAAGTAATTAGAAGATGATTATTCAGGGGCGCCTGGGTGGCTCAGTCAGTTAAGCGGCCGACTTCCACTCGGGCCATGATCTCATGGCTCAGGAGTTTGAGCCCTGCATCAGGCTCTCTGCTGTCAGCACAGAGCCTGCCTCAGATCCCCTGTTTCCTTATCTCTCTGGCCCTCTGCTGCTGGTACTCTCTCTTTCTTTTTCTCAAATTAAACATTAAAAAAATTGAAAAAAATTTGATAATTCAAATCTAAAACCTTTAATCCACATGAACACTGTTGTACTTCACTTTGCTGACTCCAAAGGCACCGATCAGATCAAACAGTATTTTATGCTTTATCATCAGGCATCATCTTAAAGCACTACAGATCATATTTTCATTATTTGAAGTGGGTGAAGACTTAGGCTTTTGTTTGAATGGGGCTTTATCAGACTCATTCCATCTTAGTATGAAAACTAAGTGCAATAATATAAACCAAACTGCTCCCAATATTTAAAACTAGAGAAAAATGGGGTAGCTTGTATTCTGTATCTTTCCTCCAGGAGCCTTGGTTTGTATATTTCTGAATTCAAAACACATCCTTGAAGTTTTGTGTTAGAAAAAGCGTAGCAGAAATACAACTTTTGTGTCTTCAGCCAGTGCTTTTGGGGATATTAGGAACTGTCAGATGGAAAGGAAAATAAACAATAAAGCACCAACTATAAACATGCAGATTCTGAACTAAAGAAATCTTTTTTTTTTTTTTAAGTTTATTTATTTACTTTGAGAGAGAGAGAGCAAGAGTGCATACGGGAGGGGCAGAATGAGAGGGAGAGAGAGAGAATCCCAAGCTTCCGGCAGTACGGAGCCTGATGTGGGGGCTCAAATTCGCAAACCGTGAGATCATGACCTGAGCTGAAATCAAGAGTCTGAAGCTTAACCGACTGAGCCCCCCAGGCTCCCCTAAAGAAATCTTGAATGAAACACTAAGAGCTTCTAGCCAGTTGGTTTGCTTACAACAGCAGGTTCGATTGCAAATGCCCTTTATGCCGAATGATATTAAAAACTTCCTCCCTGCTGTTTGTGCACCCAGCCCAATGTAGCTGGTTGTCTCCGTTCCACCTCTCTGCCCACGCCCACCCACCTCTTTAAAAGATCATTGGGTTTTACAAAGGATCATGAGTACTAGTTGTTACTGCTGTATAGACCAGCAGTCTGTTGGTTAATGAGTGCTTTTCACCCTCTGTAGGCTAGCAGCCTGTCACTGCACTTCAGCGTCCAGCCTTGCCAGAGTTGGCTTGAATGGAAAGGTCACATAGGATGGCAGGAACCCGCTTTGGTCAGTCCAGTGGCTAGGGTCTCATTGGCCCCTCCCACCGCCTCCCATCACCTGAGTCCTGCCAGCAGAGAGGGACTTATTGAACCTTCCCTCCCAGCTGCTTAGGAAATTTCCATGGGGGTGTTACTGTTCTGCTCTGAACAGATCTGGATTAGTTTCATGGGTCAGAATAGATTGAGCAAGTCCCCTTTCCAGCCTTGGGCAGGCAGGCAGGCAGGCAGACAGACAGACAAGCCAGGTCTGTGAGCCCCACTTTCTGAGTCTCCAGCAGAGATATCTGCTTCTTCCCTGGGAAGCACACTACAGACAGACATTGTTTGTCCCTGCCTGCGACTATATTGCTTTCACACAGTGGAATTACATTCCGACAAAGAATCCCCCTGCTGTTTTACAGGCTCTGAGGGAGAATGGATTCCAGTCATTTTTCCCTTAACCACACAGCAAGTGACTAATGCTCTCCTGTCCCTGGTCATTGGCTGGCGGAGAGCTTCATGACAGTGAGAAAGGCCCTGAAGGATGGAGGCGAAGACCACCGGGCTGGCGCAGTTCTTTAATCTGTCAAATCGTTCCCTTTGCTCCCCGGCTCCTGCTCCCTCTTTCTTGATCTCATCCCAGCCATCCCATTCAGTCCCCTGCCTGTGTTCTCGTTTCAGAACGGTGTGGTCCACCGGGACTTGAAGCTGGAAAACATACTGCTTGATGACAACTGCAATATTAAGGTAAAGCTCGTGTCTCGTTGATTGATAATACGGAGCCTGGGGATTGTGGCTGGTGGGGCTCAAGCAGCCCCAGGCTGCAGCCCAGAAGTCAGGCATCAGGCGGCTGCTGGGTCCTGCCCTGGCAGGCAGGTGCAGGCAGTCATGGGGCTTAAGCCATCAGTTCACTTCCAACACTGAAATTCAACAAGCATTTCTCCAGCTCCAACTGGATGCCACACATTGATTTTCACGCTGGGATGACTACAATACAGTCCCCGTCCCCAGGAAGCTCATGGTCTATAATCATCTCCATAAAAACACTTAGGACAGTAACAGGTTGCACATGTTACTGATATGCAACTTGCCTGATATCACTTTCATTTAATCTTCCCAACCCTGTGACACGGGCACTGTCATTTACGTCATTTCACAGATTGGGACGTGAGGCACAGAGAAGTTAAGTAACCAACCCATGGTGACACAGCCGTAAGTAGTGGAGTTGGGGTGTGAGCCCATGTCTGCGTGACTCCTGAATGCTTGAGTTGCCAGCAGGGTCCCAGGTTATGGAAGAGTTGGAACTCCTTCCCTGCCACCCTCCTGTCACTGCCGTGCCGCCTCCGTCGCCCTCCCAACCCTCCCACCCCCGGAGCCAGCCTTGGGACTGGGCAGCTGCCGGACAGGACGATGGCCTGTGCTGCCGGGAAGGAGCATACCATCAAGGGATGGGCGTACTTTTACGGAGAGTGTTATTGCTGGCTGCCGCTGGAGCTGAAGCAAGCTCTCCCGGCCAACGGGGTTCAAGTGCCTCCTGCGGAGCTCTCTGAATGTCCTTTTGATCACGTCTGCAAAATAAGCAAATACGGTTTCAAAATAAACGGAGCCCGCCGCATGGGTTTCATTATGAAATGGCCTCAGTACTCCCGCCACCAGGGGATCCCTCTAATTGGCCGCTGGTGACGTTAGTGCCTCATCCCTGGTCCCGGGACAAAGCATGGGAATGACCTCGCATCGTCCCCTCTTTTTGTTGCTGTTGCTTTCATTTGAGGGGGTGCATCACAGGGAGACTGTTTCCTCTCTTGGAGTTTGGATTCTGTTTGCAGATCATGGTGGCAACCATGGGTTAGCATCATCCTTTGAGAGGCTCCCAGAAGCCATGTTAAGGTGACGTCTTGTTTTTGCGAGTAGTGGACTGTGGTCACACATTTCTGTGTTAGTCCACAGAATAAGGAGGGAACAATTGGTCAAACAATTTCTTCCTAGGATCAGGCGGTGCAGTCTCAAGGTCTCTCCCTTTCTGGCAAAGTGGCTGGATTATTCTCGTTGGAGCACTGACTGTGTGGTTGGAAAATTCTGTCCTGCATGGCTTACTAGCTGTTTGCCATCGGGAAAGCCACTTCATCCTGCTTCTATGACTATAAAATGGGGTAACCGTGATGCTCACAGGCTTGTTTTGAGGACTAAGCAAGATACCCCGTGTGTAGCTTCATACATTGCTGAGCACCATGCAGTGAGTCAGGGTTCAGAGCGGCGGCTTCGAAGTTGGGTAGCCTGGAATTTGAATTTGAACTGCAACTCTGCCCCTTACTAATGGCAGTATTTTGGATAAAGTACTTGCCTAAGCCTCAGTTTCCTTGTCTGTCCAGTAGGGATGCTGGTCCTGTCCTGGGGGTTGTTGTCTACTTGTCCAAGTTTACAGTGAGTACTTCCTGAGCAATTACCATGTGCCATGACTTGTGCCCAGTCCTGGGGAGTCCATGGCAAATGTGAGGATTTTAGACCATATATACTCAGAGCACTTGGCACTCAGGTCTTCGTGTCCGAAGCACCTGTGCAAATGGTTGGCCACCAGAGAGGACGTTGAACAGGGAGTCAGCTGCTGGGAAGGTGCCTGGGTCCTGGGGAGTGGTGGCCAGGCCATGGCTAGATAATTGGGTTCTTGTCCAAGGGACACATTTCTAAGGGTTTGTGCCTTCCACCCTGGTAACTTTCTCAGCGATTCGTCCTGCCACCTGCCCTGGGAGCTCTCGAAATGAAATGTAGTCTTTACAAGGCCTGGAATGTGAGCCTCTGGCTTGGGGATTGGCTTCTGTGGGACAATGTGACCTCTTGGTCCCATGATGTAGTCCCAGAAGTGATAAGGCACATAGCTTCCTATGGAGTCATAGAATTTCCCAATGGAGGAGAAGAATAGTTAGAATTCTGAAGGCAATTGTTCTGGGAACAATGGTGCAGGAGCCCAGGGGCATGGCTCATGCAAATGAGCCATAGGGCAGTGGTGTTGGGCCTCAAGGCTCCCAGGACTGAGCCCTTCAGTCTGCGCTCCCTGTCCTTTGTGTAGGTGCATAGCAGACCCACAGAACGTTAATAAAATTGAACTGTCGGTCATGTTTTTTTTCCTTGTCTTTTCGTTAAGAATCTCTACTCCTGGCATTGCCCAAGGTGAAACACACAAGCATGGGCCCACGCGCGCCCCTCCCCCCCACCTCCGCACAGAAACCAAACCTCCCCATTCCCCAACACGAATTTTTCCTTCTGCTTGTTCAAGGGATGCTGCTAGGATCTGAGAATCCTAGAGCTTGAAGAACGTTGAGGGTCATTTTCTGACCCCCTTGTTTGCATGATGAAGGCCCAGGAGGTCTAGGTGACATGCCCATGATCATGTGCAGTGAATCCACGTGGGCTTTCTGTGTCTCTGTTTCTGCAGAGTGTGGCCCAGCACTTGCCACACAGCGGGTACCCTTAAGCTGTTTGGGTTTGGGGTGAAAGGATGACAGCCAGGATTACAACTCCCATGTTTGACTTCTGGGCAAATTCTCTTTCATCATTTCACACGCACTCCCAAGGTTTTTTTTTTTTAAATACGTTTCAGCTGGTGTTGATTTGTCTTCCGGCTGTATCTGCCTGGCTCTTCTCTTCCTGACTCAGCACTTTGCTGGAAACATACTTAGAAAGGGCATTGGTGGCAGAGGCAGCAGACACATGACCACATACCGGCCTCCGTGTTCTGGAGAGCCCGTGGCATCAGCGTCTGGACCGGAGGGAGAAAGCCAGCGGGATAAGAGCAGCCAGGTCCCTCTCACAGCCCCCGCTGGTGCCTCCCTAGCCTCGATTCCGATTCCTTCTCCGGGATTCCAAGGCTGGGGGTGGGGGGAGGGGGGCTTTGGCCCAGGAAGCCTCTGAGCATGCTACTGGTTTAAATGTGACCCATGCCGCTGCACTTTGGTGCGAGCCAGGTAACTCGTTGTCCCCTCTTCTCTGCCTGGTGTTGATTTGCAAAGGGCACATCTGGCACTGGAAATTATTTATCGGGCCACTGTGAGAGGGCGTGGCTTCTAAAAATATTCACATAGTCTGTTGGCAGAAAGAATGAGAGCAATGTGCCTCTTTGGGTTGCATTCCGTACTGCGGAGAGGCCTGTTAAAGCCTCTGTGGAGTAAGCCTATGTCTACTAAAATAGACGCCCGGCATAGCAGTAATTTGCAATTAATAAAAATGGGCCAGATTCACATCCCACTCTCTGGGAGAATGGAATGCTGACAATTCCCATAGAAGGGTCCTGTAAAAATGCCTTGAAGTAAGAGGTCCAAGCACTGGGGTCAGCTCGCCTCCTCAAAGAGGGCTGGGAATTTGGTGAGCTCCCAGGGCTCAGAGTAGAGGGGCATAGGGGAGATGGCCTGTTGCCCCTGATGACAATGGACTCAAAGCGGCTGCGGACAAGAAAAGAAATTTGAATGGCTAGGGCTAAGATGAGATAGAAATCTCTGAGGCTTCACAAGGCCAAATGGGGCAGCTCAGGATATGGCCTCTGGGCTTTGATTACATGCGCGTGAGAACTCTGCATTTGTGCATTAATTAATCTGTTCATTTGTTCACTCACCCATTTACGTGTGTGTTTGTGTATATGCGTGTCTCCGTGCGTGGCTGCATTCACTCATCTATTTCCGCACTTACTTGTTGAGCAAATTGAGTTATGTCCTATGGGCAGTACATATTCGACCACAGACATGTACTAAGTTCCTACTGTGTACCTGGCCGCGTGCTGGATGCTGGGATTTAAGCGTGAACCAGAGGGCCAGGTCCTTATCTTCTCGGAGCTCGGAATCTCACAGTTGTTAAACCAGCATAATGAGCCATGAGAAGGATATAGAGGTGAGTGAGGAAGATAAGGTACTGAATTTGACCTAGAATTCCAGCTGGGGACACAAGCAACAGACGAACAGATATAGAATGTAATTGTCCGGTGGTGAGGACAATCTGGCTTTTGCACACGTGGTTCCCTGTGTTTGGAATGCTCTTCCCACTGCTCTTTGCCTACCCCTCCTTTCAGTCTCAGCTTGAATGCCTCTTCTTTCAGGAAGCCTTCCCTGATCCTCTCTTGGCAGGACCAGATGGCCTTGCTATGTGCCTCATAGTGCCCGTATAATGTGCTCTGGAAGTGCTGAGCAGGAGGTAGTGATTCTGTTAATTATAAAAGGACCAAAAAGCCTTTGCTGAGGCAGTGGTGATTGAACTGGGTTTTGAAGGATGGGTAGGAGTTTGATAGAAATGTGCCAACAGCCTTCTGCAGGGAAGGAGCAGCAAGCACAAGAATAGTGCACGGAGGCTGGGAAAGGAAAGTGACCTTCATTGAGCCTCTGCTAGAAGCCGGAGTCCTGTGCCAGACCTGCCACATGCCTTACATCATTTGGATCTCAGAACGTCTCCACTGGGGTGGGTCTGATTATCCCCATTTTACAGATGAGGAGGTTCCTGCAGCTGATATTGGCAATGGGGCTGGCTGCAAACCTAAGGCCGCCGGACTCTAAACACCCAGGCACCTGATAAATTCTGCCTTCTACCACTACTACCCAATTTTGCCCCAAATCTAGGCAAGCATCACACACGGGCACTTTCTTGGCCTTTGCTTCAGTCTGCCTTGCCTTGTCTGGAGGCAGCTTGTAGACAGTTGTTCCTAGGAGGGACTCTCCAAAAGCTGTTGGTAGCCACCGGCCAGGCTGCCGGAGTCATGATGGCCAGGGCCGCTGTGTCGGGACGCCCCAGTCGAGTGCGTGGTGAGCCGTGATGGGTTGCTCATTAGCATCCCCTGAGAAGCTGCTTCTCGGAGGTGCTCTCAGTTAAGAGCTTTCCCAGGTCACTTGGGATTGGTCATCTCCCAGCTGGTGCGGAAGCTGCTGACCCACGGACCTCAGTGGAGCAGGGAAGGATTAACGAACCGCCTAAACTCAGTGCTGGTAATCAGTAGGGCTGGGATTTGAACCCAAACCCTCAAACCCTTCATCCCTTACTTCTCCCGTCGTGCAGAACAGCCTCCCACCCTGGGCATGCCTATTCCAGAAGCGGGTGATGGTAATTTCCCTTTGGCTCTTTGGTGGGCACTGTTTCTTAGCAAACAATTGTTAAGCAGACCAAACCACCAGCAACATCATGACGGCTGTAATCTAGAGTCTGTCGTCCCAGGACTATTCCAAGGGCGTCTCGTGCCTGTTCTTCTCTCTCACGCAGCTTTCCGAGGTGGGTTCTATTATTAGTGCCATTTTGCAGGTGAGGAAACTGAGTTACGTGGCAGGTCCCACCAGTGCCACGTCCACGGTCAGCCCCAGATTCTTCTGATCTGTCCAGTCTGCTGTACTTCCTCTTAGACACTGCAAATGACCGTCAGACCATTGCTTCCAACACCCTCCTCGTCAGCATTTTCCCCCATCGTTTACCCACCGGCAAGCAGATACTTCCTTTTTCATCCTGTGAGCTCACAGCAATTATTCACAGAGACCCAGGGTTAACCGCCGCCCCTCCCCTTTAGGTACCGCGTATAAGTGGACCCATATAATATTTACCCTTTCGTGTCTGGCTTGTTTCACTTAGCTGGGAGTCTTCAAAGTGCATCTGTGTTGTCGCGAGGCTATTTGGAAATGTGAATAATCACTTCCTACCGTATCTTTCTACCTTTGATTTTTATCCAGCAGGACATCCTTCTAGAATGGCTTGATAATAACAAAAACTCCAAAAATTAAGGACCTGCGTGTTGTCTTCTCAGATTCTTTTCTGGGGCCCAGGCTGAACGGGTATTGGCCCAGTGTGGGGACGTGATTTTGAGCCGATACGGGGCAGAACAAGCCCATCACCAGAAAAAATTCAAAGTAGTTACCTTCTCCAAAGGTTACTGATGTGTCGGCAAAATACGACTTTAATTCGGTTATTTTTGTTTTATTATGTTTAAAATCACTATTTCCAAAATTTCAGGTTTTTCAAATTTCCCAGATTTTTTGTATTACACTGTCTTCATGGTTTCTGCCTTTCCCTCGTATCTTCTGTGCTATTTTACTTCATATTTTTATTTTGTTCCGTTCACTTGTAAAAAGTGTATTAATTTGAAAAAGGGGCCTTAAATAATTTCCTGAACTGGAAAGCCAGTGTTGTTTTGAATATCGTGAGGTTGATAAAGCTATGGATACAGATTTAATGGTGGGGAGCAAATATTTATGGAGGCCCAACTCTGTGCCAATGTCTGTCCTAAGCATTTTACATACTTTTTGTCATGTAATTTTCACCATGACACTGTGGAGGTGGGTACTGTTCCTAACTCTATCTTATTTTATTTTATTTTATTTTATTTTATTTTATTTTATTTTATTTTATTTGAGAGAGAGAGAGAGCATGAGCTGGGCAGAGGAAGAGAGAGAAAGAGAGAGAGAGAGAGAGAGAGAGAGAGAGAATCCCAAGTAGGCTTCTTGCTGTTGGTGCCGAGCCTGGCACAGGGCTCGATCTCATGAACCTTGAGATCATGACCTGAGCCAAAACCAAAAGCGGGTCGCTCAACCGACTGAGCCACCCAGGCGCCTCCCTACCTCCATTTTACAGATAAGAAATTGAGGCTTTGAGAAGTTTTAACCAGTGGCCATTTCTGCTCTTATGGTCGATAGACACTCCCAATGGTATGAAATCTTAGAGCTGGAGCCTAAGTTTAGGTGGTTCAAGGTTTAAGAACTCTGTGTGTATGTGTGTGTTGATTAATATTTCTTTTCCGTTGAAGTGCCAAGAACACGGGGCTAATCTACATTTTTATAAATCTGTCAGTGGCAATGACAGTTTTACTGGGCAAGGCTGATAAGCATCAGTCTGAGAGGACGGGAGGGGTCCCTAACATAAACATGCTTCTCAGGACAGCTGCACAGAAAGCAAGGGTGCCCAGACTTAGAGAAGTCTGGCGCGAGTGTGTGCGTGCAGGGATTTGCACGCCATGGTGGTGGGTGCCTCTGACGCATGTATTTGGCAACCGTGGACATCGCGGGGTAGGAAGGGGATACGTTTTCCTCGGGAAGCCCACTGCTCTGTGTCTGCACCTTGCCTTGGCTGCAGTTGCAGAGGCCGAAGCCCTGGGACTTCGGGGCAGGCCCCAGGGCATCCAGCCATTCCCTTCCTTTCCTGATCCACAGGGCACACTTCATAAGCTTCCAACCAACTTCCTGCAAGCAAATCGGAGGCCTTGATAAGAAAGTGGAATTCAGGGCAATTAAGTGCAATGTGAGCCCAGAGAATGCGTTTTCTGAGCGTGGTTATACACCAGCTGCTTTCAATGACATTCCATTCATTCATTCAGGGACAACTTTTAGAAAATAGCCTTATTCTGGGGGCTGCATTCAAGACAGAGCCTCAGCGCCACTGGGGCCAGGCTGAGCTCTGGGCATGTGAATCACTCAGCCTATTTATAAGCCCCAAATGGAAATCGGCTTGGAGAATGGCAGAAGCTCAGCTCGGAAGGCTGGGGTGAAGCTTGCAGATTATCGGGGGGTGGTCTTGTGCACGCAGTGGACTGAAGCTTTAGAGGCACGGGGTTTCCACGGCCGCCTACTAGTCAGCTCTCCTGAGATGCATCACCTCGTCTCCTTAAACCCGTTTCCTCATCTGTTTAAAGAATTGTGTTTAAATATCCATAACATGAAATTTGCCACTTTAACCATCTTTTTAGCTGCACAGTTCAGTGGCATGAAGTACATTTGCATTGTTGTGTAAATGGGGTTTTGGATGAGATTAGAGAAGGGGAAAGTGCTCAGAACAGTGCTTGATACTTGGAGGTTGTTCAGTAAGTGGTGCAAATTTCTTCCCCTCCTTCCCCTTCCCCTTCTTTTTCTCCTTCCTCTTTCCTTCCTTCCTTTTCCCCTTCTCTTCCTCCTTCTCCACCTCCTCCTCCACCTTCTTCATTTTTCTATTAATTACCTTGTGCTTTTCAAAATCTTTTGCCTATTGGCGTGACAAGTATTCGTTGGGTGGGGAGGGAAGACGTGGAACATGCAACCTGCCTCGGGGACTGGAGTCTAACAGGCAAGGGAAAGTTATATATACGGCATGTGTGTATACATACGTACATAAATGTACATTATGTGTATATATGGGTGTGTATTTATGTGATGTATATATTTATGCACGATGCACACACGCATACACACACAGAGAAGAGTACTACCATAGAGGGTAATGAAACCAGGACAGAAGACAGTGATTCTAAGGGATGTGCCGTACCAGAGAAACAGGGTTGGGTAAAACATTTGCGTGGAGCTTGAAGACTTAAAGGTTTACATTCATGTTCTCATCTGGATTGATTTTTTTTTTTTTAAATTCTCACAGTAATCCTGTGATCCAGAACAGGAAAGGATCCTGGGTTCCCATTTTCTGGTGGTTCAACTCAGAGTAGCTAAGGGACCTGTTCCATGTCGCACAGAGGGCTGGCGGCAGAGCTTGGCCTGATTGTACAATGACTCAAAATCCAGGGCTCCGGGTCCATTTCATCTAGGGTCACAAGGTTTGGCAAAATACGGTTCTGGTCAGAGTGCGGGCAGATGAAAATGCCGGGGTATCAGCGGCACTGGTCGGGGTTTTCCAAAGTGTGATACGCTCTGTGGGTGCAGAGTGAGTTTAGCTGGGCCACAGATGGGCGGTTTCCAGATTAATAGTTGTGTACTTCGTTGTGCATCAGAAACATCAAGCCAGTGATTTCCTGGGTGTTTCTCAGGGCAGGCCTAAACTGCAGTGAAGGTAAAGGCCACGCGGGGAGTAATTTTGAGTAAGTAAGAGAGCATGTAGTGGGCGGATGTGACAGAGTTGTGGTGGGTGGCAGGGACTGCAGCTGGGAGTCCCTGGCCCGGTCCTGTGGACTCCTTCCTTTATGAAGACTAAGGACCGGAGAGAGAATGGTGACCCAGCCGCAGACCCACGCAGGCGCCCTCGTGCTCAGATGATCTAATGTAGACATTCACTGGAACACTAACAGGCCCCCCTTGGCCTTGCTTCTCTTTGTAGATTGCTGACTTTGGGCTTTCCAACCTGTACCAGAAGGACAAGTTCTTGCAAACATTTTGTGGGAGCCCGCTCTACGCTTCTCCTGAGATTGTCAATGGGAGACCTTACCGGGGCCCAGAGGTGAGCAAGCTGCTGGTGCGTGGGGGGTGGAGGTGGGGGAGGAAAGGGAGGAGGGAGGGCGAGAATTGAATCTAAGCAATACTTAAGAACAAACAAACAAAAAAGCATGCCATGCAAGAAGACTTTTCCTTATATGATTATAAAAGCCATAATGTAGACACCTGGGAGAAAATTTGAGAAATCCAGAAGATAAAGTTACCTTAACATTTTTGTGACTTCTCTTTTAGACTTTTTTCCAATGTAGATCTCTGCATTTCAAAAAATAATTGCAGTCATTATGTATATGTGTATACATATGTGTGTCTGGCTTTTTATTAGCTTAAAATCATATTGTGACATTTTCTAAATTTGTTATTACTTAAAAGCGCGGTTTCTGATAAAGACATGTTTTACTGTATGAATATACCATAACTTAATCACTTCCCTAGATTTAGACAGATTGTTTTTAGTTTTTCCCTGTTAGAACAAATCAAAAAACAAACCACCAAACCCCTAACTCTGCAGTGACTGTCTTTTAGCATGTATTTTTGACAGCATGTATTTTTGATTAAGGAATTACAGTTTTAATTGTACCTTCTAATTCAAGAGAAATGTGTTTATTTCTTTATATGCCTAAAGGCTCTCAGGGCCACTGTGAGAGATGTGTATGTGTAAATGCTATTTTGAAAATGCGTGAGTTGTGAGTGATTATTCTCTTTAAAAGGAAGGTTCTCTTTATGGAGAGATCCACCCGCTGGTTATCCCTTAAATAGCAGCTGCTCAGTGGGTTGAAATGTTTCCTTCCAAATATTTATCTGTTTGAGAGTGTTTGAAGGCAGGGCTGAAGGGTGAAAGAAGGATGCCAAGGCCCCCTACCAATTGTAGTGAAGAGAAAGTCTTTCTAAAATAAGAGTGTAAGGAAGGAGCATCAGACTCAATTTACGAAACTCTAAAAACCTGACACACTACATTTATCAGAGGTAATAAATGCTTCTTTGATCTTCGATGATCTCTTCCCAAGGTTCTAAGCTGGCAGCCTGCGATCTGGCCAGCAAGCAGGCTTTATTTGGCCACATTAGTCTTTCTAAAAGAAAATTGACCAAACCTTTAATAATTGGGAGATTTCACATCAAAGTCCAGTTTCTGACTTCTCCTGAAAAACCAGAGGATCTGGCAGTACTGGGCTCGCCTGGCTATGTGGAAGCAGTTTGCCAAGGGGAGGCTGCCTCTGTAAGGTGGATCAATGCACTCTACAGTTTGTCTCCGTCCCCAGTGCTCCACGTCGTACCCCAGATTCTCTCTTGCTTTGTTCATGTTTGTTGCGTGCCTGGCTCTCATAAGCATTTGAGTCTTTAGCCCCTGACCCATCTGAAGAAGGTGCAGGAAGGAATTGATTCCTGGATTCAGAATGAAGGGTCCTATGGCCCAGTCTTGTACCCATCACGTTGGCAGAGAGGGGCTCTGGGGAAATATCATTTGGCTTTCTTATGCCTCAGTAGTCTCATCTGTCAAATGGGGTTGAATATAATCCAGGCCCTACCTATTTCACATTACACTGAGGATCCAAGAAGATAATCTTTTTAAGAAAATTCTCACGTAGATTGGTACTGTCGGTCTCTGTTGGAAATGGAAAGGTCAGGCTCTGAAGCAGCCCACAGCTGCCTTGCCTATAGTTGTCAGGCTGCGGGCGGGAACCTGTCTGCCAGGGGCTACGTTCAGTTCCTGGGGTCGTTGTGGGTGGTTGCTCACAGGCAGTGAGGCCGATGGATTGGAAGGCATCCTGGAACCTGCTTCTGAGCTCCTGTATACCCTGTCTCTCTGCTCCAGGTGGACAGCTGGGCCCTGGGCGTGTTGCTTTACACCCTCGTTTATGGAACGATGCCCTTCGATGGTTTCGATCACAAAAACCTCATTCGGCAGATCAGCAGTGGAGAGTATCGGGAGCCCACGCAGCCCTCAGGTGCGGTGCCCTTGGAGGGTCAGAGGTCGAGCGGAGTGGTTGGCTGTCCTGCCTTTGCTCACACTTGCTGCTTCTGTTTGAATGTCTATAAGGAGTCTCCTGTTTTTCCTCTTCAGATTTTTGCCTTTTGGCAAAGCTGGCTTGATAACGCTGCTCTGCCCAAACCTTCCCAAATGGAATTTCTAGAGCAAATGCTCTATACAGTAGGCAGGCTGGGAGTCCTGCTTACGCGAACCTGGGCAAGTCCCTTACCATTTGGATTTAGTCTCTCCACTGTTAATTAAAATTTTGGAAGAGGGGCGCCTGGGTGTCTCAGTCGGTTAAACGTCTGACTTCGGCTCAGGTCATGATCTCATGGCTCATGAGGTCGAGCCCTGCATCGGACTCTGTGCTCACAGCCTGGAGCCTGGAGCCTGCTTTGGATTCTGTGTCTGTCTCTCTCTGCCCCTCCCCAACTCATGCTCACTGTCTCTCTCTCGCTCTCAAAAATGAGTAAACATTAAATTTTTTTTTTTAATTTTGGAAGAGATATCCTATGAAGTCCTTTCTAGCCCATGCAGTCATATAAACCACCTTCAGCTAGACTCAGTGCCAGGAGGGTGGCAACCGCTCTTTTTCACTGCTGTGCCCCGGGGGCATGTGGTATGGCGCTTGGCATCATTTATTGCATCATTTATTGCTATAGCAACTCTACCCCTCCCCCCACCACTCCAAGTAAATTGGTGGTTTATTTTCTTTCTTTCTTTCTTTCTTTCTTTCTTTCTTTCTTTCTTTCTTTCTTTCTTTTTTATACTGGAAATTTGCTAAGATAATAGATTTCAGATGCTCTCATCACACACACACACACACACACACACACACACACACACAGTTTAACTATGTCAGGAGATGAATTAATTGGTTTGACTGTAGTAATCATTTAATTATGTGTATGTATACCAATCATGTTATACACCTTAAATATATCCAATTTTTAAATTTTTCCCTAACCAGTTGTCCTGTAAGAGACAGCATTAACAAATTCAGCTGAGCTGAATATACAAAAGCAGGGGACATTTACTCTTACAGAATAAGGTGTTCTCTCATGAATTATAGTTACCGATCAGAAGTGAGAGAAGAACTATACACACCTCGAGAAATAGTAGCTACGTAAGGGTTTAGAAGGAGCTGGGTCTCTAATATTCTTACTCACGAACAATTATCAAAACACATCCAGCTAGTGGTTTCTGAATTAGCTCTTTTCTTTGTATGTTTAGGATGAAAATAGACGAGCTGGGTCATGAAGGATTCTGAATGGTTCTTCTTTCATGAAGTTTTTCTGATCTGTTTTACTACTTTGGATAACAAATCTAATTCAATTCCTGATTTTTCTTCTCATATCAAAATAAAATTGAATCACAAAATAAAATATTCAGTAATCAATAAAAAAAAAATTCGGTGGCTTAAACAACAACTAGGTGCCGTATCTCTCGATTCCCTGGGTTGGCTAGAGCTCTCCTGGCCGTGCTTGGGTTTCTCCTACAGTTGCATTCAGATGGCCACCTGGCTGGGTCTGGTTGTATGACCCCTGCTCACTGCCCTTCCACGTGGGCTCCCCTCCACGAAGTCCCTCCCCAGGCCTCTCTCTCCAGGAGGAAGCCTAGACTTCTAACATGACAGCTCAGGGCTCTTAAGACAGAGAAAGAAGAAGCTTCCAGGCCTTTTTTATGTCAGCACCGGGAAGCCAGATAATGTCACTTCTGCCATGTTCTGTGGGTCAAAGCAGCCAAGGTCATAAGCTTCATCCCTTGATAGGAGAAGGTCATGTGTGGATGGAAAGTCTGTGCACATCTTTGAAATGTAGTTAACACAGACCTTCATAGATAGACATGCTACACACACACGCGCGCGCACACACACACACACACACACACACACACACACAATGGATTCTCATTCTTCCCAGTAGTTACATTCTACAAAGTCGCTCTGAGCACTGAGGTAGTGAATACTGAAGCACGACTCTGAGAGGAAATACAGGGTTCAATCTCTGGTCACAATATTTTTGTCAACTGATCAGCATATGATCTTGTTTTATGTATATTTCTGTTTAAAGACACCTCATTTGAAATATCTTATTGGCTCATTAACATCAAACTCATAGCCAACAGCGCTATGACTCCTATCTGAATGAAGCCTATCTAACACACATATTTTCTCCATAAGGTGTGTCACAGCCTTCTCGAACTTAAGAACCATAGACAGTGCTTTAGCACTATGGTGGGGGGGGGGGCATTTTACACGGTGAAATCACCAAAAAACAAGGACAAAAATATGGAAAAAAATGGACTATTACAGGCTGTAAAAAGTACACATTTTTACAGTATGAGGGTAAGAAGAAGGCAGGGCGTCATCACCTCCTTCGAACTCAGCTGGGAACACACATACAGGCTGGGGGTGACTCAAATTTTTGCCACTTT
Organism: Panthera pardus; assembly: GCF_024362965.1. Taxonomy (NCBI): domain Eukaryota; kingdom Metazoa; phylum Chordata; class Mammalia; order Carnivora; family Felidae; genus Panthera; species Panthera pardus. The sequence goes on from NW_026526991.1 coordinate 16,243,321, forward strand.
GCAAATGTATACAAATGACAGGGAGAGTGGCCGGGTATTGGTTTTGGGGTTACAAATCCATTTTAGTGAGCAGGAGAAGGTGAAGAATGAGGGTTGACTCTTGACTACTGTGTTATACATATATGTATATATGTAGATGCTTATTTATTTATTTATTTATTTAAATAGGCCAGCCTGGTGTTTTTTGTTTTGTTTTGTTTTTTTTTAAGAAATTTCCAGGTGACCCTCGCGGTGGTCTTATTTGCCTCATCGGCTAACCAACACACAAACACAGTTCCTGGCACATTGCAGGAATTTAGAAGATATTTCCTGAATGTCTGAAGGGAACGATCATCCTGTTACTTTTCAGGGGTGTAGCTCACCCCTGGTCTCATTGCCTGGCCCCCACCAGCTACTCATTAGCCTACACAAGCAGCTGAGGGGGAGGTGGGGCCTGGGAAGTTTAGATCCTTCCCAGGATCTAATTCAACTCCCATTGGGGGAAGCACAGTTTGATCTGAAAAGTCAATTTATAAGCTGTGAGAGTCAGTTGGTTCCTGTGGCCTCCTCAACATCCCTTTGGGCCTTTCCCCTAATCCTCTGGCAGCAGAGATTTGCACATGGTATGTCTCAGCCAGGCTATAAGCAGATAGCAGATCTAGATGAGCTCTCGGATCTGACAGCTCGGTAGGCGTCAGCTTATGTCAGAGAGGGAGAAGAGGTGAGCTCACCGGGTGTGGGTCTCAGAACCTGGCCAAGGCCCGGGGTCAGGCCAGCCTTGGGGATGGCCCCTCTCCCTGCCCAGGTATGCCAGATGTGAGCCCCTCTCCACCCTTCTCTGTCTTTCCTTCTCTGATGAGGAGCCTTTTTCTCACCATCTCAGCCCTCAGTTTCCTTTTCATGCTGACACACTTTCCCCATGACCTTGAGCATGGTGTGTTTCCACGAGCCTACCTTGGAGGTCGAAAGAAAAGCCTCGGTAACCTCCACCTGTTTTCCCTTTTGGTAAAACGATAGCCACCGAAGGAATGATGGGGCCTGCTTGGGGTCGGGTCTGGAATCTGTTCTGGTTACCTGGACTTCCCCATTTAATGAAGATCTGAGCTGATGGAGAGCTTGGTAGTTCTAGGACATTCCTTTATTTCTATGGAAAAACGTGCCAAGATGTGACAATGCACTGGCCTGTGGTTCTGCGTCCTGATGATGCTTTTGATGTACTGTCTGGAAGACATTGGCTCCCATTCCCTGGTAGGGTCTCCTTACCCCTACAGTGGTGGCCCCGTCAAGGCCAAAGGCTTCCGTGCGACGTATCATTCTTCCTCTCTTGTCCCACAGACGCTCGAGGACTCATTCGGTGGATGCTGATGGTGAACCCCGATCGCCGGGCCACCATTGAGGACATCGCCAACCACTGGTGGGTGAACTGGGGCTACAAGAGCAGCGTCTGTGACTGTGACGCACTGCACAACTCCGAGTCACCGCTCTTGGCTCGCATTATCGACTGGCATCACCGTTCCACGGGGCTGCAGGCCGAGGCTGAAGCCAAAATGAAGGGCCTGGCCAAACCCGGGGCCTCAGAAGTCATGCTGGAGCGGCAGCGGTCACTGAAAAAGTCCAAGAAAGAGAATGACTTTGCCCAGTCTGGCCAGGACTCGGTGCCCGAAAGCCCATCCAAGCTGAGCTCCAAGAGGCCCAAAGGGATCCTGAAGAAGCGGAGCAACAGCGAACATCGCTCCCACAGCACGGGCTTCATCGAAGGCGTGGTCAGCCCTGCCTTGCCCTCTGCTTTCAAGATGGAGCAGGACTTGTGTCGGACTGGTGTGCCCCTCCCAAGCTCCCCCGAGGCAGAGGTGCCGGGTAAACTCAGCCCCAAGCAGTCGGCCACGATGCCCAAGAAGGGCATCTTGAAGAAGACCCAGCAGAGAGAATCGGGGTACTATTCTTCCCCAGAGCGCAGCGAATCTTCCGAGCTGTTGGACAGTAACGATGGGCTGGGCAGCAGCATCCCATCCCCCAGCCCCCCAGACCCAGCCAGGGGCACTTCCCACAGCCTCTCCTGCCGCAGGAAGGGCATCTTGAAACACAGCAGCAAGTACTCAGCAGGGACCATGGACCCGGCCCTCGTCAGCCCCGAAATGCCCACACTGGAATCCTTGCTGGAGCCCGGCGTCCCCGCCGAAGGCCTCTCCCGGAGCTACAGCCGGCCCTCCAGCGTCATCAGTGACGACAGCGTCCTGTCCAGCGACTCCTTCGACTTGCTGGACTTGCAGGAGAATCGCCCTGCCCGCCAGCGCATCCGCAGCTGCGTCTCTGCTGAAAACTTCCTCCAGATCCAGGACTTTGAGGGGCTCCAGAACCGGCCGCGGCCCCAGTACCTGAAGCGGTACCGGAACCGGCTGGGAGACAGCAGCTTCTCCCTCCTCGTGGACATGGACGATGTGACTCAGGTCTACAAGAAAGCGCTGGAGATCTGCAACAAGCTTAACTAGCTCCCCAGGGTGCAGGGGGTGGGTTGTGGGTGGGTTTTGGGGGAGGAGTGGGAGCAATGACTTGTGCTTGTGAGCTGGTTACCTCTTTGCTGGCCACGATGATAGACTGAAAAAGGATTGGTACCATCTTGCTTGGCCAAGTCCGCAGCCTTGCGCCACACCTGAAAGGGAGAAGTGGGTTCTCTGCCAGTCCTGCCAGCTGCCAGTCAGAATTTGGGTCCGAATTGGCATTTACTTTGAGGCACCTCTCGGAGGACCGGCTGTCCGGGGGAGGTGGTGGTGGCCAGCGCTAAGAGGGTGGGGAGGAAGCATATGGGAGCGGGGGCATCTCCCTAAACATCATCCAAATGCTTCTGGAGGAGGGGCAAGAGAGCCTGGGGCCGTCTGCTTGGGGTGAGCTCAGAGCTTGCTTCTCTCCTCCTCACATTGGCAGGCTTGGTCTGACTGCATGGGGTCGGCAAGTAGATTTCAGCAACCTGAACTTGAGTCAGTGATCTGTTGATAGTGGCTGCCGGGGGTGCTGGTTCGAGTCGCCTAGGCACAATGGGAAGGAGTGTCGTGATTGAACCGCAGTGGTGCCACGGGATTGGAAAGAGAGGGTGGTAGTGCCCGCGCCACGTAGTCGCCATCCTGGACCCAGCTCAGCCCTGGGAGTGTTGGGTCAAGGCATCCTGTGGGCTCTGTGTTTGTCCTTCATGCCGCTAGTGTGACCTTTGTTAATTTGCTAGTCTACCTGGAATGGAAGACAGGGCTTCGGTCAGAGGAGAATGCTCTGAACACTGCTAAGGACTTAGAAGAAAGAGTCAGCCCGTGGTGATTTGGGGGCTTTTTTTGCCGTCTGCCTCTTCTTTCCTGATGTCTGCCTTGCTCTTCAGCACAGCCTTCCGAGGATGGACAGGGAAAAAGTTGGTGGCATCAGAGGTCAAACCATGGTGTGTAACTGAGCTCGGGACCCTCTGTGGTCTTTGGGCAGATGAATGGAAATTGATCCTCACCAGCAAGGGGGCAACTTGTCGCTTTCTTTAACATCTCACTGTTAACTGGAATGCTGCCTCTGGGGTTCTCACCTGCACGAATTGGATGTGATGTTGCCATAGGAGTCACGGGCTCAACCATTTACCCTGTTTGCTAATAGCAGATGGGTTCCCATCCACCGAGTGTGGAATCCACAGAGGCAGGTGAGTTTGCTTCCAGGGAGTTTGTGTTTGGTGTGGGATATTTGGATGAGAAAAGGAAAGTTAGGCAGAAGGTACTCCCTCACCAACCCCCCCCCCCCCCCCCCGCCCATATCTAAGTATTCTGTCATGGGTTTGAACTCTTAGGCTTTGGGGGAAAAGAAAGCTGAATCCATTCAAATGAATAAGGTGTTGAAAGAGCAGAGTGGGTTGGGAGAAAGCGTACAGGAGAGGGAACATTTCCCAAGGAGCCATCCAGATGGTTCTGGAGGAGGTAGGAAAGAGGTGTAGCAGGACTCTTTGGTTAAAAAGTAATATAACTAAGTATTTAACTTCTGGACCCCCAGACTGCCGGTGGTAAGATGTCAGTCTCACAGTGGGACATCTTCAGATACTGGGTATGGAATTAGTGGTTTCTTTGGGGAATTTGGGATGACTTCAGATCCTACTGGCCTGGGAAAATTGAACCCTTTGATTCAAGATGGCCAACCTCTGGTAGCCACATAGATATATAAGGAGGACTAGTCTTGGGGGTATTTTTGGGAAAACCAATAGACAGTAGTTCATAAAGAGATGAGAAAGAATTCACCTTAAGGCACTGAGAACAGTCATTGGAATGAAAGTGCCCTTTTCTTGAGGAGATGGCTCCAGTTGCCCCCTGTCGCTAGCTCTGGGGTTGTGGCTTGTGCGTGCCTTCAGGTTGAACTGAGCGGTGCATTACGGGAAGCTTCTCGATTTTCTTTCCTTCAATGCCGCCTCCTTCCTGAACTCCAGTATAGGTTCAAAGGGAAAAGAATCTGTAGATAGCTAATTGTGTGTGGGGGATGTGTGGGTGCATGGAGGGCATCCTGCAGCCTGTGAGTTCCCCACTCCATGTCTCGTTTCATGCAACCTTTTCTGAACAGCCTATACTGCCACCCTGCTGGTCCGTCATGCGTGGCAGCTCGGCCAGCCTAGTTGGTGGCTGTCAGTATGACTTAAGGTATAACACCTATGAAGGTATAGCGCCTACCTACTGGTTGATGTTTTTTTCCTTTTGCCAAGTGATTGCATTTGTTTAATATTTTCCATCCTTCTAAAATGACACTATTAAGGAAAATCACTCTGCTTCTCCCCCTCCCCGCAAAGCCCCACACCTGCATGTTCTCTTTTGTCAATAAACACCAACAGTGGGTTGTGGCAAAGACAGCCTCCACCCAGAGGCGGAGGTTCCGAGCTGAGTCCTGGTGTGCTGCTAACCAATTGATGGCCTTAGGCACCTGCAGTGTTTTGAGGGCTAAATTCTCCCTTCAGCGAGGGCTGGAGGGGTGGATTAGCCAGTCTCTCACGCCCTGCCTGGTTCCGACATTCTGCTAACATCCTGTGATTCTAGATGCCATGTTGACTGTGTCCTTTCAAGGAAAACCTTGGAATAGAGAGAAGAGCTCTTGACAAGCAGCTCCCCTGCTTCCTGATTAAGTCCTATCATCCCTACCAGTCAATCCCCAACCAAGGAAGTCATGCTCGATTCATTTCCATGGAATTTACAGGTGAGAGACACTTTCATGACCTGGTGGACCAAGCAGGAGAATCCATGTCAGCTGTCCTGGTCCTTTCCCTGCCTCTGTGGGCCTCTCGGTGTCTTAGTTTACACATCTGCCAAAGGAGTAGAATTCTACTTCTTTTTACAGGTAAATTTTAAGGCATGATCAGTTTTCAGGAAGTGCTTCAAGACCCTAGGCGAGATGAAAATGCTAAGTGCTCTCTGACTTTCCATCCCTGTTATAAGGTGCTGCTTCTTCAGATGATGGGGAGCCCTTTGCGGGGGGTGGGGAATTCAGGTGAGTGTTGCTCTGGCCTGCTGTCTTGAGTACAAATGTGAATGATCGACTGACTGCTTATTGCCAAACTGGAAATGTTTTGTAGGGATTTACTGGCATGGTATCATTCCTAGAAGAAGAAGAAAAAAAAAAAAAAAAGAGAGAGAAACTTGACTGCACATTTTTTTTTTAAATCCGTGTTGTGACTTTTATTTAATTTCTATTTTTTTTTGGTAATAAAAAGTTGACTTTTTTATTTGAATTTGTCTTTTTTTATTTATTGGTCTGAAAGGCATTTCAAAGGTATTATAATAATATATTGGTGTAATTTAATTGGTGCAACATGCTTTATGGCTCCAGTCAAAATTGGTTTTCATTCATTTGATTGGTTTGAGCCCAGAACAGCCTACAGGGGGGAAAAAGCTGGATAACCACCCAAAGTGTGTGTATTTTCATTGGAAACTGATTTTTGTTTTGTTTTTCATTTTTCGTTTTGTTTTGTTTCCGTTTTTATTTTTTAAATTAAATAAATTGCAATGAACTGAACTGAACTGGGACCTTGCTTCTTTATTTGCTTGTTTTCCTCTGAGTTAATTAAGTGACAGACTGGGTGTAAGTAGCGGAAACCCACCCAAGCTAGCTGAAACACAAAAGGGGAATTTATTTGAAGTTTTTGGAGAAGGAAATGCAGCTGGAACCAGCACTGGAGCAGTAGGAGCCAAGAGAACTCCAGGCCCTTTTATTCTGCCCTTCTTTGCCCACCAGCTTTCTTCTTCTCCTCCTTTTGTAACCTTGCTTTCTCCCTGATTTTATGACTTACCCCATACCTTGCAGGTAGTCTCAGTTCTGGGTTCCAGAAGAGACTACTGGCCCGGTTCCTTCAAACTGGACTGGAGTGAGAAAATGAATAATAAACAAGTAAACAAATAACCCACCCAAATTATAGATTGTAATAATTTCTATGAAGGATATGGATAGGGTACAGAGATAGAGAATTAAGGGAGGGGGTACCTTTTATAGAAAGAATAGTCAGGGAAGGTATCTCTGAAGAGGTGACATTTGGTAAGAGATTGGAAGAAGAACTAGTTCTATGAAGAGGGAGCATTCTAGACAAAGGGAATAGTATATGCAAAGGCCCTGGGGTCTTCAAAACAGAGCTTTACAGGGTTAATTTCTGGCCCATTGGCATAGGACAGTCCTGGTCCCGGGAGTCTGGTGTTTTGCTAAACATATGTGGTCAGGTTCTCACATGGACTGGCTATGATCATTTAGGACTCTGTGTACCCTTAATTACAAATGGCTGCCTCCTTTGACAGGTGGTCCCCAGATGAGATACATGCCATGACGTGCAATTTTAAATAAGAATATGTTTCCACTGCAGAAAAATCACTGCCAATTTATTGAAATTTATGGAGAAGATGTTTTTAATCCGCAGACTCATGCAGAGCTTGGGGCATGGAAGCAGAGCAACAGTAGTGCTCTATGAAGACCAGAAAGTTCAGACGAAGGGTTTCATGTCACAAAACCTGCCCCATGCTGTCACAACCGTCTAGTTCTGGTGGGAAATTGGGCGGCGGGGGAGGAATTGGCAGTCAATGTTTTTAAATTATGACAATTATTTTCCTAGTGAAGGAAACTTTATGGTGCTCGTCTCCACCTGACTGGGAATGTGCATTGCGTCACGACCCGCTAGTTTTTCCCCATCCAGCCCCTGTGCTGGTTTCCATTTGTGAATCAGTCGGGATAGGCTGTGTTATGCTAAAGTAACAAGTCCTGAAATGTCAGTGGCTCAATATGATCAACGATTATTTCTTACTGTCACCAAGTCCAAAACATGTGGGGCAGCTCTCTTTGTCATGTCTTCTCCACACAGGCGCTCAGGGATCTGAGCTTCCTCCATCCTGTGGGTCCGCCATCTTGGGGTCCTCCATTTCTAGCTATGCAAATGAGGGATAGAGAGACCACAAGTGAGGACCTTGTAAGGGTCAGGCCTGAATGTGTATACGTCACGTGTACCCTCCTCCCGTTGGCCACAACTCAGTCACCTGACTCCAACCTAATTTCCCGGGTAGTCTTTGAGCCTATAATACTTAAAAAGTGGAAAATAAAATGGAGTCAGATGGGCACATAACAACGGCTCTTCCACAGGTTATGTCTGCTCTCCACAGGGAGGTCCAGCACAAAGAAAAGTCATTTCTGTTGATATTAACTGAGTGCTTACTGTGCTGCAGGCAGTGTGCTTACCCTTTACATACATCATCCCTTTTAATGCTCCTTTAATGTTTCAATGTTTCCTGATCTCCATTGTTAAAGATGAGGAAACGGTGTTGGAGACGTGCAGCATCTTGCCTGAGTCACCCAACTATTAAATGTGGAGCTAGATTCAAGCCTGGCTGACTAGCTTCTGAGCCTAAGCTCTTAACTGCTGTGTTGTGCCCCTGGGATGATCCTTCCTTAAGTCAAACTCCTTGATCATAAGGCCCTTCTTGTCACTATCCTTGTCCACGTAAATGGCATTTTCCTGCAGGAGCTAAATGGACACAATCGGGAATGAAGACACGGGCCCAAATCAATGCACTCTCCGAACAAATATGGTGTCATGGTCTAGAAGATTTCATCTCAGTAGATAAAATTAATAGAGTGGGTTCAGGCGTCTTAACTCCTCTTGAGTGGAACGGGATGGAGAATGAGTCCTTCTCTATTCTGAGCACATGCTGTGGCTCCAAACTCAGTAGTAGGCCTTCAGTGGCTAGATTTCTTCTGTCCAAAGATGTGTATTCACACACACCCAACAGTGCTGTATAAACTCTCTCCTGTGCTGATGTGTCATCTCAGGGGAGCCCACTATCGGAGGGCTGAAAGCTCAAAGCAACTGCTTTGGAGTCACATGGAAACACAGGATGCCAGGCTGGCTGCACGGACCTGCTTGGCATCAGGCATTACGAAAACTTCTATCACAAAAAACAGAACATCACCGTGTTTTCAAAACCTAGAGCAAGGTGACAATACAGGCATGGCCTCAAATCAGACTTCCAGAGGAACACCTCCCTGTCAGGAGAAACTGAGGGTGGGGAACAGCTCATTTTGGAGGCAGCTGGAGAAAAGGGGCTCCAATAATATAGCTATCCTGAGAAAGTACTTCAAATAGAAATTTGTGAATCGCTGAAGCTGAAAAACATCTGATGCGGCAGTGCCTGGGGCATTCCAGAAGCTTCAACCATTAGGCTTTGGAGCCCAGACAAAAGGATGTGTGCAGAGCAGAAAGCCAGATGCAGACCTCTGAACCAGGCCTGCTGGTCAGCTCCTAAGAGGCCATGGTTGTGGGTTCAGTCCCTGTGGGTTACAGATGGTTCCTGGCAGGGGAAGCTGCTTAGACTGGCTTCTCATAAACATGTAAATCTGGGCACCATGGTGATAAAGTAAAGACTCGTGGAGGCTTGGGAAACATCAGCTCCCCTTTTCAGAGAAACAACTCATAATCACATGCTCAGATCCTTTTGGGATCCAGAATCGTGGGATGCTGCTGCCCTTGAGGCTGTTGGAGCTAATGAGAGAGCATCTTGACATGTGCTTCTTCTGTGTCCAGTGCCCCACTGGAAAGGGAGGGTGCAGAAATGCGTCCTGGCTCTTTACGTTTCCACTGGAAGTGACACATGGCGCGGTGCTCACATCTCATCTCTCCTCATCACTACGACCTAGAATGCTAGAGGCTGCTATTATTCCATTATCTGTACCATTATAAAGGGGGTGTCTTTTTAAAAATAAGCTTTATCGAGGTACAATTCACATACAATAAAACATACGTGAGTTTAGTTTTGAGGAGGTTTTGAAAAATGAGTATGTGCACGTGATCACCTCCAGAGTGAGGATAGAGAACATTTTCACCACCCGCAAGTCTTTCTAATGCTTCTTCCCAGTTTGTCTACGCTCCACACCTTTGGTCTTAGGCAAACTCCCAATCTGCCTTCTGACACCATCTCATATAAATGAAAGTTTTCAGCATGTACTCATTTATGTCCAGCTTCTTTCATTCAGCCCAACGCTTTTGAGATCCATCCATGTGGTTGCAAGTAGCCGTAGTTCATTCCTTTAAAAATTTTTTTTTATTTATTATTTTTGAGAGAGTGAACAGGGAAGGAGCAGAGAGAGAGAGAGAAAGAGAGAGGATCCGAAGTGGGCTCTGTGCTGACAGCAGGAAGCCCGATCCGGGGCATGAACTCATGAACCATAAAATCATGACCTGAGCCACAGCCAGATGCCTAACGAATGAGCCACCCAGGCGCCCCATGTAGTTCATTCCTGTTTATCGCTATGTGGTATTCCATTGTATGAACATACCACCACTTGTTATTACGAACAAAGCTTCTCTCGACATTTGCGTAAAAATCCTTATTGGGACATATGTTAGCATTTTCTTGGGTAAATACCTAGGAGTGGAATCGCTGGATTTTATGGTACATGTATGCTTAACTTTAAAAGAACCGCAGAGTTTTCTATAGTGGTTGTACCGTGTGACAGTATTTCCGAAAACATAGGCGAGTTCCAGCTGCTCCATATCTATTCCAACGCTTGACGTTGTCAGTCTTTTTAATTTTAGTTACTTTAGTGGGTATGTAGTATCTCATTATAGTTTTAAGGTGAATTTTCCTGATGATTAATGATATTGAGCACCTTTTCATGTGCTTTTGGGCTGAGTGTCTTCCTTTGTAAAGTATCTCTCCAAAATTTTGCCAGTTTTAGAAATTTGGTTGGTAATATTCATATTATTGAGTTGTAGGAGTTCTTTATATATCTAGACACAGGCTTTTATGAGATATATGTTTGCAGATATTTTTCCCATTCTGTTTGTTTGCCTTTGTATTTCTTAACAGAGTGATTTGAAAAGCAGATGTTTTGAATCTTGCCAGAATCCTTTTCATAAAATACTCAATGGTTTGTGCTTTTCGTGTCCAAAGAAATTTTTGCCTACACCAGTGTTGCAGATGTTTTCTCTGTTTTCTTCTAGTAGCTTTACATTGAATTTTTTACACTTAGGTGTATGCTCCATTTTGAGGTAAACTTTTGTTTACCGTGTGGGAAAGGGTCGAGTTTCATTTTTTTTACATACAGATCTTCAGTTGTTGGAGAGCAATTTGTTGAGATGGCTATGCATTATTACTGGTTTTCTTTTAAATGACCTTAAAATGACCTTTTAAATGAAGAAACAAATAAATAGAATTACCTTAAAAATTAAAAATCAGACAATATCTTTCATATTTACACATAACTTTATGTTTGCTGTGTTTTCTATCCTCTGTGTTCCAAGCTGCCCGTTGGTATCATTCTTCTTCATGGAGAACTTTCATCAACATTTCTTCTAGTAAAGGTCAGCTGGAGACTACTTCTCTCAGGTTTTCTTTCTTTGAAATAAAAATCTTTGTTTCAACTTTATTTTGCAAAGATATTTTTTCTGGTTATAATATTTTAGGTGATCATTTTTGTCTCTTGTTCCTCAAAGTTATCACTCCATTATCTTCTAGTTTGCATACCTTCTGATTAGAAGTCTGTGATCATTTTTCTCTCTCTTCTCTGTGACATTTTTCTTTTCTGTGCAACACCTAATATTTTTTATTTATTATTTTTTCCTTTGGCAATTTGATTATGATTTCTCTTGATACTTTGTGTATGTGTGTGTGTGTGTGTGTGTGTGTGTGTGTGTGTTTAGCCTTCTTTGGGTTCATTGATCTTATGTCTATAAGTTTATAGATTTCATCAAAACTTGTATTTAAAACTTTTTTTAATGTTCCATTTTTACTTCTGAGAGAGACAGAGACAGAGTGAGAGTAGGGGAGGGGCAGAGAGAGAGAGAGGAGACACAGAATCCAAAACAGGCTCCAGGGTCTGAGCCATCAGCCCAGAGCCCCATGTGAGGCTCAAACCCACAAACCACGAGATCATGACCTGAGCTGAAGTTGGATGCTTAACCAACTAAGCCACCCAGGTGTCCCCAAAAGTTGGATTTTTAAAATTTCCATTATGTATTCAAGTACTTTTAATATTTATTCCTCTTCTTCCTCTCCTTCTAGAACTCCAGTTACATACATGTTATGCCACTTGATATTGTCGACATTTCTGACAATGAGGCTGTTGACATTTTTCAATCTTTTTTTCTCTCTGTGCTTTGTTTTGGATTTTTTTGGTGTGTCTTCAAATTCACTGATCTTTTCTTTGATAGTGTTTAATTTGCTCTTAATTCCACCCAGTGAAATTGTATTTCAGATTTTGTGTTTTTCATCCCTATAAGTTCCATTTGGTATACATATGCATTCAGCAATGTCTCTGTACTCTGGCTGGTGGAAACATGAATATTTCCAGCCCTGGGTGAACTCTGAGAACTGTTTAGCTTGTAGCTTCCCAGTGATGATTCTTCTTCTTCTTCTTCTTCTTCTTCTTCTTCTTCTTCTTCCTGTTATTTTCCTTTGCCCAGCTTCATGGGCTTTCTCCCTACACATGCACGGATCAGTATTTATCTGAAGTCTCAGTATCCCCATGCAGATTTCTGGAGCTCTTTGATTGTATAGTGCCCTCCTTTCCAGTACTCTGTGCCCTACAATCTAGCTGCCCATGGCCTTCATGATCTCTGTTTGGGTTCCTCCTTCTGGGGAAGAGATTTATCATAGAAATTTCCCCCAGGTTAAGCTGGTATAATTGGAGGGTTTACCTTGTGTTTTCTTTTCTACCGGGGATCATAGTTCTACATTGCTTGTTGCCTGATGTCTGAGCACAATTGTTTAATATAATCTGTTCTGTCTTGTATTTTGTTTTTACAATGGGGTTAGGAGGTATTTCATAGGAGTTTCTCCTTCATAGATAGAAGAAAAGTTGAAATTAAGCCATTTGCCCAATCACAGAGATAGGCGATGGCAGAACTGGGTCTTAAACTCATATATGACAAACGTCAAAGCCTATGTTTTTCACTCTTTTTTTTTCTTTAATATTTATTTATTTTTGAGAGAGACAGACTGTGAGTGAGGGAGGGGCAAAGAGAGAAGGAGACACAGAATCCGAAGCAGTCTCCAGGCTCTGAGCTGTCAGCACAGGGCCCCATGGCTCGAACTCATGAACTGTGAGATTGTGACCTGAGTTGAAGTTGAACACTTAATCAACTGAGCCACCCAGGGGCCCCCTATGTTTTTCACTCTTATCAAGATCCTGTTCTCCCCCCAACCTCTCTCTCTCTCTCTCTTTTTAAAATATCACATTCCAGAAAGAAGTCAAGTAAAAATTCTATCAGTGAAAAGCAAATTGGTTATTTTGCTTGCTGGTAATTTCAGTAAAAAGGGTTAGCCAGGGAGTTTGCTATTATAGTTGGGCTGCTTCTCAGAGGTGCCATTGCCAAAGTGAGCTTTCATTTATTTTCTTCCCCGGTGAGTGAGTGGAGAAAGCGTGGGACAGCTCTTCATTTATTTGTTGACTCGTTTACCAATTCTATCATTGATTCATCCATTCAAGATTATTTATGGAACACCTACTGTGTTCCGGGCACTAGGCTTCTCTTTGAGAGGGGAAGGGAGAGGGAACTCCTAAAGATCTTCTTTCACTGTCTTTCCCCCTCTCCTTGCTCACTCCCCCAAACCTTTAACGTGAGCATGTGGAAAGGGCCCAGATGGTGACACTGTAGGTTTGTCTCTCCCTGGATTCTGGTGGAGCTTCTGAGTGGCTAGGAGGGAAGTTAAGGCCTCTTCCCATATTAAAATAAGCACCAGGATCCCTGGGAGGATATCACACATTAAGCTATTGTCAGCTGAACCTTAGCCAGCCATTAATGTTTCAGGAAAGATTTATTAAGTGCTAACTGGGAGTAAGAATGGAGAACAGCACAGACCCCTTGGGAATCCTTGGGACAGAAGGCGAAGGCAAGGGAATTCTCACAAGAAAGGTGGCAAGAGAGACTGAAATTTTGCCTCAAGCTGAGCCGTCTAAGGGTCTGGCTCTTGCCCTCTTCGGTCTGGGTGTCATAATGACAACCAAGGTGAGTGACATCTAGTAGGTTACGGGTCCCCCCCAAGCTCATTTTGTCCTGTCTCTTGATAGTCCCTGGAAGTAAACATCAACACCGCAGAAGAGATGGAAGCTTGGAGAAGGGAAGTCACGGGCTCAAGTCATGCAGCTGGTAAGTGCATGGTCTGAACCTGAACTCAGTCAATCTGACTACGGGGATTCCCGTCCCAAGTCTGCTCTGTCATCTGAAAATGCAAAGTTGCTTGCTTTGACCAAAAAATCTCTGCCTTCATTACCCCTGCCATCTATTAAGCATTTTGCATGTGCAACCCCTCTACACAGCACTACGTTTTGTGCCAAAGGTCATCTGGGCTCATGCGTGTCCTCCAGATGTTTGTGGCCCATCTTGGGAACCAGTTCTTCCCCTTTGTGGCTGGTCGGTTGGAATGGATGTGAAAAGCAAGTCTGGCCAACGAGCGCCTGGGAGACCAAGAAATGACAAACAAAAGGACACAGAGATGTTCTCATCTTAAAGCTCTGCGCTCCATCTGGGCAACTAAATTGGGCAGAAAACGCTTCTGAGGAGAGCAGGAACAAAGCGATAGCCTATCATTGGTTTGCTGCCGTTGGAAAACAAAATGCAACGTATTTGCAGGGTGAGGTTGCAAGGCTGTTTACAACAGAGGCACCGGCAGGCCTCAGATGAAGGCTAGATGGGTTAATGAAATAAACGCACTTCCTGCTTCCCCTTGATTTATATTTCTAAGCTTGCACTCCATAGTAATTCAATAAAGCTGAAATGGCAGGAATGTCTGGCAGATTTTTTGAGAATATGATACTTGGCTCATTGTGGTGCTTCAATTTCAGTGTCTGGATAAGAGAGCGACACCAAGGGACATCAGAAACAACTTTTGTTTTTCTCTTTCAGCCTTTACTGTCGCAGCACAGCTCACTTCTTCTCAACTTTATTCATGTCAAAGTAGCAGGTTATTTATTGAAAGCTTCCTGAAGATTATGGTCTAGTTGAGAATGATGAGGTTTTCACTGCCATTAGCAATCATGGTCCTTACAATTTGGAAGTTTATGCTTCAGCTCATGATTTTTCTTTTCCTCTTGATGTAACAAGAGACTTTAGCTCTGTCCTCTGAGCAATTCTGGGATGGATCCTCACGGTCCTTTTCCTCTGTTAGTGGCACAGGGACTGTTTGAAATCGCTGCCTTGTATGCGTATGTGAGATGTGCATGGGGGGAGGGGACAATGAAAGGGAGGGAGGGAGAGAGACAGAGAGAGGGACACAGAGAAATGTATCAGTCTTAGACGAGCCTGTTTAGTTTCCATTCTAGTAGCTTTTGTTGAATAATATTCTGTCACTGAAAGCTCTATAATACAAATCTGCTCTTTTTGTTGGTCCTGCACCACTTTCTGTGGGGATCAACCACTCCCAATGCAAGGTGGCTCCAGGCGGGCGTCACCTTCTACCCTGAAGGAGGAATGAGCTCTTCACCCACCCTAACTGGTTGGATTTCTTTTTCTCCTGGACTCAATGATTGGTCCTGGGTTCACTCCAAAACAGAGCCCAGCAGTACCATGTGGGTGGTTAAGTGTGCATGTTGGGGTAGAGTGACTTGTATTCTTTTCCTTCTTTCTTTTCTTTTTGGAATGACCATGGGACTGATGGAAACCTAGAGATACTAATGGCAGCCAGTTTTATCACCAGGTGGTAAGAAAGATGACCTGAGAATGAAGCCAAGAGAGAACAAAACAGAACTAAGAAGGTAAATTAAATGTGTATTGTAGCTTTATTTGAACTCTTGGGTCCAGCTGTCCCTGAAGCAAACACTAACCCAGGACTTTACAATTATGAGACTTAGTCCCTGTTTTTTGCTTTGGGTTTTGGTTTTTGGCTTAATTAGTTTGATTTGGATTTCTGTCCCTTGCAACTGAAGGATTCTTGACTGATACAGTCTCTGAGCATAACATGGACTCAAAAGCCAAAAGAAACTCTTAGTAGAATAGTGGTGATGAAGACAAACTTGGCTTCTGCCCTCACATTGTTCATGGTCCAAAGGGCTGTCATTTCAATGGCTGTATTAGTCAGAGTTTTTAGCTTCAGACACTTCAGACCAAGTTCTGGTTCTTTTATGCAGAAATGGAAATTATTGAAGGTTATTCAGTAAACACAGAACCTTCAGGAAGGCCAGACTTTGAGACTATAGGTGCAGAAACAGAATTCTGTTGTAGAACTTGTCAGGAGGGGACCCCCCCCCTCCCCAGCCAGCCCCAGTGGTCATAGACATTGCCCCCTGCACTGCCAACATCTGACAGGGTAATGCTGGGGACAGGCCACTATTAACACAGTATCTGTCACGGTGACTGCTTCTGAAAATTGGAGGTAGCTGCCACCACCTTTCCTAGAATAGACCCTCTGTGGGGTCTGTACCTGGGTCAAAGCTAAGCATGGATTTGGTGGGGACGAGGTTGCATGCCTGCACTCTGATGGCAGTGGAAGTGATTACCCGGTCTCTCTAGTAACCTCTACGTTGCATCATGCCTCACAAGATGGGGACGTCTTTGGACATAGCACATGCCTTAAATATGTTAGGTAGCCAGATAGGATGACAAATCCCCACAGTGTTGACCATATTAGGGAAGGTTAAGTTTGAGCACATACCATCTTCAGCCCCAACTCCAAGAACTATGAAGTGTGCTGCATGGAAGGCCCAGGTCGGACGAGCTTTGCAAAGTAGGTGCATGTGGCCTTTTTCCCCACGAAGCCACACAACGAACGCTGATTCTTTCCTGCTTGCAAATTACCTTCTAGTAGAATCATAATAATAAACATGAGACAAAATTAACTTCCAGTTTGAGATTGATAAGGCAGCGAATAATCTCACTTTTTCTACTCTCAGCTCTGAGTCTATGGAGAAACCCACCTAGGTAGTTAGCTTGATTACTAGCTTTATTGCTGATAAAGAAAAATTAGAGGCTATGGCTTGGGCCCTCGGCCATATTGGGGCTTTTGCTCTTTCTGTCTTTAAGGGAGGCAGGGAGAGGTGGAGAAACTGGATGGACACAGCCTCCTCCATGCAGGATGTATCACCTGGGACCAGGGGAAGAAACTGAAATTCCTGTGGGCAGATGGTAAGAAAAGAGTGACCCCAAATGGCCCCAGGGGAGCTTGCCCTATGCCCCTTTTCCCGTCTGACCAGGCAGATAATTGCTGCGCACCATGGGAGAGAGGAGAAAAGGTAAGGACAGCGTGTGCCCCTCTTACCAATATTCCCTTCTGTCAAGAGGGAGGGACATCCGCCCTCCTCTGTCCAAACAGGAGCAGTAAATGCTCTCCTGGTACCATCATTACTTGAGGTCTTCCTCTGTGTCAGACAGGCTACTGAGCACTTTATAAAAATGATCTCATTGAATTCTCATGAAAACCTGATGAAATGACCCAATAAGAGCTAACACATATTTAGTGTTTATGCCAGGAAATGTTCTAAGCCCTTGGCATCTATTCACTCGTTTCTCACCAGCAGGGTTCTGGCACGAAATAGGATAACTTGAGGAGATTTTCATAAAAGGACAGTTTCTGGGGGTATGGTTAGGGAGTAGGGCAGACGCCAGGGAACTTCAGTACCCAGGGGTAATGAAGAAGGAGTGAGGATGGGGCGGGTCCTGGGCTCTAGAAGGACACAGCTATGTCAGGAAGGCCTCCGTGACAGGCGCTGTCATCAGGCAAAGCGGCTGGCCAGAGGTGACCACTGGAAAAGGCTGTCTCCTGTGCAGTTTTTCCAGCCCCACTTGGCCATGCAAGAACAGGCCTTCTCAGGCCTTCCCGGGAGATAAGGACCCTCTATGGCCCGTGCCAGGCTTATCCCCTTGTGTGGGAATATCTTCCCCTGTTTCAGGCAGGACGGATACTCTTTTGTCCAAAGCATGCATGTCATATGGTGCTTGGCCAACCCCACTGTTAATGATCTGTCCTCCATGGGGAGAGGAGAGTTGTCTTCTGCCGTGGCACAGAAGGGTGCCCAGAGGCCGACTTCCTTGCATTGGCCACTGGGAGAAACCTACCAGCCCTGGGGACCCATGCCCACTATTGAAGCTGACCTTGTTCTGTCTCTTCTCTGTGTATGGAAAGCATTGTTCTGTTCGGTACTTGGCTGTGTCATGTTCTTCTTGCAACTCCGGTACCAAGATGCAGGGGGCAGAAGCATTTAGAGTCCTTGCTGGGATTGGAGCTGGTGTGCGGAATTCTGCTCGACCGTGACCCTGTGGGGAGGAAGCTCAGAAATGACCACGCTGGCGGGGATCTCGGTTGGCATAGTTGCCACTGGTCACCTTGAGCAAAGTGGGGCAAGACGGAGGGTGTCTCTGGAGGGGCGGGTGGGAGGTGCCCAGCAGAGGCACATGCTGCCATTGTCCCTGTTTTCTAGACAAGGAAACCAAGGCTCAGAGCGGTCGGCCAGATAACAAGCCCAAGGATCTAGCAATAAGATGTGGCAAAGACAGATGACGGCTCGTTCCCCTCACTATACAGCTCGCGCTCACCAGTCCCCGTGGCGCCTCTGGCTGTGCCTTCTTGCCTCTGCCAAGAGACCCGCAGGCCCGCGTGCCAGGCTGGAGGAGGGGGACTGACATAGACTGGGTTTCATCTTTGTGTCAGACTAAGGGACTAGGCAGTTAATGTGACAGGCCCGTTGAGACAGGTGTTATGGGTTCCGTTCCATGTGTGAAGAACCTCGGTCTCAGAGAGGCTAAGTAACTTGCTCAAAGCCACACAGCTGGGTTATTAAGTAAGGTAGTAACCTAGGTCTGTCGGATACCAGAGCCCATGATCCTTCCATCGTGTCATGGGGCAGCGGCACGAGGCAATAGAGGAAGGGCGAAGGAGAGCGAGGCAAAGAAGCGCGGGACATTTGGAGAAGGTGGGCGGCAGTGGAGGGGCATTCAGGTGGCGACGACCCTCTTGGGGCTGGGAAGCATAAGGCGTGTGGGCAGGAATCCCGGAGTGCCATCTGGAGCTCCACGGAGCCCCAAAGCAGCATTTATTCCCGCAAAATCGGGACAGCAGGTGCATGCTGGGCTGTAGCTTCGCACGGAAGCACACGAGCCTTGTGCTCTGGGAAGAGGCGGCCGCGCAGGGTGCTGCCGCAGATGGGAGCCTAAATCGCGCGGCGGAGTGGCGCGGCCACAGCCAGCAGCATCTGACTCCCCGGCAGAGTGGTCATATGTTCGCCATGTGTCTCATCCTTCCTCCTTCGACTGCACTTTCTCCGGCTTCCTCCTCCCCTCTCACTTGCTTTCGCTCTTTTTTTTTTTTTTTTTTTTTTTGCTTTTTGCTTCAGCTGCGGTGTTCTCAGGTTTCGCCTGCATCCTCGCAGCGCTTGGGGATGCATGTTCACTTTGATACACTTCAGGCCTCTCCAGTTCATTGCGTTCAAATCAGAATCCCTTCCTCCCGCGCAGGAAACCTGCTTCCCGTCCTCGCTGGTTTCCCATTTTGCTTAATGGCACCGGATGTACAGGATGGAAACCTGGGAGGAGCCAGCCCTGCTTCCCTTCCCCTCCCCTCCCCCCTCCTCCTCCCCCTCTCTGTCTCCAGGCTGCCTCTCCTTCCACCACCACCACCATCACCTTGGCTTTCACCCTCACCTTCTCTCTCAGGAGCCGAACTCCCCAACTGCTTTGCCCCTTCTCACTCCTGCACGCAGGCACGCAGACTCTGGAGTTGTCATTCTAAAACATACATCCGACCCCACTTCAAGACATTTTCTAGGTGACATCGACCTGCTTAGCAAGGAGGGGCATTTCACGCATCGCAGAGTGGCTTTGGGAAGAAGGGTATGGTGGGCACGCTTGGGGCCCCCCCGAGATTCCAGCCCTAATGGGCTACCTACCTGGCACGGGTAATTCGGGTGAGAATCAGTTGACCTTAAGATAGGGAGAAGACCCAGGTGGGCCAGGTGCGATCACAGGAACTCTTCACGGCAGCCGAGGGAGGCTAAGTAAGGGACAGCCACAGAGGTTCCAAGTACGAGAAGGATTCAGTGGCCAGCCATGGCTGGCTTGAAGATGGAGGGGCCGCAGGTCAAGGAAACGGGAATCCCAGTCCTGTTGCTGCAAGGAACTGAGTTCTGTCAACACTGCGAAGGAGTTCGGAAGTGGGTTCTTCCCTAGAGCTTCCAGAAAGGAATGCGGCTCTGTCAGCACCTTGATTACGGCCTTGTGAGCCCCTGAGCAGAGAGGTCAGCCACGTCAAGCCAGATGTCTGAACTGCAGAGCTGTGCGATAACATGTGGCTGCTGTGTTAAGCCCCTAAATTTGCGGTACTTTGCCGTGGCCGCCCTAGCAAACTCGTACAAACAGGACGCCAGTTCCGAGGGAGCTGAGCACGCCCTGTGCACCTGCTCCTGGCCAGGCACTGTGGTGGGTCCTTCCCACTGCTGGGCCGGACCACGTCCTGAGCGGCAAACACCAGAGAGGAGCCCCAGTTGATCTCAGCAGAAGAGGACGGGAGATGACTCCCAGAATCTCCAGAAGATCTGGGAAACAAGGCTTGGGAAACTAAAGGCTTGGGAATATAAAGGAAGCGAGTGGCCAGACCTCAGCCAGAATCGGGCCACGGAGCCAGTTTGCTGAGGAGACCTCCACCACCCTCCTGGCTGCTTTGCTACCTCAGCCGGGTCTGACCTCTGGCCACAGGGCTCGGCTGCCCTAGAAAATGAGACGGTCCGGGTCAGAATGGCCAAAATGGACCCTCCTCCTTCCCTGCTTCTGTGGATACTCACTCTGAGATTTGAAATCCTGGGCAGGTGCGCCTGCTTTCTCTGGACTGGGTTGTAGACCTAGAAGTTTCAGATGTAGGGAAGCCAAAAAAATGACCCACAACAAATGACAAATCATCCTATGTCATTTCATTTAATCCACAGGAGGCTCTTATTATCCCCATTTAGATGAAGTAACTGAGGCCCCTTGGGGAGGTAAAGTGACTTGAACCCGGGTCACCAAAGCCTTGAGAACATCACATGGGATGTTGCTGCTGGGTGAAAGTCGAGGTTCAGGTCTCTTCCGAGGAAAGAAGAGCCAGGTGGATCCTGTTTAGTCCTTGGCTCAGAGGACTCTGGATAGATGGATTGAATGGGAGCAGGAGCCCGCCAGACACAGTCCTGTCCCGTTTGCTTGCGAGGCCTGAGCATGGCAGAACTTTATCTTCCCTATTTGGTAAAATACGCTTTCTAATATCTACACCGAGGTGGTCCCCTTTTGTACCATTTATTTTGTGACACGGCCTGCCCTCTGTCAACCTCAAATGTAGACAAGGGATGTCTGAGGCCCTTCTGGAGACCACCATCGGGAGAGCTCACCTGTCTCTGTCTTGCCCACCCACACCAGACATCAACGCTCTCCCTGCCTCACTGTCCTTCCCCACTCGACATTGCAAAGGAAGTGAGATGGAGTCCTGAGAATCCCACTCACCCAGGACTGTGCCTGGGCACGACGGCACAAATCCCAGCATTCGTGGGGCATGGGATCCCCCTGGTGCGTCCAGCACTCTGGGCACCGTCTGGCACCTTTGTGTAGTTCTTTCCTTCTGCCCCCTATCCCCTTCGCTCTGAATCCAGGCCAATACCAGAAAGAACTAAAAAGCCCTCATTTGGAGCCTATTTCCTGACGCGGGGTTTCTGGAGCACATCCAGACACAGGCCATTGATCGAAAGAGGTTTGAGTTACTGGTGCGAGGACCAGGCTATAGGCAAACAAGCCACACTCAGATCTCGCAGTAGGGGACACCAGGAAAAGTCATCTGCGAGGGTGACTAGTAGCTCTGGCAAGAATCACTTCGTTTTAGACATTTATTTCTGGTACATATTTAATACATACATATATACTCGAGACACATATAAATATACATTTAATGCTCAAATCTACAAAGTGGTCAATACATAAATCTTTGATATTTGTTGCACACCTAGGGCTATGCGGTCGAGTATAGGAATTAAGTGCAAGGATTGCTGAATACCTACTATGCGCCAGGCACTCAACACACAGGATCTCATTCACTAGCCGTATCAGCCACTGGTAGGTGTCGTCATTGGTGTTTTATAGATGATACGGTGAAGATCTAATGTGCGGGGGATGGGTCTCCTATCCTGCCAAGTGCAGTGGATGGATGATTACAATTGCTGCTATTATGATTAATCATCATGATTGGTCATAGTCATGATTACAAAACGTATAGGGTCAGTGGTAACGGGTGTTATCTGGACCACAGCCTATTGGGTGTCCGAGAGGTGGGACTACAAGATGATGGCTGGGGTCCATTGTCCAAACCCCACTTCCTGTATCTATTTAGACATACTCTGCCCTAGGTTCTTTGCTCACGTAGCTCATCTTAATCCTGACAAGCGCATCCTAAGAGAGACTTTCTGATTAAAAGAATCTGAAGCGTAGGAAGAGGCTAAGAAATTATTCAAGTTCATATCCTCAATGCGGATTTGAACTCAGACTCTGGAGTCTGCCTTCTTTTACCACTAAGCCGTATGCCTCCCAATCAACTGCTAACCTTTACTAAGTCCTAAGGGTATAGGATTACTCGGTTTTGCTAACCAAAATCGTTTCCTTCTCCAGTGGCAGAGACTATTGGCTGTCTACCCAACACCTGTTAACTATCACTATCTTTCCTCAGTAACAAACCCCAATTTCCAGCTGGGCACATCATCCAAAATAAGGGACAATATTTTCCAGCTTCCCTTACTGGGCCCTTATATCTGGGTGCGACCAAGTGACTAAGTTATATAAAATGAAATGTAATGGCGAGTACTCTTTAGTACTTCCAGAAAGTTTCCTTAAAAGGGAGGGGACAAGCTATTCTTCTTTCTCTTTGGTCTTCCACGTCTCCCCCCTCGTCTGGCCTGGGATGTAGATGAAATGACCGGCACTCTGGCATTTGTATTGGACCATGAAGTGACCTTGAGGACAAAAGCTGTAAGATGGGGGTCAGTGGAGCAGAAAGATAAATGTCTGTGACCCTAACGACCAGGGATCCACCATCCTTGTCCTGGACTGCCTACTTCTAATTCTCTTTCGTGTGGCAGTCAAGCGCACTTCATATTGTATGTGCATCGACTCCATGTACATTTAATGAGCACCTGTCATAAGCCAGATGTTCTGGGTTCTGGAAGCAAAAGAATGACATCAGGTAGCTCATTTCCTTCTCAAATTTTCTTTCTTTAAAATTTAGATAAGAGCAAGGAGAAATTATTCCAGACACTTACTCAAGTCCGACCATTCACTTCATTTGTTTTATGTCCCTACTACCTTTTCCCTCAGCTCCGAGAACCTTGTAAGTCACTCCTGTCAGCTCACAGCACGTTGTCACCATTAGTCCCACAAAGACTCTCGCCCTCTATCTCCCGCTTTCTCCCAACACCCGTGACCTTCCCTCTCCCCAAGAAGGCACTCCCTCTAATTCCATCTTCAAATAGGGGTGCGTCCTTGTCAGGTGGCATCAGTGTATGTGTTTCTAATGTTCACAGATGGCACTGTGCTAGAAATCTTACTCTTTCCTTAGTTTCTCACCCAAGACTATGGTTTTTTTAAAAGCACAAATGTTACGACTGACGATAAAGATACTGAGTGAAGCTTAAGACTTCTTTGCAAAATTCCTGGGTTGTTGTGCGGTTCTTTGAATAAAGTCCACTCCAGGAGGAACAGTTAGGACGTTGTGTTCAAAAGCTTGCTTTCAGTTTTGAGGTTTGTCTCCCACCCACCCCTTCTCTCTTTGGTTTACTTTTTGACTACGTAAGCTGCATAGTTGAACAGGCAAAAGTAAATTACAAATTCCGCTCGAAGGTATCTCCCTTGCATCCCTCCCCCTCGAGCCTGTTTCCGGCCCCCATACCCATTAAGAGTAACGATTATTAACATTGGTTTCTGGTCTTTCTTTGCGGTGGTGATTTTTCAGTTGCCTGCTGTTCCACCGGTTTCCTGTTGCTGGAAATTTAGGTTGCTTCCATTCTATTTATTATTATTAGTTTGCCTAGGTCTTTCTATGTGTTTCTGGCTGCTTGCCTGTTTTGCATATTAACACTGCATTGAAATCTGTCCACGCTGCTCTAGGGATGTCTAGTTTCTTGCTTCTTTCTGCGGCCTTGCTTCCCACAGACCGTATTCATCACAGTTTCACTTTGTTCCCCCCCCCCCCATACCGCCCCTCGACAGTGTCACCCATTACCACAGGCCAGGGTTTCTCTGGGATACATGCACGCAGCGGGATATATACACATTTCATTTCACTTAGGGCTGGCCGATTGCTTTCTGAAATGTCTGTAATGACTTACTTTTCCACCAACACGACATAGAGTTTTTACTTTTCAAATTTACTCATTTTACAGATAAGTCAAGGAGGCCTAGACGGGGTCACAAAGTTTTCCAGTGAGAGTCAGGATTTGAATTGTGGGTCCGTAAGTCCTCTGTAAGTCTGTGTTAATCATTGTTGAGTAACACCTTAGTCTGTTCAAATGAATTAATTCAACCAACATTTATGGAGTGCTTACTGTATGGCTCAACCAGCATTCATAGAGTGTATGGCAAGAAATGTGCTGGGCACTAGAGATGCAAAGAGGAGGTTATAGTCTCCCTGTAAGGGAGATCAGTAAATGGGCAAACTGTTGGGGTTTATAGTTTCCATCTGCAAATGTGTGTGTGTTGCATCGATGTCTGTGTGAACTGGACAAGCCAGCCTTTCTTCCGACTCCCGCTTAGTCTGGGCAGGATACAGGAGGCTGGTGATTCTGTTCTTTTGTCTTCTCCAGAGCCACCTGCTGGTCACATGATCATCTTATGAGGCTCTATGGGAATGTTTCCCTTTCTAGAAAGGTTGGCCAACTAGCTGGCCATAATAAGAAGTCCTTTGGAAAGTTCAGTCCACGCATAACTGGAAAAAAAAATACACTTGTATGTGTACATCTTCCTCTGATAGTGTCCTCAGGACTATGACAGGACTATGAATTTAGGAAAATTGAATTTTTCTTTTTATGGTTTTGTCCACGTTGGCTCACATAATTTCCCACCTTCATTAGAAGCAACAAGATCAGACTGAAGCAGGGTCTCACACTTTTCAGTGCCTGGGACTTTTTTCTGATTCCTTTCCTCCCTGTGTTTTGAAAGATACTATCTTCGGGGCAGACTATTTGTTAAATAGTAACTAATTTTCTTTTCTGCTATCTATGATTCAGATATGGAAGTATTTCTGATTGTATAAGGAAATCACATTTTAGGAATTTTTATGATGGCCCTGGTAGCCAAATAGGGCTTCTAATCAGTGTAAGCAGTGTTGGAATACCAGGTCTCCAGATGGGACTCACAGATCTTAATGATATCGAACACCTTTTCTGGCTCCATAGTTCTGATTCTATCATCTGTCTTTCTGTCCATCTATCTATCTATCATCTATCAATAATCTATCTATCTATCTATCTAGGCTATGTCTCAGGAATTCTTTAGATGTCACCTATGATTATTATCAAATAAATTTAGCACTCAGTTGATGGATCTCAGACAAAATCTTAATATGGCATCATGGTTAAAAATTTGGGCCGGGAAGTCAGACTACCTATGTTTGAATCCCAGACAAGCCCTTTGCCCCTTGCTGTCTGTGTGACTCCCGCCAGGTTACTTAACTTCCCTATGCCTCTGTTTACCCATCTGTGCTTTATGTCTTAATATTTGTGCCTCTTATGGGGCTGTTCAATGAGGATTATAAAAGATAGTAAGTCAAAAGTGCTTGCTAGCACACAATACATGCTGGTTTGTGATGATATGATGGTGATGGTGATGATGATGGTGATGATGCTGGTGGTAGTGATGGTGGTGATGATGATGATGGTGATGATGCTGGTGGTAGTGATGGTGGTGATGATGATGATGGTGATGATGATGATGGTGATGATGATGGTGGTGATGCTGATGGTGGTGATGATGATGATGGTGATGATGATGCTGATGGTGATGGTGATGGTGATGATGATGGTGATGCTGATGGTGATGATGATGGTGATGATGATGCTGATGGTGATGGTGATGGTGATGATGATGGTGATGCTGATGGTGATGATGATGGTGATGATGATGCTGATGGTGATGGTGATGCTGATGGTGATGGTGATGGTGATGATGGTGATGGTGATGGTGATGATGATGGTGATGCTGATGGTGATGATGATGGTGATGATGCTGCTGATGGTGATGCTGATGGTGATGGTGATGGTGGTGATGATGGTGATGGTCATGGTCATGGTGATGATGGTGATGATGATGGTGATGATGATGATGGAGATGATGATGACAATGACAATGCTTCACAAGCTTTGTTGTATTTTTTGCCCACGGAGTGGTTCTCGCCACTATCATGTAATTTGCTGTCCAAGCTGTCCACTAAATTCTCCTAACCTCACACTGCTTGTGCTTTGAAAATTGTGGAGTCTTTGGGTTGTACATTTCAATACCAAGGTTACTCAATGAAATGAACATTCATGGCTTTGGTCTAGGTCAGTGATTTTCAGATGGATGACTCCCCCCCGCCCCCTTCCCCCCACCAGGGGACATTTGTCAAGGTCTGGGGACATTTTGGTTGTTGCAATCCTAGGGGCACTACTGATATCCAGGAGGTGGAGGCCAGGGATGTTCTACAAGCACAGGAAGTCCTCTATAATAAAGAGTTATGTGGCCCAGAGTGTTAATTGTGCCAAGGTTAAGGAACTCTGACTTAGATGTAACTGAGGAAGGAAGTCACTGGATCTGCTTTGAGGCATAAGAAGGGATCAGACCTTTCCTTCAGTGTCCCGAGGATGGCAGAACTTTAGTGTGTCAGACAGTGCTTGGCTGGCAGCCAGAGGCTCCAATGTCAGAGATGCCTCACAGGCTCCTTGTAGGAGGCAAGAAGCTGTAGAAGAGGGCTAAAGTGCCCTTTGCTTTCTATGATATAGACTTAACTTAAGCCTCCTTAAGACCTTCAGTTCAGGCCTTATTACCGAGGTGGATTCATACGAGCTTGAGAATAATGGCCTTGAGATATTGAGTAGCTACGGTGTGCCAGGCATGGCTTGAAGCACTTGGACTACATTATTAAATTAAATGCTCAATTAGTTGAAACTTTCAGTAACAGGTTATCTCTCCAACTGGCTTCAGCAAAATAAAGATAATTTATTTGCATTGGAAAAGTTTTGTGCTTCAGGTATGGCTAGATCCAGGAGTTCAGAAAATGTCATCAGGCCCTTGTCTTATTTTCTCTACCCCTTGGATCTGCTTCTCAATCAGGCTGCCTGTTGGGACAATTTTTTCTTCCAGTAGCTCCAGTTTGATAATCTACCCACTTCAAAATCGGATGATATCCCCTCTTCTTGAGAGTTTCCATTAAAGTCTCAGAATGAGAAGAGATTCATGTGTCTGTTTCTGAACAAGCCACCTTGGCTATGAGTGCAATTTCATGCTCCAATTATCCAGGTCTCTGAATATGGACCACCTTGTTTTTCACTACTTTGTTCCAGCTGGTTCCCACAGCAACTCAGGGAGGTAAGCAGAGCTCAGATTATTAACTCAACTGTTCCTGCTGTGCCAACCACGCTCAGGGGACCTAAGCGGAGGCCTGTGGATGATGGTGGCGTGCACTGGCTGTTTAATAAAGGCATTACACCCTTGAACACTAATGGCTCACCTATGCCATTTGCTCCTCAGAACGCACGAGGTGAGCTAGCTGTGGGTCAGATGGCAGACTCGTGGGTGTTCTGATGCTAACCCTGCAATGGACGAATTTGCCCACTAGCCACAGGCAGCCAGCCCTGGCCCACCTACCCCAGTGAGGTCAGAGCCTGCCATGATGTGGGAGGGCACAGCGGATGTGCCGTGGGGGGGCAACATGGTCTTAAGAGGAAGGGGAAGGAAGAAGTGAGAGAGGAGGAGAGGGCAGGGAAAGGGGCTTCCTTTCCACCTCTCCAATCACGTTGTCAGCCCTTCTGCCCTGGGGGGAGGGGAGAGAGGGGCCCCGAGAAGCAGAGAGAGTTACCCCAGGGGAGCTCCTGCACTGCATGGGAGGAAACACGAGGACTGGTCGTTGGTGCAGGGTCCTGGGCTCTGAGAGTCGTGTCAGGCTTGGGGGAGGCTGTGTTGCCCCAGCCCTCCAGTTATTCCTATACTACAGGAGTCTGAGGGGGAAGAGCAGGGGAAGTGAGGGGGGGACAGGAAGTTGGGGGGTGTGAAAAGGAGAGAGGAGAGGGGATCCCGTGGAGGGACTGTCACCGCTAAAGTCCTATCTTTTTACCAAGCATGGTGTAGTGGTTAGCTGTGCGGGCTTTGGAGTCCGACAAATGTGGATATCAGTTCTAACTCTGCCAAGATAAAACACATCTTGTAATCTCTCTGTGTCATACCATCGTCGTCTATCATGTGGTGGTCATTACGTCCACTATGGGAGGACTTCAAGAGATGGTGTCCCTAAAACGCCCGGCATACAATAGGTGCTCAATAAAGCTATGAGCAAAATCCAATCTCCTGGTCATGGTTTACAAGCCCCACCTCATCCGGCCCTTTGTGTGTCTCCCACTCCATCTCCTACCCTCTCCCAGCAGTTTATCTTCTGCTGTGCAAGCTCACCAATCTTTCGGCTCCTCAAACAGGCCACGCCCATTCCTACCTCAGAGCCTTTGCACATGCGGCTCCCTCTGTGCTGAGAACTCTCCTCACCGGTTCTTGGCCTCGTGGCTTTTTCTTATCACCAGGCTCTAACCTCCAATGATACACCCTCTCATCACCTTAGTAAGCTTTCTTCTCACCCAAGCTCCTCGCTAGCACGTCACCTAGTTGTAGCTCTTTTCTTTTCTTTTTTAAAAATGTTTATTTATTTTGAGGGAGAGAGAGAATCCCATCAACTGTGAGATCATGACCTGAGCCAAAACCAAGAGTCAGACCTTAACTGACGGAGCCACCCAGGTGCCCCTGTTTTATCTCTGTCCTAACATTCATCATCATCTGGAAATTTCTGAGAACTTTTTATTGTCTCTCTTCCAGGAGCATGGGAGTTCCACGTGAGTTCCTCTGTGCTGCTCATGCCACAGGCCCAGTAATGCTGAGCACAGAGTTGGTGCTCAATAAAACCTCCTCAAGGGCAGGCTGATGACGGTGATGGTGGCAGTGGCATCGGTGGCGACGAGAAGGACTCGTTCATCTCCTCCTTCCTTCCCAGGTTCAGATTTGTTTTTCCTTTTCCGACCTACCTCCGCCTCAGAGCCTCGCCCTGGGTCTTTCTGGCATCCTGAGGATAACAGG